>NW_027445436.1:9724271-11145938 GCF_035582795.1 Mycteria americana
CTGGAGCGTGTGCAGAGAAGGGCAACGAAGCTGGTGAAGGGTCTAGAGCATAAGTCTTATGAGGAGCGGCTGAGGGAACTGGGGTTGCTTAGCCTGGAGAAAAGGAGGCTCAGGGGAGACCTTACTGCTCTCTACAACTACCTGAAAGGAGATTGTAGAGAGGTGGGTGTCGGTCTCTTTTCCCAAGTAACAAGCCATAGGACAAGAGGAAATGGCCTCAAGTTGCACCAGGGGAGGTTTAGATTGGATATTAGGAAAAATGTCTTCACTGAAAGGGTTGTCAAGCATTGGAACAGGCTGCCCAGGGAAGTGCTTGAGTCACCATCCCTGGAGGTATTTAGAAGATGTGTAGATGTGGTGCTTAGGGACATGGTTTAGTGGTGGGCTTGGCAGTGCTAGGTTAACAGTTGGACTTGATGATCCTAAAGGTCTTTTCCAACCTAAAGGATTCTATGATTCTATAATTTCTTTGAGACCTCCCTGGTCCACGACATATAGTTGAAACTGGCCAACAGCTTCAGCAGTTATACTGCGAAGAATAGACAGATTGATGAAAAGTGATAACATAAACCTTCCAGGTTCAGCATAACGTCACTAAAAATGTTGTTCTTGGCTTTGACGTCTGTCAAATAGAATTATACTAGCTAATTTTTTCCCTACCAATCCCCAAAATAAGGCCTATTAGGAGCTTAGAATTTATAAAAATGTAATTTATGAACCAAACATGGTGACTTGTTGAAAAATGCTATTTTATGATTTTGGATCCAGGGAGAAAGCCTTCATCTTTGCTAGGAAGCATTAGCCCTCACTTTTCACCTGCACTGAACAAACTACTTTGTTACACATTTTACTATTCTTAATGTTAAACTTAAAATAATCAACATTGTCTGCAGTTTCACCATCTGAGGATGCCCTTTCCACTGTCCTTCAATGTCCTTTTGAAGAGCATGGGGCAAATTTGGCCAGCAGTTCCATGGATGGAAATGTAAAATATCTGTGATAAAGTCTGGACCTATCCCCTGAACGTTCTGATCTGCAATTTATTGCAAGAAACTTGAGCAGTCTGAGCTGAATGAAGGTTTTAAAGTCCTGCTATGCAGCTTGAGGAACCCCTCAACTTTATAGCCAGCCCAAACAGGGAGAAGAGCTACACTTTCCTGGGATTACAGCAGAGTTCAGTGAAGGTGCAACAGTTATAACAACCCTACCCAGCTTTGCAATTCTGGCTCCAAGCATTCCAATAAATTACTATTTCCAAAGCCTTGATGGTTTGTGATTTCGCATCTCTCGCAGAGGACCCATTTTTTCCAAGCTTCAACATTTGCAGAGAGGCTGAATGGCTGTATGTGAGACAAGGAGGCAGAGAATGATCCCTCCAGCTAAGGCAGGGATACAGTTAAGGGCACAATAATCTCTTTCTCTCCGAGAAATGATGGAAAAGCTCCATAATGGAGCAGATGTTCCCTGAACTGTACAGATGTCATATTAATGCTGTACCCAGGTGTACAATGGAAGCTAATTGAGGCAAGTGAGCAAAAGACTGGTGCATTGCAAAAGATGTCAGTCTGGCATGCGGAACCCAGGTGTTCTGTGGGAACTAATGAAATCAGGAAGCAAAGGCGAGATGAGGCTTTGACAGGGGACACAGGAGGCTTGGAAGGGAGAAAAAGCAAAAGAAAGGAATAATTAAGGAGTTTGGTACAGCAAGGAGGAGGGATAGTGCTGAAAAAAGTGCACAGCATGTAGCTCAGTGTAGGGCTTTGGGGCAGTCAGTACGATTTGATGAAAACCCTGCAATGACGTGCAGGGAGGGCTGTTCCTCAATGAGGCTCCTGGATGCCGTTTGTGCTTCTACAGCAGATGCTTGGTGGCAGTGTTTGCAAGCAATTTCCTTCCAGCAGAGCCTGGGTGTGCAGTCTGGGAGGGGAGTGAAAGACTGGGGAGGCCCAAGGATGTGTGCTCTACAATCCCCATCACCCCCAGCTGAAATATTTCATGAAAAGACAGACAGCAATAACAGTCCTGCCTTTCTGATAGAGGCAGGTTTCTAAAATGTTCCTTATGCCCCTCTTTTGAGGTTACTTTCCTCCACATATAAGCCAGTCTGAAGGCTGCTCTGAGGTGCTGCTGGAGTACAGACCTTTGTCCGTGAGGGATGTGGAGAGCTGGGCACACCAAAGGCTGGGCTCTTTCCACCTCCGGTGCCGACTTGAGACACGTGGAGTGGCAGTCTGTGGCTCTCTTTCTTTCTTCCTTGATTACAAAGGGGGACCAAAACCCCTAACGTAGGTAAGGTGTCTCAATTTTAGACTTGCCAACTTAAGGTGAGATACATCCTGACCCAGGGGTGGCATCTGTTTCTAATCAGATAAGTTTAGCAACCTGAAAGTTTTGCTGCATCAGGGTACCATTGCTATAGGATGTTGTAACATCTGTCTGTAGAATTTGTTTGCATCCATGGGGTTAGCCACTATAATTTTCAGCTGTTTGCAGGCTGAGTGTTAGCTTTGTGCATATTAAGCTATTTTACTGCTTGTTCTTACTGACGTAACATAACAATGATGTGAAAATGGTGTCAGGTCTGAGTTTCCCATGGAGTTTGGCTTGTTTTGCCACCATCTGTCTGTATTACTGACTTTCAAAACTGTAGGCTGTGAGATAAAGACTGATAGTTTTGTCAAGCCACCTCTCTGGTGTTTAGCTTTTTCCAGGCAAACTGATGAAAACACGTGTTGAATCCTAGTTGTATCTTAGAGGCAGAGAGTAAGCCCTAAAGTAATCAAGTAATAACTATTCTGTAATGCCCTAGTAAAAGCTAATGAAGTGTTTTAGACCTCTATGTGATGGCTCTTGTATGGGTCTTTATCTTCTTCAAAGAAGAAAATTAAAAAAAAAGTCCAAAAGGCAGGGGGAGGAGTGCTTTATTTCTTTGAACAGTGGTTTGTTTTTTAAAAAAATGGTCTGTAGAGGGTATGATGGGACCCTCTTTTTGAATTGGACCTTTAAGTGATTTCTGATGCCTAAATATCAAGAAATACATTGGGCTTCTCATTCATTGTAGGTATCTGATGGTGCTAGAATGACTGCATACCTGTGAAGTGCTCTGGGCTCGGTATTTTTAGTTTATAGAAGACCCTGGAAAAGGTGATTTTTGTGCTGTTTTATACACAAGTGTTTTTTAGAGGGTAGGATTTCTAACCTGCCTTCTACTTTGTTGTTCAGGGAGACACAAAATTGTTTCTGCTGTTTCCAGCATATAATAAATTGAGTATTTATCTAATTCACAGTAATTTTCATGACACAGTGTCTTGAGTCTTTAGGTGACTCCTTGGATTTCCATTTTTCCTGTATAATTTCCTCTTATCCTCATTTAGATTCTGTAAAGTCAAAATTAGATTAGAGACTCTAGTTTTAGAAGATCATTTATGTACATTAACTCAGGGAAAAAAAAAACCCTGGTGGGTTGAGCAAGGTCCTAACTGCCATGCAGTAACATTGAACTGAATCTGTCCTAAGGTTTGTTCTCCCCAGGCAGAATGGACATGGCAAACCATTTGGCTGAATGGCTCCGCTGGGAGTGCTACATTTTTTCTGCAGCATGCGAAGTTCCCTGGTGTCTCTTCAGCTGTGTTGATACAACTATGTGCAGGGTTGCAGTTTAAACCAGGTCTTTGAAATTATCTGGGTTAAAACAAACAGCACAACCTTGTTCTCTGATTTATTTTTATCATTTTTGTACATTTTTGCCTTGCCCAGCATCACTGTAGACTCTGTTGTGCTGGTACAGCAGAGGGGCAGGGAGGGGTGCAGGCAGGATTGAATGGCTGGGAAGGGAAGGGAACTGAAGAAGTGTGTGTAGTTTCATCCTTGCTTGCTGTGCTCTTTGCTTTCTTGATAAGCAAGGGTTTGAGCTGGTCACATCAGTAATAGCCAGTTCCCTTTGAAAGGGAAAAAAGATGGACTGTGGTGATCCCAAGTTAGAAGGGAAGGACCAGCACAGGAATGCTATATAGTGCATACATTTTCCTGGCACACGTGATGGATTCCTTTTTAATACCCCCAGCATTTTGTAATTTGAACTGCTGCCTGCTATTTATTTTACTTTAATCCGTGTCATTTCTCTGTGTTTTTTATCTTCCTTCCCGATGCCCCTCAAGTTATGTATTTCTTTCCAGGCTCATATAATATTAGGGGGTCCTTTCAAGAAGGGGGGACTGGGTTTGTGGGGAGGGAAAAGTTCAATAAATTATCCATGCAATTTGTAACTGTCAGAGTACAAAATACAAAGTACTTAAAAAAAAATAAAATAAAGCAAATATTTGCATTTGCATTCCGTACTGGGAACTTATATTTTAAACTAAAACTAAAGCCTTTATCTGAACTGTCAGTGTTATAGATGGTGCCTTTATATATATAAAGATTTGCATAGTTTTTATCAAAAAGTGATGCACTTAGCTGATTTACCATTCCAGCCTTTTATTTAGGAAGGGGAAAAGATAATATTTTAAAAGAATATGAAAAATGGGTCGCCTTTATTCAGGCCAGTCCATCAATCTGTCTTGCATTAGTTCACTTTGGACACAGGAGCCCTTTTTGGTGGTTGTTCAGGATATACTGTCTGCGAGATGGATTCCGGATGTGGTCTTCCATCTTGATTTTCAAACTCCATCTATAAAGTGTCACTCCTCCCATACTCTTATGGCACCAGAAGTCCTGCACGTGGTGGTGAATGTACTGGAGATTAATTTAGGAATCACCAGTTGGAGCAATGAGGTTTGGGTTGGTTTTTTGAAGCCTTGCATTAAGTTCAGGATTGCATCTTCAGATCTCCTTGAGATCAGCTGTAACCTACCGATCACTGTGTGTTGTGTGACCGTGCTCCACAGATGGTGCAAATCTACTGAGGTTCTCCCAAAGTGTGAGTTTATCACAGCCTAACTCAGTCTGTCAGAGCTGCCTTTCCCTGTCCCAGCACTGGGTATCATGTGACTACCCAGTTCAGGGAGCAAGCCAACAAAAACCCTATCCATCGCTTTTATAGTATTGGATTTCTTAGGGCTGAACTCACTGAACCGATTTACTCAGCGAGCTCAGGAACACAAGAGTTAGTGCAAGTGGGGCAGGGTATCTGTGGCAGTCCCAATTTAGCTTATCCTGCCATGGAGCAGCACCTTTGAACTATCTCAGACTGTTGACATGGAAGATTTTAGCACTAAAAGTGCCCATTTCAGTCCCTGGTGTCTGGCATGTGGTGGTTTGTGTAACAATCTTAACTAGGGAAATGATATTAAGGGGTATTCAATCCAGTGCACTAAAGCATAATAGAATTGGATAGCAGGAAGTTTAGGTCAAATAAATTCAAATGGAAAAGAATGAATTCTGTCAAGGTGCTTAAGCACATTGCAAGCTTACCAGAGGAGGTGGTAAATTCACAGTGGAGCGTTTACGCCAAGACTGGATGTCTTACTTAACGATAAGCTATAGTTCAGCCACCAGCAAGTTATTGGGCTTGATAGTGTTCAGTTAGGAAGGAAGAAAGAAAGAATAATTCCCTCCACCACAGTGGGTGAAATCCTGTGGCCTGTGTTAAACAGAAGGTCATGCTTGCAGAGGGCTATGATCGATTCTCTTTCAAGATCTATGAATCTTTGCTGGTAGGTGTTTTAAGGTTGCCATTTCCTATGTGTTTTACTGAATATGTGAAGGGAAGTCCCAGACCTCCCGTATGTGAAATTGGTTGCAGTTGTATTAATCTCTCAAAAATTATCTAGCCTTTTAACACATACGCCTCAATACAAACAGTAACAAACTGCAGTGTCATCTAGGCACTCCCAAGTTGCTAGAGCCCTAGAATTTGTGTTATAGTATCTGTGGGTTAAATCCTGTTTCCAAGAAAGCAGTGAAAATTGGACATAGGCTCTTTCAAATGTAGGCTTTTGTCCCCCATCACCAGAAAGGGCTCTATAGCCTCAGTATTAGGGAGCCTGGATTCCCATCTGGGAGAATTCGATGACTGAAAAAGATGGGTCCAACTCCTCTAAGTGGAGCAGAGAAGAACCCACAGCAGGTAAGATGTATCTGAAAGCAGTGAGCATGTATGTCCATGGAAAGTCCAACTCTGGAATCATCTCTAGAGAGCAGGCACTATTTTTTTTTCCCCAAAAAAGTGGCAGTTTCCACCCTTTTGGCAGATACTCTGTGTTACGTTACTCAGTTAGGAATGGGAGTTCAAACTCCACCTAGCTGGGTTGGTGGAGTTTATCTGAAGCACCAGGCTCTCCACAAGCATCAGATAACATCTGTCCAACTCTCTGCCACAGGGAAAAAAAAACCAAACAAAACACCAAACAATCCCCCCCCAAAAAATAACCCACCCATGATCTTTTCCATTATAAAATTAACCTCTCCACTATCTTCAGTCTTCATTGAAATTTATGCTCTTCCTGAAGCCTCCCCAGAAATTCAATATGAAGCTAGAATCAGGGTTCAAAAATTCTTCCATCTGCTAAGTTGGTCTGCTACAATTGTCCCCAGGTTTCACTGGTCCATGGAAAGAAATACCAACCCAGTGAGTACATTCTTCTTTCTCTCTCTCTAGACCATACTGACAGCTTCCTATGAGCATTAGTAACATTGGAGGGTCTTCTAGACAGTGTATTGCCCACAGAAATGTGACAGAAGTGTTATGGGCTCCCATGCCCTTCGGTCCCTTTGTATATAAAGCCCTGAAAGCTGCATTCAGCTTATTCATGTAAGAATCTTTGATTTATTTTTTAAAGATGAAAATATCTCTCAGTTGCAGAGAAGAGTTTACAATCTCCATCTGAGAGGAAGCTGAAGGCTGCAAATCACAACACAAGGATTTTGTTTTCGTTTTGAATATTGTGATTCTTAAACTTGATCTCACAATTTTTGGGGTGGGGAAGGGCAGACCAGTATTGTTATCCTGCCTCTCTCAAATGTCTATACCTCCTGCTATTTACTGCTGCTCTGGAGAAAAGTGAGTTTTACTACTTGTCGAGATTATGTGAGTCCAATGCAATGGCATTTACAATGTGTTATGGCAGCTCTGGGCATAGGGCTGCAGTTCTAATATGGGAAAAATCCCCCACTGCTGTCTCTTCCTAAGCAGCAAGCGTCTCATCCATTTTGATGTTCTTACTGAAATTAATCACTTGACAGCAGCAAAGGCTTGCTACTGGCCTCCTGTGACTTAGCTATCTATCATGGATTTTATTTAATATAATAGTACAAAACCTTCTTGCATTCAAATCTGTTTTGATGTTTGTTTAGGAAGTTCATGAATTATTATCTCCCTCCCCCGACCCGCACAAGCCACATAGAGCTTAGGAATTGCTGGCTGTCAGTCCAGAGCCATGGTGGCCATCTGAAGTGCTTGTCGCTGTTGGTATTAAACTAAGCTTGTCCTGCTCCTTAAGCCCAGGTTGCTGCAGCCTTATCTCCTGTTGGAGATAAAGGAGAATCTCTTTGACAGCTTTGCACAGAGCCTGTGAGACACACCAAGGCCATAGCAATTCTGTCATGCAATGCACATTTTGGTCTGGGAATAGTTATCTCTTCTGCATGTTTGTTAGGCTGTGATCTCTCTGAAACAAAAACCCTGACACAGACCCAAAACAAGTCTGGAGTGTAACTTTCCACTGAAAGACAGGGCTGTTTTTCAGGGAAATGGGCAGGGAACTGAGGTGCATGTTAACAGCCTTGAAAGCCAGGAATTTAGTCCAAGTTAGTCATTCACCAGAGAAACAGGCATGTGGTCTTGAAACAGATGTCAGACAGGACCACAAGGAGCCCATTTGACTGGCTTGAACTAGATACTCACGCACCAAAGCTAGGTGAGATGAATTGCAACCTGCGTGATCTACCCAAGTTCACACAGTAAATGCATGTCTTGTTGGAGAAACCTGAAGGTCCTTGCCAGTGCCTGACCAAGGTGGTCATTGTCTCCTTCCCTGTCCCACAGAAACCAGTGGGATATTAAACTACTCTGATAACTGAACTGGTGAACAGTAAATGGATACCATCTGGGGATTTGTCTCAAAATCGTGCTACAGCTCCAAAACAAATCACTGCAGCCACTGTCAAACAAAATTTGGCAATCTTGTTTTCTTTTCTTACAGGAATATAGCAAAGGACCATGTTGCTACTAGAGACAGGCCCAGAACAAAACACCAAACCAGTGCTCTATAATGTGCGATTGTCAGTGCTCCCATTTCAAGACCATAATGTCTGCTCTGTCCAATAATACCACGATGCAAAGAAGTGTATGTGTTTCCTCTCTTTAGCAATTGGCTTCCTAAGCCTGTTGCTTAACAACTGAAATAATATCTGAGCAGTAATCCTGTGGTGTTGAGACACAAATTATTTTTATTATTTTATATTTATTATTTTGTTATTTTATTATTATAAAGATAAATTACATTTACCTTTTTTTCTGAAAGTGTTTTAATAGGAAATACCAAATAAAACAGATGAAGTGGATTATTAATGGAATCAGTAACTGGGAAAAATAATGTTTAAAATACTTATAAGTGTTTTTACCAAAACATTTCCATAATTTCTCTTAAAATAGGGTAAATCTCATCAGTCAGTGGATGGAATGACAGTTTGGCACTATTTAGTAATGTCCCTTTTCACCTCTTCTGAGATTAATTCTTTGAGAGAGCTTTGTCACTGGTTAAAGAGAGAAGACTACTTTGTTGAGGAGCTCTGGAAGTTAGGATCAGAGCTCTAAAGTGATGAAAGATGGAAATAATGGCATATTTTTTAAGAGAACAGAGATTATATTTGAAGAATCAAGTTTCTGAGCTTTGATTCAGATTGACTGTGTCCTTTTGGGTAGATAATTTAGGCTTACCTAGTGGCGACAGCCAAGTCAGACTGTAGTCATCCTCCTGTAGTCAGTGGAGGCAGGTGCCTTCAGAGGAAGAGTGGGGTCACTAATGCTGCTTTTGGAACTCCCTGTCTTTTTTCGTTAACATTGTAGGGAGTCTAAGTTGAACCGGGGAGGAAGAGAAAACACCCCAAATGTTGTAATCATATATAGAACATATACTGATAAAAATATAAAAGCTTTTGTAACTGTTTTGAAATCAAAAGCCATTTGAATTAGTCATTAATTTCTGCTCCTGAATTTTTATCTGAGAAGAAAAAAATCCAGAAAAAAATAGGAATTGCTAAAAAACACTAAGAAAACAGCCATGAAAAGAAGGCTGAGTTGGAAATAATATATTGGTCTCATGGTGTATATTTATTTACTTAATTTTCAAGATCTCACGTCTGTTGTATTGGCTGAAATATTGACACCATACCTTTCTATCAAAGACCTTTCATTTCTTCTGGAGCATTATCTCTGCTGCAGCTGGTGTGGCAGACAGAAATGGATAAATTGATTCTTGAGTTTTCTTCCATGACACAAAACCTTAAAAATTAACACGTATTGACTGAGTTACTGGACCATGTTGAATATTCAGAGTACTTGAGTTCATGTACCTATTGACTCCGAAGGCAGAGCAAACAAAAATAACCCTTATGAAATCTAGTATTTTACATAAGAAGCATAGTTCTCATGTTGTTTCATATTGCCAATGGCTGAAACTGGATTCCTTATTTTTTCTTCATTTAAAGAAGGGCCGTACTCACAGGTATTTTAAATACCATTATGAGAGTAGTATTGATAACACCTCAATAATTCCCTAAAATAAACACAAAACTTTTAGTGATTTAGTGAGTGGATTCTTCTGCATTGGAGAAAGACTGTTATCCCAAAGCCACAGTTACATATGTCTAAATCATCAATTCTGGTTTGAGTCCTTAGGGAGATTCTATGTTACGCTGCAAAAACAGAGGGTGGTAATTAAGAATAACCACAGCAAAGTGTTAATAGTGGTGAGAGTTGAGGAGGGACTGTTAAAATCACACAACAGGAGCTATATTTTTTTAGTCTAAGCCAAGACTCCATTATTGTCTGTTAGATTTCTCCCAGGAAAAACTACCAAGAGACTAGCAGAGCCACGTATGTGGATATTTGCTTTCTTCACCTGCTGGGCTAACACCATGTTGGTACACCACCAGTGAGGTCTTACTGGAAGGAAACCACCTCTGTTAAATTCAACCAAAGCCAAAGACTATCATCTAGTAATTTAATCTGTTTTCAACCTCGTCATTTCATTATGTATTGTATATGTATTGTATATGTATTGTATTGTATATGTATATGTATTGTATATGTATTGTATATGTATTTCATTATGTATAACCTTCGATTTCATTATGTATTGTATTAATGCAGTGATTTGATCATTCTGAGTCTATTGATTTACTGATTTAATTTTAATTGTGACCTCAATTTGACCATCGTGTTGTTCAGTCTTTAATTATCCTAGGAAAAATGTAGTATATTAGCTCACTAATAGGCGCTCTTAAGTGAACATTTTCTTGCTCATCCTTTTAAATAAATCCATTAAAAGTATATAGAACTGTTTTACTCTGCCTGCCTGCAATGTGGGTCATGTGTTCTGAAAATACAATTAACCTCAAGTGAGAAATTTGCAAGCCACTAAGTTATTGCATTGAAAAGTAAAACCAAGGTCTTTTCACCTTATTATGTAAGACACTATAAAGCCTTCAGTTCCTTGCTGGAGAGAGAATTCCAGAGCACAGATGAAAAGATAGGATGAAATGAACAGAAATGCTGAACTTTGAGGTTTTCTTCTTCCTCTTTTTCCATTAGGATATCACTCAGGGAATACAGTACCACCAAGGGCCCATCCAGTGGCACTATTAGCTGAAGTCTTTAATTCCCAAACAGAAGGACAAATCTTACACAAGAAAAAGAGAAGGAAAAGGACAATTCTCGCTAATGGAGCTATTCATGTTGCAGTGGTCAAGTGACATGGTCAAGCCTCATTTTATGTGCCTGTACCATCACATTGTACCATCACATTCTCTTCAGTCCCATTCTGCAGGTGGGAGTATCTGATTTTTTTATCCTTTTCTTTTTTTTCAGTTACAGCAAATACCAGATAATAGAAAAATGTCCCTTGTTAAATAAATGCCCAAATATGTGACCATCTACAGATATATATATGTATGTGTGTGTGTCTACATTTTTTCCTGTAGTGTCAGAAATTTGGTAACTCTGAACCTGGTAAACTTATTAACAATCCTAAACAGGAATTCAGAAATTTGAAATGCAGATATGCTGAACACATAGATGTATGGAGGAAATCTTTTATTGATTAGTTCTTATTTTATACCTTAAAAAGCATTCAATATGCTTCTACTTGGAACTGCTTGCAAAGATACCCTTGCTCTTTCACATTTTATGTGTTAGTGAAGAGTTAATATATCCCCTTTTCTTGGACTAAATACACCCCTTTAAAGCCATTGAGATTACCAAATTTTTAGTGGCATGACTTGGGGTCACTGATGGAGAGATTCAGGTGCCTAAACCTAGATGTCCAGGGCCATTTTAGATGCCATAGGGTATCCAAGACACCTCTGCTGTGCTGCAGATAAGACACGGGAAATCTGGGGCACCCAGGTCCTGTTGGAGAGCGTATGGGCACCGGGTGGGAAACCACATGGGATTATCTCTCCCCGAGTGTTACAAGACCTTTGTAAACTCAGGATGCCTCAATCCTCTAGGGAACGAATGCAAAGGCAGCTCACATCAGTGTCTACATGTGGCACTGGGGCTCCTTCCACCTTCCCCTCCTGGGTGTCTTCTCCTGTCACTTGTTTGGTGCTGCCTTTGGCATTCTTAGGACCTTTGCATGAGCTAGTTTATCTCGCTAAAATGGCAGCAAATGTCTTGGGGGAGGGAAGAGTGGCTAGTTTTCAGCTATTTTAATTAATTAAATTGGTACAGCACAGGTCCAGAATCAGTTCAAGGGAGGGTGGGACCTCATGGCTGTGAGAGAGGGACAAGGAAGAAGGATGGAGACCTCCTCTTCTGGCAGCAGAAATCCATTATGGCATTTTCCTGCATTTGAATCAGCACCTCTTGCGTCTCTCCTTGGAGGGCTTTGGCACTCTCTCCACCAGGCCAGCTGTCTGTTTTTGGGCCCAAAGCCAGCAGCTCTCCCCTAGATTTGATGTGGGAGGATATTTGGCACCTCCCTCAGCATGGCGTATACCCTCTGCGGAGCTACACACCTAACTTTGTGGTGCTAGGTGAGTCGTGGCTTTTGAAGATGGAATTTAGCTGCTATAATTAGAAAAGTATTCCACACCTAAAAATGCAAGTAGGTACCTCGGGGCATTTCTGAAAGCAACAGCAAACTGGGCACCTAACTTCAGATGAACACTTGGGAAAGTCTTGCTGCAGTCTCCAACTTCTTGTTCAGAAAGAGATGTGATAGCTCAGCCCAGGGCTGCCTACTTACCCCTCTTAGGTAACTTAGGTACTTACCCCTTAAAATACTCCTGGTTAAGTTAGTAGGGATAGATTTCATTTGTGGTTACTGTGAAAGTTTCATTGAATTTAGGTCCCCTTCTTAATCAAGCCATTAACTTTTAAAGAAGCAGTAGAGTACAATGTAGCAGCAATAAAAATAATTAGGGTTGGAAATGGGTCTTTGTTGCTGTCTGGGAATTTTCAGGGGAAATCTGAGTTTTGACATACACTGTTATTGTCATGCCGCATTGACATTCAGACTGATGGTTGCTCAATGAATCTCTCTCTTTTTTCCAGTATAATGTGAGACAAATCTACACAAGATGAGAATATCTACGTGTTCAAAATGCAGACTTTCAACCTGATACAGTAAGAAAGGAAGTTTGTAATGGTAAATTAATTCATACTGGAAAGTGCAGTCAATAGACAATTACTGAGATACAGCTTGTGTTTATTGCTTGAGGAATTTTACACAAGATTTATAACAACTAAAAGCAATTAACTTTACATGTAAAGAACAGTCTAAAAAGATGAAACTTAATTACTGTAGAAGCCTTCGAACATTCTTTATCTCATGTAAATAATCACCAACCAGACAGTAATAAAAAAAAATTAGATGTGAAAGTCAGCATGTTATCCATGTCAAAAAAGATTACAGAAAAATCCCCACATTGTCCATGATTCTTGTTCTATTAGTTTTACAGACGTGTGGCACTACTGTTTTACTCCAGATGTAAGAGGTGAAAATCAGATATAATATTTGTGAAATTGAAGTCAAGTAGGCATGAATTTTTTAAAAGTATTCAGATGCACTGCTGCCTCTTCCATCCTCTATGCCCACTCTTTAGACCCCACTAATAATCTAAGAAACATGGGAGTTGCATTCTTCATGTGGAGACTTCTGAAGGAGCTTCCCTGGGTGCATTAATTCCCATTTGTGGGAATGGAAAAAATGATTTGAGTGTTGACCCAAGCCAGAATCAATGGCCTGCTCAGAGCTCTGCCTGGTAAGATATTCCTAATGGCATCAAAATGGGATTCTCATACCAGGGGCCACTCTTTAGCTCCTTTTGCCTGACCCAGCAGGTGTGTTCATGCTCATTGAAAATACATCCTTGGGACAAGTTATAGTAGGGACAAGATGCCTGGTATAGTGAAGCCAATTCACTAACTTGGAAAGTTATGGCATGACTGAATGCATGGCATTAATACATTTAAAAAATGTCAAAGATAAAGGATTTGTAAAGACACAAAAGCAAAGCAGCCAGATACAACTGGGAGTCCCAACACCAAATACAGAAGATGATTCAGAGTATGAAGATCACCTTAGCATAGCAGGAGACCAAAGGCATTGGCCAAGTTGGGTTAGTACTGAAGAATGGAAAGGTGAATCCTCTTTCTTCAGATTCTTGGGTTGTTTGTTATCCACACACCCAGAACAAAACCCCTGCTGGATTCAGCTCTGGAAAGAGGTTTTCTATAGACTTTGTTTCTGGGGATCACTGGGGTTTGGGTTCGATTTTTTGAGGGAGAATGGGTTCTTTAAATTTCTTTTTTTTTTTTTTTTTCATTATGGTATGGCACACATACTGAACAGATCTCAGTTCTGTAACTGATGGGCCATGGGCATTAGTGCTAGCTTTGTCTTTCTTTTTTTCTCTGTGATACACAATAGTTTATACTCTCAAGAACTGAAATGCCTAACTCTAACTGAGGTGTGAGATCAGGATAACATACAGAAGACACATGTAGAATATGAAAAGTCAGATAGGATAAAGTAATGGCTCCTTTTTTTCCCTTTAAATTCTGTGAAATTCAACCTGTGTACTTTGGTCTTTTGGTGAGTTAGTATTTTTATATTTTCCTCCTTGTCCCAATATCAGAATGGAACATCCAAAATGAGGGGTGTGAAAATTATTTTCTCTTTCTGATTGTAATTACCATAATTAACTTTTAGATATGAATTCTGTTTTTTTTTTCCTTTTTTTTCTTTTTTTTTAAAGAAGACCAATATGTGAATAGGTGTTTAATACCTCATGCTTTAGATAATGAAGATCTCCAGTCTGAAACCCTGTGAATACGTTATGGTGATTGCAGGGGAGTTTTGACTCCATGCACAGGTGCAAAGAAGAGAAATTATGAGAATTGCAGTACATTTTCACCCCGGAGTGAAAAGAAGCTGCAAATTGGTTATAGAGAGAGAAGTAAGCGTGTGTGAGTAGAAATTTTCCTCTGATCTTCCCTCTGCAAATTACTTCTGAGATTAAAAGAGTAATTAGAAAGAAAAAAACAGCCACAAAAAGATTTATTGGTCAGTGAGTCTAGAGCTCTGGGTTTGCGCTGCTTTTGTTGGAGCTGCAGCAATCTTTTGGTTTATTTTAGATGCTGGGAAGGCATCTTTAGCAACTGCACTGAAACAGAAGGTAGTGCTGAAGTGACCCAGGAAAGTGAGAAATGTGCTCAGGGAATGTGCAAGCTCCTGTGATTGCCTTCGCAGCAGCATGTCACTGGGCTCAGTGGGGTGAGTTTTCCTTTGCAGGACCCAGACGGCATCCCCAGGGCTCCCTTGCTGAATGAGGGAGGTGTCCTCTCTGTCCCTTCCATGCTTGGGCTTCCTGAGCAAGGGTAGTAGTAGCAGTATTTAGCATCAGAAAGACAGACAGACAGACAAACACCCTCCTGTTGCAACCCCTTCCTGAGCTTCAAATCTGAAAGCAAAATGTAGTGATGTGCAATTACAGGATATAGGTTAACACGGGAAGATTTTTCTGTTTAACTGATTGGGTGTAATCAGGGACTGTGCCACAGCTGGAGGGCCAGCAGTAGGGCCAGACCCCATGTGAAAGGGTAGAGCTGTCCTATCGTGGTCCGTCTGCTCCTTTTTCACGTGCAAGGAGGGGAATCAGGACTTGATGGCAGAACAGATTTGGTCCTTTGTGAGGGGCTTTGGCACAAAAGGCAAAACATATGCATGGGCACAGACCTCCTGAGTGACTTCTCAGCACTTGATTACATTTTAATTATTTTTGTAATGTGAAAGTGAGCCTACTCTCCTGAGAAGAAAGAACTGTTTCTATTAATCTAACAGGTTATAGCAGAGGATCAGCAATTAGCTGTGTGATTTTTATTATGGTATAATTATTAATAATGAGGGGCCTCCAGGAGCCCCATTTTCCACAGCAAATCCCATTCAATCGAGCAGTCAGATGGTTCGTTTTGGTGTAGGTTTGACAGATGGATCAAATGTGGTGTGAGCTGTGTTGAACTGAGCGGAGCCTGGGCAGGTATCTCTAGCTGATCTATCCTGTGTAATGTGGTAGCACCAACAGCACCAGTTCTGGGTACTACAGAAATAGATTCAAATAAAGTTCCCTGCAAAACACAATCCACAACCTGATCAAGGAGCTACCTTCCTTCATTTCTGTTGTTATTATTAGCAGCACAGATGGACTCTCCAGCAGTTAAAGCTACCTTTACTGCCATTCAACTGAAGGCAGATGGAGAGCATTTGGGGGTTGTATCATAAATGCTGGTCCTGTTATTCTCTAGTCACCTGCAAACAGCCAGTCCTGGAGTCAAGAGTGTGATATGTACTCCTGTACATATTACAACACCATGTTTCAAGCTACCTATGACTTGCCCAAAGTTTATTCAACATCACATTTTCCAGGCCAGATGTCTACAGCCATGCCTCAGAACAAACTCAGGGAGAACTATTTTTTAAATATTTGCTTTTTACACAGACAAAACCCATTCTTACCACTGTTTTACTGATAACCCATAGTTACTCAGAATTTCTCCAAGAGAGGCTGAAGTGCCAGTGGGCAAGTAACTGTGGTATCAGAAATTGTACATGTTGGGTCTGTAAAATCTCATACGTGCAAAAGAGATTTTGGGAACCGCATTTCTGAAAACCCTTATCTGGCTAGAGCATGCCCTGTGGCTGGCTCTCCCTTTGGTGCTGTCCTTCAGAGGGACAGTGCCTGCTCCTTCCCAGGATGGCTGAGAAGTAATTTTCCCTGCCATGACTGTTGGTTGGTGTGAAAATTTAGTTTGTGGGAAAGAAAAAGCATATATGACCAGATAACATAAACATACAGAAAAGACTGTGAACTAAAACCTTAGTTCTAGCTTATCTAAATTTTTCAGATCTGGATACTGCAGCCTGATTATTCTTCTAAGAGTGTTTTTGGGGATTGTTTCTGGACCTAGTAACTTCCCAGCAAACCAGAGAATTTAACAACTATAATTTTATTAAGGAGTCCTGCTTCTATTTGATAGCTTCTGCTAGGAAAAGAGCTTTACAAGATTAGTGTCCCTCTGAGCAATTAAGTAGCAGGGTCCCCTAATCTCTGAAGTCATACACAAAACAGAGTAGTAGATGTTGCTTCTCTGGGATCATAACAGTTATTTATTGCTTTTAATAAGTCTGAATTTGCTTGGATCTGTCAGGATATCCTTTTGTACTAGTGTCAACGGGAGTAATTCTAACAGTCAGTGGAGCTGATAAGGTGAAATCAGAATTATGACCAATGTATTTTTTATTTTCCTGCATGATGAAGGAAAAAGAGAGACTAGAAAAACTCTGGGGAACTTCAAACCCTGTGGTTTTCTAGCTCTTTCATAAAAAGCTGTTGGTTTAAAGTTTCAAGTTTATAAAGCTTCTCTTGCTTTTCCACATCTAGTAAAGCAGTTTTATAGTGAACTTGCACTTTTTAAAGTATTACAAGACAGAAAACCACTCATGTTGATCTTCTTTCATGGTTTTGTTTTGATTTTCATCACCTCTAACATAGGTCAGGGCACAGCTGTGATCAAGAGGGTGGGAAGGACCTAGTAAGGCTGTTTTCCCTCTGGCATGAGTTAGACTGGGTGCCCCTAAGAATATAATGTCTTACATCATTAGTTTATCATATGTTGCTGCATTTGGTCAGGAGGGGCGTTTCTATCATGAGAGTCCCAATATAGGGGCAGTCACTCCAATAATTGCTGGAAGTGTAAATAGGAAGAAGTGTGGTCTGAATGATGGAGAGAGTCATGAATACATATTTTGGAAACTAATGATCTTCCCTCCATGTTTTCAAGCAGGCAGGGGGACCTCAACTCCCTGGTTTTTTTGCCCTGGGCAGTTGCACCACTGTCTGTATCCAGTTTTACTTGATCAAGATGCTTGATCACCTCACCTGTTTGGGCAGGAAAAGTGCTTGCAGTTGTTTAGGCTTGATTGTGTTTGCCTCTCCGAGCCACTTGAGGGCAGTCATTAGCATAACAAAATTGCATGTACACCCATATGTGTTTGCATGTGTTTATAATATACATACATAGAAATAATTTCTTAGGATCAACAACAGTCTATTCTCTGCTTCATTGTGCTTAGTGTGGTAACTGTCTTTTATACACAGTGATTTTCCATGTATTTTCCTAGATTTCTGTAGCCTTTACAAAGCATTTGCCAGCTTCTCAAAGCTCTTCACCAAAAGCCAATTCCTCATCAGTCGTCACACGCTCTGGATGAAGCCAGGCTGTTCCTGAAGAGTGGATGTAAAGTTTAAAAACATATTTTCACAGCCATCATGATAAATTATATTCACGATACAGCCTTCAAAACTTGTAAGTTTTACTTGTATGACACTTGGATAATACTTGAATGTAATGTACATCCTCCCATGCAAAATATGTTCTCCTGGAAACTGTGTGTGCAGAAATAGACAACCATTATGCACCAGCACAGGCTTCTAAGAATAATCAATAAGGGACAGAAACATCAGGTTATCAGGGAGAGGGGATTTCTCACTGAATAACCATTCTAGCTCTGGCCTCTCAGTCCTGAATCTCAAGAGAAAGCTATTCTACACCCCACTCCCTCCAAAAACCCCCACCTTAAATCCTTCAAAAGATGAGTCTGTGAACTGGAATTCAAAACTGCATTGGATACTGAAAATCCTGGACTCAGGAGAGACGCTGGCTTAAGGTGTGTTTCAGTTTCCCCCTCTCTCCCCTTGCCACCTCCTACCTTTCCCAGAGGTGATAAATCACCTGGCTCTGCTCTCCCCATAGGAGATAATCGCCTCATCACCTTTTTTCCTATGAACACTTATTTTTGCTTTATAGATACCAGCAACATTTTCTCTCAGATGATTTAACTAATTACTATATCAAGTTCAACTCGGAGCAATTGTTCTCAACCTGAATTTAACACTGACAATTGCTGCTTCTCTTTCAGACCAAAAGAAGAGCTTGTGTGTCAGAAAGCTTGACTATTTCTCCATCTATAGCAGATATTACTTTTCCCTAAGCCCTCACTAGCCCTTAGAAACACACAAGAGCTCTAGGATGGTTCTTCCAAGGCCCATGTTTCATGCCCTGAGGATTATGGCAAGCATTTTAAATACAATTATTTGATACTGCGATTTCAAATTAATAAATTACCTTTCCCTATTCGAGTCCAGGACAAATCTTGATGAAGAGAACAAAGACCTTTGTTCCAAGGTGGCTCTGCTGACCCTATCAGGAATGCTGGGCTGCAGGGCTGTGAGGCTGAACAGTTAAATAGTGCCTGGGGGGCAGCAGGCAGTAGATGTGACTCACTCCAGTCTGAGGACTAGACTGGCCTTTTGTATTTGCACAGAGAGTGAACTCACTGCCCATGCTGCAAATGTTCTCTTTCCACTGCAGACTTTCCATGTATTATTTGCAGTGGGAAGGAAATTTTTAGGTTTTTTGATTAAAGGCAAATGATGGTAAACAGAGATCTGCAGAGGGTCAGGTGAAGGAACCCAAGAAGCCCCCATAATTGGTGAAAATGGAGGACACTGAATTGGCTACTCCTGAGACCATAGAAGGAGAAGGATTAACCCATTGTCCCTCCTGTGAACCCCACCAAAGGGAGACGACCAAATAAATTCTCCCCAAAAACCTTTCAGGCTAAAGGGTACAGGACCCTGTATTGCCTTGTATTGCCTACAAGGGTATAGGACCTATTATAGTGTGCAGAGAAGAGAATTTGGGGACTGAGTAAAATTTATGGTGACATGTTTTAAGGGGATTATGGGCATGATTTACTAATGGAATGTTTAGGGAAAGGACCAAAGGTGGAGAAACAGAGGTTCAAGGGAGATTGGGAGGAACAAAGCATGGGAGTATAAAAGGAAAAGGGGATAAAAGGGGCCAGTCAAGTGCAGACAGGTGACTGACCAGCACCCTTGCCCTGTGCTTGTCCTCTGTCCTTATCAAATGCTATTTCTGACTGTGTTTTGTACGGGCACACTCTCAGAGGATGCATGTGTGACACTAGCCAACTTCAGATTGGACTAGCCAGCAGCAGGATAAGAGGTCTGGGTACAGACCCTGGTGCAGGACCACGAGTCTCAGGGGCTCAAGGGTCCAGGTGTCAGCAGTTGGCTGGGGACGGGGGACCGTGGCAGCCCAGCTCTCTGGGGCTGGAGTGGCAGAAACTCCCCTGTGTCCCATAGCTCACCAAGTCAGCAACCTCTCAGCAACTTAATTTCTCAGTAGTAGTTCCCTCCTTGCTTTTTTAAGGAAGAAAAATTATGGAGGAGAGGCACTTCTGGAAAAATGATGTCTTTCAGGCTGAATGGCTTTATTAACTGTGAGACGGCCTCTCTGAAACTGTGCCGCTATGTCCCACCCATCCTGGAGAGGAATTTGCCTCCACATTTGAAGTTTACTGAAAGGTTTATGTGAGGATGTGTGCTGTGATTTCCGTCAAGTTTAATGGTGTTTAAAATATAACTGTTCCAATAGCAATATGCTGCTCAGTGAATTTTATGCTGAGGGTTTCTATTAAATCCCTATAAACAGAAATATCTGCAATCACTGTAACTCTTTCATGTCATCAGCTTAAATACCAGCAAGATTAAAAGTGCTGTAGAACTGAAGAACTGAAAAAATCCATTTAGTTGTCTGGGCAGAGGGCTGGTCCAAGCTCCCCGAAGGGACTTGGAAAATTCAGCTCAAGCCCCTTCTGATGTAAAGTTGGGCAAGCCCTTTCACGCTAGTTGCACAGAAGACTTTTGACACTGAACTGTCATGAATAGTGGATACTTAAATTTGGAGAAGCCTCATCTCCATGGGAAGTTTTTGCCAGTTCCCCAATGCCTGAAGTTTTTCTTCTGGCCCTGTTCAGGAGCGAGTGACGTGGTGTCTGAGCTGTGTCGGGAGTCACCAGTGATGTTCCTCCACCAGCACAACCTGCAATGGTTGTTGTTTGCATCCTTTCTGTATAACTCAGGATACCGGGCAGTATCCTGGGCACATAAAAACATTTGGAGAATGGACTTGAACTCATTGACATGACCTAACCTGACACTGGGCATCATGATGTACCAGAAAAATTTTATTCAGGAATGTCTATGGGACTCATAGATGAAAAAGATTTTTGTTTGTTCTTGGTTTTTTTATTAATATTTCTAAGAAAAATAACTCATAACTCTCTAGCAAGGGTGCAGGTTTACAAAGTACCTTGTTTATATTCTCTTTTGGCACTCTGGGAAATTAACTCTTTCAGAAGATTCTGACCTGTATTAACAAAGGGAACTAAACCTGAAGCCAGCTCTACCTAAAACACACAATTTCGATGTTTTTTGAGATTCTGATTGTGAGTTCAGAGTTCTTCAGAAAGAGCTGCCCAAAGTCAACACCTAGGTACTGATTTGTAGATACACAGCTATGATTAATTTTAAATGGGAACCTAAGTCATGATTCTGAAGTCACCATTTAGACACAAACCCGTTTAAAAAAAATGCTGAACACAAACCAGCTTGTATAAAAATCAGCAATCAGCAGCTCTGAAAATCCATCACTTCTCTTTCTACAGTGCCACGCTCTTCTTTCCCCTGCTCTGCTTGTTTCTCAGACAGGAAAAGTAAATTGCACTTATTAGGACACCATCACAAATGTACCTCATTAAAGCCTACAGATATAGACTATAGGAGCAGATAAAGGGAACAGGAAATTTCAAGCAATTGTGCAGTAGAAGGATAGTCTGGAGTAATCGGCTGACCACCTTCCCTCACATACCTCACTCGCACGCATGCACGTAATGTACAGCACGCTCCAGCACAGCTGGGATTTATAATAAAATCTCAGAAACCTTATTCCAGATATTAGATAAGATGGCAGGAGAGGTGGGTATGTCAGGAGCCTGTAATACTATGGAGTTTGCCAGTTTAAATCCTGAGCTGGCAATAGGGAGCGGGTCATATCCCCAGGTAGGAAGGAAGGAAAAAGGGAACAAGGGAAGGAAGGAGTTTCTACCAGTTTTATCAAAGGAAAGTTTTCTGCTGTAAATCTGATGCCTGGTTCAGCTCTAAGAGCATGAAGAAGAGACACCAACCAGTCAGCAGAAAGATCTGGACATCACGAGTGCCCATAACCCTGTAGCTCTGTAGTACAGCACTGCCATGGCTAGGGACAGGCTATGGGCTGAGTTTGCACAGTCCCAGGATGGAGGGTTGTCCAACCTGCTCTGTTTGAGCTTTTCTTGACCTGCCTGCAGCTTTGTTTTACTTGGTTTAGCTGTAACTGCAATTGTTCTAACTGGTGTTTATGGCTAATATGTTTTACTTTTGTATATCTTTGTGTGGTGCCACCATTGTTTTATCACTCTAATGTGTTAGGAAATAGGGGTGGGGACACAGAGTGTGGCATTGGATGGGCTGGCACTGGAGACCCCACATCTATAAACAACTCACCAATGGTTAAAGAAATGCAGATCTGCAGATGGATGAAGGTGGTTTTAGGGGTAACAAAGAGAACAAAGAAATCATATTTAACACATGGAAAAGGTAGCATATATAGTAAATTCAGATGTAATGTGGAGCTGCAAAGCAATGAAGAAAGAGAAAGTTGTAAAAGTGTGCTAGAAAACATAAAATAACCCCAAGTGGAGCCTAGAGTGAGGAAGAAGAAACCATCCACATGAACATGATATTTCTCCCAGTGAAGGACTCCAGACCCTGACGACTCACCATAACACACCACCACCACCAGAGAGAAACCACCAACCTTGGGACCCAAAGCAGCAGGAGAAAGGTGAGTGTGACAGCAGGAAAAAGGGTAAAAAACCTAACAATTGTATGTATAACAATTTCAACTTTATTAGTATATTATTATTATTATTATTATTATTATTATTATTAAAAAACTTTTTCTGTAGAGAATATTATTTCTCATTCTATAATAGTTAGATCTGGACTAATAATGATTCTAAGGTTAGACCTTTAAGATTTCAGTTATACTAACAACAAACTCTTGACTTTATATATAAGGTGTGTTTCCTGTTTGCACATAAGCAAGATTTTGACCTAACATGCCCTGGCCAGCCCCTCCTGCTCCTCCCTACACCTACCAAATTTCTGATGTCACTGGGAATGCTGGGAAAAAAGGTATTTGGTGTTTTGGGGTGATTGACAAAGTATGGAGGTGCACCTACATGGCTATATCTTGCTGAGAAAATCCAAGCATCATCTTCTTGTTACTACTAAATGCAGCCCTGGTTGAATTTGTGTTTCATATCTGTTTGTCTAGTTTCTCTTTTGTATTGCACTTTGTCTTGCTATCTTTGGCTCTCCTCTTTACTAGTTTTTCCAATTGACAATTAAACGACAGGTATTGAGGATCATTAGACCCAGACACGCATCATCTGTTTTTAGCTAAACTGCAGACAAACAACTTAAAGCTTAGAATTCAGGACTTCTCAAAACGCAGGTTTTTTATTCCTTGATCGCATTACAAGTCTTCACAGCTATGTATCTATCTCCTTTATTCCCCTTTTAGTGTAGTCAGAGCAGATAAAATGGAAGGTGACTTGTAGCCATGTTGTTCATCTCTCCAACCAAGGCAAAAGTTTCCTTCACCAGTGGTACCTAAGCTGTGGTGCGCAGACAAAAAATGACCCAGGAGGTGGTCCCTAATTGATCTTCGAAATCATAATAACCCATACTATTCCTTGTATATGATTTCCAGATAAAAATTCTGATGCTAAGAAGATGTGATGTTGCAGGAAAAATTTTGAGCCTTAACAGTAATCCACTGATTCGGAAGCTTTGGTAAAGCTGCCAGTGCCTCGTCGCGTCCTGTGTGCTGTTACGCAAATGAGAGCTGCACCTTTGCAATCCCTTCTCTGTGGTATAATTCAGAAAACATTTAAGATGGGTGATAAGTGTTATTTGGAATTATTTCAAAAAGCTGTTTTCATGGGAAAAAGATGTATTTAATAATTTTCCACAAGAAGCAGTAGGTGTTTCAAAGTTGTCATTTTTTTTCTTTACAGATATTCAGGTTGTGTCTGCTTCACATGTCTGTGTGCATTTTTTTTTAATCTTTTCCTCATTATCTAATTTTTCAGGACAGTAGGGAGAGGAGAAGATATCCTACTGTAACCATCATCCATTTGAGAGAAGGTGTAAAATTAAACAAAAGTAATACAAAAGCTAGAATCTTTCAAAAATTACTGAAATAGTCTGTAAAAATGTTTATTTTCCCTTTTCTTATCTTTAGTTTAAAATAATTTGTGACTAAGTTTATCTATTTATCCCAAATGGTAAACATGGGGTCATACCTGTTGAAAAAAAAACAAACCCCAGAGATCTAATCTGATGGCTAATCCGATTAGGTCAACCAAGCTTTTTCTAAAAACTCTGTGCCTTCAGGATATGCAGTGATTTCACCATTACTCAGAGTATGGATTAATTTAATCCATTTCTGTTTCTTCTGGGAATTTAGCAATGCCCTTTGTAGCAAGGCTGTTTTCATCTCAGTGGTGTTGCTATATACATATTGGCCTTTGATAATACAATCTAGTTTCCTGGATGGTCTGCATCCATTTGAAAGGGACGTTCTGATTTAATTACTGACTGTGACTGTACATACCCTGGATGGTTATGTCCAAAACCACAGAGCTCTGAGCTTCCCTCACATTTCCCAAACTGAAACAGATTGTTTTTCAAGTTTACAGGTTGAGGTGGAGTTCCCAGTTGTACAGCCTAATTTGCAGTTATCTTGCCCCACTCTGAGCAGGGGTAAGGAGAGGCAGTGCCTCTGCAGTACTACCCCTGAAGGTACGGAAGGCTTCTGCTGGTGTCTGTGAGCCACAGAAAATGTGGCATTTCCCTCTTGGGGAAAAAAAAAAAGGAAAAATCAATATATAGAAATTAATATACCTTTGTGAAGATTCAAAACAGATGGGGAAAAGGTCAAGGATTCTTTGTTGCTAAGTGTGTTTCTATGACAACTGCAATGTGTATGTTATGAGTGAGCAATCATTTGTTCCAGCTGCTGGATCATTAAAGGGGCAGCACTTCCCACAGCACGGGGAATGTTATTCATGGCTTATTTACTTTTTCTTTACCCCTCTTTAAACCAAGGTTCAACAGGTAAGACTCAGTGAGTACGTGAAAGCTTCAGTCAATCACAGCATGCTACACCATAGGTCTGGATGAGTCTGGATTGCATAGTGCGTGCCTTAGAGGATGCTGGGGGAGCTTAGTAAGGAGATTAGGGAGATTAATTTAGATCCAATCGTGCAATTAAATCTGTACACTCATGATGAGATATTCTATGATTCTATGATGCTGGGCTGTGTTGGATGTGTTTCTGTAGAATTTATAGCATAACTTGAGAGACGCATGTGACTTGTCTCTCCACTCATCTGTAACACAGGAATAATAGTATGTGCAAAGACTTATAAAACATTTGGATATCGCCTTAGAAAAAGTTAATTAACTGGAATGATGGTAGAAAACTACTCCTTTCTTCACACATTGAAATAAGAGGACAAAGCTGTCATCATGGCCTTGTTGTCCATTGCTCCAGCAGCATGGGGATCTGGTCCAAGAAGCACAGATTTTATTGTTCATAGGAGTCAAATTTGTGAAATCTTTCCATTCGCCTCATTTTACTTATTTTTTTCCCTAATGCTTTCATTAAAAAAAAAACCCAAACAACAAAACAACACTAGAGCAGGGTTGATACAGGATCAATATCCATTGCCAGTGACACTGAAGAACATGTTGGGTAATATTTCTGTTCTGTGAATTGTGTAGCTGGAAAAGGTGACCACTTCAGTGTCTCTGAGCCTATCAGTCACTTCTGATGGCACGTGCACCCCTCTGTCTTCTCTGCACTGGAGTGCAGTACTCCAGCTGACAGCCAGAAAATGCCTCTCTCAATTTCAATATGACATCTCGTTGGCTTCTGGCTGCTTGTGCAGTTTGCCATTCTTCAATAAGGATCTTTTTTTTTTGTTTCATATATCAGTGCAATAGAAAACATCAACTTCTACTTATTGATTAAAAGAAAAGGGAAAACCAAACAGTCCCAAAGAAAATTCTGTGTCCACTGGGACTGACTGCTTCTCTGAACTGATATCTTCTTTTTGATCTTGTCTAGGAATTAAAATGTCTTCCACTGTTTATGGCTTTATAAGATTTTCTTTGGAAAACTCACTATGCAAATCCATTACTACTAAGAACTTAAGGGTGATGAATGTGGGGGAAAAGCTTTATGCAAGAAGCATTAGGAAACTCTGAACTTGCATGTTGGTAGACATGACAGTCCAGTTGCCATCAAAAGACTTGTAGCAGGAGAGAGAGAAATTGTTCTATTGCTATGACTTGCTTTGGCCAAGCAGCAGAGTTAGTGTTATTTAGGTGGGAAGTGGAAGTTGCAATAAAACCAGGCCTTCAGTATCAGAAAGCCAGGTCATAATATAGACTTGGCTAACAACTCTTTTGTCTGTCTTCTGACAAATAGTCTTTCTCTTCTGCACAGATTTTTTTTTTCCTCACACTTTCTTTGGTGCAGCTGGTGGAAGAAGAACAAAGCAAAGTGGCTGCTCTGTGTTTTGGATTCCGTCCATCTTGCCTTGCTTCACAATATGGAGTGATAATGGATTCCACTATTCAGATCTTGTTTTCTTCTTTGAGAAATATGGAGAGGGAGATATTTATTAAATTCAGTCGAGAGTGGCAGGAACAAGGCTAAGCATCCTGGAAACTGAGCATCCCTTGGTGATTTAGCATCTATGTGGTTGACTGTCTTTCTGGAAGACTGGGCTCAGCTGCCCCCTGCGTCACAGCTCTTTATCCCTCAGTTTAGACTTTTCACAGCCAGCCATAATGCAAATTTCTCCATGCCACCTCATATCATTTTGCTTGGCGAAAGAAGAGTTTATTCCCCACTTTGCAGCCACAGCCTGGTGAAATAACTAATTACGTTAGTGGTTTCAGCTTGGTGTCTGTGCTCGTAGATACAAAGATCTAGACTCACATCTGCTCCAAACTGAGTACAGACAGGGCAGCTTAACAGCACAGCGTTGGACTTAAATGTCACAAGGGTCTTTCCTGTACTGGGTCACTTGCATTTGGAGAATGGGAACTAGGAGATGTGGGAAAAGAAATTTGATGGGGGACATGTCTGCTGAGAGCGCAGCTGAGGGGGAACTGGAACAAGTTGTACAAAGCTACACAGATGGGATGAAAACTGATGCACTGCTATCTTGGTGCATCTCAGATTAGCTGTCTCAGATTAGCTACCTGAGAGGAATGGCAGAGAAAAGATGGCTGGAGGAAATGAAACTAAAACATCAGCTTTGGAAAAAAAAAGCAGAATCGGGAGAGTCCTCCAGACGATGCTGATTTCCAGAGCCTTGAAGGTGAAGTCAAGTTCCTGAGTCTTGTCATCTGCTGTCAGAAAAAAAAAGTCTCATTTTCATGTGGGTATATCCAAAAATATAAGATGACAGTTTATTACTTCTGCCAGTTATTCCTCTACCTAAAGTATCTCATGTGGCGCAGTCCTGTGAAGGAAGCCAATCATGCCCCATTTTGGAGTTACTGAATTTGATGGTTGGCTTCATTTAAAAATCTTGGAAGCACTTTTAATTTTCCTCTGTTCCTTTTACAAACACTAATCACACAAAACTTTGATTAGAGTATGTAAACGTTTTACCCTCACTATAATATCCAAATGCCTCACAAGTAGTGACCTCCTTCACCACTTTGTGCTTTAGGGTGGAGAAGAGCTAGGCAAAAAATCATATTTATATTGTTCCCAGTGTAGCCTAGATACATTTCAGCCAGCTGGATATGAGTTGCTTGAGCCACATGCAATCTACCTGTACTCCTGTAGCACAGTTCCCAAGGTGCTAAGCCTTAAGCTGTACACATGTGGAGGACAGGACAATGGGGATAACCTTCTCTGAAACCTTGTTCTTAATGGTAAAAAGTTAAGGCTTAAAAAATGTTAATTTTCATTCTCTTACTGAATGCCCCATTACAACCAGTTCTGAAAATGCAGCTGTTGACCAAGAACTGATGATATTCACACATTCTCTCTCTCGCCCCATCACATTTTGATGACAGAGCGGCTCCCGTTGTCAGTCTGACCTGACCAAACACGAGTTGTAAAACTATTTCCTGACCTGCTGTTCTCACTTCCAGACTTTTACAGGCCTGGATTTACCAAGGGGTAGAAAAGACTCTCCTGAGCCCTGTGTTGTTCTCATTGCTGCCTGGCTTCCTCCTCCCTCCCGAGCTGGTCAGGGATTTGGGCTCTCATCTTCCCGTGCATCAGTGGTTCTCAGTGTCTTTTGTGTGAATATATGTGTATACTGCACCACATTGCAGATGCAGTGTTGCTTGCAAATTAACACATTTGTGAGTCCTTTAGGAGAAGGTTTCCTTAGTGAAACTTATCTTCATCTAAAAGGCTATTAGCTATGAAGAGAACAGAAAAATGAATCACTAGTTAGAGCAATAATCAACACGTCTGAGGATGGAGCTAAGTACTGTGTTCACAAATGTGAATATTAATAAGCATTTGCAAGGAAACATCAGTTCTTTTGCAAGGCGTATGCTGTAAAATGAAAACGTATTCAGTAAAAAAAAAAAGAAACATGACAAAAAAACCCAAAACAAAACCTCAAGAAATATTAATCAAAACATAGTATAATTCTAAACTATTTATTTATTTATTTATTTAGCTTTTTTTACCCACTGCAAAACCTCAGGGGCTCAGATAGATAGAAAGATCTGATAAGTCAAAGCCAAAAGAGCCGAACCTACCAACCCATGAAGGAGGCACACTCGCCTCTCCCCTGCAAGTTCCCTGGATGGCTCCAGTAGTTTCCAAAACAGTTGTTACTAAAATTAATTAGGACAGAGGAGTTACAAGAGCAAGCTGTAGTAACAGCTAATTAATTCTCAAATGAGAGTGAACTGGATCACAATTCTTAGGGCTTTCAAGAGTGGCACTGCCATAAGGTGGTGGCTGAGCTCCTGGGGATGTCAGGAGGAACGGCAGCTCTTTACCAGGCTAATGCCAGGGCATCTACCGCTCCATCAGACTAGGAAGCTGTATCTGCAACACTGAAGGACATCCTTGCCACTGGAAAAAGTGCCCAGCAGTGGGTCCAGGGGTACTGGGAGCAGTGTCAAGCTCCCAAAGAGTTAGGCAGCTCTTTTAGAAGCCCCCAGAGCAACTTGCCTAAGGATTGCACCAACAGGTTGGGAAATTGCAAGCTGCCAGCTCGACTGGAAGGTAACCTAAGGCAACATACTCTAAATGTCATAAACACCAGTCATGTTATTTGCCCTTAATCAGTATTTGTTAATTTTTTAAAAAGAGAAATATCAGAGCTGAAAAGATTTACAATATTTATTTCATTAATTGCTTAAAATTTTTATTGATATTCAGCTCCAGGGTGCGCCTTTCCTGATTTACTGAGTTTCATAGTTATGAAATACTTTTCTTAAATTCAATAACTTCAAAATAGCTCTCTAATGACAGGGTGTTTTCATTGCAATCAGTAATAAAATTCTCCTTAATTTAGGGGAATTGATAAGCAAACTCTCTGTGTGTTTCCAATACTTTCCTTGAAGAATTTTCTAATTCTAGTTCCAAGCTTGTCTTTTTTTTTTTTAAATAATAATATTGCTGTAAGAATAGGAGAGTTTTTACTCTGTGTATTATTTCCTTTGTCTCACAATTATCGGTTTGTTTTACATTAAGTTCAATGCATCTGCAAGTCACTAGGAAAAAGCCCAAGTGCAGTGATGTATCCCACAGATATTTTCCTCACAACAGTCCAACTTTGAGAGTCAGAAATAAAATAAGCTAATGCCATGGTGGGGGTCTGGTTTATTTTGCAGGCTGAACCTCTAAGGGATATAAATATGAAAAGAAGGAGTTTGCGCTGATAGTACTGCTGATTTCAGTAATGGGCTTTCAAGAGTGTGTGTGAGTATTTGCAGAGAAGGAGTGAATACATTTGCTACAAATCCAATGACAAAAAAAGAAGAGGGAAAATGTTTGACACGCAAGGACTAAGTGCTGTTCATACTGAAGGAGTTAAGAGTTAAAGTACTCTGGGGAGTACTAAAGTAAATGTGTCTGTGAAGATCTGAGAAAGTAAATAATGAATAATAAAACACTATGAATTGGGATACAGCTGACCTGGAAGGAAGATAGTATAGGCAAGTACTAAACCTCTTAAGAAAGGAACCTAAAAAAGCTCAACCACTACCTTTGTTTCCACAAACTTACATGATAGCTCATGATTTTAACTGGTATGTGTTAAAGACAGTATTTCATTTAGAGTAATGAAAGAATGGCAAAAATACCCATTCATGTTATTACAATATTGGACATCCCAGCTACTGATGGAAAAATTTAATGTGAAGAATATAAAGATTGATCTTAACAAGTCTCGGCAGTAAAACAGATTTTGTCAAGAAAATATGATGGTTTTGATAATTGTTATTTTTCTGCATTCTGTATCAGAATGTTGCAATAGATTTGACAATTGCTAAGGTTACATTCCCATGTTAAGAGTCAGCATGCAAACCGATATTAATAGGAGTAATGATTTTCAATGCTTTAAAAGTCAATATAATATGGTTCTTTCACTGACAAAGTAAAACACATTTCAGAGACACTGGTGATATTAAGCCACACAGCTCACCATCTGACTGTCAGGAGAGTGAGCTCTCCATTAACTGCTGTTTAAATATCTTCAACATGTTTAAAGAGATAGCTGATTAACCATCCAGCATCCTTTGACTTTCTGTGTAGAACAGGAGCTAATGATTTCTCAAGTGTCAGTGGCTGAAGTCTTACAAGTTTAATGGGATGCATGTTATGTAACTTTTTGCAGGCTTGATAAATTCAGGGGAAATGGCTATCACCAGACATTTGTTGCTACAATCACTGGGAGGATGCAGGTGGTTGCCCAGTAGGCAGGAGGAGGTGGTCTACCACCACTAGTATGACCAGGAGTTTTGGCAAGAGGGAGGTGGAGTTAAGCTAAGAGAGTGAGAGGTAATTTCACTGAAAAAACTCCTTGGAGTAAGAGCAGTAGTTGGAGACCTTCAATTGTGAAGGAAACTCTAGGAGAGTGTGGGACAGAAGGTTAAGGGCTTTTATCAAGTTAAGCAGCAAATAGGTCTTTGGGGGTTTTGTAGAAAATGCATGCTCTTGACTTGATGGGCACCTTGATCCCTTGAAAAGTCCATCATACCTCATTGCATCTTTGTATGTATAAAGGCATGTCTCCCACATGCTACACTCAGGTTTTAAGCATTAGCAACCTTGTCATCTTCTGAAGCATTCTCAGCCTGCAACTGCAGCTAAAAGCAGCTCTAAAATAAATCAAGTATCTTAAGTGAGCAGAGATTTCACTACATGAAGGAGAACAAAAGTTACCTGTGAGGCTCGCCCCTGTCTCATAAGTCAGGGCATGTTTTCCATCTCTCACTCTCTCATAATGCTCCAGGGTGAAATCCTACCCTTTCTGAAGCAAATGGGCATTTCACTTTGATTCCACTCAGCCAGAATTTAACCTTTTTGCTCTGTGTTGCCTTTTGTCAGGTTGGTTCCCTTTCTTCCAGTCCTATCACAGCAAAAGCTGTACATTAAACTCAGTTAACTTAATTGCAAATAAAGGATATTTTATGCAATAAAGGATGCAAGTTTAAGGATTCCAGTTTCACATTATTGTTTTGATGCAAGGAAGCCCCAGCTGAGATTTGTACTCCTTACCAGAGTATAAAATGAAAGGGTAAATAAGATGGCTGTGGTTTTGGGGGTTGGACGTTCAGAAACAGGCTCTCATTTATGACAGGTGCTTTGCAGGTGGGTCTTCAAGGCAAGAGTTATTAGTGTGAAGGAACATGACTATTTCTTGGCATAGTTTAGATACCCATTTGGTGCAAACTGGCTTTTCAACTGTACTCAGTGAAACTGTGTAAGTTTTAAATTAACTTGGGCTTTGTCCCTATTTACATTACCTTTGAACCATGTTATGGAGAAGTCCAAGAATTTAATTTGACTTCTATTATTTTCTGCATGAACTTGTACGGTTTCATTTGTAGCTAGAAAAAAAGAGGATCCTAAAATTACAAATCAGAATAAATATTTCTGTTCCTACTATCCAAATGAATGTCTTTTCACTGGTGGTTTAGTAACCCTTATACAAGATGATCCATTATATTGATGTCTCTAAGGATACTTGCGTGAGTAAAGCCTCCTTATAGCAGACTGAAGCTCTGAACTGTGATTGTACCTGTTTTGGCTGGGATAAAGTAAATTTTCTTCATAGTAGCTAGTATGGGGCTATGTTTCGGATTTGTGCTGAAAATAGTGTTGATAATACAGGGATGTTTTTGTTACTGCTGAGCAGTGCTTACACAGAGTCAAGGCCTTTTCTGCTTCTCACCCCACCCCACCAGTGAGTAGGCTGGGGGTGCACAAGAAGTTGGGAGGGGGCACAGCCAGGACAGCTGACCCCAACTGACCAAAGGGATATTCCACACCATATGATGTCATGCTCAGCATATACAGCTGGGGGAAGAAGAAGGAAGGGGGGGACGTTTGGAGTGATGGCGTTTTGTCTTCCCAAGTAACCATTATGCGTGATGGAGCCCTGCTTTCCTGGAGATGGCTGAACACCTTCCAGTCGATGGGAAGTAGTGAATGAATTCCTTGTTTTGCTTTGCTTGTGCACATGGCTTTTGCTTTACCTATTAAACTGTCTTTCTCTCAGCCCACGAGTTTCCTCACTTTTACCCTTCTGATTCTCTTTCCCATCCCATCGTGGGGGGAGCGAGTGAGCGGCTGTGTGGTGCTTAGTTGCTGGCTGGGGTTAAACCACGACAGTGATCTATGTAAATAGCTTGTTGCCAGCACTCACAGTTTTATCTTGGATATCAGTTCTGGGTTATTTTTAAATGCCCCAAGTTCATGGATAATGCAATGACTTGAGAATTCTATTTTTCTTTGAAAATCAAGTACAAAAATCAGACAGTCAAAAAGCAAAAGCCTGACCCTTATCTAGGATCTCAGAGGAAACACAGCTGCAGATGCAGGTTTAACTCAAACCAAGGCGCTAGTGAGTTAAGAAGGCTGTTGCGTGCCTTAGTAGATTAAAGGTGCCTATCAGGGTTGTTTTCTGAAGGATCAGAGTTTTACAATACAACCAATTTCCAATATACTTGGCATCATTGTGATAACCCATCAAAAAGTCCCATTGTACCACAAATACAAAAGATTAAGCTTATGTTTATTCTGCCTTAGGCTTTTTCAACTCCTGTAACTGGTCATGTTAGGTTTTTTTGTTATGATCTTGCAATCTCTTTTTGTTCCTTGGGTTTTGATTTTTTTCCTGATGTTTTAGTTGGGAATATTGTAATACTTTTAGAGTTTATTCAGCTGAAAAAAATGCGAGCACAGCTTTGGCTTATTATTTCAATACAGGATATCATTACTGTGTGTTAAGAAGTGTGCAGGCAAATTGATGTACCCAGCTGCATGCACCATTGATGTACCATTTCTGCTGCATGCATAAGCTACTAAGAGCAAAAATGCTACTCTTGTTATTGCTTTGCTTTAGGAGGAAACACAATCAACTTCCATTAGCCTATTAAAGCAGCTGATAGCTAATTCTGATGTCTGCAGAACTCTTCAAAGAACAACTAGCAGTTCATTATGTGCAATAATCACACCTTCTGTGATTTTAGATACAGCTGGAAGGCACGATTAACCAACTGTGTCCTCTTTAAGTGTCTGGTGCCCCAACTCTGACTTGGAGAAATAGCTTAGGACCTGATTGTGCACTGAATGGAATTCAGTAACTAAGGCATTACTAACAAAATGACTTGCTAGGTAAGTGTGAAAATACTGTGCCATCTTACTGCTCTTTCCTGATTTTAAGAAATATGATTTAGAAGTATTTTCCTATAATAAGCTCACAATTTGAATAAGCATTTTACTTCTCCCATCTCTGGATTCTGTTATTTATTTGTTGTATTACAGCAATGCAGAGGCAAGGTGATCTTTCTATAGACACACACAAAAATACAAAGCAGTTTGAAATAAGGATGTACTTCATTCTATTGCATGTGGTAGAAACACAGACCTTTGAATAAGCTGGCACACAAAGACATCTGCCCTTTGGAATGAAATGTTACCATCAGCTTCATGTGGTCAGTTGGCAAAAGCATATCAGAAAAGGGACAATGAGTAAAAAGATGTGTTAAAAGGGAGAGTCACTGATGTGGAAATAAGAAGGGAGTTCCAGCTGTTTGGACACATCTGCTGGGTAAAAGATGACTGGCTATTAAAGACTGCTCTTTGGCCTGAGAAGAGGCAGCAGTCACCATGGAGGAATCAGCTAAGTCATAAACCAGAAAAAACCTGGGATTTAAAGATACTGTATGTCAAAGCACAAAGAGCAGCTCAGTATGGAGCTAGTAGAATTTGTGAACCTGATTCATCTATAGGACAGGGGAGGAAGGTTTATACCAGTGCTTGATGCTTATAACAGTGCTTCTCACTTGATGTTGCACAAACACATAGTATGAAGCTGAGACAGCCTCACAAAGATTACGGTGTTGAAATTAAAAAGCCAAACCCTCAGAATCTCTACTTTATGAATGAGGAACTGAAAAACAGTGGTGACACCTAGATTCCTGTGTTTTCTTGGGCTTGGTTCTGAATTCAACATGAACGCTCAGATGGTCTGAGCTACCTACATTTTACTCGTGTTCTGCTTTGGATGGGGAACAAGTAGAAGGACCAACTCCTGCTCTTGCTCTGCCTCTGCACACAATATAGATGCAATGAGCTTGAGCCAGCTAGCCCTGAGGTATTTGAAGCAATCTCAATGTGCTTGAGCTATGCACTCCCCAAAAGAGCACAGATATAGCCAAAGAAACTAAATCACTATTTTTTACATTTCAGAAGACACACTGTTGATGGGGAAACTAAGGGCAGTTCTCTATAATCTTAGCCCACTGGCTTAGCCAGTCTTTTCTAACTTGATTAACTTTAATGAGCCAACTAGCATGAGAGCTCCACATTAAAAAAGCCAATATACATGTAGATGTCCACATGTAGCTCCAGTTATGGTCAATGGGGATTTACAGCTCAGTTGTTCACACATAGGTATCCAGAGCTATCTGAGATGTTGTCAAGTGTTGTCTATCTGACTTTTAAGTGCTGCTGAAAAATGGTGGAGCCTCTCACAGGTCCCATATGACAGCCACCATCTTCCGCAAATGTTTCATATGCCTGAGAGCCTCTTAAATGTCACCAGAGGCCTACATGTAGGTAGGTAAAGCCTGACCCCAGTGGCTAGTTTGGTGAATAGCTCAAGCTCCACCGACTGTACTAAGCAGATCTCCATTGACTTGTGAACATTTGCATTTAGGTGTCTTAATCTTGAAATTAATCTAATGCAGATTAGAATCAGTCTTTGAAAAACAATAGGTAGTTTCTGAAGTCATTAGCATCTTAGTGTTAAAGACAAAGGATTTTGAAAAATGGAATGTGCTTTTTATTGTTTCATAAACCAAGGTGTATTTAATTACGTGGATCTCAGCCTCTAAAATTCATTGCTAGATTGCCTGACAATTGCCTGACAATAATTCTCTTCTATAGGGAACTGCTTTTGTCTTCTTAATAAATTTACGGCATAAGGTTACACCCTCACTGTTTCAGAAGCAGCCGTAAGGCCTAATTTGCCAGCTGTCCTCAATGCCTACTGTTACTTGGGCACTAGTGGTTAGCTTTCAGATGACCACCTGGTGCAAGTGGAGGGAAAACCTTAAATTTGCCTGCTGAGTTGGACTGCTCTCTAGTGTACAGTTATCTGCAACATAAATGGAGCTTCAGAAACTAAGATCTAGGTTATCAAAGACTGTTAGTTCCCTAAATCCCTGCAGCTGAGGATCTATTCCCATACCAGCTGAGAGGTTGATGGAGAGAAAGGACATAATTCTTGATCTCAGGCCCCTTCTTATTCCTTTCTTCTTAACCCAGAGCAGACCCATAAGTGAACTGTAAGGTAAACAAAGCAGCTCTTATTATGCGCATTTTCTTTTTGTAGGCTATTCACCATCACTGCTAGCCACGAATGAGTGGTTTGTGTCTATAAGACACAAAGCATAAAGGATTGTCTGTTTAACAATAATTCTGATCAAAATGTTAAAAGCTTATTCACTGCCGTGTGTCAAACCTTGAAAATAATCGGCATTTATGAAGAGAAGGCAATGCAACAGCGGTTGCCTGGGTGATTTCAGTGTCAAGTATGACCACCTCTGTGGAGTTTAAATACCTTTTCTTTAAAGACAGGTGAATATTTGCCATGTTAGTCCACTGCTCCAATAAACTCAATCTTTGTTCTTGTCAACTCGTTGCCAAGGCACTCCCAAAGCAAGAGACATTTCTGCTTTGCAATGCTGCATGGCTGGCATGTTAACAGCTGTGTCCCCAGGGAAGTGTCACAGATATCACAAAGAGAGGAGGAACGCACAGTGCATCCCAAAGTCCTAGATGCTAAGGAGAAGAGAGAACAGTGAGATTACCTATCCCCATCCCTCTGTTCATGCAGGATTGCTTCCAGTGATATAGTCTCCAATCTAATTGCAAAGGCATGAATGTGAGGTCTCCACCTCTTCTCAGGGAGCAACTGTTGCACAGACTAAGCTGTTAGGACACTAAGTGAAGATATAATTTCAGTTTGGAATTATGGGAAACAAGAAAGAAAGGAAAAAATTCCACTGTATTTTATTTTTTCAGTGTACTGAACTATCTTGGGAATATTTATAAGTGGTTTAAAGAAAGTAGAAGTTACAGCTGTCCTCCATACACCCTACTTGTGTAAACAAACAAATCCACAAAGTAACATTGGCCTCTTCTCTTCAACAATTAACTTACATTCATTTTTTTCAAACTCTCTGAGTTCCAAGATGCAGATGGATATAAAAATATGAAGGATGCTAAAATGATGGTAAGAATTTGGGTTGACCAGGAACACAGAAAGATCAAGTTCAGACTTCTGTTGGACCACCAGGAGAGAGGAAAGGATGAAAAAGAACCTCGCATGGACTGATTAGAAGAAAAACTACCAGAAAACTCCAAAGAAGAGAAAAAAAACCCAAAAACCTGAATTAATACCAAGCTGCAGAACTGAAAAAGAGATTGAGGAGGGAGAATAGTTACTAATATTTGTTCAGGAAGGGGTCATTAAAGCAACGGTAAAGAAAGATTCAGTGCAGAGGAAGAACCACAGCAATAACATCAGAAGAGCTCCCTGATGCAGAGAAGCTTCAATGATCATAGATAGTGTTTTTGATGAGTTTAAAGGGGAGGGAAGTAGGCAGATAGCTAGAGAAGGAGAACGATTCTTTACTTTTCCCATGAGGCTGGGAAGAATATACTTATATTTACTATGAAGAAAAAGCAGTTTAAACAGAAAATTAAGGAGAAAAGTTGAAACTACAGTCCACTAAATTCAGAAGACTGGAGGAACTGGGCTCAGTGAAGCCAATGAAAGTCAAGAAACAATGGTGATGGTTAAGGAGAAGGAAAGGAAAGTCTTGTGTACCTGTAATCAATCACAGGTACACAGACAGCAACCCTTCAGTTTTGAATACCAAAATGCTATAGAATAAGAGTGTATCAGCTTAATTTTTCAGCAAAAAAGGCTGATATTTCAAAACTCAAGGAATATGAAAACTAAGGCAGACAATTCTTAACAAAATTTCTTTCACTGGAAGTTTTTAAGAACAAGTTATATGAAGTTAGATTTCAGTTGTAGACTTTCATAGAGTCCTGTGCTGCGGCTCATATGACTATGTATGCACTCTCACATGACCATTGTGAGGCTTGTGTGGTTACGGGATGGGACACGCCTACCTAAGTGATGGGAGAGCTTTGGATGGTGTGACTGGTGTTGCTTACATGTCATGTACAATGTCCAGACCTCATGACAGGGACTTCAGGAAGGAAAGCCTTCAAGATGACAGATCTGATGCTTGGGTTTTAAATTATATGTTGGGCAAACCCAGGAATTAATTCTTATGAGAACTATTTAAGGGCATCTTATTGCAGCACTATGCAACGTGAGCAATAACCAAATCTTGTCTTCAGGAAGAAAATTATTGATGAAGGGATCAGCCCTAATGAAGTAATTGACACATTTGCAAAATTGAAGAAAAACAACCTGATGATCCTGATCCCACTTTCATCCACAAGGCAGCAAAAAGTCAAGTTGCAGACTGCTGTATTAGCTGGCGAAGAGCTTGATTTGCCTTCATATCCATTTTGGAATAATTATTCCTATTGGAATTCTGTCTGACTGTGCAAGGTGAGACAGTTCAATTATTTAATCATGCCATCACTCTCAATTTGAAAGGCCAGTGCTAGAGCAAATGTGCTTTCTGTTTAATTTATACCAATACTTAACCTAGTTGGTCTGTTCCCTGTTTGCGCATCTTCAGTAATGTATCAGAATGTAATGTATATTTCCTCCATTTTTATATCTGTCAAATTTTATGTCTCACATTCAGCAGGTGGCTCTGAATATGAAAGCTTTGTTCATCTATATGTGCATTTCTACAGATGCAAGGAAGCTGGGGGGGTGATGGGAAAACAGAGATCACTTTAAGTCTGTCCTCTTTCATATTGAGAGGCAAAGCTTTGCAATCTCAGTATATATCTGCAAGTAAATTAGAAATGCTTGTACCTACAGATTACTTCTGTAGTCATTTCTTTCATTGTCTTTAGGCTCCTTTTGCATGTATGTTAGCTTTCTGTGAGTATTCTAGTGACTATAAGCCTTTCAAATACATGCTTTCTCAGCCTATGTTATATAGTCTAACAACATTTTCAGGTTTTGCTATAGTTTTTCTAAGAATTGTTCTGAGGGTCACTTGAAGTTTGTCTCTTTTTATAGATGGTAAAATGTTAAGAGCAGAAATCAGGACAAGAAAAGGTGGTGGGATTTTTTGCTAGAGAATATCCTTTACTTAAAGCCTACTTAATCAAATGCTGCCCAGACAAACTGCACAACCAAGGTAAAATTAGGAGGTGTTTGGAGAAACCTCATACGTGAAATTAAAGAATAATTTGTAAGGTTACTATATATAGCCATGAGGATCCAAGCATAAATATGCAGTAATATGAACTTTAGGGTGATTGTAGAGTCGTGCTTAATTATCCTTGGGAACACACACAGAGCTGAGGCTGGTTGGGAAATTATTCTTTTTAATAAATTCCTATGGAAACTTTTGATATAGACTATATTCTACAAAAATAAAATTCAGCTATACATTTTTTTAAATTTTAAAACCAAAAGATTCTGATTTCTAAAAGACAAAAAAATATTCTAATTCCAAAAAACCCCTCCTATATTTTCTAAAAATAGCTTAATAAAGTCCATCTTTGGAGAAAAAACAAGATATATCAATAAAATAAAATAAAAAAAGGAGTAGATGGTAAAATATATGCTTTACCTTTTCATGTTTCTGAAAAAAACTTGGTATTTCACAGGACTAGCTTTGCACAGGATCTGGAATAACTTTGATCAACCAACCTCAAAAGATTATTCGTTTGGCTGGGATATTAAAGCTTCCTGAAACATTGTTCCCAGAAATCATGGTTAAAAAATTAGCGGAACACTTTCTGCAATAAAATGCAGTTCCACTGGAATCAAAATGTGCCTTTACTTTATGAGAACACTGTTTCAGAGAAACTGCGAGGAAGGAATTGGGTGAAGGGATGAAACTCTGACAATATTTTGGCATCCTTTTTAGACATTTTGGAGTGAAATGTTTTGAGCATGTTTTTGAAGGAACTGTTCAAAGCTCTGCTTCTTCCTCTATATTATAATTTTAAAACAAAAGTTGAAATCTAAACATTTCAAAACATTAAAAAATATGATTTTGAAGAGATCTTTCTAATGCTTCAGATTTGTTATAATTTTAAGAAAACAGACTGAAATCCTGAAACCAGTGTGAAGTGGTGATACTTCTGCATAGTATTGCTTCCCAGATGCTTCATGACCGTGGTTGATCTCCAACTCCCAAAGTGCTCAAACAACCATGCTCCAAATGGTAGCAATCTTCCTTCCCACGCCCTTCTTTATGTAAATGGAAATGAGTGGAGTTATATGTCTTCAGTTCTGTAACATTAGTTTACCTATGACTATACCTTTTCTGACTTCATGCCCATTTTGTTCTCTATCTGCTCTTTCCGCTTCTTCAAACAAAATTGACAAAACACCGCAGGAAATAGATTGGAGATTATTAACTGAAGGAAGTCAAGTGAAGTGGTGCTCAAAAGTTCTGTATTCATACATCATTTATTTCTGAGAAAAGTCATAATTAAAAAAAATAAAGCAGATTAAGGCTGTGATTGAAGAAGATTGATCAATTCCAATATTCCCCAGTGAGGTGACAGACAACTATTAGCCCTCTAGTTTTAATGGTTACTGTGTTTTGGTTTGGGGGACAACCATATACTTTAATTCCTAACTATGAAAATAATATTCAGGCAGTATGTTTTCTCATCCAGTGACAACTTACCTGACTGCCATGATGGACCAACAGTGTTATGCAGCCCATGGAAGGAGAACCACTGAGTGAGTTATTGACATGGCAAGAAAGACACAGGAAAGGCATATTTCAGTAAAACTGGTATGTCAGCTTGTGTTTGGACCAGTTACATGACCCTGGACCAATATCACACGATGGAAAAGCTGTTGTGAGTGCAGCAGTCACACTTGTGCAACGTGAGTTCAAAAGAAGTTTGAAATAATATTTGCTAAGGGACAGGGAACGGAGACTGCAGCTGTTTGCCCAATAAAACAAATTCAATATGTGAATTAAATTGGAACATATAATCAATATTGATCTAGAGAGAAAAGCAACAATAATCTTATAGCTCATTGGAAAAGGCCTAGCTTTGTTAACCTTCTGGTCATGCTGCAAAGCCATCTGGTTTTCTTCCCTTCTGCTCTGTTAAGGATTTTGAGGAGGACAGAGATTGAGCTTGCTATCCTGCAGTGCTGACCTGTTATTGTTTGTCTCTGTATTGATACTATTATATCATAGTAATGAAATTATTTCGTAGGAATAAGTGTACAGGAAGGACTGCAGAGGAACAAGGAATACAGAACACTGGTTTTACAGAAATAAATGAGCATGTAGAATAGATCCACATAATTAAAAATGCAGGCTAGTGGAAATGACAACTTCAAGATCAAATGTTCAGGGAAGCTGGCCACAGATTTACCACAGATTTTAAGTATATGGCAACATTCAGAGAAAAAAGGGAGACTTTTCTCCAGCAAAGGACTGGTAATTCTTCTCAACTGGGATGGCAATGCAAATGTCCTAGGAACGCACATCGGATGGACAGTTGGAGTGTAAGACTTTCTGTGGCTAAAGAGGCAAAGTTAAGAGATCCTAGGTAACCTTGGTGATCTAGACATGTTTATTTCCTACGTCTGGATGTTCAGTATGATTTTAGCTTCTCAGTTTTATGTGAAATTTGGCATAATGCATGATATTTATGAATGTTTCTTTCTAATTCTGGTCCTTCCCTCTATCTTGAAGTGAAGTGAATTCACCTGAGGTATTTTGAGACCTAAGAACCCATTTAAACAATACATTTCATCCTTAAATTCAAAGTCAAACATGGATTAAAAGCTCCTGTTGGAAGCTCTTCAGCTTCTGGGAGCTCTTACTTTGAAGAATACAACAGCTTTAGAAGGGCATCAATGAGACAGTGCAGGTAGACCAGAAGGTGGAGATTTGAGAAGAGAAACGTCATTGGCCTCTTCAAGAACAAGAAGCAAAGCTGCTCATGAGGTGCTTGACTGGAGAGGGGGGACAGGAAGAATGGGGGAACAGAGAGCTGAGGATGTGAAAGACCACTGAGAGCGTGGGAAGGAAAGAGAAAGAGAAATACCAGGCTGGAGTAAGGAGGATGAGGAAAAGGAGGGGTTATACACAGTAGCACATGTTAATAATGACTAAAAACTTGAGTATAAAATGATCATGTGTTGATTTAAGGAGACGCATTCCAGTTCTTTATCAGTCCTGTTAGAAACAAAGTTGCCAAAGAGGTGCCAAATACTTACTCTGTTCAAGAAAGAGAAGAAAATGAGTATAAACTGCTGTTTTAATTGAATCTCTTTTCAGTGTCTCAAGCATGAATGCCCCTAAATTAGCTAAGAAAGTAGAGATTTTTTTTTAGATACAGGAGTCAAACTTATTATCCACTGCTCCTGGAACAAAAGGACAAAATATCACATATGTAACCTTATCTCTGATAAGCTTAGGTTACAAGCTTTTATTTGGGTATATAAGGCATTTCTCATGTTCTGACTGACAAGTATATTGCCTATCTATTTATGTCCTTCTGCACAGTATCTGTCACTGACTTTACATTTTACCACTGTGGCTTTTCAAAAATGGCAAAGTCTAAATGGCAATGTGCAAAGTTCCAAGTTTTTCTCCTAGTGTATTTTGCATGCTAATAATGGAACAGACATGATGCATTCCAGTTTGGAAGATAGACTTCATAAGAGATCAAAAGCATGAAAAAATACAAAATAATCAGACTGAAATTATGTTTTCTGAGTGATGGCTGCAAGCAACAGGTAAAAGTACAGAAAAGATTCATTGGCAGTATATATTTTCCAGTGCCATGTGAATACAGCAAGTACAGATGCACAACAAAGTTATATACTGATTTTTTTACTTTTAATAATTTTTTAAATCAGGCCCATTACTTTGCTTGTGTACATAGAAAATACCTGATTTTAAAAGTTCATCTAAACCAGAAGGTTTGCAAATGTGTTCAGATAATCTTTCCATTCTCTCAGCACAAAATTTAGATGCAGTAGACGTTGTAAGGAACATTGAAGTCATCAATAATCATAAATATCCTTTCTGTGTTTTCTGCCCTGCTTGGATTCCAAGCAGTTAAAACCTCTCTGAAAATACACCATGCTTCCAAATGAAAGTTTCCAGACTGAGTCTCGAAGAAATCCAAATGTGTCATTTAACATAATTCCTCATCTGATGCTGAGCTATCCGCAGTGGGTATGATAACTGCCTTCCAGTCACTGAATGCTAATGTAATGTGCGGTGGTGCCATTTGGAAATTTAACTTGGATTCAACTTTCAGTAAGCCATTTCTCCTTTCTGATACGAAGGTTTTCTTTCAAATTGGACCTATTTGTGTAAATTGCAGGCAGGCCTGTTTGGAGTCTGACTATTTTACACTGTTGAGGGAAAGCAGGCTAGTGCTTTTTATGGAGTGAGCTATCAGGTAGATACACATTTGACACAGAGTGTGCTGAGTTATCAGCTTTCTCCAAGGGCAATCATATATCTTGTGTATCCAGAGCCAAATTATATTTGACATTTCATTTAAAGCCTGAGACATCCTGATGCTAAAGCAGAGCATGAGTGGTAACAGTAGGAGGGCATTCAGTTCAACTTGATGGATGTTTCTATTCCTGCCCTACTTGTCTGGGTTGTAGATGAGGTCTAATTGCCCACCATCACCCTATATTTTAGCCAGATGGAAATCTCAGATTTAATTCTTTTCCAATGACACTCCTTCCTATGTTAGTTTTTGCCTGGCAATGTTAAAGGGGACTAATCTGAGCTAGCTTCAGATGACGTAACCAGCATTATTTATGTAGCAGGTTGTGAAGATTTATTTGGTTATACCCACAACTTTCACATCAAGCCTGGTAGTTTGCAGATGGAAATACAGTCCCTGCATTTCCTAATCTCAGCCTGTTCAAAATCTTTGTATGTTATTATGGGTGTTCATTGCAGCCAATATTTTCATGCTCTCAACCTCAAATTAAAAACCAGACTCCTTTGCTGAGGTGGTGGATGAGTAAAGGTCAATGGGATGGGTATGGCAAAGGTAGCATTAACCACTTTTATCCTTCATCACAACCATGGAAATACTCAGTTGCTGCACCGGTTTGTGACATTTATTGAAATAGACTCAAAGCTTCTCAAAGCTTACACAGTATCACACTGGAGTCACAGGATATAATCTATATCTGTGGAACTAGGTTGAAATTCTGTGTTCATTCCACTTTTATTAAGTTATTCTCCAGTGAAAACTGGATCAACAGTGATGACCCAGTCCCGACAGAAACATTCACAGCAGGAAGAGGTTCAGGATGTAATTTCCTGGGTATTTCATAGCAAAATTCCTTCTGTATTTTGACACCTTCTCAGCCATGCCATCCTGGGTCTGTTGTGAATATCATTGTATGCAGCATGATTATTATGAAGGACTATTTTTTCTGATTAAGAATATTGTTCATGGCAGCAAGTGCTATTGCTGAGGGTGAGGAGGCCCTTTATACATGCTTGCATTGTTTCCTTCATTATATTTTTATTTCACGTGTCACAGACAGGCACATCTCATACCTCTTAATTATGTGATTATCTTCCAAGATGGAGCCATCTTTCCTGCCTCTAAGGTGGGGGAAGTTGCAGAGGGAGGGGGATCTTGTATATAAGTATAAACAGAAATAGAGGAAGTCGCACCTTATATCAAATTGTTTTCACATTTCCTTCCATATTGATTTTTCAAAAGATAATTATTGTGGGTGTAGTGTGAGATGCTCTCATTAGGAACCCATTGATTGTTAGCCACTATTATTGATTCAAATGTTGGAACTGGGAAGGAATAGGTAAAGGGAAAAATTAGGGTCAATATTTTATTGCTTTAATGTTTGTTAATTGCACACTTTGGGCACTTCCTTTACCATTTTTTTTTCTAATAAAAACCCTGGAAAATTAATTATCTCTTTTACACAATGACCTCCTTGCTTTTATTAAGGTCAAAGAGGGAATGTATATTTCTTCATAAAAAGCAACCTTGGATTGATTGAAAAGACAAAAGCCCCTTCAACTCTTTTATTGCCAAATGGCCAATCTTTCAATTGCATCCGCACTAACCTGTGCTGGAAAGAGCAGAAGCACCATCGTTCATTTAGCAATATCACTCACCACTGTATAGTCTGTTGGAGAGTGCCTGTTAGTTGTGAAGCTATCCCTTCACATAGTTTCCTAGAAAGACCAGGGAAACCTGTGAAATGCTGCTAAAATTATAGGTTCTCACTTTTCCTGTGTAAACAAATTTGTCTGAAGCCTCTCTTTCAGTCTAAGTATTGACTCACTCCGCAAAGCCTTTCTGCCTATTCTGAAGGGCTCTCCTGAACTTAGAGGTTTCCCTGGCTGTTTTGCTGTCATTGTAAAGGACTTGTAGTTGTTAAAATACTAGTACTACGACAGACCCTGGAGGTAAAATAAAGAAATAATCCCCAAAGCCCACATGGGAAGCCAAGAGAAGCTACTGGGAAAGTCCCACAAAGACACCTAGGCATTACATGCCCAGCTCCATGGCAGAGTTCATAACTTGGGGTAGGGCCTTTGTTTTCTATGGAGGTCATGGGAATGGTTAGGCACCTACAATTGGGCTTCCCAGAAGCCAGTGCAGATGCTGAAGACATAAAGGACACCTCAGACATGCCAAAAATATATTTGTGATCTCCTCCCACTGCTGGCTTTGGGGGACAAAGCCTGGAGACCTGAATGAGATCAAGACAGGCTTTCCTAAAATATCCTAACTCCCCAACTCCATCCCTGACCAGGAGCTACTCATGGGTTTTTTTGCACCAAAGCATCTTTATGTAAATTTGTTCCCTTGCTCACTGACGCCTGAAATCTTGGCTTTTTTGTTACAAATGAGTACAGAATGAACAGAGGCTCCCCCATGCACATTGCCTTTTTGCTATTCCTAGGCTTGCCAAAAGCCTGGCGTCCCATAGGAAAAGGGAGTTAGGGGTTCGAAGCCCTTCCACAGAAAAAAGCATGGAAACTCATTTCTCTTCTGTCTGAGCGTGCAGAGCACAGAGCTGTGGCTCAGTCCAGGAGATGGTGCTCCCACCAGCCACATTAATAATGGAAATGACTGTGGCTGCTCAGCTCAATGCTTGCTGCATGCTGGAAGTGTGTTCTGAGTCCATCTGCAGGGCAAGGTTTTTCCGAGGATTTAAGCATGAAAAGATGAAGAAATTCTGAGTCTCCTGCTCACCTTTTTCCTACCTTGGTTGGTCACGACAGGAGAAATGAAATGACCTCAGTGCTTGTATAGTCAGGCAATTAAATTCTGTGTAAAGTTGAACCCCGGACACCTATGTGCTTCATATGATTGGGTGCTGATGATACATATTTTTCCAAGGCCACAGAGACTATCTGCAACGGATCAAGAGATTTCATCCGGAATTACTCACTCAGCCCTTGTCCTTTGCACAACAAAAGCTGCCATTAACTCTCTGCAGCTGCCCGTTTCACTTGCTACTTGAAGGATGGCCTGGCTTTTAAGGGCTTGTTTACATTGTCAGCTGCAGACAGACACATGCTGTGCTCTGAACTAGCAAACGGGAGCTACATTTCCCTAGGAGCTGTGCAGAGATGTAAATGCAAAACTGCTGCCATGCTAATGAGTCCAGCTGAGTGACATTGTGTCCTACCAGGCTTTAGGCACATGCATTTCTTCCAGGGAGAGCAGTGATGTAGTGATCAACATCCATCTTAAAACAACATTATTTTGTTTGGTGTCAGGGACAAAAAGTATTAGAGAGACAAATAGGATTTTAAAATAACAAACAGCAGGAATATGTATTTAGTCTTAGGTTTCCAATTTGACATGTCACTCTGAGTTCAGTTAGATAGGCTTTGATCCCAGGAATGGGACTTTTTAATGTTCTAACAAAGCACCAATTTCCTTACAGAGTGGAGCTTATGTCAATGCTATTGTTCCCTCTATTTTTGCTAGCATGCACGAGCTAACATTGAAATCTTTAGGTTAATAACAGTAGCATGAAACCTGATCTCATTTCAAAACCAAACTGAGCAATACTGAGTAAATATTTGGAGTGGAGTTGCCATAAACATGATTCTCCATGTTACTGCAGCTACAATTTTAGTGCTTAATTTGAGAATTAAGTGTTTTAAAACAAGCACAGGGTACCTGCAGACCCTGCACTCACTATCACATGGATCCAAAGTGATTTGATGATCTGGAGGAGAATGGATTAGAGCTGCTGAGGCTCCTTACTTGGAGTACTACCCCTTGAGTGACTAATAGAAAAAGCAGTTTTCAATTTTCAGGTAATTCATCTGACTGTTGCCTAAACTGCTCTCTAGAGAGAAACAGTTTTGGGAGAAAAACTATGTGTGAAATATACAGCAATATACCGACAGCTACCAAAAAAAGGACTCAATTAATGTTACACTTGTCACACTAATGAGCACCAATTCATATTAAGAGTTTGACACTCCTGAATTAACATATTTGATTGGTCTTTTCTCATTATTATTATTTTCCCTGAACTAACCTTAGCGTACAAAGTCAGCCGATAACGATGGGGCATCTGTTTATAAATGTCTCAGTGTCACTTCTTGGACTGGTGTGTGGAAGCATCATGTACAAAGCAAAGCTCAGCTCAGTTTAGCAGGAGGATTAAGCCATTAAACAGGCTGTGAGCATAAAGATCTCTGTACCTGCTCTCTCATCTGCGCTCCTGCTTAACCAGCAGCAAATGTATGTCGTAAGTGCCACATCATATGCCTACGCACTCCTGCCCTGGGTTAGCATAATAAACACCCTAAATTGTATTACGCTGTGTATCAGTTGCTCAATATTCAAGGTCTGTTCTTCCCTAACCTAATATTATGATTTATCCTTGCCTTTGATTTTCTCTATTGACTGCTAGCTGTTTCTGTAAGGTTACTGTGGAAACAGGAAGAGGATCCAAAGACAGCTGTTTGTCTGTAGCATGTCTATGCATCCATATGTCACATCTATATGGCCTAGAGGTGTTGACGTGTAAGAACAAACACTACAATAGGGAGGGTTTGCAAGTTAGTATATTGCAGCAGTCACTGCTCTGTTGGTATTAAATACGAGGGCTCACAGTTGGCAAGTATATGGTTGTCTTAAATGCCATTTTTCCTGAAGGATGCTCCATGACTCCTTATTCTGGATTAAGAAAGAATATTTACTTCTGCAAAATACTGCAAAATAAAGCAGTCTTTTCTTGATTTTTTTTTCCCCAGGGGGAGGGTTAGAAAGCTTGCTTCCTCTCTCATAGTAATATTTTGCCTTTGTATCCTCCATCTGTAAATCTCAAACAATCTGTGTAGCCCTGTCCCCATCTTAAAAATCAGGAGAAAGAGGCTTGAATGCTGAGTGCCCAGCCCTCCTCCTGCCTTGGCTGCACAATTTGGATCCTTGAACTGACCTCAGTGGGAGAGCCAGTCCCATACACAGCCTTGGCCAGATCCAGCCTTCAGCTCCAGTTCCTTGGTTTCCCATCAGTCAAGGGAAATAAGGATACTACCTTAGCTATCATGTCTGTTGAGACTGCCAAATCTCTTCATGGGATTGGTACCACCTAATTTTATTTGTTGAAATATTAGCTGCTGAGGATAGGCTAGTAAATGTGACTCTGAATGAGCAGCATGATAGACACCTAATAGTTCGGGATGATTTAGCCCAATTAGCATTACATATCCTGGGATGAGATGAGTTTCCTTCATAAGTTAAGACTAGTTGGACTAGGTGGATAGCTAAAAATTATCTTACCCTCTGACTAGGCTTGCCTATGTCTGTGCTCTGGAGACAGGTTTTTAGTACCGTGAGCTCCTTTCAACCACCGATATTCCCTGTATGACTTTTCTGGGAAGGCAAATGCAAATCCTGAAGGCAGGAGCTGGAATTGAGAGCACAAAATTCCTGTAAGTCTGAAAACACAGATGTCATTTCCCTGCTGATATTGTATAATGAGATTTACCTGCTAATGCCTTAAGAGAGAACATTTTCCTGCACATGGCAAAGAATATAAAAAACCTTCAATGTCCTATGGTTAGAAGGAGATTAGGGCTCCCTTGGCTTCAGCTTTCTGTGGTTCAGTTCTTGTTCATCTGCTCTGCCATGAGCTGGAGCCCCCTCCAAAGAAGATTTGCCAGCATTGCCCCATCTGCTCCGCTGCCTCGCTGGCTCCCCTGCCCTGCAGACATGTGCAGGGATGAAGCTGGCAGAACAACTGGGGTTGGGGGGGGCGGATTTAATTCCCCTGTGCACTACATAATTAACATACTCTTTTACCTCACCTGGAAGTGGCAGGCTTGGCCACCTTTTTGCTCAGTTACCTTGTCACTTCAATACCATCACAGATCCAGCAGTGGTATCACTGCTCACGCGCAGAGCTCTCCTGCCCCAGGAGAAGAGCTGCAGCACTCGGGGCTGGTTTATGTAGCAGATAAGGGCTCAGAGAGCTCAGCAGAGACTGGCATTTCTTTGTGCAAAGCACTGTAAAAAGGGAAGATCTTTCCCAAAGGAGATGAAAGATGGCAAATAGTAATGAGGGTGGGAATTTGCTACAGAGGTCCCTGTTGCAGGCAGCCTAAATAACTTGCTGAAGATCACACACAGGATTGGTGACAGAGCCCAGGTACCAATTTCACCTCTTAACTATCAGTCAGAAGTTAAAATTAGTCTCCTCTCAGAAGATGTATTCCAGTTTCATACATGGGGAAACTGAGTCACAGTGCTGTAGTATCCCAGCCATCATCCTGCAGTGAAATCAGTGGCAGCAAGAGATCTCCTGGTGCTTGGTTCCTCTTCCATAATCATCCTGCCTTTGGGTAGATTTTGAAGTGGGGGCAACTGAAACCACCTCTCCTTTGCTGTGACAACACTTGCTAAGCTGTGTGGTGTACAAGCAATAATAGATTCAGAAAAGAGAAAGCATCACCTGAGTGCTAGGGAGATCCATCAGTATCCACTCACATGGCTGCAGAGTTGTCATGTTTCCTGAGTTATTTATAAGGTCAAAGGACGACAGAGGAAAAAACCTACTCTCTTGACATCCTCGCAGAGGCTCCGCAGCCTCTGTCTGTGTGTTCATGGTAGTGACTGTTTCACTTGAACCAGTGTTGGAGAGATTTGGGATTTTTTTTTGTTCCCACATGTGTAATGAGCTGGAAAGTCTCAGTACAGTTCTCACCTAATAAAGATAAAAGTAAAGAGACCAATAAATGGGTATAAAGAATTGTCTCCTTTGGAAACCCATTCAGGTTAGGGGTAAAGCCCATTAAAAGTCACATAGTAGTCAATGTAATTATAATTTTCATTTACAGCTTTGGGCACTATGGTAATATAGATGATTTATAATGACAAATTCTAATAAAAAGTAATAAAATAGCTTTCTTTAGAGGCAGGATTCATAGATGAAAATTTGGATGAACCAGACTATTATAACCAGACTGTTGGACAGTTTTAAAAAAATTAAATTACTTTAATTAAAAGGTATTTTGTGATCCAAAAGAAAGTTTAAAATATACTCAGCTTGATGTAAACCATTCTGTATTTTGATAAACCAGGATCCACACATTTTCCATCCAGACTCCAGCTGGCAGGAGTCTCACAATCGCTAGCCCTTGTTCTTGTGGGGGACTTCAACTTACCGGATGTCTGCTGGAAATACAACGCAGCAGAGAGGAAACAGTCTAGGAGGTTCCTGGAATGTGTGGAAGATAACTTCCTGACACAGCTGGTAAGTGAGCCTACCAGGGGAGGTGCCTCGCTTGACCTACTGTTTACAAACAGAGAAGGACTGGTGGGAGATGTGGTGGCTGGAGGCCGTCTTGGGCTTAGCGACCATGATATGATAGAGTTCTCGATTCAGGGCAAAGTAAGGAGGGGGGTGAGCAAAACCACTACCATGGAGTTCCGGAGGGCAGACTTTGGCCTGTTCAGGACACTGGTTGAGAGAGTCCCTTGGGAGACAGTCCTGAAGGGCAAAGGGGTCCAGGAAGGCTGGGCATTCTTTAAGGAAGAAGTCCTAGAGGCACAAGAGCAGGCTGTCCCCATGTGCCATAAGATGAACTGGCGGGGAAGATGACCGGCCTGGCTGAATGTGCTGGTTTTGGCTGGGATAGAGTTAATTTTCTTTATAGTAGCTAGTATGGGGCTATGTTTTGGATTTGTGCTGAAAACAGTGTTGATAACACACAGATGTTTTAGCTGTTGCTAAGTAGTGCTTATACTAAATCAAGGACTTTTCAGCTTCCCATGCTCTGCCAGGTGCACAAGAAGTTGGGAGGGGACACAGCTGGGACAGCTGACCCCAACTGACCAAAGGGATATTCCATACCATATGGCATCATGCTCAGCATATAAAGCTGGGGAAAGAAGAAGGAAGGGGGGGACGTTCAGAGTGATGGCGTTTGTCTTCCCAAGTAACTGTTACGCGTGATGGAGCCCTGCTTTCCTGGAGATGGCTGAACACCTGCCTGCCCCTGGGAAGTAGTGAATGAATTCCTTGCTTTGCTTTGCTTGCGTGTGTGGCTTTTGCTTTACCTATTAAACTGTCTTTCTCTCAATCCATGAGTTTTCTCACTTTTACCCTTCTGATTCTCTCCCCCATCCCACCAGGGGGGAGTGACCAAGTGGCTGTGTGGTGCTTAGTTGCCGGCTGAGGCTAAACCACAACACTGAACAGGGAGCTTTTGCTGGAACTCAGGAAAAAAAGGAGAGTTTACCACTTTTGGAAGAAGGGGCAGGCAACTCAAGAAGAGTACAGGGATCCTGTCAAGTCAAGCAGAGAGAAGATAAGAAAGGCAAAAGCCCAGCTAGAACTCAATCTGGCCACTGTTGTAAGAGATAATAAAAAATGTTTTTACAAATACATTAACAACAAAAAGAGAGCCAAGGAGAATCTCCCTCCTTTATTGGATGCGGGGGGGAACATTGCCACCAAGGATGAGGAAAAGGCTGAGGTACTTAATGCCTTCTTTAGTAGTCAGACCAGTTATCCCCAGGGAATTCAGCCCCCTGAGCAGGAAGACAGGGACAAGGAGCAGAATAAACCCCCCATAATCCAGGAGGAAGCAGTTAACGACCTGCTACACCACCTGGACACTCACAAGTCTGGGGCCAGATGGGATCCACCCAAGAATACTGAGGGAGCTGGCAGAGGAGCTTGCCAAGCCACTCTCCATCATTTATCAGCAGTCCTGGTTAACAGGGGAGGTCCCAGATGACTGAAGGCTTGCCAATGTGACACCCATCTACAAGAAGGGCCGGAAGGAGGATCTGGGGAACTACAGGCCTGTCAGCCTGACCTCGGTGACGGGGAAAATTATGGAGCGGTTCATCTTGAGTGCGCTCAACAGGCATGTGCAGGCCAACCAGGGGATCAGGCCCAGCCAGCATGGGTTCATGAAAGGCAGGTCCTGCTTGACCAACCTGATCTCCTTCTATGACCAGGTGACCCGCCTAGTGGATGAGGGAAAGGCTGTGGATGTTGTCTATCTAGACTTTAGTAAAGCCTTTGACACTGTCTCCCACAGCATTCTCCTAGAGAAGCTGACAGCTCATGACTTAGGCTGGTGTACTCTTCGCTGGGTAAAGAACTGGCTGGATGGCCGAGCCCAGAGAGTTGTGGTGAATGGAGTTAAATCCAGTTGGCGGCCGGTCACAAGTGGTGTCCCCCAGGGCTCTGTGTTGGGGCCAGTTCTGTTTAATATCTTTATCAATGATCTGGATGAGGGGATCGAGTGCACCCTCAGTAAGTTTGCAGATGACACCAAGTTCTGCGGGAGTGTTGATCTGCTTGAGGGTAGGAAGGTTCTGCAGAGGGACCTGGACAGGCTGGATTGATGGGCCGAGGTCAATTGTATGAGGTTTAACAAGGCTAAGTGCAAGGTCCTGCACTTGGGCCACAGCAACCCCATGCAACGCTACAGGCTTGGGGAAGAGTGGCTGGAAAGCTGCCAGGCAGAGAAGGACCTGGGAGTGTTGGTTGACAGCTGCCTGAATATGAGCCAGCAGTGTGCCCAGGTGGCCAAGAAAGCCAATGGCATCCTGGCTTGTATCAGAAATAGTGTGGCCAGCAGGACTAGGGAAGTGATTGTCCCCCTGTACTCAGCACTGGTGAGGCCGCACCTCGAATACTGTGTTTAGTTTTGGGCCCCCCACTACAAGAAAGACATTGAGGTGCTGGAGCATGTCCAGAGAAGGGCAATGAAGCTGGTGAAGGGTCTGGAGCAGAAGTCTTATGAGGAGCGGCTGAGGGAACTGGGGTTGTTTAGCCTGGAGAAAAGGAGGCTGAGGGGAGACCTTATTGCTCTCTACAACTACCTGAAAGGAGGTTGTAGTGAGGTGGGGGTCGGTCTCTTCTCCCAAGTAACAAGTGATAGGACGAGAGGAAATGGCCTCAAGTTGCATCAGGAGAGGTTTAGATTGGATATTAGGAAAAATTTCTTCACTGAAAGGGTTGTCAAGCATTGGAACAGGCTGCCCAGAGAGGTGGTGGAGTCACCATCCCTGGAGGTATTTAAAACACGTGTAGATGTGGTGCTTAGGGACGTGGTTTAGTAGGCATGGAGGTGTTTGGTTGACAGTTGGACTAGATGATCTTAGAGGTCTTTTCCAACCTTAATGATTCTATGATTCTATGATTCTATTCTAAATATTCACTGTCTGTAGAAACTACTACCTTTATGTGTTTATACTTATCAATTGCTGTATTAGTTTCTTGAAAGAAGTACTCTATGCTTCCAAAGTCTCCCAATGGATGCTCTTTCTGCAGCTTTCCAAGCAGCAGTATCAGGGCTTTGCTGAACAGCTCGAGCCCAAGAAGATGTGAATTTAGCCAAGTGCCATATGGTTAAATAGGCAAACACAGTAAGCAATGGTGTCCTTTGCAAAATAAGCTGCGTTCCCAAAGTTTCTGCCTTTTGCCCACCCAGCGAGCTAGAGAGGCTCTGCATGTCCAGTCTGCCACCACCACCACTGAGGGAGGCTGAGCATGTGGGGCTCGACCCCCTCCTTGCAGCAGTTGGCATTCTTGTTTCATGGTGGCAGTAGGAGCTGGAAACCCACCTTCCGCCAAGGCCCTGGGGAAATATTGTCTTTATGTCTGCACCACCAGGACTTGGTACACTGTTTGTCTGTGTGTCTGCATGTGTGTCCGAAATTCCTCCCCAAGCACCCCAAGGAAAAGGGCTCTCCAAGCCTGACTGTGTTGGTTTAAATTGGTAGTGCACTGAGGAAGTCTTATTAGGGCAAATGTTGCATTGGAAACAAGCAAACAACAACAATAACAAAATACAGGCAGGCTCTCAGGTCTACATCCCTCTCATCCAGCCTGAAATAGCAGCAGACATCAAAGGCGCCTACGGTTTAAGAGCAATTGCTCTGATTTTAACTTCATTATGTCGATCAGTCGGTCTGAGAAAAAAGGTAGCCGGTCCATTCACAGCAGAGAAAGGAGTTAATATGCAGAGAGGTGGTAAGGATGCCAGCCCCTACGGGGTGGTGAGAGACAGGTAATACATTACTTATAGAACATACAGGGAGAGCTTCATCTAATTTAGAAAATGCAAAACTTCTCTCTACTGATTGTCCAAAAAAAAGTTCTTACAGCCTTGTAAGTAGGTGCTCCAGATCATTTGTGTTTCTCAAATTCTTTTTGCTTTAATCATATTTTTTCTAGCAAAGTCCTGCTATAAATTCAAGACTTGCTTGTAATAACATGAATTATTGGTCCAAAGGAGGTGTGCTTCACATCTGGGGAACAACTGTAATGTAAATGCACAGTAGAGCATACTAACACTAACATACTAACGTAACATCAGTGAAAGGGAATTTTATGCCTTACTAAAATTGCTATAATTGATGCTGTGAATTACCCGTTTATTTAAAATCAGACAGAATGATCGCAGAACGATGCATTGTAAAGCACTAACTCCAGCTGTGGGCCAGGACACAGTGTCTGTATGCAGGAAATGCACAAACCATAAGGATGGCCTCTGTCTCAATGTGTTTGCAATGCATTTGTGAATGTTTTGATCCAACTGAAATAAAAAGGACACATTCTACCTGAATCAGAATGGATATGCATATGAAATATAGGTATGGTAGACTTAATGATGATTGCAGGTATGGAAAGGTGATTTTGGGAGGCAGGGAGTGAGAAAGGGAAGGTTGAGGAGCAAGCACTGTGGCTTAGCATTAAAGCATCAGTTCAAGACTCCTGCCACACATATGTAATCTGACCTTGCCTGTGCCTTGTTCTTCCTGTTTATAAAGTGGAAATAATGACACTGACCTCTTCTGCCAAGTATTTTGCTCTGAAGATGGTACTAGGTATCATTTATTCCAGACTCTTTACATATGCTCTGTAATACTTAAATTTCTGCATCGAGTAGGTCTATTCAGGAATTTTCTAGTAAAACATTATCACCAGAGAATTAATATTCTTGGAAATTTAAATTGATAATGCTGCTCTGTTTTGAATGATTTCATTATTTATATTTTTGAATAATTGAAATACCATATTTCTGGCAGAATGGAAGGAACAAAATACATAATGTTTAGTTTAGAAATGCCCTTCTGTTCTTTTGACTTTAAAAGTTTTAAAATTATCAAAATCAAAGCAAAATAAGCCATTTCAAAGCCTAAAAAAGGAAAAATTTATCTTCAGATGTTCCAAATTGAGTTTGGCAAGGTGAGTCCATGGTTTTAAGATTCGTACTTTCATCTTGTGAGCCAGGATAGGAAATCACCATGAAATCTCAAAGTCAAATTCCTTCATGTCCAGTTCCAGTAAGTTTCTTGAAGAACATTTTGGCTCATCCTGCATTTTAGGCTTATTTTAAGTAAAATGCTAAAAAGGAAACAATTGCCTCACTTAACTACCTTGTTAAAAAGTTACAGCAACTAGTCAAATCTAATAATGTATATTGCATTTATTGACAGTACGTAGAGACAGTTGCCTCCAGAGGGCAATTCATTGCACCTATTTTGGAACTATTCTAGGAAGAAATTAATTATCCCCAGGAGTTTCTATTATCTATATGTGTTGCTCTTAATTATAGGGAAAACCAAGGTGGCTCCCTAGTCAGATGCTTCACTTCTGTATGGTTAAACCCAGGTGAGATATATCCCAGCCTTAGTGCAGTAATGTAAATAGGTGACAAAAGCTTTTTGAGAGATTCCTTGGGTTTGCTTTGCCATAATCTCATTTTATGCCCTGTCTGAGCACTGAACATAGATAATTTAGCCAATTGAATGATCCAGTTGATATGAAGCTTTGCAAAAAATTCCTCATCAGATAGTGCTGAGTTTTGATCTTGCAGCAACTTTTAGCTGGTGCGTTCCCAAGGACTTCAACAGACGGTGATTTGTGCTGGGAGAATCAGCCCCACTCGCTGTTTGGAAGGGAGTAACATCAGCTTCACAGAAAACAGTTTGAGAAGGGAATTGGAACCGGTAATGCTTTAAAACTTTCTGTAAGGGGGAGCCGAAAGTGAGCGTAAATCAGGAGGAAAAACATCTGGGACGGATTTTATATTTACTTTTAAATTCTGAGCTCCATTTAAAGAAGCAAATATTCCTTTCGCCTTCTGCGGCAGATATTTCAAAAGTCTTCTTTGTGTTACCTGCCCATTTTTGACTAGTAATGTGTTGTGGTTTAGCCCCAGTCAGCAATTAAGTACCACACAGCCGCTCACTCACCCTCCCCCCTCCCAGAATCATATAGGTTGGAAAAGACCTTTAAGATCATCGAGTCCAACCATAAACCTAACACTGCCAAAACCACCACTATACCATGTCTCTAAGCACCTCATCCAAACGTCCTTTAAATACCTCCAGGGATGGCGACTCAACCACTTCCCTGGGCAGCCTGTTCCAATGCTTGATAACCCTCTCAGTGAAGAAAAATTTCCTAATATCCAGTCTAAACCTCCCCTGGCGCAACTTGAGGCCATTTCCTCTTGTCCTATCACTTGTTACCTGGGAGAAGAGACCGACCCCCACCTCTCTACAACCTCCTTTCAGGTAGTTGAAGAGAGCGATAAGGTCTCCCCTCAGCCTCCTTTTCTCCAGGCTAAACAGTCCCAGCTCCCTCAGCCGCTCCTCATAAGAGGAGCTCCCTCAGCTGCTCCCAGTGGGATGGGGGAGACAATCGGAAGAGCAAAAGCAAGAAAACTCGTGGGTTGAGATAATAACAGTTTAAATAATTGGAACAATAACAATAATAATAATAATAATGAATTGTAATGAGAAGGAAAACAACAAGAGAGCGAGAGAAGAACAAAACCCAGGAAAAAAAAAAGTCATACAACCGCTCACCACCCGCTGACCGATGCCCAGCCAGTCCCCGAGCAGCAATTGCTACCCTCCGGCCAACTCCCCCCAGTTTATATACTGAGCATGACGTCATATGGTATGGAATAGCCCTTTGGTCAGTTTGGATCAACTATCTTGGCTGTGCCCCCTCCCAGCTTCTTGTGCACCTGGCAGAGCATGGGAAGCTGAAAAAGTCCTTGACCAGTGTAAACACCGTTTAGCAACAGCCAAAACATCAGCATTTTATCAATATTATTCTCATACTAAATCCAAAACACAGCACTATACCAGCTACTAGGAAGAAAATTAACTCTATCCCAGCCAAAACCAGGACGTAATGAAAGCCAATACTTTGTGTTTCTATCATTGCACATAGTATCTAGTAACCAGCTGTGTGGTCCAGGTGCTTTCATTTTCCCCCTGCAGAAAGGAAGAAAAAAAAATCTTTCCAATTCAATCTTTATAGATTCCTGAAATGTTAAATCTAGTAAAGTTATCGTATTCTTTTATTAAGGAGGTCACTAGTTTCCTGAGGCTTTTTCATTCATCCTCAGAGTTGAATTCTGACATTTACTAAATCAAGTATTGGTTACAAATTAGGAAAGAAAGAAGCAAAATGAAATGCAGCCTGGAGTCTCTGCTTGAAGGTTGAAAGTTTAAATACCATTTTGGGTACAAAGCCATGCTGAACTCCATATGTCATTGCCTTTGCACAGTAGCTAGGTGTCTACTCTTCCAGTTTGTGCGGGACACTGCTCACAAACCAGCATATGGCTGTTTCAGCTGGAGTCTGCTTTAGTAATGAACATCTCCCCCACCTGCTAATATTTCATGTAAGTAAATGGAGCTCCTTGAACCAGGGGGAAGCAGAAAAGCTCAGAGGGGGTGTAATAAGAAAAAGTGGACCTGTGATTAGATCAATGGCTCGAAAGTGATCTGCAGCTGCAGTCCCTCTGCAATGTGCCCAGAGGAGTGAGGTCCGGTCCTCAGGCCAGCTGGTACAAATTAGATCATTGCTGTGCTCTTCAAGTCTAACACCCTTTGAGTAAAACTGGCCACATCCATGATTTCTGTAAGCTGTAGATACTGGCACAAAATATTGCCAGTTTTGCACAAGGATGTCTTATGGACTGAAATACTTGCTTCATGCCAGAATGAGCAAATCAAAAATCACGGTAGAGTTGCACCCTCAGGAGGTCCAAGAGATGAACGTGGAAACTGAGCTACTGTTTGGGCAGGAAAATGTGCATTAATGCTCTCTTTGCTGAACTGTCATGTGAAGAGGGATATTTGCTCTGTTAATCTGCACAGAGCAAGCTCACAGGAGGCCATATAAACTAAACCTTGTCCTACCAAGGACCAGAGGCTGCACAAGACCCAAAGAAGCTCATGGAGGTTTAAATTGCAACTGGAGTTTGGGGACCTGACCCCGCAACCCAACCTGTCAGGCAATTTTTAAGAATATGTAACATGCCCTGAAACTATTGAAACTTTTTATTTCAAGAATGACAGAAGGGTTACACCACTTGCCTTTTGTGCGTAATCATCCAGCTGTAGGAGGACTTGCCTGGGATGTGTGAAACAAGGGTCACACCTCCTTGGGGTCATTATAGCTTTTTCTTATTATTTCTCTCCATGGCTTTTTAAACTTTGCTTTGCTTTCCCCTGAGAGGCACAAATACAAAACGAGATGTGGAGGTGCACATCCCCAAACTGGCCTGGCCCTAGGGCCAAATGCAGGGAGGAGCAGTGACAGCCCTTGGACAACTGAGGCCACCTCAGCCACCTTTTTTCTTGGGAAACTCCTGGGTTTCAGCTGCTGATACAGCTTCCCTTTCTTGAGTCACACAGTATTGCACTGGTTGGTCAGATGAAGAAATTCTCCGTGATTTTTAGACATGGAATAAAGTTACCTACTCCTGTCTAAATAATAAACTAGCAAATCCTCTGCTGTCAGTTCAGTAGTGCCTCCAAATCCACTTTTTAATAAATAGAAATGTAATAGGATTTCAGCTCCTGGTTCCTGCCACTGCAGGAGTTTTTGCATTGAAATCCCTGGGCTAATGGCAAGGCACTAAAGAACTGAAATAAAAAATCTCCTAAAAATCTTTAACTTATGTTCTTTTGGGAAGTGAGTGTATTCCTGCCTCGAGAGAGTCATGTACTGAGTAAGATATTTTCTCTAATCCCTATGGGAAAAGCAGATAGCTACCTGCTTTACAGCCCTCTGTATTCTCAGGGTTTGTCATTTGTGCGTGATAAAGGAAAATGCCATATTGACTGCAATTAGTCTTTCTTTTTTCTTTTTTTTTTTTTTGTGTGTGCACTCATGAAAATCAAGTTAAAGAAACTAAAGTTTGTTTTAGAGGGAGTCTGCAATTTTGCTTAAGATCACTGTTCTTTATCACATGGGTTTTTCCTTTCCACTCTCAATAACAAAAAAGTAAAAGTGTGTGTGTGTGTTAAAATTAACTGTTACCCTGAAAAAAAGTCTATAAAAGTTTAACTGGTCCTTGTCACCATAATTTCTGAATGCCAATCAGAATTGGCTTTATTCTCTCATCATCTCTGAGGGAGGGCGATGCATCCCTTGTCATTTGATGTTACAATGAGAGGTGCCGTCAGTTGGGCTACAGATACTTCAGATCCAGTTTATTAATCTCTTCCCATTTGTGCTAATCCCTGTTGTGCTTGTTTTGGCTGGGATAGAGTTAATTTTCTTTATAGTAGCTAGCATGGGGCTATGTTTTGGATTTGTGCTGAAAACAGTGTTGATAACACAAGGATGTTTTAGTTGTTGCTGCACTAGTCAAGGACTTTTCAGCTTCCCATGCTCTGCCAGGTGCACAAGAAGTTGGGAGGGGACACAGCTGGGACAGCTGACCCCAACTGACCAAAGGGATATTCCATACCATATGGCGTCATGCTCAGCATATAAAGCTGGGGGAAGAAGAAGGAAGGGGGGGACGTTCAGAGTGATGGCGTTTGTCTTCCCAAGTAACCGTTACGTGTGATGGAGCCCTGCTTTCCTGGAGATGGCTGAACACCTGCCTGCCCCTGGGAAGTAGTGAATGAATTCCTTGCTTTGCTTTGCTTGCGTGCGCGGCTTTTGCTTTACCTATTAAACTGTTTTTATCTCAACCCTCAAGTTTTCTTACTTTTGCTCTTCTGATTCTCTCCCCCATCCCACCGAGGGGGAGTGAGCGAGCGGCTGCGTGGTGCTTAGTTGCCGGCTGGGGCTAAACCATGACACTGACTCAATTTAAATTGAGAGGGATGTTTATAATACATAGCTTTAATATTTTCTATTTAGGAATAGCAAATCTCTGTCTGTTGTAACACAAGTTATATTTTCCTAGCTTTCAGACTCTGGGAGATGTGAAGTACTCTTTGATTATAAGTCAGTGATGGATCCAATTAGAGAAAATGGTCACTATTTTTCTTTCTTTACTTCCTTTCCTACCCAAATCTGAAGTTTAAAATAATTCATTCAGAACTACCTGATATTTATTAGACAGTCTTTCAGCTAGTTTACAGAGAAATATTTCTATAGAAATACATTTGCAACAGTTTGAGAAGGGGGTACTATATTATTATAATCAGTCTTTTTGATATTCTAAATTATTTTTCATAGGCAAGAGAATCTTTGGAAACTATGGAAAAACATTTGCAGTCAACTCAAAGTTATAAAATATGAAAGAAACCATAAACATATGTGTGTATGTGTGCATTTATATATGGATACATCTCAAAACACTCTGCAGAACAGATACATGTAGGAGTATTACAAGCAGTGGCAGATATTGCAGAAGCAACTGATGTGGGTCAGTTCAATGGATAACTGGTTCATTTTGAGCTATTCAGTCAGCTTTGCTAACAGTATCATAGATGATTAAAGCAGCAAAAATATATAGCAACTTCCATGACAAAAGGCACACCTGGCATAAAGCTTGTTGAGATGCTCTAATGAAATAGCATCTAACTGGCACATACCAGTAGGCTGACCCCCAAATATTCTGTTAAAAATCTATGAAGTTCAAAGCCTTTTTGTTAAAAACAAGGGAGGTTACTGATGAACTCTGTCTGGCATCCTTGTTCCTAGGAGCTAAAAACACGAGCCCCTCATTCCCATGCATCCAGCTCTGCTGCCTATAGCCCCCAAGCCATAACTCAGAACAAGGGCTTGATGTCTAAGTTTAAAGAAGAAAATTAATTGCACTGCATTCTTTAAGCAGACAAGAGGTCTGCACAGTCCACAGGAGACTTCTCGCTGGCAACCTGATGGGCTTTGAGGTGTGATGCCTTCTATCTCCATACTGCTGCAGCTACACCAACGCATGGGGCCTGCCATCAGTAGCACAAACCAGCACATCAGTAGCACAAACCTGCAGCCATGTTAATGAAGCACCTTATTGTTCAGGATGGGGCGGCCACTTCCAAACTTGCTTACTGGGAATGGTCCTTGGCCATCATGCCTCCTGAAACCATGGTCAGATACTGTTAGTTTATTAATTCAGGTCAAAACTGTTGCAACTGTCTTAAAAAAAATGAACTGTACAGATAATGAAGTTCTGCTGTCTGGAATTGTTGCCTGGCCTCGTTTGACTCACTAATGAAGATGTCACTGGAGATGTACTGAGCACCACCGAAATAAACACAAGTGAACATGCAGACTTTGTCCTTCAAAGCATCTGTCTTGCTTTTACTCACCAATCTTTTAATGTTATTTTAGCTCACTTCTTTAAAAATTAAACTCAACTGCGCGCATCAGCGCGGAGTGGGCATGAACTCAAGGTTGGGGTGGGTTTATCCATCCAGCCTCACTGCTCTCCCAGCTGCATGCATACTGGTACCCAGCAAAAAAACCCACCCCATCACCTCCCACTTCTGTGGAGCCTGGAGCAGACTGACAGGGCAGAAGGGACCTTGAAGTTTTTGTGATTGCTCCTGCTGCTGGCTGATTTTCAGAGTAAGTGGCATTCCTCTTCCCCTCCTTCCTTACCACCTGTGTCTCCTTCTAATCCCTGCTGTTGAATTAACTGCTTTCAAACTTGAGGAAAGTTTCACATTTGATCACCAAAAAAAAAAAAAAATCCTCCCTCACATGAAGGGCAAATGAAATGTTGATCATTGTGGCTCTGGTGACAGGTGCCGAGTGCCAGAGGCAACTGTCACTTTGCCGTGTCTCGGGTTCATGGAGCGCCTAGTGAAGCCCTGCTAAATGCCACTGCTAGAATATGAGCAGAAAAATATAATCCTTCCTTCAACAGGTACTTTTAACCTGTTCGTGGCTGTCAGACCTGCATTTGGCTATGCAGAAGCTTCATAGAAAGCTATGGAGAAAATGTAAATATATCTAAGGATAAGAAACTTTTTTTTCCCCTAAAACAGTCAGTAAAAGAAAACTTTTCACAGCTCAAGGATGCTGTCAGATGTCTCATTTTTCTGCATTTTCCATCACATGGCTGGCACTGTTGTTTGCCCTCTGTGAAATAGGAGCGGATGTCCCATGGCCAGAACTTCACAATGTCCATGAAAAAGTCATGAATTGCTGGAAATTTTGGGGGGCAAATACCCATTAGTGAAGGATCCTTACTGCATCAGTGTAAAACAAAACAAATACTAAGAGAATGAGGAACAGGCAAATTCAGACGATTAATGAGACAAATTTTGATGGAAGAAGGAATTTTCCACTGGTACGAAGCACTTTGGTAAGAGGACAGTTCTTCCTGTGTCTTCCAGAGAAGCCCATGGGCATTTCCATACATATGCTTTATGGAAAGACAACTCTGATACGTATTCAATTAAACACTATGACCTATAGGTATTAGCCTAGATTTTATTTTGTTTGCTTGTAAGAAGTTCTGCAAACAGCATCTTCTGATGTAGGGCAGGAGATGAGAAAACTGCACAGCTCCAAAGTCAAATGGAATTTGGTCTTGCCTTTGGACCACTGTGATAGCTGAATTCCACAAAAAGTTAACTCTAAGTAAATAGCCTAAGTTTTTATCTGTTTATATTATACTGTCATCAACCTCATTTTCCCAGCTATAATTACAGTGGTAACTCCACTATTGCTCTAGCTATATACGGAAAGAAAACATTTGCATATGTCACATTAGCCATTATGCGCAGAAATGCTGTATTTCCATAGATAATTGTGGTATCTGAATGTCAGAGAAATTAGATATGCTGAGACCTGAAATAAAAAGGAATACACACAAAACTGAATTTGTATGAAGGAGTTCAATGAAGTCTAGGCTCAGACCTGAGTTGCAGATTCAATAACTTTGTTGTCTTCAAAATCTGAATTTTAATTCACAAGTAGGAGTCTAGATAACAGGGGGAAAAAAAATCTGTCCTCATTGCAATAAACTTTTTAGAAGCATTGAGACAGTGGCAAGCCTCATCCCAAAGGGCTTACAAATAACTTTTTTAATAGATGGATGGCTCTATCTGCCTGGGTGAATGTGCATCAACTGGAAATGCAGTTTTAAGGTTAACATGCTTCAACTTTTTTTTTTAAATTATTTTTCCTTTCCATAATATTACAGCTATGGGAGATAAGTAATAAAAGCACAGCCATATGCATGCAGTAATTATTTTCTTAAAAATGGTTAAATTAACATTTTGTTTCCTTTTTTATAATACCACTTGCTTCATGTCTCTCTAACAAGACACTTAGAATTAATGTCTCTCCAAGACTTGCCTTCCATCTCCTTCCCCTTCCCCCTCCCATCTTCCTTTCCTTTCCTTTCCTTTCCTTTCCTTTCCTTTCCTTTCCTTTCCTTTCCTTTCCTTTCCTTTCCTTTCCTTTCCTTTCCTTTCCTTTCCTTTCCTTTCCTTTCCTTTCCTTTCCTTTCCTTTCCTTTCCTTTCCTTTCCTTTCCTTTCCTTTCCTTTCCTTTCCTCCAGCAGCACATGAGGTTTATGTATAATTCAATCAATACCTCGAGGCAAACCATTTGATGATTACAATTAAAAAAAAAAATCTCATTTTGCTGTACTTTGTAGGGGTAGTTTCATTATCACATGTCACTTGGTTACAAGAGTTTATGGGACTGTAACTCCCCAAAGGACATTTTAAACATACACTTTTTATGGCAACTAAACTCCAAGATAAACAAAAGCATTAAAATAAGATATTGGAATTGTTTGCTTTTGTCTTTGATGGATATGAATTGGAGTCATAAAACATCTTGTTTTGCCCTTAAATCCCTGCAGCCTTCCCTTCCCTTTTGAGTATGTTTCTAGTAGACAGACAAATATGTTTTCCTGTATGAGTTCTGAATGAATAACAGCACAGCAGTGGTACCCAGTATCAGAAACAGGGACAGTGTCAAAGCTGAAAACTTGGTCATACAGCACTAACACAGGGCTTGAATGGTAAGTCCTTAACCACAGGTTTTGCTTTCCTTTCTGACCTGTTTTTAACCTCTATCTAAAGGCAGACTGATTTATTTTCACTAAAAGGAACTACTTATGCTCCCAGTAGTAAAGAATATATGTGCTGCAGCAATCCAGTTGATGTTATATATTTACCTCTTTGCCTCACTCGCACAAACGCAGAAGCCACAGGAATCTTACAGAGGCAGTCCAAAAAAATACTAGTCCCGGTCACATCTGAGGAGTAGTTTAGGAATAGTTTGCCTGTTTTTGAGTAGAGGGATGGACCAGTCAGTCCCTCAAGGTCCCTTGCAGCCCTGTATTCAATGATTGATGGAAATTGTGATATGCTTGCAAGCAACTTGCTTCCAGGTTCAAATGGGCTATATTCGGTGCCTCCTCCTGTTCTCTGGAGCTAATAGCTGTTTTTCCACTGTCTGCATTAAGAGCAGGGTCAGATCCTTAATTAAAGCTATGATTGACTGCAAATATATTTTCCTGGGACTAATGAAGGGTCTGCCACTTGTTAGTAGCAATTTCCCTGTGGGTATCTTCCCATTAGAAAAAAGAATGAGACCCAGTGACTGCAAAGAAGGCACTGATTGGCCATTAAATAATAGAAATAAATACATCTGAGTATTTACAGTTGTCTGGGCTTTTGCCTGATTTCTGGAGGCAGAGGAAGGTTGTGGGGTTTTTTTCCCCTTTTGTCCCTATGAACTGTTGCAAATTATGCCCAGGTCCTATCTGTCAGACCTCAAAATCAAACCTTAAGAAAACAGAGCACTCAAATATTTTGATCCTTCTTTGTCAGCAGAGCGACAGACTGTCAGTATTAAACGCAGACTCATGCCTGTGCCGTAAAGCTGAGATTAGCTGTGCTGCTGCCCAGTCTGGGGCCTGTAGTAGCTGCTGTGGAAAACTACAGATATTTATTTTCCATCTTAAAAAGAGACTCTCTTGAGAATTTCTCTTAAGCCTGCTGGAGATTAGCTGTGCCTTGAAGGTCATCTTCCAAAAACCTCATTGTCACAGGATAAAGCTCAAAATGGCTTGGCCAAACTCAAACCTGGCAGAACTTTGTTTTTATCAGGGAAGTTTATTCTGGGGTAAACATGGCTAATTTCTGTTCTCTGTCACTCAGAATACTGCATTTATCTCATGTTCTTGGGTTGACCCTCATTGCTGTGGTGTCTTGGTACTCATGGGCTTTATTTTTATTCATGCAGCCTCCTGCAAGGAGGAAAGGTGATCATATCTGCAAAGTGGGAGATGACTTCCTGTGCTGTAACAGAGTTGGCGCATGCAATGTGCCTCGGTTACCCCGGCGCAAATCTTAACAACCTTAATTGCTGTGGGTGGGTGAAACACCCCACCCTCTTGTCCTGTAAGGGTTTGTAATTTCTTCACTCCAGTCTGTGGAAAGACTCAGGGCTCCTGAGAGAGGGATTCACAGAAGTTTGTTTTCTGCTGAGGTTTGTGACTGTGGCTGGGTGCAGTTTTGACTGAAAATAAGGAGTGGTAATTAGTCTGGGGAGCAAAATGTTGAACCCCCATGTCTTACAGTATTGTGTCTCAGTAGGATGTGCCTGTGGGGATTCTCTGATGGCTACTATATGGAAAATTATGCTGAAACTTTTACCTTCATGGGGCATGAATGGAGTTTCTCTTCTCTAGTCAGATGTCTATCTTCTTGAATATTTTTTAGAATATATCTATATTTTGTTGCCTTTTTAATGAAAATTTCCAGTGAGTTTGGGCCTATAAATATGAATGAGCTCCCCCAGGAAACACACTCACTTCTTTCTTTAGGAAACAGGAGTAATAACCAGCATTGATAGGAAGTGTGTGATTTTAAGCTGCAAAAGATGCTGTCAGGCAAGAAGTAATATCCTCCTACCTCTTCCAAATACCAAATCCTAGGGGTTAAACTTTGCTAGTGCCTAGCCAGAAAACACAAATTTCTTCTGTATAACTACATATTTTCCATTGCTATGAATTACTGTATTTTCTTTTCATACTCTCTGTGCTCTAAAAGTTTCCTATGTAAATCAACAGCAAAAATTAAACAAGATGAGGCTGATTTGGAGAGGAAAAAAAGGAACATGTGAATTCAATTTATTATTTAGTTGGAGATACATGAGATTTTGCCAGAACCCTCTTAATCCTGTTTCAACAACACAAACGTGTCTGTAGTAATTCATGGAATATAATGTGAGGTTTTATAGAGGAACTTTGTACTATACACTATATATTATTTGAGAGAGGAAAAATATTTCTGTCTTACAATTGTTTAGCATAAAAATTATACTCAGTTTCCCTGGCCACACTGAATGATCTTTCTCACATTTAATGGTGTTATTAATTTTAATGAGACATGTTTAAATTAGGCTTTGCTCACCCTGTTTATTAGTTGTATTCCCATGAGATTCCCATAACAGTATGTCTGGCTCCTTAAAGAAGGAGCTGAGTGTCTGCAAGCTCCTTGGGGGGGGCATGTCTCCCACAGAGGAGTCTCTCATCCGGTGTCTTGCCCCAGGTTTAGGTTGATGCCTAGAGTTGTGTCCCGCCAGAGATACAGACTTGTCAGTGAGACCTTCCTGACTTAAGAAAACAGCCTGGTTGGCTTAAATGCATCCAGCAGCTGCATAATGATTCACAGCCCATTAGAGTTTATTTCCATATAAAATTTTATTTCCATAGGTCAGCATCCCCCAAGAATCATTCCGGTGGGTACATTCAGGTCTGTTCTTCCACTAGGATGTGCAGGGGTTCAGCCCATGCAAGTTGAAGATCCTGGGGCATGTTGGCAGTTGACCCTTCTGCATGATGGATGCACTAGCTGCCCCATCTCAGTTGGAAAAGCTGCTTGGCAGCTGGCCTCCCGCACCCTCTCCTCTCTTCTATACTTTATTGCATTAGGTTTTCAGATTCTTAGAAACATGTTAATTAGTTCAATCCTTCTTAATGGCAACAGGTCATGTGCGTGGACACTTAAAGTTGTAAGGTTACCTTAGAAACTTCAAAAGCAAAAGGTGCCCTGAAGCATAAAGGGCAAATATATTGAAAAGCCTTTAGAAATGTCAGTATTCTTAGTACATAAAAGTACTTATTTGAAATTATATCAAATTTGGGAATGATACTGTATGCATGAAGATAAGATGATTTATGAAGTATATTTATGAAACAGGAAAAGCAATCCATGAAATGAGGCCACTTGGTCTGATTTTAATAGGGTGTGAGGCTTTATTGGAGGAGAGGATCATCCATGCTCTGGAAGTAAGTGGAAAATGGCAAAGAGAATTTCCATGGGGGTCTGTAATAAAAAAATAAAATTAAAAAGTATAGCATTTTCTTGACCTAGGAATTAGGACTGATGGGAATATCCTACAGGATAGCCGCAATGCAACTGAGGACAGAAGGGATAGAAATGTAATTGCAATGTTCAAGTGCTAGTGCAAAGAGTAAGGCTGTGAGTTGGGAGATTTATAACAAGGGTTTCTGCCCCAACCTGGTGACTCAGCTGGAGACAACCAGGGAGAACAAAGGGGAAGATTATTAGCCAGCAATGTGGAAGGACCATGAAAAATGTCACTATGATCTGTCAGTGTAAGTAGAGATAGGGAAATATTAAAGACATTGTACAAGGCACTGTGATATCTCAATGGGAGTTATGTGTATAGTTTGGCCATCTGTAATGGAGAAAGATGAAATAAATCTGAAACAAATGATGGGAGAGAAATACAGAATGTACCTGTGAAGTGCAAGGGGATGAATAATACGAGTTTCTGCTGAGAACATGGGGATATCGGGCAGGAAAAACTCAGTCCTGGCTGTTTTAGACTATCACAGAGTGATCGTGGGCCACAGATATGATAACATAATCAAAAAGGTGAATGGTATTTCAGGATGTGTGACACAAAGTATTTTTATCAGAGATGGAGAAGTGGTAATGTTGTTGCACAAGGTACTGGTTAGACCATGTGCTTAAAACAGAAATGAGAAAAAAAAAAACCAAAAAACCAAAACAGCAAAAAATCCCGCTTACCTATTCATATGATATGATTACTATTAAGATCATCCTAGGGGACTGAACATCAGGAAAGGAGAAGATGTAATCAAACTGGAGGAAATTGTTGGCCCAAGAATAAATGGATATGAGTGAGAGATGAGTAAATATATAAGCCTAACGTCTGAGGAGACTCTCTAGCTACCAGAGTAGGGGGGGTTATAGAAAATTTCTCAGTGGGTGGAAGAAGAAGAGGGAAATCTTGCTGGATGTAAAATGGAGTTTGGAAAATTTGTGTCTGGAAGTTTAAGCTGAAGAAGCTTGCAGTGTTACAGAGCTCATGATGAGAAGTCAGGGACTGGTGCTGGGGAGCTATGGACCTCTCTCCTGGGGGAGAGACTCTGCAATCCTAAGTAATTCTAGTGGCACTAATTCACATAGGCTGATGCCATGCAACCTCTTTCCATATATTAAATGTTATGCTATGGTTTCCATTTAGTTCAGAGTTTCCTTTAACCTACTGTTGCCATATTTTCAATCCATGCTAAAACAATCTGATATCAGTAATGTCAGATACTGATTTAACCACTTGTGGTTAAATGAGTGGTTAAATGAGTTAAATCCCTTCAAATTTAACCTCAATGTAATGGCATTTCAGGGGGGGCGGCAAAAAAAGAGAGAGAGAGAGAAAGAATTAATTTTATATGTCAGCCCAACTGTAATTTAGATCTCTTTCTTTATGAAATGGTCTTAGAAGTCTAAGGAAATAAGTCAGCTACCTTATACCAACATGAAGATCATCAGCATATTGCCTAATTGGCACTAGTATTTTTGTAAAGGTCTGGAAATTGGAATTATAATATGCAGTAATCACACAACCACAGACTTGATAGCTTTCTCTCTGAAGCATCACCTTATTGCATTAGCAGGCTAGTTTTAGAAAAATAATTCAAAATCATGTCTCCTCTGACTGGATTTAAAAGAAGAGCTTTGTTGCATTTCTTACTCTAAAAAGTAGAAAATAATAAATAATTAGGAATAATGTTCAGTATTATCTGAAAGATAGAAGGTTATTTTAGTGGAGGAAACAACTAAATTCCCCTAATCTGTCACTACATGATTGCACAGTGAATAGAATGACTTTTTGTGATGCTTATTATTATTTGAAAAATTCTGCTTCATGTCTCTGCTTTGTTGCAGACTTTCTCAGAAAAGTCACTTTATCTCTCAGTACCACCGTTTCCCCTGTGTTTAAAGGAAATAATATCATTCCTTGGCTTGCCAGGGATGTTAGGAGGACAAATATTTTAAAGACTGAAAGGCTTTCTTTAACTGTGGTGTAGGAGCTGGGATATACAGAAAAATAAAATCTAGTCTCACAGACTCAGGTTCATGGCTGTGTAAAATGAAAGCTCTCATCTGTCAAGAATACATGTGGTTGAGGGGAACTGAAGTGAGGGAAGATGATATGATGGTATAATTAGGGTGACAGATATCCGTAACCAAGCATACTATCTCCATCTCTGGTAAAGAAAAATACTTAAATGCCTTAAACCCAGTCAACTGTCTAAAAATAATGATGATACCATTATATAGTCTGCACCCATTGACAAATGCAAGGCACTGTAGAAGCATAAAGCACTTCAAGTAAATAGTAACACAATTTCATCAGAGGTTAAAAAGTGAACTCTTAGTCCTGGCCTCATTCATATTATTTTTCAGTTTTTTTTTTTTTTTTATTGACTTGGTTATTAAGGTCTTTATATAAGGCTCTTCAATTTATCTGGGCTGTATCCAGTTGACAATGGGACCCTTGAGTGATGAAAGAGCCTTGGAGTTGGGATTAATATTATATTTCATATAAAGCAAAAATTCTTCCTGTAATACAGCCACCTTGAAAGTGTACTAAAGACAGAGGTTTCTGTTGCTTTCTGGCCTCTGCTTTAGAGGCTTGTCAATGTCAAATCACAAATGCAACTTGGAAACCAACAGAAAGGGAACTGACCTTGGTTTAATTTTTTTAATTATTCCATTTGTTCTAAATTAATCAGGTATGCATACATATGAACATGAGCTTGTGTGCATTTCTCTTGCATGCGCAGAGAAATAAGTTCCCTGAATGATGTACATTTAGGATCCTATAAATACTAAAAAAACACCCCACCCAAACCCCCAAACAAACACCAACAAAAATTTTTAGGGAAGACTTGACAAAAATCTGACTTCTCTGATGGAGCTTCATATGACCTCCTTTTGCACATGCCATGTCTCTTTATGCTTTTGAAAAAGAAGAAAACACAGTGGTAACCTGTCCCAGTGCATGTACAGTAGGTCCAACACATCCAGAGTGCTTCATGCATTTCTTGGTGGGACTTTTGGGCTGAAGATCTGGAAGGCCTGTGCATAGCTGGCTCCACATTACTGACTCCACAGTTTGCTCTCCTTCCTTGTCATTTACGTTTAAACTTATTCTGATTTTCATTGCATGGGTAGCCTTCAAGAATTTTGTATATTTCTTTTCAGACAGCAAGCCGTTCTCACACCAGAAAAGGAGAGAGATCCTGTGGTCCACCTCTAAAACAAGAACCAACACTGCTTAAGTATCACAACATCTCCCTAGTTTTGGGTGCCTTGTGTCTGAGAAATCCTAGAAAAGGAAGTATAGTGATTGGTTCACAATGCACTAGAGACCATGTGCAGTAGCTGTCGGATAATTCTTTCCCTTTCAGTAATCTATAGATTCTAGCAAAGAGAAGATGCTAGCACTGGCAGATTATTCAGAAGCCCTATGATGGTGGTGTGTTTCTCTTCTCTTCCTCTAGTTTGAAGTGGCTTATTTAATAAGTTTTTACTTTGATAACAATCCTGCAGTCTGGTAGATCACATCTCAGGAGTGCATTTGTCACTGTCATCTCAAGGAGAAAAAAAAATCCTGACATTCAGTCTGAATTAAAAAACAATAAATGTTTAAAGAGATAAGAATTAATAAATAATCTTTTATTTCTTTCCATGTAGTAATTTTTCACCCTGGGACTAACCTAAATACTAGCTTCTCCCTTCCCCCCAAGGCTTCTAAGCAATGTAGGCAAATGTAGACTTTGGTGCCTTGCTGATCAGGACAAAGCATTTAATCTTGGATGATGAGCAGAACTAAGAGCCTCTAGATCTGGCCTTGCTGACCTTGCTGGAACCAGAGAAGAGGGTGGGGAGTGAGCGAGGAGCAGAAATGACCACACACGCATGCGCTCCTTCCCACATCAAAAACAGCCAAAAGTCAGTGTCTTGCCAGGCAGGTGAGAGGAAATCACTACCCGAAAAGTCTTCCACTATTAAAACAGCAGATGCCCCAAATTGGTGGCTGTGTGCCCAGTCAGTAGAGCTCTTTACAGTCTGATGACCTGAGCAACTTGGCATGTGCAAAAAATTGTCTCAGCTCCTCCCTTTCTAGTGACCAGATTTTAGTTTTATTTTTGACCTTCCTACCTTGTCCCCCACAAGGTTAATAATTGGTGGAAGAGGAGAAGACTTATTATTAACAAAAAAAGAAAGGAAGATCAGGCAAGACAGTTGAATTGTCAAACACAAAAAAACTCCAAACCCCATAATTATGCTGTAATTTTTGATACATTCTGTGTTCTTTTGTTAGAAAATGCCTAAAGAAACTAAATGTCGTTTGATTTAATAAAGGAGGTGGTGTCTTAAGGAGCAGGATGTAATAATAACAATTCCAGGTAATATGTTTATATGTATGCAAGAAGAGAGCAGTAATAGTAGCCCAGGATGGGCAGTCCTATGTTGAAGTGACACTCATTGTATTTAACAATGCCAAAATAGTGCTGGCATTTCCCAGATGACTTTCTGTGGATACTTTTTTTGTTTTCCTAAGTAGAAAGAATAATTCCCCTATTGAAGATCTGGCCTTTTGACCATTGCTGCCCTGCAGCAGAAGAGAACTACCTCTTCCACCTGCTATAGTGGCAAAACGGAACCTTTATACATGGTGAGTCACAGGTGTTTCCTCATCTGCTTGGAGCTGGAAGGGGAGGAAAAGGACCACTAAAATACATAGCCAAGTCTAAAGCAAGCAGCAGGTAAACTGACTTAGTGGAGCAAGACTGGGATTTGTCATGCTTGGTGTCCTGGTTTTGGCTGGGATAGAGTTGATAACACACTAATATTGATCACACTAATATTGATCACATAATATTGATAACACACTGATGTTTTAGTTGTTGCTAAGTAATGTTGACACTAGTCAAGGGCTTTTCAGCTTCCCATGCTCTGCCAGGTGCACAAGAAACTGGGAGGGGGCACAGCCAAGATAGTTGATCCAAACTGGCCAAAGGGCTGTTCCATACCATATGACGTCATGCTCAGTATAGAAACTGGGGCGAGTTGGCCGGGGGAGTAGGAATCGCTGCTCAGGGACTGGCTGGGCATTGGTCGGCAGGTGGTGAGCGGTTGCATCACTTTTTTCTTTTTCCCTTGGGTTTTGTTCCTCTCTCTCTCTTTTGTTGTTTTCTTTTTCATTACAATTTATTATTATTATTATATGTTTTTTTCTTTTTCCCAATTATTAAACTGTTCTTATCTCAACCCATGAGTTTTCTTTCTTTTGCTCTTCTGATTCTCTCCCCCATCCCACTGGGAGGGTGGAGGTTGAGCAAGCGGCTGTGTGGTGCTTAGTTGCCAACTGAAGATATGCCACGAGACTTGGTTTTAGCTATCTCAAATATTATTTAGTTTAAACAGGCCACAGTTGTTCATTTAGCAGTCAATGGATGGACAAGGGAAATCTTCAGAAATTCTTACTAATAACTGCCATTCAGCTCAGACTGGGAGGAATCTCTCCCTGGATTGATCTGTTTCTTTACAATGACAACAGAGGGACCATAGACAACCAGCTTAGGGCAAATTTCTAATTTTTAATTAGTTAAAATCAGACAAGGTCAGTCTAATCAGTGTCTATTCTTCTGGGGTTTCTCATGTCATATGTGCCTATGTGAAACATAAGCAGCAATACCTACTTGTGAAGATGTCATGGTTTAACCCTGCAGGCAGCTAAACACCACACAGCCGTTTGCTCACTCCCCCCCGCCCAGTGGGATGGGGGAGAGAATCGGGGAAAAAAAAGTAAGATTTGTGGGTTGCGATAAAGACAGTTTAATAGGACAGAAAAGGAAGGGAAAATAATAATAATAAGAGATTATACAAAATAAGTGATGCACAATGCAATTCCTCACCACCTGCCGACCGATGCCCAGCCAGTCCCCAAGCAGCGGCCCCCTGGCCAGCTTTCCCCTAGTTTCTATACTGAGCATGACGTCATATGATATGGAATATCCCTTTGGCCAGTTTGGGTCAGCTGTCCTGGCTGTGCCCCCTCCCAGTCCTTGATTTAGTGTAAACATTACTTAGCAACAACGAAAACATCAGTGTGTTATTGTCCTGGTTTCGGCTGGGATAGAGTTAATTTTCTTTCTAGTAGCTGGTATAGTGCTGTGCTTTGGATTTTAGTATAAGAATAATATTGATAACACACTGATGTCTTGGCTGTCGCTAAGCGGTGTTTACATTGGTCAAGGATTCTTCCCCCCCTTCAGCTCCCCATGCTCTGCCAGGTGCCCAAGAAATGGGAGGGGGCATAGCCAGGATAGTTGATCCAAACTGACCAAAGGGCTATTCCATACCATATGATGTCATGCCCAGTATAGAAACTGGGGGGAGTTGGCCAGGGGGTAGCGATCATTGCTCAGGGACTGGCTGGGCGTCGGTCGGCGGGTGGTGAGCGGTTGTAATTTTTTTTTTATGTATATTTTCCTTTTTTTTTCCCTCCCTTGGGTTTTGTTCCTCTCTCTCTCTCTCTTGTTGTTTTTTTTCCTTCTCATTATAATTCATTATTATTATTACTATTATTTTGTTCCAATTATTAAACTGTTATTATCTCAACCCACGAGTTTTCTTACTTTTGCTCTTTAGATTCTCTCCCCCATCCCATCGGGGGGGGGGAAGTGAGCGAGCGGCTGCGTGGTGCTTGGCTGCCGGCTGGGGCTAAAACACGACAGTCCTTTTTGGCGCCCAACATGGGGCTCGAAGGGTTTGAGATAATAACAGATTAACCAGAGCGTATTAAGGAATTTAGATCTGTTAGTAGTTGTGGGACGTGATATTGATCCATTTGTTCTTAGCATTGGTTTACCTGATCTGCACCATGCTCATTTCTTTGCCGTACATGTTAAAGATTGGTGTTGGTTTTTGCAGTTTGCTGTGCTCTGCTTTAATTGGTGATGTTTTGCCTGTGAGATTTGTTATTAAAACAGTGACCTTGTGTTTATTTTGGTATCTAAGTGCTGTACTGAAACCATTACTGTATGTCGGGTATCATCTTATGGAGACAATTCGCAATTATACTTCTTCCTCTGAGAGGTTTTTTATGGAGGAAATGCAGAATTGTACCTTCACTACTTTCTTCTACAATGCTTCCTCCTTCATTACAGTAACTTTTCAGTGTTTTGAACAACCTTGGGTAGTTAAGATACTTGTATTGGTATTGTTTGGGAATATTGTTTCGATCTTGTCCAGGGTTACTAAGCAATTTAAGAATAACATCCAGAGATCTGCCCCAAGGCTGGATAGTTATGAGTGGCAGGGTGTGTGGAATAGCATGGGCAAATGCCTAGGGCGGTGGGCACCTCCAGTGTTTTGGAACTTCACCCCTGAACAAGTGCAGAATCCTGAAAAATTAGTAGAATATTTGGAAGAAGTATGCTGTGACTCTGGCAATTCTAAGGAGATACAAATCACTGCAATGTGCTGGGGTCTGGCCCATGCCTACCGAGCCCTGTTACACGCTACTCAGAACCCTCAAGGATCTGGTGACAAAACAACAGGCACTCCGGCTGCTCCAGCCCCCCCTGCGACAGGCACTCCGGCTGCTCCAGCCCCCCCTGCGACAGGCATTGCGGCTGTTCCGATTCCCCCTGCGACAGGCACTGAGGCTGCAGCTGCACCGAACAAATCTGTTACATGCATTGCGGTTCAAACAGGGAACGAACCCGTGTCAGTATCAGTCGCCCCTATACATAAAAAGAAATCCTGGAAGCGAAAGTCAGCTCGTTTAGAAAGGGAAGATGAAGGAGCAGGCCCATCACAGGGAGAGGAAGAGGAAGAGGAAGAACTCGTATTTAGCCTGGAATTAGAGGGTAAGGAAGCCAAACAGCTGGGATCCCTTTCTAGGGAAGGGGGCATTGACAAAGCAATTGGAAAAGGGGAACCAGCCCGCAGCCTCTGGAGGCGACTCCTGTCAGCTATAAGAGAAAGATATCCCTTCAAGGAAGATTTTGTATACCGCTCCGGGAAATGGACCACCATGGCGAAAGGTATCCAGTACCTGAGGGAATTAGCTGTGCTGGAAGTGATTTATAGTGACCTGAAAGACGTGCGGTCACCCATAGATCCAGATGAGGTCCAGTGCACCAGACCCATGTGGTGGAAGTTGGTACGACACGCACCACCGTCGTGTGCCAACTCACTGGCAATACTGACCTGGAAAGATCGAGATGGTCCAACAGTGAATGAAGCTGCTAGTAACCTCCGAGAATACGAAGAAAGTATCTCTTCCTCCTTTGTCTCAGCTGTGCGGGAACTGTCCCAGGAGTTTAAACGGTTCAAAGAGGATTTGTCCTACTCCCTACCTATACGGACCAGTGTCTCAGCTATTAGGAGTCAGCGTTCTTCTGTTCAAGAGAGAGGATATAGAGGGTACACACCACGGGGCACCCTATGGTTTTACTTGCATGACCACGGAGAGGACATGAGGAAGTGGGATGGAAAACCTACCTCCACCCTAGAGGCACGGGTACGTGAGTTGCAAGGAAAAACAATCACCAAAGGGGGTTCTTCCAGAAAAATTGCTGCTCCGGTTTCCAGTGGACAGTTCCCCAGACAGAGTAAGAGAGCTGATTTTACTCCTGATTTTAATGAAGAAATTCCTGACTCATATACACAAGAAAAGGGTAATGAATATTATGACCAGGATTAGGGCAGCCCTGCCTCCAGCCAGGTGGAGGAAAGGGACAACCGGGTTTACTGGACTGTGTGGATTCGATGGCCTGGCACATCAGACCCACAGGAGTATAAAGCTCTTGTAGACACTGGTGCACAGTGTACCCTAATGCCATCAAGCTATACAGGGGCAGAACCCATCTGTATTTGTGGAGTGACAGGGGGATCCCAACAGCTGACTGTATTGGAGGCCGAAGTGAGCCTAACTGGGAATGAGTGGCAAAAGCACCCCATTGTGACTGGCCCAGAGGCTCCGTGCATCCTTGGCATAGATTACCTCAGGAGAGGGTATTTCAAGGACCCAAAAGGGTACCGGTGGGCTTTTGGTATAGCTGCCTTGGAGACGGAAGAAATTAAAGAGCTGTCTGCCTTACCCGGTCTTTCAGAGGACCCTTCTGTTGTGGGGTTGCTGAGGGTCGAAGAACAACAGGTGCCAATCGCTACCACAACGGTGCACCGGAGGCAATATCGCACCAACCAAGACTCCCTGATTCCCATCCATGAGCTGATTCGTTGACTGGAGAGCCAAGGAGTGATCAGTAAGACTCGTTCACCTTTTAACAGTCCTATATGGCCAGTGCAAAAGTCTAATGGAGAGTGGAGACTAACAGTAGACTATCGTGGCCTGAATGAAGTCACGCCGCCCCTGAGTGCTGCCGTGCCGGACATGCTGGAACTTCAATACGAACTGGAGTCAAAAGCAGCCAAATGGTATGCTACAAATGATATTGCTAATGCGTTCTTCTCAATCCCTTTGGCAGCAGAGTGCAGGCCACAGTTTGCTTTCACTTGGAGGGGCGTTCAGTACACCTGGAATCGACTGCCCCAGGGGTGGAAACACAGCCCTACCATTTGCCATGGACTGATTCAGACTGCATTGGAACAGGGCGAAGCTCCAGAGCATCTGCAGTATATTGGTGACATTATCGTGTGGGGCAATACAGCAGAGGAAGTTTTTGAGAAAGGGAAGAAAATAGTCCAGATCCTCCTGAAAGCCGGTTTTGCCATAAAACAAAGTAAGGTCAAGGGACCTGCACAGGAGATCCAGTTTTTAGGAATAAAATGGCAAGATGGACGTCGCCAGATCCCAATGGATGTGATTAACAAAATAACAGCCATGTCTCCACCAACTAGCAAAAAGGAAACACAAGCTTTCTTAGGCATTGTGGGTTTTTGGAGAATGCATATTCCAAATTACAGTCTGATCGTAAGCCCTCTCTACCAAGTGACCCGGAAGAAGAACCATTTCCAATGGGGCCCTGAGCAACGACAAGCCTTTGAACAAATTAAACGGGAGATAGTTCATGCAGTAGCCCTTGGGCCAGTCCGGGCTGGGCAAGACGTAAAAAACGTGCTCTACACGGCAGCCGGGAGAATGGCCCTACCTGGAGCCTCTGGCAGAAAGCACCAGGGGAGACTCGAGGTCGACCCTTAGGGTTTTGGAGTCGGGGATACAGAGGATCCGAGGCCCACTAATACTCCAACTGAAAAAGAGATATTGGCAGCATATGAAGGGGTTTGAGCTGCTTCAGAAGTGGTTGGTACAGAAGCACAACTCCTCTTGGCACCTCGACTGCCAGTGCTGGGCTGGATGTTCAAAGGGAGGGTCCCGTCTACACATCATGCATCTGATGCTACGTGGAGTAAGTGGGTTGCACTGATCACACAACGGGCTCGGATAGGAAACCCCAATCGCCCAGGAATCTTGGAAGTAATTATGGACTGGCCGGAAGGCAAAGATTTCGGAATATCGCCAGAGGAGGAGGTGACGCGTGCTGAGGAGGCCCCACTGTACAATAAACTACCAGAAAATGAGAAGCAATATGCCCTGTTCACTGATGGGTCCTGTCGTATTGTAGGAAAGCATCAGAGGTGGAAGGCTGCTGTATGGAGTCCTATACGACAAGTGGTAGAAACTGCTGAAGGAGATGGTGAATCGAGCCAATTTGCAGAAGTAAAACCCATTCAGCTGGCTTTAGACGTTGCTGAACGAGAAAAGTGGCCAATGCTTTATCTATATACTGACGCATGGATGGTGGCGAATGCCCTGTGGGGGTGGTTACAGCAATGGAAGCAGAACAATTGGCAGCGCAGAGGCAAACCCATCTGGGCTGCAGCACTGTGGCAAGATATTGCTGCCCGAATAGAGAACCTGGTTGTAAAAGTACGTCACGTAGATGCTCACGTACCCAAGAGTCGGGCCACTGAGGAACATCAAAACAACCAGCAGGTGGATCAGGCTGCTAAGATGGAAGTGTCTCAGGTGGATCTGGACTGGCAACATAAGGGTGAATTATTTATAGCTCGATGGGTCCATGACACCTCAGGCCATCAAGGAAGAGATGCAACATAGAGATGGGCTCGTGATCGAGGGGTGGACTTAACCATGGACACTATTGCACAGGTTATCCATGAATGTGAAACATGCGCTGCAATTAAACAAGCCAAGCGGTTAAAGCCTCTGTGGTATGGAGAGTGATGGCTGAAATATAAATATGGGGAGGCCTGGCAGATCGATTCTATCACACTCCCACAAACCCGCCAAGGCAAGCGCTATGTGCTCACCATGGTGGAAGCAACCACCGGATGGCTGGAAACGTATCCTGTGCCCCATGCCACCACCCGGAACACTATCTTGGGCCTTGAAAAACAAGTCCTATGGCGACATGGCACCCCAGAGAGAATTGAGTCAGACAACGGGACTCATTTCCTAAACAACCTCATAGACACCTGGGCCAAAGAGCATGGCATTGAGTGGGTATATCACATCCCCTATCATGCACCAGCCTCTGGGAAAATTGAACGATACAATGGACTGTTCAAAACTACACTGAGAGCAATGGGTGGTGGGACGTTCAAACATTGGGATACACATTTAGCAAAGGCCACCTGGTTAGTCAACACTAGAGGATCTGTCAATCGACCTGGCCCTGCCCAATCAAAACTTTTACGCACTGTAGAAGGGGATAAGGTCCCTGTAGTGCACATAAAAAACATGCTGGGGAAGACAGTCTCGGTTACTCCTGCCTCAGGCAAAGGAAAACCCATTCGTGGGATTGCTTTTGCTCAAGGACCCGGGTGCACTTGGTGGGTCATGCGAAAGGATGGGGAAGTCCGATGTGTACCTCGAGGGGATTTGATTTTGGGTGAGAATAGCCAATGAACTAAATGGTATGATGTTAACTGCTATATAATACTGTGTGTCATCACTTGTATGATTACTATACCCCATATCAATGGTATTTCAATAAGGATCACCCAGATTAGTGAAGAATGAACTTTGATGAAACCAAGCAAAGTGCAGTGGTGATGGAACCAGAACTGGCTTCAGCATGCAACAACCCAACACCACACACCATCTCTTCTGCCATGAAGGACTATTATGACAGATGGAGCCCAAAGTCATGGACTAAATGAACTTAATAAACATTTTAGAAGGGTGGACCATAGACCAAGGGAATGATAACTGTGTGTACATATATAGATATACATACCAAGAGATAGGAAAAGTGGTGGTGATTAATTGTATTAGAAAAGGTAGAACCTGGGCATGACATAAATGGTATAGAATAAGGGGTGGATACTGTCCTGGTTTCGGCTGGGATAGAGTTAATTTTCTTCCTAGTAGCTGGTATAGTGCTGTGCTTTGGATTTTAGTATGAGAATAATATTGATAACACACTGATGTTTTGGCTGTCGCTAAGCGGTGTTTACATTGGTCAAGGATTCTTTCCCCCTTCAGCTCCCCATGCTCTGCCAGGTGCCCAAGAAATGGGAGGGGGCACAGCCAGGATAGTTGATCCAAACTGACCAAAGGGCTATTCCATACCATATGATGTCATGCCCAGTATATAAACTGGGGGGAGTTGGCCGGGGGGTAGCGATCATTGCTCGGGGACTGGCTGGGCGTCGGTCGGCGGGTGGTGAGCGGTTGTAATTTTTTTTTTATGTATATTTTCCTTTTTTTTTTCCCTCCCTTGGGTTTTGTTCCTCTCTCTCTCTCTCTCATTGTTTTTTTTCCCTCTCATTATAATTCATTATTATTATTACTATTATTTTGTTCCAATTATTAAACTGTTATTATCTCAACCCACGAGTTTTCTTACTTTTGCTCTTTCGATTCTCTCCCCCATCCCATCGGGGGGGGGGAAGTGAGCGAGCGGCTGCGTGGTGCTTGGCTGCCAGCTGGGGCTAAACCACAACAGTTATCAATATTATTCTCATACTAAATCCAAAACACAGCACTATACCAGCTACCAGGAAGAAAATTAACTCTATCCCAGCTGAAACCAGGACAGAAGACAAACAAAAAAAAGTCCACCATGGTGTGTGGAGCAGGCAGAGAGAAAATGACAAGCCCCAGGCTAGGGGTCATTTTCCACTAGATGCCAACAGTAGAATAACTTGTTGCCATAAGAAAGGCATGTTTCATCCTGCCTGCCTTCAGTTGCCAAAGCTATTTCAGAGGTACACTTGGACAAACAGAGTTTTGCAGGCTCCCTCCAAAAAAAGATGAGCAGGCTGGTTTTGGGGTGCCTTTCATAAGAAACGCAGAAAAAAACCTATGTGATTCTGCGCTGATAAATCTCAAAAGAACTTTAAGGATTTTCAAAACCTTCATTTTCATTTCTCTTTTCCTTAATTTACTGAGAAGGAAACGCTACTAATAACTTCTATTTTTTCTTGTACTTTACATAGCTGGTGCCGACAGGCACCAAGTTTTCTTGCATTGCCCTGCACATGAACTGCAGCTGTTACTGTCACACTGACAGTCATACTGCTGCTGTTGAAAGAACATGGTCTTTCCAGGGGATTTCTTAGCTCCTTGCCAACTGTGCTAGTGGGTTGTTTCTATGCATTATACGGAAAAAAAAAAAATTAGGTGGAAGCATTATTTGTGAGAATTTTTTTCTGCACATCCAAGCTCTGCATGAGCCATTCCTTCAGAAAGCAAAAGTCTCTGTGTCTTGTCTCTGCTTTTCTCTTGTTATTCTCTTTATTAGCTTGGCCTTGACCTCTGACACAATGAAGAGTATGAAACATAATTTTTTTTACTTTTGGCTTATGATGCAATCTAAGTCATTGCAGCCTGCAGGATTAAAACATTGGGGTCTTGTTAAAGAGGTTTAACTCTCTTTTATTTCCTTTCCTTCCTCAGTCACAGAAAATAGATTAATATGGTAACACTTTGCAGTAAGTGGACATTAATTAATGCTAAATTACACCAGAATTCCTCTGGAATCACATATTAACAGTCACACTAAGTCCAAAAGAGCTTGCCATGATTAATGTTTTTGTAAGGAATATCAAATATAATAACCATTTGTCACTTATAATAAAGTGTTACCAATTAATTTAATACTATTTTCTGTCCTGGCTTTGCGGTGAAAATGAGGTGCTCTAAGTTTAAAGCCTAGTATATTACAGAAGCATGAGCTTCCACTCTCTGACCTAGTCAGGACTTTTCAGTGCAACTTGTCCTGCTACTACTCTTGGTATCTCGTATGAGAAATAGAGCAAGTGTCTCTTGATTTGGGATGCAGAACCTGGGCAAAAGGAAGAGTTATTTTCATTCATGTGCCATAATTCACTCCTCAGTATTGGAAATTCAAATTCTCAGACTATTCATTAACTTGACAAATACCGTAATGAGTGCAGAAAATGGCAGCGCATAAATCCATTCTCTTGACAAAGAACGTAATGAGAATGGGAAGTGACACAAACTAAATAGTGATCACTTTACAGTCTGGAGACTGTATATACTTGCTTCTTGTGTCACAGCAGCTCTTCCCCCTTGCTTCCCTCCCTGTCTGTCTGCTGATGAGTGAAGTCTAGATAGGGAAAACCCGTGCCTTTCCAGGACTCCCTGCTAGCCAAGCTCAAGGGTCCTCAGGGGCTGCACGACCTCTTTTGTTCACTGAGTAGCTTGGTACCTCTACAGGTCCCAAATGAAATAATGAGTTAAGAGATAGTTAACTTCTGCCAGTACATCTCTTTTTTTTCTTTTTTTTCAAAGGTGTGTATCATGCATCCATCATCATCTTGTTATTCACAAGAGTTTCTTAACTGGTTTCAGAGGTCAGTGTTGACTTCAGCAATAAGGGAATAGGTATGAAAGGATGTGGACAACTAATTCAAACATGTAGCATCCCCATATTCTGTACAATTTTGCCTGAACATAGTAAATATATGCTGGGAAATCACCCAGGAAACTTGCGCTTTTGATAGTGGCCTTATATACAAACGATCCAAGGGTCAAGTTCCTGTTGTCTGATATGGACCGGAGAACTGAGTTTGTGTTGTTCACAACACAGCTGGATACTGAGGTCACTGGCATATGGCGTGCTGAATGAATTATTGTGTTAAAGGTATTACATTTTATATGAAACTGAATAACCAGACTCAATTGTTTTCAAGGGTTAAATTTTACACTGTTTATTTTTTACTTGTCTGAAGGACTTTTCTAGTGGTTAGTGAAGGAGTCTATGATATCTTGTTACTCTTTCAGGCACTAACAATTTGAAAACTTCCCTTCCACATGTACATCTTTCAGGAAAGATGGTCCTTTCTGAAGTACACTCCATCCTAGACTTCCCACCAAGATGCAGTTTTACAAAGATTAGAAATTAGTGCTGTTCTTTAATGGCACAACTGAAGTCTTAGTGTTTGCAAAATGCTTTGAGAATTTTACACAAAAAATATGAATGCCAACTATTATTATTAATAAAATCAATTGCATTACATTTTTCCACACAAAATTATCCCAGTACCCAGTAATGCAATAATTTCATTCAAAACCTAGCTTGCTTTTCTTGGCATCAACAGCACAGGCCATTTAATATAATATAAAATTCCTTCTTGCTGCTGTAAAGTGAAATCTAAGCTTTTATTTGAGCCTGTCTTTCTTCTTCCTTTTTATTTCTGAGGAAAATGCTCACAGGGAATAACATAGCTTGCTTAACTGCATAATACTTTATACTGTAGGTTCTTTGAAACCTGAAAAAATCAGATGTGCAAAACAAAGTCTTTTTCTAAGTATTCAGTATCAGAAGAAATTATCAAAGCTTAGGGAAACTGGGAAATAAATGCACTAAGCACAAACAAGGAAATATTAAAGATGAATCCCTAATTTTGTCTCAGTGCTGTGTAAAACAGCCTACCACCTCCTCTGTATTTAGTCCCAAGTCCTATATGACCTTCGGCTCTAAAGATGAGAGTCATATATTTAACTACAGTATTTTTTATTTACCATAGAAGCTGAGATGCAAAACACTTAATCTACATCGTAAAATGGAAAGTGGCTGAGTTTGCAGTGACCTTGACCATTCCTACTCCAAAAGTTGATCGTTTCAAACAAGTGCAGCCCTTCGGCTGTGCTAAATTGGACTCAAGTTCATGGCATGTGTTATTTTTCAAAATCTGACTTTTTTTTTTTTTGGTGGGGAATCAGAGAATACAAATCTAAGCATCAGTAGGTTTGTCTACAACAAAGATGTTTTGCATGTATTTATTTATGAGTGCATAGATTTTCTCTGGTTAAACAGCACTGAGGAGGAAGTAACAGTGGGAGGTTTTCAAGGGAGTTATCCACTCAGTCCCTACTGACCTTCTGCAGAAATTGGATACCGAGCTACCTTTTGTCAATAGCAAAGCACAGAAAACTGAAGCCAGAAGCATCAACACCTTCACCAACTAAACATGTTGGTGAAGGTGTTGATTAAAATCAGTGATAAAACTCCTTTTGCTCCTTCCCCTCTTGAATTTAGAGTGGAAGCAAGGCATCAGCCATTTCCTTGGGTAAAACAGTGAATTTCTGCACAGTCTGTTCCTTCAGGTAGAGCCACAAATCCACAGCTGCTTTTTGTATCCCCTATTTCACAGCATGCTGTCCCTTGATTGCCTTATATAGCTGTGGGTTTTGTTTTGTTTTGTTTTAAATATGAGCCAAACAAAAACCTTGTGTTACATTGCTTGAATTATGTTTTTACTAGAATAAACACAGACTCCTGGCTAAAGAAGCCAAATATCAGAATCTTGCATTTTTGGCAGGTGTTGCATTTCCTGCTCAGTACCTCTTAGATGCTCTAATATCTATATGCCTGCTCACTACCCTCTTTTCCTCTGTTTTGAGGGTTTTTTTGTGACATTGGCATGCTTTCCCCTATAGTGGTGGAAAGTGTCCTAGCTCAGGCTATCACCTCGTTTGGCAACTAGAAGGCTGTTGCACTCACCAAAAGCAGGAGAATAACCCTAGTAGACCCCAGAGGGACGTGTGGTTCATTTTTAAAAGGCATTGCCAAACCTACTGATGCTTAACAGCCAGTCAGTGGCAGAGCAGCATTTGCAGGCTTTTGAAGATTTGCTCTGCTGTGCCATTCAGTCCAGGTTATTTGTTTAAAATATTGCATAACATTAACATTTAAAAATTGTTTAGGTGTGATAGAGCAATGGAATAGCTTTCCCATGCTACCAAACCAGGGGACAATTAACATGGTAGAGAAGGACATCAAGATACTTAAGGCAATGAGTACAGACTACTCAATCCAATGTGACAAATTGAAATAGATTTGTAAGTTTAATACCAATTCCAGAGACTATAGACCATTTTATGAGATGTGCTATATAACTTTTGCTCCTCCCCCCCAATTTATGATCTTTACCAGAGATTTGAAGCAAAACACAGTAGCAATTGGATTCTAAAGGTTGATAAAGGAAGAAGAAGAAAAAAAAGAAAAAAATCAGTGAAAAAAATAAAAAAGCCACAGGAGGGCATTTCACTCATTCTGTTTCTGGTACTGTTATTTTGCCAATTAAACTGCTATAAAGATAATAAAAAGAAAGCATCTGTGGAAAATGAAGGTTTGCCTTCATGAAAAGAGATATTGTGTATTCTAAGAGCCTTTAAAATTATATTCCCTAATAAATAAATAAATTAATCAACAAGTTGTATGAAGCCACATAAAACCCACTGCACATCTCATTAATCTCTGAGATATTTTAGGGGGGTTTTTTAGGTGAAATAAATCCTTGCTGCAGAAATGTTTATGTGCAAAATTTGTAAGCCATGCTGAGGAAACAGAATTTGCCTTAAGGCTGGGATTCTGTCTCCTTACACCAAAATGATTAGAAGCATGGAGAAAAACAAAATAAAACAACAAAAAACACCCCTCATAAATAAGAGTGATTAGAAAGAATGAGTTTTCTTATTTAAAAGAAAGAAGAATAAAAATAAGTGAGGTGTAAAAATGCAAGCTAGGGAGAACTCCAAGAAGAAGGCATAATCGCCTTTTTTTTCTGTGTTTGTGTAGTCATTTTGTAACATATTGTGGTCAAATGTTTTGCACTCCTGTAGTCAGAGAGCTATCACAGATGTTCTTTTCAATGTTATGATCTGGGGGATACAGGAGGTGCGTGTCTGAGAGCTTGTCCATTTTTCCATTTATAACTGTTAGTCTAATAAAACATATTATCTTTATAAAAAAACTTCTCTTCTTTTTAGAAGGAGCCAAGAGCAGTCTGTGCTTTGCATGAGGACAGAAGCTTAGAAAACAAGAAGTTATAAGAAGTGATAAGATGGATGCTGGTGTGTTAGAGAGACAGAGGGGGATGCTTTATTTGGTAAATTAAACAAAGTGTTTTCCTCTGGACATTTCTAAAGGTGTTGATATCTTTGAAAAGGGGTCAGAGAAAGGGCCAAAAAATTACCAAGAATTGAGCGAGATTTCATTACGAAGAATGTTTAAGAGAAAATAAAAAAAGAACTGTCTGCTGAGACTTCCTAGGACTTGCCAAGTCATCACTTCATGCGGTAGAGAGAGAGCCTGTATGACAAAGGAGATGAGAAAATGCATTATAAACAGGACTACCTAATATGATGTGAAAGTGAGAAAATGGGCCTCTGCAGGAAAACTTCACAGCACCCAAATAGCTGCTGGATAATTTATCAGGGCAGAAAAGAATTGCGCCAACCCAGCATAGCCACCACAGACCAGCACAGGCTGAAAGGCACTGAGTGATGAGGAGAGGGAAAAGTAACTCGCTTGTTCCGTATTTAAACAACCAGTTGGTAGAGAGTTTCAAATTATTAGAAATGCTGCTTGCAACAGACACAGATCAAGTGGGAATTGGCACCAAATATACTTTGGAAAAAAGTGATAGTGCAGTGGTGGGAACTGCCTTGGTGAAACCCTGTTCTTCGCACCCTTATCTTTAGCCATGGAGCTGGCAAGCAGGTAAAACATTACATTCTTAAGAAATATTTTGAAATGCATTATGTTCTCCACTGGAATACGATCCTTCGAGGTATGTCAGGAAGGGAACAAGGGGAGAAACTAAAGCTGTATAGGACTAGTGATAGTCACTGCTGGGAGAGTCCCCGCTAGAACCGAGCCTTCCCGAGGCAATCTGGGTTGGGGAGATATATGTACCTCCCCCCACCACACAGGTACCCCACTGTCCTGGTTTCAGCTGAGATAGAGTTAATTTTCTTTATAGTGGCTGGTATGGGGCTATGTTTTGGATTTGTGCTGAAAACAGTGTTGATAATACAGAGATGTTTTAGTTGTTGCTGCACTAGTCAAGGACTTTTCAGCTTCCCATGCTCTGCCAGGTGCACAAGAAGTTGGGAGGGGATACAGCTGGGACAGCTGACCCCAACTGACCAAAGGGCTATTCCATACCATATGATGTCATGCCCAGTATATAAACTGGGGCAGTTGGCTGGGGGGTAGCGATTGCTGCTTGGGGACTGGCTGGGCGTCAGTTGGCGGGTGGTGAGTGGTTGTATCATTTTTTTTTTGTTTTCTTTTTTCCCTCCCTTGGGTTTTGTCCCTCTCTCTCTCTTGTTGTTTTCCTTCTCATTACAATTCATTATTATTATTACTATTATTTTGTTCCAATTACGAAACTGTTCTTATCTCAACCCACGAGTTTTCTTACTTTTGCTCTTCTGATTCTCTCCCCCATCCCACCGGGGAGGAGTGAGCGAGAGGCTGCATGGTGCTTAGTTGCCGGCTGGGGCTAAACCACGACAGTCCTTTTTGGCAACCAACGTGGGGCTCGAAGGGTTTGAGATAATGACAGATTTGATTGGAATGTGCCAGATGATAGAATTTATAGCTGTTATTGCTGTTTAGCTATTAATCAGCAGGCTTCTGTGCTTGCCATGGGCTTGCTTGCCTTACTGTACCTTAGAGTCTAGGGCTCATTAGTGGCTGTTTTTTGCTTTCACTGCTTGCCGTGCTGCTGTACTGCTTATCACCTTACTCTGCTGTGCCTGGGAACATGTTGATAACAGCAATGGCCATGCGTCTGGGCTGGCAGCTGGCCAGGTGTCGTGGTTTAGCCCCAGCCGGCAGCCAAGCACCATGCAGCCGCTCGCTCACTTCCCCCCCCCCGATGGGATGGGGGAGAGAATCGAAAGAGCAAAAGTAAGAAAACTCGTGGGTTGAGATAATAACAGTTTAATAATTGGAACAAAATAATAGTAATAATAATAATGAATTATAATGAGAGGGAAAAAAAACAATGAGAGAGAGAGAGAGAGGAACAAAACCCAAGGGAGGGAAAAAAAAAAGGAAAATATACATAAAAAAAAAATTACAACCGCTCACCACCCGCCGACCGACGCCCAGCCAGTCCCCGAGCAATGATCGCTACCCCCCGGCCAACTCCCCCCAGTTTATATACTGGGCATGACATCATATGGTATGGAATAGCCCTTTGGTCAGTTTGGATCAACTATCCTGGCTGTGCCCCCTCCCATTTCTTGGGCACCTGGCAGAGCATGGGGAGCTGAAGGGGGAAAGAATCCTTGACCAATGTAAACACCGCTTAGCGACAGCCAAAACATCAGCGTGTTATCAATATTATTCTCATACTAAAATCCAAAGCACAGCACTATACCAGCTACTAGGAAGAAAATTAACTCTATCCCAGCCGAAACCAGGACAGTATCCACCCCTTATTCTATACCATTTATGTCATGCCCAGGTTCTACCTTTTCTAATACAATTAATCACCACCACTTTTCCTATCTCTTGGTATGTATATCTATATATGTACACACAGTTATCATTCCCTTGGTCTATGGTCCACCCTTCTAAAATGTTTATTAAGTTCATTTAGTCCATGACTTTGGGCTCCATCTGTCATAATAGTCCTTCATGGCAGAAGAGATGGTGTGTGGTGTTGGGTTGTTGCATGCTGAAGCCAGTTCTGGTTCCATCACCACTGCACTTTGCTTGGTTTCATCAAAGTTCATTCTTCACTAATCTGGGTGATCCTTATTGAAATACCATTGATATGGTGTATAGTAATCATACAAGTGATGACACACAGTATTATATAGCAGTTAACATCATACCATTTAGTTCATTGGCTATTCTCACCCAAAATCAAATCCCTTTGAGGTACACATCGGACTTTCCCATCCTTTCGCATGACCCACCAAGTGCACCCGGGTCCTTGAGCAAAAGCAATCCCTTGAATGGGCTTGCCTTTGCCCGAGGCAGGAGTAACCCAGACTGTCTTCCCCAGCATGTTTTTTATGTGCACTACAGGGACCTTATCCCCTTCTACAGTGCGTAAAAGTTTTGATTGGGCAGGGCCAGGTCGATTGACAGATCCTCTAGTGTTGACTAACCAGGTGGCCTTTGCTAAATGTGTATCCCAATGTTTGAACGTCCCACCACCCATTGCTCTCAGTGTAGTTTTGAACAGTCCATTGTATCGTTCAATTTTCCCAGAGGCTGGTGCATGATAGGGGATGTGATATACCCACTCAATGCCATGCTCTTTGGCCCAGGTGTCTATGAGGTTGTTTCGGAAATGAGTCCCGTTGTCTGACTCAATTCTCTCTGGGGTGCCATGTCGCCATAGGACTTGTTTTTCAAGGCCCAAGATAGTGTTCCGGGTGGTGGCATGGGGCACAGGATACGTTTCCAGCCATCCGGTGGTTGCTTCCACCATTGTAAGCACATAGTGCTTGCCTTGGCGGGTTTGTGGGAGTGTGATAGAATCGATCTGCCAGGCCTCCCCATATTTATATTTCAGCCATCGCCCTCCATACCACAGAGGCTTTAACCGCTTGGCTTGTTTAATTGCAGCGCATGTTTCACATTCATGGATAACCTGTGCAATAGTGTCCATGGTTAAGTCCACCCCTCGATCACGAGCCCATCTCTATGTTGCATCTCTTCCTTGATGGCCTGAGGTGTCATGGACCCATCGAACTATAAATAATTCACCCTTATGTTGCCAGTCCAGATCCACTTGAGACACTTCCATCTTAGCAGCCTGATCCACCTGCTGGTTGTTTTGATGTTCCTCAGTGGCCTGACTCTTGGGTACGTGAGCATCTACGTGACGTACTTTGACAACCAGGTTCTCTACTCGGGCAGCAATATCTTGCCACAGTGCTGCAGCCCAGATGGGTTTGCCTCTGCGCTGCCAATTGTTCTGCTTCCATTGCTGTAACCACCCCCACAGGGCATTCGCCACCATCCATGCGTCAGTATAGAGATAGAGCATTGGCCACTTTTCTCATTCAGCAATGTCTAAAGCCAGCTGAATGGCTTTAACTTCTGCAAATTGGCTTGATTCACCATCTCCTTCAGCAGTTTCTACCACTTGTCGTATAGGACTCCATACAGCAGCCTTCCACCTCCGATGCTTTCCTACAATACGACAGGACCCATCAGTGAACAGGGCATATTGCTTCTCATTTTCTGGTAGTTTATTGTACAGTGGGGCCTCCTCAGCACGCGTCACCTCCTCCTCTGGCGATATTCCGAAATCTTTGCCTTCCGGCCAGTCCATAATTACTTCCAAGATTCCTGGGCGATTGGGGTTTCCTATCCGAGCCCGTTGTGTGATCAGTGCAACCCACTTACTCCACGTAGCATCAGTTGCATGATGTGTAGAGGGGACCCTCCCTTTGAACATCCAACCCAGCACTGGCAGTCGAGGTGCCAAGAGGAGTTGTGCTTCTGTACCAACCACTTCTGAAGCAGCTCGAACCCCTTCATATGCTGCCAATATCTCTTTTTCAGTTGGAGTATAATGGGCCTCGGATCCTCTGTATCCCCGACTCCAAAACCCTAAGGGTCGACCTCGAGTCTCCCCTGGTGCTTTCTGCCAGAGGCTCCAGGTAGGGCCATTCTCCCTGGCTGTGGTGTAGAGCACATTTTTTACGTCTTGCCCTGCCCGGACTGGCCCAAGGGCTACTGCATGAACTATCTCCCGTTTAATTTGTTCAAAGGCTTGTCGTTGCTCAGGGCCCCATTGGAAATGGTTCTTCTTCCGGGTCACTTGGTAGAGAGGGCTTACGATCAGACTGTAATTTGGAATATGCATTCTCCAAAAACCCACAACGCCTAAGAAAGCTTGTGTTTCCTTTTTGCTAGTTGGTGGAGACATGGCTGTTATTTTGTTAATCACATCCATTGGGATCTGGCGACGTCCATCTTGCCATTTTATTCCTAAAAACTGGATTTCCTGTGCAGGTCCCTTGACCTTACTTTGTTTTATGGCAAAACCGGCTTTCAGGAGGATCTGGACTATTTTCTTCCCTTTCTCAAAAAATTCCTCTGCTGTATTGCCCCACACGATAATGTCATCAATATATTGCAGATGTTCTGGAGCTTCCCCCTGTTCCAATGCAGTCTGAATCAGTCCATGGCAAATGGTAGGGCTGTGTTTCCACCCCTGGGGCAGTCGATTCCAGGTGTACTGAACGCCCCTCCAAGTGAAAGCAAACTGTGGCCTGCACTCTGCTGCCAAAGGGATTGAGAAAAACGCATTAGCGATATCAATTGTAGCATACCATTTGGCTGCTTTTGACTCCAGTTCGTATTGCAGTTCCAACATGTCCGGCACGGCAGCACTCAGGGGCGGCGTGACTTCATTCAGGCCACGATAGTCTACTGTTAGTCTCCACTGTCCATTAGACTTTCTCACTGGCCATATAGGACTGTTAAAAGGTGAGCGAGTCTTACTGATCACTCCTTGGCTCTCCAGTCGACGAATCAGCTCATGGATGGGAATCAGGGAGTCTCGGTTGGTGCGGTATTGCCTCCGGTGCACTGTTGTGGTAGCGATTGGCACCTGTTGTTCTTCGACCCTCAGCAACCCCACAACAGAAGGTCCTCCAAGAGACCAGGCAAGGTACACAGCTGTTTAATTTCTTCCGTCTCCAAGGCAGCTATACCAAAAGCCCACCGGTACCCTTTTGGGTCCTTGAAATACCCTCTCCTGAGGTAGTCTATGCCAAGGATGCATGGAGCCTCTGGGCCAGTCACAATGGGGTGCTTTTGCCACTCATTCCCAGTTAGGCTCACTTTGGCCTCCAATACAGTCAGCTGTTGGGATCCCCCTGTCACTCCACAAATACAGATGGGTTCTGCCCCTATATAGCTTGATGGCATCAGGATACACTGTGCACCGGTGTCTACAAGAGCTTTATACTCCTGTGGGTCTGATGTGCCAGGCCATCGAATCCACACAGTCCAGTAAACCCGGTTGTCCCTTTCCTCCACCTGGCTGGAGGCAGGGCCCCCCTAATCCTGGTCATAATATTCATTACCCTTTTCTTGTGTATATGAGTCAGGAATTTCTTCATTAAAATCAGGAGTAAAATCAACCCTCTTACTCTGTCTGGGGAACTGTCCACTGGAAACCGGAGCAGCAATTTTCCTGGAAGAACCCCCTTTGGCGATTGTTTTTCCTTGCAACTCACGTACCCGTGCCTCTAGGGTCGAGGTAGGTTTTCCATCCCACTTCCTCATGTCTTCTCCGTGGTCACGCAAGTAAAACCATAGGGTGCCCCGTGGTGTGTACCTTCTATATCCTCTCTCTTGAGCAGAGGAACGCTGACTCCTCATAGCTGAGACACTGGTCCGTATAGGTAGGGAGTAGGACAAATCCTCATTGAACCGTTTAAACTCCTGGGACAGTTCCCGCACAGCTGAGACAAAGGAGGAAGAGATACTTTCTTCGTATTCTCGGAGGTTACTAGCAGCTTCATTCACTGTTGGACCATCTCGATCTTTCCAGGTCAGTATTGCCAGTGAGTTGGCACACGACGGTATTGCCTTTCATACCAACTTCCGCCACATGGGTCTGGTGCACTGGACCTCGTCTGGATCTATGGGTGACCGCACGTCGTTCAGGTCACCATTAATCACTTCCAGCACAGCTAATTCCCTCAGGTACTGGATACCTTTCTCCATGGTGGTCCGTTTCCTGGAGCGGTATACAAAATCTTCCTTGAAGGGATATCTTTCCTTCATAGCTGACAGGAGTCGCCTCCAGAGGCTGCGGGCTGGTTCCCCTTTTCCAATTGCTTTGTCAATGCCCCCTTCCCTAGAAAGGGATCCCAGCTGCTTGGCTTCCTTACCCTCTAATTCCAGGCTATTGGCCCCGCTATCCCAGCATCGGAGCAGCCAGGTGACAATGTGCTCCCCTGGATGACGGCTGAAATCTTTTCGCATATCTCGCAGCTCACTCAGGGATAGGGATCGGGTAGTTTCGGTATCATTTACGAGTTCTTCCTCTTCCTCTTCCTCTCCCTGTGATGGCCCTGCTCCTTCATCTTCCCTTTCTAAACGAGCTGACTTTCGCTTCCAGGATTTCTTTTTATGTATAGGGGCGACTGATACTGACACGGGTTCGTTCCCTGTTTGAACCGCAGTGCTTGTAACAGAGTTGTTCGGTGCAGCTGCAGCCTCAGTGCCTGTCGCAGGGGGAATCGGAACAGCTGCAGTGCCTGTCGCAGGGGGGGCTGGAGCAGCCGGAGTGCCTGTCGCAGGGGGGGCTGGAGCAACCGCAGTGCCTGTTGTTTTGTCACCAGATCCTTGAGGGTTCTGAGTAGCGTTAAACAGGGCTCGGTAGGCATGGGCCAGACCCCAGCACATTGCAGTGATTTGTATCTCCTTAGAACTGCCAGAGTCACAGCATACTTCTTCCAAATATTCTACTAATTTTTCCGGATTCAGCACTTGTTCAGGGGTGAAGTTCCAAAACACTGGAGGTGCCCACCGCCCTAGGCATTTGCCCATGCTATTCCACACACCCTGCCACTCATAACTATCCAGCCTTGGGGCAGATCTCTGGATGATATTCTTAAATTGCTTACTAACCCTGGACAAGATCGAAACAATATTCCCAAACAATACCAATACAAGTATCTTAACTACCCAAGGTTGTTCAAAACACTGAAAAGTTACTGTAATGAAGGAGGAAGCATTGTAGAAGAAAGTAGTGAAGGTACAATTCTGCATTTCCTCCATAAAAAACCTCTCAGAGGAAGAAGTATAATTGCGAATTGTCTCCATAAGATGATACCCGACATACAGTAATGGTTTCAGTACAGCACTTAGATACCAAAATAAACACAAGGTCACTGTTTTAATAACAAATCTCACAGGCAAAACATCACCAGTTAAAGCAGACCACAGCAAACTGCAAGAACCAACACCAACCTTTAACATGTACAGCAAAGAAATGAGCATGGTGCAGATCAGGTAAACCGATGCTAGGAACAAATGGATCAATATCACGTCCCACAACTACTAACAGATCTAAATTCCTTAATACGCTCTGGTTAATGTGTTATTATCTCAAACCCTTCGTGCCCCACGTTGGGCGCCAAAAAGGACTGTCGTGTTTTAGCCCCAGCCGGCAGCCAAGCACCACGCAGCCGCTCGCTCACTTCCCCCCCCCCGATGGGATGGGGGAGAGAATCGAAAGAGCAAAAGTAAGAAAACTCGTGGGTTGAGATAATAACAGTTTAATAATTGGAGCAAATTAATAGTAATAATAATAATGAATTATAATGAGAGGGAAAAAAACAATGAGAGAGAGAGAGGAACAAAACCCAAGGGAGGGAAAAAAAAAGGAAAATATACATAAAAAAAAAATTACAACCGCTCACCACCCGCCAACCGACGCCCAGCCAGTCCCCGAGCAATGATCGCTACCCCCCGGCCAACTCCCCCCAGTTTATATACTGGGCATGACATCATATGGTATGGAATAGCCCTTTGGTCAGTTTGGATCAACTATCCTGGCTGTGCCCCCTCCCATTTCTTGGGCACCTGGCAGAGCATGGGGAGCTGAAGGGGGGGAAGAATCCTTGACCAATGTAAACACCGCTTAGCGACAGCCAAGACATCAGTGTGTTATCAATATTATTCTTATACTAAAATCCAAAGCACAGCACTATACCAGCTACTAGAAAGAAAATTAACTCTATCCCAGCTGAAACCAGGACACATGGGATGGCATTGCCTCTGTATCCTAACTTTAATGAGACCATTAGTTCCCCTGGATTTACATCCCAGGATGACCTGTAGTCTCTCAGCTACAGAGTCATGCTCGGAGCTGATGTTCCAGAGTTTTATGTCCTCAAACTCATTGCAGAGTTACTGTTTTCTGAGATACCATCCTTAGGCCTGTAACTGTGACCTAAATGCTTTGCTTCTGTATGCTTGGCTGGAATTTAGCTGTACTATTTGTTCAAGTTAATACAGCAGCTCATTAAAGACAAATAAAAAGCATTATTTTGATGCAAAGCATTGTGGTTAAAGACCTGAATCTGGCTTCAGGAAATCTGGGTTCTATTTTAGGCTTTTACTCTGTCGTGGATGGAGTGAGCGTGCACTTCACTCATTAGAGAGAAGTAAAAATATAGTTTATTGATACAGAATAGGGAGTTAACAAAGTTCAATGTGACAGTGTTTTATCAAGACTCGATGGCGAGGTACGCTTGATTATTTACTGCATAGAGGACAGGGTCAGACAAAACTGTCAGGGAGACCCTCCCGTTGAGTCATGAGGTTCGGAAAGGATCCCCTTGCTTTCTAAACTCCTTCTCAGAGAGGAGTCTAGGTGCGGCTAGATCCAGTCCTAGTCCCAGACTTGGTCAACGGTTTATGTCTAAAGGATTATATATGTGCGCAATCAATCCTTTCTATCACTTAGCTAAGATTTCAAAGTTTAGCATGCTATTAGTCACTTACCGAGGATCTGTTGCGGCAAGGAATCTCTCAACCTCGAGGAGTAACCTTGAGAGGCGTCCCTGCTCAAGGGGAGATCCTGGCGTGCAGCCCGCTGCCGTGCAGGAGAGCTCAAAGGGCTCTGGGCTGTCCACTATTTAAGGAGTAAGATGATTGACTTATGGTCATATTTGCATATCAGCAAGAGGTTTAGATCCCTGCTTCAGGCAGCCCTTGGCTACTTTGTTGCCATCCGTCCTCAAGGTCCAGCATAAGCTGGATGCAGCTATCAGGATGACTCCCACTGATGGTTACTGCTTGTGCAGGGAGCAGGGGCGGGGGGAGCACGCTGTCACATACTGTAAACTGCCTGTGTAAATCTTAACCATCAGGGGGACATAATTTTCTCCTGCTCTTGTTCCACTATATAAAATGGAGTAACAATTTTTCCACACCATTTTTATTGTCCAGGCAACCAGTAAGCTAAAAAAACCTTGCAAGTCTGAATAACAGGAACAAAGTAAAAGACTAGAGAGGAAGCATGGAAGAAGAAAGCACACAAACAAAAGCAAGAAGCTTATTAGGAGCATAGACTTGGAAAAAGAGCCTCCTGGGCCATGTAATTCAGATTCTTCTATTACATGTATTATGATCTAAATTTTAAGTTATCAAACTCCATTTTACAATTCGTTAGGCTTCCCCACATTTAAAATCCCTCTTCTGACAATGACAAATCTCTGACCTAAGTGTCCTGTTTGCCCTTTTGCAATCAATGCCCTTTAGCCTGAAACACTCTTTTGAGTCCATGGTGCTTACACCATCTGTTTGCAAATACAAAGAGCTGAAGTGTTATATTGCCAGTTCTTTGTGCTTGAAACACAATCCTTCAATCAAAGAGAATCATATGTATATCATCTATATAAATATCATATCACTGTATCTGCCATGTCCAGTGAGTGATTGGATGGATAACCTTCAGATTGGAAAGCAATATAGCAGTGGTTTCCCTTGTCAGGGCTGTGTTTTCACACACTTATACTGATCCAAACTCAAATCACTGTCTGACAAAGCCCAGCACCATGGAGCTGGAACATGTGGTCAGGGCTGTCCTGTGGATGTGTGGTCATGGAGATGGGCTGGCGACATCAGCTGAGCACTGGTGTGGCAAACACTGTGCATTTCAGTCACACAGCAAAAGCTGACATCTATATTTTTTAAATTTTTATCCCAGATAGATACAGTGCATAGTGATTAGGATACAAATTAGATTAATTCCTCCTCTCTGGAGATAAATCCAGATTAATTTGCTTTCCCTCTCCCACCAGTGCTTCCCCCCCAATATTATCTTTTTTTATTATTATTTTCCTTCCTGTTCCCTTCTATACATTCAACACAACAAACTGCATTCATGCATCATTGTAAATCCAGTGCCAGGGCACTGAATTGTCTCAGGGGCAGTACTGAAGTGTGATGATTATTAAATTTAGAGAAAGTGCAAATGGTTTAAAAAACTGCCCTGAGTGTGTGTGTGTTTGTGATATGTAACATTTGCAAAGAAAAAAAAAAATAGCTCTTTCAGGCTTTTCTTTGGAGGATTTTGGAGTCCAAACAGGATTTACTACTGAGCTTTATTTTCCACTCTGAATAAATGTTATCAGTTGATTTATGCTCCTTTTAAAATAAATTATGGGAGGGAGCAAGACAACATACTGCAAAAGTAGGAGGGCGCTCAGTTTTGCTCCCCCCAAGACAACTTATTCCACTTACAAGTCAGGGAGATACTAAGGGGGAAGCATTTCCACAGCACTAGCAATGCCAACTGTAAAGCAATAAAGAAAATAACTTAGTCCTTGTCCCTTTCTGCTGTATTTTCCTGCTCTCCTTGTAGGGGATTTAAAGTATTTATGGTTTTGACCACAAACACAACTGCTCTGGCTCCTGGAGTAAAAATGAGCAGGCAAATCTGCTATATATGCTCCCAGATCAATACCTGAAAGTTCGTTTAGATGTTCAGCTGCGTGCTGTTAACCAATTCATCCCAGAAAGCTGTGTGTATTCAGCTGATTACACTCATTGCCCTCTGAGGAGCTGCACGTAAAAGCAGCCATCTATGGTATTTCAGTAATAAGAGCTCCAAGGGAGGGATTATTATTTTAGTGAAATGATGATTTTTCATGGAGTTCAGTGAAAGAAATTGGATAGATGTCACCATTGTGGGAGGCAGGGAAGAAAACCCCTGCCCAGGTTGTTGCTGTCGAGGTGGCTTTGCCTTTGAAAAGTACAGAGGGCTGGAGAGCGGTCATCAACGGGCCAAATCCCATGACCCTCGCTCTGGCTGCCCCAGAGCTGGGCCTTCATCACAGGTCTGGCTCTTTCCCTTCAGAAAGCTCTGTGTCTGCCTCGTTACTAGCGTGAATAGTAGCTGAGTCAAAGAGAACATCTTGGAGTATCAAACCACTCCTACCTGTCATCCCTGTGGGGATTTCCTTTGTGCATCCTTGGTTGTCTTACCTAGTCATACCATGCTTGCCTGGGTTTACACTGTGATAGTTAAAAATACAAATAATAATCAAGATGTGAACTTACATATGCTTAAAATGTCAAGGCAGAGAACAAATTAATTAGTATGTAGTTCATAAATGTGACATTGATGAATTACAGCATAGCTATTGATTAATCATATATCAATTACAGTGGTCTAAGCACTATAACTACAAATCAATTTAGACCTGTCTGTGAATTGATACTCAGTGTAAGAAATTAAATCAAAGACTCTGGTACAAAAGTGCAGGCTAAGGTTTAACTCCCAAGTGATGCAAAAGTGACACATTTGATTAACACTAATGGAAAGCTAACTAGATATGCCTGCAGTGTACTGATATGAGAACAAACTTCAGCTGATTGAAGACTCCCTCACTATTTATCCTATTTTGGTCCCTGTTATAGGCACCTCATTAACGAGAAAGTATGACCCCAACCTGGGTGTAATAGAACTGCCACTACGGTAGGCATGCCATTTATTCAGCCACAATACTATAGGAGTTAATTTGGTAAGGTTTGTTTCTACAGCACAGTAGTATACCTAGTTTTTATTAAACACAAAAAGAGATGGGGATTAATTTATGCAAATAATTCCTGTAGCTTCAGTGGAGTGTTTAACAGAATATATTTTGCCAGACCTGGCCATAATTCAGGAGGGTAGAAAACAGACTCTGGTGACCTAGGCACAGACATCACTGGGGAGTAATTAATTTGAAAACAGCTGTTGAGTACTTTTGATAGAAAATTTAAAGATTGAGTGTTTTGTTTCTCTTCCACACATATTTGTCAGAGATCTTTTAATTCCTGACACACATGCAAAAAAAGAAAAAAATTGTAAATTAGGCACAGCCTTGGCAATTTTTTCAATGTATTTTAAAGTTTTCACTTTAAAAAGGAAAAATTATTTCTTCCAGAAATCCTAGATGGCCATTCAATTTTTGGTTTTAATTATAAAAAAGATCACAGTAGTTTTGTTGAAATAAATGTTTCTAGTTTGGGTGGGATCCTCTCTGTGATACTGAGACACACAACTTGTAAGTAAATTGCTGGTAAAACAACTCTTTTTGGCGGAAGTGTTTCCCTTTTCAAGGAAGACAAAGCCTTCAAAGTCTTAGAATAAAATGCTATCTTCTTAAGTTTAGGAGTCTAAGGATGTCTCTACAGATGCTTTCAAATGCACCTTCCTCTCTTCACTAACTAGGAGAGGTCCAACACCCTTTCCTGTTGCAGCAAATTCAGGGAACAGAGGCATCTGGCCTCTGGATGCTGCTCCAAGAGGTCTCATTTTCCCCTGCATCCCATGTCAGATTTGTGGCACTATGAGGCTTGCATCTGATGTGGAAGTGGGTACATACATGAGGGTGACTGCATAGAGCCCTGAATGTTTTTCCGTTTTGCTTGCATCCTGCAAGGCTGCAAACTTCAAAGTAGCCATGCTCCTGATATGGATTGTTTCCACTCGATTTACATTATCCAAACGGTGGTGATATACCAGGAAGCAGAAACTCCGTTTTCCCATTGTTTGCAGGCAGCTAGGTCTGCTTGTGATCCCTCTATCTGCTGGAAACTATGTCAGTCTTTACTCCTGAGGTACATTTTAACAGCAGTGAGCAAAACCCTTCAGGAAAAAGCAAAACATCTCCTTCTGAAAAAAATCTTTTAGCAACTGGAGCCTCATGTTTAGCAAATCCATTTAACTAGACATTCGTGAAAGTTAGCTAAACAGTGATCTAGAAAACAATGAATGATAATACTTTCCAACCTCCTGTGTTGAAGAAACATCTCCTCTAAGAAGAAAAGGCAAAGAGGATATGAAGAATGTATTTTTTAAAAGTGTATGTTCCTAAGACTGTGGTTTGTGTTGGAGCAGAGGATCAGCAAAAGTCCTTAGGGTTCACTGAGGTTCAAAGGCAAATTAGGAGTTTGGCCCTCCATAGACTAGGCTAGGCTGTAGCAAAAAACCCCAGATCTTTCTGGCCTCAGAAACCAATCTGACTTACACCTGGGAGGTTTTTTAAAACCTGTGCATCATTTTGGGTATTGGGATGCGTGTAAATGGAACATTATAGCATCCTGCCTGCATCCTACTCTCTAGACAGGGATGATTTTTTTTCTTAGGGAAAAACATTGATCTCACTTTTAAGGAGGCAATTTAGACTAATTATTTTCTTCATACCATGGGTAGATTCTGTGTTACTTTGTAACAGAAAGTGAAAGATAGCTAAAATGTAGAACACGATTTCAAAGTGCGCCTACTGCAGTACACATAAATAAGAGGAAAATATCAAAAAGAGGGACAGCTAGCTACAATGTCACTTACATGACTTTCATATGAGAAGCTTCTATGAATATAGATAGTCCAGTAAAACTGCTCAGTCAACTTCTTCGTTTAGAAACAGATCCACCTACAATCATGTACTTTTTTTTTTGAGGAGTCAAAACTGTCTCAATTGCGAATCCTTTTAAATGTCCATCTAAATGTCCAGTCTAAGTGCCAAGAGGAAATCAATCTATGCTGACTCTCTGAAATCTTCCAAGTGTGATAAGCCTAATAGGAACATTTGTCTATTTTATGTTACCTTCAGGAGCTTTTACAGTGAAAGTCTCACCTCTTTTCTACTGCTTTACATGCAGTGGTGATTAATTTTTAGTTGAACATAATCACTCAAAGCAAAATTAGCTTCTTGCTAGAACTGTGTGAGAGCAAATTCATTTCTGGCATGTTTTGATAGAAGAATACATTTTCTCTAGAAAATGCCTGAAAAAAAGTGCCTATGAAAACATGCACATTTATATGAGGGCAATAAAACTAAACATTGTGGGAATACATAGTTGGTGCTTGTTTGGTATATTTTCAGTTTCCTTGGAAAACCCTGCAAAAGCTTTTGCTCAGTTGCCCCTCTTCCCAGCTGCTCTTGCACCCCGGAGGCAAGAGACATGAGAAACTGTTTCAGAGAAAGTTTCTTTTGCATTAGTGCAGCCTTATTTCGTGATGGACTAGCAGGTGAACAGCTCCTACCTGTCTGTCTGCCTAGATTTTATATCTGTCACTCTAGCATCCAGAAATTAGGCTCTGTCTTCTGCATTATTGTTATTCATGCCCTGTCACCCTTGTTCCATTTCCCCTCCCTTATTTCTTGCTTTTGTTCAGGGCTTCTTTACTTTTTTGACTTTACCAGGGCTCACTGGTCTGCCCTGAGCTGGTTTGGGAGGATCCCACGGTGGCTTCCCTGCAGCTCAGGAATGGACAGAGCTGGGATTTGCCATGAATTGGCCTCCCTGCATCTGAGCTGAGTCCTCTGCACCACACTTCTGCCACTCCTCAATGTAGGACTTCCAATCCAGCAAAGGACAAATTCACAGGAGACAAAGATCATAGTGAAATTCAAATTAGGGGCTGCAAGTACACACATAAATAAATGAAAGAAACAACCTCCGTTGCTCTTGGCGTTTCACAAATGCTCTGCAATGACACCAGCTAACAGTCAGCACGTCTTTACTTCTTGCTCAGCAGGAAAGTGTCTTCCAGATGGTTTCTTTTTATTCATTTAGAGAGAGTTAAGCTCCATCTCAGAGCTGCAGACAGTTGACTGATTGATGCTCCTGGAAAATCTGCTGATTGGAAAGACTGTATATCACATTAGCTGTTTCAGAGTTACTTTGGTAATTGGTTCCAAAGGAGAGGAGGAAAAAAAAAGATTTGCACCAACCTAGGTGTAACTGATTTACGTCATTACTTCTGATTCGAATTGACAAGACATAGATCAATCATCGACAACTTCATGCTCCTAAGAATGGATGTTTCAGGCACTCTTGAAGTGCCAGAGAATCACAGATTAATACGTTTTAAGCCTTTTGCTTTTATGTTGCCAAAATGAATGGGACTTGGGTCAGCGATATGTGTGTGTTATTACCTTTTCTTATATTTTTTTTGTGATTTAACTGAAACAAATGAATGCTTTCAGTTCCAGTTGTCAGTAGACCAGAGTTTACAATGTAAGAGCGATGGACCAAATCTAACCTTGGTTTCCTCCTCCTGAGGATATGTCTATCCTGCACGCAGTTCATTGCCTCCAGACAGACCCCAGCTAGTTTTTGAAGTGGTTAGCACTAGTAGCTGGCAGTGAAGCTCAGGCTGACCTTCAAAGTACTGTACTTTGAAATTATACCTAGTACAAAATGCTGGGTCTTTACAGAGTTTTTCACTGGGGATTCTGAGTTTTAGAGCAAAGTGTGTGGTGCTTTAGTTGGACTCCTAGCACATGTCGATTTAGCATGCTTCCCCAAGGTGCAAATTATCTTTGTTCTAGCATCGATTCAAAACCTGGTGGAGTGTGAAGCTGATTTTCTATACCCTGCCTTCCACATTAAACCCCATGACTATGTGATTGTTATTGGCAACTCTGACATAGGGCTGATTGATAACTGTTTTACTACTGTGGCTAAGCTTTGCACTTATTTACTATGGACATTGTGGATGTTTAAACTTTGTATGCATTTAAAAGTGATTGGGCATATTTGTTAATGGAAAGCAAATCAGTCCAGGACTGTTAAATGAAGGACAATATCTTCAGCTCAAGGAGCAGCAAAGCAGCAGCTCACAAGAGGCTGGGAGACCATTCTGAGGAAAAAAGGCTTGATTTTATTTTACTTTTCCTATCCATCTACTTTTGGATGCTGTCAGAGACCAGGTAGCATGCTGGGCAGGAATTTGGCCTGAGCCAATGTGGCCCTTCTTATATACTTAGATTTACAGTGATAATCAAGTTATTGTTTAATCACCATTTGAAGGGAGTCCAGCATCTTTCCTATCCTCAGCACTCATTCTTTTCCAAGGACAGTTATCTGAAAGTTAAACCACATTTGTTGTCACTAAATCATCAGGAAAATAAGAGACCAAGACACAAAATGCATCATGGCAGCTCTGCTAAACAGACTGCTGTCGCCACTGGTGCCTCATCTGCTTTAGGAGGTTAGTTGTGCCCCATGTTACCCTTTTCCACCTCCCCTTTCCCCTCTTCATGTTTATGGAAATCTCTGCCCTGCCAGTTTTGCTGACTAAGCTGCTTATGGCTAAACTCAGGAGATGAAAGCAACAACCCTTCAAAACCACTTTTTTTCTCCAAACAATTGTTTATTGTAAAATTTAGTGAGAAATTAATGCACTGAGGTTGGGCTCAAGCAGAAATTCCACCTCAAATCCTGGCACCACTCCCATCATAACCACTCTTCTTCTATGAAACATTTCATTTTTGATGAAACAACATTATATGGAAGTGAAAAGGTGGAAATTTGTCATGTTTAACAAACCTTGGGCTCCCATCTTGCAGTACTCCAAAGACCCCACCAACTTTGCTAATACCTTTCCCTAGAACAATGAATGTCTATGGGATAAATTCTGCTGTTACTTATATCTTAACTGTGTTATTAAAGTAAGTGAAAGGAAAAGAGATTAAAGGAAGGGCAGAATATTATTTCAATTTACACCATGGAATATTGAATGTAATTAATCATTGCAATGAAGTAAAAAATGTACTCGGGCATAACCAAGGGGTGAATCTGACCATATGGATATATAATATGTGTAATCCTCACATTTTGCAAAGACTTCACATACCTGTTTAGCCCCAATACTATTATGGTTCTAGTGCGTCCTTAAAATTCATTTTTGAAAGCCTGATTGCCATAAGAATACCTCATCAAATTTTAATTAATCCCCAATAGAAAGCTGCAATGGGCATCTCGGGGAATCTTCTCTATTGAATTGACACACTGGTTAAAAAGTAGAGCAATAAAATTCCAATTCTTTGAAGGACTGTTTGGATTCTGAAAAACTACCAGAGCATTTAAATATTTAATGCGGTCGATATGGGAATTCTTAAACATAATTTTTATTGGAATTCTGTTTCTGCTATTATTTGATTATTCTAGCTTCTGTCATATATGAAAGCACCTTGGATGTTTAAAGTGGAAGTGTACTAAGTCTCTAAAATCCTGTGAGATGATTCCTTCAAATTACTTTGTACCATTATTCAACATTAAATTGCAATATTTTCAATTTTGGAAATGCAATTCTATATCAGGCCAATGATAACTGGCACTTATACTTACACTCTTTGCTTTATGCTCTAAAATGAGCTGTACACATTAATCAATACAGATACAACTTCTTTTTGCCTTGAGTGCCTCAAGCTCTGGGAGGGATACAGTTGCCATACCTTAAGCATCTGAGTCTGAGCTAGTCACTATATGCTCCATCTATAGAACAGAAAACTAAATGAACATTTCCAGGGAGTGATTCACCCCACTTTAAGATGGATGTCTAAGGCAGGCTAGATGACTCAACCTCCAGAGGTGCCTCTTTTTTCTATTGACTGTATGAGAAGCCTAGTGTGAAGTTGGACTGAGGTAGGTAATTTGCAAATGCTTGCTGTTTGAGCAGATCATAGGGTCATTTGGATTAGAGGAAGTTGTACATCTCAATCTACACTATCACTCAAGTATGGTACAAAATGGGAATGGACTGCCTGCATGATAATGTCCTACAACCACTGCTTTTGTGACGATATAACTTGTTCTGTTTTTTGGGTTTGTTGCTTTGTTTTTTTCTTTTGGGGGGCGGTGCCTGTTCTTGGGAATTTGGCTAATATTGAGTTGGAGGAAGAGACATGAGCAATTTTGCAGTGTCTTCCTTCCATTCTTGAATCTATCTGAATTTTCAGTCAAGACATGCTTGCTTTGATGTTTTCTTTGCTCTTGGGAGTGGAGGGCATCACAGCTGCCAAGGGTAGTAGTTTTGGAACAATTCATTCTAGCTGATGAGAAGCCAACATGTTTTGGAAAGTTATAAAGCCAGACCTGTGGTTGTATATTACATTCTTCCAAAGAGGATTTCCAGCAGATAGGGCAATAACAATGAAAGCAAATTAGCTCCACATGTTATATGAACCTTTCCCTCCTGAGTCACTATTGTATCTCTCAGGATTATAGAGAGAAGAACACGAATTCTCCTTTGCCCCATTCTCAGGTCTTACAGAAAGAGGTCAGTAAATGCGATACATCAGTGACTCAATGTAATTAATCAAATCAAATTGGTAGGGTTTGCATGTTGTATTTCTCTAATACTTTTTTTTTCTTCATAAAAAGGGCCAATTTCCACATTAACAATGTTTAATTTGAGATTATCTGTTTCCATTCACAGTTCTCAGATGGGTGATATGACTCTGTTGTGGTTTAGCCCCAGCCGGCAACTAAGCACCACGCAGCCGCTCGCTCACTCCCCCCCGGTGGGATGGGGGAGAGAATCGGAAGAGCAAAAGTAAGAAAACTCGTGGGTTGAGATAAGAACGGTTTAATAATTGGAACAAAATAATAGTAATAATAATAATGAATTGTAATGAGAAGGAAAAACAACAAGAGAGAGAGAGGAACAAAACCCAAGGGAGAAAAAAAAAACAGTGATACAACCACTCACCACCCACCGACCGATGCCCAGCCAGTCCCCGAGCAGCGAACGCTACCCCCCGGCCAACTACCCCCAGTTTATATACTGAGCATGACGTCATATGGTATGGAATAGCCCTTTGGTCAGTTTGGATCAACTATCCTGGCTGTGCCCCCTCCCAGCTTCTTCTGCACCTGGCAGAGCATGGGAAGCTGAAAAAGTCCTTGACCAGTGTAAACACCGTTTAGCAACAGCCAAAACATCAGCATTTTATCAATATTATTCTCATACTAAATCCAAAACACAGCACTATACCAGCTACTAGGAAGAAAATTAACTCTATCCCAGCCGAAACCAGGACAGACTCCTATCTCATCAAGTGTTTTACTTTACAGCGATTGCCCCTGTGTATTTTGTGATCCTTAAAGAGATACAGTTATTACTTTCAATGTATTTGTGCTTCAGTTAAGGATAGGTGTATCTTTTGGAGAAAGAAATATGTTTTTTTCTTGAAGAAATAAAAGAAAATGTGGCTAGAAGGGACACTAAGAGGTCATGTAGTCCATCTCCTTTCATAAAGACAGGGTCAGCTATGTCACTTGTGACAAATGCTAGTCCAATTTTTCTTAAAAATCTCCAGTGATGAAAACATTTCCTGATGTTAGATTTTAATCTTCTTTGCTTTATTACTCCTTGGCCTAACAACAGTAGACACAGAAAAGAGTTTGTTTCTTTCCTCTAGCTACCTTTTACTGTTGAAGACCATTTCCACATTTTCCCTCAATTTTTCTTTTCTCTAGATTAAATTATCTTAATTTCTTTAAACTTTTCTCCTAGATCATGTTTTCTACACCTGACCAAATCAGTCTCGTTCTCTTTTGAGGATCCTTTACAAACGGTCCCCATCCTTCCAAACTATTATGCCTTCTATACACAAGCACAAGGTTTTTGACTGAAATTCAGCTGTGAATTTTGTTCAGCTGTAATCTGATATTACTCAGATCCCATTCTACAACACTGCAGCCAGGCCAGAAATCCACTTTAGTATTTGTGCAGTTCTGTATTTCCAAGAGTTTCACTTTACATTTGTCCTTCCTGAACAGCACTGTACTTTTTCTCCACTTGTCTCCAATTATTTTGAATTCTAGTCCTCTTCCCCACCATGTTTGCAGACACTCACCTTGGTGCTCTCTGTGGCTGTAATAAATATGCTTTCTATTCTTTCATGCATTTATGAAATTATGAACGTTATCAGACATTAGACAGAATCCTAAATAGCCAACTGTATTGAGTGGGGGTAGCTATCTAATTTTGATGTTTTGACAGTAGCTATGTAATCCCGCACTCTAGAGTTTCACCTAGATAACATTTCTCAAACTTTTTTCTAAGTAAGTCCTTCATGTAAGACAGTGTCAAAGCTTTGCTAAAGTCAAAGTATATGACATTTCCTGTTTCTCCCTTATGCACAAAGCCAGTTACCTTGTCATAGTAAGAACTAGATTAGTTTGACATGATTTGTTTTTGATTAATGTAAATTTGCTGTTGCTCTTCTCTTATTATCCTCTAGATGCTTACAAACTTTTGAGTTATTTATTCCTGTATTTTTGTGAGAATGTGACTTCAGCTAAATCTGTACATCTGTTACAGTTTCCTGAATCTTTTAAAGATAAGCATTGTATTTTCTCTTTTCAAGAAAGAATTCCAAAGTACCAGAAAAAAATCTGGAATTTTCCTTTTCTATAACTCAACCAGATGTTTTACAAAAAACTTACAAACCCCCCAAAATCTGTTTTTATAGGTGTTAAGAATTTATGCAAGATCTGTCTCTGCATTCAGTTATTGAGTGAGATGATAGATACTTATGCAGGCTTGTGGTTCAGACAGTATTATACCTACAGAATTGTAATTCTGTTACAATAGCCCGATCTACCACAGCTCTTCAAAGCAGCACAATGGGATCAGGACTAGAATTGCAATTTTGCTTCTTCAAGTACTTATGACACAGGGAAAAAAATTCTCTCTGCTGTTAGCAACATTATTGAAATGACAGAGGTGATCTGTTCCAACTCAGGAAGGAGAAGTTAATGATACATAAAAAATGGCATCCTTCTACCTCTGCCCCTCACCTTCTGCAGTGTTTACAATACTTTGAGGGCTATCAGGTGGAAATACACAGCTCAAAGGGATCCAGACTGCCCAAGTTTCAAAGTCCTGTTCTCAGATCTCTTTCAAAAGTTTGTTCTGAAGAAGTTTGTACCTACAAGGAAATAAATGAATAAGCAAGCAAAGAGGAGTTGAAATATAGGAACAATCTACAAAACCTGCAATTCATCTGATTTAAATACAGGCAAAAAATCAGAGCTCTGACAATACATGGACTTGCAGAAAATGTGACCAAAATGCCTTGTTTCTTATATATTGACTACAAAGGAAGCATGCTACAAATAACCAATTGTCTCTTCTACAGCTCCACCATAAGATAATTAATTGAAATCTCCCTAAGCCACATATTCTCTATTCTATTTCTTTTGTGTTTGTTTATTTGGTCATGAGAGTTTCTTCTCCTTTTGATTCACTTACAGTTGTACTCTCTCCCTGTCCCTGCCCAGTCTGAAGATGAGTACGAAAAATTTGGTCTTTCGGTACTCTGTTAAATTACAGATAGTGAGCTGTGTAGGTGTTAGTGTTTCTTGGAAGCAGGGCCCCACTTATTTATAGCTCTGTTTAGCCTTCTGTGTTGGCATGCTGTAGTACTCTGCCAGAATACCTACTGAATGTGCAAGTTCATAGGCAACTTCACTAGCAACTGAAATTTTAGTTTATGACTAAAATAAGGGATGTGCTTGTAGCAATCACACTGAGATTTGGCATGGAGAATAATTTGATGAACATCTGATAGGATTTGATACCCTATTTTGACATCATATTTTGATATATGGCTATCCTGCCCTAATATTTGATAGGAGGACCTGTGTGAGTTAGTCCTGCTCATCAGGAATGGTGCTTCTGACTTTGAGAGCCTTATGGTTAAAGGATTTTCCTATGGGCAAAACTCAGCCAGCTTAAGAGACTAAGTAATTTTGAGAGAATTGTTCCCAAAAGCTTCTCTAATGGGCCTCCTTACTCTGGAGAAGTCTACATGCAATACTCACCTTATTTTTGAAATGAAGAAAACCCCCCACCCCGAACCCAAAAATCCCACCCCAAAAAAACCCAGTCAGTAGGATTTAGATTTTGGTTAAAATATCCACAATTAGGTGCCTGTGTCTACTTCTGTGCTGGATAGCGAAGCTGTCTTTATAGTCAGTGGAGAGCTTGCAAGGGCAGTAGGTCCCGCTGAATCGTTCTCTGCCACAAATCTCCATCATGAATTGGCTACTCATCTAAATTGTACCCTAAATGCCATTGGGATTGTGTTATTTCTTTCCACTGACTAAAAAAATAGTTTAGAAATACCCCACATACAGACACCTACATCTGGAGGCCTAAATTGAACTCAGCTAAGATTCAGATCACAGCCTGAGTTGCTTGGACAACTATGCTTGAGAACTTGTGCAGTCTGAGCAAGCAGGTGCTGAGGTCCCACTTTAGACTCTATTGTTTTAGATGACAAAGTCTTTTTATTGTGGTTTATGGTTTTCTGTACATTTTTTTCTATATGGTTTGCACCTATCTCCCACACCTGGGGTTTCATGACCCTTGGATGATTCAGCCAGTTTCTGAGACTAAAACCACTGCCTCTTTCTGGGATCTTTTCTAGCCTGAACTTGCAGAAGCTTGTTCAGTGTTTTAGCATCTTGAGTGCCTAGCCACAGGAGATGCCTGTTAATGCATAGCCATCTCCCTCAAGTCCATCATTTCATCTGCTACATGATTTCACTGGGTGCTACTTAATATTCCTCTGTGAAGCTGTTTGCTTTTCCTGAAGGATACAAAAGACCTATTTGCACATGGCAGCTACTTAAACAACCCCCCAGGTTGGTTTAATGTATATTTTACTAATGAAATAAAATCAGCAAAGTGTCGCGATGCAAAATTAGTGAGGAGTTGAAGCAGAAATGCTGAGCAGCTGTTAGCTCCATCTGACTGAAGACAGGGGTCCTCCTCTTTGGGGACAGTATTGTAGGTGTCCTGCAAGCACTCTTTACTAACTATTCGGGGAGGTCAGGACATTTTGATGTTGTTTGTAATAAACTGTGCCTGCTTCTTCAACTAAGGTGATTGTCCCATTGCAGCAGGCATAGCAGTAACTCATAAAAGAGGTTTTCTTTATATTAAAGGTACTATGAATAGATAGAGACAAAGAAAGGTGGAAGTGAAGCACGGTTGTTCTGAACTGACAGGTGGAAACTGATTCACAAATAAAATGTTGCAAGGCTCAGTAAAACGGGGAAGAAATAGTGAATTATGGGTTTATGGTAGAATCACAAGATAAGTGGTAAAGACAGTCTTGTATAGGGATCATCTGAAATCCAATGTAGAACACTGATTTTTTTTTTTTCTAATATATATGTCTATGTTATGGTTGCTGGTGTTATTTCTGCCCACTGCTATGACAGTATTTTCTTCTTTAAGCCATTTCAGATACAATATGACTGTTACATCCCAGTTCCTGGAAAAATGATTGGTTTTAGATGAAGCTGAGTTTCAGATGAACAAGGTTCAGAGGTGCCATTCTCATGTCTTCTGTTCTTACATGAAGATCACAAGATCAGTAAGATAGTAAGATGATCAGTAAAATAGGTCATTGTAGGCAAGTGAACATAATTTTAAACTTAAATCTGCGAGAGTTCCTTATGCATGAGCTGTGTTTTGAATACTTGAATTTTTCAAAAGACAAATTTATCCAAAGTTAGCAAACTGTCAGCAGTTACTTGGTTCTTTTTCAGAGAGTCCACAAAATATGAATTTTAATCAATTTTGCCAGGATTCAGGATTTATTATTTCTATACAGCTTTAGACTTGGTAGCGTTTAGTACCTGTCCTGGTTTCAGTTGAGATAGAGTTCATTTTCTTTATAGTGGCTGGTATGGGGCTATGTTTTGGATTTGTGCTGAAGACAGTGTTGATAATACAGAGATGTTTTAGTTGTTGCTGTACTAGTCAAGGACTTTTCAGCTTCCCGTGCTCTGCCAGGTGCAGAAGAAGCTGGGAGGGGACACAGCCAGGATTGTTGATCCAAACTGACCAAAGGGCTATTCCATACCACATGACGTCATGCCCAGTATATAAAGCTGGGGAAGAAGAAGGAAGGGGGGGACATTTGGAGTGATGGCATTTGTCTTCCCAAGTATCCATTACGCGTGATGGAGCCCTGCTTTCCTGGAGATGGCTGAACACCTGCCTGCCCATGGGAAGTAGCGAAGGAATTCCTTGTTTTGCTTTGCTTGTGTGCGCGGCTTTTGCTTTCCCTATTAAACTGTTTTTATCTCAACCCTCAAGTTTTCTTACTTTTGCTCTTCCGATTCTCTCCCCCATCCCACCGAGGGGGAGTGAGCGAGCGGCTGCGTGGTGCTTAGTTGCCGGCTGGGGCTAAACCACGACAGTCCTTTTTGGCGCCCAACGTGGGGCTCGAAGGGTTTGAGATAATGACAGATTTGATTGGAATGTGCCAGATAGAATTTATAGCTGTTATTGCTGTTTAGCTATTAATCAGCAGGCTTCTGTGCTTGCCATAGGCTTGCTTGCCTTACTGTATGTTAGAGCCTAGGGCTCGTTAGTGGCTGCTTTTTGCTTTCACTGCTTGCCGTTCTGCTGTACTGCTGATCACCTTACTCTGCTGTGCCTGGGAACATGTTGATAACAGCAAACAATGGTAGACTGCCCCATGCAGTGCCTTGCGCCTGGGCTGGCAGATGGCCAGGGCATTGCTGCTGTTTCTGTGCTGCTGTACTGGACAGGCTGGAACTCCGCTGTGAACTCGAGTCGAAGGGACTGTGACCTGTGGATGAATCCACGTGGGAGCGGGACACCCCAAAGCGTCTGTGCCCATGGATTAGCCCATGCCAGAGCAGGTATATCTTGAAACGTCTGTGGCCATGGTTATGTCTGTGCCACAGCAGGTATACCTCTGAAGGGATTGTGGCCCAAGGATAAGTCCATGCTGGATAAGGTGCGCCTCGAAGCATCTGTGGCTGTGGATGAAGTCCATGCTGCAGCAGGTATACCTCGAAGCATCTGTGGCTGTGGATGAAGTCCATGCTGCAGCAGGTATACCTCGAAGCATCTGTGGCTGTGGATGAAGTCCATGCTGCAGCAGGTACACCTCGAAGCATCTGTGGCTGTGCATGAGGCCATGTTAGAGCAAGTTTACTTCTGAAGGTACTGCATTCTGTGGATAAGTCCAAGCTGGAGCAGGGGCAAGGGGAGGACTTCATTGCAATGTTAAACCTGATGGTCTGGTCCAAAGGGACCAGGGGTGGAGATTGTAATGGAAATACCTTTAAATTGTTGTATCCCGGGATTTGAGTTGCATGTTGTGGGAATTACTATAGCAGGAACCCCTTGTTGCTAGCCAGGCTAGGAGCAAGGGGAGGAGTTCGTTGCAATGTTAAATCCTATATCCTGGCCCAAAAGGACCAGGGGTGGACATTGTAATAGATATACCTTTAAATTGTTGTAACCCATGATTTGAGTTGCATGTTATAGGAATTACTACAGCCGGAACCACCTGAACCAATGGAGGAGAAGCCTTACAAGAAGCAGTGCAAGTGCAGCAGTGACCTGACCTGAGCTGGTTTTGGTGCCCAATAACTCCAAGCAACACACCACCTCTCCTGTCCTGAGTAACAACCATAAGAGATGAAGCCCAAAGTCATGGACTAAATGAACTCAGTGGACATTTTGTGGACATTTATGGACATTTTACAGACATTTTACAGGGGTGGTCCATAGACTAAGGGAATGATATGTGTGTATTATATCAAAGGATGGGAAGGGTGATGGTGGGTAATGAGAATGTATTGAATAGTGTGAGACCTGAGCATGACGTAAATGGTATGGAATAAGGGGTGGATACTGTCCTGGTTTCAGTTGAGATAGAGTTCATTTTCTTTATAGTGGCTGGTATGGGGCTATGTTTTGGATTTGTGCTGAAGACAGTGTTGATAATACAGAGATGTTTTAGTTGTTGCTGTACTAGTCAAGGACTTTTCAGCTTCCCGTGCTCTGCCAGGTGCAGAAGAAGCTGGGAGGGGACACAGCCAGGATAGTTGATCCAAACTGACCAAAGGGCTATTCCATACCACATGACGTCATGCCCAGTATATAAAGCTGGGGAAGAAGAAGGAAGGGGGGGACATTTGGAGTGATGGCGTTTGTCTTCCCAAGTAACCATTATGCGTGATGGAGCCCTGCTTTCCTGGAGATGGCTGAACACCTGCCTGCCCATGGGAAGTAGCGAATGAATTCCTTGTTTTGCTTTGCTTGTGTGCGCGGCTTTTGCTTTCCCTATTAAACTGTTTTTATCTCAACCCTCAAGTTTTCTTACTTTTGCTCTTCCGATTCTCTCCCCCATCCCACCGAGGGGGAGTGAGCGAGCGGCTGCGTGGTGCTTAGTTGCCGGCTGGGGCTAAACCACGACATACCTGTAGTGAAGTAATGCTTAATAATGATATGAATTTCCTCATAATGTATTTTTTCTTTTATAAATGGAAGAAGATCTGCCAATAGTATAATCGCAAGCTAATCCTTTGATCTTTTAGTACCTTATATTTCATCTTCTACAAAACACCACTTAAAAAGTAGTCCAAGCACCTTGAGCTCCTGGAGGGAGAGAGCTTCTGTATTACTGTGTTGTTGCTATTAGAAATCAGATGCTAATTTTTGCTTTTTTCTATTGCAATACTATTTTCATTCCCAATGTAGGATGAGATCTGCACTTGTAGGCAGTGTCTACTCTTAGTCTGTGTAGGAGGGACTCCAGATGGATGTGACAAATAAGTGGAGGAAGCGCAAGATACCAGTAGCATGATTATAATTCGTGTTGTAAGTGGCAGTCACAGCACACCCACTGTCTAGCTATTGTCGGGCGTTTTGTAGTCATTATGGCACAGAAGGTAAACATTAATGGGAAAATATTACATACTGTGAGACAGAGCATTAGCCTGTGTAAATCATCAGAGCTCAGCTGAAGTCAATGGAGCTGGAATTCCCTTTTCATACAATCTACTTTTGTCCTCCTTCATCAACAAAGCTGAGTGTGACATCTTCTAACAAGGTTGGTAGAATGGTTATGCAACTCGCATACTGCAGCAAATAGAATTTCTTCTGACAGGCTGCTTGTCATATTATGGCCTTATTTGATTAACTCACAACTTTGGAGGTGTTCATGATCTCATTATATATTTAATGATAAAATTCCATTCTGCTATGTGCTATTTTACATTACGTTAAAAGGGATTCATTCTTTTTTCGCTTGTCACTTGCATAATAGGATAAATATTTAACAGGGGCAAGATGACTAAATTTCTGCTAAAACTATACTCACTACCAAAATATATTCCAAACACCGTAAAACTTGGTCTGTTGGCCATCAATGGAGCAGGTGGTAAATCCAATGAGACTTTCCCTCTTGAAGGTCACATAAAGTCCTTCTTTTGAACTCTGCAGAGCCCCAAAAAGGAATAACAACCAAGGATTTTACTCCAGTAGAAAATAATAGCTTTAGTAGATTACACTGCAAAGAGTTTAAATTGGAAGATGGGAGCCATGACTGAGGTGACATGTTACTGAATTAATCAAATGTGAGAGGTAGTGCATCTTCTGGTTCAAATGTGAGATAATCAGGGTCAACATTCTGAGTCTTTGCTGCTGAATCACAAAGGCCAGAAACTGATTTTTAAGATCTCTTTGAAAGGGATTTAATTTATGTCAGCAAATACAAACTGTATATATAGTCCTCAGGTCCACAGGCCTCATTCTCCCATGATTATATTTGGATGTCGAAATATTTTGTTTTATACATATCTATGTGTCCTGGTTTCGGCTGGGATAGAGTTAATTTTCTTCCTAGTAGCTGGTATAGTGCTGTGTTTTGGATTTTAGTATGAGAATAAGAGTGATAACACACTGATGTTTGTCTCGTCCCACTCGGTGGGTTGCGAGAGGGGTGAATCTTTTTGATTCCCCGACTGTTTGAGTACCGACAAAAGCCGATCTCTGCTCGGCAGAGCCGCGTGGTCGGTAGAGTCACGACAATGACCCAGAGGAACAGTCTGGCCAGCAACTTTATTAACTGGTGAATTCCACAAACAGACAAACTTAATGAACTGGCAAGCTCAACGAACAAACAAAGGCGATTTGGCAATGGAGCTATTTTCCGGGCAACCCGATCCCAAACTTGCATATATATATAGGAAGAGCAGAGGAAGAGAGAAGCAAGAAAAGGAAAGGAGAAGAGAGGAGGAAAGAGAAAGAAAAAGTATCACCACCCTTGGATCCCGCGATGACGATGACAGACGTGGCAATCCTCCAGTGGTGGGTGTGCGCGCGCTTCCCTGGGGGGGGGGGGGGGCAAGCCTTTTATAGGCTAATCCCTGCCTCCAGGTACGCCCCTTCAGGACTTACATGGTTCTTGTTCTAGAAAGTTCTCAATCTTCTGCGCAGGCGCTGGGGGAGGGGGGTGGTCGCGAGGGGTCTCTCAGGCGGTTGCAAGCCCCTTCCTCAGATCAACTCTGTGTGACCTCTGGCCATACACGGTCAGGTCTGGCAGAACCTGGAACCACGCATCCTCCGACCCGCTCTCCACATCCCGCTCTCGCTCTCCCCCACCCTGTGCTCGCTGACCTGCTGTCGCCATGCAAATAGCGCCTCAAGTCACCACTATGTTTGAGACATTAACTCTTTCAGTCTCTCACACCACCCCATGGCTCAAACATTGTCTATATAATCTTCGTCCAGGGCGACGATTTTCGCATAGAGAAGATCGAGAAGACACAGTTCACGAAATCTTCAACAAGAGTTGGTGGAGGGTCCTTGATTTTGTCTTCCAGGGTGGTGATATGAACATAGTGAACAGCAGGAGAAAAGAGAATGAAAGCAGAAGCAAGCAGATAAACAATAGCTATGCCAGTCATAAGGAACAGAAACCAGGGTTATTCCAATTTGAATTAACCATTTCCCCCACCCCGTGAGTCCCCAGGATTGTAGGAGGGAAGCGAACCAAGATCCGGGTGCATGCCCATCGAAACATTCTTTTGGTTGGAGTGATCAAAATAGTTCGGCAGCTTGGTCGGCAATTTCTTTCATTTTGGTCCATGCTGCCTCTATAGTAGTACTAGCGTTGTGAGTGTAGTAGTAGTAGAGTGCAGTAGTACTGGAGTTGTGAGATGGACAATGTTATACAACATTCTCCATCACTTAAGTTCAGTATCGAGTTTTTTGGGGCTTCTGCCACTTCCCAGTGCACTCGCCAGGGAGGGGTGGTGAAACTGAAAACACGAGATGGGCATAAGGATGGGATGACTAATCCACATTTCAGACCAGCGTGATACTTCAATGCTAATCAGGAATAAAATTTCCCGTTAGAACATCCCCAAACTAGTCCCAAGGGGGCCGGGGATATGCTAATTTTACAGGTATGTCAGGTTTTGCAGTGAGCAGCAGGCTCTGCAAAGGGTAGTGTGTACAGGGTATGCCACAATACTTGACTCTACCATAAGTCTTGTTGCACAGAACATCCCGGTTTCTATATCCACGGGAAGGATAACCCCAACAAATACACATGTCCCTTATCAGAACCCTTATTCTCTCCAAGAGCCACTTTTTTGGGGGGGCCCCAGGACCAGTGTTATAGTTAAGAACTTTTCCAAGTTATACATAATATTGGGCAATGCAACAAAAACCACCACCAACAACAAAAAATCTCAATCCTTGTTCGGTTGATTGGAGAAGGGTAACACATATCCCTTGGTCGGTTCTATTCCAGATTCTAGTAAACACATGAATTGATTCCCACACAAGCTTCTAAGGAATATGGTTTCCACTTCCCCCATGTCTTCCTTTCCCGGAGGAGAGGAGGACCACCGTCCACATGAAAAATCATAAATACATATTAGGACTATTATTACAACATTGGCAGTATTCATCGAGGTCCGACGCTCCTCCGACGAGATCGGTATGCTTTAGCAGGCGACGGTCTGGTTCTCCCCCTGCAAAAGAAAAGGAAAACTCGGTCCCCTTTTGGACCGGTTTTTAAAAGCAAGGGATTATCCACCTGGTGTTAATTTTGTGATCTTTCCCATGGGCGTCAGCAGCCACCCAAGCATAAAGGTTCAACGGAGTTAGGGTTAGCGGAACCTCTCCCACCGTTGGTAGGTTTACTAGTACTGGTTGCCCTGGATAATATGGGACTCCTTTGGAGCCCTTCAGTTCCTTCGTCCCTGGGAGGAGACTCGGGGGTTTTGGGCAGAAAGCAGTGAGCCTAGGGCATCCATTTGCCCCCCATCGACTACTGACCTTGGTTATTGCATCTCTCAGGCGTCCTGGCCAACCAGGATCGTGCGGCTTTAGGGCGCGTTTCAAAAGTCCATTGGTTCTTTCCACTATCCCGTTTGCTTGGGGGTAATAGGGAGTGTGGAATATCCACTGTATCCCCTCGGCCGTTGCCTATTCTTGAACCACCACTGCGGTGAAGTGACTGCCATTATCTGATTGTATTGACTGAGGCTTAGGTAGGATGCTAAACCAGAACTTTAACCCCTTCACCGTATTTTCTCCTGTCGCTCGTGCCACAGCTTCGGCCTGAACAAGTCCGGACACAACTTCTACCCCTACTAACACATATCGCTTCCCCTCCGATTTCCTGAAAGGCCCTATGAAGTCGACCTGCCAGGTCTCCCATAAGCCCTTCCCATCCCGGAGGTGGAGTGGAGGATCTTGTAGCGGGTGTTTTTCCAGCCAAGTACGACATAGACCACACGTAGAAATCACAGTGCCACACATTTCCCTATTGACAGGCCATCCTCTGCTCCCAGCTTCCTTGAGGAGGTCTTTAATTCCTGAGTGGCCACGTTTTACATGCAGCCACTCTAATAGATGCTCCCATTTTTCCTCGTCTGCTTCTATTGTCATCACAGCCAAGCGGGTAAGTAAGTCTACTTGGTTATTTAAAATGTGTGCGGGGTGGTTCCCTCCCTGGTGGGCAGCCACCCAGCCTATTAATATAGGGGTTCTCTTAGCTACTTGCAGAACGTCTTCCCATTTTTCCTTTTGCCATACCGGCACCCAGTTTACCTCCCATTGATTCTGCTCCCAAAAAGGGAGCCACTCGGTGCATCCTTTAAATACAGCATATGAGTCCGTATAAATATACACAGGGTCGGTATTGTCTTTTCCTCTAGTAACTACACTCCAGACTGCCACCAGTTCCCCTACCTGTGCGCTGCCTTCACCCTCGGTTATGATCTGCCCTCCGGAGCCGACACACAAAGCTACTGCCCGATACTTCCAAACCCTACCTTCCCTTTTTGAAGAGGCATCTGTAAACCATACATTTTTTAGCTGGGGCTCATAGGGAGGAGCCTCCCTTATGTAGGTAGGGGGAGCCTCCTTTTCCAGGGGAACAGATGATCTGTCTTGTATTTGAAGTATTCTGGGTGTTCCTTCCTCCACCTGATATGCGTGGCTGTAATGCTCTAATTGAGCATACCATTTTCTGACTGTTTCCCTTTGCGCAACTCCCATGGGAGGTGGGGTGCCCGCCAGGACAGGCCTCAGAACCTTAAAGGGCCCTCGCAAAATTATACATTGTTTCCGTATAATCTTTCCCACTTCCTGCAGGGCCAAGGTTACTACAAATAGCCCCTTCTCCCAGGTTGAATAACGCTTCTCTGCATCTTTGAAACTGCGTGAGAAGAATCCAAGGGGGCGAGTGGGGCCCTCTGGTCCCTTTTGCCATATATGTATTGATGCCCTGTGGATTGCAAAACCCCATTCAATCTGGAACGGGTCCGTCGGGTGTATCGGACCCAGGGCCTGATATACTCCCGCCTCAAAAACTAACAGCTTTAGAGCCTCCTCGTGAACAGGAGTCCAATCCCAGGCGGCCCTTTTGCGTGTTAGGTCGTACAGAGGGCGAGCTATAATAGAGAAATCTGGAATGTGTTTTCGCCAGAAGACCAGTAAGCCCAAAGCATGTTGCAGTTCCTTTTTGTTCTTGGGGACTCTTACCTGCTCTAAGGTAGTCAGGGTTTCAGGAGGTATGCAAACTGTACCACCTTTCCACCATATGCCCAAAAATTTCACCTCAGGGGCAGGTAATTGTACCTTCTCCACAGGGATTTGAAGGCCCAGTCCTTCCAAGTGGGTTTTCTCCATGGTGGTCATATCAGCCCCCCCTATCAGTACATCATCGATGTACTGGTAGGTTCTTACTCCCTCCTCGGGAGGAGGGGCTTCTGCTAGTGCCTGGGCTAGAGCATGGTGTGCCAGGGTAGGTGAATGTTTGTAGCCTTGTGGGAGGCGGGTAAAGGTGTATTGAATACCATCCCAGGTGAATGCAAATCTGCCCCTATCATTTTCCTGCAGAGGTACCATGAAAAACATGTCTTTAACGTCAATAGTGGCTAGAATATTATGCGACTGTTCTTGGACAGTGGAGACTAGTTCAGCTATATTGGGAACAGCTGCTGTAAGTGGGCCAGTGCCCGCATTAAGGCGCCGATAGTCAATCGTCAATCGCCATTTCCCATTTGGCTTGCGCACGGGCCATACTGGGGAATTGTAAGGGGAGTGGGTTTGGATAATCACCCCCTGCTCTTGTAGCTCTTTTATCACCAGGCTAATTCCTTCTCTGGCTCCCAACGGTAGGGGGTAAGGTTTTACGTTTACTATTTTAGATGGGGGAAGTGTTGGGGCCATCTGTAACAGTCGCACTGAGGTGGTGGTGGGGGACCCAAATTTCCATTCCTTCCCGCTGGAGTCCTCCCACCCTCTCCCTTTTAATACGTCAAGTCCCAGAATGTTTACTGGGTAAGGGCCAACAGCCATAACTACCCAAATGGGGCTGTCCCTCCTCAGGCAACCAACACTTCACCGTGACCGTGTTTTGGGGCAGGGAATTTCCAAACACATCGGTAACCCATATTTTCCTTTTATCGGTTACGATGTCATTGCGGGCAGCCACATCTGCACGCAGAGCTGACATTTGTGCCCCGGTGTCCACTAAAAAGGTGACTGGTGTTTTGTGGGGGCCTATAGGGAAGGTAATCATCAAGTCTCCCTGTTGATTCATTGTGAGCCATCTTACATAAGTCCACAAGCCGTCCCCCGGCTCACTTAATAGGGACGGCGGAACAGGTTTCCCAACTTGGCTTCAGTACCCTGATGTTCTGTGGGGGGGGCAGAGGGAGAGTTCGATTCAGCCAGGGTCTTCTCTTCTCGCCTGTAAGTCTTATCCGGGTCTTTCCACCCTTGTACTAATAACTGCAAGTTAGACAGAGATAACCCATTCATAAGTTCTCTAGGTATTTCCTTATGTAAGCCTTCCCTCCAGAGTTGGCTCCTCGTCATCCCTGACCCCAGGTTTCTTCCGGGGGGTAGGCCGTTTAAAGGCCGATTGTCTAATTCGGTTCTCCTAACCGTAGCTTTACCCCTTTGTTCCCCTCCGGAGATCCCCACGTTGCAGCTATAATTGATCAGCTCCTGCGCAACCCCTCCCCAGGTGAGGGGGAATTCCGCCGGAGTGGACTGCGTTTGGTTTCTCCCTGGCGTTAGCATTTCTGTTAAACGCTCCTGAATTGGGAGCGCTGCCCTTAGGCGGTCCTGGATTTGTATGGCATGTAGCTTCAGGGGGTCAGGAAGGCCCTTTATCAGGGGTTTCATTCGACTGGGGTTGGCTTTTAGCAACATCGGGGAGGGCTGATGGGGTATTAAGTGCCGGTCATGCATGAGCTGGAGGCAGGCGGCTTTCTGCACGCTCTCAGTAATTTGATCCAGTCCCGGAGTGGGGATGGTCACCAGATCTCCCCGTTCCATGGGGTCTAGCCCTCCAGCCCAGTATGCCACCCTTTGAGTGAGGGACCAGGGGACTCGAGTGTCGGGGACGGTTAGAAACACGCCTGGACCCCAGTATCCCTGCGCCTCCTCCTCAGAAAGTTTAATTCTGTCCCCCCCCGTGAGGGAGACCCTCCACACATATTCCGTCTCTGTTTCTCTAGGGAGCCTACTATATCGATCTTGTAATTTCGCCAATTCAGTTGCACTATAGGGTATTTCTTTTGTTATGATTTCCGGCGCGGTATTGGCACCCCCTTCATATTGAAATTCCTTTTTAATAAGTGGGCGGAGTTGGGGAGCAGTTCTCTCATCATGTTGGCACTTTGCCCGTTCCATTTCCTCCCAGGGGTAGTGGCCAGCTACCCCCCCCCGTCAGCCAGCTCGCGTTCCTTAGACAGACTGCAGTGGCCACACTCGCTCACCAGATCCTCCCTCCACGCCTCCGCTAGCACCGACCGCAACTCGCGCTCCCTGACAAAAGCGTCGCGCAACTGATTCTGCAACCTAGTCGCTGCTATTTCCGATCGCACCCGTTTTTTCTGCTCAGCTTCCAGCTCCACTTGCAAGCTTTCAACCAAATCCCACCTTTTTCGCTCAGCTTCCAGCTCTGCTTGCAAGCTTTTAACCAAATCTTGTAACGATTCGCTCGCCTCTCGCTCAGCCCATTTTACCGTGCACTTACACTTCTGCACTGCCATCAGCGCAGCTACTAAAACACCCAAAACAACAGCTTTTAACAACTCTAACAACAAAGGGGAGCAGTCCAGATCAGGCTGAACCCAGGAAGCCATGATCATCTATCTGCCGGAGGACTCGGACTCAGCCCATTCACGTCCTCCCTTCTCGACTCAATCGATATCCCCTCCCTGTTCCTCTCACTGATCAAGTCAGGGAATCCCACTTCTGACACCAAGTTAATGTCTTGTCCCACTCGGTGGGTTGCGAGAGGGGTGAATCTTTTCGATTCCCCGACTGTTTGAGTACCGACAAAAGCCGATCTCTGCTCGGCAGAGCCGCGTGGTCGGTAGAGTCACGACAATGACCCAGAGGAACAGTCTGACCAGCAAGTTTATTAACTGGCGAATTCCACAAACGGACAAACTTAACGACCTGACGAGTTTAACGAACGAACAAAGGCGATTTGGCAATGGAGCTATTTTCCGGGCAACCCGATCCCAAACTTGCATATATATATATAGGAAGAGCAGAGGAAGAGAGAAGCAAGAAAAGGAAAGGAGAAGAGAGGAGGAAAGAGAAAGAAAAAGTATCACCACCCTTGGATCCCGCGATGACAATGACAGACGTGGCAATCCTCCAGTGGTGGGCGTGCGCGCGCTTCCCTGGGGGGGGGCAAGCCTTTTATAGGCTAATCCCTGCCTCCAGGTACGCCCCTTCAGGATTTACATGGTTCTTGTTCTAGAAAGTTCTCAATCTTCTGCGCAGGCGCTGGGGGAGGGGGGTGGTCGCGAGGGGTCTCTCGGGCGGTTGCAAGCCCCCTTCCTCAGATCAACTCTGTGTGACCTCTGGCCATACGTGGTAAGGTCTGGCAGAACCTGGAACCGCGCATCCTCCTATGCGCTCTCCACGTCCCGCTCTCGCTCTCCCCCACCCTGTGCTCGCCGACCTGCTGTCGCCATGCAAATAGCGCCTCAAGTCGCCACAATGTTTGAGACATTAACTCTTTCAGTCTCTCACAATGTTTTAGTTGTTGCTAAGTGGTGTTTACATTGGTCAAGGACTTTTCAGCTTCCCATGCTCTGCCAGGTGCACAAGAAGCTGGGAGGGGGCACAACCAGGATAGTTGATCCAAACTGACCAAAGGGCTATTCCATACCATATGACGTCATGCTCAGTATATAAACTGGGGGGAGTTGGCCAGGGAGTAGCGATCGCTGCTTGGGGACTGGCTGGGCGTCGGTTGGCAGGTGGTGAGCGGTTGTATCACTTGGTTTTTTTCCATGGGTTTTTTTCCTCTCTTGCTTCCTTGTTGTTTTCCTTCTCATTACAATTTTTATTATTATTATTATTATTATTATTATTATTATGTTCCAATTATTAAACTGTTCTTATCTCAACCCACGAGTTTTCTTACTTTTGCTCTTCTGATTCTCTTCCCCATCCCACCAGGGAGGGGAGGGTGAGCCAGCAAAATAGGGTTAGGTATACACTTATCAAAATTGAAACCTCTAATTTGCTTATCTCTACTTTTATCTGATTGCCTATTGTCCAGGAGGGTGACATGAAATTCCTGTCATAAGAGTTTAACAACCATAAATCTATAAAACCCTAGGCTCCTAGATAGTAAGATAATCAGGGTCTCAGTAGGTCTTCTGGTCCATTCCTTTGCCCCAGAAAAATATCAGCTCAGACAGTGCCTTTCAGGTAGATGTTTGTATAGCCTGTTCTTAAAATCCTTCCATGCTGGATATTTCACAGCTTCCCCAGGCAAATTGCACCAATGTTTCCCTATCCTTGCCATGATATTTGGTCTTATGTCTTCATTATATATATGCTCAAATAATTTCTGGTGTCTTTTTTACTCTTTTCAAATACAATTTATTTTATAAAGTCAGGAATTGGATATAGATGGATAGGTTTGGGGAAAAAAAGATATAGAAGAAAACCTGAATGAGAGAGATTTTGATGTATTAAAGGAAGTGTAAAATTTTCCAAGTCTCATATGATCAAATTTTTCATGGCTTACAACTATTTAAAGGCACCAAACCTCTTCACATTGTGCAGTTTCTCAAAATGAGTCTCTGGAGGCACATGTTTTTCTCCATTAGCTATAAACAGAGACAGCTGAGACTGAAGATGATGTTAGATGACCAAATTATATGCCTGAAGTTGCACGGACCCACCACCCCTTTCTGTTCTTCAGTAAAACTGTTTATTCATCTAAAGGCACAGTTTTCAGTCTGCGTTCTGCTGGCATCAGAGGTTTTGGTTGTCAAAGAGTATTCCAGTATTCTGGATTTTGAACTTTTAAGCTGTTTATTTGTAAAAGTTTTTCCTTATGTCGCTTTGGCCTGGGCTGACTTGCACTCTTACAAACAAGTCCCAGAGTAGCCTGGAAGTTTTCATGGGCAAGAAACCAATCTCAGTTGGCACTTTGCATACAGCCACTCGGTTTTGGACAGTAAGAAATGTTACTTGTGTAAACGTGGGCTGATCCTTGCCTGTTGGCCTCACTGTCAAAGAACAATACCAGAAACATCTAATTTACCAGAACAGACATAGCCTATAGTCCATTGCCTAATTTGAAAAGTTCCAGGAAAGGTCACAGAGAAAGGTCACATTTGGACATTTGACATAATAATCTATGTAAATTAAATTTATCCAGTGATCTGCACACCAGTCTGAAAACTTTTAGGGAGTTCATCAGTTGGAAAAAATAAAAAGAAATAAACCCCAAAACATATCCCAGTTCATTATTCTTCTCTTTCAGTCACTCCACCAGGCAGATTAAAACCCTTGCCATATGATTCAGATGGACAATCACAGAACAGCATTCTGGGCAATAAGCACTGAATAATTTTACTGGGAACCTGCCAAAGGCTGAAAATTATGGAATGAAAAATGAATGATGAATAAATGAATAAACAAATCTGTTTGCAGAAATTAGGGTTGATTGCTAAATTATTTGCTGCCTCACAAATGGGGCTAAATTAATCGTGAGATTTGTTCTGTAATAGAATGATTTGGCCTTTATAGCACCTGATTGAGTGCATGTTGAATTCAGCTGAAAGATTCTCAGCTACTTCAGTGGACTTTGAATTAGACCCATGTAACATTATTCATTGTCATATCATCCTATGCCCTTGGAAAGAAAGTTGTCATTATCTTCACTGCACAAGTGGGGAAATTGCAGTACAAACAGAGAATGGCCATGGTCATAGCAAAGGTCAATGGTACAGCTCACTGACACAAGACACAGATGGGAAATGAGAAGACAACAGTCATGCCCATAAGGTTTTATTGCTATATACACAGAAGTAATAATAATCCATAATAGTCTGGGATTGATTCATTTGCTATTGGGTGTGAATAGCAGGGTTTTGAGGACAGAAAGTGAACTTTGAATTACCTACAATATCCCATCAAAGTTATTTTTTCTTCAATAACTTTTTTTTCTTCCCACAAATTGTTTTTTGATCTGCAGTATGAGAAAAAAGTCATCTGCCACCTGAAGTCCTGGGTAATCCTTTCCCAGACCTTCATTTTAAACCAGTAGGTGACAGTTGTACTATTTCACCCAAATTCACCTGTCCTTTTAACCTGCGGGGGGCAAATAGGAAGCAAAATAGCTTTTGCTCTTAACAGATCAAACCAAAGAAAAACAGTGGTGAGAAAAGGATTGTGTGCTGAGCTCACTCACTCATTTGAGGGAGGGGAGATTTATTGACTGCAGGAGTCAATAGAATAGGAGCTCAATCTGAGTTTTCATTCTGAGTCCTGAACTAACTCTTTGAACTTTGGCAGGAACTTGCTGCAAACAAGTTAGATTCCAAAGTGTTTGCTAGTTTAAACTATGGCTAAGCCAAAGCAGACACAAAGGGACTAAGGGGCATAAAACATCCCACCCCTGCATGAGAAAAATCTGCCTCATTCTGCTGCTAGTGTAGAGGGTATACAGCCCTAGCCAGCTGGTACATCCTCCTGTGAGCATGTGGGTGAAGGTGATGGGGAGGGTGTTGGGATCTAGCTCAATCCTTAATTTTCCACTGTTCGAGCCAAAAGAAAGCATGGTCAGCCCAAGACTGGCCCTAAAACTGGATGCACATTTTTTCTTTGTTTTTAATAATTTTGATATTAAGGTCAGAATGGTAGTAAAGGTATGGGTCCTGAAATTACCATAAACAAGATAGAGTCAATGCCTCATGAGTTTCATTCTCGTAATGGACACTGTCAACTCACCTAAAATTACAAAGCTAGAAACAAATGTTTGATTAAGTTAGGTGTTATCATGCATAACAAATGGAAATAACAAACATGATACCCATATTTAATAAAGGGAAAACAAATTATCCGCTAGTCTTCAGTTTCATCAATTTGATCTCAATAGCATGCACTACTTCAGGAGTCTCCAAGGAATGGAACATTCAAATGATGGAAATAGAGGAGAAATGGCAAAAAATTAAAAGTTTTCTATACAGAAACTATGTATCTTTCTCAAATAAAATGAATGTTTTTTGTTAAAAAAATTGGTCAATCCACTAGAGCTAAATGTTAATAAAATATTTAGTTGTTACCACATAAGATATTTGCTGTTAAGGAGCAGAAAAAGAGGATTCCTTCAAGAGCTTTAAAGAGGTAAGAAACCGTATTAAAAGAAGTGATATGAGGCTAGAAATAGCTTACTGATGGAGGCTGGGTTCATGCATTATTATTTTTTTAAACAGTAATCTTGACATGAAGGAGATTGCTTATGAAATTTGCTGATAGCATGAAGGAGGAAGGCATCATCAGTGCAAAGGAAAAATTAGATACCACATATGAAGAAATGGATAATGTAGTGGACAAGGGTAAAGATGGTTAAATTTCTTACTACAATGCGGAAGCTCATGAGCTGAGGGAGTAATAGCAAGAATTTCATGTATAAACTGCTAGGTCATCACTTAGTAACATCTTAAGGGAAGAAAGATCAGGATATTCTCATCAATCATAGGAGAAGAGTGTTCAACAGCATGCAGCCATGGGAAAAGCAGCTGTGATTGCTCAATGAGATATTTTCAGTAGAGGTAAGGATTCATTAATTTCTCCACACAAAATTGTGATGAGAACTCACCTGAAATTGTATAGATAGTTTTGACATTCAGGTTTAGGAAAGAAGTAATAAAACTGGAACAAGTTTAGTGATGAACCTTTAGAGAAGGAAGATTGAATAATTCGTAAATGAGGAGGGTAACACTATGTCTACACTGTATTCGCAGGCAGCTCTGAGGACATGCTATACCTAGCTCCAAACCAACCATAAGCTGTATGCTCACAGATAATGAGGCAGCAACTCTAAGATTATACATGCTGCAGCAAGTCACAGTGTTTTAGCAGAGATTTGATGCCTCACTAATATAATTCAATGGCTTGAAGCTTCAGCAGAGAGACCTAGCATTTCCCTAAAGTGAGGGCAAAGGGATGCTTGGACTATAAAATCCTATGAGAAGAGGTTGCATTGTTTAGCTGAGGCCAAGAGGAGGAAAAATTACTCAAACTATTTAGGATATTGCAGATAAGAAGGGTAAAGCATGCTATTTAAGCCAAGGAACAACTCTGGCACCAAGTGTGTCCAATGAATGTATAAAAGGGCTGTTTGGATGTTACTGCTTGAATGTCAACAGTCTTTTCTGGTCCTGTGCTCCTTTGAAGCTTGATTTTTCTCTATACTATGGGTACCTATTGCAAGATACAAGAAGTTGTCTTAGTAGTAAATGACCTTAGTAGTAGATGTGTTTTGGAAAATGTTATGTTTCTGTTATTTCTGTCACTTTGGCTGCTCCTGCTGCTTTGGCAGCCCTCACTGCCTTTACTGAGCTTTCTTCCCTGACCTGGCTGTCTGCTCTGCTGTCACTTTTGCTAGTGTTGCTGCCATCACCAACATGCTTTTGGTGGCCATGGTGGGGTAGGATACTGGGAGACGAGTGGAAACTAGGGGACTTTTAGAATGCAGAGGATTGAAGTAGGAGGCTCCCCAGTGGTACATTCAAAGCTTGATTCATCTGCTTAATCAACAGACATCAAGTGGTATTTGGGCTGCCTGGCAGCTGCCTGCCCAGAAGGGTACAGCTGTCCTACAGGCTCCATGTCATTTCTGTCTGTCCCGTATGGATGTCTTATGCACCCAAGACCATCTCAGACAGTATCAGAGGACTATGTGGAGGTAACTGAGTCAGTCAACTCTCCAGTGCCTCTGGTAGCCATTAGAGCATCATTATACCTCTGCTTCTGTTCAACCTGGATTCAACCTGGATAGTTGTTCTGGAGGGAAAAATCATCATCTTACATGCAGAATGGTACAGAGATAGAGTGGCCTTCTTGAAAAATTAGGGTTTGTTTTAAAAGACACATGCACTTGAGAAAGGGGGGGAGGGGGGGGAAAAGAGCCCCATCATTTGACTTAGTAGTAGGACTGAAAAGGTCAAAAGGATCTGAATAATAGAATAGGTCAAAGGCTTCAAACTTGTAAGTCTAAGGTTAAATATGACAGCAGTTTAGATTCTCTGAAAAACAAACTTCCTATTAGGTTCCTAGTGCTAGGAAGCCAACATTTTGACAACTGAACTGTGCAGGACTGGAATTAGAGTTGAACGATGGAATCATCTTAGCATGGTGTTACCATTATTTACCATCTGACAGCTGTGAAAGTAGTCCATCTTAGATATTTAAATTCACACCACAATCAGTCCTTTTCTCTTAAGCTTTCAGGAAATACTCTTATAACTGTTATTCAATGGATTTTACACTCTCTTTAAAAATTTGTTAAGATTTTAGAATTAAGAAAACTATAAAAGAAAGGCCTATGTTCTCTCTGTATTGGTGCAGCTTTTTCATTCAATGCAACTATATCAGCTTAGACCTGGCCTACATTCCTATCTTACTGAGACTGTACAATCTAATTAGAAGCAAGACAAATAGAAAAAAAAATAATCAAATGATGGAAAGAACAGTAGATAAGAATAAAAATTATTCAGTGGTGCAGCTGCTTAGATTTGTTATCTTCACACCTTAGAGATTCCATTAGGTTTCCAACACAGACTGCCTGGCTGCTTTTTTTGTAGTCTACTAGTGCACTAAATATCCATAGACATAAAATGTATAAAAAAGTCTTCTAAGCCAGAGGGAATAGAACTGTAAATGTGTAAAACTCTGCGTCTGTGTATATATGTCACATCAGTTAAAAAGGAAAGTATAGTTCCTTGATTGCCTATACAAGCTCCATTTACTAAACAGCAAAAGTACCAGATATACATTTTTCAGGGAGCGTTACATTGGCCAAAGGTCGCAAAAACAATTTCAGAGGCAGCCTGCCCACATTAGTTTCTTGAGATCTTGATTACAAATTTATAAGAGACATACCCTAGACATTGAGAGATGGTCTCAAAGATTACTGTCCTTCCTGCCATCTGCACGCTCCACTGGGAACATTAGAAACCCTGTCCATCAACCAAAATAAACAGCTCTTCTCATGAACAGGCCCAAAGAATGCCTTATAAATCATACCTGTCAAAAATGCTAGTAGCATTGCAGAAGACAGAAATCAATTCAAAACTCATTAGTTCGCCTGACAAGTGCTTAATCTTATATTGTTTAATGCTGACCTGAACAACTCAGATAGAATAGAACCATGCAAAGCAGTGGCTGGATTTTCTATTATAGAAACTTTTGCAGTGATTATAGCTTAATCTTTCTCTCAAATCTTCTTCCTTTTCATTCTCCTTTTCTCTATACCACCTGCCAAAAGATATTGATGCCAACAGAGTTTTCTTACTTTTGAAGGGATAGATACATCATGATTGCCTCATTCGATAGCATGCAAGACTGTACATCTACATTTTGCAAATGTCTTCTGCTAAGCAGGATAAACAAGTATGGATTGGATTATATACGGTATTGTTTGAAGAGGTTGCCAAGCAGAATGGGTATACTACTAACTTTTTATTATATTTGTACTAAATCTTTTAATCTGCCAGTGTGGAATAAAGTATAAAATAATTCCTAGGTCACGTGAGATAACAGGAAAATGCAAGTACAGAAAGTAAATTGTAAGTCAAGGTGGTTTTCATCCGCAGATTTGGGGAACAAGACATATTACAGTCCCACGTGGAACTCATTTTGTGAATTCCTTAAAATATTGGAGGAATGTGTAGTTTTATTTCAGTGGCTTTATTCAAGTGATTTAAATGTGACTAGGGACTGTTCTTTTGCACTCAGACCTGCTGGTGTGGAATGGCTTGCATCCATGCTATTGGACTCTCTGATTCTCCAAGAAAGGATGTATGCCTATTGCTAACTCTTCAAGGGCTGTTTAGGAGAGCGCTAAATGGCACTGACCAAAATGATGCCCAGGATGATTCCTACAGTTTTAACAAAATGGATGGTTGACTTCCAGTTTAGAGCTGAATTTACTAGTATATACACTTAGTCTTACTGTTTCTGTTTAGTTTACCAGCATATGCAGAGCTGTAGTATCTAAGATCGCAAAAGTGAAAATACTACATCCCAATATAAGAAAACATTAAATTTTAGGAAGAAAGACATTATTCTGAAATGGCCTTCAAAGTGACACTACCAACATCAACATGATATATAAGTGGTGGTTTTATTTCTCAGTTTGCACAAAATATAAACTGAAACTTCAGAAGCCATATCACCTCTGGAGAATGTATTATTGTCGTGGTTTAGCCCCAGCCGGCAACTAAGCACCACGCAGCTGCTCACTCACTCCCCCTCGGTGGGATGGGGGAGAGAATCGGAAGAACAAAAGTAAGAAAACTTGAGGGTTGAGATAAAAACAGTTTAATAGGGAAAGCAAAAGCCGCGCACGCAAGCAAAGCAAAGCAAGGAATTAATTCACTACTTCCCAGGGGCAGGCAGGTGTTCAGCCATCTCCAGGAAAGCAGGGCTCCATCACGCGTAATGGTTACTTGGGAAGACAAACGCCATCACTCCAAATGTCCCCCCTTCCTTCTTCTTCCCCAGCTTTATATACTGAGCATGACGTCATGTGGTATGGAATAGCCCTTTGGTCAGTTTGGATCTACTATCCTGGCTGTGTCCCCTCCCAGCTTCTTCTGCACCTGGCAGAGCATGGGAAGCTGAAAAGTCCTTGACCAGTACAGCAACAACTAAAACATCTCTGTATGATCAACACTATTTTCAGCACAAATCCAAAACATAGCCCCATACCAGCCACTATAAAGAAAATTAACTCTATCTATCTCAACTGAAACCAGGACAGTATCCACCCCTTATTCCATACCATTTACGTCATGCTCAGGTCTCACACTATCCAATACATTCTCATTACCCACCATCACCCTTCCCATCCTTTGATACAATACACACGTATCATTCCCTTAGTCTATGGACCACCCCTACAAAATATTTGTAAAATGTCCATAAATGTCCACAAAATGTCCACTGAGTTCATTTAGTCCATGACTTTGGGCTTCATCTCTTATGGTTGTTACTCAGGACAGGAGAGGTGGTGTGTTGCTTGGAGTTATTGGGCACCAAAGCCAGCTCAGGTCAGGTCACTGCTGCACTTGCACTGCTTCTTGTAAGGCTTCTCCTCCATTTGTTCAGGTGGTTCCAGCTGTAGTAATTCCTATAACATGCAACTCAAATCATGGGTTACAACAATTTAAAGGTATATCTATTACAATGTCCACCCCTGGTCCTTTTGGGCCAGGATATAGGGTTTAACATTGCAATGAACTCCTCCCCTTGCTCCTAGCCTGGCTAGCAACAAGGGGTTCCTGCTATAGTAATTCCCACAACATGCAACTCAAATCCCGGGATACAACAATTTAAAGGTATTTCCATTACAATCTCCACCCCTGGTCCCTTTGGACCAGACCATCAGGTTTAACATTGCAATGAAGTCCTCCCCTTGACCCTGCTCTGGCTTGGACTTATCCACAGAATGTAGTACCTTCAGAAGTAAACTTGCTCCAACATGGCCTCATGCACAGCCACTGATGCTTCAAGGTGTACCTGCTGCAGCATGGACTTCATCCACAGCCGCAGATGCTTCGAGATATACCTGCTGCAGCATGGACTTCATCCACAGCCACAGATGCTTCGAGGTGTACCTGCTGCAGCATGGACTTCATTCACAGCCACAGATGCTTCGAGGCACACCTTATCCAGCATGGACTTATCCTTGGGCCACAATCCCTTCAGAGGTATACCTGCTGTGGCACAGACATAACCATGGCCACAGACGTTTCAAGATATACCTGCTCTGGCATGGGCTAATCCATGGGCACAGACGCTTTGGGGTGTCCTGCTCCCACGTGGATTCATCCACAGGTCACAGTCCCTTCAGCTCGAGTTCACAGCGGAGTTCCAGCCTGTCCAGTACAGCAGCACAGAAACAGCAGCAATGCCCTGGCCATCTGCCAGCCCAGGCGCATCGCCATTGCTGTTATCAAAATGTTCCCAGGCACAGCAGAGTAAGGTGATAAGCAGTACAGCAGAACGGCAAGCAGTGAAAGCAAAAAACAGCCACTAACAAGCCCTAGACTCTAAGGTACAGTAAGGCAAGCAAGCCTATGGCAAGCACAGAAGCCTGCTGATTAATAGCTAAACAGCAATAACAGCTATAAATTCTATCTGGCACATTCCAATCAAATCTGTCATTATCTCAAACCCTTCGTGCCCCACGTTGGGCGTCAAAAAGGACTGTCGTGGTTTAGCCCCAGCCGGCAGCTAAGCACCACGCAGCCGCTCGCTCACTCCCCCTCGGTGGGATGGGGGAGAGAATCGGAAGAACAAAAGTAAGAAAACTTGAGGGTTGAGATAAAAACAGTTTAATAGGGAAAGCAAAAGCCGCGCACGCAAGCAAAGCAAAGCAAGGAATTAATTCACTACTTCCCAGGGGCAGGCAGGTGTTCAGCCATCTCCAGGAAAGCAGGGCTCCATCACGTGTAATGGTTACTTGGGAAGACAAACGCCATCACTCCAAATGTCCCCCCTTCCTTCTTCTTCCCCCAGCTTTATATACTGAGCATGATGTCATGTGGTATGGAATAGCCCTTTGGTCAGTTTGGATCAACTATCCTGGCTGTGTCCCCTCCCAGCTTCTTGTGCACCTGGCAGAGCACAGGAAGCTGAAAAGTCCTTGACCAGTACAGCAACAACTAAAACATCTCTGTATGATCAACACTGTTTTCAGCACAAATCCAAAACATAGCCCCATACCAGCCACTATAAAGAAAATGAACTCTATCTCAACTGAAACCAGGACAATTATGTTATGAGCTCAAGTGGTGAGTGTTTGACATACTGCTTAGCACTCTGATATCAGGTGGCCCTTTGGATCTATGGACATCACAGAAGAAGCAGAAATTCAAATCTAAAACAAGGAATGCATACAGCCAGTCATAAATAAAGCTAACAGCACTGCACAGTAACTTCCCATATAAATCCAGTGAAGAGCCAACTTGTAAGGAACATGCTCCAGTCAGATCACAAGACACAAAGCTGGTCTGGCTTGGTGTAATCACTCTGGACTTTGAATGTCAGAGCATATCTTGTGGGAGGAAGAAGTAGCCCTGTCTTTTACTGTGTGCTTGTAAGTGTTGTGCATACAGCTATAATTGCAATCTGGAGTTACAGCAAGGATGGAATTAGCTGCTGCTGCTTCTTTTTTTTTTCACATTAAAGGGTCAGTTCAATTTTTGAAGCAAGGGAACCCCTTGTCAGTGTTGTGCATCCTTGCACAAGGTACCTTCCCTGCATCTCATGGATTTTGCTGGAGTCAGGCATTAGACCCAAATCTGGAATTGTAGCTCCTAATGAATTTCTTCTGTTCTTTTAGTCTAAATGGTCCAAGATGTGTGCAAAGAAACTGGCTGTTATGAGGACTGAGTATCTAAGACCTTGTTTTAGGATGGTGGGAAGATAGGCAAGAAGTTTTCTGGAAGAGAATGTGGTTTGAGAACCGGAGTGTGGGAATATTGGGTTTGGAACTGGGGGAAAAAAAAAAAAAGGGGTCTGGGTAGGTTTGGGAGTCATTGAAGGGAAAACAGCTGAAAGGAGATGAAGATATAAGGGAGGAGATTGGTGCTAGTGCTGGACCAGAACAGGGCAAGAAAACATATTCAATTTTGACTTCACAGAGATTGTATCAAACAGCTAAGGACATCCATCAGAATTGGATAGCAGATGCTCAGGAATAATTTACAGCCTGTGCTAGTTTAGGAACAACAAGTTCTGTAAATATATCCCCTGTCTGCTTTTTACAGAGAAAAAGGAAGAGAGAAAAGCAGAACAATACAATGGGATTATAAAATGCTGTAGCAGTAGGAATTAAGGAAATGGAAATAGTGGGTGGTTTCTGTGATAGGCCCAGAAGAGCATGAAAACCCTGCTTGATGATGTAGCTTCTGGATCAATGGGTGATTTTTAGTTCACTGATTCCCCTTCTCACATGGCTTATTTTAAGGGGGGTGAGGTGGTGGTGGAAATGGCACTTCAATTTAATAGTGTCTATAATAATCCTTACAGACTTTAGAGGTCTTGTTCTCTCACTCCTTTGCTCCCATCTCTATTCCTAAGCCATCTTCTCCCCCATATTCTTCAGCTTTCATTTAGGAGCTGCTTTCCCCAGGGAATCTGACCAATGGTGCTCCTAATTTCGGAGTTATTATTTCCCCAGGCTCCTGTCCACCACCAGCTCACAAATTCCATCAGTCAGTATGGCAATCAGCCTCTCCCACCTGCCCCTGTTTTTTCTGATCAGCATTGTCCCCTTCTCCTTCCCCTTGTACTGGAGTCTCACCTGTACCAGCCTCTTGCTGGTGACAATTCATCCCCTTTCTCCACCGCAAAACTGCTACAAATATCTGTGTCTTCAGGCTTTTAGCTCACAGATGTGTATTGTTTTTAATGTCTTGCCATTCCAGGCAAGAGTTTGTATGGGTTCCCTCCCCTCATTTATACACTTCCTAAGATCCCTTGCAGCCTGCTCTTTGTTCCCTCCATGCAATCATCACCCACATTACCTCTGTCCCTTTTAATGGGGAGATTTGCCATGAGTTTTGGGATATTATGAACTCCCATTTACCTGGAAGGGAGCAGGGAGGGCAAAGATGTGTAAACCCACAATTATGTTAAAGTTGGCATCCTCTGAGGAGTTCCAAATGACACAACCCTTTTTTTTTGCTTCGATTGTACTGACTTAAATAACAAATTTTCACTGTATTCTGGGGAGAACATCCCACTTAAGGATGGATTAAAAGAACTGGGAGTTTTCAGAGTAGCTAGGAAATTTGGTCTCAACTTCTGCTTCCTTTTTTTGCAATATATAATTTTAATAGCAACAACAACAGCAAAAATAAAAGTAATAATAGAACCTCCATCCTTGGAGATATTCAGAACTCAACTGGACAAGGTCCTGTGCAACCTGATTTAATTAAGCCTGCATTTAGCATCAGGCTAGATTAGATAACATCCAGAGGTCCCTTCTGACCTTAATTATTCTATGAATCCATGATTAGTAGCTGTTAATAGCAATGGCCCTGAAAATGAAGATTTGAAAGATGCACAGGGAATGAAATGATTATTTACTATACCTTTTTGTGGCTCTTGAACTTAAAATAAATTATTTACCAATATGTAGGCATTATTGTCTTTAAATCAGGGGATAATTTCGTTTCCCAAGGGGGAGGAGGAACTATAATTTTACTTTAAGCACATGCCCGAATTCCATGGAAATGAATGGGATTTGAAAATGTGCCTAATGTTAGACATGTGTTACATATTTTCTGGAGTCATAGCCTATGGTGGGGAAGCAATATTAATAACAGAAAAAGGCAGTTCCTAGAGATTAGAAAGAGATTACATCCCTTGGTACTTCACCTTGGAAAGTCTTTTACCATTCCTCAGAAAACGAGACCATTATAATGAAAAGTCTTCCCTTGGTGACCCTTGTAATCTTATTAGTAAATGGAATCTTTCCTTCCCCAGGGGCTTGATTGACTAACAGCAATGGAGCAATTCCTGCAAGGTTCACCGGGAGGGAGCCTAACTCTTGTGTTGCTACTTGTGTTGTGGGCAACAGGAAAAAAAAATGTGTCTGTGGGTTTATGTTCCGTGTTCACTTTATGCTCCTCCATTTCCAACCAGATTCAAGAGATGCTTCTCTAACACTGAAAAAATTTAAGCATCCTGCTTTGTAATTGAAAGAGAAGACTCACATCTACTATCATTAAGCAATAATTATTTTGTTTTTCTAGGGAGGATTCAGTAAGATAAACACTTCACAGATAAATAAAGTTCCAGGGCTTCAGGCCAAGATATTTATTGACTTAGAAGGTACTTATCTCTTAGTTCACTCCCATGTAAAAAATATAATGACAGTAATTATCTTAAAAAACAGGTCACTTCTTAAAACTGTTCTTCCAGAATTTAACAGGATGATAATTGCTCCAGCAGCATTTATGACCTGTGGGGAAAAAAATTAGCCACAGGGAAAAGGAAGATCCCAACCTGCTCTTTGTATTTGATTCTTACTCATTTATTATTTAATTATTTTAGGATGGCATCTTCATTTCAAATACAAATGGAATTTGGGGAAATAGACTGAATTCTGAGGATAGGAAAAGATTCAAACCCCTTGAAAATGACGGTTACTCTAAAAGCCCCAAAAGAGAGAGATATAAGAGAATAGTCAGATTGAGTACCTAGATAAAACTTAGACATAACTAATACTTGTAACTCAGAATCTCAGTATCTCAGAGAAATTCAGACACCTGAAATTTTTTTTTCTCATTCTGTAGTCTAACAAGTGTACTCTAACAGGAGCTGGTGGAAGGCCAAGGCTTACGTAAAGCTGATAAGGGGGATTCAGCCTGGAAAGCAGAACGTCTAAACAAGAATTACTGTCCTTGAGAGTAAAGCAGATCCTGGAGAAATATGTAAGCTAATTAAATATGTAAGCTGGTTTTGGGAACCATCTGAAACAACTAGTAGAAGTGTGATAAGAAGCACCCTCATGCGAACTATCCTCATTATAATAGTAAAAGTCACACCCCTTGAGCTGGAGACCCCGTCCAAGCAGAGACCCCTCACCTTTGAGCGTGCGCAGAATATTAAAGTAGCACTGTAGCTTTAAGTTGAAATAAGAGAAATGTAGGCCAATAGAAAACTGCTTTGTGCAATTGCTTATGCATATGCATAACTGGACTGTATAAATACTGTACCTGTATAACCGAACTTTGTGCTAGCTTTGTGGAGCTACCACCTAGCACCCATCTCTGCGCAGACATGAAATAAAATACCTCTGCCCTGTGTGTATATTGGCGTCTCACACACTGGGTAAATGACCTCACACTTGTGGGATAACAGTTTTGGCACTCCAGATGGGACTGAGCTGACAGCCTTGCCCGGTTCGTCTTGCCGCATCCGACGGGGAGAAGAGACCTGAGTGGACTCCAGCGCGCACCGACCTGTTGATCGGGGACTCCTTCAGCTCCTCTCCTGCAGTCAGGCAGTAAGCGACACAATGGTGCAACACTACTGAAAAGAGGTATTTCTGGGGGGATATGAGAAAAGGGGGGGTAAGGGCAAGATCTCTCAGGAAGCAGGCACCATCTGTTCTGTTCTGGGCTCTGCATAAGACGGGATCAAAAAAGATACGCGGCAGCAGCATAGTTCTGTTTGTTTCTACACGCTGTTCTGTTCTGTTCTGTTCTGAGCAACGAAGGGAGACGTCCCTCGTTTTGGTTTGTGTAGAAACGCTGGGGCTTTCAGTACCGATATGGGTGCTGCTGCTTCCCAGGAGGCACCCCTTTGCTCTCCTCTAGGATACATCCTAAAGAATTGGAATAAATTTGGGGGGGATCCCATGACTAAAAATAAGCTAAAATGATATTGTAATCAATGCTGGCCACAATATCAATGGGAAGATGGTGAAAAATGGCCTGAGAATGGATCCTTGAACTATAACACTATATTGCAATTAATGTTGTTTTGTCGGAGAACAGAAAAATGGGATGAAATACCTTATGTGGATATGTTTTTTTGCATTAAGAAATGATTGGGATATTAGGAAGAAATGTGGTTTAGTGGATTCTAAACATCAGATTGGAAGATATGCATTAAAAGAGAAAAAGGAAAATCTTGTTGTATTGAACTGAAACAATCCAGAAGGAATGTATAGTACTGTTAAAACTGTAATGATGACTCATAATCCTAACTGAGGCGAGAAGAATGATTTTAGAGAAGGCTAGAGAGGGACTGATCTAACAACGGGGGTGGTGTGCCTAATACCAATATGTACCTCCCAAAAGAGGATCCAGGGTGGGATCCAAACACAAGTGAGGGATTCCAGAGGGTAAAGGAATATCAAAAGTTAATTTTGTATGGGATTCAACATGGAGTGCAAAAGCCTACGAATTTATCTAAACTGTATGAAGTAAGGCAGGGGGATAAGGAAACCCCGTCAGCCTTCTATGAGAGACTGTGTGAAGTAGCTCGAAAATGGACAGATCTGGATCTGGAAGATGATAGCAATTCAAAGTTATTTAACATGCTGTTTATTGGCCAAGCGGCAGCAGGTATAAGAAAGAAATTACAAAAGGTAGAGGGTGCGGATGGAATGACAATCTCACCGTTATTGTCAATCGCATATAAGGTGTATACAGTTTCCCCAGCTGATCCTCTGGTTCCAGTCAAGCTGGGGAATGAAATAATAGATTTTTTAATTGATAGTGGAGCCACACACTCTGTAGTAACTAGTTGTAGGGGACCCTTAAGTAGAACTAAAATAAGCGTTGTTGGTGCAACAGGGAAAAAGACTTTAAGGCCGTTTTTACAGCTTATGGAATGTTCAATTGGAAATACTAAATTAACTCATGAATTCCTTTAGATGCCAGAATGCCCCTTACCATTGCTTGGATGGGATTTACTTTGTAAACTGAATGCACAACTAACTCTTTCTGAAGACTCTGTTCAGTTGCATATTCCTCCAGAGACTGCCTGGAAAGCCCAGATATGTTTGTTAACCGAGAAAGATCCTAACGAAGAAATGAATGTTCCAGAGGAAGTATTGAATGCGGTCACACCTCTGGTATGGGCATTGAAGATACCCGGATGAGCGAAGAATGCGACCCCGGTAAAGATTGAACTGAAACCAGGAGCTCAACCGGTAAGAAAGAAACAATACCCCATTAAGCTGGAGGCCCAAAAAGGATTAGAACCTATAATAAGCTCTTTTTTTGGACATGGATTGTTACGGGAGTGTCAATTGGAATTTAATACTCCCATCCCACCTGTGAAGAAGCCCCATTCTTCTGAATATAGACTGGTACAGGACTTATGAGAAATTAATGCAAGGACAGTAGATGTCCACCCTGTGGTTCCAAATCCATATACCCTCCTTACTACAATCCCTAACAGTAATACTTATTTCACAGTATTAGATTTAAAGGACGCCGCCTTCTGTATACCTGTGGATGAGCAGAGCCAGACCATCTTCGCCTTTGAATGGGAGAATCCAGCTACAGGACGAAAGACACAACTCTGCTGGACTGTCCTTCCCCAAGGATTCAAGAACAGCCCTACCTTGTTTGGTAACGTACTAGCCAAAGAATTGGAACTATGGCAAAATGATCATGATGCTGTAACACTGTTGCAATATGTTGATGATTTGCTAATTGGTTCTGACAGTTATGAGGCATGTCTGGAAGCCATCATCAGTTTGCTTAACTTTCTGGGCTTGGCAGGGTATCGGGTTTCTAAGAAAAAGGCTCAGATTGGGAAAAAAAAATGGTCCAATATATGGGGTTTGAAATCACCAAAGGACAGAGAGAATTAAGTACGGAAAGAAAAGAGGCAATTTGTAGAATTGCTGCACCTACATCAAAGAAGCAATTAAGAGGATTTCTGGGAATGGCCGGATGGTGCTGCTTATGGATTCCCAATTTTGGACTAATTGCCAAACCACTGTATGCTGCTGTGAAAGGACCTGAGGGGGTTCTCGAATGGACACCTGAAGGTAGGAAGGGTTTTGATGAAATTAAAAGGAAACTCATGGAGGTTCCTGCTTTGGGACTCCTGAATTTGAGGAAACCCTTCCAATTATATGTACATGAATGACAGACAGCAAGTGGCATTAAGAGTTTTGACACAAAAATTAGGGAGCTGGAAAAGACCCGTGGGATATTTTTCAAAGCCGTTAGATGAAGTCAGTAAAGGCCAGCCTGCTTGTTTGAGGGCAGTAGCGGTGACGGCAACTTTGATTGAAGAATCTCAGAAATTGACATTAGGCCAACCGATTACTGTGTTTGTACCTCATGCTGTGTCTTCTGTCCTTGAGAATAAAGGGCATCATTGGATCTCCCCAAGCAGGTTAGCTAAATATCAAGCAGTGCTGCTGGAAGATGATGGAAATTCTACTCAAGAAACTGCACCAAGAAACACACTCGGGAGCAGATGCATTAGTGCTAATTGCCAAAAGACACGTCATTGGGCCAAGAATGCAAAGCCTAGCGGATATAATAGTCAAAAAGTTTGCTATTTGTTGCACCAATAACCCCAAAATTGCAAAGAAAATCATGGGAGGAATCGTAAAACAAGGAATAACTCCTGGCAAATACTGGCAAATAGATTTTACAGAATTGCCAAGGTGTAATCTGTATAAATATTTATTGGTAATGGTAGACACCTTTTCTGGTTGGCCCGAAGCTTTCCCTTGTTGCACTAACAAGGCTAGGGAAGTGATTAAAATTTTACTGAAAGAAATTATCCCCAGATTCGGTGTTCCAGAAGGTATATCCTCCGATAACGGACCCCACTTTATTGCAGAAATAGTGCAGGGAGTTTCTAGGTTTCTAGACATGAAATGGGATTTGCATACCCCTTGGAGGCCACAGTCCAGTGGCAAAGTAGAAAGAATGAATCAAACCCTAAAAAGGCAGATTTCTGAAGTGTGTCAGGAAACTCAAATGAAATGGGTAGATATTCTACCCATAGCATTAATGAGAGTACGAATTACACCCAGAGTTAGGGAAGGTGTGAGTCCATTTGAGATCCTGTATGGCAACCACATCCAATCAATCATTTAACCACGAAGGGAGACCAAATGCATATAAAGGGACAGGCTGTAATTAAAGAGTATTTGATCTCTCTCTCGCAGAATTTATCCTCCCTGCATAGGTACCTAAACCAGAAGACTCCCATTCCCTTGGACACCCCAGTACACCCCTTCCAGCCAGGAGACACGGTCTATGTACAAACCTGGAAAGATGAGCCCTTGAAAGAAAAGTGGAAAGGACCTCATACAGTGCTATTAAAAACTTATACAGCGGTAAAGGTGGATGGGATCGACTCCTGGATTCATTATACTAGAGTAAAGAAGGCGCCAGACCAGGACAAGTGGACCTCCATGCCAACTGGAGAACTGAGACTCCGATTAACCAGGGACTGTCAATGAATTGTATCAAGGTTTTTCTTTTAGAATACTACTATTGAAATTACTCCTAGGACACTCTCGGAAAGTGTTATTAATTTAGCATGATTACAATGAAAATTGTATCTGTGACGTTGATTAACCTAGCATTTACTTTTTGTAACAGAAATCTAGCCTTAAAACTTGTCCAATCCTTTGGAAGAACCCATAATGTCAGCAGTATAATGGCCTGTTCACCATTACCTAAATCCGCAGCCGATTCCCTCGAGTGGGGAATTTTAACTTTAGATTTAAACCGAAGCTTTCTTCAGTCTCCAAATTATCTCCTTTCAGAGTCAAATGTGGTTGTACAATCTAACAGGACAAGTAGAACTATTAGCGAATGCAACCAGAGCAGGATTACAAGATTTAAAACACTCAATTACAGGAAACTTCAAAGATGATGTTGCAGAACAGGCTAACCTTAAATTTAATGTTATTACATGAACACGGGGTATGTGGGTACCTAAAACTGAAAAACAAAGGCTGTTGCATCCATATCCCCAATATAACTGACGAAATAAAACAAGTGGCAAAATCAAGTAGAAATATTCAGGCCTCTAAACAAAATATTACAGAGTTTTGGATTCTCCCTAACTGGATGGTTGGCAAGTTTACTTCAAATGATAATTGTAATTGTAATCATCATGATAATCATCTGTATTGTTGTTAGTTGTGCCTTAAAATGTGTTAGATGACTAATTGTACAAGTTATTAATGAGAACTAATAATGAGACATATGAGGACTATGAAGAAAAGTCTCATAGTCTCAAGGGGGGGAATTGTAGTCTAACAGTGTAGTCTATCAGGAGCAGGTGGAAGGCCAAGGCTTATGTAAAGTTGATAAGGAGGATTCAGACTGGAATGTGGAACATCTAAACAAGAATTACTGTCCTTGGGAGAGAAGCAGATCCTGGAGAAATATGTAAGCTAATTAAGCAGATATGTAAGCAGATTTTATCCTCTCTTTTCATTGAATTCAATCCATATGTAGTCTTTCCTTTCTGTAGCCATGTCTGTGACCCCCCAAATAAGTCCCACCATACTTTAATATATTAACCTCTTGCTATTTTGCTCATAGGTATCCTCAGTAACATTACGTTGAGCACTTATAAAGCACACTTCAAAGAGAATAATGGAGTATGCAGGAAATAGCTAGCTTGTGAGCCTAACTTCAGCTATACGAAAGATATAAGAATTACTAGTAAGAGAAGAGAGTGCAAAACATCTAGAAATATGTTAAAGACTAAGTGCACTCAAAAAAGGGATCACAGCTGTGCAATGTACTAGAACTGCTGAACATGTTCTTTTTCAAATTGTTACAAATGAGAAACCACTGATGAAAATTGCCTAAATTTCAGGAAAGCACATACTACAAGATCTACACATTGAAGAACTGAAATATAAATACAGAAATTTACTGAATGGACTAGAGAAGACATAAGAAATGAAGGTGGGGAAACAGAAGCATAATTAAAACAATGTATAAATAAAATGTACAAGAAACCTTTGAGTTTGGTCCTGTGCAATTTGTTCTTGAAGACTGTTTTTTTTGGATCAGAGATTCCTAAACTTTTTAGTATTACTAGGCTGTCTCTGATACAACCAGACACATCATTAAGTGTTTAAAGACTTGTTTTATATATCTGGTACAGTTGTGGGTTTTGTGCAAAGCAGTATCTATTATAAATGCTTAGAAAACTACATCTCCATCTATCAATAAATGGAAACAGTCCAAGTTACAGATAGTGGAAGGCTTTGGCTGTAAAAATCAGAATTAGCTAGAGTGTGCTGCACAAGCAGCTTTACTCTTCTGCCAGGTGGACCATTGTTAGTGCTTTGCTTACTTGTCAGTATATTGGATATGTAGGGTAAATACTTGGGGTGCCAATACAATGTCAGGAGAAGCTTCCACAAGGCTACTGAATCATAAAGTCCCCCGATTCCAATATTCGCCAACTGTTGGTATTGGTCTCTGTGGATATCTGATTTAGAAACTGAGTCTAAATGTATTGTTTCTCTTCCCTCAAATTTAATGGGTGGAAAAGAAAACAAACTTTGTCATTCCCTTCCCCTTTATTTTTGGTTTATTAGTATCATAAAGGATGAGTTATTAGGGAAACAGTTCTGAGAGACTTCGACTTCTCCAGACTGTTACTTCTTTATCTTTTTTTAAGTAGTTATTTATTTTGCTTAATTTGCACAGGTTGAAATGTAAATCACTCCTTGGATTGTGATGGGGTAGGAAAATCTTTCCATGCTGCTCCCTGAAAACTCAAATAAACAGCAGAGACTATTTGTAAGAAGTATTCTTGGCTTTATTCTTATCTATTACCATGGTTTACAGTGTATTAGGCTATAGATTATTGCAACTATTTACTAAGGCAGATAACACCTTTTACTCTAATAACACCTGACTTACAGTACATCACATGAATTGGTTTCTATTATCTGATGCTTTATATTTATGGAGGAGGTAAAGGAGAAGAGATGTCTAACTCCACGATTTTTCTATGTATATTGTACTACATCCATTTTTTTCTCTCATGGTTTCTTGATGGCAAAAACAACTGCCTTCATAAAAATATAAACAAATATTTCAACATTGAAAAAGAGCTACATTGTTCAAAGTGTGTTTGGAACACCTTAACAGTGTCTTGTTTGACACCATTTCTGGGCTTATTTTTAACAAGAATATAGCTGACTTTGGTTAAGAGTTCCTCAATTTGCCGTACTTTATTAAGAGGCCCAATAAACTTGATTCTGTTCTTGATTATCTGTCTGAAAATGCTAGCTTAAATTTAGCCATGTTTAAATAACACTAAATCAATGGAAGATCAATGTTGAATATAGCACTGCCTCTTGGAGACTTTGATCAATGGAGAATTTGGTGGGTTTTATCTGATTGAGACTTGGGCTGAGACCAGACAATCACATGAAAATAACTACTTGAAAGTTAATATATTTTCCTTTTCCTTTACTTTGTGCTCTGTCTACAGTACAAGGGACCTGTGACAAATGCTGTATGGCATATGTTATAAAACATGTGCAAAATATATAGTCGTTGATTGATTCCATAGGCTGCAACATATTTCTTTTCCTGGCCCCACATCAATATATCTCTGTGTCTGTGAGGATGGGAGAAGCTCAAAATGTTAATGCTGTCACTAGTTTTTGCCATATCTTTTGACTAGGGGATCTCTGTCAGCTATTAAATTGCCCTGTGGGCCCCAAATGTCAGCATATGAAACCCCCAGTTTGTAATTTAAAAAAAATTATATTCATAGATAACTGGATATGCCCTTAGAAGCTACATTTTCAGTAAAATCAGTTCTGTCCCTGGATATTTACAGATATATTGATCTCTCTCTAAGCTCATGTGTCTACAGAACCACTTTAGGGGCATTCAGGTGAAGGAAGAGAGGTGCTGTGAGAGACCAAGGCTTCGCACTGCCAGAAAGCTTCTTCCTCCCTGGAGATCCTCCCTCCCATGGTTGATGGAAAGATGAGCATCCAATCTACAATCGCTGCAGGAAACAGTACAAGGAGATCTCACCTGATAAATATAAAGAGCTTTTTTTTAAACCACAGCTTTTTTAAAATCCTCATTTCCAGTTTGTTTTTTTACATACCGTATCCCCTGTCCTCCTAATCCTTTGTGTAGCTATGTTTGAGAGACAGCTACTTACAATTTGTGGTGGAAAGTTTAGAAATACTTCTTCAGGCCAGTCTGTAGTTACCCAAACTGCAAATTGGTCAGGATGCAGAACGAGTCCGTTATTGGACCTCAGAGGGGTAAATGCTGCTTATCCCACTTTCATATCACACTAGTGATAGTGTTGCTCAAGAGAAGTGATTGCACTTTTGCTCATCACACAGAGAATCATCTACTAACCAGATTTTCATACTGCAGCTTTGCAGATTTCTACACTCTGCATTGTATGAGCTCTTCAGCTTACTGCCGGTAGAAATCTCAGAGCTCCTGTAACACTACTGAGTTCCCTTCCTGGAAATAGCCCATATTGTTACTTATCTGTGAACTAACTTCTAGAATTTTAGTATTGTCTTATAATTTCAGACTCTCTTTGCACATTCAATGATCATTTTATCCCTTCTGAAATGATGAAGTCTGCATTATCCATTTAACATTTTCATAAACTAACTTTGGAAATAGATAGCCCTTATATCTGCATCTGCATTTTTGCAGTTCTATCTTTCTCAACAGCTATAGTGTTAGGTCATTATGATGTAAACATTTATCTTAATTTCCATGTGCCTACTTTTAGACACTTTAATGAGTCTACCTACATTCTCCACAGAAATAAAGCTAAAAAGTAATCTGGATACCCTTTATTGTATTAAAAAAATAGAAATATAGTAAAAAAAGAGAAGAAATTGGACTACACACCAGACTTTTATGTGCATAAATCTTGTTGGGATAAATCTTACTCTAATTGTTTGACTTTTGTGACAGGCAATTCTAGTAACAATAACTATCAGGTTGCCTGAGAAAGAGATACATTGGAAACCAGATATCGTTGCTCACAGTATTATGTGGAAAGGAAAAGAGGAACACGGTCAGATTTAACTCTACATAAACTTATAGAAGGAAAGACAGGGGATTCAAACTCTCATAGGCAAGATTAAGGAACAAAGACACAACTTGAATCTCCAGGTTGTGTCCAGACAAAGTGTAACACTACTGATCAAACAAGTCACATAGCTGGCCATGGGTATTTAGAGTAAATCCCCAAATGCCAGCATCCCACCTTTTAGAATAGCCTAGTTGGGATCCAGCAGAGGGCATTATCTGTGGGTGTAATTTTACTGATGTATTAGGAGCTTTTGAAAAATATGCTTTTAATATTCCTCCAAGTCATTGTAGATCATGAAGAAAAAAGGAGAAATTTCAACTGAAAAATCAGACTGTAACAGAAAATAGCAATGAATTCTCCTGTATACAAAGAAAAAAACCTGAATACTGCATGAATTGTTTTGTGGTAAAATATCTGACATTACCAATAGTGAATAAATGCTAACCTCTGCCTTGTCCTAGTTTTACCCACAGAGTATTTGGATGTCAATCCATAGGTACCAGTAGCAGACACCATTTAATTTCCTGTGACTATTTTCAGGCACAGTGTGTTCCATTTTCAATATTGTTAGAAATTTCCAAAACTACCTACTTGATGGTAAACATGAAAAAAATCTCATCCCCCCAACTCTCTCTGGCATTTCTCTTCACCCCAGACTTGATGCTGAATGATTATTCAGTACAGGTTAGAAAAAGAATTTAGTTTTCATGTTAAACTACCCAACTCCTTTTGCTTTATTTTTTGTTCTTGTCATTTGTTCAGACAAAAGCTGGAGATGTTTGATGTGTATTATTTATTCAACCCTTATGAATGAAATAGGGAAATGTTTAAAATAAGCTGGAATAGTATTTCTTGGTGTACAGTCTCCCATTTAAATCATGTTCAAATTTTGTCTTAAACTCCTATCTGTTTTTCAATGCAATTAATGTCCCTAGGTTTCATACTTGCTGTCTTTAAACATGCTGTCATTTAGTCATTAGTTATCCCCCTTGTCTGTCTATTTGGCTTCTGATTCCAGGCCTTTTGCCAATCTTTTGGGTTTTTTGCATCCTCCTGTGTAATTCATTGTTTCAGATCAGTGAATTGTTTATTGCCCGCTACCCAAATAACAACTAACATTTCAAAAAGACACTTCCCTAAACCAACTTACACCAACACCAGAAGCAACAGTTGTGATTCATTGGTCCTGACACCCGTGTCCAAAATGAGATGTGGCGCTTCTCAGGCAGCCTCAGCTCCTTCTACAGCCGAGGAGAGAAACAGGCACCTCCAGGGAGTGATTTCACTTTCCTAATTCCTGTGGTAAAAGGAACCAAACACGATGAGCACAACTTAAAAAATCCCAAAGGTAGATAAAAAAAATTAACTTAAGTGAGAGCCACCAGACTAGATTATGTGGTTGATCATGCCATGCCAAAAGTGGAATTGGACACTGTCCTGGTTTCGGCTGGGATAGAGTTAATTTTCTTCCTAGTAGCTGGTATAGTGCTGTGGTTTGGATTTTAGTATGAGAATAATATCGATAACACACTGATGTTTTACTTGTTGCTAAGTAATGTTTACACTAGTCAAGGACTTTTCAGTCTCCCATGCTCTGCCAGGTGCACAAGAAGATGGGAGGAGGCCCAGCCAAACTGACCAAAGGTCTATTCCATACCATATGATGTCATGCTCAGTATATAAACTGGGGGGAGTTGGCTGGGGAGTAGCGATTGCTGCTCGGGGACTGGCAGGGTGTTGATCAGCAGGTGGTGAGCAGTTGTATCATTGTTTTTTCCCTGGGTTTTGTTCCTCTCTCGCTCTCTTGTTGTTTTCCTTTTCATTACAATTTATTATTATTATAATTTTTTTTCCCAATTATTAAACTGTTCTTATCTCAGCCCACAAGTTTTCTTGCTTTTGCTCTTCTGATTCTCTCCCCCATCCCACCGGGAGGGGGGAGGGTGAGCGAGCGGCTGCGTGGTGCTTAGTTGCCGACTGAAGCTAAACCATGACAGACACAAATTCTTGTGATTAAAAGTGAAAGAAGTTTCTCTGCCTCATCCATTGGAGTAGTAGATCATGGATACTGACATACGGAATCTAGTTTTTGTTTATTGGTTAGAAAAATACTTACCTGAACTTCAGTTTAAGCAACAAGGCACGTCAAGTGCATTTCTCAAACACTTAAAACTGGCCTGATTGCAAAGAGATAGAGTAGGTGACTTCTTTTAACCTTGTTGATAGACCTATCATTAAATTTCTAGTCTTCATAGAAAGGAATAGACAGAGAGGCTGGTAGAAACATGAAACAAAACAGAACCAAACAGCACCACCACCACACTAACGAAATTCCTTACTTCAGGTTGAAATGCTTATATATATATATATTTACATTCATATATGTGTGTATAGATATAACATAGATGGTTCCATATAATTCTGATTCAGTTTGAAATTCAGGTTCTGTGATTAATTATTCATGTTATTTGGCTGTGATAATCTATTTTAGCAGCAATTTAACTAAGATGGCAATCATATATTTAAGAAATCTTGAAATCTGTTGTAGGTCCCCTTTTGTTTCTTCCTTTTCTTTTTGCTGTTCTCAAAACAGAACTTTGCTGTTCTCCACAGATGATATTGCATATTGACCAGCTGGAATATTGCTGCCAAAACTTGGATTCCTTAAGAGAGAACTCCCCCTCAAAGCTGAGTGCTTATCTAGTTGTTAGTCATCTTTGAAGCTGATTATAACTTTGACACATTGAATCAAGGTCAGAGCACAATGCTTGGTTCCAACTCAAGAGCAAATGATGAATATGTCTGAGGAAAATAAAGATTAGTCTCAAATTACTATTGCATACAATGAACTCTGCTTCCAGACAACATCATTAGTTCACATGAGGAGTGGAAGAGATGTATCTGACAAACACATTTATCTGCCTTGGTTATAAGAGTGCCTTTCCTTTTTTTAATTACTATAAAACCTCCACCTTTGCAGATCATCAGGGTGCACTGTGGTAACATTAGGTAGATTCATGCTTTTTGTCCTTTCCCACAATGATGATTATAATTCATGACTTTGCATTTGATTTACAAGGACCATACAAATCTGACAGGGTATTGACTGTGTCATGACATTTATGCTGCCTAGGTGTTCACATTTGCTCAGATGCCAACTTTTTCATTGGCAATATTATTAAGATTAATCTTTTTCCAGATTAATTTTAAGATTAAGCTTTTTCCAATTTTCACTTTTCTAATCCTTCTCATCTCTCCTCCAAGCAAAAGGAAAAGGTAATTAATACTTTTGGTGAATAATTATGAAGTCTGTAAAATTTACAGCATTAATTTTGTTGAAAATGCCTTATGCTACCAAAAGAATTTACCTCAAGGTACTAAAGGATGTGATACACTATGTACACTATGATACTCATTAAATGTCACATGTTTTGCTTCAGAAGTCCATGCATTAAAATGCATTGGTTTAGATACTGGATTTAATATACTTTCTCCATAAACTACAGCTTCTTTATCTTTTCCATACTAGTGTCTGGTGTGCTTCACTGTCAGTTAGAAGAAGGTAAATACATAACCGATGATGTGACCAGTTCAGGATAATACACTGAGTTTATTATCACAGTTTTGAGGAAGTCTACTTTGAGGGTAGGACAAAGAAGATGCTGTTGTTTCATCCAAAGCAGTGAGAATGCAAAACTTATAGAATATAAAGGTTTTAGATGCTGATAAGCAACCAGACTAAGATATCAGCATAAAAAGTGTGAGGGGGAAAAAAAATGTGGGATTAATTGCATTATTCTGAAATAGGTGCTGTTGCCGTGAAGAGCCGAAATCAGAACTCAATAGTCGGGATGACTATTAAGCAGGTATTCTTTATTGCAGCGCTGGGCAGCACTGGGGATTGCTCCGCCACAAGTGCTCCCCCAGGTTAGCACAACACATCAGTTCATATACAGAAAAATCATACATATTCATCCGATTTCCTGAAAAGGGCAGTTTTATGGTGATGAGTTCCCAGAATTCATTTACATAGTCCAAGCATGCGCAGTAAAATTAGGGTTAGGGTCTTTTCACCCTCCCGGTGGTCTTCCATAGTCTTCCTCATGTTGTCCGCTAGTTGAATTTTGGGCTTCCTTCATCCATATATAGTCATTGAATTAGCTCATCAGTCCTTCAGCCTGGGAATGTTACAAGGGGGTCGATTTAAGCTAGTTCTTTGGTGCTTATCTTTGGCACAATCATCCTGAGTTCCTGTTATCAGTGATTTAATTAGGAAGCCTAACGAGCTTGCTCAAGGCCTGTTTAGTCCTATCAGGTAAGAAGTCACAGGAAATGTCCTATCATCAACTCTGCTCAGCAGGTAACTAAAACTATCTTTGCAGGGGAAGAGAACAAAAGAGAACAAGGATGCAAGTGAAACTAAAAAAATGTAAGTCTATGTATCACAGTAAGGTCTTAGTCAGGGATTGTCAGGGATTTAACCCTTTCATTCCCCCCTTTTCTTTTTGAGGGCTTGTAGCTTACTTGCTACAGTCCTCAATATACAGTCTTATTACCCTCTATACATAGGCTTTTCTCTGCTAAACTCTCTAGGAGCCTGACCTTTCTTTTGCTTCAGTTCATGCCCTTATTTCTTGAAGCACTTTACCCTTTAAAGTGTTTTGCAGTTTTGTATGCACTAGCATGCCTCTTCAGCTCTTCTTAAATTTCCTGTTAAAAAAAAAACAAGCAAGCAAGCACATGCACAGAGATTATCTGGTAAACTGACACAGCCTCTTCATGTAAACTAAGAATTGCTTAAATATTCACCAAGTCTAACTCTTACTGGACTACTATTGGAAAGGAGTTACTTTGTTTTTCTTAAGTATGATTTAACACGTGTTTTCATGGACTGCAGCTCTGAAGTTCTTGTCTGCAATATAAATCATACATGGAATACTGAGTTAAGTTTTAAAACCTTTTGTTCTTTTGTTCTGGCTCTAGAAAAATGCTGGAAGTATATGGTATCTCCAAAGGAACCATATTTCCACATCTATCTAAACATATTGTTGTTAATAATCGCTCTTTGAAAATCCCAGATTTGTTCAAGGGAGCCTTAAGGTGATCATTGCTAGTGATCAGGATGCTAGCAGATGGGATCAATTATCCCAGTTCTTCCCCTTGAGTTCTTATGCTTTCCCTGCTGCATCTGCTCTTTGTGTCTGTTGACGAGATAATGTTGCCTTGGTGTAAAATAACTCCCGAAATACACAAAGTATGTTTAGAGAGGAGACATTGTTTTATTCTGCACAAGGTACAAGGTGGAATATTCCCACAAATCAAGCACACCTACTGTAATTCTCTTCAATATTTATACATGAAAGATAACACACAATGCCTATCCAATACATAATCATTAGACTGACTAAGCCTTGGTAACTGTTGGGCTCCCATCTAACTATTCAGCTGATGGCTAAAAGAATTAAATTTTAGTTTCTTGTATGACTGAATTCAGTACTAAGCTGTATCACCCAGTAAGGCATTACAAGCTACATAGCAATTTTCAAGAAGAAATAAAGGCTTAACGGTTGGTAACACATGTACACAGTCAAGGACTTGGAGAAAAAAAACATAGAGAAAGGACCAAAGGAAGAAGGGAGCTTATACTAAAGGGCAACCTAAGACAAGGAGAAAGAGCACATGAACTAGAGACTAAAGCAAAACAAACCAAAAATAGGGTAAAGAATAAGAGACTAGGCTTCAGAAGGAACATTTTTGAGCACTGCTACAGCTAACATACACACTGAGAAATAGTAAGAGAACACTACTACAATTTCCATATATACAAGCTGGGTAGATCAGCTGCCAATTATGCTCACAGGCCACTCTTAGCTGGTGAAGGTCATTAGCACTAAGTAAAGGCCCTCCCTTCCAGGAGAATCCCTGATAGTCTTGTAACACCTAAGCACAGCACCACTGAAATGTTAGTTTATTTCACCTTCAGAAAGTAATATATATTTTTTCAGAAATATCTGAAACTTTAGAAATTTGCTAGACTCTTACCTCTTCTCTTGCCTTTGTACACCTGGATGTTTAGATCAATAATCAACTCAGTAATAGGCAGAGAACAAAGTTAAGTAATTTGTGCCTACCTTTTGTAAATAAGGGCAGAATTGCTATAGTAACAGCAGAAGACACTCAGTCACTGTGACAAAAATGTGGCAACCTGATAGAAAAGGCTAATGAGGGAATTCCATTTCAGCTGAATTTCATTAAAATCAGCCTCTCCCCACTGCAAGGGAAAAAAAAAAGTGGCCAATTAGGTAAAGACTAGGCTAATATTACCCTAATTTGGAAAGGAATTTTGTCTGAAAGAGGTAAGATAGGCTATAAAATACACAGACAATGAAAGGAGCCTAGACAAAGGAAAAATAGCATTGGTTTATGTTGTTATGTCCCCATCTGACTTCTTCGCTGTGAAGGTGAACTCCCTGGTTTCACTGGACTGATATCTTTGATAAGAGTACTATGCATTTCTGTATTGTGGCTTTCTGGTTGACTCCTATGCCTAAACTATCAATTTCCCTCAATTCCTCCTTACCTTCTTCTTTCTGTTGGAAAGACTGGGGTTTGTAGCAGAGCCTCAGCCATCAGGGACACTAGTCACAGTCAGAAATGGGCTGGTAATTCAGGAAAAGGTCAGTAGGACCTAGTATGTAGTCTATAATTATTAACAATACCATTGCTGAGGTAAAGAGACTCAGATATGCTCTGGAGAGTAAGTAGTTTGATGTGCATCATGCAGCACCTAGTAGCCACATTGACTCTTGGCCACAGTGTTCATCTTAGAGACACCGTTGAAGTTGTTCCCCTGGCAATGCCTTGGAAGCCCTTCTGAAATTCAGGTTGATTTGCAAACATGCATGAGTACAGGCTTAGGTGTGTGAGTTCAAATACTCAAGTTTGACACTTTGGGCATAAATAGCTTTAGGAAAGGATTATCACAGAATCACAGAACTGTATAGGTTGGAAAAGACCTTTAAGATCATCGAGTCCAACCGTAAACCTAACACTACCAAGACCACCACTGTACCATGTCCCTAAGCACCTCATCCAAACGTCCTTTAAATACTTCCAGGGATGGCGACTCAACCACTTCCCTGGGCAGCCTGTTCCAAGGCTTGATAACCCTTTCAGTGAAGAAAAATTTCCTAATATCCAGTCTAAACCTCCCCTGGTTCAACTTGAGACCATTTCCTCTTGTCCTATCACTTGTTACCTGGGAGAAGAGACTGACACCCACCTCTCTACAACCTCCTTTCAGGTAGTTGTAGAGAGCAATAAGGTCTCCCCTCAGCCTCCTTTTCTCCAGGCTAAACAGTCCCAGCTCCCTCAGCCGCTCCTCATAAGACTTCTGCTCCAGACCCTTCACCAGCTTCGTTGCCCTTCTCTGGACACACTCCAGCACCTCAATGTCTCTCTTGTAGTGGGGGGCCCAAAACTAAACACAGTATTTGAGGTGCGGCCTCACCAGTGCCGAGTACAGGGGCACGATCACTTCCCTAGTCCTGCTGGCCACACTATTTTTGATACAAGCCAGGATGCCATTGGCTTTCTTGGCCACCTGGGCACACTGCTGGCTCATATTCAGGCGGCTGTCAACCAACACCCCCAGGTCCTTTTCTGCCAGGCAGCTTTCCAGCCACTCTTCCCCAAGCCTGTAGCATTGCATGGGGTTGCTGTGGCCCAAGTGCAGGACCTTGCACTTGGCCTTGTTAAACCTCATACAGTTGACCTCGGCCCATCGATCCAGCCTGTCCAGGTCCCTCTGCAGAGCCTTCCTACCCTCAAGCAGATCAACACTCCCGCACAACGTGGTGTCGTCTGCAAACTTACTGAGGGTGCACTCGATCCCTTCGTCCAGATCAATGATAAAGATGTTAAACAGAACTGGCCCCAACACAGAGCCCTGGGGAACACCGCTTGTGACCGGCTGCCAACTGGAGTAAACTCCATTCACCACCATTCTCCATTCACCACATTATATACAAATGCTTTCAGACGTGCTTTGTTATCTCTGGCTATAAAACACTTAGAAGAAACAAAGTGTTTCCATTAAGAATGCATTTTCTTTGACCAATGTTGATATACAGGAAAAGAAATAAAACTCAAAATCACCCTGTTGCAATTACTTAGGCAATGTGCTTTAAACGCCAGTCCAAGTGTGGCCTGTTCCTACAGCTGCTGAAAGTGGAAGGTTATCACCTGGATTTATGAGCCTGCCTATTACAAAACATTTATGGGCAACTATAACTGCTGGCCCCTAAAGCAAGTAAAAACTGATATTTAACTTTAATATGTCCCCTACTCTCTGTTGAAATGCAAGCATTGCTTTGTAGCTCCAGGCCATGAAAGAATAGAAATACATGACATGAAAAGTTCCTATACACTTTTTTATCTTCTTTCTTTGTCTTTTTCTTTTTCTGTTCCCAGGAGAATTTATCTTTCAGTCATGCTCAGTGTCATTTTTCACAATTGAGTAGCTTTAGCCTAGTTATAAGAAATGCTCTTTCTGGCTATAAAAATGAGTAATATTTTAGGGATTTTTTTTTTTTCTCGGGGGGGGGGTGGGTGGGAATAGAATCCAACCCCCTTGCTAACACTAGGGGGAGGAGGTCAAGTGTAATTTGTACATTTTTAGATTTCTAGCCAAATAAGTGTTGTTTTTCCAAGAAGGTGCCACTTCAAAATGAAAAATTAGAAGAGAGATGTTGCTGTACTGGAAGACACAAAGCCACAAATAATCTTGGGGGGAAAAAAATCTTTTCCATTTAGGTGGGTTTTGTTTCTATATAGGAAACTGTTGATAAAAATCACATGAACTATTAACTGACAAAATATTTCAAATTCTAATTCAAACAATGAAATAACTTCATATTTTAAAATATATGCAACCATGCCATTAGAGGGTGAGGTAACAGCAATATTACAGTGTTTTGCTAAAAGTGGAATGAACACTTATTCATATTAACAACCTTACACATAAGTCTTTGATTAAAAATCCTTGGAAATTTTGGGTTTTGCTGTCCAGCCACGCTGCAACAGTATGTAAACTTCTCTGTTCCTGACAACACTTATTCTTGTGTGCTTGGAAAGCATTATTAACCCCATTTAATAGATGAGGGCCTTTCTTACAGTGAGGCATAAGCGCTGTAAGAGATACAAATGACAAAGTAATATGCAGAGTGAGGAATCAAGCTCAGGTTTTCCTAGTAGAGCTAATTAAAGACTATTTGCTTAACCATGTACTTGGTTTGGTTTACTAGTACCATTTATATAATTCTTACTAATAGCAAAAACACAAAGGACCTTTTTTGGTGTTTTTTTCCAAATTTGGAAAAAAAAAAAAACCCAAGTGACTCACTTAAACCATGAGAAAAATCTGAACTGCAGATTATCCACTTACTATTTTTTCTCCATTTTGAAACAGTGCTTATTTTGAAGTGTTCCAATGTCTAATGTAATATTTTTGAAGAGGTGAGTCCCTGAAAATGATTTGAAATACTAACTTTTACTCAGAAGCAAAGTGGAAAAAGCACCATCAAAGCAAAGGCTTCCTTGTTCACCAATTCTTCTCCCTGGCATTTTGAAGTCCCAAACCATTGTCTTTATCAGACAGCAACAGTGTAAATTTTTAAAATCATTTCCTATTTTTCTACAATTATGAAAAATCCTATTTAATTAGGGCTATGTATAATACTTCAATTTCTCATTCCAGTATATCTTTGCATTCACTTCAGGCTAAAAAGAAAAGTACATATGTTTTCACAGAGGATCATTTATGGATAAGAAAACATTTGAGTTGTTAGGTTGTTTTAGCTTTGTAATACCATCAGTCACATCAGGGAAAACATGGGAGTTAAGTAAATGACAAAACTACTCACTCTAGACTCCTTTGGCAATATATGAGGATCATTGGACTTGGTCTGAAAATGATTCAGATGCCTTAAGATCTGGAAGCATCCCTCTCTAGTATCAACTGTAAAGAGTCCTTTGGGTGACTGAAGTGGGAAGATTAAAGTTAAGGAAGATCAATCAAGATTGAGCTAATATCGATTCCAAACTGGTTCCTGTTTTATCTTCTGCAAAATGGAAAGCACAGAGTGCTTGCACAGCTTTTCCTGCTTAGAGGCTGGTTTGTGGTGTTCAGATTGACACCTTGTTTGTTTTGGGTTTTTTTTCCATGCAGGATTTTTTTGTTTGTTTCATTTTAATGAGCACAAAGGAAATTCAAGGCTCTTGATTGCTGGATATTCCCTTTACCCTGGGGAGCCCTCATTCACATGAGGAAATTCATTATTGCTAAAAGGATTGCTGTTGTAAACACTCAGTCACCATAATGAGGGTTGCACAGCTTACTCCCCAGCACTTCCTACAACAGTTTAAGTAGCACTAAATATGTATTTTATGGTAGTTAGTATAATGCAAGGGAGAATGTGATGCTTCATCTTATGAAGTAAGATCAGGTGCCCAACAGTGAGCTTGGCTGAATACCTTGGGAACTGGTACTGGCTTTTTGGGTGAGACCCAGTTAGCGCTCTGGGTTGCAGCTCAAGTGAAAAATAAAATAAAATCGGGCCCAGCCACAAAAGCATGTGCACCCAGCTCCCCAGTAAGGCAGAATACTGGTATTTCAACATTGCTGTACATGCCACCTCTTATTGGTAAGGTACAACTTGAGGGGAAAGTCCTGTGACTGCTGTTTGAGTACTTCTGGTGTGTAACAATGTGATTGTAAAACATAACTGCTTCATTCAAAGAGTGTATTTGGTTGCAGGCAGACTCAAACATGAGGAGGATGCTGATCCAAAGCACCTTGTCTATTTCAGGTAGCAAGGAGATGGATGTTATTTTTATTTTATTGTTACCTTCCCCTCTTCCCTGCCACCCCATCCCCTTAGCTTAACTTGACCAGTGTCTAACTTTCTCTGTGCTTTCAATTATCGACACAGAAATATTATTTCACATAAGGAAGCTGGCTTGTCTCTAACCCACAGTTACAAAAAGATGTTACAAGGCCTGGAAAGGCCAAGAAGATGTTACAAGGCCTGGAAATTAACACAATTAACCTGAGCTAGTTAATCTTTTATACAACTTAATTTAGTATTGTCCTGGTTTCGGCTGGGATAGAGTTAATTTTCTTTCTAGTAGCCGGTATAGTGCTGTGCTTTGGATTTTAGTATAAGAATAATATTGATAACACGCTGATGCCTTGGCTGTCGCTAAGCAGTGTTTACATTGGTCAAGGATTCTTTCCCCCTTCAGCTCCCCATGCTCTGCCAGGTGCCCAAGAAATGGGAGGGGGCACAGCCAGGATAGTTGATCCAAACTGACCAAAGGGCTATTCCATACCATATGATATCATGCCCAGTATATAAACTGGGGGGAGTTGGCCGGGGGGTAGTGATCATTGCTCGGGGACTGGCTGGGTGTCGGTCGGCGGGCGGTGAGCGGTTGTAATTTTTTTTTATATATATTTTCTTTTTTTTTTTTCCCTCCCTTGGGTTTTGTTCCTCTCTCTCTCTCATTGTTTTTTTCCATCTCATTATAATTCATTATTATTATTACTATTATTTTGTTCCAATTATGAAACTGTTATTATCTCAACCCACGAGTTTTCTTACTTTTGCTCTTTCGATTCTCTCCCCCATCCCACCGGGGGGGGGGGAGTGAGCGAGCGGCTGCGTGGTGCTTGGCTGCCGGCTGGGGCTAAACCACGACAGTCCTTTTTGGCGCCCAACGTGGGGCTCGAAGGGTTTGAGATAATAACAGATTAACCAGAGCGTATTAAGGAATTTAGATCTGTTAGTAGTTGTGGGACGTGATATTGATTCGTTTGTTCCTAGCATCGGTTTACCTGATCTGCACCATGCTCATTTTTTTGCCGTACATGTTAAAGATCGGTGTTGGTTTTTGCAGTTTGCTGTGCTCTGCTTTAATTGGTAATGTTTTGCCTGGGAGATTTGTTATTAAAACAGTGACCTTGTGTTTATTTTGGTATCTAAGTGCTGTACTGAAACCATTACTGTATGTCGGGTATCATCTTATGGAGACAATTCACAATTATACTTCTTCCTCTGAGAGGTTTTTTATGGATGAAATGCAGAATTGTACCTTCACTACTTTCTTCTACAATGCTTCCTCCTTCATTACAGTAACTTTTCAGTATTTTGAACAACCTTGGGTAGTTAAGATACTTGTATTGGTATTGCTTGGGAATATTGTTTCTATCTTGTCCAGGGTTAGTAAGCAATTTAAGAATATCATCCAGAGGTCTGCCCCAAGGCTGGATAGTTATGAGTGGCAGGGTGTGTGGGATAGCATGGGCAAATGCCTAGGGCGGTGGGCACCTCCAGTGTTTTGGAACTTCACCCCTGAACAAGTGCTGAATCCTGAAAAATTAGTAGAATATTTGGAAGAAGTATGCTGTGACTCTTGCAATTCTAAGGAGATACAAATCACTGCAATGTGCTGGGGTCTGGCCCATGCCTACCGAGCCCTGTTTAACGCTACTCAGAACCCTCAAGGATCTGGTGACAAAACAACAGGCACTCCGGCTGCTCCAGCCCCCCCTGCAACAGGCACTCCGGCTGCTCCAGCCACCCCTGGGACAGGCATTCCGGCTGCTCCAGCCCCCCCTGCGACAGGCACTGCGGCTGTTCCGATTCCCCCTGCGACAGGCACTGCAGCTGTTCCGATTCCCCCTGCGACAGGCACTGCGGCTGCAGCTGCACCGAACAAATCTGTTACAAGCACTGCGGTTCAAACAGGGAACGAACCCGTGTCAGTATCAGTCGCCCCTATACATAAAAAGAAATCCTGGAAGCGAAAGTCAGCTCGTTTAGAAAGGGAAGATGAAAGAGCAGGGCCATCACAGGGAGAGGAAGAGGAAGAGGAAGAACTCGTAAATGATACCGAAACTACCCGATCCCTATCCCTGAGTGAGCTGCGAGATATGCGAAAAGATTTCAGCCGTCATCCAGGGGAGCACATTGTCACCTGGCTGCTCCGATGCTGGGATAGCGGGGCCAATAGCCTGGAATTAGAGGGTAAGGAAGCCAAGTAACTGGGATCCCTTTCTAGGGAAGGGGGCATTGACAAAGCAATTGGAAAAGGGGAACCAGCCCGCAGCCTCTGGAGGCGACTCCTGTCAGCTAAAAGAGAAAGATATCCCTTCAAGGAAGATCACAGAATCACAGAATCATATAGGTTGGAAAAGACCTTTAAGATCATCGAGTCCAACCATAAACCTAACACTGCCAAAAACCACCACTACACCATGTCTCTAAGTACCTCATCCAAACGTCCTTTAAATACCTCCAGGGATGGCAACTCAACCACTTCCCTGGGCAGTCTGTTCCAATGCTTGATAACCCTCTCGGTGAAGAAAAATTTCCTAATATCCAGTCTAAACCTCCCCTGGCGCAACTTGAGGCCATTTCCTCTTGTCCTATCACTTGTTACCTGGGAGAAGAGACCGACCCCCACCTCTCTACAACCTCCTTTCAGGTAGTTGTAGAGAGCGATGAGGTCTCCCCTCAGCCTCCTTTTCTCCAGGCTAAACAGTCCCAGCTCCCTCAGCCGCTCCTCATAAGACTTCTGCTCCAGACCCTTCACCAGCTTCGTTGCCCTTCTCTGTACGCGCTCCAGTACCTCAATATCCCTCTTGTAGTGGGGGGCCCAAAACTGAACACAGTATTCAAGGTGCGGCCTCACCAGTGCCGAGTACAGGGGCACAATCACTTCCCTAGTCCTGCTGGCCACGCTATTTTTGATACAGGCCAGGATGCCATTGGCCTTCTTAGCCGCCTGGGCACACTGCTGGCTCATATTCAGGCGGCTGTCAACCAACACCCCCAGGTCCTTCTCTGCCAGGCAGCTTTCCAGCCACTCTTCCCCAAGCCTGTAGCGTTGCATGGGGTTGCTGTGGCCCAAGTGCAGGACCTTGCACTTGGCCTTGTTAAACCTCATACAATTCACCCCAGCCCATCGATCCAGCCTGTCCAGGTCCCTCTGCAGAGCCTGCCTACCCTCCAGCAGATCAACACTCCCACACAACTTGGTGTCGTCTGCAAACTTACTGAGAGTGCACTCGATCCCTTCGTCCAGATCATTGATAAAGATGTTAAACAGAACTGGCCCCAACACAGAGCCCTGGGGAACACCGCTTGTGACCGGCCGCCAACCGGAGTAAACTCCATTCACCACCACTCTTTGGGCCCGGCCGTCCAGCCAGTTCTTTACCCAGCGAAGAGTACACCCGTCCAAGCCATGAGCAGCCAGTTTCTCCAGGAGAATGCCGTGGGAAACCGTGTCAAAGGCTTTACTGAAGTCTAGATAGACAACATCCACAGACTTCCCCTCATCCACTAGGCGGGTCACCTTATCATAGAAGGAGATCAGGTTGGTCAAGCAGGACCTGCCTTTCCTGAACCCATGCTGGCTGGGCCTGATCCCCTGGTTATTCTCTACATGCCGTGTGATAGCACTCAGGATGATCTGCTCCATCAGCTTCCCCGGCACCGAGGTCAGGCTGACAGGCCTGTAGTTCCCCGGGTCCTCCTTCCGGCCCTTCTTGAAGATGGGTGTCACATTTGCTAATCTCCAGTCAGCAGGGACTTCCCCAGTTAGCCAGGACTGCTGGTAAATGATGGAAAGGGGCTTGGTGAGCACATCTGCCAGCTCCTTCAACACTCTCGGGTGGATCTCATCAGGCCCCATAGACTTGTGAGTGTCTAAGTGGTGCAGCAGGTCACTCACCATTTCCCCCTGGATAATGGGGGCTCCAGTCTGGTCCCCATCCCTATCTTCCAACTCCAGGGGCTGGGTACCCATAGAACATTCGGCCCTGCTAATAAAGACTGAGGCAAAGAAGGCATTAAGTACCTCAGCCTTTTCCTCATCCTTGGTCACTGTGTTTCCTCCCACATCTACTAGGGGCTGGAGATTCTCCTTAGCTCTCCTTTTGCTGCTAATGTATTTGAAGAAGTGTTTTTTGTTGTCTTTTATAGCAGCAGCCAGACTGAGCTCTAGCTCAGCTTTGGCCCTTCTAGTTTTCTCCCTGCACAGCCTCGCTACACCCCTGTAGTCCTCCTGAGTTGCCCGCCCCTTCTTCCAGAGGTCATAGACTCTCCTCTTTCTCCTCAGTTCGAGCCAGAGCTCTCTAGTCAGCCAGGCCGGTCTTCTTCCCCGCCGGCTCGTCTTTCGGCACCTGGGGACAGCCCGCTCTTGTGCCTTTAGGACTTCCTCCTTAAAGAATGTCCAGCCTTCCTGGACCCCTTTGCCCATAAGAGCTGCCTCCCAGGGGACTCTGTCGACCAGTCTCCTAAACAGGCTGAAGTCCGCCCTCCGGAAGTCTAAGGTGGCAGTTTTGCCGACCCCCCTCGCCGCTTCTCCACGTATCAAAAACTCTATCATTTCATGATCGCTCTGCCCAAGACAGCCTCCAACCATCACATCACTCACCAGTCCTTCTCTGTTCGTGAACAAGAGGTCCAGCGGGGCACCTTCCCTCGTTGGCTCACTCACCAGCTGCGTCAGGAAGTTATCTGCCACACACTCCAGGAACCTCCTGGACTGTTTCCTCTCTGCTGTATTGTATTTCCAGCAGACATCTGGCAGGTTGAAGTCCCCCACAAGAACAAGGGCTAGCGATCGTGAGGCTTCTCCCAGCTGCTTATAGAATAGTTCATCTGTCTCCTCATCCTGGTTGGGGGGTCTGTAACAGACTCCCACCACAATATCTGCCTTGTTGGCCTTCCCCCTGATTCTGACCCACAGACACTCCACCCTATCATCACCATCATTGAGCTCTAAACTATCCAGACTCTCCCTGACGTATAGGGCTACCCCACCACCTCTCCTGCCTCGCCTATCCCTCCTGAAGAGTTTATAGCCATCCAGAAGATGTTGTATACCGCTCCGGGAAATGGACCACCATGGAGAGAGGTATCCAGTACCTGAGGGAATTAGCTGTGCTGGAAGTGATTTATGGTGACCTGAACGACGTGCGGTCACCCATAGATCCAGACGAGGTCCAGTGCACCAGACCCATGTGGCGGAAGTTGGTACGAAACGCACCACCGTCGTGTGCCAACTCACTGGCAATACTGACCTGGAAAGATCGAGACGGTCCAACAGTGAATGAAGCTGCTAGTAACCTCCGAGAATATGAAGAAAGTATCTCTTCCTCCTTTGTCTCAGCTGTGCGGGAAATGTCCCAGGAGTTTAAACGGTTCAATGAGGATTTGTCCTACTCCCTACCTATACGGACCAGTGTCTCAGCTATTAGAAGTCAGCGTTCTTCTGCTCAAGAGAGAGGATATAGAGGGTACACACCACGGGGCACCCTATGGTTTTACCTGCGTGACCACGGAGAGGACATGAGGAAGTGGGATGGGAAACCTACCTCGACCCTAGAGGCACGGGTACGTGAGTTGCAAGGAAAAACAATCGCCAAAGGGAGTTCTTCCAGGAAAATTGCTGCTCCGGTTTCCAGTGGACAGTTCCCCAGACAGAGTAAGAGGGCTGATTTTACTCCTGATTTTAATGAAGAAATTCCTGACTCATATACACAAGAAAAGGGTAATGAATATTATGACCAGGATTAGGGCGGCCCTGCCTCCAGCCAGGTGGAGGAAAGGGACAACCGGGTTTACTGGACTGTGTGGATTCGATGGCCTGGCACATCAGACCCACAGGAGTATAAAGCTCTTGTAGACACCGGTGCACAGTGTACCCTGATGCCATCAAGATATATAGGGGCAGAACCCATCTGTATTTGTGGAGTGACAGGGGGATCCCAACAGCTGACTGTATTGGAGGCCGAAGTGAGCCTAACTGGGAATGAGTGGCAAAAGTACCCCATTGTGACTGCCCAGAGGCTCCATGCATCCTTGGCATAGACTACCTCAGGAGAGGGTATTTCAAGGACCCAAAAGGGTACCGGTGGGCTTTTGGTATAGCTGCCTTGGAGACGGAAGAAATTAAACAGCTGTCTGCCTTACCTGGTCTCTTGGAGGACCTTCTGTTGTGGGGTTGCTGAGGGTCGAAGAACAACAGGTGCCAATTGCTACCACAACGGTGCACTGGAGGCAATATCGCACCAACCGAGACTCCCTGATTCCCATCCATAAGCTGATTCGTCGACTGGAGAGCCAAGGAGTGATCAGTAAGACTCGTTCACCTTTTAACAGTCCTATATGGCCAGTGAGAAAGTCTAATGGAGAGTGGAGACTAACAGTAGACTATCGTGGCCTGAATGAAGTCACACCGCCCCTGAGTGCTGCCGTGCAGGACATGCTGGAACAGCAATACGAACTGGAGTCAAAAGCAGCCAAATGGTATGCTACAAATGATATTGCTAATGCGTTCTTCTCAATCCCTTTGGCAGCAGAGTGCAGGCCACAGTTTGCTTTCACTTGGAGGGGTGTTCAGTACACCTGGAATCGACTGCCCCAGGGGTGGAAACACAGCCCTACCATTTGCCATGGACTGATTCAGACTGCATTGGAACAGCGCGAAGCTCCAGAGCATCTGCAATATATTGATGACATTATCGTGTGGGGCAATACAGCAGAGGAATTTTTTGAGAAAGGGAAGAAAATAGTCCAGATCCTCCTGAAAGCCGGTTTTGCCATAAAACAAAGTAAGGTCAAGGGACCTGCACAGGAAATCCAGTTTTTAGGAATAAAATGGCAAGATGGACGTCGCCAGATCCCAATGGATGTGATTAACAAAATAACAGCCATGTCTCCACTAACTAGCAAAAAGGAAACACAAGCTTTCTTAGGCGTTGTGGGTTTTTGGAGAATGCATATTCCAAATGACAGTTTGATCGTAAGCCCTCTCTACCAAGTGACCCGGAAGAAGAACCATTTCCAATGGGGCCCTGAGCAACGACAAGCCTTTGAACAAATTAAACGGGAGATAGTTCATGCAGTAGCCCTTGGGCCAGTCCGGGCAGGGCAAGATGTAAAAAATGTGCTCTACACCGCAGCCGGGGAGAATGGCCCTACCTGGAGCCTCTGGCAGAAAGCACCAGGGGAGACTCGAGGTCGACCCTTAGGGTTTTGGAGTCGGGGATACAGAGGATCCGAGGCCCGCTATACTCCAACTGAAAAAGAGATATTGGCAGCATATGAAGGGGTTCGAGCTGCTTCAGAAGTGGTTGGTACGGGAGCACAACTCCTCTTGGCACCTCGACTGCCGGTGCTGGGCTGGATGTTCAAAGGGAGGGTCCCCTCTACACATCATGCAACTGATGCTACGTGGAGTAAGTGGGTTGCACTGATCACACAACGGGCTCGGATAGGAAACCCCAATCGCCCAGGAATCTTGGAAGTAATTATGGACTGGCCAGAAGGCAAAGATTTCGGAATATCGCCAGAGGAGGAGGTGACGCGTGCTGAGGAGGCCCCACTGTACAATAAACTACCAGAAAATGAGAAGCAATATGCCCTGTTCACTGATGGGTCCTGTCGTATTGTAGGAAAGCATCGGAGGTGGAAGGCTGCTGTATGGAGTCCTATACGACAAGTGGTAGAAACTGCTGAAGGAGAAGGTGAATCAAGCCAATTTGCAGAAGTTAAAGCCATTCAGCTGGCTTTAGACATTGCTGAATGAGAAAAGTGGCCAATGCTCTATCTCTATACTGACTCATGGATGGTGGCAAATGCCCTGTGGGGGTGGTTACAGCAATGGAAGCAGAACAATTGGCAGCGCAGAGGCAAACCCATCTGGGCTGCAGCACTGTGGCAAGATATTGCTGCCCGAGTAGAGAACCTGGTTGTAAAAGTACGTCACGTAGATGCTCACGTACCTAAGAGTCAGGCCACTGAGGAACATCAAAATAACCAGCAGGTGGATCAGGCTGCTAAGATGGAAGTGGCCCAGGTGGATCTGGACTGGCAACATAAGGGTGAATTATTTATAGCTGGGTGGGCCCATGACACTTCAGGCCATCAAGGAAGAGATGCAACATAGAGATGGGCTCGTGATTGAGGGGTGGACTTAACCATGGACACTATTGCACAGGTTATCCATGAATGTGAAACATGCGCTGCAATTAAACAATCCAAGTGGTTATGCCTCTGTGGTAATGGAGGTTGATGGCTGAAATATAAATATGGGGAGGCCTGGCAGATCGAATATATAACGCTCCCACAAACCCGCCAAGGCAAGCGCCATGTGCTCACCATGGTGGAAGCAACCACCGGATGGCTGGAAACGTATCCTGTGCCCCATGCCACTGCCCGGAACACTATCTTGGGCCTTGAAAAACAAGTCCTGTGGCGACATGGCACCCCAGAGAGAATTGAGTCAGACAACGGGACTCATTTCCGAAACAACCTCATAGACACCTGGGCCAAAGAGCATGGCATTGAGTGGGTATATCACATCCCCTATCATGCACCAGCCTCTGGGAACATTGAACGATACAATGGACTGTTAAAGACTACACTGAGAGCAATGGGTGGTGGGACATTCAAACACTGGGATACACATTTAGCAAAGGCCACCTGGTTAGTTAACACTAGAGGATCTGTCAATCGACCTGGCCCTGCTCAATCAAAACTTTTACGCACTGTAGAAGGGGATAAGGTCCCTGTAGGGCACATAAAAAACATACTGGGGAAGACAGTCTGGGTTACTCCTGCCTCGGGCAAAGGCAAGCCCATTCGTGGGATTGCTTTTGCTCAAGGACCCGGGTGCACTTGGTGGGTCATGCGAAAGGATGGGGAAGTCCGCTGTGTACCTCAAGGGGATTTGATTTTGGGTGAGAATAGCCAATGAACTAAATGGTATGATGTTAACTGCTATATAATACTGTGTGTCATCATTTGTATGATTACTATACACCATATCAATGGTATTTCAATAAGGATCACCCAGATTAGTGAAGAATGAACTTTGATGAAACCAAGCAAAGTGCAGTGGTGATGGAACCAGAACTGGCTTCAGCATGCAACAACCTAACACCACACACCATCTCTTCTGCCCTGAAGGACTATTATGACAGATGGAGCCCAAAGTCATGGACTAAATGAACTTAATAAACATTTTAGAAGGATGGACCATAGACCAAGGGAATGATAACTGTGTGTACATATATAGATATACATACCAAGAGACAGGAAAAGTGGTGGTGATTAATTGTATTAGAAAAGGTAGAACCTGGGCATGACATAAATGGTATAGAATAAGGGGTGGATACTGTCCTGGTTTCGGCTGGGATAGAGTTAATTTTCTTCCTAGTAGCTGGTATAGTGCTGTGCTTTGGATTTTAGTATAAGAATAATATTGATAACACGCTGATGTTTTGGCTGTCGCTAAGCGGTGTTTACATTGGTCAAGGATTCTTTCCCCCTTCAGCTCCCCATGCTCTGCCAGGTGCCCAAGAAATGGGAGGGGGCACAGCCAGGATAGTTGATCCAAACTGACCAAAGGGCTATTCCATACCATATGATGTCATGCCCAGTATATAAACTGGGAGGAGTTGGCCGGGGGGTAGCGATCATTGCTCAGGGACTGGCTGGGCGTCGGTCGGCAGGTGGTGAGCGGTTGTAATTTTTTTTTATATATATTTTCTTTTTTTTTTTTTTCCCTCCCTTGGGTTTTGTTCCTCTCTCTCTCTCATTGTTTTTTTCCATCTCATTATAATTCATTATTATTATTACTATTATTTTGTTCCAATTATTAAACTGTTATTATCTCAACCCATGAGTTTTCTTACTTTTGCTCTTTCGATTCTCTCCCCCATCCCATCGGGGGGGGGGAAGTGAGCGAGCGGCTGCATGGTGCTTGGCTGCCGGCTGGGGCTAAGCCACGACAAGTATATTCTCCTTTCTCAGAGTGAGCTTGACCCTTGCATAATATCCAGTGATTGAAAGACCTGTGATGAAGAGATAGACAGATCCTTTCAGAGAGAGAGAGATAAGTGAATCTTGGAGAGCTGGAGGATTTGTAAAATCAGTTCAACACTGAACCTTTCACCTAGTCCTCAAAAAACCCCCAAAATCTCCTGATAATGCAAAACATAATTTCTCGCAAAAAAATGAGAACCCACCCAAAAAGAAAATCCATCACATAATTAGCTGGAAATAAATGGAAGCACAGCCTGTCTTGTGTTCTCATTCACAGCTTCTTTATTCTGCCTTAATGTAAATGACAATCAGGTCTTTGGCATTTATCTTCCATCCAGCTCATGCTATGTCTCTTTTTTTTTCTTTTTAACCTTGCTTTAATGGATTTTCTTTACCCTGTTGTGCATTGGTGGAGACAAATCAGGAATGAATTTGGACCTGGTCTTCCTCTGTATAGATGATGATTTGTATCATGCAAACTGAGCAAAATCACTTGGAGAAATAGGAGATGCCAGTCAGGAATATAAATCAGAATTTTCTCAAGAAGGTGACTGGACTAAGACTATAATTTTCCAAATAGTGTGTTTGTCCTGAAACAGAATAAGTATAATCAGATCATGAAACATAATAGGCTTTTATAATATCTTTTTAATGGCTTTGTGTTTGTATGTTTTGAGACGTGCACGCCTATAAACCTCTCTGAGAAAGGAAATAATAAAAGGTATTACAAATGTATTGCTGCAAGTGCTTCCTGCAAGATATGTCCAGACTAAATATTTTTATAAACCCATCCAATTTAGTAATACTTTAGTAATGTTAATCAAAATTAACAGAATAGCAACTTAAAAATGTATATCCTTTTTAAAAAGTGTTTAAACTTGTGCTAGTCTCTGACACAAGTACATACATGCCTTTGCAGAGTTAGGGCCAAGTACACGAGGAAAATCTGACTCCCTCTCCAGTCTGGCCCAAAGCTTTCCAGCTTCTTCCTTTTGCTACATTGGGTCTGGAATTCAAATTACCTCATATGTTAAAAATATTTCAGTTGATGCAGTTTGAATGTCTACTGCAATGTCTGTCTAGAACAAAACTTCAGCATTCAAATCATCCTGTGAAATGGAGGATTGCTTAGATATAGAGTAAAATGCATGAGATGAGCACCTCAGTTGGACTTCCAGCCTTCTGTAGTGTGGGACCTTCTTACTAGCTTGAACTGGGCTTTTACACTAGAGAGGCTTGGAGAAAGTGGAGCCGCAAGTGCTTAAACATGTACATATATGTGTGTGTATATATATATATGTATTTCAGATTCCAGTGGGGAGAATTGATAATTTCACAGGAGCTTTCTCCTCTCTTGGGAACTCATGTTGATTTGCAGATGTAATGTTCTACATTTACTATGAGCTACAGTAACAGGTACATCCTACAAAAAATTTGCTGCAACTCTTGGTCTTTCCAGGAAGCTCTCCCCATTGCTATTTCCTTATTTCCATTTCTCTTATCTGCTCTTCTTCATCTCCATAAATTTTAGGTGTAGACCACCATAATCCTTGTGCTTCCCTCAGAATGGTTTGATCTTTACACCCCACCTTGCATTGCAGTGGCCCAGACCTTGGAAACACTTGATCTTACCTGAAAGCTTGATTATTTCTTTTTAAGACTCAACCCAGACTGAGCATTGCCTTATTCAAGCCTCTTGTGATTCAGGCACTGGACTAGGAGGTGGTGTGGGGGGGAAATCTCTAGAACAGAAGGGCTTAACCACCAATGTTGTCAACATGGTGACGTGCTGGTGCATGCCTCAATTCATTGGAGGCACATACATGGGGGGGAATGGCTCTTGGTGGTTCACCTGGCCCTCTACTGACAACCTGTGTTTCTGTTGAAAGGGTAATCCCAGCACCTGCCCATCTTCTGTAAAGCATGTTGAAATCCTGTTTTATGGTTTGGACAGACACTGTTATTGACTCAAAGGGATGATTCCACCTGAGTGATGGATGGCAGCGGGGGCCCTGCACTGGGTCCCCAAGGCTTGGGCTGCCTGTTGCTCTGCCATGCACAACAGGCAGAGTGACAGGCCTTTAACAAGAACAGCTGTAGCAGGCAGCAGTCTAATAAAAGTAATCCTATTTACAGCCTGCCTTGAGATGTTGCTGTGAGTTGAAAAGTTCACCTCTGGTGGTTTCCTGGGCTTGTTACCTTTTCTGCTATTTCCCTTGCATATAGCTCAAAGGCGTGGATTTTTATTAAATGGGAAATAGAAATAATAAAGGAAAAAATACAAACTGAAGCATGTTCTTGAATATGGCAGAAGTCCCATCTCTTGGACTTTAACAGCAGCACATTTTTGTCTCCCTGTCAGAGAGACAAAGCAGTTCTTATAAACCTAATCTACAATATCACATATCTTTAGTATGTGGCTGATATTATTATCTCTTATCCACCGGCATGCAATCCTAAATTAATTAACTTGGCAAGCAGAAGTATTGTGCTGTGGCACAGCCAGTGTCTGTTACGCTCACAAACCATCCTACCCAGCTGGATATCAAGACTCTTTAGCTGCCTACACTTACTTTTGATCTGTGTGACATACAATAAATCCAGTCAGCAACCCCATAGAGCTTGGCTCCATATCACCACTGAGGAATGGACAGACTGCTTTTTTTCCTTTTCTGTAAAACTAGAAGCCTTCTCTGCTCACCAGATGAACCCAAACGAAGCCTTATTTTTCACTATTTGATTGTATTTCTTAAACCATTGTGTAGAAGATCAGAAAATGGGGACTAAGAATAGCCACTGGGATGGCACATTAACATTCATACAGTAGTGGATTCAGATTTCAATTATGTGGCTGTAAAAACGGAAGAATCTGGTCTGACATGGTTTGGCACTCTAATGTGAATGAGAGACATCGGGATTAATTGACTAGATTTTTAATTAGGGTCAGGTTCAGGGTGCCCACTTCCTTTTTTTGAGGTTTGAATGATTTCCAGGAATCAGCATCTCCTCTGTTCCCTCTCCATCGATGTTTGTTCATCCTTCTCATATTCTGATCTGCCAAATTTTAAATGGAGAGAAGTGCTAAAATATGACAAAGATCTTACAGCATGTCTGGAAGACTAAACTCTCATAAAAATAAGATCTTACTGTAGCCTTCTAGGCTATAGCAAATGAAGAAAAGGATCCTGTTAGATTATAAAAACACTTTACTAAGTTACCTTATTTTCAATAAATTTAAAGTCATTTTTTGACATTTTGGACAAACTTTAATGGAAAAATCTTCCTTTTTTTTTTTTTTTTTTCTTCACAAAAGTCACTTTAGCAACCAAAATTTGACAATGTTCAGGTAATAAAGTAATAAAGTAAACATTTTCAATTACAATCTCTGCCACCACATATACATACAAATTACGGGCAAGATGAACAGTATGTAAAATTTAGATATCGTTTGATTAGAGGAGTGCACTATTTTTGCTACAAAATCAAGAATAATAAAAGATTGTTAACATTTTTCATTAAAAATGTACTTGTAGCTTTATATATATATATATATATATATCAAATTAATTGTCAACAGAGGCAGTTAAATAGCAGCACTGAGAATCAGTGACATTAGGCTCTTTGTGGCATATATGTGTCGAATAGCCACTACTTAAATCTGAAAGTCCTATTCCAGGAGAGAGAGAGAAAAGACTGGAGAAATAAGAACAGCTACCATGTGGGGGAAGGGAAGAATTTATTTCAAAATCTTCTGTAGGACTTTGTTATGGGACAAATTAAAATCAATTGTTGTGGTTTAACCTCAGCTGGCAACTAAGCACCACACAGCCGCTTGCTCACTTCCCCCGCGGTGGGATGGGGAAGAGAATCGGAAGAGTAAAAGTGAGAAAACTCGTGGGTTGAGATAAAGACAGTTTAATTGGTAAAGCAAAAGCTGCATGCACAAGCAAAGCAAGGAATTCATTCACTCCTTCCCATGGGCAGGCAGGTGTTCAGCCATCTCCAGGAAAGCAGGGCTCCATCACGCATAATGGTTACTTGGGAAGACAAATGCCATAACTCTGAAAGCCGCCCCCCCCCCCCCTCCTTCTTCCCCCAGCTTTATATGCTGAGCATGACGTCATGTGGTATGGAATAGCCCTTTGGTCAGTTGGGGTCAGCTGTCCCAGCTGTGTCCCCTCCCAACTTCTTGTGCATCCCCAGCCTACTCGCTGGTGGGGTGGGGTGAGAAGCAGAAAAGGCCTTGACTCTATGTAAGCACTGCTCAGCAATGACAAAAACATCCCTGAAAGACAGGGATGGGCTGGGGAGGGGAGCAATCTCCCATTGTTGAATGACCAAAATAGGGAATATGTGTGCTAAAAGCAGAAAGAAAAGGTGATTAAAATAGTAGATTCAAAATCGGGCTATTCTAATTAGAAATTGATTTGAACCAAACTCTAGACAAAAAGCCATTCACACATCAGTCACCTTGGAATGTATGCATTAAGAATGCAGTGAACCAAACTTTCCTAATAGTGACAAATTTATGTAAATACATACTTAGCAACTTCTCAGACACAATTATCTTTACTTTGTTACAACATCTGGCAGCTGAAAGCTAAAGGTAGGAAGTATGTTGGGAGTTCACTGGGGACTTTGCTACTCATGCATTCCACCAAAATTGTGTGAATTGGGAATAACTGTGATTACCCAGAGGTAATAATGATGCTAAAAATGAAACAGATTAATCTGGTCCTCTTTTATTTTACTTTTTTCTTGCAAAAATTGATTATTTCACAGAAAAATATTAACTTAAAATAAATACTTTTAAAAAAAATTGTATGAAACCAAAACACTGAAGACAGGATCATCTTGGTTGTATTTACCTGAAGGTATCCAGCCTAAGTATTTGTTTAAGCTCCTTTCAATAGTCAATGCTGAAAAATAAATGTTCCCAAACACGCTTCATCCTATCCTAATACAGATGTCTGAGGCCACTAACAACACCCTGAAGGTGTTGATAGCTCTCATTTGAGGACACATCGAACCTAGATGATGACCTTAGGTCAAATTTAAGGGGTGATTCACTGCATGTCTATTAACTGTGCATTTTGCTGAGTGTTCAGCTCCCTCTTCAAGTGTGTTTTCTATAAGACCTGTATTGTACCTACCCACTGTGTCTCAATCAGAAGATATTTCTCATGGTACTAGATTTCTATCTGTGAGAAAGTGAATCCTGCTCTTACAGTGGGACTCAGATGCAGGTATCTCCATTGTAAACTTCTGAAAGTAGATGCTTGAACCTACAGTTGAAGCCTCCTCCTTCCTTCTTTATACTTCAGGTGAGATGACTCTTACTTAAATGTTCAAGTTAGGTGAGGAGGGCAATAAGATGTAAGAGATTTCAGCTGGGATCCTTTATGTGTGCTGAATGTTTGAGGATGAGAGCATGACTGAGAGGCTCCCCTAATCAGATGAACGAAGGACTTAGGTTTTTTTGTTTTGTTTTGTTTTCCTTAAATTCCTCAACTAGAAGGCTGTAGAAAGTTTCCTTTTCAGTTAACTTCAAAGGTTTAGCTTGTAGCCTGAAGAGGTATGAAGACAGGTACTGATATAAAACTGTTCCTTTCTATTCAGCCCACCTGAAAACCAATCTCACACTCATTTGCTGTACATATCTCCAGAGATCTGTCTTCTATCTGGGACATTACAGCTGTCTCAGTGCACATCTGTGTGGCATGTATAGGGACAACTGAGCTGGATTGGGTCATGATGAACCTGTGTGCTGGATTTGGCTGGGATACAGTTAATTTTCTTTATAGTAGCTAGTATGGGGCTATGTTTTGGATTTGTGCTGAAAACAGTGTTGATAACACACTGATGTTTTAGTTATTGCTAAGTAATGTTTGCACTAGTCAAGGACTTTTCAGCTTCCAGGTGCTTCCAGCTTTCACTCTGCCAGGTGCACAGGAAGTTGGGAGGGGACACAGCCAAGATAGTTGATCCAAACTGGCCAAAGGGCTATTCCATACCATATGACATCATGCTCAGTAGATAAAGCTGGGGAAGAAGAAGGAAGGGGGGACATTAGGAGTGATGCTGTTTTGTCTTCCCAAGTAACCATTATGCGTGATAGAGCCCTGCTTTCCTGGAGATGGCTGAACACCTGCCTGCCCATGGGAAGTAGTGAATGAATTCTTTGCTTTGCTTTGCTTGCGTGCGCGGCTTTTGGTTTACCTATTAAACTGTCTTTCTCTCAACCCACGAGTTTTCTCACTTTTACTCTTCTGATTCTCTTCCTCATCCCACCAGGGGGAAGTGAGCGAGCAGCTCTGTGGTGCTTAGTTGCCAGCTGGGGCTAAACCACGACAACCTGGAAGTAGAGGTTATTTCCAAACACAATGGCAACTTCATCACACTTTCTGCTCTAAGTTGGCTGTATGTGAAGTGCTGGGGATACAAAAGTTGTACAGATGCTTCCCTCTCTTTGGTGCAGGTCCTCTTTGCCTTGCTCTGTCTGTGATAAAGACATGACCAAGGGTCTTAGAAATGTTCCTCACACTACAACTCACTGTACTGCATTCAGCTGAGAAAGCTCAGTGAGCATTGTATTAGGGCCAAGCAGTCACTAGGAAAGCACTTAATTTGACTGTCATTATCTCATAGCAGTGGAGATATGGTAAGCCTGACAGCTGATATCCTACAGGATTCTGCATTTCATTTTTTCCTAGTAAGAAACAAAGCCAAAAATACTCTCTATTTCCCCCCCTATAAATAATAGTTGGCATGGTTTTCTTTGGCTTACAGATTTGCCCTTACAGCCATGGGTTTCATCTACACAAACTTTAAGAAGTGAAAATAAGGAAATGCAACCCTGCTGCATCTAATAGTTATGATCTAGTTCCTCCATTGCTGCACTGGATAAAATTAGTGTCATAGTGATGAAATCCAGCTATATCACAATTTCAAGTGATGCACTAGTAGCCATGGCAACAAGGTATTCCCTTTCAGTAAATGCCTGTAATGGTGCTTTTAAGATTGTACATCAAAGCCAAAGCATAGCGTTGAATCACCCTGGATCATCACGTCCTGCTTGACCAACCTGATCTCCTTCTATGATAAGGTGACCCGCCTAGTGGACGAGGGGAAGTCTGTGGATGTTGTCTATCTAGACTTCAGTAAAGCCTTTGACACGGTTTCCCACGGCATTCTCCTGGAGAAACTGGCTGCTCATGGCTTGGACGGGTGTACTCTTCGCTGGGTAAAGAACTGGCTGGACGGCCGGGCCCAGAGAGTGGTGGTGAATGGAGTTTACTCCGGTTGGCGGCCGGTCACAAGCGGTGTTCCCCAGGGCTCGGTGTTGGGGCCAGTTCTGTTTAACATCTTTATCAATGATCTGGACGAAGGGATCGAGTGCACTCTCAGTAAGTTTGCAGACGACACCAAGTTGTGTGGGAGTGTTGATCTGCTGGAGGGTAGGCAGGCTCTGCAGAGGGACCTGGACAGGCTGGATCGATGGGCTGGGGTGAATTGTATGAGGTTTAACAAGGCCAAGTGCAAGGTCCTGCACTTGGGCCACAGCAACCCCATGCAACGCTACAGGCTTGGGGAAGAGTGGCTGGAAAGCTGCCTGGCAGAGAAGGACCTGGGGGTGTTGGTTGACAGCCGCCTGAATATGAGCCAGCAGTGTGCCCAGGCGGCCAAGAAGGCCAATGGCATCCTGGCCTGTATCAAAAATAGCGTGGCCAGCAGGACTAGGGAAGTGATTGTGCCCCTGTACTCGGCACTGGTGAGGCCGCACCTCGAATACTGTGTTCAGTTTTGGGCCCCCCACTACAAGAGGGATATTGAGGTACTGGAGCGCGTACAGAGAAGGGCAACGAAGCTGGTGAAGGGTCTGGAGCAGAAGTCTTATGAGGAGCGGCTGAGGGAGCTGGGACTGTTTAGCCTGGAGAAAAGGAGGCTGAGGGGAGACCTCATCGCTCTCTACAACTACCTGAAAGGAGGTTGTAGAGAGGTGGGGGTCGGTCTCTTCTCCCAGGTAACAAGTGATAGGACAAGAGGAAATGGCCTCAAGTTGCGCCAGGGGAGGTTTAGACTGGATATTAGGAAATTTTTCTTCACCGAGAGGGTTATCAAGCATTGGAACAGACTGCCCAGGGAAGTGGTTGAGTCGCCATCCCTGGAGGTATTTAAAGGACGTTTGGATGAGGTACTTAGAGACATGGTGTAGTGATGGTTTTTGGCAGTGTTAGGTTTATGGTTGGACTCGATGATCTTAAAGGTCTTTTCCAACCTATATGATTCTGTGATTCTGTGATTCTGTGATTCTGTGGAGCAAGTACTGACTTCAAAGCAAAAAGGGCAGAACAATAGGTTATTCATAAACAGATAATAATTCTTTTCCAATTTACAAGTTTTTCTTTATGCTCTGAGATAAAAGCCAGAGCAATATAGTGGATCTTGCACTACAGTTGTGTACTCTGAGGTTACTGTAGCACCTCCTATACTATCCTGGCTTCCTACACGGCTTCTGCTCCTCTCCATGGGCCTGGTGCTCATTGCAGTGCCTTTGAGCTCTACAACAGTCAATGTGATTTAGTCTGAGAAGGGGGTTTACAGAACTTATAGGAATCAGAGGCAGGCAAATAATTTAAATAGATGGTCTAAGTGTTCTAGTCTGGCTAGATATTCTAATAGCCTTATTGTGAAATCTTAACACTAAATTAAAAAGCTAGGTGGTGAAAAAGCTGTTGAAGGGGAAAAATAGTGCTTAGAAATGGCTTTAAAATAAAAAATAAACTAAAAGATATTCATGTCTGAGGAATACTAATGTTTTGCAAGGAATATTAAGCTTATTGCTAATTAATTCCACAAACCCCAAAAAAGTGAATTGAAGAAAAATTCCTTATTACAGAGGAATTTTTTACATCATTCATGCAGTAGTGAGGCCTACTACCTTTCCTGAAAAACTGAAGCTCCACATTTTTCCTTTGTAAAATGATTTCTGTTAAGTATCATTGCTAGAGTTACTTTTTCTCTGAAATATCTTATTTTCACTCCCATACATTTACAATGTAGTATCTTTTATTGTGTAGTGAGTATAATGACCAGGTCAGGACACTGATGCTTTAATTAACAGTAACTATGGAGAATATAATGAACTCACAACACGTAATATCTGGCTGAATATCTGAAATGGCTTACAAAGAGGTCAAAGTATTTTTGTGATTGAATTCCTTATGTGGCAGATAGTGCAAATACAGAGATTGTCCTTTAGCTCTGTGTGCATATTTCTCTGTGTGTGTATGTATGTGTGTGTGAGATAAAACCTGCCACAATTCAGAGTTAGGGGCATGTGAGTAATTGGAGGATTTAATAATTATTGTTTTAATCCCTGGAGCATGAATTTTAAGATCTCTTCCAACATTTGGAAACACTATGTCAGCTCTTTAGAAACTAAATAAACTTGGAAAACACATAAATGTTTAGTAATAGAGGCTACTAGACTACTGGGTTACTTATGTTTCTTGTCAATTTGCTGTAGGAAGATTTTGAACTAGCCATGTCTCAGTAAAGACCATTTTCTTTCTTTGTCTGGCTCATATCACTATTAAGACCAATGAAGGGATGATGGCAGTTTTGGTGCATGTGGGGAAGAATTTAAAAATCACACACAAAAAAAGAAAGCCAGTAGCAACAATAGACCTGAACATAAATCTGAAGCTTATGTCTTTAGATGATGAATTGAAAATTAAGTTAGAATGGTGTATATCTTATCGATGAATGTGAGATGGAACTTTCTAACAGGTACATCTCCTATAATCTCAGAAGGTCTCCAAAGCCAATGCACTCAAAAGAAGTGACACAAGAAGCCTGTAGCTCAAAATACACGAAGAATAAGTGCTGAGTATCAGCTACTCACTGGTCATGGCAAACAGCTGAGGTTTTCCCTTCAGCTTTTTAGTGACATTCTTTTCTTACTCAGCTCCACTCTCTAAACTCTCCTTGCCATAGCCCATCTACTGCATCACACGGGTGCTGAAAGCTTAGTTCAGAGTGAGGTTTGTGTTCACTGCTGACTAATTCTATCAGGTTTCTGTGGAGTTTTTCTTGCATGTGTGTGTTTAACTAGATGAGATGACAATTGATTTTTCCAAAGGTTAATACTTCTCACTGCTAAGTCACCAAACCTATTTAAACAAAAATAAAAATAATGTACCATTTGAACTATTTAACCAATCTTTTTCAAGATGGCAAATTATATATTGAGAATACAGACATTCATCTTTGTAAAAGCTTTCATTCAAAGCAAATCGTGTCCTATTCTGTACTACTCAAAATTGGGTTGTTTTGCCCATATGAAGGTTGATAACTATAGTCCAATAATTGTATACTTATACTGCTGTTTGTCTGCTTCTCATTTGAGAAACACAGCTTAATTAGAATTCCAAGTGTAATCCATTTGTTTCACGGAAAAAGCTGCCAAGCGCAAGATCTGACATTCAAAACAAAATCAATACTTTTGTAAAACATGTAAACATCTCTGGTAATATCACAGGATCGAAGTAATTTGCATCATGTAGTAAAGCTCTAATTAAAGATGCGACAGGAGTAAAAATTGTATTTTTTCATTATTCAGTCTGCACTTTACTGTTCAGTTCATACAAGGCTATTGATTAAATGTTCATGTTTATTATAGCTCCCCCCCTCCAATCATGAGTGTGAGAAATGAGTTAGTGTAGATGAAAAATATTCATTCCTTGTCAGGTATAAGAGACACTCAAGGTCAGATACAGATAAGGAGAAACAAGAAAATGGAAAGGTTTTCTTTAGTCAGCTATAGATTAATCTTTTTTCTTTTTTTTTTTTTCTTTCAAGAAATATCCCTGAATTTCTGTTAAGGGAGTCAGGTATCAGTATAGTTCTTATCTGTTTAAAAAGTTTTAGATTTGATGAGCTCATAATATCTGGATCTAAAAGTTTCTCTAACCTCTGAATTGAATTCTTAAGGCCAAACTGTGAAAGCTCATTTAGATGCCAAGATACCTCACTCTAGGTATAAACCTATTTCTCCCAGAGGAGCAATTCATTAATTAAAATATAATTCGATATTGACTTAAAAGGGTGGCAGAGACTTAGAAAAAAGTCATCTTGTCCACCTTCCTGTCTTAACAAGGGTGTTTGCCAAACTTCTTAAAGACTTCCAGTGCAGGAATCCTATTCAGTAAACTCTGTGGAGCTCCAGTGATTCATTTGTTGTTAAAAAGATTTTCCTCATGCTTCCTCTCTGTGGTTGAAACCTTATTTCTTGGCTGTTCTACCTTGGACTTAGAGCACATATTGTTCCCTTTTTCACTACTGCATTTTTTAAGGTATTTGAAGCCAATTATCCTGTTCTTACCAAACATTTGCTGGAATCTGGCTTTCAGTCCTGGGTTCATACCCTTTGGGAATCTAATTGAGATCTATATGTTAGAGATCTAGTTGACAAGTTGAGGTGGATAAACCCATCCACAAAAGTTTTGAATCTTAAGTGGAATGAATCAAGCTAAGCTGGATGAAGCTAGGCTTAAGTATTTTGTTTTAGAAGACTTTAAAGCCTTTATTCCATGTGGCAATAAAATTCTGAAGAGAGAGTGGTAGGAATAATAGAGAAAGTACAGTTACATGGGTCATCTTCCGGTTGTCTGCAGCTGAAAGTCAAGAAATGAACAAGTAAGCCCTGGGGCACCTTAAATAATTTTGAAGAGGTCAGGTATCAACTTTAGAGCTAAGCCCATTTGTTTCAAAAGGAGCTGAATGGCTATTTCAGAGGGAAGAATTGAAGAGAAGGATAAATACACTGTCAGCAATAGAAGAGAGAAAAAACAGAGCTTCTTTCATTGGACTTTCACAGGATTTAGAGGCTGGAGTCATACCACCCCTGGTTAACATGGAAGAGAAACCCATACCCAGAGAAAAAACTGCCGTAGGATTGGTCCTCTGGTTACTGTTTTCTAGAATATCTGTCTACACCCATAACAGAAAATATAAGCCATGCCTGAAGTGTAAATGTTAAGGACTTTATTCAGTAGCCCTCACCTAGATGTCTTCTACAATCTGAGATAGCCCAGGCAGTGCTATCTGGTCTCCAGCCGTTGCTCCAGATTTGCACAATCTCCCTCAGGTCCTGTGTGAGATCTGCCAGTGCCACCTGGATGTTTTGGATACCCAAGGATATCTCAAGTGGTCCTAGGTCCCCTAAGTGTGGGCAACCGAAAGAAATCTTAAGTCAGTGGTAAAACCCTGCATTCTTTAAGAGATGGCCAAACAAGAGTCAAAAACCATATGAAGACATTAAGGTCCAATCCCAAAAGCAGTATAGCTGCATCAGCATAACTTTACAAGGATAATTGGCTTTAGTTTGCAGCAAAGAAAGTCTACTTCAGAATAACTTGTCAGTGTTACCTCTGGGGTTTCTGCACTGGTGGTGGACATGCAGCCAGTAGGACTAACTATGTTAAGGAAGGCTTGATAGGAATATGTAGAAACATTTTTGGAATAAGAACAACAAGAAATGTTCTGGAACACATGTATTTATATACATCCTAATGATGTTTTAAGACATGGAAACCTGCGGAGATGAATCTGTCTCAGTTTTAAAATCCTAGTCATTTAAAATTAAGAAAAAATTCTAAAAAAAATATTTTGATCTTGAAAAGCCCAATTTTCTGGAATTCCATTATGTTTCCTGATGGATTTCAACAAACAAAGCTCATGGATATTAATGCAATTGCTACATGCATATCTGTTATTATATAGACTCAGTGGGGAGAAATCTTCTTGCTAAGCTCTTTCTACAGCACCTTGTACAGCGATGTTCTACTTCAACATCATTTTTTCTAATTGGATTGGAATAAAAATGATTAATTCAAGTATGTCTACAGTTTCCATGCTATCACTGATCTTGTTTTCTTTTACTTTCATTTCAAATGAGAGGATGATAAAGCATACATATGAAATTTTCTTTAATATCTTTGAAGAAAGTATCCTTAATAGCAGTGTATTTAAGGAAAATGCAGTATTTAAGGAAGGTGTTCTATCAAAAGATGGATCTCAGAAAAAGTCAAATTTGCTTATGAGATACCTGGGCAAATGGTGATAAAGGCTGCTATTCTTTCAAAGGAAGTGAGGATAAAAAGTGAAATAGCACTAAGATTTTCTTGCTAGCAGAGGTAATACTTAATAATAAAATCAGAGAATATGGAGCTTTGGGAGTTTGATTTTTAGGGTTCTTTTTGTAAAAGATGAAATTATATAAGAACGAATATATAGAACAGCTTTCTGGAATATATTTGCTGATAATGGAAATAAGGCTGGCCTATTCACTGAGGTTATACACTGAACAGTTCTGCACTGTATTAAAAATTACTAAGTCTTTCAGAAGTAAGCTAATGCACTGCATGTAGCCATTCAGGTTCTGTTAACCATTAAACTAAATAGAATACTATTTAATGCATGATTTCATTCAGTTAGATGAAGAATGCAGCAGTGGGCCCAAAGAGGTAATGGGTAAGAGTGGAAGTTTAAATAAATATTTCCTTTTGTTGGGAGGCATTTCCCTGTGATTTCAAATGCCTTATTAAAAGATCTTTATGGATACCCCACTAATGTGTGCCAAAAATGTTAACAGATTATTCTGTCCTCTATGTTGATAACATAGCTGTTTGTATCCCTGCTGGGAGGAAAGAAACATATTTTAATTGGCTACTGATGAACCTGAATTCTTTCTTACAGTAAATTCTTTCTTTCCTTGAAAACACTAGATTGGAGCACCCAGTCAGGCTAGCAAACCCCTGCAACAAATAGCAAACTTAAAATGTGGTTTACCTGAAGTTAGCTGTCATCTTTCCATTTTATTGATATTTCATTTTGGATACTGAAGTGTGGGATTCATTGCATGCAAATCTAATGGGGCTGCTTCACTACTTCAGTAAGGGGAAAATTAGTGCTGTGCTGAAACACTGTGTAGACCTAGATGATGCCTACTAGTTCTAGTCTGAATTACTATGTAGTTTATGCTGCTCACCTAGATTATGATGTTTCTCTGTTATACAACTCTTTCTTCTAATTGTTCCCTTTTTCTGCCACTGAGCTTGCAAGCATAGCTGTTCTGCTCAGTGGTTATGGAATAATACACAACTAAACTATCATGAAGAAACTCCTAAATTTCATTCAGGTTTCTTGCTTATTTTTTCCTCCAATCAGTATTCCTTATAACTTTCCTCTGTTCTGGGAAAACAGACCTTTTGAATCACTAAGTACATATATTACTTGTGAATATTGATTTCTGTTTGTTCATATTAGGAGTAATTCAAATGTTTAATTTTTTCCTGACAATCATCAACTTCCATACATGCTTAATTTCTTCTTAGTCACCATAATTGAAAAGAGCTAAAATCCCCAAAGACAAAAAGAAATGTTGTAAATATCTTGGTTGCTCAATGTTTCCTTTTAGTTTCCCTTTCGCAGATAATTTGGCCTAGCTTGCCAGTATTGTTGGCCTTAAGTAAGGAAGCTTAGATAGTAGAATTGCTAACGAGCATTCTTTATTTGACCTAATCATTAGAGTAAGAATGCTTTGCCTGTGTTAAATCCTTGGTTAGCTGAGATGATAGTTGCAATGAAGATAGATAAAAAGGAATTCTTCAGGCCCTGTGCCCCTGGAAAGGGCTGATAAGGAGAAACTACACAAGAACCACCTGGTTTTGGATATGCAAGGAAGGTATGAGCAAGACAAAGATGGACTGAGCATGCGTAAAGACAAAGTTCAGTCAGCGGTCAGAGTGATGAAGACTACTGACTTCCTCCAACGACCACCAGAGGATCCCTAACGACCACCTAAGGACTTAAGTACACATGCATCAGGGACATTTACATATATTAATGAGTTCCAAGAAATCTCATGTTTATATAAATTAATCTTATGAATATGTATATTTTGCAACATATAACCTCTGCGATCTTGCTTGTTTGTCGGAGCACTTATGGTGGAGCGATCCCCAGTGCTGCCCAGCGCTGTAATAAAGGATGCCTGCTTAATAGTAACTCCGTTGCTATTGAGTTTTATTTCGGGAACACTCTGAAACTCCGATTCACCTGTTGGGAGATTTGGATTTTAAAGGGTAGTCTCCACGAATTTTGTTTCATAATAACCTCCCCAGTAGTTATCTCATGAGGGGAGGGAAGTACACTTCTTAAGATGTTTTTGCATTTTGAGCTCTGCTAGAGCTATTGCATCAAGTGCAGTTTGTAAAGATAGAACTTATTTAAACTTAAAATAGCTTGGGGAAAGGTAACATAGGAGATAGGCTAGCACGTAACTCACCAGGTCAACTGCCAGAAATTCCCCTGGCTGATGAATTGTGGGGGTTAGTGTCAAATGAGCTATTGTATGTCTCTTTTTCTGGTATCAATATCTAAGTTAATGGTTTATAGTAAGGTTAGATACATCCACGTGAATTGCACAGGCAATTTCTGGAAGGTTAGGGACAGTCAACTGGGACTGGGGATTTTAGTGAAAGTTATGCCATGCTAATTCATTCTTTAGTGTCAGGCAAGGAGGCGAGTCAAATCCACATGTAGCAATTGCACTAAATACACGCAGGAAATAATTCCTGCATTGAACAGTCTGGCTGCAATTTTAAAAGCACAAATAATTTTCTGGAGTTACATTCAAATAAGGCATATTGATGTTCAGTAGCAGTAAAAAAGGCTTAGCATGAACACTTATAGAATTTTGAGACTGACTTTGTATTATAATGCTTTTAAATCATCTCAGAAAAGGAATTTTGAAGTATACTATAAAGAATCTTTAACAAGAAAGCTTTAATGTATTATACATATGATGGTATTAGTGGTAAGCCCCAGTGTCTTTCCTTGGAAATTTAGAAAATCCCAGTGGAGTCTTCAACAGACTATGCCACCTAAAAGTTTCTCAAACTATATCAAAATTTTAAGAAGCATCACAGTTAACACAAACACCTCTCCCCACTCTCTGACTCACAGACTCTTTTTTTACCATTTTTACAACTGTACTCTATTAGAACCCTATGTATTTTGCAGCAATAAACTCTTTTTATTCATGAAGTTTCATATCAATCCCTTCTTAACCTTTTAAGGACTCTTCTAATGATAAAGTTCTGCCCAGCTACTCCTGGTACACTCCCCTAGACGTTGGAACTGAAACAGCCTTAGAGAAACTTGGTGTCCAATACATCTCTGGTGTGGTGGTACAAGACTGTGTTGCTGAAATTTGTTAACATCTTTGATCTTTGTTTTTAATTTGTGGATATACTTCTTATATTTACAACAGAAAGCTTTCTATTCCCTTTAAAATGCTTGGCACAGCGTCATTTTAGCTTTGTGTACAATGCAGAATTTATAGCTTACTGAGATTGGCAAAGGTTTTCTACTCTCATTTCCTTATGTACTTGAGGTACAAATCATTTAAGCAAAATTCCCATACAGCATTCATGCACTTTACAAAGCAGTAGGACAATATAACAGAGCAATACTATTGAAGATAGCCCTACAAATTAGAAGAAAATGTGATCAGTTGGCCTTGAGAGTCCATTTAAATGAGGACAACAAGATGGTCTTTATTTCTTTAGAGAGGCTAATCTACAAATAAATTACTGCAAAAAGAGAGAAACTATTCAATGTGTGGTTTCTGGGGAGCTGCTGGAATATGTATGAGCTGACAGTGGAAGATCACTATGTGATGGCTGATAGGGAATGAGCAAGACAACAAGACAATAAGAAGATGGACTGCAAAGTCTATTGAATGGTAACATGTAGAGTTGTGCTGGCCCTGCAGCACTGACTATCTTGCACCATTTACAGATCTGTGTAAGATTTGTGTAAGAATGGGAGATACTTAGTTCCTTTAAGTCCATTAAGCAATGTGCTCTGGAAAAGGAGGAAGACCAGACTGGCAGGACGTTTGAGGGTCATCTATGAATCCTAATCCCTGGCTACAAAGAAGTAGCACTTCTAAAAGGCACTAGCCCTTTATAAGGAAAGGAAGGTTTTCTAGATATCAGTGATAGCAGAAGATTAGAGGCTGGATTCTAAGCAGGTGCAAATCTCTCTAACACTCCCTCTGGGCTGTGAGAGACTGAAAGAGTTAATGTCTCAAACATTGTGGCAAGGCAAGGCGCGATTTGCATGGTGACAGCAGGTCGGCTAGCACCGGACAGGGGAGAGCGGAGAACAGGACGTGGAGAGAGCGTCTGAGGATGCGCAGTTCTGGGTTCTGCCAGACCTTACCATGTATGGCCAGAGGTCACAGAGTTGATCTGAGGAAGGGGCTTGCGACCACCCCCCTCCCCCAGCGCCTGCGCAGAAGATTGAGAACTTTCTAGAACAAGAACCATGTAAGTCCTCAAGGGGCGTAACCAGAGGCAGGGACTAGAGTATAAAAGACACGCCCCCCAGGGAACCACGTACGTGCCCATCACTGGAGGATTGCCGCGCCTGTCATTGTCATCGCGGGATCCAAGGGTGGTGATACCTTTCTTTTCTCTATCCTCCTCTCTTCTCCTTTCCTTTCCTCGCTTCTCTCTTCCTCTACTCTTCCACCATATATAAGTTTGGGATAAATTGTGACGGGTTGCCTGGAAAATAGCTCCATTGCCAAATCGCCTCTGTTTGTTCGTTGGGCTTGCCAGTTCGTTAAGTTTGTCCATTTGTCGAATTCGCCAGTTAATAAAATTGATAGTCAGACTGTTCCTCTGAGTCATTGTTGTGACTCTACCGGCCATGCGGCTCTGTCGAGCAGAGATTGGCCTTTGTTGGTACACAAACCCTCGGGGAATCAAAAAGATTCACCCATCTCGCAACCCACCGAGTGGGACAAGACATGGGCATGTTTGCCGAAAAATAAATTAATTAAAAAATCAGCAAACTGATACAATTGCTTTGAATGCTGATCAATGATTTCTTCACTCAGAAGCCTAAATAGATGCAGGTACAAAATATTAAATTGTACTTTCCGCTGCACTTGTACAAAGGTTACTTAATGCACAGCAAGAGTATTTATTCTCTGCTAAATCAGTTTCATTCACTGGCTATATTTCTGATGCTGTACCTCCTGCCTTTTTTACATACCAAGTTGCCTGTAGTAATCTTTTACCCTTGATCTTATAAACTTCTGGGCAGAGAACATCTTGCTCTTCTGAGCTATACAGCATCTGTCACCAGAAGGCCCAGGACAACTGCTATGTTGTTTGCATTGTATGTAAACTTGAACCAGTTACCCTCAGTCTTGTTTAGGGAAAAGGAAAACACCTTATGTATAAATACAGGAATTTATTGTTGGTATAACTGAAATCTTAACAGTCTAATCCAAATTATTATTATTAGTCCAGATGTGATTATAAGAGAAAGGAATAATACTACAGAGTCTCAGTATGAACAAACCTGCCTTTTGCATCTATCTCCTTAAAAGCTAACATTGTACCATACAAATACAAAGAAAAACAAATTAGCCAGTGACCTGTTGTTAGAAAACACTCTGTTTCAGCTAAAGTAGCTAAGACAAAGCCCCAGGCAAGTGAACACAAATTCAGACAAAGGGAGCCTCACAAGCCTTGCTCCTGAGGCCCTGCAAACTCTGTACAAAGCCTCTTAGTAGCAATAGCAATACTGTATTTACTGGGCTGCAGCACTACAAACTGATATTCATAATAACTCCATGAACTATTTTATTAGATCTAGCTTTCAGGAGGACAGCATCAAAAATTGCAGTGTACAGTTTTAAAATTTTTATGACTTCTGAAATGGACGTGAGAAATCCTGGGAAAACCCCACCTGTCAGAAGGAAGAAGGAAAAAACTGGGGCCACATAGCCCAGTAAGTCTGACCTGATCAAGGACATTCCCCAGTTCTGTCCCATGGTCAGTTCTTCCTGGGGCAGAATATTTTCTTCTCTGGACAGCTGTTCCTTTGCATGTGATTGCCTGCAGCATTTTCCTCCAGGCTTTTGCCTAGAGGTTCCTTGTCTTGGGCAACTTTGTTCATGTAGCTGTTGCCTCCGGGACGTCATGAGGATAATTTTATTAAGACTTGTAAAGTGTTCAGATGATATAATAAGAAAGGCCAGATAAAAGTCTTACCAAAAAATGCAAGCAGGATACATCAGGGCTATGGAATCAGCTTTCTAGAATATATTTGTGAGAGAGAGAGATTGTTTTCCTCAATTACTCACCATTAAAATTTGCCACTTTATAATCAGTTCTGTAGACTGTCAACTGAGTAGTTAAATGCTTTGGGGAGAGTATCATAACTAATCAGTGAATCATTCATTTACAAATAGTTTTCTCCTCTTGAGCAGCTGCAATGTTGATTGATCTGAGGCTCTTCATCAGATAGTGAGATAAACCTACATTCATTATGTGTCGCTCCAAAGCCTGTCAAAGTCAATGAATCTCTTAATTGACTTCCTTGGGCTTTGGAATAGCCTCTATTTCTGTAATCTCTAGAAGCTGTCCAGAGACACCGTTTCTAACTTTTTGCCTCTATTATTCATCAACAAGAAAGAGGAGAATCGCTGAGAAACTTTTCATTTTCTCATTGTATACCAACCCAACTGAGACATAATATTGTCTGGGGAATACTGGAGACATAAGTGGAGATGAAAACATGTACATCTCGAGGGGCAATGGAAGAACAAGTCTAGTGTGAATTATCAAGGATGAAACGGCAAATAACTTAGTGAGGCTGAGGAACAAAATTTATTTTTGTGAAAACATGTACAGCCCTAGACTGTCAAACAGGTAAGTACCAGATGTGACACAGAGGACATCACACGGTGGAAAGACTGACTTTTAAAATTATTTATCTTTTTCTGATCTAATAATCACACAAAGATCCTTTCTGTCTCTGTGTCCTCTAATTTCTTTGCTTTGAGCCATAATTTATCCTTATCTTGTAAGTTTATTATTATTTTATTACTTTTTTTAGGCATGAAGGAGTTGCTATTTTTTCCTACTTCTTTTCTGAATTTTTGTAGATATTTTTATTCATGAAATGGGGACTTTCCAGAGGAGATGACTACCTGATATTAAATAAGTTGAATAATGAAAGGTATTTACAGAATATCGCAGCAAGATGAGGAAATGTTAGGTAGGAAAATAACAAAATTTGATCCTGGAACGGATGCAGGTTATAAAAGGTTATAGCACTTTGGAAATCAAGTAGATGGACTCATGCCATCATGCACAATTAATGGATCGGGCCATGATGGAAAATTTATTTTCTCGAAAAAGAAAGAAGCTCTGTGAGCATTGGCTTAGATGTATGGATAATCTTTAACCTCATAGACCCTGAAAGCACATTTTGCAATCTAATTTCCCTTCTACTTTGTATGCATAAGATGTTTTGAGAGGTTATTCAGTGCTGGCCATTGTCTTATTCTTTGAAATTAAACCTTATGCTTTCAATACTACATGTCATTATGGGATGGGACGTATCTTCTCAGGTCTTATATAGCTGATGATTGAAGCCTAAATTTTTTCAAGGCATGGAAGAAATTAATCCTGTGAGCTACCTTATAACTTCCCAGTGATTCTGCTCATAGACCTCAATTGCTAAAAATGAGGGAAGGATTTTTCACTCACAGTTTGGTGGAATGATATATGTGCCTGCAGAGATGAAAAATTGCTGGCTTGGTCTTGGTGGACATTAATAATGAGGAAGAAAATATCTAAAACATTAGGTGCTTATTAGTCTCAGAACTGTAAGATCAGCTATATTAACTCCTTCTGGTGACCAGTACTAATTATGCTATTACCTAATTCCAGTAGCACCACAGTGACTGTTCCCATCTGACATTTTCTGATATGCAGCTGGGTGAACTGTTTACTTAAAAGAAGTTTAAATAAGCTATTCAGAGCAGTTTCAATTTTGCTTTTAGTTGATCATGTCTAATCCTTACTAAACTTAATAAAAGATGGACTTTGTAACAGAAAAAAAAAGGCTTTAAAAATTGCAACCTCAATAAAGAAATATCAGTACAATTAGGATAACTTCTGAATCTTGTGTGATATTTGAAGTGTTCTAAAGTTAAAAGTGTTAAAACAGTGTGAGGAAGAAGATAGTGCGGGAAAAGGGGCTCTGAACTTCTTTAATATATTATTAGATCTTAAGTGGGGATTGTGGAAGAATGGTTAAGTGAAAAAGGACACAGCTTAATTGATGTGAGCAATCCAGCCTTTGATGGGGCCTGGGAGCCAGAGATCAAGGTGAAATTCCCTTGAGAACAGCAGAAGGAGTACTTGGTAAAGCAAGATAAGCGGGACTAAGCCTGGGAAAGTGCTGATAAACCCCCCTTTGTGAACAGTGCGTGAACGGCAACTTTGTACCAATCATATAATTGTTTTAAGCGCGTGGACAAGTATAGTTATCCAATAGAATAGTCGCTGTTAGCGCGTGCTTTGCTTAGCTTCTATATAAACCTGTCAAGTAATCTGAATAAACGAGAACGACCATACTCATATTGAGATTCATCGTTACTCCGGGTCCGTCTCCCACTCCGACATCTGGTAGCAGAGGATGGTTACGCACCGATGAAATCGCCGTGACTGCGGTAAGCAGCTAGAGGAGGGGAGTGGGAAACCACGGCTGAGAGAAGCGCTGCCTGGGGCAAGAAGCAGGGCAGACGCCGGTGTGAGGTCGCTCCTCACCTCTCAGGCGCAGTGATGGAAACAGAAGCTGCGGCCACGTTGCTCACTGGAATCCTCTCTAAGAGAGGGATAGAAGCACCAGTGAAGCAGTTAATAAGGTTGATTAAGTTGGGACAATGTTGGGGTCACTTTTCTGACACCTGCATGTTATTTTCCGTATCGGAATGGCGAGATTGTGGAGGAACAATGTGGCAGAAAACAATAGAGGGGGATAAAAAGGAAGAAAAGGAAATAAAGGCGGTTCGTGGACTCTGGAACACTGTCTTGGAAACTTTGAAAGCGATGAAGGCGGAGAGGGAAGTAGCTTGCGCTGCTGCCCAAATGTTAGGTCCGGGAGTGTCTAAAGATAAGCCCGAAATCAAACCGGGACCTATTGCGCGATTTTTTGGGCTGCCTGCCGTGAGAGGCGCGTCTGGAACTGTCTGTAAAAACGTTTCTGAACTGCGTGTTATGGCGGAATCAATGCAGGCGCCAGAAAAGGCGGAAGTTCCTGTTAGCAGAGTTAATGCAAACTGTGAAGCGAATGCGGAAGTAGCTCCGCCAAAACCCCCTGGAGGGGCGGGAGCGACAGAACCTAATGACTTGGGCGGAGCAACCTGCCGACTTCCCCCTGCAGCTCCGCCCAGTGAACCACCCTCCGCGCCTCCGTTGCCGCCCTCAACCTCATTCTATCCGCCTCTACCTCCCTCTACGGAATCCTCTGGAACTACCACATCACCTAACGGGGAGGAGCTGCCACAATCCTCTGATGCCACTGCAAAAATGTTGCAAGCAGTTTTAAAACGTCTTGATACTCTGGAATTACAAACAAAAAGGAAAGGAGAAGCTGTGCCTCCATGTTTAATGAACCTTCCAGCACTCCCTAGAACCACACGCTGGAGTGGTGTCATCAAAGATGCAATTCTAGAAGGACACTGGAAGCCTGTGGGGGAGGGCTGAAGGCCCTGCGACATTAGCGTTTCCGGTTATACAGGAAAACGGGCAAGGAAAGTGAAAAAAAAAAAAAAGCCAAATATGGATTATATTGCAACTGGTATCCTCTTATGTATGCATATACAAAGGATGATTAGCTGTAAAGCCTTCTGTGAGACATTTTATATGGAAAACTATTTACAAAATGTATCGGGTTGCACCAGACAGCTGCCTAAATTCTGGAATGAATATCTGCTAACCATTTATATGCCAAGATTGTCATTCACAGTTACTTTGTAACTGTATCCAGACCACTAAAGCAAAAACATTATTTGGCAAGTATTATTATTTCATTATTAATCATTATTATTTCATTATAATATTAAATAAAATTAAATATAAAATTAAATATAATATTAAATATAAAATTAAATTTCATTATAATATTAAATCAATATTATTTCATTATTGATCATTATTGAATTTTTGTGAATGGTAATATGAAAAACTACTCAAGTTCTAGAGATGACTGAGAAGGATTGTCGTGCATAGTACTACTTAGTTATTGTAACTTTTCATTGCTTAAATTACAGTTAAAGGTTTTTTTTTCCTTTTCACGTTTTAAGCATCTTGATCCTATGACCTAGACATACAGTACACAAAAAAAAAAAAGGGTCAAGGGTCTTTCCCCGGATTGTGATGATGAACTTGCCCTCCTCAGTACCACTGAGAGAGTGTTCCTGTCCCTGTTCATACCTGGGGGGGCAGCAGGACGAGCCCTGAAACAGGTTGGGCAATTAGCCTGTTGGGCTGAAAAACAAGCAAATGTCACCACCCAGGTAATAGAAACATTATTAGAGGATCAAAATAGCTTACACCACGCAATTTTGCAAAATAGAGCAGCAATTGATTTTTTGTTATTAGCCCAAGGTCATGGTTGTGAGGATTTTGAAGGCATGTGTTGTATGAACCTGTCTGATCACAGTGAATCAATTCACAAACAACTACGATGGCTGAAAGAGCATGTCAACAAAATTCGACAAAATCAGGGGTTTTTTGATGAGTGGTTAACCAGTTTGTTTGGGTCCTTACCATCATGGCTAAAGGGTTTGTTAGCTGAGGGATTACGACTTTTAATAATTTTAGTTATCATAGGTCTGTGTTTTTGTGTAGCATGTAGCTGTGTCAAAAAGGCTTTTAGAACCATGATAAATCATGCCTGGATCACTCAAAAACAAGAAGGGGGAATTGTGGAAGAATGGTTAAGTGAAAAAGGACACAGCTTAATTGATGTGAGCAATCCAGCCTTTGATGGGGCCTGGGAGCCAGAGATCAAGGTGAAATTCCCTTGAGAACAGCAGAAGGAGTACTTGGTAAAGCAAGATAAGCGGGACTAAGCCTGGGAAAGTGCTGATAAACCCCCCTTTGTGAACAGTGCGTGAACGGCAACTTTGTACCAATCATATAATTGTTTTAAGCGCGTGGACAAGTATAGTTATCCAATAGAATAGTCGCTGTTAGCGCGTGCTTTGCTTAGCTTCTATATAAACCTGTTAAGTAATCTGAATAAACGAGAACGACCATACTCATATTGAGATTCATCGTTACTCCGGGTCCGTCTCCCACTCCGACAGGGATGACTGAGGAGGAGGCAGAAAGCATCAATCAAAACCCTTATATTTTGAGGTTAGACAGATCAAATAAAATGAAATCCGGTAATACTTCAAGATGCTATGGGTTACGAGCTCTTGGCAAAGCATTTTTTCTTAATAACTGACTATGTGGGAGGTCCTAGAGAAGTAAAGGCCCCACCTTTTTTTTTCTTTTTTAGACCAGCTATTCAGTTGTGTAGGCTAGACACACCTTAGCTTGTATGAGAAATGCTCACTTTATGTTGCACCAACTGATTTATTCATAATAATTTGTTCTGATCTTAATATTCTGGAATGCATTGAGAGATGTGCAAGATCTGAAGGAACAAATTTTTTTCCCTGGGCAGTTATACACCGAAATATGCAAGATCCTTCCTCATATTTCATCATTTTGTTGCATATATATCCAAATCTTCTCATCTCAAAGCTAGGTATAAACTTAACTGAAATACTGTTGCTATGTGGATCCAAACAAAGCATTTATGAAGGCTTTGTATTTAGCACTCAGTAACTATGAAATTGTTGTGTATTTGGTACTGCTATTATGCTGCTGATGGTTACTACACATTGTTATTTAAATTCAGTTAATCTCAGAAATTGTAACTTTAAAGATCCTATTAGCTTTGGAGAAAACATCTTTATTCAGCACCTGAAGGAAAATATCTCTAAAATTTAAGGTTCTCAGCTCTCATACAGATTGTTTACTTCATGTATTTTAAAATAAATTTGTCAAAAGGTTTGAGCAAACAATTTAATACACGATCTCCTGTTTAAGTAGGAAAAAAGGCTGATCATGAGTCGTTGATTTTTGAATTCACTTTATCTGAGGTTGTCCAGGTTTTAAATTCAGCTGATACTTAAATATACTTGAAACGTGATTGAAACATGTACCTGAGAAGGTAGGGTTGAGTATGCATGGTAACTTTGTATGATCTGAAGTACCCTTTGGTCCATCTCCCTCCATTAGCTGAGAGAGGAAGGAAATAGTGGCCATAATCCCAGAATAAACATTTCAATCAGGTATTTTAAATTATTAGATGAATTAATGGAAAAAATGTTGTGAGACACATGCTTGGCTACAAGGGAGAGCAATTTGTTAAGAATTCTTTCTTGTTAGGAGGCAGGAGATTGGGAATGCTTATATACAAAGTACCAAAGCAATCTTCATCACAAAGATCACTCTGTTATGATAAATGGACCTGATACATGGATGGAAATCCAGATACCTGGTTAGCTCTAACAGGTATGAGACCTTTCATATCAGCTGAATTAACTTCCATGTCTTCATAGAAGGTCTTTTCAGAGTCATCATTTTTATTCCAGTCAGGATTCATTTAACCTAATTTTAGCCATATTAAGAAGGTTTAGCTAAATATCTAGTCTCCCTCTATGGTTAGTGGAAAGACAAAGAAGCATTTCTAGGATGCAATTCATCAAGCTTGAGATGATTTGTCCACTTGTGTTACCTATCTCTAGAAAACCTATTCCATGGTTTATTTACGTGACAAAGTTAGACTGATTCTCTAAGATTTATAAAGCCAAATCAGTTCCTCTTAAGTTAAGATGACCACTTATCAAGACATGTTAAAAGTGGTATTTTTTAAAGAATGGAGATAAAACAGTTGTAGTATGGAGCTACTTGTGATATTAAGAAACTGAATTAAAACGTCCATTGCATTTTCACATAAACCCACATTGTCTCAGAACTTCCTCATGAAAACTCATTTATCTGTCTCCTGTTATTTCCTCTTATTTGTTACACTTCAGATTCTCAAGGGCAAGATTGCCATTTGTCTTTTGTTTATAAAGTAGCTACCACAATTCACTCCTGATTTAAAACTTCCCATGGTGTCATCATCAAAATAACGATACCTCTAGAAATCATAATCTCTGAAAATTTTTCTGGTATTGGTTTCCCTTTCCTTCGTTTCTTGCAACTAAAGCTAAATCTATGCTTTTACACAGGATAAGTTATTAATATCTGATGCATTTTCAGTCTGTTACATAGCCCGTACTCCTTTTTTTTTTCTGATGAGAATGACAAAGGCTGTGAATAGAAAGTTGTAAAAAAACTAGTGTAATAGAAGGGAAACATATCTGAAGTCTAGGTGGGGAGGAAGTATTAGTGATAAACTGCCAGTTTCACGCTTTCTCTGGCAACCTACATTACCTTTTCCCCCCCTAATACTACAACACCATTGAGTAGGTCTCTGTCCTGCTTTCGGCTGGGATAGAGTTAATTTTCTTCCTAGTAGCTGGTATAGTGCTATGTTTTGGATTTTAGTATGAGAATAATATTGATAACACACTGATGTTTTAGTTGTTGCTAAGTGGTGTTTACACTAGTCAAGGACTTTTCAGCTTCCCATGGTCTGCCAGGCGCACAAGAAACTGGGAGGGGGCACAGCCAAGATAGTTGATCCAAACTAGCCAAAGGTCTATTCCATACCATATGACGTCACGCTCAGTATATAAACCGGGGGGAGTTGGCCGGGGGGTAGCAATCACTGCTCGGGGACTGGCTGGGCGTCGGTCAGCGGGTGGTGAGCGTTTATATAACTTGTTTTTCCCTGTGTTTTGTTCCTCTCTCTCTCTTGTTGTTTTCCTCCTCATTACAATTTATTACTATTAATTTTTTTTTTGTTCCAATTATTAAACTGTTCTTATCTCAACCCACGAGTTTTCTTACTTTTGCTCTTCCAATTCTCTCCCCCATCCCACTGTGGGGGGAGGGTGAGCGAGCAGCTGTGTAGTACTTAATTGCCGACTGGGGTTAAACCACAACAGTCTCTGACACAATGACTGCATTATCCACTGATGGAATAAGCAGCTATTATTGGCCCATGTTGCTTCATTTGACAAGGGGCAGCTATAATTTTACTTTGTGTGTGCATTTCACCTGCAGCCTTTCTGAAAGCACTCATCTGTATGCAGTGAAGCTGAGAGCCAGGCAAGCACACGTTCTGTCCCCATCCATGGCATGTCATAATGGCAGCACCTAGGAAATGCATTAATATTTATGGGAAGGGAACAAAGAAATCAAAGCATCTCTGTCTGCCTCTCAATTTATTCCTCTTTTTATAAATTTAATTTTGGAACAATTTTTGGAGGGATAGACCCTGCACCAGCTACAGCAAGACAGGAATGCACATGTATGGTATTTAATTGTAATTGAGAAACTTCATGCTGACTTTTTCTTCAGTGAGTTTGTGATTCCCTCCACCTTTTAAAAATTTAACACTTTTTAATCTCTTCCAATGAAAAGGCATTTAATAAGCACTTTCTCCTCATTAAGCACCTCTGTCTGTTTCTTGTTTGGGAGATATAAGGATGCCCTCTTTCTCCTAAAGTCCAGAGATCAGCTGGGCAGAACCACAACATCAGAGTCCATATGTATGCAATGCTACCTTCACACATGAAACCATCCCAGAGGTTCACAGTAAGTCATATTTCCCCTTCCTGCACCAAGAAGTACAGAATGACCAAGAGGTGTGTGTATTTGTTAGTGATCTGGATACTTCCTCAAGCACCCTATTCACTTCTATGTTCTCTGCAGGAGAGGCTGGAGGTGAAATGCCTCCTGGGGGGAGATGGAATTAATACAATTCCCGGTATGGGATGTCTGAGGCATCATCTAACAACTAAACTCTGCAGTGCTGTAGTTTTTCCCATCTGAGCACTTTCAAGTACTAATTTTTTTGTAAACTAATCTGTCACACAGTTTGACCTCCTTGTGCTCTCTGGGATCTGAATGGCTAATGATCACCAAAACTCTTGAAGGTGAGCAAACAGTCTCACGTAGACAGCTGCACTGCCATAACAGGCAAAGGAATTTTCCTACAAGGAATGACTTGCCTTTCCATTAAATGGATTGAGATTTTTAGAAATTGGTTTCAAGTCCTTTGCCACATCTGTGTGCCACTGAGTCCCTTTCTGCCCTATGTCTAGTCAAGGGTAAATTCTGCAAAGCAGGGACTGTCTCTTGTCCTGTTACAGCTGCAGTGTGTGGAAGTAAGACTTTCAATAAAGGCTTCTAGTGAAATAACGAAGAATAACTTGTTAGAAATTGGGAGAGGTGTGGCCCAACTATAATCAAAGAGGGGCAGGCAGGAATTGAAACATCTCTTCCCATAAATGTGGCCATTTCCTCACGCTTGGTCTTATAAAGAGGCATGATGCTCACACTGCATCTTGTGATGGCAGCTCCTATATCCTTTTGTAGCTTCTTCTGGGAAGGGACTGGGCATAGCAGGATGTGCTGCTTGTGCACTCCTGGTTGCTATATAGAGTGGAAACTTTCCTATGGCTTGGAGTATTGGAAGAGAAGCTGGAGGAGTAGCCAGAGCTGCGGTAGGGGAGCAGGAACTGGGGCCAAGGAAGGGAGTACAACCTGTTGCCAAGACCCTGCTTCTGTGCCTGGAGATCAACATCTATTTCAATAGTCTCCTAGTCAGGTAACTTTCAAAGCTGCACCAGGGGAGGTTTAGACTGGACATTAGGAAGCATTTCTTTACCGAGAGGCTTCCTAGAGAGGTGGTCGGTGCTCCAAACCTGTCAGTGTTCAAGAGACATTTGGACAATGCCCTTAATAACATGCTTTAACTTTTGGTCAGCCCTGAAGTGGTCAGGCAGTTGAACTAGATGATCATTGTAGGTCCCTTCCAACTGAAAATACTCTATTCTATTCTTACTTCCCTCTTTACTTGAGTTGAAGCATTCAGTTATTCCCAAGGACTTGTAAAAGGCACAATTTTCTGCTTTCTGTAGGAAAAGTCTCATCTTTCAGCCCAGACACTTCCAGGTGCACTCTCAAGTTGCAAGTCTCTTCCAAGTCAAACTGCCTGTGCTAGTCAAAGGATTATTGCGTGATTCATAAATGAAGAGTTTAGTCCTTGACTGTCTGTTGTCAAGACTGTTGTGACAACAAAAGGCTCAGCAACATTATGGTCCTAGAGCTGTTAGCCTCGTCTCCCCTGAACTGCTTGACTTCATCTGAGAAATTTAATTTTAATGTGTGCATGCACATGACTCCTTCAGCTCCATTCACTAGCTTTTGGGTTTCAGCCTGACTTCCATTTGTGCTATATAGTTTACCATTTCAGCTGTACAAATTCTTCTTGAAAGCTTATCAGCCTAGTTACAAAATCTACTGCACTTCAGCTTCATGATAAAAGGACAGGAAAAATATAAACACAATTCTCCACCCCTTGTGCATATAACAGACCTGAATGATTAATAGTTCACAGTGACACAGTGGGAATTTTTTTGATATTTTGTTTCAGTGTTTTCTAATGGTTTTCCAGCGATGCCTTGGAGAATAAAAGGAAAGGCAAACCAGCTGAGCTTTTTAAGGAGAGGCCACCTTCCACACTGGGAGATATTGATAAGGATCATAAAGTCTTGATCTTTTCAGATGCTCACAACCAGCTTTGCTTTGCTAAAATATCTGGTTTATCATTTAACAGTCCTCTGACCCTAATGCCTACTCACGTGTCCTGTTTATGTCTTCAGCTAAATGTAAAACCTGTTGGCCAACAGCTCTGTATGGCTGGATTTCACCTGTCCCAACAGCTCTGCTGAAAGCAGAGGAAGAGTGAGCTGACTCAGGGGTTGTTTCCATGAAACACCTCAAAGATTTGGAGCAAAAATCTGCATGTAGACATGTATTTCAACTATGGCTAGCACCCAGTGACATGAACCCTGCTTCTAATTTGCTGCCATCAGATGAATAAGTAATTCAATAATGATGCTGTCAGCAGCAATTTGAGCTTAAATGGCTCCTGGGATATCAACTTGGTTCATCTCCTTTTTGGGGACGCTAGCTCAATACTCTAATGTTGTCAGCTTTACTTCCTAAAGATCAGTCTTCCCTGAGACTAGTCTGTGTCTGTTGTTTTGGAAGGATAAGAAAATAAGAAATCAGTGCCACAGCTTCCATGACGATTTAATTCTTTGTTACTTACATGTCAACATAATGTTCTTTTTTCTAAACAAAATATTACAAATACAGCAAATTGTCACTATGACTCCGCACACTTATTTGGTAGCCCTGGGCAATAGTCATTTAACTTGTTTACCACATGAAATTGCTTTGCTTTATCTACTTTTTTCCTGATTTAAAGCAGTAAACATCCCAAAATTTAATATTGGAGGAAGCTTATTTTAATTTGCAAAGCCAGGCACTGGAAGAAGGGGCTTAAAGAAAATTAAAAGCCTGCTAATTGCATTGCTGACTTTTTTGTTATAGCAATAAACTGTAAACCTTCATGAAAGTTACATTTACTCCTGCTATGTAGTAAAACAGCAATATTGTATTCACCAGATTAGTCATTCATTTTCTTCCACATAGAGCAGAGTTTGAATTTAGCCTGACCAAAGTCAGCAAAATAAGAATGATAGTGATAACTAATAAAAATATTGATAAAATAAGTTTGACGACCCCAGTTAAATGTTGAATAAGCTGGAATCCACATCAGAAAACCATTGTATGTTTGACACATTTTATAGCATGTGCTCCAAAGGGAGACTTAAGATTAATTGAGCATGGAAAGTAAACAAGCTTCTCAATACACTGTCCTCTAGTTAAAGGTTGACACGCTCTGGTGAAGCCAAAGACAGCATCTACCACATTGAAGTGTATCTTATGCTAGAAAGAAATGGTGATTTAAAATTTACAAATAGATTAATAACAATTGTTATTGATAATTATTAATAATATAACCCAATATTAATGTCTGCTAGTTGGGGAAAAATACCTGACAGCTGTTCACCTGCAAGTGGTGATTTTATTTCTATATGTGCTTGCCACTCCAGAGTCAATGAAGGTGCCGAGTGCCTAACTTTGGTTCCTATAACAATGGAGTTAAGACAAGGAGATAAATCATAGAATCATAGAATCTGCTATCGTCCATCTCAAGAAAATACCAAAGGAAATAATATATGTCTATGTATTTTTTTTAACTTTAGGATCAAGAAATCACTGTGATTATTTAAGAAACAGATTATCTAGTGTTCAGAAAGAATTTGTCAAGTGGTTGGTGAAAAAAATTGTAGTAACAGAAACCATACATTTCTTGGAAGGGCTTGAAGATCTTCACTTCCCTTTCTTTTTATACCATTCAGGATAGAGATTCATTATGTTCCAAACACTGTTACATTATTTATTTATTACTGTTGTTGCATTCAAGTGTCAGTTGATGATTTGCATTGAGTTATTACTGGCTTATTGCAAGTATAAGAAAAAAATAATAATACATATAACAGCAACAATAGCAATTTGAATTTAGTTTATTCACAGATTTTCTGTCCAAGCCCCTTGGCATGTGAATACTCTATTGACTATACAGCACTACACTTCATCAGGGTTGTTTTGCTGTTCAGAGGGACCTCAACAGGCTGGAGAACTGGATCCATGGGAACCTCATGAAGTTCAACAAAAGGAAGTATCAAGCCCTGCATTTGGGGAGGAATAACTCAAGGCACCAGCACAAGCTGGGGGCAAACTGGCTGGAAAACAGCTCGGCAGTCATCTTGGACAACAGGGTGACCGTGAGCCAGCAATGTGCCCTCATGGTAAAAGAAAGCAAACAGCCTCATTGGGTGCATTAGGCACAGCGCTGCCAGCAGGTTGAGGCAAGTGATCCTTCCTCTCTGCTCAGCACTGGTGAGGCACACCTGGGGTGCTGTGTTGAGTACTGGGTTCCCCAGTACTGGAGAAATGGACACATTGGACTAAGTCCAGTGAAAGGCCACAAAGATGATGAGGGGACTGGAACATCTGATGTATGAGGAGAGGCTGTGAGAGCTAGGACTGTTCAGCCTGGAGAAGAGAAAGCTCTGAGGGATCTTATCTGTGTGCATAAATATCTGGTGGGACATGTCCTGGGACTAAAGAAGATGGAGGCAGACTCTTCTCAGTGGTGCCCAGTGACAGGACAAGAGACAAAGGGGACAAACTGAAACACAGGAAATAATTGTATTTAAATGTAAGAAAATACTTTTTTTTTTTTTACTGTGAGGGTGGTCAAACACTGGCACAGGTTGCCTAGGGAGGTTGTGGAGTCTCCATCCTTGGAGCTATTCAAAACCTGACTGGACACGGCCCTGAGCAACGTGCTTTAAGTGACCCTGCTTGAGCAGAGGTTTGGACTAGATGGTCTCCAGAGATCTTTCTAGCCTCAGCCATTGTGAGAATTCAGACTTACATTTCCAGATGCTCTGTCCTGTTGTTTTTGCTAAAGGAAAATTGTAGGTGAAGAAATATGAACTTGAAAAGGATACAGTTAAGTAATACTTGTCCTCATTTCTAGTTACAACATGGATTTTGAGGGGATTTGAGGGACAGCAGGTAGTCAGCCAGGAAGTCCTAGAGTCCTCACACTGACAGTCCTGCATTCTTGATCAGCTGCCCCTTTTTGAGGAAAAGTAGGAAAAAAAAATTCCAGGAAAACACAGCTCGACATTGGGAAAGTCCTGTGGGTAGGTGGGTTTTTGTTGGTTTTGGGGTAAAGTATTTTATATTTAAGTTTTTAAGACAAAAGAATGCAGAAAGGCAGAGTCATGGAAAAGTACACCTAGGCCATAAAGGGAGGGATTCAATTGCCTAAATATAGGTGTATGCTGCCATTTTAAGCAGGTGAAATATTTCACTCGTCTCCTGCAGCCACTCCAGAGGATTCTGGGTCTCCTGCGATTCTGTGCTAAATCTGTCATACCCATGCAAAATTCTTGAATGTTATCGGGCATCTCAAGGCACATATTTAGGATACCTGATTTGGATGCAGTTGTCTAGCACCTGCAGCCATTCTGACTTTTGTGTAGCTGTATCAGCAGTAGACAGATTTATCAGATTCTTTAACACAGCCACAAAAAGACATATTTTTTTACCAAACTGTAGATAACTTTACCACACCACAGAGACCTGCTAACAGCTTGCTTTTTGTATGCACATTCGTATGCTACTTTGCATAATTTTTTCATGAAAATTGTCTCCATAATGAAGCATTATGCCTTAAAAATCCTCATATCTCCTCTACTGCTAACAGTGCTGATTGATTGCCTATATTCTTGATAAGTGAAATAATATCAAATAGACAGTCTGTGTAACAGGACATGACAGCATCCTTAAAAAAGCAGAAAGAAAAGTAAATAAAGACCAAGCACCCTCCCACCTTTCAGACCCAATTCCCGATACTGAGTTTTAGATTTTTTATTTCTTTTAATCTGTTTGGAGAAACCACTCCTGGGCAGGGCATCCTTATTGCAGGGATCATTAATTTGAAGAGAGGCAAACGAAAAATAGGGAATTTGTATTTCAGACACAAAATGGATCAAAGAAAACTTTCCTAGGGCAAGGTGCTGTTGTCAAGATTGTCCTGAAGAAAGGAAAATCATTACAGAGGATTATCTATAACAGTGGTTCCCAACCTTTCTTTCGGCTCCTGTACCCCAAGACAGAAATACAGTATGACTGATTATGATTACCGCACATGTACACAAAGACCCGCTCTTTTACAGATATATTTTTGCACGTGTTCTATAATGTCTTGTGATGTTAGTCCTAAAAACAGGCCCACCATGCACATATGCACATGCTCAGCTTAAAAATAATAATGAAAACGTATATTCTCTTCAATCTCCCGGGCAGTGTGACTCAACAAATATTGAAAAATGCATCCTCTACTTGGAGAATGATGTGACAGGAGATTCATTTCGTAGCGCTTCCTCCATTACTGCTCACTGGAGCTTCTCAAAGGTCACCATTTTAAGGAGATTTTTCTGGGGAAACATGGATCCTTTCATTACCAATTATCCCTAGATGTGATGTGACTGGTGAAAAGGTATCCTTTAATTTTATTAACTTGGAGCACCCTTGGAGCTTGCTTGGGTAGTGGGACACTACCTTCATCTGTACTACCCAATAATGAATCCCATTCTCAAGGCTCCCCAACCTTGCAGCAGCTTGCACCTGTGCGGCTAAATCTGCTTTTCCCCCAGATCCATGTAGCCTGATTCTTGCTGCCTATTGGGAACATTGTTTTGTCATGCTACACCTATTTCTGAGTATCTAGGAGACCGGAGTAAGTTGTCATGGGCTAAAACCATGCAGGAAGCATGCTGGGAATTAACTACTATAACTTAAACACAGTTGAATATAGCATGGTATTCAGGTCCTGTTTAGATTTCTAGTGTAGACATAGCTCCTGGGACACAGTAGCATGCTCAGCTCATTTCTAGGGTCTTGCTTTTCATGGCAGGGATATTAGAGTTCTTGCAGCTGTTATTTAATACTCAGAGCAATGAAACCCTTGCCCAGAGTGGGGCTCATAGCTTCTTCCACAACACAAATTTTAGAAAGAAGCATATTTCATAGCAGAGGACTCAGAACTTGATTTAATAACATTTCAGTGCACCCAGCCTCAACTCAAAAGCTAAAAGACATTGAAGGTCATGTTATGATCTTCCTGAAAATATACACTAATATCTGTCCCAATGGTAGGCATGAAAGAGATGAAATCATGTGCAGGACAGGAAAAAAGAAGTCTTGTTTCTTATTCTCTATCCTCTGCACCAGGTTTGGTGTGGGAGCGCAGCAAAGCATTTCTCCTTTCTTATTTTTCCATTATCAGAATGGACATAATAATACTTTCCTCACAGTCATAGTATAAAGATATTATCTATAGAGCCCTTTTAGCTCCTTGGCTAGAAGTTGTGAGGTGATAGTGAAGACATTTTTTTATGACACATTATTATGACATTTGTTAAATGGGTCCTAGTTCACACTCCAGAAAAAATTTCTTCCTAAAATGATCATGAAGAAAAAATGCAAAGAAAAGTGAAGGACATCAACTTCCAGACTTACTAAGACAAAAAAAAAAAAAGTTCTGCAAAAAACACAAGCACCTATAAAATCAAAAATCATATGATCAGAGGGCTGCAACATGTCTCCTATGAGGAAAGGCTGAGAGAGTTGAGGTTGTTCATCCTGGAGAAGAGAAGGCTTCAGGGACACATTATTGTGGCCTTTCAATACTTAAAGGGGACTTATAAGAAGGATGGACAGAGACTTTTTACCAAGGCCTGTAGTGATAGGACAAGGGGCAATGGTTTTAAACTAAAAGAGGGTAGATTTAGATTGGGTATAAGGAAGAAATTCTTTATTATGAGGGTGGTGAGACACTGGCACAGGTTGCCCAGAGAAGTTGTGGATGCCCCATCCCTGGAATTGTTCAAGGTTAGGTTGGACGGGGCTTTAAGCAACCTGATCTAGTGAAAGATGTCCCTGCCCATGGCACGGGGGTTGGACTAGATGATCTTTAAAGGTTCCTCCCAACCCAAACCATTCTGTGATTCTATGAAACCCTAGCACAATGTGCCGTAATAAAAATGTATTTTTCCAGACAAACACAAACAGAATTTTTATGTGATGAAATATTACAACTATTACTAGATCATGAAAACATTGAGAACTGGTTGTGTTAGGGATTAGGGATTAGGGACGATTAGGGAGGATTAGGGAGGTCATTATTTAGGACAGTGATTAAAATACCTCTCTAGTCTTTCTGTTGTATGAATCCCCCTCAGAGCAGTGCTATCTTGGAGCTGAAAAAAGCAGAATGAAATGAAGTTGCCATCACAGCATGCTTCAGAGAGAACTCAGTTCATTTGGATTCCAGATACTACACACTTCTGCATTTCCCTTGGAAGGAAAACAGCTGTGCATAACCATAGAGGCACAGCAGATACTGAATGCCAATTGTTAAACCCTAGTGGTTACTTTAATTGCCCCTTTTCACCAATTTGAGATGTTGCAATGGTAGGAAAGCAACAGAGGTTGCTACCACTCAAGTTCTCTGAACCTACAGTTCTACCTGAAAAAAAAAAAATAAAATGGATGTACTAAAAAAGAAAAGAAACTTCCATAGTCTCATGATAAGCTTGTAAGCAAAAATGTAAAGGGAAGTGAGAAAAGGAGGGGGAAGTTTTGACTCAGTTGTAGATTCGAGATTTCACCTGAAAGTTTCATAAGGTGCCTGTGAGTGTTTTATGAGAGGCAGGCTCCTCAGCAGCAAAGTTACAGCATGATGGACTCTGACATTTTGTAAAACTGTAAAATGTGTCAGTAGCTTTAACAAGCAGGAATGCTTTGACCTCCTGAGGTTCCTGTCCAATTTAGCCATAGCAGCTGTTCAATTCACACAATTAATGGTTACATTCAGTCAAGGGAGGGAGGGAAAAGGGTGACAAGAAACATCACCTTAAAACCAAGACAACATTTCTTTTTTTCTGCTCTAGATCCCTTATCAGAGAGCCCCCCCCCCCCCCATTCTTCACTGTGTATTAGATATTTTCATAGCTCTAATTTTCCCTTGGCATCTATATTTGCAGGCCTCTTACCCTGTGAATGTGCATTAATGGGATAATTCCAAGTGAGTCTGATCCTTTGACTAAAACATCATAAGGTTATTTTGCAGACATTTTATTTTACATTTCCTAGCTCTTACACAGACTCCATGTTAGCCTGGTTGGTTTGTTATTTCTTCTATTTTGAGGATAAACCTGCTGGTGTCTGTAATTTAGGGATCTAGGTGTCTGTAATTTAGGGGAAAAAAGCAAGAGCAGATGCATGGGGGACTTAATCTATGCTTGGAGGATGAGTCTTGCTCGCTGTTAGTAGAAAGGTGCCACTTTAAGAGAGCACTACAGAGTGGAGTCATTTCCTCACATTGCTACAAAACAGATGAGACATTATAAAACAAAAGGATACTAATTTCTTGTCTTCTTTTACATGTACATTTCCACGGGAGAAGAGGAGAAGAGGAGAGGAAAGCACTCTCCAACAAACTTGAAGGATAGAGGTTTTGAGAAAGAGCCTGTTGGTCAGACAGCAATATGTGTTGCCAAGGCAGGTCCAACCTGTGAGGCAGCATGGAGCTTCACACATGTTCAGCTACACAACAAGAAAATTCAGATCTCACTCAGGGATCAAGCACAGATTTACCAGCAAGGTTGTCTCTGCTGCCACTACATGATACCATGCATTTGTTCCTGATTTGTCCCATTTACAAGAATGATTGTTGGTCATGTATTGCAACTCCAGCCTACTCCTAGTGCATATTTCCTCCTGGGATTTTCTAGATACAAGCAGAGAAATTCAGCTGTGGAACTCCTTTCCCTGGGATGTTGCAGATACTAAAAGCGGACAAGGGATCAAGAGGAGACTGGACAAGTTTGCAAGAAGAAAATCCATCAATTCCATGCAGTAAATGCATGGAAAACACTCCTGTCTCAAAAAGGTTTTTTATCCTCAGTTAGTAAGCAGCTGGGAGAGAGATTAGAGGTGGAATCATACATGCTTGCTCTGACATTGTACTTTTTCATTGGCATCCAGTTTTGCTGTCGGCGACATTAGAAGGACCTTTTTGACTCATTATAGCTGGTCTTACATTTTTATGTTCTTAGAGATCCTTAAATATGCTCCTTCAAAATGTCTCTTTCCTTCCCTTAACTATGGACTGGGGGCATGTAGAGAGTGGAGATGCCCCAGAGATTGCTTCAGGTATCATGACAGGGAAGAAGACTTGCATGGGGAAAATTAACAATAGGAATAAGTAAGATTAAGGATATGTGACAAATGTGGGAAAGGTGTATAAGACTTGAGAACAGAGATGTAAATGAGGGCACATTAGACCCTGTAGCTGAGCACAAAGTCTAGCAAGAAAGAAAATCAGTCAAATGTCAAATGTCAGACTTGTACTTCCAGACTTGCTTAAATTATTATTTCCAAAAACATTCACAGATATATAGCTTTTCTCTTGAAGGGTCCTCATAACTCAGTGAGATAGATTGGAAGATCATAAATGCTTGGAGGATGGGACTGTATCTCCCTGTTTGTTCATACAGAAGTTAGTAATAGGGATCCATTTCTTGATGTGAACAATTCCTAGTATACACATTATTACGTCTTTTTGACATGTTCTCCTGTCATCCTTGTGGATATTTTTCTCTCAGAAAAATCTGCACGTTAACACCTTGCATATCCCACACTTTAAGACAACACAGAAGCAAAACCATCTTTTAACAAATGCCACTTTTTCTTTTACATGAATGTGGATACTAAAACTCAGTTCATTGTTCATGTATGGGTCTCCATCTCTACACAGAAGAATGTGACTCTTGGGGCCAGATTACATTTCTTCAAATATATATAGGTGGTAACTAGAGGTGAGGTTGACTCCAGCATTCACTCAGTCACTGCAAAAAGCAAATTGTCTGTGTCTTAGAATAAAATGCCTTACCTGGCAGTGTTCATACCAATTCTATTTTCTCAGAATCAATATGGGAGAAAATAATTCTTTCGGTTTTCCTTCCAGCTCTTCACTGATCATGAAATCTTTCTACTGCCACAGAGTAACATTTGTTAATTTTCTGTAATCTTGTATAAATATTATATGAATAAAACTGCAGGATGAATAAGATGTTGACAACTGAAATCCTTATATTTTGTCAATTTCTGTCCAATCACAAAGAAATTTATGTCATTCTCAGAGCTGGTGAATTATTTCAAAAGATAATTTATAGATAATTATAATGATATCTGAAAATGGTGATTCTTTTTTTTTTAAATATGCTGTGCTTTTTCAGTATATGAATTGATATTTATTCTTTAGTAGTTCATGCTGTTCCATAAAAGCAAGCTCCAGAAATATGATTTCATTAATAATTTACAATATATTTTATTTTTGTAGCAGTTCCTGTACAAGGTAGATAAAAAGCAAATGCTGGGAGTTAGGATATAAGCTTTTTAACACCCTTGCAAGAGAAATAAGTATCACAGCGCTTATCTTACAGATGGGGAAATTAGGTCATGAAGGATACAAGGGCTGTATTCTGGGGACGTAAATTGCTCTCACAAGCTCTCTGAATGAGGTATTTGAAGCTCTAAGATTTCTGTATTGACTACTTGGCTGGAATTTAGATGGCCTGGACATATCCCAGACTACTTCCTCAAAGTCATGAGAGGAATCCGAGATACAGTTTGACAAGATGTATGCTTTTAACCAATGGGAATCCCACCAAAATATTTTCTATTTAGAAACCTAAAACAATTTCTGAATAATACAAGTATGGTATGGATTTTGTAGTGTAAGCTTACTTTTATACTTGTCCCAGGTTATTATTAGGTCCATAGAAATCACTTTTTTAACACTTCTCCCTTTCTTTTTCCTGATACCTCTTTTCCTACAGCACTCATTGTGTTGTGCTTGTCTTGTATCTCTTTTCACAGACAGCAGAAGTACATGCAGATCCCAGGCATGGAATTTTTCCTTCCAGGTTTACAAAGAAAAAAAAATAAAGATGTAATTAGCTTTGTAATGTTCTTCCTTTCATGTGGGATTCACCTCACCTAACTTTAGCCATATAAAAATTAGTCATTTAATTAAGGTAGTTGTTGCGTTAAGAGTTACTGTTGCATACAAATAGGAGTCTGAGGAGTGGCTGGGGGGGGAACCCTCCCATTGAGTCACGAGGTTCAGACAGGACCCCCTTGCTTTCTAAACTCCTTCTCAGAGAGGAGTCTAGGTGCGGCTAGGTCCAGTCTTAGTCTCAGACTTGGTCAACGGTTTATTTTCTAAGGACTGTGTGTATAGCCACTTATCAGAACCAGAGCCCTCTCAGGGCTTTCGCTAAGGTGACAGCATTAATTTTACACCCCCAGTCTAGTCGTGTTGAAGGAACTATCACGGCCAGATCAGTGAAGAGTGCAGTTTATTAGAGCAACAGACACACAGATTCTTTGGATTACTGGTGATAAATGCACTGTCTGCAAAGCACATGCAAATACCAAGAATATGACTATGAGTAACACGGCCGGACACAAACACATATATCTAGAATATGAGTAACATGGCTGGACACAAACGCATTAAAAGATAATAAAGTGACTCTATATAGAGATTTCTAAGTTTCCCGGGGAGGCACTTGGTATAGCCAAGTGTTCGACTCTTACCCAAAGGTGTCTCAATGGGGGGGAAGAGAGGCTCAGCCCGTCGACTGATCCCAGACATCAGAGTGATACACGATGGTGTCTTCCCTAACATTCTCTTTCTCTTAAGCTATTTTATACTATTTTTCACCTTTCAGGTGGAGCTTGAGTGACTCTAGTCATACATACCTTTGTTTAGGATTGGTGTAAAGTTTTCTCGCTTCGCTTTTAAAGGTATAAGCTAGGAAAATTCAGTGCGCAAGCTCAGTGAGGGGTGGTCGCACCTTGGAGGCGGGTAGCTTTTGGGATGGAGGTGTGTTTTGGTATTATAATGATGTTATAATGAGCAAAGTTCACCAAAAGGACAGCATTTTGTCAAACACGTGGCAGGCTGTTGGCCCAGGGTAGCAAATATGCAGCTTATCAGTTCCATGACACCTTTAAGTTCCCATATAATTGCAGAGCCTGGCCGTGGTATCTCCACACCGCTCCACCCTCCGGGCAGCGCCTCTTAAGAGTCAGCACACCAAGTTCCCCTGGCGTTACCAACATCTAAGGTTGCAGGCCTAGGGAACTCCCATGGAATGGATTCCTTGCAGGTCAGCCACATTCCACCTGGGGAGCTTCTTCAATGCTGTGCCTTACCTAAAAGTGTGAATATAAGTTCTAATTTTTAAGTCACCTCAGCAATTATCCCACAGTAGTCACCTAAATTTCCTCTCTAATGAAAGGAGAGAACAAGGTCTCTTCAGAGAATGATTCATCACGCACATTTTAAGTATCTATTTTAGGATGGGATGAATTCCTCTCTGGTGGTACCTTGCTCTCTCCCATGATTGTGGAGACAGTTTAAATAATGGGCTATGACTAGAAACACGTAGTTTTAACTGGCTAGAGTTCAACAAGATAAATGTTAGACACATTTTTTTTATGATTTTTTCTTCATTGTGCTAACTGCTGTATGAGCATAGAAAAATCAAGCTATCATTTAACCCTTGGTACAAGAGTACAAATAACACTAATTATTTGGGCAGGAAGCAGTGGCAATGCTGTGCACATGTGTGTCATTCAAGAGTAGATCAATTTTGTATTTTGAATTTCAAAGACCCAAGCAAAATGTCATAATATTGTCAACTGATGTTTAAAAGAAAGACACCTCTTTCTTTTCTGCCTCTTCATCGACAGGAAAGGAATTAATTGTCAGAAGGAAAAAAAAAGATTTTTTTCTCATCTTTACTTACTTTGTTCTTTAAAATCCACCTTTCTCTCAAACTCTTAGTGACTTTCTGAAGGCCACAGGTTTAACATGCACTTCCATGAAAATGTATAACATTATTAATAAAGGAGAAGTCTGTTTTGATTACCAGGAACATACTGACATTTGGAGTCAGCTATTCAGGTCTGTCATTCAGTTTTATACATATCCACAAACCGCAGCATTTCAGAAAAATAGGTTACAGACCGTGAGAACAATAGGGGGAAAAAGAGATAATGCTTTCATGCGAAGCTTTAATTAATGTTAAGCCAATGCTAGCCTGTAGGAAATGTCAAGTTCCACTGGATAAATCAGGGCTGCTTCTTGGTTTTGCAACACATCATGTTCTGTGTTCAATAAGATGCCAGGTTGCTTATTTTGCCTGTCATTTATGTGCAGCATTTTTCATGTGGTCTTAGAATAAGGTGCCAAAATTGTCTGGTTCCCTGACTTTATTTTACAATTAATAATGCATTAGCCTAGCAAAATATTTGCTCCTGCTATTACTCTTGAGGTTATGAAATTAAATATATATAACTGAAAAATGCAGAAAGTATATAGGAAATAAATCTTTCTCTGATCTTCCCTTCCCCATTTTCATTAAGGCAGCTCTTTTAGTTATAAGACCAGCTCTTGAATTTCAAAACACATATACAAAAAAACTTCATTAAACTTGCTCAGCTCTGATTTTCCTGCCTCCATGAGCTTAAAAGCCCATCACTGCATAAACCTAAGCCCTATTCACCACTGTGATAACGCAGCTTTATACCAGAACATCTCCACCGATTTCAACAGTTACTTTGCTGCATGCATCAGAAGCTTCATATTATTAATAATATTTTTATTGTGTCTTAAATATTTTAGGTTATAACTTGTACATAAAAGTATATAGAGGTCCTGATTTTGTTTTCCGGAGAGAGAGGCTGGGGAAAGTAACTTTGACCCTGGTTTTAGACCTGATGCCTGTCCACGACGAGAATTGCATTGCTGGGTTTGCTCACATACTCTCCTCGCTAGTGGATCTCCAGAGGCACAGAGTAACACCTGCCATTTCTGCTCTTTGTGTTCTTGTAACCCCTTACAAGCCTTTTTTTTTTTTTCCTCCTCCTCATTTCTTAGTTCTGTTTTCCTCAAAATATTTTCCTCCTGTATCCTTTGAAAGTTCCCTGGGATCATCCTCCTAGTTCTAGTGATGGAGCAGCTGCCAAGGAGCCAGGCAGCATCAGCTGTAGGTGCTGAGAGAGAAGTGCTCAGGCAATGCTGAAACAGGGTTTTCTATCTGACTTTTTCACCTTCATACACATCCCTATGGTGTGTTACAGGATGAGCTTATTTGTCCAGTCCCCTCAAGCACTCCCTCACCTGTCATCTACCAGAAGCAAATACCTGTCAGTTTCGGACACTAAGGCTTTGCATGTTCCAGCTGTTTGGAAAGTGTCCTGGTTTCGGCTGGGATAGAGTTAATTTTCTTCCTAGTAGCTGGTATAGTGCTGTGTTTTGGATTTTAGTATGAGAATCATATTGATAACACGCTGATGCTAAGTGGTGTTTACACTGGTCAAGGACTTTTCAGCTTCCCATGCTCTGCCAGGGGCACAAGAAACTGGGAGGGGGTACAGCCAGGATAGTTGATCCAAATTGACCAAAGGGCTATTCCATACCCTATGATGTCATGCCCAGTATATAAACTGGGGGAAGTTGGCCGGGGGGTAGCGGTCACTGCTCGGGGACTGGCTGGGCGTCGGTCGGCGGGTGGTGAGCGGTTGTATCACTGTTGGTTTTTTTCCCCTGGGTTTTGTTCCTCTCTCACTCTCTTGTTGTTTTCCTTCTCATTTATTATTATTATTATTATTATTATTATTATTATTATTATTATTATTATTATTCCAATTATTAAACTGTTCTTATCTCAACCCACGAGTTTTCTTACTTTTGCTCTTCTGATTCTCTCCCCCATCCCACCGGGGGCAGGGAGGGTGAGCGAGCTGCTTTGTGGTACTTACTTACTTACTTAATTGCCAACTGGGGCTAAACCATAACAGAAAGTTGTGGGAGTAACTGATCCTTCGGTTCATCATCTAGCCACAAAATGCTAGGCTTAATAATAACAAAGAATGGTTTGTAATAGATGCCAAATGATTATTCTTTTTTTTCATTAGCAAAAGTGAAAAAAACGTTTCAGGCCTAAGGAGAAATTTTGTTCTGTTAAATATATGTAATTTATTTCTAATTTATATTCTAAAAAACTTACTGTTTGGCAGTTTTTTAAACAAAAAACTGCATTTTGAAATGAAGAAGTGAAATGCTTAAGAAAAAAACTGAAAATTTTACTTTTCTATTTTATTACTTTTCCTGTTCAAAATATTTGAAAAATTAGACCCATGATTTCGGCTTTCTTTAAACTGTCAGAAAAGAAGTAATAATTATTTTTAAAAGGACTATTTCTATTATTTCCACCTTAAACCTCTCCTCTGTGAAAACCAAATCCTATAGTCTTGTAAACTTCAGAATATTATTATTTTAGATGGAATTATCTGAATTTCCTGCTCTGTTGACATCTTTCTGTATCAAATATGTTTGCCTTGCTCACTTTGTTCCTAGACATTTATTCAAGGCTAGTGTTGAAGACAGAAGTCTGGGCTAGATGATTTGCTGCTCTGATGATGTAAGCTCGTCCTCATGTTCTGCTATTATCTAATATTAATGAGTGTGGATGACAAGGAGGACTGGGATTGGGCATACAGATACCTTTGTAATAGAAGACAATCAGGGAGATAATTTGATTGTAACAGCAATACATAATTAATGCAATATAACGGGACAGATCTCAGTCTGTTGCACCAGTGGTAAATCCAAAGTAACCCTATTAATATCAGGGACAGTTGTTTGCATATGTTGTACATTGATTTAACTGAGGTTTGATTCAGGCTCATGAAGTGACACATTTTTTTATTTGTATCGTTTGTATGGGCAGACTGTGGATGATTAGCCTCAGCTTGAATGCCACTATATATTAACTGTTTTAAGACATGCGAATTAAACTCTGACCAGATGCCAGAGATCCCCTAATTAGAAGTGCAAGCCATCCCCATGCTAAATTCGAGGTTCCTTAAAGACAACAGACTCCACTGAATGTTTATCACCAGCTGTGGGCAAATCAGTATCTTAAAACAGTCCCTAATCAAAACAGAGAATAAGATTTTATGTAACTGCATGCAGGTTTGCTTATTCATTTATTTTGCTTTTTGTATGAGCAGCTGTTGTGGTTTAGCCCCAGCCGGCAGCTAAGCACCACGCAGCCGCTCGCTCACTTCCCCCCCCGGTGGGATGGGGGAGAGAATCGGAAGAGCAAAAGTAAGAAAACTCGTGGGTTGAGATAAGAACAGTTTAATAATTGGAACAAAATAATAGTAATAATAATAATGAATTATAATGAGAAGGGAAAAAACCAATGAGAGAGAGAGAGAGGAACAAAACCCAAGGGAGGGAAAAAAAGGGAAAAAAATATATATATGAAAAAAAAAATATATAAAAAAAAAAAGATACAACCGCTCACCACCCGCCGACCGACGCCCAGCCAGTCCCTGAGCAGTGATTGCTACCCCCCGGCCAACTCCCCCCAGTTTATATACTGGGCATGACATCATATGGTATGGAATAGCCCTTTGGTCAGTTTGGATCAACTATCCTGCCCCCTCCCATTTCTTGGGCACCTGGCAGAGCATGGGGAGCTGAAGGGGGGGGAAAGTCCTTGACCAATGTAAACACCGCTTAGCGACAGCCAAAACATCAGTGTGTTATCAATATTATTCTTATACTAAAATCCAAAGCACAGCACTATACCAGCTACTAGGAAGAAAATTAACTCTATCCCAGCTGAAACCAGGACAGCAGCACAGAAAATGTCATTTAAAAGAGGAACAGGTTTTAATGGTAATGGTCATAACTGTGCTCTGGAGTAATGTATTAATATTATTTATAATGGACCAGTATCCCATAATGCATACTAAGAGAAGTTGTGATGGAGAAAGAGAGGCACTGCACTTCAGATGAGTCACTCTCTCATTATGCCAGTCTTTCATGTGACAACAGAGAGAGCCCAGACACCTGGCTTAGCTTAAACAACCAGCTTTTAGACATGCATGTTAGGTAAGATGATTTCCAGTTGTTGTATGATATCTAAAGAGTCAATCTAGCCATGTAAAGCCAGGTGTATCACTTCGTGAGCAGTCATTTCTTTTCAAGCAATTCAGACTTATGGGTTTAGATGAGTTTAGTCTCTTTAGGCTGTGTCTATAAGTATGGACTCAAGAATTTGCTTGCTGGAGCAAGCAAACAGAAAGGTCAGTAATTTATCTTAGGTTTCAAAACAGGGTGACTGCATTCAAACTACCTCTGGGGAATAGACCCTCACTGGTCTTGCTGCCAAAGCACGTCTCAGTTGCAGTTTTTTGTTAGAGTACTAGTTAGGCTTTATTATTATAGAAATAACTTACAGTATTCCCTTAAGTATTTACAGCATAAAATGATGGAATTAGTATTCTAGTGGCCAACCCAGATGTATTCTGAGCTGATGTAAACCAAATGACGACAATTTCATGATACACAGGGTGATTCACCTGCTTCACAAAGCCCAATTAAGTTAACAGAGAAACTCCTTTGATTTCTTTCAGTCTGAAAGAGGCCCTTGAATCATGTTGCACATCAATAACACTCAGTGGCTCATCTCAATATCAGATTCAAAGAGAATGAGAAATGCTGCCCTGCCTCACAGAGGGGTTGCAGAGGTGAATTCGTGCATGTCTGCTAGACGTTTGGATACTACAGAGATGAGCATCATGGAAAAGTCCATAAAGAGTTGACAAGTTATGGAGGGTTTGGATGGTGTGAGGTAAATAAGCCCCAGGCCTGCACGTTGCATGAGGGAAAATAAAATGTGATATTGAAGGTATGATGTGTGTCCTACCCTGCCAATGTGCAAAATGAATCAATGCTTGTGGGGAAAAAATAACTCAAGACTAGAATATTAAGGACTATCTGATAATGCAATCACAGAAAAATTAGAACTAGATGGGAGACTTTGCAGGATTTCATCGCTTCCCAGTGTCTATTTTTCCAGTTGAAGGGACAAGTCTTAAGTCCGGGATTTTACTTTTAATTGAAAGGTGATGGTTCCTCAGGAACTGAGATTTTGTCAGTTTTTCCGTTTCAGTACACTGCCTCTTCTCTATTTTTATCTTGAAACAGAAGAGGCTTTGGAAGCTGTGCTAGTGTGTAGGGTTTCACTGGCTTCATGGTGTACTTCTACCCTAGACTTTTTGTGTCCTTGCATATGTACCTAAATCTTTCCATGCTTCTATTAGCTGTACTATTAGTGTTTTGACAATTCTGTCTTTTATGCAAGCTCTATGGTATTTGATTGGGTCATTTGTTTGGGTCATAGAGATAACAAAATATATTTGTTCTGTCCTTTTTTCTTTTCCCACTCTCTACTGCTTTCAAATTTCTTTATATTTCTCCTTTCTGTATTTGTATTCATATTTTATTGGTTTTCCTTTTATGTTTTTTCCCTTTCTCTTTTTTTCACTCTTTCCCTTTTCCCACTTTTTCTGTTTTAGATTCAAATCAAAATTCTTTCCCTTGAATCCTTGTCTATTCCTAAAGTAAAAATTCTTAATTTTTAGCAAGCAGGTGACTTTTTGTTCCTGTTTTCTTAACTCACCTTCCAGATTTCTAATTGCTATTGCTTCCAGCACCTTGACAGCTGTTTGACAATGGTGTCTACTTTTAGTTACACCTTAAGCATTATGATAAACCACAAAGAAAGCTTGGTTTCTCTAGAGAAAATTCACTCTTGCATCTCATGTTAAATCTGCAGGTCTAACATGACATGCAGAAACCAAAAATGAAGCTTTCTCATTATTATTTAAGCGTGGCAATCATCTTCACTGTTTTATCTACGAAGTCACACACTGAGCATTTTCTTTTCCTTTAGAAACATGACATCAGTTCCAATATCATAGTGTGATTTTTTTTTCCCCTTTGAGAAATGCATATAAATTTAAATGTCTATACTAAAGTTCCAAGTTTGCTGTCAATAATATAAAGATGAATGACTCCATTGGCCCCAAACGTTGCCCTCTAACACCTGTGTGAGAAGCTACTTCAAGAGTAAGGTGGGCTTACTGAGATCAGATGGAGCTTTTTAGTTTTAATTTCTCACCCAGAATATTTAACAGGCTAAATATTCATTGAAGACATTTTGAGGTCCCCCATTTTACCCTGTAAACTGTCTCTCTTCTCTTCTGATCTTGGAGATAACTAGAATTAAAGTACCCTCAATACATCAGTCATGTTGCTACACTAGATGAGATGAACTGGATGACCGTTGAAATTTCCTGATTGGTGATCCAGACAAAGGAGTAAATCATAGAAATCATATTTGGCCATATTCCCTCTTCTCTTTGAGGCACAATAAATGCAAGAGGAGAGAAGCATGACAGGATAAATTTGTTAAGAAATTTTAAAGCTGAAATGCAGAAACCTGAACATGGTTTGTACACATTGTAACATGCAGAGATAGGGCAGGTAAATTACTTTGTCTGGATGCAGGTCCTAGTTCAGATTTGATTTGTTGCCTTTGATTTCTTGTGAATTTGCTCTGACATGCAAGAGATCACTCAGGATAAGGTCTTTACTGTGTTTGTGTCAATAGCACCCAGGAATCCCAGCTGTGGGGCAGGACCCCATTATGAGAACTGCTGTACAAACATAACAACAAACAGCTTTATGCCATCTTATATTCAAATCAAGCAAGATAATTGATTGGTGAGTTGTATCTGAGCCAAAAATTAGGGATGGGGGTTTGGGTTTTTTTTTTTCAGTTCATGTTCATAAGCACATGAATGGCATCAGATTTTAGACTTCAATCTAAACAAATGCAAATACTGAAGGTGTGAATTCCTTTTTGTGTATTTATTTCATATATTTTCCTTGTTTACAGTTTGTACAGAATCTAAACCTGGAAAAAATATAAATTGAAAGATTATCACCCTTGTTTTTTGGACCCCAGCAGTGTTTATAAAAAGACCTAATCAAATAATAATTTGCAAGTGTTTATGAGCTAGAGTGTATTTTCTTTGTGAATTTTGCAACCACACTTGGTATCATTTGGAGATGTTACAGTTTGCAAATAATTTTATGTTGTTTTTTTTTCTTCATGAAAGAAGCAAGCTCAAATGAGGCATTTCATTATTACTTCAATAATGCACAATCAGCAAAGCTTTCATATATCTTGATTGTTGATAGCTACTGATGAAATAGGAAGAGACGGTTTGTCAGGTGGAGACCCGCACAGATGCAAGTCTCCACAGCTAAGCAGCATGTCCATGTAAATTCAAGTCTCAGACAGAAAAGGCAGAGTGGGGAGGAGGGGAATCAACACCTATTAAATTTGGACAGGGACAGAAAGAGTGGCCTTTGCTGACTGACAGACAAGGTTATGTGGCTGAACAATAATTTGAAGGCTTGAATTATTCATGTCCAATTCAAGGTAAAAGGGTTTAACCTGGTGATATCATCTTGTTGCAGTATTTCACTAAGGCAAAAAATGCTATTCTTATTCCTGATTTTTTTATTTTACTAGCTTCATGTCTTATACATGAAAATAGAGAAGAGAATGGGAATAACTGCTAATTTTTAGAGAAAAATATATGTGTATGTATTAAAGTCCCAGAACAAGTTGCCATTTAAAATGAAAAAGCAAACAGCTTGCACAGTCCTTGATGCAGTCTGACAGGTGAACTTCAGACTTCTCTTCCACCGTAGCCTACTCACCAGAGCTGTCCTTCTGCGTAACTCTTAAACCAAGAGGGCAGAGGTGGGTATACCACTGGGATTCCAGCCTTTATTTGAAAATAAAGATTTTTAAAAAAAGAGTTATATTTGTTTGCTGACAAGAAATACAAACGCTATCACAATACCATCATGTGTCCTATCATCCACTACAACTTCCTGAGCTGGCCTTCTACAGTGTTCATTGATTGTGATGAAGAGTTTATGGACCGTCCAAAATCATCACATAGCTAGTTACTATAGAAACGATCAACAAAACAGCCTACACATAAAGGCACATACAGATAACAATACAGTTTGGAGAGTACAGCCCTGGTCAAGATTCACTTTTTTTCTGTTAACATCAAAAAATGTATTGATGAATTAATTTAGCTTGGGACAATATTCATTCACTCCTAATTCCAGTTAAACAGACCTGAGTATTTAATTGTAGATGCTGGCATGGAATGGGAGTCTTAGACAAAACCTGAAAATTTCTTACTAAATCTCCTTCCTCCTAACCTGAAGTGCATTTAAACTGCATTTTCTGCTAGAAAATCCATTACCAATTCTATCTGTCCTATAGTTCACAGTATTATTAATGTCACAGGAAGTATTGATATCTCTGAAGCAGGGATCAATTGTAGGATGTATCAGTTTCCATATTTTGGAGCCTTTATTTTGAACTTCTGATCTCAGTGGAACTCCAGGGGTATTTGTGGTGCCTCAAGGAACTGAGCCAAGGACACAGTTTGTGATCCTGGGTCAGTGGCAATTTACAGCAGTCATCAATCCTCATTTCCTTTCATCTATTTTATTAAGATAAATCTTTCATATGCTTACCTTTAAGATCCCATTTTAATTTAGTCATACAGGCCACTGGCTTCCTGATTTTGCTTTCATAGGCCTGTAGCTTCCAGACATTTAACCAAGTTACTGGTATCGTCCCCACTGCTTTTTATATTCTAGCCAGAGGTGCTCCTCCATCTCCCTGCACATCAGGTCTAACTAAGGTAGATCTTTTCAGTTACAGGAAGACTACGGTTACTTTTCTTAAATGCTTTACCCACTCAGTGACATCCCCTGTGGGGACTTCAGAGTAATTACCTGTAGTTATTAATCAGCGTTTCTCAGTGCTTACTCTCTTCTTCCAAGCGATAGTTACCAGCCCACCATATGACCGTGCAGGGGCACATAGGAGTCGTGAGCTCTGCTCTAGCTGGGGAAGAGCTACCTGTTTCAATGTGCTCTCCTGTCCTTCTTTGGTGCTCTTAATACAGCCAGCCTGTGCTTTCAGAGCCAGATCTGCAGGACACTGGGTGTCATGGTTTAGCCCCAGCCGGCAACTAAGCACCACGCAGCCGCTCGCTCACTCCCCCTTGGTGGGATGGGGGAGAGAATCGGAAGAGCAAAAGTAAGAAAACTTGAGGGTTGAGATAAAAACAGTTGTCCTGGTTTCAGCTGAGACAGAGTTAATTTTCTTCGTAGCGGCTGGTATGGGGCTATGTTTTGGATTTGTGCTGAAGACAGTGTTGATAATACAGAGATGTTTTAGTTGTTGCTGTACTAGTCAAGGACTTTTCAGCTTCCCGTGCTCTGCCAGGTGCAGAAGAAGCTGGGAGGGGGCACAGCCAGGATAGTTGATCCAAACTGACCAAAGGGCTATTCCATACCACATGACGTCATGCCCAGTATATAAAGCTGGGGAAGAAGAAGGAAGGGGGGGACATTTGGAGTGATGGCGTTTGTCTTCCCAAGTAACCATTACGCATGATGGAGCCCTGCTTTCCTGGAGATGGCTGAACACCTGCCTGCCCATGGGAAGTAGCGAAGGAATTCCTTGCTTTGCTTTGCTTGCGTGCGCGGCTTTTGCTTTCCCTATTAAACTGTTTTTATCTCAACCCTCAAGTTTTCTTACTTTTGCTCTTCCGATTCTCTCCCCCATCCCACCGAGGGGGAGTGAGTGAGCGGCTGCGTGGTGCTTAGTTGCCGGCTGGGGCTAAACCACGACAGTCCTTTTTTGGCGCCCAACGTGGGGCTCGAAGGGTTTGAGATAATGACAGATTTGATTGGAATGTGCCAGTTGATAGAATTTATAGCTGTTATTGCTGTTTAGCTATTAATCAGCAGGCTTCTGTGCTTGCCATAGGCTTGCTTGCCTTACTGTATGTTAGAGTCTAGGGCTGCTCGTTAGTGGCTGCTTTTTGCTTTCACTGCTTGCCGTTCTGCTGTACTGCTTATCACCTTACTCTGCTGTGCCTGGGAACATGTTGATAACAGCAATGGCCTTGCACCTGGGCTGGCAGATGGCCAGGGCATTGCTGCTGTTTCTGTGCTGCTGTACTGGACAGGCTGGAACTCCGCTGTGAACTCGAGTCGAAGGGACTGTGACCTGTGGATGAATCCACGTGGGAGCAGGACACCCCAAAGCGTCTGTGCCCATGGATTAGCCCATGCCAGAGCAGGTATATCTTGAAACGTCTGTGGCCATGGTTATGTCTGTGCCACAGCAGGTATACCTCTGAAGGGATTGTGGTCCAAGGATAAGTCCACGCTGGATAAGGTGCACCTCGAAGCATCTGTGGCTGTGAATGAAGTCCATGCTGCAGCAGGTATACCTCGAAGCATCTGTGGCTGTGGACGAAGTCCATGCTGCAGCAGGTACACCTTGAAGCATCAGTGGCTGTGCATGAGGCCATGTTGGAGCAAGTTTACTTCTGAAGGTACTACATTCTGTTGATAAGTCCAAGCTGGAGCAGGGGCAAGGGGAGGACTTCATTGCAATGTTAAACCTGATGGTCTGGTCCAAAGGGACCAGGGGTGGAGATTGTAATGGAAATACCTTTAAATTGTTGTATCCCGGGATTTGAGTTGCATGTTGTGGGAATTACTATAGCAGGAACCCCTTATTGCTAGCCAGGCTAGGAGCAAGGGGAGGAGTTCATTGCAATGTTAAACCCTATATCCTGGTCCAAAAGGACCAGGGGTGGACATTGTAATAGATATACCTTTAAATTGTTGTAACCCATGATTTGAGTTGCATGTTATAGGAATTACTACAGCCGGAACCACCTGAACCAATGCAGGACAAGCCTTACAAGAAGCAGTGCAAGTGCAGCAGTGACCTGACCTGAGCTGGCTTTGGTGCCCAATAACTCCAAGCAATACACCACCTCTCCTGTCCTGAGTAACAACCATAAGAGATGAAGCCCAAAGTCATGGACTGAATGAACTCGGTGGACATTTTGTGGACATTTGTGGACATTTTACAAATATTTTGTAGGGGTGGTCCATAGACTAAGGGAATGATATGTGTGTATTATATCAAAGGATGGGAAGGGTGATGGTGGGTAATGAGAATGTATTGGATAGTGTAAGACCTGAGCATGACGTAAATGGTATGGAATAAGGGGTGGATACTGTCCTGGTTTCAGCTGAGACAGAGTTAATTTTCTTCGTAGCGGCTGGTATGGGGCTATGTTTTGGATTTGTGCTGAAGACAGTGTTGATCATACAGAGATGTTTTAGTTGTTGCTGTACTAGTCAAGGACTTTTCAGCTTCCCGTGCTCTGCCAGGTGCAGAAGAAGCTGGGAGGGGGCACAGCCAGGATAGTTGATCCAAACTGACCAAAGGGCTATTCCATACCACATGACGTCATGCTCAGTATATAAAGCTGGGGAAGAAGAAGGAAGGGGGGGGACATTTGGAGTGATGGCGTTTGTCTTCCCAAGTAACCATTACGCATGATGGAGCCCTGCTTTCCTGGAGATGGCTGAACACCTGCCTGCCCATGGGAAGTAGCGAAGGAATTCCTTGCTTTGCTTTGCTTGCGTGCGCGGCTTTTGCTTTCCCTATTAAACTGTTTTTATCTCAACCCTCAAGTTTTCTTACTTTTGCTCTTCCGATTCTCTCCCCCATCCCACCGAGGGGGAGTGAGTGAGCGGCTGCGTGGTGCTTAGTTGCCGGCTGGGGCTAAACCACGACAACAGTTTAATAGGGAAAGCAAAAGCCGCGCACACAAGCAAAGCAAAACAAGGAATTCATTCGCTACTTCCCATGGGCAGGCAGGTGTTCAGCCATCTCCAGGAAAGCAGGGCTCCATCACGCGTAATGTTTACTTGGGAAGACAAACGCCATCGCTCCAAATGTCCCCCCTTCCTTCTTCTTCCCCAGCTTTATATACTGAGCATGACGTCATGTGGTATGGAATAGCCCTTTGGTCAGTCTGGATCAACTATCCTGGCTGTGTCCCCTCCCAGCTTCTTCTGCACCTGGCAGAGCACGGGAAGCTGAAAAGTCCTTGACTAGTACAGCAGCAACTAAAACATCTCTGTATTATCAACACTGTCTTCAGCACAAATCCAAAACATAGCCCCATACCAGCCGCTACGAAAAAAATTAACTCTGTCTCAGCTGAAACCAGGACACTGGGGAAAAAATAAAATAAAAAAAAATTAAATGTATCAGTTTGACCAGAAATACTGGGGTTTTTGTGTGATGGGCCTAAATTTTCTTACATCTTTGAGACATCCAAGTGATTTGGAATAGCATATTATGGTCAGATGAACACCTGTTCAGTGTTATTTGCTGGTTTTATTTATGCAGAAAACCATAGCTACTTTAGGGAAATAATTCCTTTTCTTACCCAAAACTGGACAGCAAAAGCAACTAGAAAATCTAATACCAGCTTGACTTGCAAGATCCTTCTTGGGTGTACATAGTAACTCACATGAAGTGTAAATGCTCATAACTGACTGATCTTTTTCATCAAGCAAACTGAGGAATGCATGCTTCAAACTGAGCAGAAATTGGAACACTGTGAGAGAAATCTCAGAGACACCAACACACCCTGAACATTATCTCCCAAGAAGATAAACTCTATTCAATATCAAAATAATATCCCTCTGGGAACAGAGTATATAGGAGAAATCCAGTCTGAATGCAAAATGCCAAAATACAGTAACTACTGTACACAATGGACTGCCCTAAGGAGCATTTCTTTTCCAGCCTTCACTTGGAACTAGGCTTGGAAACAACTGGCCTATTTTCTGCTCTCTTCATCCAAAGATGGTTTCACAGTTTTTACTGTTTCATCATCTCCTTAGGGCATTTTAGCTACTTCTGTGTCATGTAATCCATCACTCACTAAATAATTAATTTACTCAAGTAAGCAGGATCTCATGGGGTTTAGGGTTTCTGAGTGAGAAGAGATGACAGCTGATGTGCTATTTAAGAAGGAAACAGAGGAAGAAAAAAACAACATGCTATGTTATTGTCTTTGATTTTTTTTAATTGTTACTCATTTTGCAGTCATCAAAATTCTTTCTTGGTTAACTTTTTCCATTAGGCAGATTAGATTTCATTCCTCTGGTATTATTTTAATAAGTATGGCTGGGAAACTGGTCTATTCTGCATTAATCAATGTGTATGTAAGGCCAGGAGGGGATGGAGAACAAAGTCCAACTCCCTTTATAATCAATCGCAGCACCATGGGAGCAGGAACAGGTCGTTACTAAGGAGACAATTTTTCTCATTGTACTGGCATCCCTAAGATGTACAGTTTTCTCACCAGGCTTGCAGAGAACAACCAGCATTTGAGCAAGTCTGGGCATGAATGAACAACTGGACTTGATGATCTTAAAGGTCTTTTCCAACCTAAACAATTCTATGATTCTATGACACATGGCTGAAAGTATGGAGAAGGCTGCACTGGTGCTGGTGAGGCACAGAGACTCTTTGATGGAGCCCCCTTGTAAAATTGTTTGTATAAACACATACAAATACATATACATAAAAACCAAACTACATTACTGCTGTTGTTTATAGCTTAGAGGAATGGTTTGGATTTTTTTCTGCCTTTAAATGATAAAACAGCAAATGCAACCAAGCAGGATATACACACACACACACATATATAAATAAAATATGTATTTATACATACATACATCTATATACATATGCATGTATGTATGTGTGTATATGTGTATTTAAATTGCATGGGCACAGTGTTTTCCTCTCCAACAATAAAACTTATTGGTGGGATTAGTCTTTAGTATCTATAGAAAGGACCATATCATCTACCTCCTAATTAATTCATGAATGACAAGGCCACCTCAGAGCTTTTCACCAGAAATATATGTCACCACCATTCCCATGTGTGGACTACTCACGTGTTCTGTGATTTTCTTTTTCCTTCTGTTCAGTCTTAATTTAGACCTAATGATTATCTAATAATTAATGTCTCATATCTGTTTCCTCTTAATAAAAAAAGAGCTAATTTACCATTGAGTATCCTCCATATGAAACTTCAAAATTAATTTACCCTCACTGTTTGAAATAGCTCAGATTAAGGGGGACATTTCCAAATTGTCTCCAAAATTATCTCAATTCATACGAGTTTTGATAAATTTCATGTGCAAATTTTCAAGAGGAAACCAGAGAACTAAGGAATATTGCTTTTCATTATGTTTCCTATGGAATAGCTGCTTTATGTGAAGACTTGCAGATGTGTGATTTATAGGTGAGTATTGAGAGCTTTGTTTTAGCTTATAATGTCTTGACTTTTACAAGCAAGGCACATACAATTTCTGACATTTAACCTGCAACAGAATAAATATGGTTGGATTTTTAAAAGCAATTCTAAGAGAGTTCAGTTCCCACTGGAAATTTCCTCAGCCCTTTTGAAAACTGTACTGTAATTGCATAACAGAGTTAAAGTTTAGGGTGAAGCACTGCCTCTGTAGGTTATATTTCTGCAGTTTGAGGCATCTGAGCCGGCAGAGGACTCTGGGGGCAATGATCAAGGTCTTGGGGGTCCGGGTGGTTTTCTCCTTGATTCTGTTGGTGAGGGGGAAGAACTTGAGGAGGAGCAGATGGATCCTGAGTGTCAACAACTGGTTGTGCGGCTGGTGTTGGCAACAGGGATTGGGTTTTGTGACCATGGGACCTTCTTTGAGGATTGAGGACCATTATGAAGAGACAAATAAGTGGGGCAAAAACACCTTTGTCAACAGACTGGCTGATCTGGTAAGGTGAACTTTAAACTAGGGGAGTGAGATGATGACCCACATTCAAATGAGGAAGTGGTGGACCAGCTTGGCAAGCAAATGGTACAGGGTGATGCGGACAAGTGATGTCTAAATGAAAAAAACAGGGCTGAAAGTGGTCCACCTCAAGCATATGCACATAAGGAAGTGCCTGCAGGATAACATTATGGGGAAAGCTACTCATACCTTTTCTGGGAAATCAGCACGACTGGGTGCATCTCTGCAGGACCTGTACAGTACTGCATGCTGCATTGGGAACAAGCAGAAGAAAACAAGAGATTCCTGTGCAGATGCAGAACTATGATCTCATTGGGACTACAGAAACATGATTGGAAAGCTCACATGCCTGGAGTGCTGCCATGAATGGATACAGGCTCTCTAGGAAGGACAAGGCCAGGACAGCAAAGAGGGGGAGTTATCCTTGATGGGAGAGAGCAGTGGGAATGCATGGAGCACTGCCTAGGAACAGATGACGATCCAGTTGAGAGTTTATGGGTCAGGATTAGAGGGCAGTCCAACATAGGTTATGTTGTGGGTGTCTCCTACAGGCTGCCTGATCAGGGTTCCTTGTGAGGCCACTCTGAATTATCTTTGAAAGGTGATCAGAGAGGTTCCTGATGACTGGAAGAAAGGAAATGTCACTTCAGTCTTCAAGAAGGACAATCCAGGGAACTAGAGGCAGGTCAGCCTCACCTCAGTCCCTGGGAAGGTGATGGAGCAAATAATCCTGTAAACCATTTCCAGGCATATGAAGGACAAGGTGATTGGGAGTAGTTAGCATGGATTTACAAAAGGGAAATCATGCCTGACCAGCCTGATAGCCTTCTATGATAAAATGGCTAGCTCAGTGGACTGGGTGAGAGCTGTAGGTATTCTTTATCTTGACTTTTGCAAGCCTTTGACACTGTCTTCCATAATATCCTCATAAACAAACCAGTGCAATATGGACTAGAGAAATAGATACTGGTGTGGATTGGGAACTGGCTGGTGTGCTGGGATTGGAAGGTTGTGATCAGTGGCACAAACTCCATCTGGAGGGCAGTCACTAGTGGTGTACTCCAAGGGTTGATACTGAGGTCAAATTGTTTAACATCTTCATTAATGACCTGGGTGATGGGATGAACTGCACCCTCAGCAAGTTTGCAGAAAATGCAAAACTGGGAGGAGTAGTGGATACACCAGAGGGTTGTGCTGACATTCAGAGGGGCCTTGACAGGCTGGAGAACTGGGCCCACGGGAACCTCCTCAAGTTCAACAAAAGGAATTACCAAGTCCTGCATCTGGGGAGGAATCTCCTCCCAAACACTGGTGTTTTTGTGAAAAGCTTAGAGCAGCACAAAGGCGATATAAATGTTTTCATTTTTGCTGTCTCTGCTGCATCTGTTCAGTGGATCAGATGGAGGGACAGATCTGTAAGGGACAGCATTTTATTTTGCTGAGGGCCAGGTGCCTTTTAGGGCAGAAATTCAACTTCTGGTAAAATACGGAGCAGGAAAATGCTACAGAACTTAAAAAGGGGCAATAGCAAAAGGAATCATGGTGGGGAGGAAGGGTGATGATGACATAGTTTTACTTATTCCTAAAGTATATTGGATTATGTTTTCCAGGCCTATGATTAGGTCAAGTGTGAGAAACAGTTCTGGGAAGATGTTATGAGAGTGTTAATCCAGTGATTTGATGCAAATGGATACAAAGGCATCTTTACCTCATTACTGAGCTGAATTGCCTGGAAAATTCATTTAACTAATTTAAGAGGAGGTTAATAAGTTTCTTTTTTTTTTAAGTCTTGAAATAATGTAATTTTTAGAATCTCTGAATTAAAAAACATGTTAATACAGCATTATCGTTTGTAATTTGGGAGTGGATATTATATTCAGCTGTGACTTTACTGCTGTTAAATCTGGTGTGTGATTAGAAAAATATAATAAATATATTTAAAAGGAGATGCAGTTATTTTCTTTGTTCTGCACAATAATTGAATGTATTTAGTTTTAGGAAAAGATTTTCAACTGGTATAAACTGGCTAAGTTCTGTTGATATCTGTGGAGCTATGCCAGCTTACACTAATTGATGAGCTGGCCATTATATTTTTATCAGAGATTTTCAGATTGCTTGAAAGGAAACTTTTTTGGCCATGTCATAAAAATAGTGTTCGTCATAAAAAATAATTAAAATTCAGGAGCATTTGCATTCTGAGGCTACATGTCTTCAGCCACATCCTTACATGTCATTATTTCTTACAGCTTTGCACTGTCAGTTGTCAGTTTATGAACATTAGAACTGTGACTTGAGAATATAAAGTGTCCCAAATTTTGAGAAGAAATCTAGACACTCTTTTTCATCTGTATGCTAACTACTACTTGCAACATTTTATTTTGTAAAAAAGAAAATGTCTGCTTAAAGGCAGATTCAGGGATAGCATGACAATGAAACTTCTGATATACGCTCACATGAGGATTGAAGTTGTCTAACTTAAGCCATCAGAATTCTTGCTAGAGTAGCTATATTTACCAGAACCAATTCTAATTATCATGTATTTTGCTTAGAATGTAGAAATATTCACTGTGAAGACAAGTATTCCCATTTGATATTATTCATAGTAATAGCTACTCACATGAATAATGATTTCAGGTTTAGGTAGTTCTGAATTTCAAGATCCTCAGGGGCCCAGTGCCATTAAATTATATATCTTTGGTGTTTTTTGTAGATAATCCCATTCAATATTATAGATCCTAAGAAAATCCCATATCTAAACAGAAACCCAGTACTCAGTCAAACTGTGCATATACTGTTGCTTGCTAAAGCTTGCTAACCGAAGTGCTCATAGGCATGGTTCATGGTCCTGTTGATGTCAGCAGAGTATGTGTAAGTCATCCCTGAACTCGACCCTCCATTTCAAATTCAGCCCTCATGCTCATCAGTCTTTAAGAAACACACATGGAAATGTTTTATTTACATAGTTTTAGGTTTTAATGTTCCTGCATTGATCCAAGTTTAAAGTCCATGAGAAATCATAATTGCTTTACTTATGTATTCAAATGAGAAGTAAACCATATTCAGGCCTTTTACAAAGTCTCTAATATGCAACACTGATATCAAGAGTGAGTGTTCTGACATACACCGAGTATAGCCGCATTAACTGCTCTTCTCACAGCTTTAATGCTGTGTTTCAGATGTGACAAGGTTTCCTGTATATTAGGGCTGGGGACCATGACCCAGGATCCTCTGGTTCTATTGCTGAACTAAAACCCAGTTCTGGAACAACCTCCTCTGCGCTAAATATCCACATCTGCATTCATATATTGCATGCCATTTAGTTCTCATCTATATAACAGGCTATCAAGGAGGCAGGCATTGATCCACTTATCTCTGAACTGAGGGACTATTATTACGGTTGGGAAAAACTAGTAAGGAGGCACTAATGAAGCCACACCTTATTATACTGTCTCAAATTTTTCTGCCATCTATCAGAGTTTGAACTTGCTATTTTTCCTATATGGGAGAGCACTAGCATGTTCTCTCTTGTCTGGCCATTTCTTCTCTTGAAACAGATACAGAAACAGATACAGATACACCTACTTAATCCCCTTCTGCGCCCCTCTTCCTACTTTGGGATATTTTGTTGTAATTAGGCAGCACATTAAAAATTTATTACCTGAAGGAACGATAGACAACTAGAAATGTATTATAATTTCATAAACCACAGTTTCTCAGAAGCTAGATAAAAAAAGTAAAATAAAAATAAAAATGTGGAGAATGTGGACAGAAGGAAGATGTAGGGGAATTAAAAGGCCGTGGAAGCAATTGCAGCTTCTTGCACCACTTGCTCATGGCAGATGGAAGCTATAAACAAGGACAGCCGTGTCAGTGAAATAGAGTTATTGTTTGGGTTGCCTTCATGCTTGGGATTATTACTATTATTATTTTTGTCCTTTCCATGTTCTTTTAATATATGACCATTAACTAAAGTAGCAAAGAGGGAAAAAGATGTTGCTTGTTTCACAATTACATTGGAATGTTGCTTTGATAATCAGTTTGCAGAAGCTGTCATGCCAGTCGATATTCTCTTCTCTGCTGAAGACAGCATTATTGTCTGATTTATGTTTTGATTCATCCCCTTGTCCTCTTATGTTAATCGTCTGCTGTTGATACCCATTTAACTAAATGTGTCAGGGGAAATAGGGTGAATAACAGTAATGTGGAAGACAAGGATTAGAATCATTACCCATAAAGCAAAAAAGATTTTATGCATTCAAAAAGAGATGAGCCAACTATTCTCTACAAAGAAAAACTTCTGACCTCTGGAGCACCTCTAGTTTCTCACAGTAGATCACATAAGACTTTATATATACATATGTAAATATATATATACACACACATACACACATGTGAAATTGTATCTATATAATATATATAAATAAATCTATAAAATATGTATGTATATGTGCAATTATATGTATACATATATGCACTTTCACAATTGCTAAATTATCATTGGTGTATTATTTAAGGACTGACAGGAAACTATACAAAACATAAAACCAGAGCTGAAGCAATTTGCAAGAGTCTCTTTCAGAAAGGCTGATCATGAATTCTCCAGCACTGGACTATGGGGTCAGAACATTGCTGTGTGATCTTTTTGCTGCCATCTGCTAGATTTTTCCTTCCTCTTTGAGTTTTCTTTGTATCATCTGGTCTGTAGGTTTCACCAAGATCTTCTGGCATTGGGACTGGAATTAGTCCTAGACCAACGATTTATTTTTTTAATGAAAAAATTCATCATTGGAAAATAAAGTTTTGTGGGTTTGTTTTTTGTTCAGGGATTTTTTTTTAATAAAATGCCTAGTCCTCCTTTTTTTCCTCTTTTTTGTTTTCCAAAAAGTGTAAGTGTATTTTTTTAAGGTTAATTTGTTTGAGTTTTGCTGAAAAACTCCAGAGAAATAAAATCATAGAAATGTAGACCTGGAAAAGATCTAGAACTATTCAGACCAGTTTGCACTATGGCGAGATGGAGTATACTTTGCCACCCTTGAGAAATACTTGATTCAGAAATGATACTCTATGGCTACACGCAGTTAAAGTTCAGGAGCTTCATGATCCTAATACACTGCATTTGGTATGTCCTCCAGCCAAATTATATGGTACCCTGAAGAGGTTTATCAAATGTAATATCTTCCCTACTTTGAGGAGGGAAAATGTTTATGTCAAATCCTAGTGGTGGAAGAGAGGAAAAGCATGAGATGATACCCAAATACACATGGCACTATGGCCATATTATAAAAGCAAAATGTTTTCTTTTTTTGGTGAATATATTTTTTCCTTTCTCTAATAAAAATCAGTATTTTCCATAAAGGAAGTGAATTTTCTGACTGCTTTTAATCACAGTGCAATAAATGCTAGAAAGATTTGCATGTACTTCGTGCAAAGATTCGTGAAGAAGATATAGACTTAGAAAAAAAGCCTTGTTTTTCCTGTGAATTCACTTCATTCCTTTTCCTTACTAGAATGGCGGATTCAGGAAAGCTGTTCAAGGCAACAGAAATTATGGAGGATCTTTAGTCTTTCTACATTAATTATAACTTTAAAGCATATGATTGGTTTTGGGTTTTAATCTGCCTTCTGTTCTATATACCAGTTTGAAATCTGCTTTCAGGGCACTTTAGCTCATAATGGGTTCAATACTCAATATGTTCAGCATCTCGACCTCATTGGATTTTGGGCCAAAAATATTCATGGCCCTTCAGAAGTCACCTCCAAACACTAAGATCTGCAAAGTCAGCTGGACACCTCCAGAAAAGTTCCTGCAAAATCTTTAGTGAGGACATAAATAGCACACAGCAGACCTCTCTTATCAGCACTTCTTTCCTGTTTCAGTAATAGCAAAGCCAAAAAATGCAAGGATTCAAATTAATTTAATCAGCTGTTGTTCTTATTTAAGCTGAATCAATATTCAAATTCTTGTATCTGGGTTTGAAAGCACCTGCCCTTTGACTTCTGAGTAGAAACTTATTCAAAGTCATGCAGTTCTTTTGGTAACCACATCTTTTCTTCTTCGTGCTTTTCAGTTCCACTAGAAGAGGTTTACCTTTACCTATGACCTTGTCTATCCTCTTCTGCTATGGGTTGTGATGGAGATGGGTGGATATTTGTGGGACTTGAATTTCCTAGAGCCTGTGGTCACTAAAATGGTCCTGGTGAAAGCCCATGACATTTAAGAATCCTATATGGTATTTCTGCCCTTTTGTCAGTGTGCAGGGAAGGTATTGAGAACTTTACACATCTAAATTAACTGATGTTTTATCCTGGGAGATAACATGAAGAACTGGAGAGGAAAAGAAATTTCACCAGTGAAATGAATATTTTAATGAGAAAAGTTCATTACAGGCTAAACAACATGTTCTGCTCAAATTTTAAACACATCTTTCAAAGCTATGCTCCAGTTTGAAACACTATGAGGGATGAAGAGCCTAAATGCTTCAGTCACAGAGTATTTGCCTCCCCCCCCCACCCCCAATAACTGATACTGGGCTTCAAACACCAAAATAGAGCTGCATTTTTCTCACCACAGTTCCCCACAAAAATTGTGAGTTCTTTACATATATCTAACTATTCACCACCATGCAGGTGTGCAAACAACCTGCTCTTTCTACAGACTAATACACACATTATTTACCATAAACAGTATTTGCCACTAACATGCACACAAACATGCATTCACACATTCACATGTACACAAGGACATAAAGCAAAGTTATATTCCATACCAAGGTAGGAACTTCGCTCTTCACCAGGTGTGGAGATGTGTGTATCGCCTAGAATTTACTTCAAAAGTCTATAGAACAGAATAGAGCCATGATCTCCTGTTGTGGTTTAGGCCCAGCCAGCAACTAAGCACCACGCAGCCGCTCACTCACTCCCCTCCGGTGGGATGGGGGAGAGAATCGGAAGAGCAAAAGTAAGAAAACTCATGGGTTGACATAAGGCAGTTTAATAACTGGAAGAAAATAATAGTAATAATAATAATGAATTGTAATGAGAAGGAAAACAACAAGAGAGAGAGAGGAACAAAACCCAAGGGAGGGGAAAAAAAGTGATACAACCGCTCACTACCTGCCGACCGACGCCCAGCCAGTCCCCAAGCAGCGACCGCTACCCCCTGGCCAACTCCCCCCAGTTTATATACTGGGCGTGACGTCATATGGTATGCAATAGACCTTTGGCTAGTTTGGATCAACTATCCTGGATGTGTCCGCTCCCAGTTTCTTGTGCGCCTGGCAGAGCATGGGAAGCTGAAAAGTCCTTGACTAGTGTAAACACCACTTAGCAACAGCCAAAACATCAGTGTGTTATCACCATTATTCTCATACTAAAATCCAAAACACAGCACTATACCAGCTACTAGGAAGAAAATTAACTCTATCCCAGCCGAAACCAGGACAGTATCCACCCCTTATTCTATACCATCTATGTCATGCCCAGGTTCTACCCTTTCTAATACATTCCAATTAATCACCACCACTTTCCCTGTCTTTTGATATATACACACAGCTATCGTTCCCTTGGTGTATGGGTCATTCTTCTAAATTGTTCGTTAAGTTCATTTAGCCCGTGACTTTGGGCTCCATCTGTCATAACAGTCTTTCAGGGCAGGAGAGATGGTGTGTGGTGGTGGATTGTTGCATGCTGAAGCCAGTTCTGGTTCCATCACCACTGCACTTTGCTTGCTTTTCATCAAAGTTCATTCTTCATTAATCTGGGTGATCCTTACTGAAATACCATTGATATGGTGTATAGTAACCATAACAGTGATGACATACAGTATTATATAGCAAATAACATCATACCATTCAGTTCATTGGCTATTCTCACCCAAAATCAAATCCCCTTGAGGTACACATCGGACTTCCCCATTCTTTCGCATTACCCACCAAGTGCACCCGGGTCCTAGAGCAAAAGCAATCCCACGAATGGGTTTTCCTTTGCCTGAGGCAGGAGTAACCCAGACTGCCTTCCCCAGCATGATTTTTATGTGCACTACAGGGACCTTATCCCCTTCGACAGTGCATAAAAGTTTTGATTGGGCAGGGCCAGCTCGATTGACAGATCCCCTAGTGTTAACTAACCAGGTGGCCTTTGCTAAATGTGTATCCCAATGTTTGAATGTCCCACCACCCATTGCTCTCACTGTAGTCTTTAACAGTCCATTGTATCATTCAATCTTCCCAGAGGCTGGTGCATGATAGGGGATGTGATATACCCACTCAATGCCATGCTCTTTGGCCCAGGTGTCTATGAGCTTGTTTCGGAAATGAGTCCCGTTGTCTGACTCAATTCTCTCTGGGGTGCCATGTCGCCATAGGACTTGCTTTTCAAGACCCAGGATAGTGCAGTGTTCTGGCCGGTGGCATGAGGCACAGGATATGTTTCTAGCCATCCAGTGGTTGCTTCCACCATTGTAAGCACATAGTGCTTGCCTTGGCGCGTTTGTGGGAGTGTGATAGAATCGATCTGCCAGGCCTCCCCATATTTCTATTTCAGCCATCACCCTCCATACCACAGAGGCTTTAACCGCTTGGCTTGTTTAATTGCAGCGCATGTTTCACATTCATGGATAACCTGTGCAATAGTGTCCATGGTCAAGTCCACCCCTCGATCACGAGGCCATCTCTATGTTGCATCTCTTCCTTGATGGCCTGAGGTGTCATGGGCCCACCCAGCTATAAATAATTCACTCTTATGTTGCCAGTCCAGATCCACCTGAGCCACTTCCATCTTAGCAGCCTGATCCACCTGCTGGTTGTTTTGATGTTCCTCAGTGGCCTGACTCTTGGGTACATGAGCATCTACGTGACGTACTTTGACAACCAGGTTCTCTACCCGGGCAGCAATATCTTGCCACAGTGCTGCAGCCCAGATGGGTTTGCCTCTGCGCTGCCAATTGTTCTGCTTCCATTGCTGTAACCACCCCCACAGGGCATTTGCCACCATCCATGAGTCAGTATAGAGATAGAGCACTGGCCACTTTTCTCGTTCAGCAATGTCTAAAGCCAGCTGGATGGCCTTCACTTCTGCAAATTGTCTCAATTCACCTTCTCCTTCAGCAGTTTCTACCACTTGTCGTATAGGACTCCATACAGCAGCCTTCCACCTCCGATGCTTTCCTACAATACGACAGGACCCATCAGTGAACAGGGCATATTGCTTCTCATTTTCTGGTAGTTTATTGTACAGTGGGGCCTCCTCAGCACGCGTCACCTCCTCCTCTGGCAATATTCCGAAATCTTTGCCTTCTGGCCAGTCCATAATTACTTCCAAGATCCCTGGGTGATTGGGGTTTCCTATCCGAGCCCGTTGTGTGATCAGTGCAACCCACTTACTCCACGTAGCATCAGTTGCATGATGTGTAGAGGGGACCCTCCCTTTGAACATCCAGCCCAGCACCGGCAGCCGGGGTGCCAGGAGGAGCTGTGCTTCAGTACCAACCACTTCTGAAGCAGCTCGAACCCCTTCATATGCTGCCAATATCTCTTTTTCAGTTGGAGTATAGCGGGCCTCGGATCCTCTGTATACCCGACTCCAAAACCCTAAGGGTCGACCTCGAGTCTCCCCTGCTGCTTTCTGCCAGAGGCTCCAGGTAGGGCCATTCTCCCCGGCTGCAGTGTAGAGCACATTCTTTACGTCTTGCCCTGCCCGGACTGGCCCAAGGGCTACTGCATGAACTATCTCCCGTTTAATTTGTTCAAAGGCTTGTCGTTGCTCAGGGCCCCATTGGAAATGGTTCTTCTTCCAGGTCACTTGGTAGAGAGGGCTTACGATCAGACTGTAATTTGGAATATGCATTCTCCAAAAACCCACAACGCCTAAGAAAGCTTGTGTTTCCTTTTTGCTAGTTGGTGGAGACATGGCTGTTATTTTGTTAATCACATCCATTGGGATCTGATGACGTCCATCTTGCCATCTTATTCCTAAAACCTGGAGCTCCTGTGCAGGTCCCTTGACCTTACTTTGTTGTATGGCAAAACCGGCTTTCAGGAGGATTTGGACTATTTTCTTCCCTTTCTCAAAATCTTCCTCTGCTGTATTGCCCCACACGATGATGTCATCAATGTATTGCAGATGTTCTGGAGCTTCACCCTGTTCCAGTGCCATCTGGATCAGTCCATGGCAAATGGTAGGGCTGTGTTTCCACCCCTGGGGCAATCAAATCCAAGTGTACTGAAAACCCCTCCAAGTGAAAGCAAACTGTGGCCTGCACTCTGCTGCCAAAGGGATTGAGAAAAACGCATTAGTGATATCATTTGTAGCATACCATTTGGCTGCTTTTGATTCCAGTTCGTATTGAAGTTCCAGCATGTCCGGCACGGCAGCACTCAGCGTGACTTCATTCAGGCCACGATAGTCTACTGTTAGTCTCCACTCTCCATTAGACTTTTGCACTGGCCATATAGGACTGTTAAAAGGTGAATGAGTCTTACTGATTGCTTCTTGGCTCTCCAGGCGACGAATCAGCTTATGGATGGGAATCAGGGAGTCTCGGTTGGTGCGATATTGCCTCCGGTGCACTGTTGTGATAGCAATTGGCACCTGTTGTTCTTCAACCCTCAGCAACCCCACAACAGAAGGGTCCTCTGAGAGACCAGGCAAGGTGGACAGCTGTTTAATTTCCTCCGTCTCCAAGGCAGCTATACCTTGGGTCCTTTTGGGTCCTTGAAATACCCTCTCCTGAGGTAGGCTATCCCAAGGATGCACAGAGCCTCTGGGCCAGTCACAATGGGGTGCTTTTGCCACTCATTCCCAGTTAGGCTCACTTCGGCCTCCAATACAGTCAGCTGTTGGGATCCCCCTGTCACTCCAGAAATACTGATGGGTTCTGCCCCTGTATAGCTTGATGGCATTAGGGTACAGTGTGCACCGGTGTCTACTAGAGCCTTATACTCCTGTGGGTCTGATGTGCCAGGCCATCGAATCCATACAGTCCAGTAAACCCGGCTGTCCCTTTCCTCCACCTGTCTGGAGGCAGGGCCCCTCTAGTCCTGGTCATAATATTCATTACCCATTTCAAGTATATACGAGTCAGGAGTTTCTTCATTAAAATCAGGAGTAAGATCAGCCCTTTTACTCTGTCTGGGGAACTGTCCGCTGGAAAACCAGAGCAGCAATTTTTCTGGAAGAACCCCCTTTGGTGATTGTTTTTCCTTGCAAGTCACATACCCGTGTCTGTAGGGTTGAGGTAGGTTTTCCATCCCACTTCCTCATGTCCTCTCCGTGGTCACGCAGGTAAAACCATAGGGTGCCCCGTGGTGTGTACCCTCTATATCCTCTCTCTTGAGCAGAGGAACGCTGACTCCTAATAGCTGAGATATTGGTCCATACAGGTGGAAAGTAGGACCTATCTTCTTCGAGTTGCTGGACCTTCGGGGTCAGTTTTTCCACAGCTGAGACAAGGGAGGAAGAGATATTTTCTTCGTATTCTCGGAGCTAGCTAGCCACTTCATCCAGTGTTGGACCTTTTCCATCTTTCCAGTTCAGTATTGCCAATGAGTTGGCACATGACGATGGTGCATTCCATACCATCTTCTGCCACATGGGTCGTGTGCACTGGACCTCATCTGGATCTGTGGGTGACCGCGCGTCGTCCAGGTCACCATTAATCACCTCCAGCACAGCTAATTCCCTCAGGCAGTGGATACCTCTCTCCATGGTGGTCCATTTCCCAGGGCCATATATAACATCTTCCTTGAAGGGATACCTTTCCTTTATAGCTGACAGGAGTCGCCTCCAGAGGCTGAGGACTTGTGCCCCTTTTCCAATCGCTTTGTCAATGCCTCCTTCCCTAGAAAGGGATCCCAGCTGTTTGGCTTCCTTACCCTCTAATTCCAGGCTACTGGCCCCACTATCCCAGCATTGGAGCAGCCAGGTGACAACATGCTCACCTGCACGACAGCTGAAATCTTTTCGCATATCTTCCAGCTCACTCAGGGATAGGGATCGGGTGGTTTCCGTCTCGTCCACGAGTTCTTCCTCTTCCTCCTCCTCTCCCTGTGATGGCCCTGCTTATTCATCTTCCCTTTCTGAACGAGCTGACTTTCGCTTCCAGGATTTCTTCTTATCTATAGGGACGACTGATACTGACATGGGTTCGTTCCCTGTTTGAACTGCATCATCTGTTGCAGGGGGGGCTGGGGTGACTGCACTGCTTGTAACAGAGTTGTCCGGAATAGCCACAGTGCCTGTTGTAGCGGGGGCTGGAGCAGCCGCAATTCCTGTTGCAGGAGAGGCTGGAGCAGCCACAGCGCCCGTTGCAGGAGAGGCTGGAGCATCCACAGTGCCTGTCGCAGAGGGAATCGGAGCATCCGCAGTGCCTGTTGCAGGGAGGGCTGGAGCAGCCGCAGTGCTTGTCGCAGGGGAGGCTGGAGCATCCGCAGTGCCTGTCACTTTGTCACCACATCCTTGAGGGTTCTGAGTACTGTTGAACAGGGCTCAGTAGGCATGGGCCAGGCCCCAGCACATTGCAGTGATTTGTGTCTCCCTAGAATTGGCAGGGTGACGACATAGTTTTTCCAAATATTCTACTAACTATTCAGGATTCTGCACTTGTTCAGGGGTGAAGTTCCAAAACAGTGGAAGTGCCCACCGTCCTAGGCATTTGCCCATGCTATCCCACACACCCTGCCACTCAACTATCCGGCCTTGGGGCAGATCTCTGGATGATATTCTTAAATTGCTTACTAATCTTGGACAAGATCGAAACAATATTCCCAAGCAATACCAATAGATGTATCTTAACTACCCAAGGATGTTCAAGATACTGAAAAGTTACTGTAATGAAGGGGGAAACATTGTAGAAGAAAGTAGTGAAGGTACAATTCTGCATTTCCTCCATAAAAAACCTCTCAGAGGAAGAGGTATAATTGCGAATTGTCTCCATAAGGTAGTACCCGACATACAGTAACGGTTTCAGTACAGCACTTAGATACCAAAATAAACCCAAGGTCACTGTTTTAATAACAAATCTCACAGGCAAAACATCACCAATTAAAGCAGAGCACAGCAAACTGCAAAAACCAACACCGATCTTTAAGATGTACAGCAAAAATATGAGGTTGGTGCAGATCAGGTAAACTGATGCTAAGAACAGATGAATCAATATCGCATCCCACAACTACTAACAGATCTAAATTCCTTAATATGCTCTGGTTTATCTGTTATTATCTCAAACCCTTCGAGCCCCATGTTGGGTGCCGAAAAGGACTGCTGTGGTTTAGGCCCAGCTGGCAACTAAGCAGCACGCAGCCTCTCGCTCACTCCCCCCCGGTGGGATGGGGGAGAGAATTGGAAGAGCAAAAGTAAGAAAACTCGTGGGTTGAGATAAGAACACTTTAATAATTGGAACAAAATAATAGTAATAATAATAATGGATTGTAATGATAAGGAAAACAACAAGAGAGAGAGAGAGAGGAACAAAACCCAAGGGAGGGAAAAAAAGGTGATACAACCGCTCACTACCCGCCGACTGACGCCCAGCCAGTCCCCGAGCAGCGACCGCTACCCCCCGGCCAACTCCCTCCGGTTTATATACTGGGCATGATGCCATATGGTATGGAATAGCCCTTTGGTCAGTTTGGATCAACTATCCTGGCTGTGCCCCCTTCCAGTTTCTTGTGCAGCTGGCAGAGCATGGGAAGCTGAGAAGTCCTTGACTAGTGTCAACACCGCTTAGCGACAGCCAAAACATCAGTGTGTTATCACTCTTATTCTCATACTAAAATCCAAAACACAGCACTATACCAGCTACTAGGAAGAAAATTAACTCTATCCCAGCCAAAACCAGGACATCTCTAAAATTTTTTATTCCCGGGCTCCATCAGTAAAATTTTCTGAGCACACATCCCCAGTAGATGTATACTTGTTTATTTATAAATTATAGACAAGTACTGCTGAAGTTCTAAAATTCTCTCCCTGTACCCCAATGATTTGTCTTGCGTACCACCTGGAGTGCATGCATCCCGCTTTGGAGACCACTGGAACAGAGAGCTGGTTTATTTTCTATAACTTTTCTGAAATAGGGAAAGGTATTAGATGGGTCTTAGAGGCAAATTTAGCACGTTCAGGGAAGTTTTGTTTAATTTCTAAAACCAGCTTTATTGCAGCTAGTGAATGCTGGACTCCCTTCTCTATGCCAGCATGCTAGAGGGATACTTAAGTGGTAAAACTGGTCTTTTTATTCAAATAACTGGTGCTGAATAAGTAGGAGTGAAGCCTGTTTCATGCAGGCTTTTTGAGTCAAATCTATTATCTGGTGAAATGGTATAGAAATTCATTGGTTTTGCTCTAAGCTTTTTATGTGCAACAGCATCTGTTTATTGTGACAGTCTTATTTCAAACTTATTCTAACTAATCCACGGAGGCCTTGCAATTCTGCTTTCCGTGTTGCACATGGCAACAGTCTGGTAATTAGAGGTGGATTAAGCACAAGAAAAAAGCCCCCCAAATAATATTTTTTAATGAAAAATCCTGAAGCTTTTTCATTTCAGTTTACTTCACTTGGCTCAAAATGTAAATATCCAAGTACTTGAGAGACTTTCAACTATCTTATAAATGAAAAGCAATATCACAATCTTTTTTTTAAAACATATTATTCTTTGGAAATGTAATAAAATGCAGTTCTTGTAGAAGAGACATTTAGATTAAACATTTCCAGAAATAGCTGCAAAAGGTTTTTTTGTTTTGCTTTTTTGAGAAACGTGAAGTAGGCAAGTGATCTTTTTTATTAAAGATGAAAAGACTCAGGGCTTAACTGAAATATATGTTTATTTAAAAAAAAAACCAACCCCAAACAAAAAAACCCCAGCAAAACCCCACAAAACCCAAACTCAGTCATCTTCAAGGTTAAGCACATCGTGGTGCCAGATTTGGCAGCTGAGTGGCAAAAGTACAGCCTACCTATGCTAGGGAAAGCACAGAACACATTAAAATATATTGAAAATCTTCTTTCTGGCTTCATTAAACATAGTTCAGATACCTGGCATGGCCTAGAAGTTCATAAAGATCATAAAGTTCTCCACAGACCAAAAGTGAATAAAGGATAAAAAGCCTGTGTCCAGCCTTCATTGACCTGGAGCTACTTGTATTCTCCCACTGATCTCCATCCGGTCATGTGCAACAGTGATCCAGTGTTATAGCTTGGCCCAAACAGCCCCAGAATACAGGGATCATCCTGGCATCCCAAGAAAAAAAAGGAAAAAAAATGCATCTTATTTTGTCCTAGGTGTCTGTTGGGCACATCAGGAGTGTTTCCTCCATGCACAAGGTCATGTGGTTAGCACACCCTGTCACATCCCTGGAAGGAAGGAGAAACAGGTCTCATTATTTATCTGTAGGAACATCCCCTACTGACATTTTTTTTCTCCAAGAGCCCTTTGTTGGTTCATAACATCGCAAGAGCAAAGTCTGAGTCCTGCTTTTCGGACATTAATGTCTTCTGTTACTGTGCTGGACATAGGGTTCAAGATCTGAGACATTAGTCATTATCAAATAGTTTAAAAAGATTAATTTGCTTTCACATATATATATATATAATTTGCTTTAATTTGCTCACAGGTTATATATATATATATATATATATAACCCGTGAGCAAATTAAAGTAATATTTTGGGGGTTTACTTGTAGAAAAACATTTTCTTTCAATTCTCGTGGACATGGCCAGTAAATACTAAACTGGGAAATGATAATCCAGTTTGTGTTTGCTACGTGTATTATGGATCCTTTTGAATTGGCAGAGAAGTTCAGAAGATTTTTTTTTCTCTTCTATACGGAGGATTTGTTGTGAATAAGAATGAATCTCTGCTTTGCTGATAAATACAAAAGCATGACCTATAAGAATTTTTATCTCTCTTCTTTCATTTTATTGACAAACTTTGGGGCATGCATCCCATCTGCTGTGAGACAGGAATTTGCATAAGTCAGAGGGCACAGAATAATGCTTTCCTATTTGCTATTCCTACAAACTAAATGTCTGCAAATAAGCTCCCAATCCCTGCTATGATCCAGAGAGGTGATCAAAGAGCGGAAAGATAAATGGCTCAAAAATAAGGCATCCTTGGCCTTATATAGTCTTGGGGAGTGGTAGTATTACTTCTATTAATTTCTTTATTTATTTTTGTAGGAAGGAATATACAGCTGGATTTTATTTGCTGGATTTGAAATAAGAAGTTAATTTGAAACTACAAAATTATTGAATCAAGGAATATAGCTTTCACCCCAATTATGTCTTATTTTTCCCTTATATAAGCCTCTGTATATTTGAACATAATCTACAAACCATTCCTGAAAATTGCCACATAATTTAGTGGGGATAAAACTAATAGGTTTCTGGAGAAATATAACAGAATTTCCTAATAAAAACAAACAAAAGCCAGCCCATTTATAATCTATAGAATTTAGTAGCAAATTAAACCTTTCTGTATTTAATAGAACATTTTATCTGTTTTAGAACACTCTTCACATACACTTACAAAATTAATATAATTCTTCTTTACTTTATTGAAACTTTTTTTTTTATTATTAACAAAATATACCTTAAACTATACATGAAACTGAGAGAATGTTTCTGCTTAAACAGCTAGCCAATGTGAAAAATATTATAGACATATAGTGAACTATAACATTTTTAAATGAACCAAAAAAATTTTACAATAGGAGTTTAATACTTTTATTACACTCTGTGATTTCATAATTCTATGTATAATTCAAGGACCATATTCTCATTTACATTAAAGGTCTTTTGCAAACATCTTATAGTGATATATTAAAGATTTTTGGTTTACCACAAAAGGTATAAAGTATGCTAAATGTAAATGAAAATCAGATTATAAACATTTCAAGATGTCTTTCAACAGGACCCTACAGATTTCACACACTCATAAAAACCCCTACAAGATTTTTCTGTGAAGGAAAGGAAGCAGTATATCTGCTACTAACATCTCACAGAACAGAGGTGACTGTGGTGCTACTACAGACAGTACATTAAAGAATTTGTCAGGATCTTATGCTTAACTACCCACAAATAAGGTGTGGGAATAATCTCCAGAGTTAAACACCTAAATTCAGATGCCTGTGTGTGAGCTAGATGCTTAATTTCCCATTATGGTCAGTGGAATGATTAAACTGCCTAAACATAGGCAGCCACAGCCATTTAAGATGGCCTAGAAGAGTGGTCTCTAACCTTTTTTGATTGTGTACCTCTATTGGTAAAAACTTTTGAGCACACCCTGCCAACATATGTATATTTATTTATAAATTATATGCATGTACTACTGTACTTATATATTATGTACATTACAAAACAAAAAATACAAAATTAAAAAAAAATTGAAACAAGGGTGAGATAAAAATGAAATAACCACTACTTTTAAAATACTTATTTTCTTTTACTTAGTAACAATACAAAAAATATTTTCTTCATGCATCCCAATGAATTGTCTTGCGCACCTCTTGGGGTGCATGCACCCCACTTTGGAGACCATTGGTCTAGAGAAGCATGGTTGGCCTCCAGCTGCTAATTTACAAGTGCAAGTCACCCATAGGTCCTGTGTAGTGTTTTCCAGCTTCAGGCATGCCTCTTGGATATTTACATGTGTCTATTGCAAAACATGGCAAAAAAATGAGCAAAATTGGTATTATTGAGGAAAAAATTGTATTTTCATCCTTTTTGAGAAAGGGATGTATTGCTTTATTTTTCTGATATTTAAAGCATTTGTTTTAAATGTTTAAAGTTTTGTTCCTTCCCAACAGAAAAAAAAAAAGGAGAAAAGGAAAGATGAGCTGAGAGGTCACTGCATGTGGTCAGCAACTCTGGATGTGCTTCTGCTCTCCATTACGAGAGGTCCCTACGTGTTACCACACTATGGGGAGGTCAGCAAAGAGCAGACGTGGAATAGCTACAGTCAGGCAGTGCCTACACCAATGTAAATCCACACGTCCCCTGATCAGACAACAGTCCTATACACCTATACATTGGTAGGAATATAATTCAGCTTTCTATAAAGAGACGGGACATGAGTTTTAGCAATGTTAACAAGGATAAAGGGTTACGCTGCTGTTTTCTTCAAGGTCAGACCATGGGAGTTTTATCTCAAATCTACCAGTGTAGATTTTTCTCTTCATAAGAAAACCCAGAATGAAGGAATCGGCAAGGAAAAATGGAGATAGAAACCCTGCTTGAAAAAAATACCCCCCAAATTAAAAAAAAAAACAACCAACCCCAAACAACAAAAAAAACCCAAACCCAACCCTCATCTTAAAAAAGAGCAAGTCCCAGAAAGAAATTATATCTGGATTACACCAAATACTGAAGGAGAGGGAAGAAATAGCACCTGCCTATCTGTGGCCATTTAGACTATGAGATACTGAGGCTTGCTTCTGCCTGTTAGGGATTTCCAACCCTTTGTGCAGTTGTTTGTCCTGGAAATGGGCTTTAGCCACGTGGAATGAGAACTGAATTTCCTCACTTGTCTCAGTTTAAGACCTGTAGTCTCATGAGGCAGCTGAATCCCTAACAAAACCCAGGGAATATTGCAGTCTTTTCCAACCCAAGCCACTTAATTTTTCTCTCTGCTACAGTGATGATCAGCTGAAAAAGCAATGATGGGGCACTTTGTCTGAAAGTGCCTATTTACTCTCAGTAATTAACCCCTAATTCAGTGGCTGGACAGATAAAGATAATCAAAGTATAAAACACCTGGTGTACTTGGAGCTTAAAAATGTCTTCTACCATCTGTATATTTTGCAGTATATGCATTTTCTTTCATCTCCATGCCACAAATCCTTGCTCAAAGGAGTCATTTGTCTGCATGAAAAGCTGTGGTTAAATCCCTCTTTTCTTTTTTCACCTCTTACAGCTTTTATTTATACATAGGCTGTTCATGGAACAACTGTTTACACTTGCTTTCTGATAGAGATATAACTTATATTATAATTTCAGAGCTTGAAATATTAGGATTTTCTCCTGTAATTGTATTTAATATCTTTCCATGAAAAGAAAGTTTAGATAAAGAAACCACCTAAAGCTTTTAGGTGACTTCAAAAAAGAAAAAGTCCCATCCCAAATCAGTGGGAGGCAGGGAATGATGCATACCAAATATTTAAAAGCTTCATATTCAGGGGCATTAATCAATTTTTTTTATTAAGCAAAATGCTCAGATCAACCTGCAGAGAATAATTCTAATTTTTGTATCAGCTTCCCTGATTCTAATCCATTTCCTGACAAGCACCTTATGATGATGACAGAGGGACGAGTGTAGCTGGCAACAAGTGTGTTGTTTCCATTCGTGTACAACACTGGATTCATTCAGAGATGAATATTTCTTTCATCCAGGGGCTGGACACAGTCAGAGGGTGTTGTGCTATTGGCACCTGGTAAACGAAAATCAGGTTGACAGCTGTGACACGTGAGGAGCAAAGAGCTGAGTCCAAACAAACAGTTAGGTGTAAAATGGTTAGGTGCCATGCTCTCTAGGAAGTGAAAGAGGACTTAAAAGTGTGAATATCTCTGGAGGTCTATGTCAAACCTGCCAGTTCCAGTTGTCTGCCAGTGGACTGATGGCTCATGTCCTTGTCCCTGGTCTCTTTGTAGAACAAAACAGAAGATCTTACATCTTTCATAATTTCACTGGGAGGGAATTAGTAACATAGGACTGGAAGAGACTTCCTGGATCACTGAATCCATCCTTTGCTCATAGGAAACTAGGCAAATTGTGTTTATTCCAGAAGAGACAACAGAATTGCAATGCTTTCTCCTTCACCATGAAACTAAAAGTCACAAAATAGTCTCCATCATCCAAATCAAGGATAAAATAATAATTATTTTCCACTAATTGATTTAATGTTAGGAGTAATTTGGCTTCTTAAATATCCCATTTCACAGTATATAGAAGTGAAACTCTCTGGAAAACTTGGCAGTGGTCTGCATCTCCTTACTAGTACTTCCAGCTGATTTATCAGTTTGAAAATGTGTTGTATTCTGCATAAAAATGGAGTCTGCAAACTGGTTTGGATTAATCAGGTCTGACTGTAATTCCTTTTTGGTATCCTTATTTGAACAGAACATAAATCATGATGACCTCTTTTGATAATAATGTTACCATAATATCTAATTTCATATTAATTCCATTGTAATTTAGTGGGCATTCATTCTAACAGTAATTCCTATGGAATTACATCTGACAACCCCATGAATACCAAAATAACTCAACATGATAAATGTTATTACATCGAATACCAAAGGAGGCAATAATGATTTGCCGTTTATAATGAAATGTTGCCCGCAAACCATTAGTGGACATTACTGCCTAGTGTTAAGGATGTTCCTGTGTAAATCTGTTCACATCCGACTACATCCTGAATGTCTCCCCTGTGTGCCAACATGAGCTTGAAAAGAGTTGCTCAGACACCCATTTTCCAGACTCATGATGCATATGATTTATCATCAGCCACTGAACCCATTCAATCAGTGATCTCATGTTGAATCTCACAAGCCAAACCTTGGCAGCCTGTCAACGAGAAAAGCTTGAAAGAGCACAGAGATGGTTTTCAGCAGTGGTTGTGCCAAGACACTTCCTGATATCCTCATCTCTCATTACTGTTAAATTAGTCCCTCCATGCAATATTAAGAGACACTCAGCTCTTTGAGGGCTCTGCCTGTTGGATGAGGCACAGATATGAGCTCTTGTTCTTACTCTGTGTGTATATATATTTATTTATATATATATGTAAATGTATATCTTTATTCAGTGCCCATATATCTCAGTTGACACATATATAGTTTACAGAGGCAGAGGGGGTGTGAAAGGTGGTTGCCAGCATGATCTTGCAGAACAAATGAGACATAATTTGTTCTCAGCTTTTAGACACACCATCATTCTTGAGGAAATAAGGCTGGTCAAAACAGAATACAGGTATCCCTCACTTGTCTGGATGACAGCCCCAGGCCATTGGGGGTCGCTTCCAGGGTTCATGACCACATCATAAGAATGGGATTAAAGAGAAACTGGTGCCTCAGGCTTTGTATAGCTTTATGCCTGCTATTTCTGCAATGGCTTCTTGTGAGACTCACTGCAACCTCACAAGGCAGCAGTTTGCAGACTTATATATGAGCAAACCAGCAAAAATCTCTCTGTATTTTCAATTGGCAGCATTTATGCACCTAATAATTAGCATATGTATGTTTTGGAAGGTAAATGAAGAACACAACATTGTGCATTGCTGTTGAACAAGTAGAAATTAAGCCTAAGGTTCAGATGAAATTTGTTTGACACTTTTTACAGTGCCCCCCATTAGGAGTGCTGTAGCAAGCCTCAAGCACTTGGGAGGTGTCCCCCCAGCTCAGTGTTCAGTCTAGGGACTCCAGGAGCAGCAGGATTTGCAAGCCTAAATCTCCTAGAGCTTCTACAATAAGCAGTGCATGGGCTCAATATCACCATCAAGTCAGCAATGGCTAAAGGGGTGGAAAGCAGGAAACATATTTTGTTTTTTTCTGATAATAATCAGTGATCAGGCTATTTCAAGATATTCTGGATATTTAGTTTACTGACTGAGAGGCTCATATTTGTGCAGTTCCACCTGAACTCCAACTTGATCATTCCTTTTGCTGCATTTTTTCTGGAAGCTGAAAATGAGTGGGGATAAACTCAACAATAGACAGTCCCTTCCCATTTCATGCCCGCACAAGTCCATTCTTGTGCACATTCTCCATGTATTGATTACTTTTGTTGAAAGTGAACATGCTAGGAAAATAGAAAAAAAAAACCACAAAACCTGAGGTTTTCCCCTTCTTTTAGATAGGTATGGCCTTCATTAGTCCCTCTAAGCGGGAATTACCTTCTCCAAGCAGAAATCACTATAGGGTACACCTTAGGGAATAGCCTATCCATAAAGCCACCAATGTCATTCTGAGTTATCTAAATCAGCTAAAAAAAATGGCATAGGGACAGGGTCCCTGGAGTAACCCAAGAAGGAGCACTGCAGAGATAGAAGGAGGTATATCAGCATAGCATTGAAGGTGTTCAAGCCTTAAACAGCCTGAACAGGTGCTTGAGAGCTAACAGCATGGGAAAGGGAAAGGTGTGGGCCAGGGATGCTGCCAGAGCCACAGCTTACCAAGCTCATAAAGTCCATCAGCAGATATAAATAAGGGTAGTGTGTACAAACTTGTGCTAGGCTTGTGTTTCATGCTGATGCAGCATACAGTCTTCATCTGAGATCATTAAAATGTCAGGGTTTTTTTCAAAAGCAAAGGGGTCAGATTATTCCATGCACATTAGCCCTTCTTTCAGTCTCTCTGATATAAAATAGGCCATTAAAAGAAGAATATCTCAGATGCTGGTGAATAATTGTTGTAATGGGACATAATATTCCACTGCCAGCAAGTACCAGCACCAAACACAGACAGAATGGAATATCCTTAATTTTGTTTCATAATACTCTATAATCTAATGACATAGCCCTAAATTATACTCTGAAGCTCCTTATCAGATGATGATTCAGCACAATCCTGAGTGCTCCTTAGAGTCAATAGGGAAAGTCTTCCAACCAGTACATGTAGCTTACAATTTTCTTTTCTAAGTGTGTAGCTACATATTTTATCTCATTAAAACACAACTTTTTCCCAGATTATATATACGAATGCTTTGTCCTTTCTGTTTTCAGCTATTCATCTGCTTCTTATCCTTTTTGTCAGCTGCAAACTCAATTAGTAATTTTAAATATGTATATATTTTTATTAATAAAAATATTAAATAGCACAGAGCAAATGGTCAGTCCCAGAGGAACTCTTTATGATTTTGGTCAATGTAAAGCAGCAAACAATTTGTGTTCAATAAGAAACTGTGGCAAATAAAAACAATAATGTCAGTTTACAAAAGGGTGGCTGAAAAAGCCAGAGAAGGCCTGAAAGTTGATTGCAAAGTCCAATCTGCAAGCACACTTTGGCACTGAATTGGCATCTGTTTTTATTCTGTATAGCCCACGGTTGGGTTTTGTGCTTGTGTGTACCATTTGACTTGCATACGAACATAAGAAGTAAATGTGAACTGTTAATAATGCTTACATTCTCTTCAAGATATCTTTAGCTGTTCCTCACAGCGGTAGTCTACTCTTCTTACATAGAATTAAGTACTGTCAGCTGTAAATTAGCAAGCTAGCATACAATTCAGCTGTAAAGCATGCAGTTGAATGAATATAGGTCAATCAGTCAGCTGTTTACAGGGGTTTTGCCACAAAGATATGTTTTGCTATCTGTGCTGTTGTGGCCACACAGTACTAACAGTTCTTATTCTTGACAGTTTAAAACTGTGGTAGACTGCAATTATAGCAAGACTTCAGAAAAGACCAAGCCCTGCTTTCTTTCATACACATATGCACTGACATATACCAAATTAAACCTTTTCTAACTCACTGAAATTCTTCCTTTTTTTCTGGGTATAAAGTAAAAGCGAATGCCCTCTTGATAAAACCTGGCAAGTGTAATTAATAAATGAGTACAGGAAATTACTAACACTAGTGCAGCCATGGGAACTGAGTCATAGCTTCAGCTGATGACCACATCATTTAATTATTATTTTTTTTAATTCAGGCAGTAGCTGCCCACAATAGGTTTTTACCTTTTCTGCTAATTATAGATACAAACTGAGAAACAATGAAGAAAATAGACTGAAAGTTAGCAGTCAAGTTTTCATTGTGTTCATATTGGTATCTCTTGAAATCAAAAGTGTCTTATAACATCAAGTGCAGGACATCGTGGTGCTGTACTGATGTGTGTCCATTAAAGATCCTGGCAAATGTACTATGATAACATAACGGGTAATAGACTGGTAAGTACGTTATGATTTGCAGCTACTGCATTTGAAAATCAAAGAATCACATGCAAACAATGTTTTTGTGTATTATTATTGTTATTTGAAAGTCTGACTATTCTGTTCAACAGCTACCACACGTCAGGTGTAAAGATGCAGAGAAAGTAACTATAGAAGTATCTATCTATACCACAGTGTATCATATTCTTTTTTAACTTGCCCTTGCAACTGGAAGCTTCAGGTAAGATTTAGGTCTGATACACACCTGTAAATTCATAATAGTCCTATTTGTTTACTCTGTGTGTCTACATCCAAACATAATTTAATCTAAATACTTTATAATATAGATGGATAGTTATAAAATTTCTTCTGAAATGACTGTTAGATTGTAGGGGTTTTCTTTCATTTTCTTGTTTGGGGCTTTGATGTTTTCACTGTAAATACTGGAATGCTGTTCTCCACAGCGTGAGTATTCTCAGATTTTTAAAGAAGCCTTTGGCTAGATAGCAGCTATCAAGATTCATGGAAAACAGATACCCAAGAGATGGTGGCAAATAAATAATGTGAAAAACAAGTGATATAAAGCTAGATAGCTCTTTCACTTATTTTAGGTGAATCATTCATTTTAGGTGGTTTTGCTGTCTGTATTTTGGACTTTTGTTTGTTTGTTTGCTTTTATCTAATGCTTGTTAAATTCTAAATCTTTTGCATAAGTGTGGCAGCAGTACAGGCTATGCCATCCAGCTGAGATGAATGTGGTATCAGTTGCTTCCTGTAAATTAAGCTCTCTTGCTTAGTTAATCTGTTATAACAGGCTTGGGATGAAGAAAAACAATTCTGCCTGAAACATCCCTATTTCACAGCCAAGTGACACACCTCTCGCCCACCCCTAGAAAGTTCAATGCACAAGGAAATTGTAAACAGCCACTGCAGTGACCAAGGAGAGCCAGAAAGCAAGCTGACAGCAATGAATATTCTCATGAATCAAAGTGCCGAGCTTAATTCATAATGGTTCAGAGGTGCTATGGTATCAGTTATCCTCAAATATTTGAACAATCTGCTGGTATTTATAAAGATGAGTGCAAATTCCCCAAATGTCCCAAAATATAATATGATAGATTATCCCCCTGAAAGCTCATACTGGCAATGAGGTATTAGCATGTATTTCTCCTTTCACACAGGCATTCTACTACTGCAAATTCTTCATAGCTGTGTCTGTCCCTTACAATGTGTTCATACAGCATGGAGCACAGTGGGACCTTGAAGGACGTCTTACCATGAAAACAATGGAAATAATTAATGCAGAACCATTTAATTATTCTGTTTATAATGTGTCAGTCTTTCAGACTGAGAACAGGGGAAAAAAAGAAGACAAATTTATCTTGTTAGTCTCCCCTGAGTCACAATAGCAAAAGTATCATTAACAGCCTCCATATTCACATGAATTAGTCATGCCATTCTGGTAATAATATCTCACATTTCTGTAACCTGTTCAATCGATCCACAAAAAGACAGGGCTGTTCTTGCTCATGTTGAATTTTTACATCCTCTAAGGATATATTGTACTCAAGCCACTGAGATTTCATCTGAAGCAGAAGACACCACCAAAGGGGTGCATGTAGCAGATTTCTGTTCATCTCCACAGGAACTTCATGGGATAAGAAGAAAAGCCTACATTTTCCTTTGTTCTCCATCAGCCTGGAGAAAGACCGAACATAGGTTGTTTCTTTAGCTGTTTCTGCAAATTTTAGCTGCAAACTCTTCATTACAGATGAGCAAGCTGAAGAAAGAAGGATGGTCCATATGCCACTTTCTGTGTACTAGTAAGTTAAACAAGCCCAAGACTGTTCTCTTGCTGAGACCAGTTGTACTAGGACCCTCCACTTCCATCCTATTAACCTCCCTTACTCTCCAAACAAGTCTAAAATGCTTGTTGGGAATGGTCACTGGCTTGTCCTAAGTTGCAAACTGTACCCACAAATTGTTTAGGAGAGCGTGGGTTACACCAAGGGCTCTTCCAACCATTTAACAGTAGAGATGATTGTGTTCTGGTTCTGGACACTTCCCTGTCCCAGTTCAATTTACTAGTGTGTCACCACTGAGGGCAAAAGGAGACTTTTTATTCAAATTGATGAATTTTGGAACATTAGATAAGCAACCTGCCTCCAGATGAAAAGTCTGAAGCCTTAAACCATTATCCTGAGAGCAGCAAAACAACTTTCCATTTTCTTTCACTCCCTCTCCTCCACACATTGCAAAGTATATGTTAACATAAACAGAGAAATTAGATCTTTCTTTTAAAGTGACCTGTTTTACCCGTGAACCGTGCCCTTCTTACCACACCACCAATTGGACCCTGGCAGATAGATCTGCTCTACGTGGAGGTGGTTGCGGTGTGTCCTAATGTGCTGGTTTTGGCTGGAATAGAGTTAATTTTCTTTATAGTAGCTAGTATGGGACTATGTTTTGGATTTGTGCTGAAAACAGTGTTAATAACACAGGGATGTTATCACAGGTGCTGTTGCCAGCTGGGGTTAAACCACGACACCCTAAAATATCCTTTAGCCCAGAAAATAAATTCTGCTGGTGTCTGCTGCATTTCTACCACCACAGCCACAAGCTCTTTTGCAAACCAAACATGCTTGCTGCCATTCCTTCACATCTGTAACATTTAACTTTAATGCCTCTGCCCCTGAGGAGCTGCAGAGTAGCGTTTCAATTTGCTATCCACGGATTTGTCCTAAAGAATGAGAGACATGTCAGCTTATCAGTCTGTGACCTTTTCTATTAACATTGTCTTCAGGTTGACTTGGCAGCACACAAGGAAAATAAATCTTGTTACCCGAAGATGGTCTGGCTTGCCAGGATAGCGCAGCTGTGGCTCAAATCTGTTAAATTTTTAAATTGCAAACATTGCTATGACTACATAAAATTTATTAGGTAGAACAATCCCTGGGAAGGGGTGGGGAGGAAAGCAATGGAATAGGAACCATTAAAATAGATATGAAGGAAGGGGTTTTTGCAAAGCCTGGAAAGTTGCATTGTTTAACTTATTTACAGCCTGGCCTGACACCCTAGAGATAATGCAAATGGAGTCACCATGTAAATTATATGACCTTTTCATGTTCCAATCTTTGGGAGATCTATACGGACACACTTCCAAGCAAGCTGCATGGGCCTTCTTTATCACCTGCTCTCAGACTTTTTCAACCCCTTTTCCTGTTGCATTGTTTTAATGATAAAGGGATGGGAGGAAGTATGGTGACCTCAGAAAGTGATACCATGGATAAGTCTTCTGACATATAGTGCCAGCACTATATGTCACTATAGCCCCTTGCATTTCCCACTGCTTCAATATTCTGTGACATCCTATCATGGAGCAATGTATGAACTGCCTTCTCCAGGATGCTCTCCACTATCATATAAGGACATTTAGGTCTCAGAACAGCTGGTTAAACATCTAATGGTTTCTGAGATACACAAAGGTGTTTGAGACACCCACACCAGACTTGCAGATTTGACATAGGACCTACGTGTCTGGGGCTCCTCAGATGGTCAGGAGGCAAAGGTGAGCTAAGCTATATCAAAGGACTTGATATTTAGACAAATTAATTGAGCCCCAATAGTGGGATTCAGCTGCAGATTAAGACACCTTAATTAGTGCCTGGATTCAGTTAGGTTCTAAAATCCCATTGGAGACAATGGAGACCAAGTTAGTGCATGCAGTAGAACAAAATTTCACAATGAATCAGTAATCCTCTTTTCCTAGAGATATTTTGAGCTTTCCTTGAAAGTGTCTTAGACGAGTACTGAGCAGCACTGGCCAAATGATGTCTTGTCATGGGAAAAATTCCTAAGTGACAACAGAACATAAACCTGTCTTCAGAAAAGTCACTTGGTCCTAGGTGTTCCCATGCATTTAGCTGCCTTGTATTGGTCTCAAAACAAATCATTTGTATCATTAACCCTAAGGATATAGGTCTTAGGACCTTTGTACCGTAAGCCTCAAAATCAAGTCATAGTGAATTACAGTAACATTTAACACCTTTTGTCAAATTGCAGCTGATGAAATTCAGATCTCTTAATAGTGCTCTCAATACCATGAAATTCCCAAAATCAAATGCATCTCAGCTTCAGGTTGAATTTTTTCAACCTTGTACAGAGAAGAGCCTGGACCTGTGCTAGACCACCACCAAAATAACCCAGGGGAAAAAAGGCCTTTTAAGTTAAAAAGCAGATTTGTAAATCAAAATCACAACTACTGAGTGTTTGGCTCATAATTTTTTGATGGTGCTAGCTGGTAATAGTCTCCCTAGAAAATTAGATAACTGCAGATCTGGGCCATAGATCAGGATATTCTGTCTTCCTCTTCATGCAGGTACATGTCAGAGTGTCCTAAGTACTTTTGCAAGTGTTGACAGAGTGAAAGAGATAACATGTAATTGGAAGATCAAAAATTGAAGTAGCATGCCAAATTGCTGATTAGGTGGCTGACTGTCCATTGGGTTTTCACTAAAGAATTTGCTGATTTATGACCTGGCTGACAGTAAAAGTTCCTCTCTGCAGCACGAGGGCACCAAGGTTTCTCGATGAGTTTGACAAAGAGCATCATGTTCAATATTTTACATAAGGTAGACTAACACTGAGGTCGGTGCTTAGGCTTATCTTCACAGCTCCTCACCTTCTTGTGCATTGTGCAGAATTTCTGCAGACATTAATGGAGAGAGAAAAGGATGGCATAAATGCTCAGGGTTTGTATCTTATCTCGTAATCCTTCTCTCCTCTCAATATGTTCAATATGTTTAATCTTTTTTTCCTGCTGTCAGAATATCTGTAAATGGATAGTGAGACATCTTACATGTATTACATATATGATTTAATTTACACTCAGTACATCTAATATACATTTAAAGGTATATTAATATGCATTATATTATTGATTATAGCTAACATGCTATTCAGCACAAAGTACTGACACATAACATCAAATATCTCCAATGAGAACCAGAGTCCTTGACTAACCATGGATTCAGAGGTTCATTTTTATTGTCTATTTCCATTTTCTACAAATAATGCACTTTGAAGCTGTGCTTTGGTTATTGGTGGTTATTTCCATAATGTGCAATGCTTAAGCTATGAGAGATTATTTACATTGGTTATATAATGTAGGGGGTAGGATTTATTTGTTGGGGAAAATGTTTGACCATTTTTATGTGGATTCACCTACTTAAAAGTACTTATATAGTAAACTTGCAGGTTCCTTATATAGTAGAAGAAATATTTTCATCACCTTTAAGGAGTATTTAGCCTGATTAAGACCTTAATCAGCCTCTAGATTTACATTACTTTTCCAGTATATTAAATGTAGGATGAATAGGGACTCAGTTTATAATATTCTGGTATGCTTAGTTTAAGTGGGATGAATATGTGTTTTTCAATACAAATATTTAAAATTTGATGACACTGAAAGGATTTTTCAAGAACATTTCTAAACAAATACATGTGGAGAGCATTCATACTTAAGGAAAATTCATACTGAAGGAGAGAGATATAGCTAAATTAATTGATTAGGAATTAGAACAAATATTTGCAGAAATTTCATGCACAGTTTCCTAAGTTTAGGCTCTAATAGTAGGAAGTAAAAGTTATTTTCATAAGCTACTTTTTCTCCACAGTCTTTGCCATGTGAAGATATTCTTCACGTATTTCTTTCCACATCAGCTTGCTCATCTATTTTTAAACCTCATTTCAGTATGTCTTTTCATCATTACTTAAACCTATTAATTTGTCTTTTCCTCTGGGATAGATATATATATATTTTAATTCTGTAAACTATTTTGGGAGAGACTTTGTATGAAATAATACCATAGAGAAGAATTAACATTGTTACCATTAGGCAGCCACTTACTAGGCTGAACTTCTAATTAAGTTATTCTTGGTTCCTGAAGGGGAATACTAACCGTATGTTTCTAGGGATACCAGGGTTAATTGTCTGCCTAGACTATAGGGACTGCATTTCTTTAACTAGCACAGATTGCTAAAAGAGAATAAGTGAAGCTCTCTGGAACAGAAGTATAATTTTACAAATGAGAGCTATATTCAAAGTATCTTCTTGGAGGAGAAAGATTTGGGCCGTAGAAGGAATGAGGCCCACAGCAGGACAGTTAAGGTGAGGTCAATATTGAAGGAAAAAGGACAGATGGAGCAGGGAACAGTACACCTTGATGGAGGGATGAAGTCACTGCATTTTGTTTGGATGTTTGAGTCGGTGTCATTGGAGAGTTTTTCATACACAAGCTAGCATGATACAGCAGTTACTAAATGAAATGAGAGATTGGGGAGACAATATCAGGTTTGGGCATTGGTTCGCAATCATCCAAATAGGAATGAATAGCCCTGTGCAATCTTTTCATGATGCAGAATTGGCCAAAGTGTACTTAGATAAGACATTTCGAAGTCAGCAGCAGAAACTGTTTCTGCAGATGCAGGAATGGCCACATAGGGTGGTGTTTTGTACATGGCTAAGATAGGAAATATTTTATATGTAGCATAAGCCTCCGAGCTTATTTCAGCGAAGCCTCCGAGGCGAGCAGCTCTGAGACAGAGGACCGCGTCGGGGGACCGCTGCTGGATCGGCGAAACCGCGGCAAAACCGCGCAGGGAAGGGAGGAAAAAGAAAAGGGAGGGCGCAGCCACCCCCCCCGGCCCCTGAGCAGGAAGGCGGGAGCTCCTGACGAGGACCCGGCTCTGACTCAGCGTGGGCGGGGACGAGAGTGACGGCGGAAATCCCCTTCCCGTACAAGAGCATCTCCCAGGGAGCGCGAGCGACCAGGAGCGCGGCGACCAGGACGGGCAAACAGGGCGTGGCGCGGCAGTTGGCGCGGCAGTTTGCGCGGCAGTTCACGCAGGCAGGGCGTGTAGGGAAGGCGAAGGCACCTACTAGCTCAAGAGGTACTGTGAGAAGTGAGTTCATTCGGTAGTCCCCATCCTTCCAGAAGGAACTCAGCTATGGTCCTCACTCGTCAGAAAGTGATGCCCTCTGCGCTCGCCAGAGTGGATGCGGCTACCCAGACGGAGCTGCCGGGAAAACATGCCGCCACCCAGGTCTCGGGCTGCAGGGAGTGCCTGGGCATCTCCCTGTTCACACATGGCAGCCATGCGGACAGCTGCGTGAGGTGCGACCAGGTGGATGACTTGCTTTGCATGGTGGCAGAGCTACAGGAGGAGGTGGAAAGGTTAAGGAGTATCAGGGAGGCTGAAAAAGAGATCGACTGGTGGTGCCAGGCTCTGCCCCCCCTGAGACGGGAACAAGAGCAGCAGCAGCCGCCAGTAAGAACCCACGATCAAGGGAATCCTCTGTCCCCCCCCCGCCAGGCTGAAGGCAGCAGCTCAGAGGAGGAGAGTGAATGGAGGAGAGTCCGCGCTCGTGGCGGCAGGCGAAGGCCCTCCCTGCCCGCCTTGCCCCCCCAGGTGCCTCTACACAACAGGTATGAGGCCCTGGAGGTGGAAGGCCAGTCAGTGGAGGATGGGGACGACAGTCTATCTACACCAGAGGTGTCGCCCAGGTCAGAAGAACGTACCTCTCGTCTTACCACCACCTCCACGAGGAAGAAAAGAAGGGTTATAGTTGTGGGTGACTACTTTCTGAAGGGAACCGAGGGTCCGATATGCCAGACGGACCCTCCTCTTAGGGAAGTCTGTTGCCTCCCTGGGGCCCGCGTGAAGGATGTCACGAGGGTACTCCCTAGCCTGGTACGGCCCTCGGACTATTACCTCCTACTGCTCTTCCATGTGGGGGGCGATGAGGCTGCAACACGAAGTCCTAGGGTGATCAAAAGAGACTTGAGGGCCTTGGGACGGCTAGTAAGAAACTCAGGAGCACAGGTTATTTTCTCCTCTCTCCTTCCAGTGGTGGGCAGTGACACCAGAAGGAACAGAGATGCCCAATCTATTAATGCATGGCTCCGTGGCTGGTGTCATTGCCATGGATTTGGTTTTTTTGACAACGGGATGGCCTACGCCGCAGCGGGTTTGCTGGCATCTGATGGGATTCATCTTTCTCAAAGGGGAAAGAGAATCTTTGCTCAGGAACTTGCAGGGCTCATTGACAGAGCTTTAAACTAGACTCGAAGGGGGAGGGGGATAATATCAGGCTTGCCCGAGAGAAGCTGAGGGGCGACGTACCATGGTTAGAGGGAGCGGCTGCCAGCGAGGACACTCGGCCTGAGTCCTTGAGATGTGCGGGGTACGCTTGGGCACAGCCGAAGTCGAGCGGAGTTGAGCCAGGGGATACTGAGGCAACGGGAGCCAAGAGGGAAACACCAGTGAAACGCCTCAAAGCACGCAAGGGGTGTTCTTCTGTGAAGGAGACATGGACGGCAGCCCAGCTGAAGTGCCTCTACACCAATGCACGCAGCATGGGCAACAAGCAGGAGGAGCTGGAAGCCATTGTACATCAGGAAAACTATGATATGGTGGCCATCATGGAAACGTGGTGGGGTGACTCGCACAACTGGAGTGCGGCGATGGATGGCTATAAACTCTTCAGGAGGGATAGGCGAGGCAGGAGAGGTGGTGGGGTAGCCCTATATGTCAGGGAGAGTCTGGATAGTTTAGAGCTTGATGATGGTGATGATAGGGTGGAGTGTTTATGGGTGAGAATCAGGGGGAAGGCCAACAAGGCAGATATTGTGGTGGGAGTCTGTTACAGACCCCCCAACCAGGATGAGGAGACAGATGAACTATTCTATAAGCAGCTGGGAGAAGCCTCATGATCGCTAGCCCTTTTTCTTGTGGGGGACTTCAACCTGCCGGATGTCTGCTGGAAATACAATACAGCAGAGAGGAAACAGTCCAGGAGGTTCCTGGAGCGTGTGGCAGATAACTTCCTGACACAGCTGGTGAGTGAGCCAACGAGGGAAGGTGCCCCGCTGGACCTCTTGTTCACCAACAGAGAAGGACTTGTGAGCCACGTGATGGTTGGAGGCTGTCTTGGGCAGAGCGATCATGAAATGATAGAGTTTTTGATATGTGGAGAAGCGGCGAGGGGGGTCAGCAAGACTGCCACCTTAGACTTCCGGAGGGCGGACTTCGGCCTGTTTAGGAGACTGGTCGAGAGAGTCCCCTGGGAGGCAGCCCTTATGGGCAAAGGGGTCCAGGAAGGCTGGACATTCTTTAAGGAGGAAGTCCTAAAGGCACAAGAGCGGGCTGTCCCCAGGTGCCGAAAGACGAGCCGGCAGGGAAGAAGACTGGCCTGGCTGACTAGAGAGCTCTGGCTAGAACTCAGGAGAAAGAGGAGAGTCTATGACCTCTGGAAGAAGGGGTGGGCAACTCAGGAGGACTACAAAGGTGTAGCAAGGCTGTGCAGGGAGAAAATTAGAAGGGCCAAAGCTGAGTTAGAGCTCAGTCTGGCTGCTGCTATAAAAGACAACAAAAAACACTTCTTCAAATACATTAGCAGCAAAAGGAGAGCTAAGGAGAATCTCCAGCCCCTAGTAGACGGGGGAGGAAACACAGTGACCAAGGATGAGGAAAAGGCTGAGGTACTTAATGCCTTCTTTGCCTCAGTCTTTAATAGCAGGGCCGAATGCTCTATGGGTGCCCAGCCCCTGGAGTTGGAAGATAGGGATGGGGACCAGACTGGAGCCCCCATAATCCAGGGGGAAATGGTGAGTGACCTGCTGCACCACTTAGACACTCACAAGTCTATGGGGCCTGATGAGATCCACCCGAGAGTACTGAGGGAACTGGCAGATGTGTTCACCAAGCCCCTTTCCATCATTTACCAGCAGTCCTGGCTAACTGGGGAAGTCCCTGCTGACTGAAGATTAGCGAATGTAACACCCATCTTCAAGAAGGGCCGGAAGGAGGACCCGGGGAACTACAGGCCTGTCAGCCTGACCTCGGTGCCGGGGAAGCTGATGGAGCAGATCATCCTGAGTGCCATCACACGGCATGTAGAGGATAACCAAGGGATCAAGCCCAGCCAGCATGGGTTCAGGAAAGGCAGGTCCTGCTTGACCAACCTGATCTCCTTCTATGACAAGGTGACCCGCCTAGTGGATGAGGGAAAGGCTGTGGATGTTGTCTATCTAGACTTCAGTAAAGCCTTTGACACGGTTTCCCACAGCATTCTCCTGGAGAAACTGGCTGCTCATGGCTTGGACGGGTGTACTCTTCGCTGGGTAAAGAACTGGCTGGACGGCCGGGCCCAAAGAGTGGTGGTGAATGGAGTTTACTCCAGTTGGCGGCCGGTCACAAGCGGTGTTCCCCAGGGCTCTGTGTTGGGGCCAGTCCTGTTTAACATCTTTATCAATGATCTGGACGAAGGGATCGAGTGCACCCTCAGTAAGTTTGCAGATGACACCAAGTTGTGTGGGAGTGTTGATCTGCTTGAGAGTAGGCAGGCTCTGCAGAGGGACCTGGACAGGCTGGATGGATGGGCCGAGGTCAACTGTATGAGGTTTAACAAGGCCAAGTGCAAGGTCCTGCACTTGGGCCACAGCAACCCCATGCAACGCTACAGGCTTGGGGAAGAGTGGCTGGAAAGCTGCCTGGCAGAGAAGGACCTGGGGGTGTTTGTTGACAGCCGCCTGAATATGAGCCAGCAGTGTGCCCAGGCGGCCAAGAAGGCCAATGGCATCCTGGCTTGTATCAAAAATAGCGTGGCCAGCAGGACTAGGGAAGTGATTGTGCCCCTGTACTCGGCACTGGTGAGGCCGCACCTCGAATACTGTGTTCAGTTTTGGGCCCCCCACTACAAGAGGGATATTGAGGTACTGGAGCGTGTCCAGAGAAGGGCAACGAAGCTGGTGAAGGGTCTGGAGCAGAAGTCTTATGAGGAGCGGCTGAGGGAGCTGGGACTGTTTAGCCTGGAGAAAAGGAGGCTGAGGGGAGACCTTATCGCTCTCTACAACTACCTGAAAGGAGGTTGTAGAGAGGTGGGGGTCGGTCTCTTCTCCCAGGTAACAAGTGATAGGACAAGAGGAAATGGCCTCAAGTTGCGCCAGGGGAGGTTTAGACTGGATATTAGGAAATTTTTCTTTACCGAGAGGGTTATCAAGCATTGGAACAGGCTGCCCAGGGAAGTGGTTGTCGCCATCCCTGGAGGTATTTAAAGGACGTTTGGATGACGTGCTTAGGGACATGGTGTAGTGGTGGTCTTGGTAGTGTTAGGTTTACGGTTGGACTCGATGATCTTAAAGGTCTTTTCCAACCTATATGATTCTGTGATTCTGTGACAGCAATCACAGAGCACGCCTTGATATGTGAATGGCATAGTTGCTGTTACATTAGCCTAAGAATAACCCTCCTAGCCTAAGAATAACCCTCCCTGCCCCTCCTTCTGGACCAGCTGTGTTCGAGCTGTGAAGAATGGGTGGCAAGCTGGGCTGGGTGTCAGACACTATTAAAATTGAAGTGCTGCTGCTGTGTTTGTTTCACGTCCTGTGGGACTTTACCTCTCTTACTTAAAAAATAAAACTGAATACATTTAATGAATTAGCAGCATGGTGGCCAGCTCAGTAACCCTACAGGAGCATTTTCCTCCACGTATTTCTGGCCATTCAAAGCATAATGCAGAGAATAAGCCCTTTTATAATAATAAAATTCAATAACTGGCCAGCGTGACTTTTTCTATTAGCTACTGGATAAAGCCTTTGTCCCAGCACTTGTTTGTGTATCCCTTTTGAGTTTTTTACACATCTACTGATGAGTCTAGTGTAGGTTTATACAATTGTCACCTGCTGCTCTCTGCTCATGGGGTTTTGGGCTGAAGTACATCTCAGTCATTGAATAGTGCTACTGATTTTCAAGGGATGCACTTGTAGAGGAGGGAAAAAGCCTACAAAAAGGTGATCAAAACATTTAGAATCTAGTCATTATATGCTACTTTTGGGTAGCCTATAGAGATATCCCTTTACACTTTCTTTGGATGACTTTTATATTGCATCAAAGAACCAGGTTGACAAGGCTTGACAAGGTTGACAAGGTTACTTAAGTTCTCGTTGTATTCAAAAAGTTCTTTGCTTAATGCAGCAAACTTTAGGGAACAGATTTTTAAGTTCTTTAAGATATTCTGTGGCACACCCAGTAAAGTGCTTTAACAAAAAAAAAATATTTTCAGAAGCAGATGCTTCTGATAGCTAATATGTTCAGAAATCTAGGCATTGGAGCAAGAATTCTATTGACTTTCAAACCAATTTAGGTCCCTAATTGGTAAAAATTCAGATCAGAGTATTACTGAAGATAGAACCATGATGGCATATGATATTAGATTCTGTCCAGCTGTAACCTAGAGGTGTTATTACAGCTCAGGTGGAGGTTACCACTCACACACCACATTGGCAGGATGGGGGTGTAAGCACTCCTCATCTGTTCCAGTACAAAGTCAGCCAGCTCAGCCTTAGTATCAGTTTTAAAAAGCTTTTGGCACCTTACTTATTTCAGGCATGAGAAGAGAGAAGACAAATCAGTATGAGTTACGTAGAGCAGAAACAAGGCTGTGATTTAATTAATGCACATTTCAGTCTATGAAGTGCAGTTTTATTTAAAAACGTGTTTTGATTATATACTGAGATCTTAATGTTGCTGAGAAGATCTGAAACTGTTGTTATCCAGAAATGAATGGGATTTGCTGCATCTGCATCTTTAAGGTGGCTTTGAAATCCTTAAATATACTTTACAGAATCTTTCAAACTGTTTGAAAATTTCTCGGTGACTCAAAATACTAGTTAACTCACAGTTCAAAGCTTATTATCTCGAGACCTACAGTGAGCAAGCAGCATAAGAAATATGCTCATCTAGCAATAATTTCACTTATAACTGAAATACAGCTATCTCTTCAGAATATAGAAACACAGAAAAGAAACAGTATTCAGGCTAAGTTTCAGTAATCCAAATTTGCTCAGTTCCTGTACAGGTGATACAGCATTTACTTATGTAGTTCTATACACCAAGTGCTTGACTTTTTACTTTTTACTTACTTTTTATTCATTATTACAGAAGAGATTAAAACTATACAACACCTTAGGAGAAGGAGTAAAAGAAATGTCATAACTAATTGATAAGTATGTAACACTTTCACTAAGCAAAATATAAACATCTGAAATGGAAAGCTAACAGGTCACTCAGGTTAATAGCCCCTAGCATCTCACACAAATAACTAATCACTGTCTTCTAATTCACCAGATATGCTCTTTTCCTTACCCTCTTGATTGTCATCTGAATATATTTTTCTTAATATTTATTTAAAACTATCCCTGATAAAATATATTACAGAACTTTCTGATATTCCCTAACCAATTAAGCATAATAATTGAATTCCTCTGCTGCCCTCCTTATGTTGTTAATATAAATTCATACTTATCTGACTCCCATCCCATTTAGTGAGCTTTGGATCAGACCATATGTGGTCTTTTCTGTTCTGCAACAGATCATTATTTTTTAATACTAGAATGGCTTTTTCTGTTTCAAAGTTCTTCTCTGGATATGACCTTTAGGGATTTCACAGACTTTTGTAGCTGTTGTGTGAGACTCCTTATCCTTTTAAAATCCATAATAAATGCCTGTCAGATGTTGCTGCAACAAGATAACATATTACCTCTACATTGGGATCAATCAAATCCCAGGCCCTGAGATTCATAGAATCATAGAATGGTTTGGGTTGGAAGGGACCTTTAAAGGTCATCTAGTCCAACCCCCTGCAATGAGCAGGGACATCTTCAACTAGATCTGGTTGCTCAGAGACCCGTCCAACCTGATCTTGAATGTTTCCAGGGATGGGGCATCTACCACCTCTCTGGGCAACCTGTTCCAGTGTTTCATCACCCTCATTGTAAAAAATGTCTTCCTTATATTTAGCCTGAATCTACCCTCTTTTAGTTTAAAACCATTACCCCTTGTCCTATCGCAGCAGGCCCTACTAAAAAGTCTGTCCCCATCTTTCTTCTAAGCCCCCTTTATATGTTGAAAGGCTGTAATAAGGTCTCCCTGGAGCCTTCTCTTCTCCAGGCTGAACAACCCCAACTCTCTCAGCCTTTCTTCATAGGAGAGGTGTTCCAGCCCTCTGATAATTTCTGTGGCCCTCCTCTGGACCCGCTCCAACAGGTCCATGTCTTTCCTGTGCTGAGGACTCCAGAGCTGGATGCAGTACTCCAGGTGGGTCTCACCAGAGTGGAATCAAGGGGCAGAATCACCTCCCTCAACCTGCTGGCCACGCTTCTTTTGATGCAGCCCAGGATACAGTTGGTGTTCTGGGCTGCGAGCACGCATTGTCAGTTCATGTCCAGCTTTTCATCCACCAGTACCCCCAAGTCCTTCAATATGTCTTTTCTAAAAGATGTGAAATTTGCTGAATAAATTAAGGGGGAAGTCTGAAGGCCTTGTGGACATAAATTAGGAAATCTAGTTGATGACACATTGAGGATGCAAATTCCTCATGTGTGTGTAGCTAATGAGCTATTTGGTTGCTTAAAAAACATGTGTAGTTCCAGAAACAGAGGCAGAGCTGTGAAGGTCACACATAATTTTGCTAATTATAATGTATTCCTTTCCATAGTTGTAATTATGACTTCACTGGCATTTCTATCTATCAGTGTAGCAATCTCATGTGAATTCATGCTGCTGCAAGGCACTATTACTTGGTGCTACTGAGTTATTTGTACCAGTGCATATTTTGTGCAAAATGCAGCTAGATCAGATCTGTTTTGATTTTGTACTGGAATAAATGGCTGCTCCAGGTAAGAGAGAATTCCTTTGTGGCTCTTCCTGGCCTTGCTATTGGATTATCGTGATTTTTTTAAACACTCTTCCAGGTCACAGTTTTTCCACTGTAAAAAGGAAATAGATGACACCTGAAGTGTATGTACCTTGAGTGACTTACTTGCCATAGGGTTGGATTTATCCATTTTCCCTTATCTTGAACTTTCTTTCCTCTTTCTCTCTCTCTTCTGTACTTGATCTCATCTTCTCTTAAAGACGGGGAAAAAAGACTTATCAGCAATTTACTGTGGAGAAAGGAATCAGAGAAGAAGTGGAAGGTTAGTTAGAAAGAATCAGTTTGTTCTGCATAATGGTATGTATAGTTTTGATGCAAATTGTATGGCACTTGAAGTGAATCACTGAAATGTGTATCTAGGCAGATATAGCCCCTGCTTTTAACCCCAACCCAGCAGTGCTTTTTCATATCAACACTGACGGGATGATCATGGCTTGAATTACTCTGCCCAAAGTAAGGCAACATGAGCTCTGAGAGTCTAAAATCCCAATTACCCTTTCAGTGGGCAATGTCAAACTCCTCTTCTTAGAAAAATCTCAGCTCAGCTGTGATCACATAATACTGCTGCAAGGACAGAGGGACTACACTGTGATGACTTGACATAGCAAGGTTAAACCATCTGCACTGTATGTAGGTGCATGAATCCACGTGAAAAGGTGACGGTGGTGTTTCCCCATGCAGTGAGCTGCACACACAGTAAAGATGGTCTGTAAATTCAGATTCAAGCATAGACATGCATTAGGAAGTATTAACAAACTAAAGTACTACTCAGTGTGACTAAGGGCAGCAGCATACAGACCCTTTCATTTTGCTTTTTGTAGGAGTCATTTTTGGGTTGTTTGAGATTTTTTTTTTTTTTATTTCTTAGAATGGAGAATTTGACTTTAAAAGGTGGCAGCAAAAATTCACTTCTTATATTCTTAGACAACATTAGCTATAGAGGATAAAACCTGGGACAAATCTGCCACCCTAATTTGTAAGGCTGATGTTCTATTTTTTAAAAGTCTGTTGAATAACTTCATAGTTCAGTGTCATGGGAGAAAACTTCATTACTGGATATGAATCTATTACATTAGATCACCAGAGCATGACATGGTGAGGGGAGGGGCCTTTATCTAACATTTGCAATTAAACTCTATATTCTGAGCAGCTGCTGACCTCCACTGTTGAAGAATATTCATGGATTAATACATTTCAAAGCAAGAAGGGTCTGTTTCAGTAATCAAATGATTCAAATTTGATTAGGTTCAAAAGATTAGGTAACATGGGGCTGGGAGCACCACCTGGTAAACGTTGCATCATGACCACAGCTCTTGCAAGAATTACAGAATCTCTTTCTGAAAGTATCTAGAAGTTCTTATATCAATATTTAAAGTAGTGAATTCATGTTTTTCCAAATGAATTACTCTAGTACTTCATTACCGTATTTAAAATATACGCCTCTGCAGTTTATTGGTTGTTCTGAACCTCATTGCCACAGGGATTGTCAAAAATTTCCCATATGAATAATTAACACATTTCTCTCTGTGAACCTTTTATATTAAATATACATTCATTTAGAAGGATATAACAGAAAAATTTACTTAATGATGATCTCTGCAGAACATGCTATATTTCCTACTCTGCACACAGAACAACTACACTAAGCTAATCTGGATATTTAATCATTAAAAGTAAGGGCCATGATACTTTTATTAATTTTCCATAGCTTTTTTTTAGTTTCTGAGAGTCTGTTTCACTTCCTGGTCTTAGGTTAGAAACTCTGTGTGTGTGTGTGTGTGTGCGCGCGCGCACATGGGGAACAGACGGAGACGAAGAGGAAGTTTTTATGTATGTGTGAATAGATAGATACATTATGCACAACATGCATAATTGCTTTGAGAAGAGGGTAAGACCAGATAACCCCCAGTGGTCCCTTCCACCCTAAATCATTCTGTTGTTCTATGGTTCAATCCATTGATCATTAACAGAATATCTGAGTGCTTCACATACAACCACAAATAGACATTCACTAGAGCTCTATCAGATATTTCAGTATTCCTTCCTTCCATCCGTCCATCCAACCTATAGATACATCATTCAACATGAAGATAGTGAAAGGTAAAAGTCAATTAAGTTCTGCAACGCATATTGACTCACTTTCTCAAAGCCTTCTTGAAAACAGTCACATCTATCCACTTCAGATACTTCTGTAGAGTTCACAACATAAAAATGAGATTGAGATTTACTGTTTAGTGTTAGGGTACGATGTTGCCAGTTGATGTAGACAAAGAATCATTGCAAGGGGAATGGCTTCTTTAATTTTAATTTTTTTACTTTATGGGTGAACCTTTATCTTTCACATAAAAATTCTAAATTAATTTTCTATAGGCATACATGTTTTGCTTTCCAAATACTATTGCCAGAAGCAGAAGAAAATAAATATTTCATATGCATCAGTTGGTCCTAAACTAATTTAATAGGAATGGTTTGCTCAGGTTCGAAGTGTTTGAAGGGATGCAGCATCATACATTAACAGTAGCATCACAGCTACTGTCTGCTGCGTGATTTTTTTCCTCAGTACAGAAACTGATATTGATTGCCCTTGGCTCTGCAAAAAAGCTGATCCTTAGAAGGTAGAAAAGTTGTTGTGTCCCACTTTTAAAAGATTGGTATGTTGACATGTCAGAAATTGCTTCATAAGACTGTCTTCCTTATAAGATTAATGACAAACCTTAAAAACATTACTTCACATAGGGAAAACTTATCTTTCTACTAAAAGTAAATATAGATATGTGAGTGAAAAGATAAGGGAATTGCTAAGAAGATTCTGTGGGAAAAGGCTCACTGGAAAGATATTTTACATAGTGTGTATTTGTATGCATTTTTTCTTTTACTGCTTGTCCATAGTTTATTCTTCAGCCTGTATAGTTCAACACTATTGTTCTGGTTTAGATCAGCTGGAAGGCATGTAAAATACAATTACAATATTAAAGCAAATAAAACTTCAGATGCTTCATTTCAAATATTTTTTAAATAATTAATATGAACAATTAAATAAAATGAACAGAAAAATAAAATTAAAAAAAAACATTCACAGGCCATGTGTTTTAAGAAATCATTGGATGAATTAGAATTTAAATAAATACTGTGAGATTTACCCTGGTCTAATAGCATGAAATTAAGACATAGTTTTACCTGTGTTGTTACTAATAGACAATATATTCAATTACATACCAAATCTGATTTACTTGTTGTCTATGCAATTAAAATGCAAATGTTCAGGTCATAATATTAGAAGCCTCCAATTTTGGTTGTAGTATTATACAATATTGTTGCTGCTGCTGTTAACAATAATTCATATGGAAAGGTACCGTAGCTTTAACTACTAATATGTGCCATCCTGAAACAGGGCTTTGTGTGTCCTATACACAAGTCTAAACTGCTGTAATGAAGCTCTAACACAATACATCTTGGTGAAAGTCTTCAGTTGCTCCAAGGACCTCTATTTAAGCTATGCCAGGGCCCTCTTTAACCAGTCGTGTGGAGAAATGATTCCAAGTAACGTGTTGTCTTGGATGTCTTTTTAGCTTTATTCACCTTGATGACTTGTGAATTTGATTTCCAAGATGTTCTTTGCTTAACAAAGTGTGAACATTAAACACAAAGTGGGATTGTATCAAATTGGGCACAAACCAAAGGTAAAACAATTTTTTAGAAATAAAAATACTCCGTCTATGATACATTTTAATTACTGAAGGCATTTAGGATCTATAGTAGTCAAAGAACATTTGATTACTGATTAGAACATACCACTATTTAGCATCATATGAGCAATGTCAAGAAACCCAGAGGTCTGGCCAGTGTTCACGACTACTGTCCATCTGTTCTGGTACCAGCTTCCAGGTCAGATGGATTCTGTGCAGCAAACAGTGAACATCATCTGCATAAAAGGCAGCCTGGGATATACGTCCTCTGTTGTCACACAGAGTGTTGATAAAGGTGTATTTTATTACTTCAAAGGTGTTACAGGAAGAAAAATCCTTTTTATGCTGGCCTGTCTAGAGAGCTTAGGAATTCCTAGTGTCAGCCTTATGGGAGGCTAGAGGAATGTTTTATTGTTACTAAAGAACATACAGAAGACTCAAAACTGCCACTTTATTATGGCCCAAGAACTCTAAAATTGCTAAATAAAGAAAGCCTGTTTTTTTGTAGCTGCCAACTTTGAGTTTATTGCCCTCCAAAAGTGAGGAATTAAGTTTATGTCAGCTTGTCTTCTGCCCTTGAAGAAAAGCAATGACTCTGGTTTTGTTTTTTTTATCTAGACCTACTTATGGGCTATCATGCCTGCTACCTACAACATCCTCTCAGGAGAGATAATAAAAGAATGCAGTTATGTTTTATTACTGATGTGTGATATAGGAGGCATCTTGCCTTCACCCAAGTACTTGAGGTTTTCAGATTTTAGAAGTGAAGTCATTTCACTGCTTTAGACAGAAGCAGTGTGATAAGTGCAGACGACTGAGTCAAAGACAGGATGATCACTAGACTGCAGAAACTAAGTTGAAATAATTTATTGGCTCATGTCACTGCTGAGCTGCAGGTCAAGTTTAAAAAAGGAAAGAGGATGGAGCAGGTGGGCATGGACAACAGGTTTGTTCTGACCATGTCTAAGTTCAGGCTATACACTACACATTTGTTCAGCAGCAGGCAGTCTTGCTTAAGTTGAACTTTCAGCAAACAGTGTCTCTCCAGAAACCTCACCATCTCTCTCAAGTCCAGTTTCTCTTACTGCTGGTCAAATGTTACTGGACACTTCTTGCTGTCAGCCACCCAACACACCAGCATTTGTTAACCAGCACTTAGAAGCAATGCTCACATTTGGAGAAGCCTTCTCCTTTTGGAGTCTGACCCATTTGCCACCCTGAATACTTAAAACCTCTTGAAATACTGACACTTCATCTGGTGCAAACTTCCCTAACCACATTGGCACATTAACCTATACCAGTTAAGGATAGCATCCTAATTCTTTATAAAGGAAAGGTAGAGGTACATATTAGTCCTGTTCTGCCTCACATATCCTCACTCACATTAAAATGATTCCCAGGAGCATGGACTAGAAAAGAGCAAGTTCCAAACCAGACAGTGAAACTGTATATATGTTAAAAATTGCCTGTATCCCAGACCACTCCCTGGTTTTGAGGCCTATTGACATGGGAGGACCTGCATCTACATTACTGAGCTCTCCCAGCGTCAGAGAGGTGATGGCATTCAGACTGCCTGTTGGAAGTGGCTCTGGTCTTCTGCAGGTGCTGTGCTATGCCCAGAAATAGTTTGGGAGAGTGCCTGTTGGTGCAGGTCAAAAATGTTTTAGGGACTGTCCTCAAAATTTAGTGTACAGACAAGTGAATTGCCTGGAAACATTCTTTGACATGTTCAATTTATTACTCTAGACGACAGTCAGGGTAGCAAAAGTCCAGGGCATGTCAAGGCACGCTCCCTCACATAACAAAGCTGCACTCATGTTCATGAAGCTGCAGATCTCCTTGATGCCTCCGTTATGCCAAGGACTTGCCATCCTCCAAACAAAAGGCTGATTCAACAATGGATTTTTTTTTTTTTTAATGCATCTAAATATCACTCTTAAGAGATACCAACCTCTCTTCTGTAGATGTTCCAACCCACCCCACAGCCCAACAATTTCTTCCTACCAGGGTAAGGGAAGTCAGCTCTATATTTGACTCAACAGGATTATTAATAAGGAAGAGTCCCTGGACTCAACTAACCATGGAATCACACCAAGATTTGGCCTTTCTTTGGAGGAAGCCCTGAAGTATTCTAATATGTTTGCCCTGTAGATAATAAAGTAGCCAAGAGAGCAGAACTTTTTTACCCTCTAAACCTATCCATTTTATAGGTTATCCTTCTACCTGTTTGCATTTGTGTCGTGGTTTAGCCTCAGCCGGCAACTAAGCACCATGCAGCCGCTCGCTCACTCCCCCTCGGTGGGATGGGGGAGAGAATCGGAAGAGCAAAAGTAAGAAAACTTGAGGGTTGAGATAAAAACAGTTTAATAGGTAAAGCAAAAGCCGTGCATGCAAGCAAAGCAATGCAAGGAATTCATTCACTACTTCCCATGGGCAGGCAGGTGTTCAGCCATCTCCAGGAAAGCAGGGCTCCCTCACGCGTAATGGTTAATTGGGAAGACAAACACCATCACTCCGAATGTCCCCCCCTTCCTTCTTCTTCCCCAGCTTTATATACTGAGCATGATGTCATGTGGTATGGAATAGCCCTTTGGTCAGTTTGGATCAACAATCCTGGCTGTGTCCCCTCCCAGCTTCTTGGGCACCTGGCAGAGCATGGGAAGCTGAAAAGTCCTTGACTAGTGCAGCAACAACTAAAACATCTCTGTATTATCAACACTGTTTTCAGCACAAATCCAAAACATAGCCCCATACCAGCCACTATAAAGAAAATTAACTCTATCTCAGCTGAAACCAGGACACTTTGGTTGTCTCTGGTTCTAGATCCCTGCTGATGACAAAAGGCAAAGCTTGCTTTTTCTACAACACACTAACATAATTACAGTTAACTTAGTGCCAAACTCATCATTTACCCACTATGAGTTACCTGGTCTCTTAAGTCCTAAAATAGGAACTCCATATATTCTTGCCACCCTGTAGGTCCCTCAGTGAGACAGATAGGAGGATCATGTGGCAGACTCAAAAGGGAACCTCTCTCCAAGTTTATTTTTAACTTAATATGTGGATTTATTTCCTAAGACCATGCATTTGCATAACTATACGTGTGTGTATGTGTGTGGGAGAGTGAGGGGAGGGGAGAGGGGGAGAGGAAGAGAGGAGGAGAGAGGGAGTGAAAGAGAATGTATGAAAAGCCAATCTCTTTTTGAGGGACAAAAGCAGATGTGAAATGTCTTGCTATCATAGAAAGACCAGGCCTTGAGGCAGAATGTGGCTTTTATCTTTGATGAAGAAAGACAAGATTTTTTTTCTCAAACAACATGAATTACAGTTTCTTTGTAAATGTCACCAAAGAAGAATGTCTCTAGTCTGTCTTTCATTTATAATGCCATTATTAGGAGATTATTCAACATTCTGAAAACCAAACAAGCTAAACAGCCATAAGAAAATAATAACCCTTAATAAGCAGCAGGATAGGAGAGACTGCATTTTCAGTTTATGTTCATAAATGCCTCAAAGCTCTTAACAAATATCTAGTAATTAAGCTTCAAAACAGACCTGGAAAATAGTTAAGTATTTTTATCTACGTGCACATCACAGGCAACTGCAAGAACAGAGAAGCTAAATCAGAAACTGAATCTGTAGCTGAGCCAGGAATATAACCTATGAAGTCATCTCTCTTCTTCTTTGAGAGGTTAATACTGGAATTGACACTAAATTGAGTATCTTTTGCCCCTGAGAACTGAAAGAGGAAACCCTATCTGCTTAATTTAGATGCCACATCACCATCTCTATGAGTTTCTGGCCTTAAGAGGACTATCCAGTCCACCTAACACAACTACCAAAGCTCCATACATAAATTCAACTGAGCAAAGTATTAACCTCTGAAGACTTGTCCAGCTTATCTGCCTCCCTCTTTCTATCAAATTGCTGAGGGCAGGGACTCTTCATCTAAGTATAAAAGTAATGCTTCAAAGTCTGGCCTTAACTTCCGGCCATCTTGCAAGTTTGGAAATTCACATGTGTTAAAAACAGCTGCAAAAACTTGCCATTTTGTCTGGCAGCAAATTACATTGCTTGGTGTCGGAAAACACAATGACCACAGTGCAAAAACTGTCAAACACAGTGAAACTTGAAGCTCAATTCAGTTACCACACAAGGATGTCTATTGCCATTTGGGATTATGACTGTCATTCTGCCTGGCCTCTAGTTGATGCTCCAGTGGACAATAGGTTTTCTGCAGATCCTGTGTCATGTTTGCTGACTCTCTGCAGCAGATATTCACATGTAAAAAAAAAAGTGAGCAGATGTCTAAATATGATCAATTGAAGTGAGCTGTTAGGGTAGAATTAATCTTACCCAGCTTAAATAAATCTTCAAGTTAGAAATCAGACTCTAGCCTGGTCACCCTAGTGGTCACCCTAGGCTCAGTTAACAGGTACAGGCACCTTCAGATAGTGATTTGTTTTATCTGAAACCGGAGCTTAAGATAGGTGAGAAGGATCACCCTTTGGAGGTACCTGTATCGCAATCATATCCCCTATAATGGGATGTTAAGGTAACAGCTAAATTTTAATGTCTGTCCTTTAGTTGTCTAAAGTAAGGTGAGAACTTAGATTGTGTTGCAGAAAGCTTTGAGATTTTCAAGATGTTAAAATTTGTATAGATCTTTCCCTATCCATCTATTTCTTCACAGTATTGCTTTAGCATGATCACATTGGCAGAATATTTTATTTCTTTGAATGTTGCTTTTTACATTTTTACCAGAGCAGTGTTTTTAACACCATACCCCATATATTTCTTGCCATTTTGTTCACGTAGCATTGCTGGTCTCCCATCTCCTGACACAATTTTTTTCCCATGGTGATGCTAGCATATTTCATAACAAAAATACTGTAAGTCACCGAGAGCTAATATGTTTGTCCCAGGAGTATGTTGAATTAGATCATGATTCCCAAACCATATGGATGCTTACGGTGGAAGACTAGTTAGTTATCCTTACCCCAGAGAAAGTGTACAGTAAATGGAAAGAGAGTGATAGAGTAGGAAGCTTGAAAACCCTCAATTACTACCCCAGCCCCAGGAGTGCTTCTCACCAAGTGTCTTGGAGGACATGGCATGAGTAGATGTCACAAAAGCAGCCAGTTTAGGTGGGAATAGAGGAATGGAGTTTTCTAAATTTAGAAGCTGCACTGACATTACAGAGCTAGGAACCTAAGAGAGTCATTTTCAGCTGCCTTTGGCAAAATGCCTTTGCTGGGCTGCTGCTGAGCGTGCTGCCACTGAGCTGGGAATAATCAGTGCTCTTTGGCCACATGTGAAAGAGGAGAGAACAAACAGCATGGCAGATCCTTCTATAAACCCAGCTGGGAAAAACGTGTAGGTCTTTGTGTGTCTCTTTCTTCCCCATTGTCTCACCCGTGTCTGGACATCTCATCCTGACTTATGGGATCACCTTTCAAGGGCACAGTTTTGTGATTTGTTTTCCATTCAAAAGAATGCTCTGTTCTTCAGGTCATGGCAAATACTTGGGTGGGAGCTCAGGAGAGGGAGCAGAGCAGTATATGGAGGGTGGCAGTCCTCACTCCTAACTCTAGATCAACAGAAATACTGCAAGGCTCATAGGAGACATTCTACCTCATTCCAAACATTTAGTTTTATGTTATAATTAGGAAAATGAAGGAAACACAAAGGAAATGACCTATGAAAGTACCCAGCAAGTCAGTTTTGAAAGCAAAGGGAAAACCTACATTTCCATGAGGGGAATCCCCTGTTTTGGCCTAAAAATCAAGAAAACTTTCTCAGAAGAGATTGAAGCATCTATTGAATTTCCTTCATTTCACATTTTTTAAAGGTCTTCAGGGAAAGTACATAAACAAAAATCTCTGTATCATCTTGATGATCTATGTCCTACACTTAGCTGTCTCCAGCAGGGGAAAAGAAAGACAGAGCTCTTCTGTGCTAGAAGCAGGACGTGACAAGAGACTGCTTCCTTTACAGTGCAGAAGTAGGCAGGATGATTTTGGGGAACTTTCCTTAACTTCAACAGATTCTGCACACTCTTTCTCTAGGAGAGAGGATGAACCGACAAGGACTCAACTCTTAGTTTTGGGAAAGGAGGTGGGGAAGGGAAGTCTCTTTTCTCCAGCGCATGCACAAAGATGAAACTGGGATATAGATCAGTTTAATTGCCCAAGGACACATAATAAACAAACAAACAAAAAAAACCCCAACCCCCAAAAACTAGTGTCAGAAGAGACAGAAAAGGGGGAGGGGAAGCTTTATTCTGATGTTTGCAGTGGTTTCCATAGGAGGAAAAACCCTTGAGAGGAGAGTCTTCCCTTCCCATCCTATCCCAATTGATTATTTCAGGGCTAATTAGAAGGGTTTGCATTAAATACTAGTTATTGATTTCTCCAGCATCTTATTTCTGTTTTGGATCTCAGAACATTTGTACCAAACTTCCCCCTACAAGGAGAACTTGTGTTAATGACTCTTGGCTACCTTGTCATGTAGCCAAAAAAAAAAAAAATATTCTTCCTGGAAAACTTACTGATTGATTGGGAATTGTGTGGAACATGTGAAAGACTATACTTATCTTTGGGAAGTAAATAGAAAAAAGTAACAACCAGGATAATTTCAGGTTAGTTCTCTAGTGCACGAACATAATATTAAAGGACTGGGGTCCTGCACTTGGGCCACAACAACCCCATGCAACACTATAGGCTTGGGGAAGAGTGGCTGGAAAGCTGCCTGGCAGAAAAGGACCTGGGGGTGTTGGTCAACAGCCGGCTGAATATGAGCCAGCAGTGTGCCCAGGTGGCCAAGAAAGCCAATGCCATCCTGGCTTGTATCAAAAATAGTGTGGCCAGCAGGACTAGGGAAGTGATCATGCCCCTGTACTCAGCACTGGTGAGGCCACACCTTGAATACTGTGTTCAGTGTTGGGTCCCTCACTACAAGAGAGACATTGAGGTGCTGGAGCATGTCCAAAGAAGGGCAACAAAGCTGGTGAAGGGTCTAGAGCAGAAGTCTTATGAGGAGCGGCTGAGGGAACTGGGGTTGTTTAGCCTGGAGAAAAGGAGGCTGAGGGGAGACCTTATTGCTCTCTACAACTACCTGAAAGGAGGTTGTAGAGAGGAGGGGGTTGGTCTCTTCTCCCAAGTAACAAGCCATAGGACGAGAGGAAATGGCTTCAAGTTGCACCAGGGGAGGTTTAGATTGGATATTAGGAAAAATGTCTTCACCAAAAGGGTTGTCAAGCATTGGAACAGGCTGCCCAGGGAAGTGGTTGAGTTGCCATCCCTGGAGGTATTTAAAACATGTGTAGATGTGGTGCTTAGGGACATGGTTCAATGGTGGACTTGGCAGTGCTAGGTTAACAGTTGGACTTGATGATCTTAAAGGTCTTTTCCAACCTAAACAATTCTATGATTCTACGATTCTATGACTCTGGAGCTTTATGTACATTTTTAAAATGTAGGCACTCTTTAATATCAAGGCATTCAGATTGGATTCCAACACTGCTCTTACTTCAAATCGATTCTCCTGCCCTTTACCCTTTAACACTTGATCTGGACCTCCAAGAACAGGTTTGCCCACATCTTGGTAAGAACTTAGTCATGGAGAACTGCAAAAGCCAACACCAATCTTTAACATGTACAGCAAAAAATAGAGCATTTCACAGATCAGGTAGCAGCAATACCAGTGAGTTAGTCAAAGCTGTAGCTCCCTTACAGACATAGCCCCAGTGATATATTAGATGCAACCTTGGTTTACCATCTTGTTAATTAATTCACCATTAATTTAGGATAAAAATTGGATCTCATCTGCCAAGTGCACTGTACATGAATTGATTTGGTATTGGTAAGGTGTATACATTATCAGCAAACAGATAACACTGCCTGCCATATTTATATCTTCAAAGCTGTGTGTTAGCATGTGTAAGTGTCTACATGCATGGATACAGAAATACCAAGAATGTAAAAATATTAAGATAAACTCATTAAGGGGAAATGCTTAGTCATGTAGTTGGCCTGTGTGAAATCAAACTGCACGGTCCCCAGTTAGAAAAAATAATAAGATACTAAATATAAAACTACATATTTTCCTGCTGGAAGAAGATACTTATGTAAAAAATCTACTGTAAGTATTTAGGACTTTTTTTTTTCTCAATCATGTTAGCATCTGCCACTCCAGGGCAAAAACTGGATTAGTGTCCAGACAGTAGATCTTGAGACCTGGTGCTTTAACTTTGCTTCAAAGTGGCTTTATTTTATCACTTTGAACATGTCTAAATTATAGAATTATGCATATGAATTATCACTGAGCTTAAGTAGCTTCCAGCTCAGACTGGGTTGTTTCTGAATGTACATGGCAGCATGCATTTTAGTGCTGGGGGGAAATCTGAAGTCCAGCAAGGGGATGCCAACCAATTTCAGGTGCCTCCAGGATAAGGCATGGTCTGAATTACTCTTTTGGGCTAGATACTGTTCATACCACTTAGGAAGCTGAAGTGTTGCAGTATACAATTTCAATGCAATCTTGCAATGAGCAGCTTACTCTGGGGCTGTATATTCACACAAGACCCTGGATTTGGGATTACTTTAAAGTTGTAGATCACATTTTTTTTTACCCAGGCAGCTATATCATTTCCCCATATAGACTTAAAATTTGGTTCAGAAACCAGAGTTTTATAACACAGGTTAAAAAAAAAAACAAACACAACAGCATAATTCATCTTGTTTGGCTGCGGTTCTTGAAAAGTTCTAACACAATGGCAATGAAAATAAATAATGATAGAGCTCGGATTAGCATTTTTTTCCTCTCATGAAATTTTTCTCCTTGTTAAAACTTTGAGAGGTTTTGGGCAATGGATTGTTTAAAACTGCTTTCTCAGGGAAATGATTATGATCTGATTTGAAGAAAGGGGCCTTAATGTTTCAGGGAAAGTATTATGGGCCAGATGCTTTCTGTTTTATCAAGGGTGGTTTGTGTTCCATCATCATCATGGTTTGTCTGTAAAACAGAACAGATCAATGCTCTGCTATCATCATTCTCTCCATATTGTCTCTATGACATTCATTTTCTTTAATGCTGACACAGGAGGAAGGAAGGGATTGAGATCAACTTGTTTGACCTACACAGATAACAGGTGAAGAAGCTCAGGGAGATTAAATGAACTAAAGTAAAATTATCTTATATACATATATATATAGAACCATAGAATCATAGAATCGTTTAGGTTGGAAAAGACCTTTAAGATCATCAAGTCCAACTGTTAACCTAGCACTGCCAAGTCCACCACTACACCATGTCCCTAAGCACCACATCTACACATCTTTTAAATACTTCCAGGGATGGCAACTCAAGCACTTCCCTGGGCAGCCTGTTCCAATGCTTGATAACCCTTTCAGTGAAGTAAAATTTCCTAATATCCAATCTAAACCTCCCCTGGCACAACTTGAGGCCATTTCCTCTTGTCCTATTGCTTGTTACTTGGGAGAAGAGACCAACACCCACCTCGCTACAACCTCCTTTCAGGTAGTTGTAGAGAGCAATAAGGTCTCCCCTCAGCCTCCTTTTCTCCAGGCTAAACAACCCCAGTTCCCTCAGCCGCTCCTCATAGGACTTGTGCTCTAGACCCTTCACCAGCTTCATTGCCCTTCTTTGGACACACTCCAGCACCTCAATGTCTCTCTTGTAGTGAGGGGCCCAAAAGTGAACACAGTATTCGAGGTGCGGCCTTACCAGTGCCAAGTACAGGGCAACAATCACTTCCCTACTCCTGCTGGCCACGCTATTTTTGATACAAGCCAGGATGGCATTGGCTTTCTTGGCCACCTGGGCACAGTGCTGGCTCATATTCAGGCGGCTGTCAACCAACACCCCCAGGTCCTTCTCTGCCTGGCAGCTTTCCAGCCACTCTTCCCCAAGCCTGTAGCGTTGCATGGGGTTGTTGTGGCCCAAGTGCAGGACCTTGCACTTGGCCTTGTTAAACCTCATACAGTTGACCTCGGCCCATCGATCCAGCATGTCTAGATCCCTCTTGTAGACCCTTCCTACCCTCAAGGAGATCAACATTCCCGCCCAACTTGGTGTCGTCTGCAAACTTACTGAGGATAATACTTGCTATTTTCCTAGCAAAACATCACTCCATTTCAATAGTGGCTCTTATAGATGCAAGTTCTTCACAGGCCAATTGCTCACTCCTTTCCATCAGTGCATGATTTTTCAGTTCACCCAATGAATAAGGACATCGTGTGCGGCCTTTCAAGAGTACTTTGCAGCACCCCAATTTCCCTCCCCATGCAAAGGGAGGAGGTCAACATCTGTCTTATCAGTACAGTTTCTGGCTTTGTGACTATCATTTACTTTTCAGGCTTTCCTAACCTTTGTGCTGACTCTTAAGAAGCTTGGATATTTTTGAGAGCATAATGAGGCCATAATATCATAATTGAGACTATAAACTCATAATTTTGAGATCATAATTGTTATCTAGTTTGACCTGAGGCATAAAACTGGCTAAAGAATTTCATGAAGTGGCTCCTGAATCAAATTCATCATTTTGACTGTAGAAACAGAGCCCAGGGTGACGGTTTGTGCTGCATAAAAACATACAGAATGTGCTAACATGAGAAATACCTAGAATACCTCTTTTCTTCACAATCCTGTCCCTTGCAAATCCCATACTACATGGTTTGCAGTTCCCATGGGCAGAGTCCAAGGGAACAGCCATTTTCCTTGCAAATTTTCTTTGATTTCTTTTTGTTAGGAACAGTGTCTTTGAGCCTTCACCATAAAAGGATCAAGAACTGGGAAAGATGTCAACCCAATCCTCAAATGCAAATGTAAGTGTATGGATAATCTACCCTGCTCCTAGTTCAAAAGTGCTTGTCCACAATTGCCCACACTGCTCAAAACATATGACACATTTTGATTTGAGTTTGTTTAACATGTTTCCACCTGTTGAACTATCATGACATTGCTAGCTATGCCAAAGAAATTTTTATCACAAATTTTCTTCTTGTATTTTTCCCCCATGAATCCTAACTATACAATTTGTTCCACCACTTGGGGCAAGGAGAGCCCAAGGGACCTTACCAAATTCCAGTTGTGTCCACCATGCAGGGCATATGTGTGCCACAGCATTCCCCACAGTCCTGACCCCCATCAGTCCTGCTGGAAGGACTCGTGGCACCCTGATTTAGCGTTCTTCCAGCCTGCATACCCAAATTTTCCTTCCACAGAGAGGAGGGTTAGGATGTGCCCAGGGTATGCGCTTGGATGGATGCACTTGTTAATGCCTCTGTGTCCTACCAATAGATTTACCTAATAGTTTAATTGCCTCATTATAGATACTCAAGGTTGGAAAAAGCTGATGCTATGTTTTTACTTCTTTCATAATAAATACTACCCACCTATTTTTTTATTTTCTTTCCTCACAAACAGCTTTCCTACTTGCAGGTTTTTGCCCTTGGGAAATAATAATAAAAATTGTTGTTTCTCATATTCTCTTGCTTTTCATTTGAGTGGGGGAAGGGGAAGGAAGTAAGAGCTGCAGCTGGTTCACTATTTCTTGCTTTATTCACCTATTTTTAACAATGTTATTTTCTCTTTTAAATTGCTTAGTACAGGACCACAATGTTACTGAAATAAAATAATTCTTTCATCCTCCTCTACATAAAACTTACAGCTACATAGAAAGGAATCCAGGTAGAGATCTGCCCTAAAAAAGAATTGAACTAGACAAAAAACCCACACTATTTCACCCAGGGCTACTCTTAGCTTAGAATTTGAGAATTTCTATAGGAAAAAAGGTTAACAGTATAGAAGAGGGTTTTTTTTTATATTACTTAATGATGTCTTCCAGTGTCATAATTTGAAACACATTCCTTGCCTTAAGCATAAGATGTTCACTGAAACGTTACTCAAAAGAGGTTTGTTTTTCCTTCCAAAACTTAGAGCAGAATCAAAGCTATTGATGAAGTTTAAAACTTATAAAAGGCAATATAATGATTACTGTACTACCTTTTTTCTTCCCATCAGTACTTGGTAAACGCTCTAGCTTTGGGAAGAAAATACTTTGACATGATCAATATCCTAATACATTTCCTGCTTTATGAATGCTGGCAAAAGACCTTGTCTAATTTGACCCATTACAAATGAGTGCTTCCCCCTCCACCCCCACCCCCACCCCAACTTCTTAATTCAGTTATTTTCCTTCCAGTGCTGTTTGGATTGGATCATTTGGTGACTAGTGACTTTAGTGGAGCTTTACCCTCTTATTTTACCATCTGGAAAATTGCCCATTTGTATAACACAAGTAACAAAGAAACCATATTATAGTCAAATGTGACCAATACCATCAAATGAAATTTAAACCTATAGTTTGCAACATTTAGTGTTAAAAATAATGATTTTTTTTCCTCAACATTAATATTCATTTACATCTGAACAACACTTACAGTGAACAGTCTGATGCTGTTTTGGTCAGAAGATGAGAAATACAGAAAATTCCCCAGGAAATAAATCTTCTTTGAATAACTGAGATGGAATTTTTAATGTCATCTAAGAAGGATTCCTGAATCTTGACTGAAATAGTGCAGAGTGTAAAGTGTAAGGAGTTTTCATAGAATCATAGCATCACAGAATGCTTTGGATTGGAAGGGACCTTTACAGGTCATCTAGTCCAACCCCCCTGCAACAGCAGGGACATCTTTAACTAGATCAGGTTGCTCAGAGCCCCATCCAACCTGACCTTGAATGTTTCCAGGGATGGGGCCTCCACTACCTCTCTGGGCAACCTGTTCCAGTGCCTCACCACCCTCATTGTAAAAAATTTCTTTCTTAAATCCAGTCTAAATCTGCCCTCCCTTAGCTTAAAACCATTGCTCCTTGTCCTGTCACAACAGGCCTTGCTAAAAAGTCTGTCCCCGTCTTTCCTATAGGCCCTCTTTAAGTACTGGAAGGCTGCTATAAGGTCTCCCCGCAGCCTTCTCTTCTCCAGGCTGAACAACCCCAACTCTCTCAGCCTGTCCTCATAGGAGAGGTGCTCCAGCCTTCAGATCATTTTTGTGGCCCTCCTCTGGACCCGCTCCAACAGCTCCATGTCCTTCTTGTGCTGAGGGCTCCAGAGCTGGACGCAGTACTCCAGGTGAGGTCTCACCAGAGCAGAGTAGAGGGGCAGAATCACCTCCCTCGACCTGCTGGCCACGCTTCTTTTGATGCAGCCCAGGATACGGTTGGCCTTCTGGGCTGCAAGCGCACATTGTCGGCTCATGTCCAGCTTTTCGTCCACCAGTACCCCCAAGTCCTTTTCCGCAGGGCTGCTCTCGATCACATCATCCCCCAGCCTGTATTGAAACCGAGGATTGCCCCGACCCAGGTGTAGGACCCTGCACTTGGCCTTGTTGAACCTCATGAGGTTCACACAGGCCCACTTCTCCAGATTGTCCAGGTCCCTCTGGATGACATCCCATCCTTCTGGCATGTCAACTGCACCACTCAGCTTGGTGTCATCTGCAGACTTGCTGAGGGTGCACTCGATCTCGCTGTCAATGTCACTGATGAAAATATTGAACAGCACTGGTCCCAGTACGGACCCCTGAGGGACACCACTCGTCACTGATCTCCATCTGGACATTGAGCCGTTGACTTCCACCCTCTGGATGCGACCATCCAACCAATTCCTTATCCACTGAACAGTCCACCCATCAAATTCGTATCTCTCCAATTTAGAGAGAAGGATGTTGTGGGGGACTGTGTCAAAGGCTTTACAGAAGTCCAGATAGATGACATCCATTGCTTTTCCCTTGTCCACTGATGTGGTAACTCCCTCGTAGAAAGCCACTAGGTTGGTCAGGCAGGACTTGCCCTTGGTGAAGTCATGTTGGCTGTCTCAAATCACCTCCCTGTCCTCCATGTGCTCTAGCATAGCTTCTAGGAGGATCTGTTCCATGATCTTCCCAGGCACAGAGGTGAGGCTGACAGGTCAGTAGTTCCCAGGGTCATCCTTTGTACTCTTTTTAAAAATGGCCACAATGTTTCCCTTCTTCCAGTCACCAGGGACTTCACCTGACTGCCATGACTTTTCAAATATCATGGAGAGTGGCTTGGCAGCTACATCAGCCAATTCCCTCAGGACTCTGGGATGCATCTCATCAGGTCCCATAGACTTATATATGCTCAGGTTCCTCAGGTGGTCACGAACCTGATCTTCCCTTACAGTGGGAGGGGCTTCACCCCCTGGTCCCCAACATGTTGTCCATTGACTCGGGAGGGGTGAGGAGAGCCCCCTCTGTTGCCAGAGAAGACTGAAGCAAAAAAGTTGTTGAGTACCTCAGCCTTCTCCTCGTCTGTTGATACTAGGTCACCATTCTTGTTCATCAGTGGAGGTACGCTTTCTTTAACTTTCCTTTTCTGGTTGATATACCTGTAGAAGCCCTTCTTGTTATTCTTTGCATCCCTTGCCAAGTTCAGCTCCAGCTGCGCCTTGGCCTTCCTGACCTCATCCCTACACAAGCGAGCAGCGTCCCTATACTCTTCCCAGGTTACCTGTCCCTGCTTCCACTGCCTGTGCAGTTCCCTCTTGCTCTTTAGTTTGACCAGCATGTCTCGACTCAGCCATGCCAGTCTCTTCCCTTCCTTGCCTGATTTCCTACATCTGGGGACTGAGAGCTCTTGCGCTTTATGGATGCTTTTTAAAGCATCCTTAAAGATCTGCCAGCTCTGTTCTGCTCCCCTGTCCCTGAGGACTGTTTCCCAGGGGGCCCTACTGACGAACTCCTTCAAGAGCTGGAAATTTGCTTTCCTGAAATTTAGGGTCCTGACTATACTCCTCGCCTGTCCCATATCCCTCAGGACTGTGAACTCCACCAATGCGTGATCGCTGCAGCCTAGGCTGCCTCCAATCTCGACGTTGCTGATGAGCTCACTTGCATTGGTGACCATCAGGTCCAGTATTGCATCCCCTCGGGTAGGGGTGTCTGTTACTTGGGTTAAGAATTTATCCTCAATGCACTCCAGGAGTCTCCTGGATTGCCTACAGCTTGCTGTGCTACTTTTCCAGCAGATGTTGGGGTGGTTGAAGTTCCCCAGTAGGACAAGAGCTTGCGAGCGTGAAGCCTCCTGTAGCTGGAGGAAGAAGGCTTCATCAGTAGGCTCTCCTTGATTGGACAGCCTGTAGTAGACACCAACCACAAGGTTCCCTTTGTTGCCTCGGTCTCTAATTCTTACCCATTAGCTTTTGACCTGCTCGTGGCTGTTCTTCAGGTACAGTTCTTCACACTCTATCCATTTCTTGATATAGAGGGCAACACCTCCGCCCCTCCTTCCCCGCCTGTCCCTTCTGAATAGCCTGTAGCCATCGATAGCCACACTCCAGTCATGGGATTCATCCCACCAGGTTTCTGTAATGGCAACCAGGTCATAGCTTTCTAGCAGCATGGTAGCTTCCAACTCCTCCTGTTTGTTGCCTATGCTGCGTGCATTCGTGTAGAGACACTTCATCTGGGTTGTCGGCCATGTCACCTTCCTAGTGGAACACCCCTTGTTTCCCTTAAGGTGTTCCACGGAAGTTTCCTTGGTGGCTCCTACTACCTCAGGAGCCACCAGCTCATCTCTGCAAGACTTTGACTGTGGTGCAGTGTCCCCAGCATGCCCCTGGGCAACAGGTTGAGGGCCCATACTTGCACCCCGTCCCTCTAACCATTGTGTGTCCTCCTGCAGCTTGCCACAGGCAAGCCTGATATGTTCCCCCTCCCCCTTCACATCGAGTTTAAAGCCCTGTCAATGAGCCCTGCAAGCTCCTGGGCAAAGACCCTCTTTCCCCTTTGAGAAAGGTAGCTCCCATTTGACGCCATCAAGCCTGGACATGTCCCTCCCACACAGACCAGACTTGACTTTGTTGTGACATTGTGGACTGGGATGTTTTGGAAGAGAAGAGGTGTTCAAAATACAAGACTTATCACAGGCAGCATAAGAGCTCCCTATTTAAAAGAGGTTTCCATGTATGATGCTCCTTGTTTCAATTAATTTACAGCACAGACATAACCTCACAGTACTGCAGGTAGAAAAGAAGCCAATTGGTCCTGTTGTTGGAAGCCACTGACCAAGACAACCGCATCCCCATTTCAGGCTGCACACAGGTGGATGAGGCTCACATCATACACAACCCCACTGAGTTTTCAAGAGGTGCCTGGGGTTAAGTAAATCCCTGGTGGCTGGTTGCTGAGTCAAGGAAACTTCATGCTAGGCTAGCTGAGATAATGTGCATATCAGGATCTCTCCCTCTCTCATCACACCTCTCCCTCATCTGGAAACACCCTGTTCTGCTTGCTGACTCCTAAACTGTGCCCACAAGGCACCGAAGCTGATTAATCTTGTGTGTCCACTAGAACTGCTGATTTGCTTTCTTTCTCATTTCAAAGGTTTCTGGTTAGGGTTTTGTTGCATTTTAGTCACCATAATACCTATAGAAGGACGTCAAACACCCAGAATACTTTATTAAAAAATACAAGGAATTTGTGGTGTCAGACAGTATTAAAGATCTTGATGAGCTCTAGCATAAAGTCATAGCCGCCAGAGAGAAAAGAGGATGCTTTGCTAAGGAGATGCAGGAATTACCACTTTCCTCATAGCACCCTACATTCCTGCTTGGTACCCCTTTAATCCTTTGGATGCGAGTTATTATTCTTCATTCTCTCACTACAGGAATCCTTTGCACTTTTCTTCTAATGGAAAATGAGGTCACTCTGAATCACGCTAGGTCTCACCAAAAGATAGCGAGATCCACTCTCAGAGTGACAGAGGAACTGGGCTTATCTCTTTCCCTTTAGTGATTCCCACGGTATCTGCTATAGAGCAGCTTCTGTTGTAAAAGAGCACAAATATCATGTTTGCAGGCTAAAGAATGAGTTTTTGCAGCACAGAAGCAACAGACATTTTGTGCGGTGAAGAATAATATGTTTTCAGATAATAATGCAAAGAGCCAGGGCTGAATTGTTTCAAAAAGCTCTGATTCCTATTTCAGCTACTGAGGAGCTTTAATCATCACTATAAGATGAATGTTTCATCAGTATTTATTATTAAAGGGATTTCTAGCATCAGTCAGGATTTCAAGTTGGTTTTAACCCTTTGCATTTGCTGTAAACTACATATATATGCATATGAACACACACACGCATGCAATCTAAGGCAAGCATGATAGACTGAGAACAGAGATCCCAATATTTTGAAGCTGTTCAATTCACTAAAATTTACCTTACAATTTATTAGAAGAACAGATTTATTTTTCTGTCTCCAAAATCTTAATGCTGACAAATTAAGAATCTCCCCCTGCCTAGTTAATTAGTAAGGCATAGATTTTTAAATGTCTCTGATATTTGAAGCCAAAATTGTGAATTTTAACTCAGAGGACTGGCAATTATACAGAAAGTAATATAAACAGTATCTCCTGCACTGTAACACCGTCCTTCTGCCACAGATATGGATTGCACTTCTGATCAACAGCTTCAAAAAAAGTTAAAAGTGTTTAACACGGCCCCTGTGTTTCAGTGCATGTTCAGCCTTTATGGAAATTTAACTACTAGGTTTTATTTCCTTAGACTACCTTCCCTCATGTGTTTACTATTAAAATTAAACTTGAAGTAAGAATTCAAAACACAAATAATAACAAAATTTTTCTTAATAATCTTTTTTTTTTTTAATCAGCTGAAGCACTGCTAGTATATTTCTCTAGTTCCTGTCACTACAAACTAAATGTATCAGTATGGAGGAAGTATTACTATCACAGAGGGAACTCCTGACAGTGCTTCTTTGAGACTGCAAACTTTATGCCCAGCAAAACATACTGGCCAGTGATTCCTGACCAGCAAATGGCTCCGATATGGCAGAGAAGGTGACTTCTATTATACTTCATCTTTGTTAGCTTTCTACCTCCTCCCGTAGCTCTGCCACCATGCAGAGCAAATCATCCACCTGGTCACACCTCACACAGCTGTCCTCACAGCTGCCATCCGTAAACAGTGAGAGGCCCTGGCACTCCCTGCACCCTGAGACCTGGACAGCTGCGTGTTTTTGTGGGAGCTCCTAATAAGCATAGCCATTTCATGATTATGGGGACTGAAGCTTCTAGCAAAAGGAGATGAAATAGATAAGAACTCCTGCTATCTGCAAAGTTAATGAGAAGACTGGAGTACTTTGAAAGTCTGTTCTTGCAAAATGACTGCTAAAAAAAGTGTGGTCTTTTATTCCCAGCAGCAGTGATCTTGCCAGGAATATCAACTACCGCATCCCAGCAGAGGATTTACATTCCTGAAAGAATCTGTGACCTTGAAAAGGGAGGTTTGGGGCCATAAGTGGCCCTTTGGCTTTCACAGAGAAGTCAGAGCCTGTCACTGACTAAACAGCAGCAGCTGACAATGCTGGGGTATCAGGGACCTGGGAGAGGGCCGCATCACTGTGGAGGTTTCTGTCAGCTTGGCAGATTTGGAAAAACAAAATGATGGAGGCTGCCAAAGAAACCCATTAAAGCATGGCCTAATTGTTTTCTTTTTTTTGGTTTGTTGGTAGTGGATTCCCTCCCCCCCTCTAGTAAATACAGGAAATTTGCATTTTCTGCTGATGCATTATTGAGTTTCACATCCTGTTCAGCATCTTTATAAACTGCAAACAAGACATAATGGTCAACCAGCAATGCCTCGTATAATGACACAGTCAATAATGCTAAACTGCGGCTGAATAACTTCTCTGCATTAATCTTGAAATAATTCACCAGAGATGAACATCATTATTATAAAAAAAAAAAAAAAAGGAAAAAAAAGAAACTTGAAACTCACCCCAGGATCAAGAAAGATTGGTCTTTTATTCAAGTCTTACTGATAAAGCTTTTTAAATGTTCTCCTTGTGATTTACGAAACGTGCCAGCTAGATTTTACTCTGAGATTTAAAAAAAATGTTGCATAGCCTAGGATAGACAGCAGGTCTATCCAACAAGTACTATAGATCATGAGCCCTTAAACATGTAGTGAGACCTTTGGCTATGGCTGGTCTACTCAGTGAGCAAACACTGGTCAGTGTGGTATGCTGTCCTAAAGGTTTCTATATGCAAACTCAGCTGGGACAGGTGTAGAATAAAATAACAATATGCTCAGATTTTCATAGTAAGAGAAAAAACTACCCATGAAATACACAAAATCCAGTGACTGTGTTTTATTTTAAACCCATGACACATCCAGGCACATGTGTATTTTCCTAAAGAGCATAAATACGGGTTTATGGACTTGCACAACATTTTCAGAAATTGGCTTTTGCTTTGATTTTCACTGAAATGTGACAAACTTTGTTCATTATGCAGTTTTGCTTCCTATTGCAAATAATTGTCACTTTGCTAACTCTATCTGTTACCCAACAAGTGTGAGGTCGTTTACCCAGTGTGTGAGACACCAATATACACACAGGGCAGAGGTATTTTATTTCATGTCTGCGCAGAGATGGGTGCTAGGTGGTAGCTCCACAAAGCTGGCACAAAGTTCGGTCATTCAGGTACAGTATTTATACAGTCCAGTTATGCATATGCATAAGTAATTGCACAAAGCAGTTTTCTATTGGTCTACCTTTCTCTTATTTCAATTTAAAGCTACAGTGCTACTTTAATATTCTGCGCACGCTCAAAGGTGAGGGGTCTCTGCTTGGACGGGGTCTCCAGCTCGATGGGTGTGACTTTTATTATTATAATGAGGATAGTTCGCATGAGGGTGCTTCTTATCACACTTCTACTAGTTGTTTCAGATGGTTCCCAAAACATCTTAATTAGCTTACATATTTCTCCAGGATGTGCTTCTCTCCCAAGGACAGTAATTCTTGTTTAGACGTTCCACATTCCAGTCTGAATCCCCCTTATCAACTTTACATAAGCCTTGGCCTTCCACCAGCTCCTGATAGACTACACTGTTAGACTACAATTCCCCCCCTTGAGACTATGAGACTTTTCTTCATAGTCCTCATATGTCTCATTATTAGTTCTCATTAATAACTTGTACAATTAGTCATCTAACACATTTTAAGGCACAACTAACAACAATACAGATGATTATCATGATGAGTACAATTACAATTATCATTTGAAGTAAACTTGCCAACCATCCAGTTAGGGAGAATCCAAAACTCTGTAATATTTTGTTTAGAGGCCTGAATATTTCTACTTGATTTTGCCACTTGTTTTATTTCGTCAGTTATATTGGGGATATGGATGCAACAGCCTTTGTTTTTCAGTTTTAGGTACCCACATACCCCGTGTTCATGTAATAACATTAAATTTAAGGTTAGCCTGTTCTGCAACATCATCTTTGAAGTTTCCTGTAATTGAGTGTTTTAAATCTTGTAATCCTGCTCTGGTTGCATTCGCTAATAGTTCTACTTGTCCTGTTAGATTGTACAACCACATTTGACTCTGAAAGGAGATAATTTGGAGACTGAAGAAAGCTTCGGTTTAAATCTAAAGTTAAAATTCCCCACTCGAGGGGATCGGCTGCGGATTTAGGTAATGGTGAACAGGCCATTATACTGCTGACATTATGGGTTCTTCCAAAGGATTGGACAAGTTTTAAGGCTAGATTTCTGTTACAAAAAGTAAATGCTAGGTTAATCAACGTCACAGATACAATTTTCATTGTAATCATGCTAAATTAATAACACTTTCCGAGAGTGTCCTAGGAGTAATTTCAATAGTAGTATTCTAAAAGAAAAACCTTGATACAATTCATTGACAGTCCCTGGTTAATCGGAGTCTCAGTTCTCCAGTTGGCATGGAGGTCCACTTGTCCTGGTCTGGCGCCTTCTTTACTCTAGTATAATGAATCCAGGAGTCGATCCCATCCACCTTTACCGCTGTATAAGTTTTTAATAGCACTGTATGAGGTCCTTTCCACTTTTCTTTCAAGGGCTCATCTTTCCAGGTTTGTACATAGACCGTGTCTCCTGGCTGGAAGGGGTGTACTGGGGTGTCCAAGGGAATGGGAGTCTTCTGGTTTAGGTACCTGTGCAGGGAGGATAAATTCTGCGAGAGAGAGATCAAATACTCTTTAATTACAGCCTGTCCCTTTATATGCATTTGGTCTCCCTTCGTGGTTAAATGATTGATTGGATGTGGTTGCCATACAGGATCTCAAATGGACTCACACCTTCCCTAACTCTGGGTGTAATTCGTACTCTCATTAATGCTATGGGTAGAATATCTACCCATTTCATTTGAGTTTCCTGACACACTTCAGAAATCTGCCTTTTTAGGGTTTGATTCATTCTTTCTACTTTGCCACTGGACTGTGGCCTCCAAGGGGTATGCAAATCCCATTTCATGTCTAGAAACCTAGAAACTCCCTGCACTATTTCTGCAATAAAGTGGGGTCCGTTATCGGAGGATATACCTTCTGGAACACCGAATCTGGGGATAATTTCTTTCAGTAAAATTTTAATCACTTCCCTAGCCTTGTTAGTGCAACAAGGGAAAGCTTCGGGCCAACCAGAAAAGGTGTCTACCATTACCAATAAATATTTATACAGATTACACCTTGGCAATTCTGTAAAATCTATTTGCCAGTATTTGCCAGGAGTTATTCCTTGTTTTACGATTCCTCCCATGATTTTCTTTGCAATTTTGGGGTTATTGGTGCAACAAATAGCAAACTTTTTGACTATTATATCCGCTAGGCTTTGCATTCTTGGCCCAATGACGTGTCTTTTGGCAATTAGCACTAATGCATCTGCTCCCGAGTGTGTTTCTTGGTGCAGTTTCTTGAGTAGAATTTCCATCATCTTCCAGCAGCACTGCTTGATATTTAGCTAACCTGCTTGGGGAGATCCAATGATGCCCTTTATTCTCAAGGACAGAAGACACAGCATGAGGTACAAACACAGTAATCGGTTGGCCTAATGTCAATTTCTGAGATTCTTCAATCAAAGTTGCCGTCACCGCTACTGCCCTCAAACAAGCAGGCTGGCCTTTACTGACTTCATCTAACGGCTTTGAAAAATATCCCACGGGTCTTTTCCAGCTCCCTAATTTTTGTGTCAAAACTCTTAATGCCACTTGCTGTCTGTCATTCATGTACATATAATTGGAAGGGTTTCCTCAAATTCAGGAGTCCCAAAGCAGGAACCTCCATGAGTTTCCTTTTAATTTCATCAAAACCCTTCCTACCTTCAGGTGTCCATTCGAGAACCCCCTCAGGTCCTTTCACAGCAGCATACAGTGGTTTGGCAATTAGTCCAAAATTGGGAATCCATAAGCAGCACCATCCGGCCATTCCCAGAAATCCTCTTAATTGCTTCTTTGATGTAGGTGCAGCAATTCTACAAATTGCCTCTTTTCTTTCCGTACTTAATTCTCTCTGTCCTTTGGTGATTTCAAACCCCATATATTGGACCATTTTTTTTTCCCAATCTGAGCCTTTTTCTTAGAAACCCGATACCCTGCCAAGCCCAGAAAGTTAAGCAAACTGATGATGGCTTCCAGACATGCCTCATAACTGTCAGAACCAATTAGCAAATCATCAACATATTGCAACAATGTTACAGCATCATGATCATTTTGCCATAGTTCCAATTCTTTGGCTAGTACGTTACCAAACAAGGTAGGGCTGTTCTTGAATCCTTGGGGAAGGACAGTCCAGCAGAGTTGTGTCTTTCGTCCTGTAGCTGGATTCTCCCATTCAAAGGCGAAGATGGTCTGGCTCTGCTCATCCACAGGTATACAGAAGGCGGCGTCCTTTAAATCTAATACTGTGAAATAAGTATTACTGTTAGGGATTGTAGTAAGGAGGGTATATGGATTTGGAACCACAGGGTGGACATCTACTGTCCTTGCATTAATTTCTCATAAGTCCTGTACCAGTCTATATTCAGAAGAATGGGGCTTCTTCACAGGTGGGATGGGAGTATTAAATTCCAATTGACACTCCCGTAACAATCCATGTCCAAAAAAAGAGCTTATTATAGGTTCTAATCCTTTTTGGGCCTCCAGCTTAATGGGGTATTGTTTCTTTCTTACCGGTTGAGCTCCTGGTTTCAGTTCAGTCTTTACCGGGGTCGCATTCTTCGCTCATCCGGGTATCTTCAATGCCCATACCAGAGGTGTGACCGCATTCAATACTTCCTCTGGAACATTCATTTCTTCGTTAGGATCTTTCTCGGTTAACAAACATATCTGGGCTTTCCAGGCAGTCTCTGGAGGAATATGCAACTGAACAGAGTCTTCAGAAAGAGTTAGTTGTGCATTCAGTTTACAAAGTAAATCCCATCCAAGCAATGGTAAGGGGCATTCTGGCATCTAAAGGAATTCATGAGTTAATTTAGTATTTCCAATTGAACATTCCATAAGCTGTAAAAACGGCCTTAAAGTCTTTTTCCCTGTTGCACCAACAACGCTTATTTTAGTTCTACTTAAGGGTCCCCTACAACTAGTTACTACAGAGTGTGTGGCTCCACTATCAATTAAAAAATCTATTATTTCATTCCCCAGCTTGACTGGAACCAGAGGATCAGCTGGGGAAACTGTATACACCTTATATGCGATTGACAATAACGGTGAGATTGTCATTCCATCCGCACCCTCTACCTTTTGTAATTTCTTTCTTATACCTGCTGCCGCTTGGCCAATAAACAGCATGTTAAATAACTTTGAATTGCTATCATCTTCCAGATCCAGATCTGTCCATTTTCGAGCTACTTCACACAGTCTCTCATAGAAGGCTGACGGGGTTTCCTTATCCCCCTGCCTTACTTCATACAGTTTAGATAAATTCGTAGGCTTTTGCACTCCATGTTGAATCCCATACAAAATTAACTTTTGATATTCCTTTACCCTCTGGAATCCCTCACTTGTGTTTGGATCCCACCCTGGATCCTCTTTTGGGAGGTACATATTGGTATTAGGCACACCACCCCCGTTGTTAGATCAGTCCCTCTCTAGCCTTCTCTAAAATCATTCTTCTCGCCTCAGTTAGGATTATGAGTCATCATTACAGTTTTAACAGTACTATACATTCCTTCTGGATTGTTTCAGTTCAATACAACAAGATTTTCCTTTTTCTCTTTTAATGCATATCTTCCAATCTGATGTTTAGAATCCACTAAACCACATTTCTTCCTAATATCCCAATCATTTCTTAATGCAAAAAAACATATCCACATAAGGTATTTCATCCCATTTTTCTGTTCTCCGACAAAACAACATTAATTGCAATATAGTGTTATAGTTCAAGGATCCATTCTCAGGCCATTTTTCACCATCTTCCCATTGATATTGTGGCCAGCATTGATTACAATATCATTTTAGCTTATTTTTAGTCATGGGATCCCCCCCAAATTTATTCCAATTCTTTAGGATGTATCCTAGAGGAGAGCAAAGGGGTGCCTCCTGGGAAGCAGCAGCACCCATATCGGTACTGAAAGCCCCAGCGTTTCTACACAAACCAAAACGAGGGACGTCTCCCTTCGTTGCTCAGAACAGAACAGAACAGAACAGCGTGTAGAAACAAACAGAACTATGCTGCTGCCGCGTATCTTTTTTGATCCCGTCTTATGCAGAGCCCAGAACAGAACAGATGGTGCCTGCTTCCTGAGAGATCTTGCCCTTACCCCCCCTTTTCTCATATCCCCCCAGAAATACCTCTTTTCAGTAGTGTTGCACCATTGTGTCGCTTACCGCCTGACTGCAGGAGAGGAGCTGAAGGAGTCCCCGATCAACAGGTCGGTGCGCGCTGGAGTCCACTCAGGTCTCTTCTCCCCGTCGGATGCGGCAAGACGAACCGGGCAAGGCTCTCAGCTCAGTCCCATCTGGGGTGCCAAAACTGTTATCCCACAAGTGTGAGGTCATTTACCCAGTGTGTGAGACGCCAATATACACACAGGGCAGAGGTATTTTATTTCATGTCTGCGCAGAGATGGGTGCTAGGTGGTAGCTCCACAAAGCTAGCACAAAGTTCGGTTATACAGGTACAGTATTTATACAGTCCAGTTATGCATATGCATAAGCAATTGCACAAAGCAGTTTTCTATTGGTCTACATTTCTCTTATTTCAACTTAAAGCTACAGTGCTACTTTAATATTCTGCGCACGCTCAAAGGTGAGGGGTCTCTGCTTGGACGGGGTCTCCAGCTCAAGGGGTGTGACTTTTACTATTATAATGAGGATAGTTCGCATGAGGGTGCTTCTTATCACACTTCTACTAGTTGTTTCAGATGGTTCCCAAAACCAGCTTACATATTTAATTAGCTTACATATTTCTCCAGGATCTGCTTTACTCTCAAGGACAGTAATTCTTGTTTAGACGTTCTGCTTTCCAGGCTGAATCCCCCTTATCAGCTTTACGTAAGCCTTGGCCTTCCACCAGCTCCTGTTAGACTACACTGTTAGACTACAAAACCACACAGAAATTGTCTATTTCCTGTCATTCTGGTTCAAAGTAAAAAAAAATAGGTGAGGAAATGGCCAAACTGCTCATAACCATCATACCAAACCCATCACTGAATTCATCCCATCAGCAGAAGGTGCAAGGGTAACGTAGAAATGAAAGCCTTCATCATCTTTCCACTTATTTTTCCCTTCTTACATTTTCTGAAAGCCTCATCAGTTCATTTTGATTTATATTTGGCAATGGTTACTAAACCTTTATGGAAAAATCAATTTATATAGGAAGCAATCGCACAGTTTACCAGCATTTCATCTAGCAGGCAAGCTGAGACATTGAGATGGCCAGCAGTTATTGAATGCAGTGGGGATGCAGTGGTGGGCCAAGAAACCAAAAGACCAGTGAATACAACGAGCAGATGGAATGGTGAATCTCCCCCACAGGTCATGCAATGCAACTAATCTTGTCAAAAATCTTCTTTGCAATTGTATAAGATGATCTCTGTTTTTGACTGCTAATTTCGCCAATGACATTCACCCTGCATTACCAAAATGGGGACGCCAACATAAACACTAAACCCAAATCTGTATGTAATCCCCTAAATAATCACAATTTGCATTTCAGTCTTTTTAAGAGGTATCAATTCACTGGTTTGAGTGGATTAAGTCTTTGTTGGGTTGTAGACTGTGAGATGTTGTAGTCTGCTCTTTCTGGCTACTTGCACAGCGTTGTGCAAGTGAAATGTCACAAGGATTCTTGATGCCTGCTTTTCCTGGCTGTTTGCATATGTTTAATACAGTCTGATTCACTTATGATTTCTGACTGCAGTTTATTAGCTTTGCCAGGATGATGACAATGCAAGGCAAATTCATTTGAGCAGATGTGAATGTTTTTTAAAAGAAAATGTCAGTCTTCTTTTTTTGGCCCCCTTACTGGTCCAAAACCATAGATTTCCAGGAAATCTTTAGACAACCCCAGGGAAATTAGAGTAAAATATTTATAACTGAGTTAGAATAATTGGTTGATTTGGAGATAACTGGAAAGGTATCCCTGCTATTTTTACCCTATAACATGGAATATCCTTACTGTGACAACCATTTCATATTCAGCAAAAATGCAGTCTTCGCAGATGATGGAATATGCAGACAGTGGCCACATCTAAGTATTTTATGTTGATGTGCCACTGGACTGATTTTCTCTTTTTTCCTAAAAACTTCAACCCTGATTTTTCATATAAATTATGTATATAAAAAAGAATGAAATTGCTTGAGTAGCTCTTCTGAAAATCTTTTTAAAATAAATTGTTGTTGTTGTTAGTGACCTTCTCTGTTTTCCTATTTCTAATTTTGATAGTGGATGTGAAATGTTGAATTTTTAAATGTTTTATTCTTGTCTTCATTAGCATCTGTTGTGCAGTGGTAGTGTGTCAGCTGCTTTAGAGAAAGGCAGTCAAGGAGTCTGAGTCAAGGAGTCAAAGATTGGTAGATTTCTCTGTCTTTACTTTAAGTAGAAAAAAAAATAGGTCTACTCTTATAGTTTCTAGACATTCTTTTAAGGATGGGATTGAGGAAGAAAGGACATTGAAATTATTAATGATCAATGATTAAAGCAAAATCTAGTTAAAATGGCCTGAGCCTTCACAGGAAAATTTTTAAAGTTTATTGTTCCAGCTTAGGTCATATCATATTCATATTACTGATACAGGTGATCCCAGCAGACTATTTACCTTACCACCCTGAATAATCCACTTTCTTCCCAGTAGTTTTGTTGTTTCTGTATCTTGGAAAAAGCCTCTAAATTTAAAAAGAGGTAAAAGCTGTCTTGGATTTGACATAGAATAATTACTTTTAATAACCAATGTAAATCATCACAGATTCATCACAGGGACTTCAACCTGCCGGATGTCTGCTGGAAATACAGTACAGCAGAGAGGAAACAGTCTAGGAGGTTCCTAGAGCGTGTGGCAGATAACTTCCTGACACAGCTGGTGAGGGAGCCAACTAGGGAAGGTGCCCCACTGGACCTGTTGTTCACGAACAGAGAAGGACTTGAGAGCCATGTGATGGTTGGAGGCCATCTTGGGCAGAGTGATCACGAAATGATAGTTTTTGATATGTGGAAAAGCGGAGAGGGGGGTCAGCAAAACTGCCACCTTAGACTTCCGGAGGGCAGACTTCGGCCTGTTTAGGAGACTGGTCGAGAGAGTCCCCTGGGAGGCAGCCCTAATGGGCAAAAGAGTCCAGGAAGGCTGGACTTTCTTTAAGGAGGAAGTCCTAAAGGCACAAGAGCGGGCTGTCCCCAGGTGCCGAAAGATGAGCTGGCAGGGAAGAAGACTGGCCTGGCTGACTAGAGAGCTCTGGCTCGAACTCAGGAAAAAGAGGAGAGTCTACGACCTCTGGAAGAAGGGGCGGGCAACTCAGGAGGACTACAAAGGTGTAGCAAGGCTGTGCAGGGAGAAAATTAGAAGGGCCAAAGCTGAGCTAGAGCTCAGTCTGGCTGCTGCTGTAAAAGACAACAAAAAACACTTCTTCAAATACATTAGCAGCAAAAGGAGAGCTAAGGAGAATCTCCAGCCCCTAGTAGACGGGGGAGGGAACACAGTGACCAAGGCTGAGGAAAAGGCTGAGGTACTTAATGCCTTCTTTGCCTCAGTCTTTAATAGCAGGGCCAATTGTTCTCTTGGTACCCAGCCCCTGGAGTTGGAAGATAGGGACGGGGACCAGAATGGAGCCCCCATAATCCAGGGAGAAATGGTTAGTGACCTGCTGCACCACTTAGACACTCACAAGTCTATGGGGTCTGATGAGATCCACCCGAGAGTACTGAAGGAACTGGCAGAAGAGCTCACCAAGCCCCTTTCCATCATTTACCAGCAGTCCTGGCTAACTGGGGAAGTCCCTGCTGACTGAAGATTAGCAAATGTGACACCCATCTTCAAGAAGGGCCGGAAGGAGGACCCGGGGAACTACAGGCCTGTCAGCCTGACCTCGGTACCAGGGAAGCTGATGGAGCAGATCATTCTGAGTGCCATCACATGGCATGTAGAGAATAACCAACGGATCAAGCCCAGCCAGCATGGGTTCAGGAAAGGCAGGTCCTGCTTGACCAACCTGATCTCCTTCTATGACAAGGTGACCCGCCTAGTGGATGAGGGAAAGGCTGTGGATGTTGTCTATCTAGACTTCAGTAAAGCCTTTGACACGGTTTCCCACAGCATTCTCCTGGAGAAACTGGCTGCTCATGGCTTGGACGGGTGTACTCTTCGCTGGGTAAAGAACTGGCTGGACGGCCGGGCCCAAAGAGTGGTGGTGAATGGAGTTTACTCCAGTTGGCGGCCGGTCACAAGTGGTGTTCCCCAGGGCTCTGTGTTGGGGCCAGTCCTGTTTAACATCTTTATCAATGATCTGGATGAAGGGATCGAGTGCACCCTCAGTAAGTTTGCAGATGACACCAAGTTGTGTGGGAGTGTTGATCTGCTGGAGGGTAGGCAGGCTCTGCAGAGGGACCTGGACAGGCTGGATCGATGGGCTGAGGTCAATTGTATGAGGTTCAACAAGGCCAAGTGCAAGGTCCTGCACTTGGGCCACAGCAACCCCATGCAACGCTACAGGCTTGGGGAAGAGTGGCTGGAAAGCTGCCTGGCAGAAAAGGACCTGGGGGTGTTGGTTGACAGGCGCCTGAATATGAGCCAGCAGTGTGCCCAGGTGGCCAAGAAAGCCAATGGCATCCTGGCTTGTATCAAAAATAGCGTGGCCAGCAGGACTAGGGAAGTGATCGTGCCCCTGTACTCGGCACTGGTGAGGCCGCACCTCGAATACTGTGTTTAGTTTTGGGCCCCCCAATACAAGAGGGACATTGAGGTGCTGGAGCGAGTCCAGAGAAGGGCAATGAAGCTGGTGAAGGGTCTGGAGCAGAAGTCTTATGAGGAGCGGCTGAGGGAGCTGGGATTGTTTAGCCTGGAGAAAAGGAGGCTGAGGGGAGACCTTATTGCTCTCTACAACTACCTGAAAGGAGGTTGTAGAGAGGTGGGGGTTGGTCTCTTCTCCTAGGTAACAAATGATAGGACGAGAGGAAATGGCCTCAAGTTGCGCCAGGGGAGGTTTAGACTGGATATTAGGAAATTTTTCTTTACTGAAAGGGTGGTCAAGCCTTGGAACAGGCTGCCCAGGGAAGTGGTTGAGTTGCCATCCCTGGAGGTATTTAAAGGATGTTTGGATGAGGTGCTTAGGGAGATGGTGTAGTGGTGGTCTTGGCAGTGTTAGGTTTACAGTTGGACTCGATGATCTTAAAGGTCTTTTCCAACCTATACAATTCTGTGATTCTGAGATTCTTGACTCAGTATAGTGACTTCTGATTTACTTTACATGACTGATGGGAGAATCAGGCCAATTGCACTTGCACTTTAAAAGGACAGTGGTTTCATTTTCAGAAGTAAAATAGACGGATTCCTAGGAAACAGCTGTATTCCTTTATTTGTGGGTGTTACTGGGGAGGCACAAGAATCTATACAAATATTGCAGGGTAAACCAGCCTGATGGATTGCTAGTGTAGAGTGCCCTTAACGTGAGATGTTCAGCTTTGCAACTCCCCTGCTCATATGTTACCACTAACTTGGTTTTGTGCTTCATTATATGTCCCTCACCTGTAAACTGTCTGCAGAAGAACAGGAGACGAATGTCCAGGCTGAAATGGGCAGGGGTAATCATTGATCAAACTGCTCAAGACAGTTTCCATCGATTTCTTGAAGATATGCATTCCTACATGTCTGCAATAATATGGGAATGGGTTTTGCAATACAAAAAAATAAAAATAAAATCCCATGTGTTTGTATTTTGCTTAGAAGGTAGAAGATTTTATAATATTATATGTGTATATTGTGGTTTGTTTTATTGGTTACGTTGACATCAGTAAATTCTGGGGACTAGACTGCTAAGAGCTTTTTAATTGTGGGAAAAAAAAGCCTGAACAGAATAGTGACTATAGCTTTTGTAGGTGAAAGAATTTAGATGATTGTTTTTATGTCTCTGAAAAGAAGCTTCCAAAGACCAGCATTTTATTGTAATGGTGCAAATAGGTTGATTCAATGATTTGGATAAACAGGCTATATAACTCATCAACCTCTATGTCTATGAAGATTTGTACATTATATGGCTAGACCATGACACAAATAGGTGTGGTTTTCTCCTGACAATATGTTCTCTTCATCAGGAAAGAAAAACCTCCAAAATGTAAGAATTTTGCTAGGGCATTCTCCAACTGTTATCTTTACCTAAAAAAAAAATATATACAAAAGAAAAAAAAAATTGACCCTGCACAATTTAGCTGGAAACCTCTGAGGGGAAATCACTTCTTTCTGGTCCTGCTGCATTCCACCTCCAGGAATTAGACTGAACTTTCTAACAGGATATTGGCTGGAATCTGGAAATATAAATTAAAAAATAGAAGGAATTGAAAAGCACTATGCAACGACCTAAAAAGATGTTGAATTCGGCTTAAAAGATGTCCAGGTTGGTTTCAGTAGAGAGAGATGTATATTTATATATCCATACACACACACACATAGTCATAATATGATGAATTATTGAGAATTAGCACTAGAGATTAATTTTGGTGAAAAAAACATTGAATTAGATTAATTAATTTTGTGATACTGTTCATTTCTGTCTCTTGGCTATATCTAATTGGGGATTTGATACAAAGCTGGAACAGGGAAAGTTAAATATTTCTCATAAAACTTTTATGACTTGCCTTGATGCTGCACCTTCAAATTCTGAGGAATGAGGAATGTTAATAGCTGGCAGAGATGGTAACTGGTGCTTTTACAAAGTTCCTCCAGTCCACTCCAGATCAAACATAAACACATTATACTTTCTTATAAGGAATTCACAATTATGCTTTTTTACCGTGTCTACCATTTGAACCAAAGTTAATTTAGGTAGAAGAATATGGAAATCTATGTAATAATTTCCTAGCATGGAAGAAAATTTGCATCTTTTCTATACAAGGACTAATTGTCATGAATCATATAAACATAGTGAGGAAAATTGGTTGTGTTGATGTTATGTTGCCACTTCCATCTTCCATTTCTTCCTCTTCAGCAGCTCTGTTAATTCAAAATTTACTGAAAATAAAGATTTTGGCTTTGCCTTGCAGCATTGATCTGAAGCACAGTTGAACCAGTTATTAAAACATAGAGTCTTCTGAGCCAAAGAAATAATCAAAATTCCAGTTAATGCTGCTGCAGCATTACACTATTGTCATAGTAACAGTGGCATGGAAGTTTACATCAAAAGCCTTGTTAGGAAGTGCCAGTCTAAAAGCAATCAAATCCCTGGGAAAGCATTCAGAAGTTCAAAAGAAACTAATGAAAGAGGCCTTTAGGATGTAATTTCATTGACAGTTATTCTTAGTTAATAGAGGCAACCCAACCAGGGTCTTCTATTACAAGGAAATTCAGTGGTTAAAACAAATGTATTAGAGCAATAGTGCTAAGATTAACAGAAACAAAGAGGCACTGTGCAGAAACACCAAAGCACAAATTTGTGCTTGTAAAAGGTAAATCCCCCAAACAGTAACAGCATTAGGAAGATTCTGGAAAAGATGCTATATGGACTGAAAAAATGGGTAGGTAACTTGGGTTCAGAACACATAGAAGAGAGGACTTCCAGGCTCTTGGAGATTGACCAAGTGTTTTAAATGCTTAGGTGAAGGGTCCTTAGCTTGTGACCTGTGTATAATATGCTGCCTGAAAGACCATCTGATATGTCTTGAGGGCACAGAGGGAGGAAAAATAACAACAAAAAATAAAACAAACTAGCTGAACATATGCTGATGTTGGTCAGCATGCTAGCTTTTATGTGATTTCCATCGTAAAGTTAAGGAATATGTACTAAATGCTTTTTCCTATTGTATTTTTTGTGGGGGGTTTTGGTGGGGAAGTGGATTGTTGTTGATTACAGTTTGAAAGCAGCTGAAATCCCACAAGAAAAGCCATTCTTTCACAGCATTCCAGGAAAAAGAGGCATTGTTATAGAGATGGATATTCTCATGAGGGTTTTTCTGCTTGCATGAAGGGAAGAAAAAAACCCACACAGGATCAGAAAGTCATTCCAATATCTCCTAAGATCACTAGGCTGCCAGATTCAAACTGAGATACAAGTCTTGATTTGCAATCTAACAGAAAACTTAGTCCTCAGTTTGAATCAAATTTAGACTCACTGGTCAAATTTTGCAAGCTTGGATAACTAAAATCAAGTGAATGTGACACACTGAAATAATCATTGGTCACGTCCCCAATATGTGCAATGCAGTCCTGTCAAACCAAAAGCAGACAAAAAAGAATAACAGATGTGAAATAGCATCTAAAAGCAGAAAAGAGAAGAGAAGTGAGTCTTGGGAGGAAAGGGGACTATAAGAGATTGGTGCACATTCAGGTAATGTTCTTTTGATCTTCTCTCACTCCTGTATTTCATGTTCATCATTAATGCCTGCACAGAGGGGAGGAAGGATGGAAAATCAGGTAATTAGTTACACATGTACCTTGATCAGTATTGCATTTTTCTTTTTCAAGTTGTTTGCCAAAGTGCTAACAGACGAGAGGGAGGGTTTCATTTATGGCAATTGTTCAGTCAAGCACATTCTCAGGAATGTTTCCATAATCTCTAAATATAATCCTGTACTTCTCTAATGATAACTTAAAGGTGGTTTGAATTTGATTTTATTTCCACATCATCAAAGCTTTCTTCCTTGTATAATTTCTGTATTTCCATGTCCTCGATCTCAAGACACTGTACACAGGTATTTAACTAGCAAGCACACTTTTGCAGATGATGATCACAATGTCTGGAGAGATAAATAAATGGTGAGTAACTTGAAAAGTTAGAATTAGATTTAGAAATCTCCTGTTTAGTGCTCAGATGTTGACCTTCCACAGAGGGGAAAAACTTCCCCTGCTCTTTCCTGTTGGTAGTTGCTGGTGCTATACATGGTCCCTTGTGAAGTGACATAGTGCCTATCATGCAGATAGGGTCCCCATCACTGTCTTCAGCTTATCATATCCTCCCTTTACCATTCAACATAACAGAGAGGGAAAAGAGTAGGAAAATATTTATGTAAAAGAGGCAGAGTCTTTATCTCAGATATTCTGCTGGAGCAAGCCATTTTTAGGCTAGTGTTGACATTGAAATAGGGATATAATCTAAAGAGGGGCATGGCTGTACCCATTCAGTTCCTGTCTGGAAGGGGAAGGGGAGCAATACACCGTCAAATCCCATGAGCGTGCATAGCTGTTTTTGTCACTGCAGACAGGGAGCTGATCGGCTTGTGAGATGAGACACTGGTCGTTTCCCTTTGTGTCCTGGCTGGGGGAATCATTTGAAAGCGGATTTGTGTGGTAACTATAACAATTCTCTGTAGGAACTTTTACTGGAACTTTAAAAATGTGCCCTGTAATAGCCTTAGACAGCAGTCAGCACGGGTCTGGCTTTATGATCCTTTTCTTCTCCATCACAGAGTCCCAAGACACCTGTCCATAGAGCTCCCCACATCCACTATAACTAATGAGGTTGTGGAACACAACAGAACAGCATAGGCCACTCACTACCAACAGTATGACAAGTGTTGGTTCTGTATAAATTACCTTGTAGACATGTTTTGTAGAATATTTCATTATTCTGCATGGCAGCTTCAATAGCAGCAGTATGGGACACATCTCCCATTAGTAGTGTACAATTATTTTCTTGTCAGTTAATCTTGAAAGCTGTCTACTGTTCCTCAAAAAGGCTGAATCTTTCATTTCCTTCTAATAAATACTTCACACTAAATGCATTATTGCTAGAGAGATGTCAGTAATCTAATGCTTATCATCACATTTTCCTTGTGGCCTATGACAAAAATATTTTCTGTAGTGGATGCAAAAAGAGAGTAAGAGAGGTGATGGGAGTAAAATAAGGAAAGGAGATCAAATCAAGTGTTAGACAAATAACCCCCTGAACAGCCAGATCTCCTGTAGACAACGCAAAGCCTGGAAGGCTCCGAGAACTGAAAGAAAACAGAGAATATGTTTCAGTGGCAGAAAAAAAAAAAGGTCTGAAGAACAGAAGTATGTAAAGTATTAATATCTCCTTGAATATTTTGTGAATCTTCTATGGTGTTTACTCTGTTCTATGTACTTTATAACCTTTCTGTGTGTGTAAAGTGTGAGTATTTAAACCTGGCATATTTATGCACTTTAAAAGACAGTTATTGGAGACCTGGCTCTGCTAAAATTGTTGCTATGAATTTTTTGGTAGCATAAATGTGTAGGCCAGAGCAATAACCCACTATTTCTTTTGCATCATTATCTTTTGCAGCTCCTTACAAAGAATTAGCCATTTTAGATGTTGCATATGTTTCAGTTTCATATTGCATGCAGAAAAAAGCACAGCAGCAGCTTGCATTATATTTATTCCATGCAATTATGATGCTGTGGCGGTGTGCTCCCCCCACCCCCCCCGCTCCCTGCACAAGCAGTAACCATCAGTGGGAGTCATCCTGATAGCTGCATCCAGCTTATGCTGGACCTTGAGGACGAATGGCAACAAAGTAGCCAAGGGCTGCCTGAAGCAGGGATCTAAATGTCTTGCTGATATGCAAATATGACCATAAGTCAATCATCTTACTCCTTAAATAGTGGACAGACCAGGGCCCTTTGAGCTCTCCTGCATGGCAGCGGGCTGCACGCCAGGATCTCCCCTTGACCAGGGACGCCTCTCAAGGTTACTCCTCGAGGTTGAGAGATTCCTTGCCGCAACAGATCCTCGGTAAGTGACTAATAGCATGCTAAACTTTGAAATCTTAGCTAAGTGATATAAAGGACTGATTGCGCACATATATAATCCTTTAGACATAAACCGTTGACCAAGTCTGGGACTAGGACTGGATCTAGCCGCACCTAAACTCCTCTCTGAGAAGGAATTTAGAAAGCAAGGGGATCCTTTTCCGAACCTCATGACTCAATGGGAGGGTCTCCCTGACAGTTTTGTCTGACCCTGTCCTCTATGTAGTAAATAATCAAGTGTACCTCGCCATCGAGTCTTGATAAAACACTGTTGCATTGAACTTTGTTAACTCCCTATTCTGTATCAATAAACTATATTTTTACTTTTCTCTAACGAGTGAAGTGCACGCTCACTCCATCCGCGACAGATGCAGCTGCCGTATGAGTACTGAGAACACAGACTCGTCAAAAATTGAAGCAAATTAAGGAAAATACAAAGGACTCCTACAAAAACAATTGTGAGGAGGTGGTGAGTGGAGGAGTGAGAAGGGACAGGCTTAGGGTGTTTGTTTGCTTTTTGCTTAAAACATTTTGAAGATCAGAGATTCATGTAGGTTTCTAAAGAAATGTGTCTGCAGATCGTTTACTCTGCAAAGCAAGATTTTAGCTGATAATTTCTTATTGACTGAATCTTGTTTTTCCACTTACCCTCCAGGAAGGAGCAGGTTTATAACCTTCTTAGCTGCAAACTCTCAAAGGCTCCAGAGAGCCAACTCTCCCTCAGTTATGGCAAAGTAACAAAAGTAATCAACTTAATCCTTTCACAAGCCAAGCACTGTGCCTTCCAGATCTCTAGTGTGTCCAGCCATCCCAGTGCATATCCCCATCCCTTCCAGTTAACAAGTGGAATAAACCGCAGTGGTGCAGAGGGAGAATGTTGCCATGTTTGGGTCTCAACTCTTTTACAGGCTGAGAAAATCATTTAGCCTTTCTATGTCTCTTTGCCCCTGATGATGGAGATAAAATCTATCATTACTTCTACACTTTTTCTTGCCCATATCATGTTTATATAAGTTCTTAGGCTGAGCTTCTTATCAGTGATAAAATGGTATTTTGTAAATGGGGCCAATTCCAGTGTCAGAGGTCCTCAGTGAACTGTTGTACAGGTATTAATGAGGGAGTGAGGTGAACTGGGATATTTGGCACATACTGGGCCTCAGAAAGTCCACTTTTTTTACCAAAGCTTTGATAATTTTGTGGAGAAAAGCAGATTTTGAAGAAGTTTTCAGCCAGATTTTCTGGGAGTAAATTCTCCTTTGTCAATAAGGAGCAAATATGGGTAAAACAACTTGGAAATATTAAAAAATAAATTGTTGTGAGATAAATTAGACTTTTTTTAAAATTTGACTTCACTTTAATATGAAAGGGAATTTTGAAATTTAAAAAATATAATGAAAGAAATTTGTCATTTTCTGATTATTAATTTGAGATTGGACCTTTAAAATAAAGCTGTTAACTCACGAGAATCTTGTTTCAGATGTCCTCATAAGCTACTGGTAGAAGTCAGGCCTTTTCTGTATGTCTGTTTGCAGAATAAAGAATATTTTCACTCTCTTTCACAGGAGTGAGACAGAAAAGGCAAAGAAAATTTTTCAAAACCTTAGTGTGAAAAAATTTAAGAGCCAGATTTTGAACAAAACATTTTTTTTTTTCTCAAATGCAAACTACATAAATACATCTGGAAATAAAGCCATTCTCAAAACATCTGTTACAATGGCCCAAAGTTCAGTAGCCAAAATTATTTCTGATAGAGTAAACAATGCTCTATTTTATGCAAAAGAGTTGGGTTCAGAAGTGGAAAACCAGTGGATAGTCTTAGTCATAGGTTAGGATATAGGGAGATGTATGTACCATATACTATCAGTGCCTTCTGTGAATGGACAGTCTTCGCTCAATGAAGCAGCAGCTCTGAAATGTGTTGAACACATGATTTGGGATTTTGTTTACAGTGAGAGAGAGAGGAAGGAAGTGGCAAAATATATACAACTTGATACTAACCTGGAATGAAATTCTAAGAAAATTACATTTTTAAAATAAAATAAACTACATGGCTGCAATACTTCAACACCCCTCTCCATTCTGTGACTTCTGAAATTGCCAGCATGGTGTGAAAATCATGGTGATTTCTGTGATGTTTCTACTTATCTGTGATGCAGAAAATGCATCTTCAATCTTTCTTTGATGTTTTCAGACCTCCAGTTTAGAGAAGTTAATGGTCTGTTGTAATTCTGTTATGAACTGAGCTGAATCACCACACTTTCAATATTCGCAAGGCTGGGTTACATTTTTCAGTTTCCCCCAACAGATGGTAATTTTGGAAAGTCAGGATGATGCCCAAATAGTATATTAAAAACAGAGTTGAAGCACTTGTTTCTCAATTCATGCTCCAAAGTCCTGGTTATAGTCTAGTCCCTATCAATGTCCCATATAGAAATAAAGGCTGTTTCTTTTGATGAATAAGATATTTTATTGTAGTTAAGAATTTCTTAGCTTCAGAAAGAACTGCCCCTCCTTCCTTCCCAGTGCAGGGAATTACAGGAATCCCTCCCACAATCATTTGCAGGCATAATGAATTTTATGACTCAGTGTATTGAGCATTTGCTGCTAGACTGCTAGAATAATACTGTTTAGCAAGATGCTTTGGAGGAGTTTATGATTTTGGGAATATTTTATTAAAATTTTCACTTCAGTGAAGATTACCCCAATTTTAGGATAAAGAAACAAAACTCCCTCAAAGAATAAGCTTTTTATCCTACACTATCTTCTACATCTATGTCACAACTCAACCAGTTTTCAGGCTGCAAATGTTGACTTGAAACACATAAAAGTTATAAGAGGTTTTGCACTCTGCTAAAATGAGAGTTGATTGCTGAAGATCTGGCTGTTCAAATGCATTGGCCCAACAGTCGTGATCAGAGACCTAACACTTCACCTAGCACCTAGAAATAAAAACCATCCAAGGCTGTACTCCTGAGTGCAGTTGTCTCCTGTTCATACTTCATTCACTTGGAAGTCCCTCAAGCAATGGACATTCCTCTATTTTTCACAGTCCAAGAGTGATAGTCCTTAGGAACAGTGCTCGGCCCTGTCCTGTCCCCACCACCTCTCCTATGTACCATTGCTACCCACCTGTTCTAAATACTGAAAATGAATGCAGTAAGTGATATTCGCTCAAAAGCAACATATGATGTAAATGGACAAGTGAAGCATGGCTATTGCTGTTTAATAGCTGGAGAAATTGGGACAGTAAGAGGTTCGGTGGTTTATCTAAAGCTGCAGAGGTAGTGGCAGAGAAGAGAGAAATGTCAGACTCACAAACCCAAGTCTTACATACCAGGCAGTCCTTCCTCAAGACTGTAGGAGTCACATTTAATTGATGAGCTGATTTAGGATGAAGAAGAGTTTGCCATCAATTACAGAGCAACATTATTGTGTCTAACTTTGCTAAGACCCTGAATGAACCAAAGGTCTGGCAGGCCAAAGGGCCCCAGTCAATTCTGCTAACTGTGTAATTCTTAAACAGAGCTGAATTATCCTAAACTGTATTTATGCTAAATTTCATGGCACCTGATGACCTCAATTAAAACCTTTCAGAGGAAATCAGAATTGCCAGAAAGGTCCTGCAAGATGAATGTCTATGGCTTTCTCCTGCTAACTGCTGATATAAACTTGGCGACTTTAAAGAAGATTTTATAGTGATGCTGCTGCTGTTTTTATCGAAGGTGTCAGAATGCTAGTAGTGATAATGTCTCACTGAATGAGCAGCTTGCTTTCTCTGTTCCCTTTCCTAAAGCACATAATAGACATCATTAGCATCCAGATAAATCTCCCTTTATGGTACATTTGGTTGCAGAGAAGAATAAAGTTGTGTTTTCCTAAAGCTCCCAAGATTATTTCTATTATGATCATGGACAAGGGCACAAACTTTTCTAAATTTAGTGGTCTTTTGTGGGACAAGCCGGTAATTACCCAGAAGAAAATAATTTCTTAAGAATGGACCTAGCTTGACAAACAAGATGAAAGCCTGTGTGCCATTGGCTTTAAAATACATATATAATGTAACTTGTAGGGTACAGAGAACTGTACAGGGCAAATTCCAGGTGCAAGCATGAGCACCAAACCCCACACATAATTCTCATACAACTGAATAAATGTACGTACAAGAGTTGGAAAATAAAAGGCCAGATGCTTAGTGTTCCTGAATATTGCCTTCTTGAAAAGATAAATGCATGCATCTGCTGTTCTTCTGGTGACTTAGAGATTTCAGCTTAAATTTTTCTAATGAATAAATATTTAAGCCCTGCCAAGGAGTTTAGAAATTTCCTTTTTTACAAATTTGAATAGGAAATCACACTGAAATGACCATGGAAGTGGTTATTTCATTTGCTTCAAATTCAAGTCAGGACTTCTTAAAGGTTCAAAAATGTTTTCATTATTTTAATTGCAAAGAATGATATTTTAACATTTCTTGGTGCTTGTGATAAGCAAAAGCTTGGTAAAATATCCACCATGGCAGGAACATTTTCAGCAATGATGGAATTAAAAAATGCGGTTCCGAGGAGAATGTATTTTTAATTGCATGTCTGTTGTAATATTTAGGACCTGAAAATTAATTGTCTAATTAGGATGAAGTTTAGGCATATTTTTAACTGCACTGACCCATAACATAAATATATTTTGGTTGAACATAGGATTTGCTTGAACAATTTTAAAGCCTCACAATCACAAGTATGCAGCAACTGCAGTCTCAAATTATTCATTTAATGTTAATCACAGCCATTGTAATGTGGAGCCAACCGGCTCTAAGGGACATGACCTTATCACAGTGGACAGATGGCAAAAAATTTTCAAGCTGTGTTAAACATTTTTCTTCAACACTTATTTGTTCTTAACATTTATTGCTGACACCATATATCAGTGTTATAGCTTCTGTTCAGGTGAATACGATCAGTTGGCAGTAATAGGTTCAGCTCTGGGAACCTTTCAGCCATTGCTTTTTGAGCTGTTTCTGTAAACTCACCGTCTGGAAGAAACAAGGAAAAAAACAAGAAAGGGAGGGAGAGAGGCTTTTGGAAACCCTTCAGCTTGGCTTAATTCCCATGCAGAGAGGAGAATAAATTAATGCAGACACCGTGTTTTCCTGGCTTGGATGTCATATTTTCTCACGATTGGAAAGATCAGTGGCAGCGCAGGATGCGTGGAAGAGAGAGGGAGAAGCAGAAAATGCGAGAGGAAAAATATATTTGAAAATGTTAAACAGCTCTAGCAGTATCTGTTAAATGTCTCCTGTATTTGTAAGAGAGCTATGTTTCCCCGCATTAGCGCTGAGCCTCTGCTGCTCCACTAATGTCTGTCATCCTAGTGAAAGAACCAAATATGGTTTGAAGACACAGTAGGAAACATGCCTTAATAAATGCATTTGCAATTGTATCGTATGACTTTATGAATGCTCTACATAACTGTGCAAACTATGAATGTATTTTATGCGTGTCAGATTTTCTATTCCCTTGCTTTTTCCACATTTTTCCTCTGTTCTTGAAGAAGAGAGTAATATGGACACCTTTCTCATTATATTTTTGGGGTGAAGAATTATCCCTGCCTAGCTCCAATTGGCTATAAACTCTTCAATTTGGCTATAAACTCTTCCAATTTGGCTATAAACTCTTCAGGAGGGATAGGCGAGGCAGGAGAGGTGGTGGGGTAGCCCTATACGTCAGGGAGAGTCTGGATAGTTTAGAGCTCGATGATGGTGATGATAGGGTGGAGTGTCTATGGGTCAGAATCAGGGGGAAGGCCAACAAGGCAGATATTGTGGTGGGAGTCTGTTACAGACCCCCCAACCAGGATGAGGAGACAGATGAACTATTCTATGAGCAGCTGGGAGAAGCCTCATGATCGCTAGCCCTTTTTCTTGTGGGGGACTTCAACATGCCGGATGTCTGCTGGAAATACAATACAGCAGAGAGGAAACAGTCCAGGAGGTTCCTGGAGCGTGTGGCAGATAACTTCCTGACGCAGCTGGTGAGTGAGCCAACGAGGGAAGGTGCCCCGCTGGACCTCTTGTTCACGAACAGAGATGGACTTGTGAGCGATGTGATGGTTGGAGGCTGTCTTGGGCAGAGCGATCATGAAATGATAGAGTTTTTGATACGTGGAGAAGCGGCGAGGGGGATCGGCAAAACTGCCACCTTAGACTTCCGGAGGGCAGACTTCAGCCTGTTTAGGAGACTGGTCGAGAGAGTCCCCTGGGAGGCAGCCCTTATGGGCAAAGGGGTCCAGGAAGGCTGGACATTCTTTAAGGAGGAAGTCCTAAAGGCACAAGAGCGGGCTGTCCCCAGGTGCCGAAAGACGAGCCGGCGGGGAAGAAGACCGGCCTGGCAGAACAGAGAGCTCTGGCTCGAACTGAGGAGAAAGAGGAGAGTCTATGACCTCTGGAAGAAGGGGCGGGCAACTCAGGAGGACTACAAAGGTGTAGCGAGGCTGTGCAGGGAGAAAACTAGAAGGGCCAAAGCTGAGCTAGAGCTCAGTCTGGCTGCTGCTATAAAAGACAACAAAAAACACTTCTTCAAATACATTAGCAGCAAAAGGAGAGGTAAGGAGAATCTCCAGCCCCTAGTAGATGGGGGAGGAAACACAGTGACCAAGGATGAGGAAAAGGCTGAGGTACTTAATGCCTTCTTTGCCTCAGTCTTTAATAGCAGGGCCGAATGCTCTATGGGTACCCAGCCCCTGGAGTTGGAAAATAGGGATGGGGACCAGACTGGAGCCCCCATAATCCAGGGGGAAATGGTGAGTGACCTGCTGCACCACTTAGACACTCACAAGTCTATGGGGCCTGATGAGATCCACCCGAGAGTGTTGAAGGAGCTGGCAGATGTGCTCACCAAGCCCCTTTCCATCATTTACCAGCAGTCCTGGCTAACTGGGGAAGTCCCTGCTGACTGGAGATTAGCAAATGTGACACCCATCTACAAGAAGGGATGGAAGGAGGACCCGGGGAACTACAGGCCTGTCAGCCTGACCTCGGTGCCGGGGAAGCTGATGGAGCAGATCATTCTGAGTGCTATCACATGGCATGTAGAGAATAACCAAGGGATCAAGCCCAGCCAGCATGGGTTCAGGAAAGGCAGGTCCTGCTTGACCAACCTGATCTCCTTCTATGACAAGGTGACCCGCCTAGTGGATGAGGGGAAGGCTGTGGATGTTGTCTATCTAGACTTCAGTAAAGCCTTTGACACGGTTTCCCACAGCATTCTCCTGGAGAAACTGGCTGCTCATGGCTTGGACGGGTGTACTCTTCGCTGGGTAAAGAACTGGCTGGACGGCCGGGCCCAAAGAGTGGTGGTGAATGGAGTTTACTCCAGTTGGCGGCCGGTCACAAGTGGTGTTCCCCAGGGCTCTGTGTTGGGGCCAGTTCTGTTTAACATCTTTATCAATGATCTGGACGAAGGGATCGAGTGCACCCTCAGTAAGTTTGCAGACGACACCAAGTTGTGTGGGAGTGTTGATCTGCTGGAGGGTAGGAAGGCTCTGCAGAGGGACCTGGACAGGCTGGATCTATGGGCTGGGGTGAATTGTATGAGGTTTAACAAGGCCAAGTGCAAGGTCCTGCACTTGGGCCACAGCAACCCCATGCAACGCTACAGGCTTGGGGAAGAGTGGCTGGAAAGCTGCCTGGCAGAGAAGGACCTGGGAGTGTTTGTTGACAGCCGCCTGAATATGAGCCAGCAGTGTGCCCAGGCGGCCAAGAAAGCCAATGGCATCCTGGCTTGTATCAAAAATAGAGTGGCCAGCAGGACTAGGGAAGTGATTGTGCCCCTGTACTCGGCACTGGTGAGGCCGCACCTCGAATACTGTGCTCAGTTTTGGGCCCCCCACTACAAGAGGGATATTGAGGTACTGGAGCGTGTCCAGAGAAGGGCAACGAAGCTGGTGAAGGGTCTGGAGGAGAAGTCTTATGAGGAGCGGCTGAGGGAGCTGGGACTGTTTAGCCTGGAGAAAAGGAGGCTGAGGGGAGACCTCATCGCTCTCTACAACTACCTGAAAGGAGGTTGTAGAGAGGTGGGGGTCGGTCTCTTCTCCCAGGTAACAAGTGATAGGACAAGAGGAAATGGCCTCAAGTTGCGCCAGGGGAGGTTTAGACTGGATATTAGGAAATTTTTCTTCACCGAGAGGGTTATCAAGCATTGGAACAGACTGCCCAGGGAAGTGGTTGAGTCGCCATCCCTGGAGGTATTTAAAGGACGTTTGGATGAGGTACTTAGAGACATGGTGTAGTGGTGGTTTTTGGCAGTGTTAGGTTTATGGTTGGACTCGATGATCTTAAAGGTCTTTTCCAACCTATATGATTCTGTGATTCTGTGATTCTGTAATTCAGCAAGTCCAGGAATGGCTTTCTAGGTTCAATAGCACTTTTCTCTTCTACAGGCAAGTATCCTCATGATATGACAAAAGATTTTTTAAAGAGACTTTGTGTTTTCTCTGTGCCAAAAACAAGCTCAGTTGCAACTACTCTTATTTCCTATTTGGTAAATATCTTGGCTGAGGTGACCTGGTATACATTGGACATATGTTCCGCATGAGAAATGTGAATATCAGTAGGAAAAATAAGAGCATCCCACCCAGAGAGTCATCACTCAGAGGTCCTAAGAGCAGATTTACTGGGGTGAGGATGGAAGGAGGTGCGAGAATTGCCTCTCTCAGCAGCGAGGAGCACTCATTCCTGATAAGTAGCATCCCTGCAATGTTGTGCGGTTGCAGATGCATCAAACTGCAAGTGCACAGCATGTGTTCTGGGCTGAGAGGCTCCCAGTGATTAAGTTCTACTTTCAGTTAAACCTAATGCCCCAATAACTTTGAAAAATGCAAAGGGCCCATGGATACAGGAAGGAACAAAATCCTCAGGCTCCCTTTACTGGCCAATAAACCTACTATAAATGCTCATGACTGGAGGCCCAGACCTTTATATATAGCTGCAAAGCAACATTTCCATTAGCTTTAGTGGTGACAAGCTGGTCTCTGTTGGTTTTGGATTAGATAATGAAAACTCTCAATAGTGCTTCTGTGGCACTTGGGGAAGGAGGCGGGGGGCAGTTGTTCTTGGTTACGTTTCGGGAGTCAGTGACCAACTTTTAATCTTAGTTCTAAGCATTTTTTAGTTCCTTAATACCTTTCAAAAATAGACAGGGAAAAAGTTAAAAAATAGTCAAAATTAATGCCAGTATGCTCTACTATTTAGAAAGCATTATTCCATCTCTCTCACTGAGGGTCCCTGAAGAATTCGCCAGTCTGACTCTGTAAAACAGGTAAGATTTTCTCACCTAACTTTAGCCCTCTAAAAATTAAGAAAATTAACAGTGTGGCTGACTACAGAGCTAACCAAAGAACCTGTTTCAAACTAAAAAATAATTAGGCAGTTGCACCTACCAAGTATTTTAGCTGTAAAGAGAAGCTCACATAAAGAACTTAGATCGGTTTAAGATGTTTATGTTTAGCAGACTTGAACCTCACCCAAAGAGAGGTACAAGGTCTTCTTATCTTTCTGGCAAGTAACTCCCTCTCTTCCCTTCCCTGCCCCAAATCCTGTGCTTATGCAGCTCATCACAATGTGACCCACCAACCAACGATAGCTCTGGTAATGTAGGGGTGCCAATACAGATATTTTCATTACTTGTTTTCTCATGCTCTACCCTGTCTTTTTTTTTTCTCTCTGTGCCTCCTGTGTTAGGTTTGGAAGGCAAATTGTAGGGAACAGGCCCTGTCCTTTCATTGTACTAGCAAAGACTTCCCGGGAAATCTGAGCCTACATTTGAATAAAGATGACTCGACTACCCTGCTGTATTTATTACTGCTGCTGTTTGTTTGTTTGTTTTCCTCAGACGAGACATCTTTGGGTATGGAAAGTAGGAATCATTCATCATCTCCAATAAAACACAGCAAGTGAATGAAAATAACATTCAGAGAGACAGCAGACCAAACCCAGAGCCTTTGCAGAGAGGTTTCCTTTTAGATGAGAAATCAGTGACCTGGGATGTGGAGGACTAGGGTGGGGGTGAGGGGAGGAGGAAACTGATTTCTCATGGCAGGCTTTGGGATGTAGTGTGACAGTTATTAGCCAGAAAACACAGCTGAATGCAAACTGGCAAGGCAGACTGGGGAACTGCAGTGATGCTGAACCAAAACTGAAGGAAAAGGTGCTGGTGAGTGAACTGGAAAGATGAAATGTGTACTTGGCTGGAATTGATAATAAAGCACACTGCATTTGGTTTGGCAGCAGACACCAAGAGCTTATCAAAACCAACATATTCTCATGTAGCAGAAGGCAGTACACTAACTATGTGATTGCTGAGCAGACTATGTAAAACTGTATGAAAACTTTCTTATTGTACTTAAGTCATCAGGAGACAGAGATCCTCACTGGCCTTGTGGGAAGAGGGGAGACTGATAGAATCATCTTAGCTTACACAGAGTAGAGCACACGGCAAATGGGAATTTCACAGAGAAGCATTTTCTCTCTTTTTTTTTTTTTTAAGAGATTTTGACAGCTAAGTGCAAACTATTCTGAAAAGTGTCAACTGTCCAAATAGATTTATAAAATATAAAGCCAATAGGAGTCTATAGAAATTATAGAATGAAACTTTTACAGTAACTTTTAAACCAAGAAATAATTTCAAACATGTATATTCAGTCAGGATTTCATGGTTAAAATTGTAAGTGGATTAAAATATTCCTAGCCTCTTTTAAATCAGCAGAATCAATTATTATAATTTAAAGGTCCTAAATTACATCACAGGGTCATCCACAACTTCTATATCTTGTCTTAGACTATGGCTAAGGTTAGAAAGCAGTTATTCTTCCCCCGACTTTTTATGATATCATAGAAGGGAGTGAAATAGAAAATAAAAATGGAAAAATTCATTTTTCCTTGCTGAAACTCTTTCTTAACCAGATGTACAAAGCAGCTAAATTCCTTTGGCTTTGGTAAACAGGAACAAGTGGTTGCTAACCATTAGTATTGAAAAAGAGCAAAAGATCCAGACCTAAGAGCAGCCTGATTGTTGGAGGCCCATTTGCTACAAATTAACCTGACTTTGACCCTAGCCACAGAGAGAGATCTAAAACGAAGATGAATATTAGCATATAAATGTATATACCTTATAAATGAATATGCACAATTTACTCAACCCGCAGCGCCAGGAACTGCTTACCAAATGCACTGACCTGCCAATACAGAACAGAACAGCACTAATTACAAAGTGGTGGTTGTCTGTGATTTCATGACATGATTAATGAGCTTGATTTTCTACTGTGCGATTATTGATTGAAGCTGTGTCCGGTAATTTTGTATGGATTTAGTACTCCAGCTACTCAAACTTAGACAAAGATACATATAAGATATGGAAAAACTTTTTGCACATTAAAGTCAAAGGCTTGCTGTTTAGCTCACATGCATGTAATTACATGGCAGATATTGAGCAGAGAGGTGTTTGTTGCAATAGAGTGGCCTGCAAGAACCGCCGGCTGCTGAACGCTTCCAAAAGATAAGAAAGACCCTTCAAATCCTTCAAAACTGCTATGCAATTACTGAAGATTTACAGGATATTTTTTTCATCTTTTGCAAAAAAAGGGTTTGCAATAGAGATGTGTGAGAGACTGAAAGAGTTAATGTCTCAAACATTGTGGCGAGGGGAGGCGCGATTTGCATGGTGACGGCAGGTCGGCTAGCACGGGGTGGGGGAGAGCGGGAGTTGGACGGGCAGGACGTGGAGAGTGAGTCGGAGGATGCGCGGTTCCGGGTTCTGCCGGACTTTACCATGTATGGCCAGAGGTCACACAGGGCTTAAGGGGCTTGCAACTACCCGAGAGACCCCTCACGACCACCCCCCTCCCCCAGCGCCTGCGCAGAAGATTGAGAACTTTCTAGAACAAGAACCATGTAAGTCCTGAAGGGGTGTACCTGGAGGCGGGGATTAGCTTATAAAAGACACACCCTCCAGGGAACCACGCGTGCGCCCACCACTGGAGGATTGCCACATCTGTCATCGTTATCGCGGGATCCAAGGGTGGTGATACTTTTTCTTTCTCTTTCCTCCTCTCTTCTCCTTTCCTTTTCTTGCTTCTCTCTCTCTCTGCTCTTCCAATATATGCAAGTTTGGGATAAATTGTGACGGGTTGCCCGGAAAATAGCTCCACTGCCAAATCGCCTTTGTTCGTTCGTTGAGCTTGCCAGTTCAAGTTTGTCTGTTTGTGGAATTCGCCAGTTAATAAAGTTGCTGGCCAGACTGTTCCTCTGGGTCATTGTCGTGACTCTACCGATCACACGGCTCTGCTGAGCAGAGATCGGCCTTTGTCAGTACACAAACAGTCGGGGAATCGAAAAGATTCACCCCTCTCGCAACCCACCGAGTGGGACGAGACATTAATTTGGTGTCAGAAGTGGGATTCCCTGACTTGATCAGTGAGAGGAACAGGGAGGGGATATCGATTGAGTCGAGAAGGGAGGACGTGAATGGGCTGAGTCCGAGTCCTCCGGCAGATAGATGATCATGGCTTCCTGGGTTCAGCCTGATCTGGACTGCTCCCCTTTGTTGTTAGAGTTGTTAAAAGCTGTTGTTTTGGGTGTTTTAGTAGCTGCGCTGATGGCAGTGCAGAAGTATAAGTGCACGGTAAAATGGGCTGAGCGAGAGGCAAGCGAATCATTACAAGATTTGGTTAAAAGCTTGCAAGCGGAGCTGGAAGCTGAGCAGAAAAAATGGGTGCGAGCAGAAACAGGAGCGACTAGGTTGCAGAATCAGTTGCGTGATGCTTTTGTCAGGGAGCACGGGTTGCGGTGGGCGCTAGCGGAGGCGCAGAGGGAGGATCTGGATAGCGAGTGTGGGCACTCCGGTCTGTCTAAGGAATGCGAGCTAGTTGACGGGGGGGTAGCTGGCCACTACCCCTGGGAGGAAATGGAACGGGCAAAGTGCCAACATGATGAGAGAACTGCTCCCCAACTCCGCCCACTTATTAAAAAGGAATTTCAATATGAAGGGGGTGCCGATACCGCGCCGGAAATCATAACAAAAGAAATACCCTATAGTGCAACTGAATTGGCGAAATTACATGATAGATATAGTAGGCTCCCTAGAGAAACAGAGACGGAATATGTGTGGAGGGTCTCCCTCACGGGGGGGGACAGAATTAAACTTTCTGAGGAGGAGGCGCAGGGATACTGGGGTCCAGGCGTGTTTCTAACCGTCCCTGACACTCGAGCCCCCTGGTCCCTCACTCAAAGGGTGGCATACTGGGCTGGAGGACTAGACCCCATGGAACGGGGAGATCTGGTGACCATCCCCACTCCGGGACAGGATCAAATTACCGAGAGCGTGCAGAAAGCCGCCTGCCTCCAGCCCGTGCATGGCCGGCACTTAATACCCCATCAGCCCTCCCCGATGTTGCTAAAAGCCGACCCCAGTCGAATGAAACCCCTGATAAAGGGCCTCCCTGACCCCCTAAAGCTACATGCCATACAAATCCAGGACCGCCTAAGGGCAGCGCTCCCAATTCAGGAGCGTTTAACAGAAATGCTAACGCCAGGGAGAAACCAAACGCAGTCCACTCTGGCAGAATTCCCCCTCACCTGGGGAGGGGTTGCGCAGGAGCTGATCAATTATAGCCACAACGTGGGAATCTCCGGAGGGGAACAAAGGGGTAAAGCTGTGGTTAGGAGAACGGGATTAGACAATCGGCTTTTAAAAGGCCTACCCGTTGGAAGACCTCCTGATAATCCCTTGCTTTTAAAACCGGTCCAAAAAGGGACCGAGATTTCCTTTTCTTTAGCAGGGGGAGAACCAGACCGTCACCTGCTAAACCATAGCGATCTCGTCGGAGTGCTGGACCTCGATGAGTACTGCCAATGTTGTAATAATAGCCCTAATATGTATCTACTATTTCTCACATGGATGGTGGTCCTCCTCTCCCCCGGGAAAGGAGGACACGGGGGAAGTGGAAACCATATGCGTTCGAACCTTGTGTGGGAAGCAATTCATGTGTTTACTAGAATCTGGAATAGAACCGACCAAGGGATATGTGTTGCCCTTCCCCGGTCAACCAAACAAGCATTGAGATTTGTTGGTGGTGGTGGTGGTGGTTTTTGTTGCATTGCCCAATATTATGTATAACTTGGAAAAGTTCTTAACTATAACACTGGTCCTGGGGACCCCCCCCAAAAAAAACCCTGGCTCTTGGAGAGAGTAAGGGTTCTGATAAGGGACATGTGTATTTGTTGGGGTTATCCTTCCCGCAGATATAGAAACCGGGATGTTCTGTGCAACAAGACTTATTGTAGAGTCAAGTATTGTGGCATACCCCGTACACACTGCCCTTTGCAGAGCCTGCCGCTCACTGCAAAACCTGACATACCTGTAAAATTAGCATATCCCCGGACCCTTTGGGACTAGTTTGGGGATGTTCTAACTGGAAATTTTATTCCTGCTTAACATTGAAGTATCACGCTGGTCTGAAATGTGGATTAGTCATCCTATCCTTATGCCCATCTCGTGTTTTCAGTTTCACCGCCCCTCCCTGGCGAGTGTGCTGGGAAGTGGCAGAAGCCCCGAAAAACTCGATGTTGAATTTAAGTGATGGAGAATGTTGTATAACATTGTCCATCTCACAACTCCAGTACTACTGCACTCTACTACTGCACTCTGCTACTACTACACTCACAACGCTAGTACTACTATAGAGGCAGCATGGACCAAAATGAAAGAAATTGCTGACCAAGCTGCCGAACTATTTTGATCACTCCAACCGAAAGACTGGTTTGACGGGCATGCCCCTGGATCTTCGTTTGCTTCTCTCCTACAATCCTGGGGACTCACGGGGTGGGGGAAATGGTTAATTCAAATTGGAATAACCCTGTTGGCTGGATTTCTGTTCCTTATGACTGGCATAACTATTGTTTAATGTATGATTACCCATCTGCTTGCTTCTGCTTTCACTCTCTTTTCTCCTGCTGTTCCCTTTGTTCATATCACCACCCTGGAAGACAAAATCAAGGACCCTCCACCAACTCTCATTGAAAATGTATGATTTCGCGAACTGTGTCTTCTTGATCTTATCTATGTGAAAATCGTCGCCCTGGACGAAGATTATATAGACAATGTTTGAGCCACGGGGTGGTGTGAGAGACTGAAAGAGTTAATGTCTCAAACATTGTGGCGAGGCGAGGCGCGATTTGCATGGTGACGGCAGGTCGGTGAGCACGGGGTGGGGGAGAGCGGGAGTGGGACGTGCGGGACGTGGAGACCGAGTCGGAGGATGCGCGGTTCCGGGTTCTGCCGGACTTTACCATGTATGGCCAGAGGTCACACAGGGCTTAAGGGGCTTGCAACTACCCGAGAGACCCCTCACGACCACCCCCCCTCCCCCAGCGCCTGCGCAGAAGATTGAGAACTTTCTAGAACAAGAACCATGTAAGTCCTGAAGGGGCGTACCTGGAGGCAGGGATTAGCTTATAAAAGACACGCCCTCCAGGGAACCATGCGCGCGCCCACCACTGGAGGATTGCCACATCTGTCATCGTTATCGCGGGATCCAAGGGTGGTGATACTTTTTCTTTCTCTTTCCTCCTCTCTTCTCCTTTCCTTTTCTTGCTTCTCTCTCTCTCTGCTCTTCCAATATATGCAAGTTTGGGATAAATTGTGACGGGTTGCCCGGAAAATAGCTCCACTGCCAAATCACCTCTGTTCGTTCGTTGAGCTTGCCAGTTCGTTAAGTTTGTCTGTTTGTGGAATTTGCCAGTTAATAAAGTTGCTGGCCAGCCTGTTCTTCGGAGTCATTGTCGTGACTCTACCGACCACGCGGCTCTGCCGAGCAGAGATCGGACTTTGTTGGTACACAAACAGTCGGGGAATCGAAAAGATTCACCCCTCTTGCAACCCACCGAGTGGGACGAGACAAGATGAAATTGGAGTGGACCAGCAGTTGGCTGTCAGGCATACAAGCTGAATTAAAAAAAAGAAAAAGAAAGATTCTTCCCCTATAAGCTAAGCCAGATGGTTGGCAATCCAGACTCATGTCAGAGCGGAAATATATGGATGATTTGTCCATGCATTTTTTGATTTATTAAGTAAAATTACCAGTGGAATAGAGACAAGTGAGAAATGGTGATATGAAAACACAAATTATATAAATATTAAAAAAGGAGCATATCAGAGAAGATAGTTCAGTTGTACTGGCACCACACACAGCCCAGAGGAAGAGATGCTGTAAATTGTCAAGAAAAATGTGTTAAAAAATGGATATGCAGCTGACTTTTTTTAAAAAAAAATCATATTGATGCCTCAAAAAGACAAATAAACCATGCCAGTTACATTTCTACAGGAAGAGAGAAGCTGAAAAACAGGTGGCAAAGAGATAAAAGATGCTGCAGATGTTGTAAACAGTGAACTGGGTAGAAAGAGACAAGAGAAGGGCATCAGAGAATTGAAAGGAATAAAAAATGTAGGTGTAGAGGAAAGAAACATTAGGAAAACATTGTGTTCTGTATGTCATTAGGAGTTTGATCAGCTCTCAGGAAACGAGTTCATTTTGATGCAGCCCACACCACTACTTGTATAATGGGTAAAAGAAGTAAGAAAAAAAATGATAGATGTTCAATCAGCAAAAGCTACGTAAAGGGTACTGAATTTGAAGTGATGGTAAATGGAGAGAGGAGATGTCTGAGTTGTAAAAAGGAGGATGTTTAAAGAGAGAATCAGCAGCCGCATTTTGCTAGTCAACAGACCGGTTCAAGGCCCAAGGGAGACATTTCGGACTGGACACTGATAGAAACCATCTCGTTTCCTAGCAAGAGAAAAACACTGAATAGTAGGAAAGGTGAGTAATGCACATTGCAGAGTCTCTGGGAGGGATGTGATAGAAAAAATAGCAGGAACAACTGAGTACAGGAAACCAGAACATGACAATGATGTTGATCACGTCCTTGCAAAAAACATGGCTGCATAGCACTGCACTTCCATAATGATCCAAAGCTAGCATGAAAGGGAGAGGAAAATGGTCCTTTTATGAGTCACTATCTCTTGCATGGGGGATCCTAACAAGCAAAAAGCTGGTGTGACTGGTTTCTATGCTACCTCCCAACTGGTGAAAAAAGTGCTTTGGGAAAAAAAAGATACATAAAAGAAGTTGCCATAAACAAATGCTCCTCAGCTCTCTCCAGCTGATATATAGCATTTTGATCTGGACTCTAGTGGAGGACCCAGCAACATTAATCTACTTCTGATAGCTTCTCCCTTTAAGTGTGGAAGCAAATGATACATCCTGGTAAGTAGTGGTAGTATTTTTCCCTACTATTATATATAGTTTCATGGCCATCTTGATAAAACTATCCCCTGCATTTAACACTGCACTAACACAATCTCCCTACCAAAAGGTCACCATGTTTAATTGTCTTATTTGCAATTATAACTGTAAAAATCCAATACAAAATATGTATTTGCAAATAAAATGCTTCAGCTCAACAGTTATACTTAGCACAAGGACCAATTCTTGACTCATGAAATAATGCAGATGGATCGAAGTCAAAGGTACAGTGGTAAACTCTCTTGTTCAGTGGCCTTTTCCCACTAAAACAAAATCATTATTCTTTAGCATATTCTCATTTATGCCACTTGTTTACATCTACAATGAGTGTTAATTTCTCTCATATTTTCAAATTGTTAATTTTTCTCTTTTGTTTTCAATATATCTACATTTTCCTTTCACTCTCTCTGCCATCAAATTAAATTACATACTTATGCCATAATTTGTCTGATTTGCAAGAATGAACGAACTTGGGAAGAAGATGCAGAAATACTTATTGTTAAACAAGTCCGCAATAGGTAGAAGTTGGTCTGTGAGTAATGGACATAATGAAACTAATGGGTTTGTGTCCTTTGTCTCCTTTGCCAGTTTTCTGGCAATAACCCTGAGTCCTTCCACTGTTTCCAGTGATTCTCAGTTTCCCATTTCCCTCAGTACTCCTAAACCTCTTCATAAGTGAGTACCATCCGGTTCCTCTCATGTCCCCAAAATCTTCTTGTCTATTATGCACATCTCTTCTCGTCTATTATGCACATCTCTGGGGACTATCCCCAGTCCCCTCTTTGACTCTGTGTAACGCCCTTTGTACATAACTCTATAATTTCTCTTCACAATGCCTAAGCTCTTCCCCTTTCCTCTGTCTATATATTTTTTGGCTTACGCCTGGGAAAGAGTTGAAATATACTTCAGGCAACCTGCAAATATATATCTGTTGATTGCCCATCTGCTATTAGCATCCAAATTTAAATGGGTAAGAAAGAGCTGAGTTTTTTCTACCTTTTCTTCAGTAGTAGCATTCAAAATTTTCCTTCCTTCACCTAGATGTATAGGAACTTGATATCTTTCAGAATTCAGCCTTTCTCTCAAATTTCATTGAGTCTGACAAGAAGTTTAAAGGTTATTAGAGGAAGTTAAAAGGTTATTAGAGGAAGTTAAATTTACTGACAGCTGGACAGGCAGAATGAGACTATGACTGCGTGAACTCTTTTCCTTTAGGAAACCAGGCTAAAAAGCTGTCACCTCAAAAATGCAAGGCCTGACTCTTCTGGGAAGCTGAAGGATTCTTCCAGAGATGAAGCACATTGTCATGATGGTGCAGTGCTGATACAAAACTGGGAGGAGTGGCTGAAACACCAGATGGTTGCATTTCCTTTCAGAGAGGCCTCGACAGGCTGGAGAAATGGACCCACGGGAATCTTGTGAAGTTTAACAAAGGGAATTGCCAAGACCTGCACTTGGAGACTACTTTCTTTTGCAGAAAAGGACTTGAGGATCCTGGTGGGCAGCAAGTTGAACAGGAGCTATCAATGTTTCCTTGCAGCAAACAATCTCCAACAGCCTCCTGGGCTACATTAGGACCATAAGAAAAAAAATTTGCTGTAGATTCCATGGAGCTGCCAAGAAAACTGGAAAATATTGAGGGACTTACATTGCCAAGATCTCTAAACATCAAAAGCAAACTTGGGAATAAGGGTCCTTCCAAGCGAGAGAATTAGTTCAAGAGAGCTAGAATATATACTTTATGTTCACAGTTTTTCTGATATATCTAGTGTATTTCTGAAGAAGTCTACTCCTAGAGAGAAAAATAATAAGGAATTCATTTCAGCTTTTAATAAAATTTTCCCTTCCATGGTACATTTGTGCTCTCAAATGTTTTAAATAAGCAATTTTGGTTTTTTTCTCATGCTGCCTTGCACACTTTGGAAAAGCTCAATGTAATGAATATTTGCTGAGACTCTTCATTAACCTTCTTGAAACCATCTTAAAACTCACCCTGATGTAGAAAACTGAGAAGATTTCAACAGCTGCATGCTGAGCCGACTGCTATAAGTGTCTTGAACAGTCTTAAGTAAGGCCTACCAGTAGTGTCCTTTTGCTCAATGGCTGGCGTTTAAGCTTTTGGGGCAGATTACTCTCTCTTTTTCCACACTTTAGGAAACAGCAATTATAATGATCATCATAGCATAATAATAGATTTTCTGCAACTCTGCATTGTATAATTTTAAGTATACTATTTGAAGGCACTCCCATTAACTTCCAAGAAGGTTACAGTCAAAAAATGCAAATATTGGTATGAATGGGCCCCTCTAATTGCTCTCCATGCTCCATTGTGCTTCCCCAGACCTACTTTTCTTTTCACATTAGAGTTACCAGGCTCTGTCATCCTCCTGCCGTGCTGGGCAGTGGCATATTTGTTACATGGTTTCATTCTGGCACTTTTTTCTCCCTTGTTAGCTCTTGGGGGTTCCTGCAATTGTCAGAGAGACAATTTATGAAGCTTTTCTGATGTCAGGTTAAAGCAATGTCCTCAAGGTTATTGTAGTGTTATTGTACTGTAGCATGAGGGTTTAAAAACTCCCGTTTCCCCTGATCTGTTTTGTTTAATTAGAGATTCTTGGGAAACCTCTCCATGTGTCATTCTACATTTAAAGGCTAGAAAGGAAAGGGTGCCTTGGTCTTGTAAAAAGACACTGAGTCTTGGTCTCCATATGGAATACACCAGTGGAAAGGTTGGTAGTGACGACTGGTTGCTCCACAGGATAATAAGACTGATGATTAAAGTCTGAGAACGTGACAACCTTAACATTTACATTTTGATGTATACAGATGAGGCCACAGTGAGGCTGTAACTAACTGCATGACCTGAGGGTGGAATAGGGAAACATGGAAGTCTTGTAAAAGATCCTAAAGTCCCTGTGCCTCCAAAGCTAAGAAGGCAGAAGAGCCTGCTGTTTTCATGCAAGGCATTTGTGCACTATCTGTAGGCAGAAGAGTTTTTGTACCCCCTTGTATTTAGAAAGGATATGTATATTATCCTTTTTTGAAAAATTATTTTCTCTTCCTTGCTTTTAGTCAGGCCGTGTGGTCTTAAATCACTGCTGGAAAGGCATAGAATTAGAGTAGGAGGGTCACAAGCAATGACCACAACTTAGGCTTTCTCTGCGGTATTCTTCAGTTTGAGGAAGATGCAATGAAAGATTGCAGCATTCCCTGCTCTGGTAAGCTTTTAGGTTTTTTTTCCATAAATGAAGAGTTTTGATATAGACTCTTGTATTGCTGAGAAAAGTTGTGGCTCCTCTGTCACTTCAGGGAGCAAAAACAGGAGACTGAACCCCTGAGAAAGTGGCAGGGAGGGAAGGAACTTTCCCTGAGGGGAAGTGACTGAAATTACAAGTCCAGACATTGGACAATTTTAGTGCCTGCTGTTTTATAGCTATTGGTGATTTTTTTTTTTGTTTCCATCACAAGCCTCATTATAAGAAAATTCTCCTTGCTGCTCCTTTGAGGAGATAAGTACCACCTATCAATCAGCTTCATGGTGAGAAGACATTAAGTCATTCCAGTGAGACCTGGGACAAGAACGCAGCTGGCTAATAAAACAGAGTTACTGCTCAACCATTTTATCACTCAGGCTTTTGGCTGGCTTGATACAAATTGGATGCTTCAGTAGGCCACATGGCATTACCCATGTGCAGGTAAATGATAGATGGGGACTTTTATCATTAAAGTGTCTCATGAATATGCTTAGATGGCAAAGGTCTGAGATCTGAAGTTTGTCCTCCACAAATAATGTTTGGATGTTTTTTGTCTGGAAAGGCTTCATCCGAGTTTGCTTCTAAATTTAGGAAGTGGAGGAAAAGGAGGTGAAGGAAAGAAGAAGACAAAAAGTAATGTCACACTGTTCTCCATCCAACAGTTCGGTGAGCCTTCTCCTTACAGAACATGGGTCCCGCTGATGGATTTTGAACTTTGTGATTTTGTAGCACTGAGAATAATGTCTGGAAATTGTGTTACCATAATATTTTAAATCTAAAGACCATGAAGTTTATCAGCAAGTTCTTAAAAACAAAACCAAAACAAAAAACTGAACCAAAGAAAAAAAAAACCAAACCCAACCAACTTTGAATATCCAGGTTTTGTATGTCTAACTTGAAACATCATTACCAGGTATCATTTTTTAACATTGGATGTCCCTGCCTGCATTCTGATACAGGCAAAAACTTAATGGCTACAGGAAAAACTAAAATGCCAGGTCAACAAGTTGTAGATACAGAAAATTATAACCATCTGGTTTAACCCCCCTGTATTAACAAGGACTATAGACTTTCCCTGAATTGACTCCTGTGTGAATTATAATTTAATTTTTAGGGAGAAAAATGAAACAATACAAAACAAAACCACATCCAATCTCCATTAAAATTGTTGGTGATGGGATCTGAGGAACTAAATCAGCGTGCATTGAGGCTAACAGGATAAATAAGAGGATAATAAGAAAGAAAAATGCAATGCCTTACTAATATAGAGATGGTATAGTATGCCTTGCACAGAATACACAGTACTGTATCTGAGAAAAAGGAAAAAGTTCCATTTTTTACAATAGGCCATAGGCCTGGTAGCTTGCCCTCAGATATTTAACAAATAAGGGCATAGAAAAAAGCCTTGTTATATTTAATATATAATATTTAACATCAGATTTGAACCAAGTTGAACTAGCTGGGTATCTTTCACTGAGAAGATAATTGATTTCCTCCGGGGAATATGTTATATCTCATTTGTTTGGACTTCAGTAAAACATTTGATATGGTGCACATAGGAAATGCCAGTGATATTTGAGAAGAAAGGGATGAATATTATAATTGCATGATGGATAAGGAGCTGGCTACCTAGGCACCCATTAGCTCTTTGAAAGCTGAATTGTATTACTGGAGAAGAGTTATTAATGGTGTTTCTCTGAGACTAGTCTGGACAGGGATTGCTGTTTTTTTTTTTTTATTTTTATAAATTACTTTGGTATAAAATCAATCAGATTAACAATATATGACTAAGTTTAGTAAAACAGAGGTAAATACACTGTACAATTACTTTCTAGTAACACATAAGTGTAACCTCTGGATGTTATACCTTTTTAAAGAGTAAAACTAGTTTTTCAATAAGCACTAATTAATTCATTAATAACAATTAATTCTCTAAGGAAACAATTTAATAAAATTCCTACTGATCTTAAATATATCCTTTACTGCCTGTGGGTCCTGGGCCATGAAAAATGTACCCTACAGCATACCAGGAAGGGAGAAGAAAGGTTTATGCAAAAGGACAATGATAAGCTGAAAATAAATAATAATAAATTAATATATTTAGGCTGAAAATTAGAATGTTTCTAGCAATAAAACCACTGAGATTCAGGAAACAGTTGTCCATTTAGGATACCAAGAACAGAAAGATATCCCATTTAAGAGGGGGTTGAATTATGAAAGGGATTATATGATATGGCTGCTGGAAAACTAGGTTTGTGACAATCCTTGCTTCTCTCTCATTATTTTTTATGCCTCTGTGTCTTGCAATTACTAAATTCTAAAATGTGTCTAAAGAGGCTTATTTCTAGAGGACTTTTACTCACTAATTTACACCATGAGAGGTTCCCCATAGTAATTAACCTGCCCCAGCTGCTGCTGGAAATGAATTTCCACAGAGCCATCCTATGGCTGATGAGGTCTCTGTTCTTTTGCTGTGTGCTGGTCAGTCTTTAGAAAGCAAGCCATCAACTTTGGGTACTTTTAGTGGAGGCAAGAAAAAGGCACATGTTTTTATTTTCTTTTGAGATTAGAAAGGTTTAGAGATCGTAGGTGAGTTTCACTCTCAAGTCAAGGTAGCTTTACTGCCTCTGAAACATGGTTTAATTCTTCAAATGTTTGGCTTAAACAAAACCCAACTTTAGGCTTCACACTAATATATGTATCAGCATAAATTATTACCTGCTTATTTCCTTACTGCTTGTTTGCAACAGTAATTCAAATTACTATAGTAAAAATTATTTCAATAAATATAACAAATTATGGATGTAATTATTACAGCATGTGTTTCAGAATGCAGCTTTATTTACAAAGGACACAGTATTGATTAAAACTGCTTGAATTATGCTAACTACAACACTGAACTCTCTTTAGAAAACCATCTGAGAAGCACAGTAATTTGAGTTCAAGGGAGAGGCAGTATTACAAGAAGGCTAATGATAATCATGTTTAAGGTCATTGGCAACTAGAGTACTGTACAGGAGCCTTCTGTCAGAGACAATTATAGTGAAGGGCCTTTGAATGGGGTCGAAACACTCGGAGTGTGTTTCTGTGACAGCTTTGTTCTTACAAATTTATTCTGTTTCTAGTTTATCTGTAGCACAGCATTAAATTTAGTGTCATGAGCCAAGTGGTTCATGCAAAACTAAATTGACAGAATGCAATGATGTTGTAGTTACACCACAGCCTTTCTAATAATGGCAATGCCTTGTTAGATCAAAAGCATCCCCCAGGACCTAAGAGGCAGTGCCAGTAGTCCTGTTCACACAGATTACAAAACTACTGCTGGCTGCACAAGGCTGTTGGAAATAAAGAAAAATCTTCTAGGATCACATTATTTTGTAGCTGGTCTTCAGTCCACAATTTTATTTGTTGCACATCTATTTTATTGCATTTTACTTTTGTTTGTCTCAAAAAGGAGGAAGTAGATGAGCAATTAACTTCACATACTCTGCTGTATCTAAACTTCTCACAGTCTTTAATTTGTTCAGCCTCACCACAAAACTTGATGGTATTGTGAATATTGCAGAAGGAAAACTGAGTCATGCAACACATCAAGTAACTTGAGTGTTGTTTCCTAAATGGTTGCAGTGTCCTCTCTCCAGCATCGTGTCTTGGGGACCTAACCATGCTGCCATCCTATCCCAAATAATACTGGTCTCCACCAGGGTGGCCTCAGCACTCTGAAGTGGCAAAGGAATTGAAATAACTCCTGTGTGTGTGGCAAAAGCTTGTTTCACACAAACAGGACATATAACCAGTCACTTGGGTCCAGAGTAACACACCATCAGATTTTGAGTGACACACATTACACATGTGCCTGGTGATGGGGGCAGGTTCAGCATTGCCTTCCCTCCCTATCTGTTCCCATGGGTTGGTGATGGACAATCAAACTATACCTTAAAGCTCATGGGAAATCTTTCATGAGTACTGAACTTTGGAGATTATTGTTTATAATATTAGTTGTCTATCAATATATTATTATATTATTATTTGTCTGTTAAAATCAAAAGCAGAGCCAGAAAAGTGTTTTCATGGGAACCTCATTAGATGGCAGCTTGTCTTTTTCCATTTTTACAGCAGCCTTTTTGCAAACTTTAGTCTTTGCTATTTTCTTGAGAAAAATTAACTCACCTGGGTCCTGTCCTCTATGAGGATTAGTTAGAATTGAAAGATTGAAAAAACCCAATGTATCATTTTGACAACAGTTTTTTAATTAACATCTGGATTTATGGATTAAAAACCCCTTAATATGTTAATGAAAAAATAAGGAAACTCACAATAATGTTGATTCATCTTCAAATAGGTTTAGGATTAAATTTTAAACAAATAATGGAGTTGGTCAGACGTTTCAAAATGCTGCTATCTTAATTTTTTCAGGTGTTCTGTGCAACCTAATGTAGTTTGAATTCCTTATGCTTATATCACATTTATGGGCCAGGCTGTCTTATCAAATAATAATTTTCATTATTTTAGCCTTTTAGAGAAGTGAGGAAAGTAACAGTACATTAGGCATGGTGTTTCCTTGAGCATGTACTTCCCCACAGACTGTACCCCCAGAGACGTGGGAAGACAGGAACTAACAAAACCACCATTTCCAGAATGCAAGACAAAATCTTATTAAATTTGCCACCTTCAGTCTTCAGTCAGATTATTGGGTGTTTATTTGAAATAAGGCAAGTTGGGTTAGCAAAATGATATTTTTTTCATCGTGGATATTTTCAATGGAAAAAACAGCTTCATGAAAAAAATAATTTTCCATCAAAAAAACATAGTGATAGGCATTTTGTTACAGAACTTAATGTGAACACTTACTACTTTACAGCAAACATTGATCCTCTTAAGCATATGGATATGGTGGATTATTCTGCTTATTTCATTTTAAGCGACAGACAAGAAAAGCAAAATTTAAAGCACATACATTACAGTGCGCATTAACCATAGACATATCAAAAATCAGTCACTCCTACTTTAGCAAATTCATACAGAGTGCCAAGCAAAAACTTGGGGTTTTTTTCTAATGTACATAGGAGAAAAAAAAAAATCAGCTAGATTTGCTGTTCCATGGTGAGTGAACATAATTTCCCTGTGTTTAAGTCTGAATACTTTTTATACTTCTTATGCATTAATATGGGCCCATTTACACAGTTTTGAACAGATGTCAGACTTAAAAATAATACACATGGCCACGGGTTGATTCTTCCATCGAGTGATCCATTTCCTTCTCTGATGGGGAAAAAACGAGGGGGGAAAAGAGGAAAAGAGAAGGAAAGGAAAACCCGATCCTTTAGTGCTTGGTCGTAAAGGCTGAGCTGCGAGGGCAGAGCCATTCGAGGTGGTTTGGCTGCAAGGTTTCGGGCAGCTCTGGGATGCACACACAACTACTGGCATTTGGTTTCACCCTTAATGGTACCATCTCCTCAGCACCGACTGAGGGGCATTAAATATTCATGAGTTTCTTAAAGGCTTTTGGAAAGAAAGTGCTAGAAAGGAGCATTAACATGCTGATCTTTTTACTAGCCTGTGTCAGCAAGGGGATATTAAATAATTAAGTCAAGTTAAGCCATTTTTTTGCACAGGAGGTTAAGATTAGCAGCCCCCGCATGCTGGGAGATGCCACCTTTTCCACTGCTGGTGCTTTTAGGCCTAGGAAAACAAAAACAGAATGAAAGGGCCAGGTTGATTCCCAATAAAAAATGCACCAAAGCACTGTTTGTTCATTCCATGTTGTAGCCCCTGTGTTAGGAGTGCCTTTTTACAGCTCCAGATGGAAATGTGACCTCGTAAAAACCTCTCCGTACACAATATGTTCTCTAACCTCTGCCTATGAAAAGGCTCATGCAAAAATTAAACAATCACGTAGAAATGACTCACTTTGCTTGTGAAAATACAGATTCATAAAGGGCTATCCTCCCAAATCCTGCCTCCTGACACCCTATGTTATATTTTCCTTTTTGTGCTGAGCCTCAGAGAGTTGAGGCTCTCATCAGCTGAACATCACTGAAGCTGGATCTCCAGGAGGGTACTTCACCTTGGGGCATTTGAATCAACAGAACAAGGGTAATTTTAACTGTGTCAAAATGGGCAAAACATGCTTATCTAAGTCATGAGAACACATTTTGGGGAAGTTTACTCATACACACACAGACACACACACATAAAAAGGTCAGAACTACGGGCTGTAAACCGCCAAGCACCTTTGGGGAATATATTTTCCAGTTTTAAATTTTGGGTCCAGAATGGAATTGAGCTAAAAAATGCCAAAGATTGCCTTGGAATAATTTTCAAACATTATCTCACATGGAGATCTGGGTTTAATTTCCATCTCTAATTAGTATTTAACTGTTTGTACAAACTGGGAATGTTTCAGCTGGGAGAGTTAGAAACCTCTTTCTTCTGCAGTGCATATTTAGGAGTTGATACCGCACATCAGAAGGTTCAAGGCTTTGATCTGTAAAAGACAGAAAAGAAATGTAAAATAGCTCTCTGACATGCCAGGTGACAGTTGGGCTATTAGCTGTTATGGGTAGATTCAGGTGTCTCACCCTCATTTTTCATAGCAAATTTGACAGCTCTTGAAACAGTTCTGAGACAGACTGGAGGGGGAAAAAAAATCATTGGATGGGAAATGCGTTTCCACACAACTCTTCCAAATGGTGTTCGGTACTTCCTATCACAGAACAGAAAGCTTTTCAAGTCAATTAACACATTTTTTCTCAAATACATTTTTAATAGTTGCTTTATTTATATCCAACTCATTAATTTCCACATATTGAATGCAGAACACAACAGAAAACTTTACTTACAGGGACTGACTCTAACTTGGTTTACACCAGAGCAGAGTGAGATAGCAATACCAAAAAAAAGTCACTATAATAAATGCAATGTTACCTATAAAAAATGAAATAAAATCCCTGTTTAAGCAAGATCAAAGCCAAACTTTTGATGTGGCTACAGAATCAGTCTTTTTGTAACCAGGCTGCTTGCTGATTGCTTCTGTGGGTGCTATTTTAATGTTTTCTAAACATGGGGTTATGTCTATACCAGCCACAGGAATACAAGTGCATATTAATAAAGAGTCCCTTTTACATAGCTTGTGATTTTTATGCAGCATTGTTTCCTTCAGCTTTCTTTTTCATTAATATTTAAGGAGAAAGTCACTTCACTATGATATTCAGATTCCAGTGAGATCATTCCTAAAATATTTAAAGTGGGTAATGCAAGTTTCCAGAAATAGTGATAAATATAACCTCAGTCTCCTGACCCCATAATACCTGCAGGTGGGGAAATATACTGGAGGCATTTTAAAGATCCACATGCCAGACTGACCCCATTTTTTATATCAAGAAAGAGAGACAAACAAGGACAAAGCCATCAGAAGGTTGTCTGATGTATTCTCCTGGCCACAGTGAAGGTCTTTACAATCTTTTTCTGAGGGAGCATCTGCTAAGAAAGAAATCCTTACCATGACATTGGGCTAGAAATATATTCTCTATGTGCTTTGGTTTTGCATCAGAAGTTGGTGATAATAACTAGATCGTGTTGGGAAATGTGGATTTATTTATTTTTCTTAGAATGAGAAGAAAATAATAAACTTTTTTAGAGATTACCTGTTCTGGAAGATCTTCAAGGAATTTTGAAATACAGCTTTTCTTTATCAGAAAACCGCCCTTCCTTGTTTCTTCCCCTGAAGAGAGAGAAAATAAAATAAAGAGAATATTTTATGTGCCAGTGGTGCTTTTTGGTGCTCTCTTACTTTTCTTTCTCTCATGGGTTTTTACCGTAACTCTCCCCACATACCTTTTACCTGATCATGGGGAAATCCCAGGTATTAGAGTAAGAAACAAAAGTTTCAGAGATTAGTCGCCATCCATCCAAGAGGGTCTAAAGTCATGGAGCAGAGCTCATTCCCTGTGGAGTACGCAAACTCTCAAATGGCATCCTGAAATCTGAGCCTCACAAACCCTCCTAGTGGGGAATATAGACCACTTCCTTGCATCCTTTCTGGTCTATGTGAGAGAAGGACATGATATATGACTGTGGAAACTGTATAGAGGATAAACAAATAACTGGCATTAAAACTACCTTTACAAGCAAAAAAGTAAATAATACATTTTGGGATTTTTTTCTTCCCCTGTGGCTAATCAAAAAGTGGTTGACTGAAACCTGTTTAGTGCTATAGTGTGTTCAGAGAATCAAGTGGTTAAAGACAAGAAATTAATCTCCTCTATCCCTCTCCTTATTGCTGTTTCCCCCCTTTCTGATCCTGGATTTTTCTGGTTGCTGGGCTCTGGCTCAGTTTTACCAACTGCAGGTGTGAGACAGTATGAAACCTTTAATGAGCATATCTTTGGCTTGTGACTATATGGAGTATTTTGTACTCAGCAACATCTCATTTGGCTGAATAAATAAAAACCTTAAAACAAACATCTTTTCCAAAGGCAAAGTGCTACTTGTATTTTGGACTCAGCACTTACTGCACTTGTAAATATGCATCAGCATGGCTTGTGGTATATATTATTAGATGTTACATAGGGAGTTTTGTTTTATAGTTACTGCAGCAGCAGCAGCAGTGGAGCACAGAGTACATGAAATGTAGATAATTGTGGATGGGAACGAAGTAGTTTTAGTTACAGCTATTCCCTTATCCATAAGTGAATCTATGTTATTTTCTTGTTTTGTTTGCAACACTAACTTTAAGGAGAGCATAGCTGGGACTCTGCACTACTTTCCCCTTCCACTCCTGTTTCAAAATGTAAGTATATCCCATTGATAAAAAAATATGGGTCACTCTTCTCATGCAATATGAAGTTGACAAACGACCAGATACATACATAAATCCTTTAAATGACTAAGGAAAGCTCATTTAAAACTCTCAACTGACATCCTCGTTACTGCTGTTCAACAACACAAGGCTATTCATGCAATCTGGCTCACATACCATTGTTTGAAAACCATCAAAACCACAGACAGCTGCATGCTGATATACAATAAATGTCAAGTCTATAGTGCATATTTTCTAGAATTGTTTAATGCTGGCACAGTGTGTGTGCCAAAGAGCACATAATCAAACAGGCAGCACTCTTCATTGTGGCCATCCCATCGGGGTTTGAAAATTGCTCAAATTTGACCCAGTAGCAGAAAATGACAAAGTGGAGACACGCTAGGACTTTGGATAGAAGCTATCTAGCAGAAAGCAAGTAAGCATACTGTTATGTCAGAAGGTTTTTGATCCATCGGCACAAAAAGTCACCGTTGTATATTGATGACATCAACCTCTAGTAAGCAAGGCTGAAGGGAAGTCTCTCAAATTTCAAGTTTAAAAGAACAGGTGGAGGTCAGCCAAAAATATCAGTTATTGTCAGAAGTCCCTTGAGGTGCCTTGGTCAGGATTTTGTGGACCATTTCAATGATTAATACCCACTGGCAGCTGGTATTACTGGATGGTATGAGCTACTTGGGTTTTGCACACAGTTTGGCATCTCTGGTTCATTTGTCCAGGACAAATAGCTTGGGCTATTTTTTCTCTACCTGAAAATCCTGACTGGACGTAAATGGAGATTCTGCTATTTGTCTAGATTTTTCCCTGGGAGGAAAAATTTCTTCGATAAGGCTGCCAGGTATGCAGGAATCTGGGATATATGCACAGCATGTGTGAAAAACAGCTCTTCACATTCACAGTTAGCCTGACACATCTGGGAAATGTCAGACTTGCAGAACAAATGATCTGTGTGTCACAGATGTCTTGGGTTGACTGAACACAAAGAGAAGATGTAGGTAGTAAGTGTCCCGCAGCTGCAAACCACTGGACTCACTGAGCATCCCATGAATGAGCACATGTTTCTTCCTGGGATTAAAAATGGCACTTGTGAGCCAAGAGAAATTTGGAGACACCATGTGCAGTCCCCAGCTGGGACATACCTGACCAAGATCCTGACTCAGCACAAATATGACTTCATCCAGCCCTTCCCAGCTTTCCCTCTCATTCAGCTTATTTCTTCTTGTGTGATGTCAGAAACGTGAACTGGAAATTTCCATTGGCATTCAGAGTCTCCAAAAAGTTGCTATTTTGAAGACCATTTATCTATTACAGTAGCAAAGTGACATCGAAGAATTTGGCCCAAGCTCCCTCTGACAGCAACATTACATAAGCATGGGACTGCAATTGGAGAAGCTACTATTAGTATAAACCAGCAAAGCAATTAACAAAAAGTAGATTCCTTTCAGTGGATAGATTTATTTTTTTTAATGAAGAAAATAAATAACTTTCCCCTTAAAAATGATAGGAAAATGGAAGTAATAAGAAGTAAATTTACTTTTTCTGGGTTACTCACCTAGACAGAAGTAGGTCAGAAGCTAGAATCACGGTGTCTTGAGCAGTGTTTCTCAGGCTTTTAAAGCTAAGAGCCTTCTAGCTCCCCCCAAAATTAAAAAGCCCACTAACCATCCCAGTAACACTGCCAAACTTTATTTTCCATTTGCAGCTGAATAAGAGGTATGTTAACCTTTGACTTGTAATTTTATTATTTGCTTTCATTTTCCTCTATATGGTTTATTTCCTTCCTACCTTAAAAAAAAAAAAGGCTATTATTACAATTATTTCACAGACCAATTTCTGTCTTACATAATTAGCCCACAGACAGGGATAGACAAACACCATCCCAGTTAAACTCCATCAGATATGCATAACTGTGAATGACAGAAGAAATAGGACTTGTATGTACAACTGCAAGATACAGTAAACCAATTACTAAACTGCAGAAATGATGGAAAGGGATTTTATCTCTCATGTGGAACAGCAGCTCTCCAGGAATAATCAACATAGACATCTTGTTGCAAATGTAGATACTCATTCTTTGCAAAAGGAACTACTGGGGGGTAAACAAAAAAAAACCCCACAAACCCAAAAAAAGAGAGAGAGAAAAAACAGTTAATATTTTGAAGCCTTTCAGATAATTCAGAATATACTGGAATACAAATATAAATTGCTATGGAGGGGAGAAATTAAAGTGTCTGTTCACCCATGTGTAAACCTAAGGTTAATAATTCATACTTGCTCCACAGAATTGTTGCAGTGACATGTGATTAATTAACGTTTATAAAATACTTTACAATCCTTGGGTTTCCAGAGCTATACTATATATAAATCCAAGTGATGATGGACATTACTCTTATTAATTTACTACTGCTGCTCTTTGTGTATGATCTCAAGAAACTTCTGAAATTTTAATCTGAAACTGAAATGTTAGTGCATCATCCGATTTTGGCATCTTTACATATGATTTCATCACAGTTAGGAGGGCACCAGAAAAATAGATGTAATTCCAAAAAGCTGAAATGACTTCTGTTAACACTGCAGTCCTAAAGCATGACAAATCTCTATACAGACCTGTGATAGGATGTTAACAGTATGACAGCATAATTAAGTTATTTGTTCACTATACTGTATTCTACATCATTACACTTCATAACTGATGCGATCCAGGACCAGAAGTCAAAGATATGACAGGGTGAGGTATTTTAATTGATTTTTTCTTTTTTTTTTTTTTTTTAAATTTTTACTTTATGTATCATAGGCTAAAAGAGACGCTCATAATGTACCAACAACGCACTAAATTTTTTTGAAATAGTTAATGAGGTCCTTAGTGTTATAGTCTTGGAAGAAAAGACTGAATAAACAAAATAATAAAAATAGTAAGAGGAGTTGTCATTGGCTGGATTTCCTAAGAAAAACAAGGCTTGTGTGGTACAGCATGAGTGCACACGTGTTTATGCATTTGTTGGCTTATCTGCTCTAATAACTTAGAAATCAATTTGACAAATTTTAACCATATTTGACAAAAGAGTGGGCACCTTAGATACATGAACTTTTAACAAGATTCATCAGAATACGTGGGCAGGGAGAAGAGACAAAACCTGCCAGTATTCCAGCTGAGGTTCAGGCTACAGTGTGAGCTTTGCTTTTCATTGACACCAGAAACTGCACACAAGGAACAACCCTAAAAAATTATCTGTATGTGAGAAAATTTTTAATTCATGCATTCACTTCTGGAATGTAAGAAATTAAGAAATTAATTGCCAACATCAAATAATGCCAGGAAGTAAAACTACAAGAGAGCAAGACTCCTTAGTTCTGATCCTTCCTCATAGATAGCTGGTTTGTTTTGCTTTGTAAATTGGTTTCCTTAGAGGATCAAGACATTAGTTTTCCATGTGACAAAATGTAGATACTTGCAGAAAAAGAATTGAAGTCAAGAAGGATCCAGAATAAAGGAATTTGAGGTGAATTCTATACTAATAAATTGAGTGTGCATGAGAAGAATGTTCCAGGACATGGAGGTCAACAGGAACCAAATACCCCATGTCTATGCCAGGAAATGGATCAAACTTTAAAAACAGGAAGGCTGCATGTTAGTTGTTCACAGGGAAAGGACCTTCAACTACTCTAATTACAAAATGATGTCCAAGAATTATTTAGGGAAAGCACTGGTTGGAATAAGCTGGTAAATGTTCTGTCAGATTAGCAGTGTAAAAGACCATATTCCAGCGCCTATGAATATTTCCCAGCTCATCTCAATTTCTGCTACAGACAAAGACATAGCATATTAAAATATTTTAAACTTAATCTAACGTGTATCTATCTTGATGGCCATTTGCTTGCTTTTGATTGTTTTTGTTAGCTTTAATGAAAAAGAGCAAAATGGGAGGATGGAAAAAAAACCCCAGGTGTTAGGAAATCACAAAAGATTTTGACATTCCTGCCACCACCATGACAATCCTTCATGGGAAGTGTGATTGCATTTCCTTCCCCTCCTTTGAAGCCTGGGTTTCCGATGGGAAAAAAATAACTATCATGGATTATGACCAGACACACTCAGAATATAAACTCTGTGTGAAGGGAGCTGGACTGCCCTCCTCAAAATAAAATGTAAATCAGGGGCTTTTGCACATTCTGCACAATCTTAGGAATCCAGTGTTTGGAATATGCTAGCAGAGTGGTCTTAGCAATGCTGTTGAAATCACTGGGTAGTAATAGTTTAAAGTATTCCCAAAGGTGGTGTAAAGTGAGCCAGGATTGTGCAGAACTAATATTTGACTCAGCTTTATTATGTTATGTCTCAGACACAGATCCCTTGCTTGCGTTCAATCAAGGTTATTGAACATTTTGGATCCAACAAAATGAGGCTGAAATTTGGAAGTCCTAAGAGATCTGATTCCTTATAATTATTTGTATCAACATTGAAGAGAATAAAATATGTATTAGGGTGGTTTTGGATTACAACATCATAGTCTGCTTGGATAAGGTGATGAGAAAGCTGAATTTTCTCTGCATTTTTCGATTTATTGTTAATTACTATGATGTTTTGCTCTAATAAATCGTATTCATACTCAGAATTTTCAAATGGATGCCAATTTTCCATAATAATTTATCAGAAAATGTGCAGAACTGCTGCATGAAGCAAAATGATAAAACTATTTAGAAAAGATTTATTGTACTGCTTGTGGTATAGCATCTAAGACTTAAAATCATTAGTATTTCACCTTCCTGCTCCCAGATCTGACAATACACGAGGGCAGATTTAGCAGGGGATATTAAACTACTAAGGATTATAAACCACATAGATCACTTGTGAAAGGCTGTTTTCCATGAAAAAACAATGCTGAAACCCAGCTCTTTTCCTCTCAGAAGTCTCGCATATTCTCACATTTAAGTGCTTACCATAACAGAGGTGCACAGACAGACACATACGGGTACACAACTGAACCCCATCATGCAAAAACCCATACTGAAATAGTTCCTTAGCCACCTGATGTGGCTGGAGGCAGGATTTCTAAGTAACGTTTTATTACCACCATCAACCCCCCAAAAAAGACAGATAAAGAAATAATTATAACCACATGAAGAAGTTAAATAAATAATTATAATAATGCCATTGGTAACAGTGAAGTCCTGATGCTCTTGCTCAGGATTCACTCATGTTTTAGGCAGAAGAGGAAAAATAACAAGAAAACTAGAGGACAGAACTGGTAAATTTAGAAAGAAAGGGTGAACTTGTGATAACGTTTTAGGCTGAAATACAGCAGAAATTGATGGGTTTTCTGTGCAGGGGACTTTGCACAGCTTTCTGACCTTTACAGGCACAAAGCTCAGATGATACACACCCATATGGTGCTGCCCCACATTGTAGAGGGATGTGAAAACATGCCAAGACCCCGGTGAATCTTCCTCAATATATTTCCTGTGCCTAATTTCCTTAATACCTTCCCTAATTTCTGTGCTCCCAGAAATGAAACCTGTGATTCTTATAAACAATTTTTTTTACTCCTTTAAAGATATCACCCCTGTCCAGTGTCCATTTTTGTCCAATCTCTGCCACTTCAAAGACAGGTGATAAATAGACAATAACCTTAAAATACATCCAGTCAAAGGAGAGCTTTATAAAGTGCAGTAGCATAAAGCACTTGACTTGATTCCTTTCATACTGATGTCAAAATCAAATCACCTATTTACTTTAGTGAAAACAGAGTTAAACCACTTATCAAACCCTTATTATAGGAGCAGAAAATATTTAGCCAACATCATCTACTACCAAGTGCTTGGTTTAGCATGTTGGCTGAGCCACAGGAAGTATACTAATGAAATTAATGTCAGTTGGGAAACAGCCCACTCTCTGGAAGCTTGCCTGGATGATTTTATCTGAATCTAACATAACTTGGATTTTTTTTTTTTTTAAATGAAACATAGAGTAATGCAAATATGTTAACTAACACTATCTTCATGAAAACCTGCTGCTGTGCTAAGATATTCCAGGCTGTGCAAGAATTTTATTTTTAAAGTCTGTAGAAAAAGCAACCATTTTTGGCCCTTTTACCTGAAATTATCATAGTAATGAAAGTCCCAGTTTCTCAGCTGAGAGTTGAAGTGTAGCCTTTGTGCCCAGCAAGATTTAAACCTTTGTATTATAGTGGTTTTATCTCACCATATGTTTAGAATATCACAAAAAAACGAATCACCTTGGCAACATATTATTTCTACTGCTCCAGTGAGATAACAGTTTTATGTAACTGTTAGTACTGGTCAGTCCCTTAATTGCATCAGAGACCTGATAAAAATGAAGCACGGTCTTATAGCAGGCAGCAGTGTACGTACAAAGAACTCCTAATTACATCTGCAGATCTAATTGTTTATGACGTTCTCTTTAGGAGGATGCTCATCCAGATAATGCGCTTTGAAACTTTGACAAAAACCGTGCAATAGAAATAAAATGCTCTAAATCAAGACACGTGAAATGGAGGGTAACAATATCCCACTTCTAACATGAAATTTAGAAATCTAAATTCATGCACCAAAATCCCTGCCCGACTCCTTCGTCGCATGCTACATTTTAATACCTTTCATGGTTGTCTTAATGCGGTGTGTGCCCAGACTTCTAAGACAACGAATATCTGGAGCCATCTCAGATGAATAAATTTGGGCCTAGGATGGGTGAACTCTCTGCCTCACAGCCCCTGAATCAGCCCCTGAATTCAGAGTGATCTTCAATTACTATCCTAGTCTGCTCTTCTCAGAAAAACAGAATCACAGAATCACAGAATTGTATAGGTTGGAAAAGACCTTTAAGATCATCGAGTCCAACCATAAACCTAACACTGCCAAGACCACCACTACACCATGTCCCTAAGCACCTCATCCAAACGTCCTTTAAATACCTCCAGGGATGGCGACTCAACCACTTCCCTGGGCAGCCTGTTCCAATGCTTGATAACCCTTTCAGTGAAGAAAAATTTCCTAATATCCAGTCTAAACCTCCCCTGGCGCAACTTGAGGCCATTTCCTCTCGTCCTATCATTTGTTACCTGGGAGAAGAGACCAACCCCCACCTCTCTACAACCTCCTTTCAGGTAGTTGAAGAGAGCAATAAGGTCTCCCCTCAGCCTCCTTTTCTCCAGGCTAAACAATCCCAGCTCCCTCAGCCGCTCCTCATAAGACTTCTGCTCTAGACCCTTCACCAGCTTCGTTGCCCTTCTCTGGACACTCTCCAGCACCTCAATCTCTCTTGTAGTGAGGGGCCCAAAACTAAACACAGTATTCGAGGTGTGGCCTCACCAGTGCCGAGTACAGGGGCACGATCACTTCCCTAGTCCTCCTGGCCACACTATTTTTGATACAAGCCAGGATGCCATTGGCTTTCTTGGCCACCTGGGCACACTGCTGGCTCATATTCAGGCGCCTGTCAATCAACACCCCCAGGTCCTTCTCTGCCAGGCAGCTTTCCAGCCACTCTTCCCCAAGCCTGTAGCGTTGCATGGGGTTGCTGTGGCCCAAGTGCAGGACCTTGCACTTGGCCTTGTTAAACCTCATACAATTGACCTCGGCCCATCGATCCAGCCTGTCCAGGTCCCTCTGCAGAGCCTGCCTACCCTCCAGCAGATCAACACTCCCACACAACTTGGTGTCATCTGCAAACTTACTGAGGGTGCACTCAATCCCTTCGTCCAGATCATTGATAAAGATATTAAACAGGACTGGCCCCAACACAGAGCCCTGGGGAACACCACTTGTGACCGGCCGCCAACTGGAGTAAACTCCATTCACCACCACTCTTTGGGCCCGGCCGTCCAGCCAGTTCTTTACCCAGCGAAGAGTACACCCGTCCAAGCCATGAGCAGCCAGTTTCTCCAGGAGAATGCTGTGGGAAACCGTGTCAAAGGCTTTACTGAAGTCTAGATAGACAACATCCACAGCCTTTCCCTCATCCACTAGGCGGGTCACCTTGTCATAGAAAGAGATCAGGTTGGTCAAGCAGGACCTGCCTTTCCTGAACCCATGCTGGCTGGGCTTGATCCCTTGGTTATTCTCTACATGCCATGTGATGGCACTCAGAATGATCTGCTCCATCAGCTTCCCCGGCACCGAGGTCAGGCTGACAGGCCTGTAGTTCCCCGGGTCCTCCTTCCATCCCTTCTTGTAGATGGGTGTCACATTCGCTAATCTCCAGTCAGCAGGGACCTCCCCAGTTAGCCAGGACTGCTGGTAAATGATGGAAAGGGGCTTGATGAGCACATCTGCCAGCTCCTTCAGTACTCTCAGGTGGATCTCATCAGGCCCCATAGACTTGTGAGTGTCTAAGTGGTGCAGCAGGTCACTAACAATTTCCCCCTGGATTATGGGGGCTCCATTCTGGTCCCCGTCCCTATCTTCCAACTCAGGGGGCTGGGTACCCAGAGAACAATTGGCCCTGCTATTAAAGACTGAGGCAAAGAAGGCATTAAGTACCTCAGCCTTTTCCTCAGCCTTGGTCACTGTGTTCCCTCCCCCGTCTACTAGGGGCTGGAGATTCTCCTTAGCTCTCCTTTTGCTGCTAATGTATTTGAAGAAGTATTTTTTGTTGTCTTTTACAGCAGCAGCCAGATTGAGCTCTAGCTCAGCTTTGGCCCTTCTAATTTTCTCCCTGCACAGCCTTGCTACACCTTTGTAGTCCTCCTGAGTTGCCCGCCCCTTCTTCCAGAGGTCATAGACTCTCCTCTTTCTCCTCAGTTAGAGCCAGAGCTCTCTAGTCAGCCAGGCCAGTCTTCTTCCCCGCTGGCTCGTCTTTCGGCACCTGGGGATAGCCTGCTCTTGTGCCTTTAGGACTTCCTCCTTAAAGAAAGTCCAGCCTTCCTGGACTCCTTTGCCCATTAGGGCTGCCTCCCAGGGGACTCTCTCGACCAGTCTCCTAAACAGGCCGAAGTCTGCCCTCCGGAAGTCTAAGGTGGCAGTTTTGCTGACCCCCCTCTCCGCTTTTCCACATATCAAAAATTCTATCATTTCGTGATCACTCTGCCCAAGATGGCCTCCAACCATCACATGGCTCATGAGTCCTTCTCTGTTGGTGAACAAGAGGTCCAGCGGGGCACCTTCCCTCGTTGGCTCACTCACCAGCTGTGTCAGGAAGTTATCTGCCACACACTCCAGGAACCTCCTAGACTGTTTCCTCTCTTCTGAATTGTATTTCCAGCAGACATCCGGTAGGTTGAAGTCCCCCACAAGAACAAGGGCTAGCGATCGTGATGCTTCTCCCAGCTGCTTATAGAATAATAGTTCGTCTGTCTCCTCATCCTGGTTGGCTGGTCTGTAACAGACTCCCACCACAGTATCTGCCTTGTTGGCCTTCCCCCTGATTCTTACCCATAGACACTCCACCCTATCGTCACCATCATCGAGCTCTAAACTATCCAGACACTCCCTAATGTATAGGGCTACCCCACCTCCTCTCCTGCCTCGCCTATCCCTCCTGAAGAGTTTATAGCCATCCATCACCGCACTCCAGTTGTGCGAGTCATCCCACCACGTTTCCATGATGGCAACCATATCATAGTTTTCCTGATGTACAATGGCTTCCAGCTCCTCCTGCTTGTTGCCCATGCTGCGTGCATTGGTGTAGAGGCACTTCAGCTGGGCTGCCGTCCATGTCTCCTTCACAGAAGAACACCCCTTGTGTTCTTTGAGGCGTTTCACTGGCATTTCCCTCTGGGCTCCTATTGCCTCAGTATCCCCTAGCTCAACTCTGTACATTTTCTCAGTACATTTCAAGAAAGAATAAACATTTTTAGGTGCTTAAATACAGAAGAAGACACGAGCCTAAGACAGGTGTTTATCTCAGAGTTTTAAGTAGACCACTAAATCATGAAATTAGCAGGATCTCATACTCTCCCCTTGAACACTGCTTTCTGCTGACTAGCTCAGTTATTTATCAGTGCTGGCCTTTAAATCCCATTGTTCATCTCCCAGCACTGCTTACACTTTGATTAAAGAATTTAGAAACCCACTTTGTGCACCTGATTTAGCAGACTAGGAGTAAAACCTTCTTACATGCGGTCTGGTTTGTCCTTCAGCATTCAATTATATGTGCTGAGGACAGATCTGACATGAGGTGTTCATGGATGTGGGTGTGCATGTGTGCTTTTTTCTAAGTTATTCACCTCCATCACCTGGCAGGACTTGTAGAAATTGTGTTCCCACACATGCATAGCTCTTTTTATTTTTTCTTTTTTTTTTTCTTTTTATTCTTTTTAACTAGGATGTATGAGATATTGTGGAAAATAAGCAGAAAAAAAAAGAATTGAAGCAGATTTTTCTATAACAAATTTCTTTTTTTGTGATAAAACAAATCATAAAATCATATAAAATCTGGTGTTAAAATTTAAATCCAAACCTCATATTGTAATTTAGGTTCTCATATTCTTTAACAATACTACAGATGCCATCAAGTAATGCAGAAATATATTAATGTCATTTTGAAAAAAAACCCACAAAACTGTTATCTGGTGTAAGTAGGAGGCTCCTACAGACATTTTCAAGCAGGAGTAAACAAAGTTTCTATAGATATTCTCATTCTTTTTATTTTAATATATGATCTGCAAAACTTATTTATGTTCTTAAATTCATATACATGAGATGATAACAGAAATAATGTGCTCTAGGGCTATGTTTAAACAGAGTAAAAGCCTCACTGAACATGGTATAGCCATGGGAAGCCTTCAAGAAACCAATTTACTGCTCTTAAAAATAACTTAAAAATCCTGCCTTTTTTTACAAAGGGTTTCCTAATTGAAATGGTTCTTAAGTCATCAAACATTGATTAAACTTGAATATTCCAGCTTAATTCTTATTTTATAAAAAAAAAATCTTCTTGCTGTGTTATGATACTGTTGTGCATTTGTGTTGTGTATGTTCATGGGATTTGGGGGGGTGGTAATAGCAGCAAGCATCCTTATCGAAATGACTTGGGAGGTGACTTTATTAGACTATTGGCTTGTCCTAGAAGAAAAGTGATTGGTTCAATGAATTTCCTGATAATTTCCACAGAATCACAGAATCACAGAATCGTATAGGTTGGAAAAGACCTTTAAGATCATCGAGTCCAACCATAAACCTAACACTACCAAGACCACCACTATACCATGTCCCTAAGCACCTCATCCAAACATCCTTTAAATACCTCCAGGGATGGCGACTCAACCACTTCCTTGGGCAGCCTGTTCCAAGGCTTGATAACCCTTTCAGTGAAGAAAAATTTCCTAATATCCAGTCTAAACCTCCCCTGGCGCAACTTGAGGCCATTTCCTCTCATCCTATCACTTGTTACTTGGAAGAAGAGACCAACCCCCACCTCTCTACAACCTCCTTTCAGGTAGTTGTAGAGAGCAATAAGGTCTCCCCTCAGCCTCCTTTTCTCCAGGCTAAACAACCCCAGTTCCCTCAGCCGCTCCTCATAAGACTTATGCTCTAGACCCTTCACCAGCTTCATTGCCCTTCTTTGGACACGCTGCAGCACCTCAGTGTCTCTCTTGTAGTGAGGGGCCCAAAACTAAACACAGTATTCGAGGTGCAGCCTCACTAGTACCGAGTACAGGGGCACGATCACTTCCCTAGTCCTCCTGGCCACACTATTTTTGATACAAGCCAGGATGCCATTGGCTTTCTTGGCCACCTGGGCACGCTGCTGGCTCATATTCAGCCAGCTGTCAACCAACACCCCCAGGTCCTTCTCAGCTGGGCAGCTTTCCAGCCACTCTTCCCCAAGCCTATAGTGTTGCATGGGGTTGTTGTGGCCCAAGTGCAGGACCTTGCACTTAGCCTTGTTAATTTTATAAGACTTTGAAAAAGCCCTAGAAAATATGGTTTAGAGAAGTTTTCAGAAATATCCCTGAAGCTTAGATTATACAACCCACACAGGTAATGCTTCATTTTTAATTTCTATGCTCAGATGAGGAAACTAGGACTAAAGTAAAATAAACGTACCTGTAGAAAAGCATGTAGAGTATCCAGAGCCAATGTGGAACAGGACATCCTTCTTAAAATTTCAAGATCCATTCAAGTAAATCAGTAACTGCTTTAAACATGTTTCTCCTTTGGGGATGGCCTTTTTTCAAAAAAAAGGAGCTTGCTCAATGCATTGCTGCTTCTAGACTCTGTAGCACTAGTTTTCACTGCAAACTCAAAGGCTACTCGTATTTCTTCCTGATGGCCCATAGAAGCTGAACTTCTATCACATCTCAGAGCAGCTGCCACAATTCTCTCAAACTTGTTTTTATATTTACAAGGCAACAAAACACACATAAGCATCTCTGACATAGTCTAGTGACTTGAAAATATGCCAGTAATAATTTTGTTGGCTGCACTGGTCCCATCCTACTTTGCTGTTTCACACACACAGCTCAGAATTGGTTCAAGCAGCTGCTGAGAGAAACGTGAAATAGCTTGCTCCCCTTGCAGTGGGGAATTACAGGTTTTTCGTTAGTGATTACTTTAAAGGGCAATCTTGTAATTTTGTGTTGGAGAAGAGTATGTGGCTCAGAGTCAGAGAGTGAGGTGGATATATATGGACCTGTCTGTAAAACGTATGTATCGAGCACATCTCAGAGTACTCAGAGTACCTGGCTCCTTATTCCTTCAGGACAAGCCCAACTCCCCAGAAGCAATGCCCTGGCAGCATTTGGACATTGGCATGGGTCAGGAATCATCCCATGCGAGTAATTCGGAATGAGACACCTTCTTATGGTGGGGTTATGTTTGTCTCCCGTATTCTCATGAATAGCTACCTGCCCAAGGAGTCCCCGTGCCATTGGGATGTCCCAGGGTGCCCTGCAGGGCTTCCAGCCACTGCTACAGAAGGGCTGGGGTGTCTTCTTCGCGCCATGTCTGTCATCTCTGTGTGGGTGCTGCAAATGCCTTTGGGTCTCTCAAGAGGCAAGAAAAGCTCACATTTAGCTAATGAAATCAAGCCCTAGCAGTCTAAACACTGTTTTCTACAGATAATGTCCAGAGAAAGTCTGGGAACTTTTATGACACACATAAAATACCCTTTCTACCACAGAAAAGGCAAATCATCCGTGTTTCTCCAGGTTTCTCAGGAAGGTCTTGTGCATCTTAGCCTGGAGTCACCCTGTTACCTTGAAGAGGTAAACAGAGTCTTCTCAAATGGTGGGGGGGTAATTCTTGAAGAATTCACCAAACCTCTACTTTTAAATTTTGGAATCCTAGCCTTTGGATGTTGTGGATGCAAAAGTTTACAGGCCCAAAAAAAGTTTCCAGAACAAGTTCATGAAAGAGGAATTGACTGAGGATCACTGAATTTACTGAAATAATTTCTGACTCAGGAAGTTTCTGATTAATGATGTCTGAGAGAGCATAAGTAACATATCTTAATATGTTTTAATCCGCTTTCCTTGGGTTCTGCTTTGGCCTCAGTAGGAAACATATTTGGTTGGATGCAGTATAGACCATGCATTCTTCTGTATTTTAAACCTTTAATTAAGATAAAGCAATATGAAGTATACCAAAACAAGAATCTACTAAGAGCGTTTCCTGCTATAAGAAGAGGGAAACCCATGATAGATGTTAGTCATGTTACCTAAGTCATTGCAAGTGCTTAAACTCAGAAACCTAACCAAATAATATCCCACAAAAAATACTATGAGTTGATCAGAATGAAGTAGATCCCTATCCTGTTCAACTTATTATTTTCTAAAAATAAATGCATTTTATTTCTAGGTAAATAATACTCATACTTCTTTCAAATCCAGTCATTGTTTTGTAGTCAGCAGCACAGCAGCCCCCTGTAGAAATGTGAAAGCTGGAGAGAGAAATGATCTATTAAGCTGGGACAGTTCTTAGTAGGACAAGACATAGTGCTTTATCTTGTCTAAATATAGGTGATCTAAATGTTTTTACCTTTTCCTTTACCTTGCCTTTACCAGTTCCCTTGGAAGCCTTGCCTACCATCAAATGTGTCTCACCAGCTGGAAGTTAGCCAAATACTGAACTTCTATTTACTTCTTTCTATTACTACTGATTAATGTACATACCCAAAGTCATCCCAGCAGACTCCTCTCTCTCTCTCTCTGGCCCACTTTTATTACATAGATTAGAAATCTCTAAGATAAGTCATATGCAAGTACTCAATCAAGTGCCAATAGCCCGCTCATCCTCACTGTGAATTATTACAAGCCCAAGCTGATGCACTTGCACGTTTAGTACTTCTTTTAGGTAAATATAGCCACATAAAAGTTATACATTTAATTTAAGCTAATTTTCCTGGTTTTCTCTACAGTGAAAGTAAGAGTATTCTGATTTGTATGTTTAGTAAAACAGCAACTGAAAGATACCAAGTGAGGCACACAGAAAATACATGCTGTGGGTATTAGAAGTAATGCTATCAAGAACATGGTCTCTCTTATTTTCCTCCAGTGGCACAAAAATGTGGAGAAAAAAATACTTTTTTTTTTTTCACCCTAGTTTTACTTCAGATACAGGCTGCAAGATAGATGGGGACAGATGAAATTCTGGGGTTTGAACACAGTGTGTGTTTATATGATTATACATGTGTGTCTCTGAGATTATTTAGGATGTATAGAGTATATATTTTCCAGTGAGGAAGCAGTCATATAGTGCCTGCCCTGCTTTACAAGGTGAAAAGAATACGTATAGCTCCAAAATGGTAAAAAGCATTTTAACTCTAGCATTTTGACATTTTTTGCAGGAAAATATGTGTCAAGAAGAGCTGTCATTCCCCTACTGTTTGATCAGCACAGCTGAGGGACAGTTGGGGAAGCGCATCTGTCTTAAGATGCCTTCCCAGAAGTGATGGTGCTCCTGCTCCTGCTCATGGCTGTCCCAGGGGGAAAGGACCAGCCACAGCCCAAAGGATTGTGATGGGTGAAACAAGAGGAATTCCTCCTCCAGGGTCCAGCTCTGTCAGCCTCTGCCCCCTAAGTGAAACCCGCAGGTGACCATGGGCCCAACATCAGGTTTGTAAGGCAAGGCTGAGGTTTAGCACTCAGCATCAACACAACGCTACTGATGAACCATATGGCAACGAACGAATATCTGGGGCTGCAGTTTCTATATGGTATCTGGAAGGTGTTGTCCAAGGAGGACAGTCTGCTGCAGTATCAGGCTGAAGATCAGCACAGACACTTGTATATCAGTGAAATTATTGACACTGATTTACATCCATATTATACTGAGGGGTTTTAACAGTGGTCTTCAAACCTGTTCTTAATTTACAAAATCTGACACAAGGTGGGCAGTCTGCAAACCAGTCAGATCTCCTTATCCATTAAAAGTGAAGGTCCTTTTGTGTCACAGTATGTCTTTTCCTCTCCTGTCTATTTGAATCACTGTGATTCCCTATAAGGATTTTTATCACTCAGTGGCAAGTGGATTGAAAAGTCTCTGTCAGGTGAAAGAACTGATATGGTGCTGACTGTTCTCGAATTTCTCAGCAATCCCTGGAGGTCTATCCTGGCTCAAAAGTTTTATCACAGCAATATTTTACAGCTTCTATAACTTAAGTCTTTCTGAAGTTTATTGTTGGCAGGTATAGCATATTCTCCTAGGCTTTGTGGTTTCATCTATTTTTCTTGTCATCTTTCATCCACATCATGGTAATCAACTCCGCACAGGTTGAAGAACTCTTCAAAGTACTCCTTTGAACATCTGCCTCCTTAAAGACATCCCTGCTGTATTCTCTGATAACTTGGATCTCATCCAGTTTTGCTACATAAAGACTTAGGAGTATTTGGTGAACACCTTATTAACTAAACAGGAGAGCAGAAACAGGTTCCTACATTTTTCATTAACATCTGGTCTGAGAACAGTGGGAGGGAAAAAGCCAGCACCGAATGATCTGCATGCACTGGTTGCAAACTGGTAGCTGCTCTCCCAGATGAAACCATATATTTGAAGTACCATTTAAAATCTTCAGCAGGGAGCTATCATATCATATTTTATGTTAGTTATGAGGCATATAAATGTGAGAGACTGAAAGAGTTAATGTCTCAAACATTGTGGCGACTTGAGGCGCTATTTGCATGGCGACGGCAGGTCGGCGAGCATGGGGTGGGGGAGAGCGAGAGCGGGACCTGGAGAGCGCGTCGGAGGATGCGCGGTTCCGGGTTCTGCCACACCTTACCATGTATGGCCAGAGGTCACACAGAGTTGATCTGAGGAAGGGGCTTGCAACCGCCCGAGAGACCCCTCGCGACCACCCCCCTCCCCCAGCGCCTGCGCAGAAGATTGAGAACTTTCTAGAACAAGAACCATGTAAGCCCTGAAGGGGCGTACCTGGAGGCGGGGATTAGCTTATAAAAGACATGCTCCCCCCCCAGGGAAGCGCGCGCATGCCCACCACTGGAGGATTGCCACATCTGTCATCGTCATCGCGGGATCCAAGGGTGGTGATACTTTTTCTTTCTCTTTCCTCCTCTCTTTTCCTTTCCTTTTCTTGCTTCTCTCTTCCTCTGCTTTTCCAATATATATGCAAGTTTGGGATCGGGTTGCCCAGAAAATAGCTCCATTGCCAAATCGCCTTTGTTCGTTCGTTGAGCTTGCCAGTTCATTAAGTTTGTCTGTTTGTGGAATTCGCCAGTTAATAAAGTTGCTGGCCAGACTGTTCCTCTGGGTCATTGTCATGACTCTACTGACCACGCGGCTCTGCCGAGCAGAGATCGGCCTTTGTCGGTACTCAAACAGTCGGGGAATCGAAAAGATTCACCCCTCTCGCAACCCACCGAGTGGGACGAGACAATAAATGAGGGGTTTGCTACCATCCTTTCAAAATACAGAGCTGAGCATCCTACTTTTTCCCCAACTGTTCAGTTGAAACCAGCTGCTTTCAGTTTCTGAAGCATACACAGTATGGGGAGCCAGCAGACACCACAGAGAGATAAGTAAGTATTCTTATAAGTATCCAAAGAAGCTTCAGTGAAGGGGCAACATTCCATAGTCACCTGTAGTCAGATTCTCATTAGAAACCTGATGCATACTGCAGGGAAGAAAATCCAAACTTCCCATTGACTTCACTGAGTTTTAGTATTGTTTCTTCCTGTTTAATTTTCCATTCTGTGCTGTGTTCTCCATATTTTTTTTCATTAAAAGGTGTTCCCAAACTGTCTTGCATATTCACAGCAGTAGTAATATCTCTGACCTCTTCCCTTCATTTTCTATGCCAACCAAATTGCATTATCCACAGGATGAAGTAAATCATCATCAATTTCTATTGCTCTTAGTATCACCCATCTTGTCTTAATATCCTCCATCAAACACCTATGGTGTGTGCACTTGAATCAAATCTCTGGAGCTTGTCTTGTGTCTTTTTGTCATTATATCTGCTCTTATTCCCTTTCTAGAAGGCATTAAGACACATCCAGAGTAGAGAATGGTGTAAGGCATTCCAAGTTCACTTGATTTTCATACATTTACTCATACTGTATTCTCCTCTACTGCCTCTGCCTATCCTTCCCATTACTAATAGTCTGTTTATTCTGTCTTCCTTAAATTGTCTTTTGCTTTGGGTTATGGCTTTTGTAAGTTTTCAGGGACAGAAACCTCATCTTCCTGTGTGTGATTGAAGTATATTCATCATCATGCGATAACGTGTAATTCTTTTCTGGAGACAGATGTGAATCAACTGTAAGATTTTCCATTGCCTTCAGAAGAGCTACCCACTTACACTGACTGAATACCTTAAGTGTTCAAGCTTATTCATTCAATGTCCTAGATAAAGAGGCATCTGTAATTAGTCAGCAGTGTCTAGCAGTGGAGGCAAAGTCAGTTTGCAGGAACTGTCAGCTTCTTATTCAGAAAGCTGAGTGACTTTGCAAAACTTTATTATTAAAAATATTACTCATTCTCCTCAGTATGAACATTAAATTAATGGGAAATTTATGAAGAAGGCAGAAGATGCAGTGTCTTTTTAGTTTGTTAAAAGCACCCAAGACCATCTTTTACATTGCTAAGAGTGATGCAATAGAACAAGTGAAATAAAAATGAAAAAGAGTGAGTTTATCTGGGTGGAGCTCAAGATGGAGAGGTTAGCCTTGATGTTTTGGGATTGCAGAGAAACTAATGGAAGGAACTGCCTAGGAATCTTTGTCAGGCTACAATGTTGGAAGGGGCTGAATGAAGTCACAACCATAATTTACGAAACAAATCCTGAATCTACAACCTCTATCCTGATTTATTCTTTCCAGGACCAGGAATTCCAAACTATCTTGTTTGCAGAATGCAGCAAGAGCAGACAAATATAAAACTTTTGTCCACTGAATTTCATAGATGTGAAATAGACTGCCTTCCTTTTCTATTAATTATACTTGAACTATAAGGGTAAAATGATATTGTTTTCTTTTATACAAATAAAGGTAATGTAATAATATAAAAGACTTGCTTTACTTTACCATCTTAACATTGTTCTTTAACTGGAATTCTGTTTCTACTGCAGCCATGAAAAATAATGGCTTTTGAGCTTGGTCATGTAGTTGTTGAAACAGTTGTAAGTCTAAAAGCAGTGTAAAAAAAAAGATGCATGATGAAGTGCAAGAATGGGAAAATCTCATTGTCATATTAATTACCTATTGATAGAAGATATACAGTAGGCAATGCAATGGCTTTGGATGTTCTTGTCTTTATTACCTCTTGGGGGAAAAGTTCAGATCATGAAATGAGTTTGGTGCTCGAGTGGACATTTGTCCTCATCACAAAACAACCTCATAATTCAGTGCAATGTAACAAAATTGGAGAGCTCAAATTGAAGAGGCTTAGAACCAGGAGCATCAGGGAGTGATAAATCAGGCTAGAGGTGCAGGGCAATGCTGCTTGGGGTGGCTTTCACAGCATCTGTGAGACAATGCCATCACCATTACAAATCATTTTGCCAGGCAGACATCCTAAGGAGCTCCACATACTTGAAGAGACAGATCAAGCTAGAAACAGTGCTAAAAAGGACGCTGATCAGAACTGGTCTAAGACACTATTCTGTTCAACTGCCATTCAGTTTTATGAGAACAGAGATTTTAATACTGTATTAAAGTCACATTCTGTAATTTTGCCTTTCCTCTGCTAATTTTCAGGGATTTTTTCAGTCATAAACAATGAGCAGTGTGCATGATGCAAACTTGTATAAATAAAAGTCCCTGAGGGGGATGTCTAAATATGGCTAACTACTGTAAGCATACTTAATTGAATTATATTAGCATAATTGTCTACATTAGACATCCATCTTTCAATTGCTAGTACAAATTCAGGCAAACACTGGTTCATTCCTATAGCTAACTATAAACTTTGTGTGATTTATACGAAATTAATTGATGGTCTTCAGTTTAATTTTTAACAGTCGACATCATTATCTCAGTATCACCTTCTGAGGTGGCTGCAGCAGGTACCTTTGTTTACTGTCTCTACAAGAAGGCCCACTGGCAGCTATTTTGCTTATCACAAATATCACAGTCTGGCCCACAGAGAGTAACATTCAACTTGGGAGAAGATGTTGACACAGCTGTAGAGTGTAAATCATCACTATGAGACACTAAACTCTGCTGAGGCCCATCTTTTGCTTGTTGCATATGTTTTTTTCTATCTGTCATGATACAGGGAGGGCTCAAATATCTAAGAAAGGCTAAGAATGAGAGACATATAGAAACTATATATATTATTGTTTATATATATTGTTTATATATAGTGGACAAAATGAGGAGAATTCCTTCTTTTCATTCTAGCTATGCATTCTTACAACTCAGTCTCAAAATATACATTTTTTTTGTGTGTAAAGAAATTATTTTCAATCATTTGTAAAGACATCAGACCATTAACATAGTTCATGAATTGACAATCTGATGGAACACAGAGGGTTTCTGTGCTTAAGTCCTAAGGCCTGTATGCAAAACCCATGAAAAAGGAAAACTTAAGTACTGCAGTATTCCACCTTGACTTACAACCTTCCCCAAATTACTTCTCAACTAGATACAACATGTGATCTGCCATAACTGGAAAGACGGGTAATTAACTGCCATATTTTATGTATTTGCAAGAGACACCATGGATACATTTGCAAAGTGTTATTATTTTATTTTATTTATTAGCTGGCTTTAATTATAACGCTGAAGGAAGCTGAATTACAGTCCAACTGCAACAGTCTGACAGTGGAGTAAGTTATAGCTGCCACCTTCATGGGGCTGTAGGCAACACAGCAAAATAAAGTGATCAGTTTCCTTCTTCAAATCTTCCAGACATGATTAGATGAGAGACTAGCTAGAGATGGAAAAGTCTTTAGACACAGAGCTGCTGTTTTTTACTTCTGTCAGCTAGGTTTGACAGCTAAATACAATCTTCTGTGATGGAATCATAATGACTAATTAGGTAAAGAAGCTGCACCCAGCCTCTTGTACAGTTATGACTTACGTTATCCTCACTGACTATAACCTCTCTCATCTCTGCTCAATTAACTGAGGTTAAGCATTATAGATTATTGAGGAATTGGGTGATGGTAAATCAGAATGACTTTCCCATTTTAAAAATAAAGGATGGTCAGGTGTTTCAGAGACAATATTCAATGCCAAGCATTTACAGCACCATTCTCTGCCATAGATATTGGGTGGACAAATCATTAAAGATGGGGTTTATCACACCTGAACTTAGCCATCAAAAAGGCCTGGAGACCAAGCTGCTCTTTATGGAGCGACATATAGTCACCAGAAAGAGGCAGCCATTTCAGGGGGTGAGTCATCCTATGCTAACCATCCAAGCTAGACGGGACAAATCACCAAGCAGAGGAACCTCTCTCTCCTTATTAACCAAAGAGGGACTCTTAATGACTAGATGTCATGCTCAAGTTTTATATGATCAAAGTGGAGTGAGATAAATACATATTCAGATGCCTGAAATTGCTCATGGAAGATGTAGCAGAAGATCCTCAGAGGGTATGGTGCCTCATTCTTCTTGAAGAGACTAACCTAGTACTAAATATCTTTCAAAATGTTGCATGTATGGGCTGGTTGTGGAGACACGCAGAACCTGGAGATTTCACGGGCTTGGTACACCTAAAAATATGACTATGTAAGCTGTGTCTGTGCTAGTAATTTGAACATACGCAGGGAGGCACCTGAGCACATCTATACTGTTAAATTGTTAAAATGATCCCTAGCTTGGTTTCAGACCATGTCAGGCTAGCATTTTTGTAACCAGTTGCTGAGCATGGTGCAGAACCTAGCATAGTCCAGGGACCACTTCCAACAGCAGTTTGTGTGTGGTAACCCTACTGTGAAGGCTAAGAGAGTTTAATAGTATGGAAAGATGTTTCTCCATGCCAGATGACCTTAATGTCAGAGAATGGGCATGTTTAATTTATGAATCCATTTAAGGCTTAATCTTAGACTGTATCTATGCCTTCTTCTGCAACCTTTTCTGTATTCCAAACTGACCAGAAGCAAGGTACCCCTAAAACCATGAAGCCAAGCCAGTGTTGATATAATATGTCCCTCAGTAGGGTGGGTGAAATGACATAATAACCAATACTCAATGGTTTTCAATTGACTCAAAGCTTAGGCATCTGCCGGAAAAGACCAATGAGCATCCCTCAAGGTTTCTCAGAATAGTAATTTCTATGGTCTCTTATGTGTGGAACAACTGCTTCATCCTCCTCTATGCAGTGTGCAGTACTGGAACAGTCACAGATGTTTCCCCTTGTTATTTATTGTCTCATAGCTGCCATCTGTTCAGTGCAGCCTCCTGTTGTCTCTCTACTAATACTTAGCTCATAAACTCTTTGGACAAGCACATCTCTGTCTCTAGGATGCTTGACCTAAAATCTCTGTGGCAATACAGGTAAAATAATAATAGTAAGTACAATAGTATAAATGCAGACTTCAGCGGTTGGAGGCAGGAAACAGAAAATTCACCTTAAATGCATGTATGTGTTTATATTGCTCTGACATAATCTTTCCGAAATAGAAATATAGCCACATATTATCTAACTATATACAGTAAAGTAGTACTTTTGATGGGGAATTTTTGACAAGTCAAAAAATATCACTGGATTTTCTTGAAAGGAAGGGGAAGTGGAGAACAAAACACCAGATTTTAATGAACTGAAATTCTTCATGAAACCATAACCTTTTCAAATTTAACAGAGCAAAACAAATCAACTGTCCCCCCCGATCATCCAAAATATAATTAGTTTAAACCCTGCAAAATAGTCAAAGAAGAAAAGTGAAAAAATGAACATATACTAATGAACATACATATTTTTCTAATGATATCACTCCAGGACAGACACAAATGACACTGACTACTAGTATGGTTTCATGGAAATCACAATCTTTCTTTTTTGACAAAATGTATGCATGTTTTAATTGTAAAATTTATTAATAAAGTCAATAGCAAAAGAAGTCTGGGGAAAAAAAAAAAAGTCGATGAGACTATACTCTACTTCATGCCAGCTTTAAAAAGGAATGTTTAAAAGACCTGTCCAACTGATTGATCAAATGATTCACTTGGATGGTCAAGGACTGTGAAAGATGGTGACTGACCTGATGCAATTCTCTAGTAAGTCGAGGGCTGAATGCTACATCACAGATGTTATTACATGGTGGGACAGAGCTGCACCACTCTACGGAGGGCTCTGGGAAGCATCAGACAGACAGTACCTTTGTGCGCTCCTTGGTGGGACGCAGGATTGTGGCCAATGCATTGTATGTCTGTAGGACACCGCACCTCTGCTAGCCAGTCCTGGTGAGTAATGAGCAGAGGAGACAGAGCAGTAGCCCTGCAGCCTCCGGACGGCTGGTGTGTGACTTTTGCTATGCTTGCCAACCCTTCCTGCTAAATGGAAAGGACACAATGAGGATAGGGCTCTACGGGGTCAAAATCGGGAGCCTCCAAGTGTTCCCTTTAGGCCTGGTTCACACACACACATTCACACACAGACACGCATGTGCAGGCTGAGCACAATCTAACCCTAAACCTACATGTGAATGCAAAGCTGAAGGTCAAATCCTAAAGTCCTTAAACAGTCAAAATGTCCATTGAAATCAATGTTATTCATTCCTGGGATGGTGAAATGATCCATGCATGTAGAGAGGAGGCAATAAGTGCATCCCTTGTCCTAGAGCTGTTGGAAGCTGGTTCTGCCTTGAATGCTGGCTTAACTCCTAGCATTTGAAGACCAGCCAGGGACCATAGGGAAAAAACCACTCAGATTTGCAGATTTGCAGTATTTTCTCCACTCAGATTTGCAGAGAAGGGATGAGAGGGTATGCTAAGTGACTTTATCTGTAATACAGAGGAGCCACAGGGCAACCATGAATTGGGCCTTCAAGGAGATACTTCTGCATGAGGGCTGAAGGGAGGGAACTCCAGGACCTGGTCTGGAAGATGCTGTGTCAATGCTGCCTTTTTGAACTGTTACAAGTTGCTGTGGTCAGCTCCTGATGGGTGGCTCATGAGGAATTGCCATCAGGTTGTATTTTCCTTTTTTTTCTTCAGGGATCCTTTCAGCTTTCGCCACAGACTATCCTTCCTCTTCATCTTCTTCTCTACCGTGGGCAGTGAGGACTCTTTCCTTCGGATTTCCCTCACTAGTCCATGAAAAACATCATCAATGTAGAAGCGGAGAGCAGCTGAAGTCTCAAAAAAGTAGCAGGAGTATTCTCTGGCTAAGCTCATTCCTTCTTCAGTCGAGACCTAGAAGGAAAAGTCCATAAATATTGCCTAATGCACAGAGCATGAATCAACACGAGAACATTACAGTATATGTAGTCTGACTTTTGGATACCGCAAATAACTGACATTTAATTTTACAGGAAAGTATTCTAACACTACCCCACAGAGAAGATTCAAGAGTGAAAGGATCAGACTGAATCCATGAGATGTTTGAACAGAGCATACTGGCAATATTCATGTGCTCAGGTATATTATTTCCCTAAGTCTGATGCATCAATTTTTCCATGCATTTCCTCTCTTTAGTGCAGTAATCCTGTACAGTTTGATAGTGCTGGTACTTTTATTCCACAGACTGGAACAGATGGCCAAAAAGACTTACATAGAATTAAGGTCCTAGAAAATCCCTGTTCAGCATTAACCTAATCCTGGAGGCAACTTGACTCTTTAAGCACACTAGCTTTCATACCTTAAGATTTTTCAGTCACGTTAATTTCTGAGCACGCCTTTAAGTGTTTTGGTCTTGGCAGGCCTGTAATTCTATCACTTAGCTCATGCCTGAGCTGTACAAAGATCCAAAATATATTTGTTTTTCAGCTCATCTTCCCTAAGTGGCTTCATGTACTTACTGTTCTCAGAGAACATGGAGGAAATGTGTCTTTGTATTTTGAGGAACTGTAAAGGGAGGAATCACCATGAATCTAGAGGGAACCAAGGGAGCTCTTTTTTAATTTGCCTGAATTTTGAAACAGGGATCTTATTCCTGAAATTTCCATATTGGCTACCTCTTGGCATTTGACTTGCCAGCCTGCTAAATGGAAAGGTGCTCAGCATGCTGATTAATGTGTGGTTTAAATAAAGTTCAAATGCTACCACTGCCTACCACTTAAGGTACTTTTTGCACTTTGCGAGCTCATCCAGTAACATGTAGCAAGTCTGCAGCAAAACAAGGAGCAAACCCTATGAGCTTCTAAATGTTAAGCTAGCTTTCCAGCCAGTAGACTATCCTTTCTTTTCAGTATTTGAACATAAAAATTAATGAATGAACTGTATGAATGAAATGTATGGTGTATATTCAAATTCTAGGTCAGAAATACCAGCCTTTGTTTTTATTTGTATTATTTGGATATCATGATTTATTCAAGTAACTTTCCAACCATCTGGATAAAAAAGCAAAAAAGTACTTTGAGACAGCCTTGTGAAAGGCTACATAATAGGCTATGAAAAGTCTCAATTGCTACTGTCTACCACAAGTCTAATCTTGGTGGGTTTTTTCTTATTTCTACCTTCATGCACCCAAAGGTGCAATTTATATTTATTAGGGAAATAAACCGTGATGTTTTGAGATACAAACAAACTCTGTCATACCTACCATGAGGAAAATGCCCTTTATGATAAAGTTATGACATCACCATGCATTTTTTTGTACCTACCTGTAAAGCTGGACACAGTGAGAAACAGGATTTTGGATGAAACAGAAAATCAGTTAATTACAGCCTGGAGGTAAATCTGCACCGAGCATGTACCCCCATAACGCAGACCACAGAATTCCTCCCCATCACCTTTGCATTGAGACACAAACTTTGTAACATTAGTAGGATCATTCCTCTATGTTACAGGTATAATCTTAATTTAATTAAGAATATTGTAAGGGTAAGCAGGGAGGTTGTATGCCAACCTGAATAATACTCACTGACACAATGAAAGATTGTTACCGCTTTCCAACTGCTATAATTGCCAACCTGTAGCAAAAGGAGATGGGTAGCAATATGGTCCTTGTTTTTCTCTGGGCAGCTGTGTAAGCAAAATGCATGATTCAATATGTCTATTGGGCACCATTGAGAAATTGATTGTCTAGATAGAAGACTATTTTGGTCTATTTTGGACTTTATAATAATTTTTTTCCTTGCTATGCCTTGCTTGAGCTGTAGGAGGATTTTTTATTTTATTTTGTTAAAGACACTGCAGTTCTGAGCAAACGATTACACAAATCAATTAAACAATTTCAGTGAAGATTTTATACGTTCATTACCTAAAAGGAAAAAAAATGCACATAAATTGAAACATCCTTATGTTAAAGAATGGTAAGGCTGTAAATATAATTAGGATGCAAGCACAGCAATACTCAAATATAAAAAAATTGCCCTTCCCTTTGCTCCATGGTTTTCTAGTCTTTGCCCATCTAATTCCTCCTTCATTCCACTCTTTTTTTCTTTTTTTTTTTTGTCTTTTCTAGGATCAAAACTATGTTTTCTCCCACCTGCAAGGAAGAACAACTGCAGGGAAGACATGCTATGCTCCGTAATGAAACAAGACTGCTAAGAGCTGTGAGAACTGGAGAATACTCAGGAGAAATAAATTGTGCAGAAAAACTTCCTCCCAGTCTCTATGTGGTTGGAGGCTTGTAACTTGGCCAAATTTGGCTGGTTTTCTATAAAAAGCAGCAAAAGTTTGGTTTTGGACTCCAGTTTCCTACCAAATTACAGAGACAACATTAAAGTTATTAATGGCAATAGTTCACTTCAAAGAATGGTATTTTTCTTAAATCTTGCCCTCAGGAACTGATTAACTGCTTTGGTGAAATTTGATGAACTAATTCAGCATGAGGAAGACACCTGGCACAAACAATTTCAGGACGTTTAGTTGAAGTTTTTCAGCTTCAAGGCTGAAAACAGACTTCTCTGAAATCTAATGCTGTCATAATTACCACTACTGCTTCCAGCACCAATGAAAATATAGCTATAGTAATTTAATTAATCTGTTTGCTGAAGAAACTGTAAATATAGAGAGATGCCTAGAGGAAAAATAGACATTTTTTTTTCGGTTCATAATTTGGTCAAGAGGCTAGACACCTATGGAATGAGAAACAAGGGATAAAGCCCTTGATGAGATCACTGATGCCCACATAATTCCAGGGATTTAGCTTGTTCCCATATTATTGCCAGAAGAGAAACTATATCAAAGAAATCCATCCCAGATCTGCACAGCTCAGGGACTTGTTGACAAATTGCAGCTTCCACGGGTCTGTATCAGTGGAAGATATGATCTGTCAGCGTGACATGGACAGACAGGTCAGGGAGTAAGGTCATTCTATTGAATATATATCTGGGTAGCAGAGCTTTATATCTCATCTTTAGAGTAACCCTCCAAGATTGAATCTGGCATTGTTTCCCAGAGTATAATTCTGGTTATATTGATTCCAATTTAGCTTGTTTGCTGGTAAACCTTAAGAAGGGAATGAAGGAGGAAGGCTAGTGTAGTGAAGATAATGAAAAATGAAAATTTAGGAGCTGGCAGAAGCTTCCTGAGTTTGATCCAAACTTTAAAAACTGTGATTGTCTGGGCAGGGTTTGGATCAGGACTTACAGAAGCAGGGCACGAAGCTCGCAGTATAACCAAAGAGCAAGGCCTCCCGGAAAGACAAGTCCATAAAATGGACAATGAAGCCTCACAAACATGATGTGCGAGCCCCAGGAAAACAGTCTTTTCACATCTTCCTTGCAAAGTACATGGTTCTGAGTGCCCATTTGGGCACATGTGAGTTGAGAGGGAAGATATACCAGTTACAGCAGCATATGGACTGTGGCTAGCACATGGGACTGTAGGCTGAATTTGGGACTTTTTCATGTCTGGATAGTTCAGGGCAGCTGGAACGCAGCACAGCTTCATACAGACAGGAAGTATTCACTGGCTACAGCATTAAGATTTTGTTTGTGGCTTTTGCAAACCTCCCTTGGAAAATTACAAGTGAGATTAAATGCAACGCTGACAGCCTGTGAAAGCTGTGATGGATGAGCTGCCATCTTTAAGACAGCTAGTTCCCCACTAAGGTCAGCTCCTGCACAACCAAAAGGAGAGCACAAAGCCACCTGGGCTGGATGGTGAGTGAGGAAGCACTGGCAATCATTGGCCCCCATAGGCAGAACATAAAAATATCTGGATCTGAGAAGGAAAGTGCAAAGAAACTAAACAGATCAATAATCTACCTCTGCCCTTGGACTGTCATTAGCTGGCAAATCTCCATCAGGATCAGACTATTTTGTGTTCAGCTTTGTCTCTCCTTTGTTCAAGGCAGCAACAGAAGCATCCCAAAGTAGATTTCATTGACAGAGATTGTATTAGCAGAGTCAACAGCATCACCTTGGGTGAGCCAGTGGTGGCCTTCATGCAGGAAAACAATGCATTTCCACTTGTGTATCTCATCTCTGCAACAGCATGGTCTACTTGAGATGGCTTTTGCAGCTTTCCCCCTGTGATTTGGACCTCCAGGTTGGCATGGAGAGGTCTGGAGGCTGCAGGTGGAGTGCTAAGGGTTGCAAGGATTCTCCTAAATTTTTGTTACAGACTTCCACCCTGGCAGTCCTCATTAACTTTGCAATGGGAAACAGGGTGATAATTATAGCTCCAAAAGCTTCATTCTGTGAATTTTTTTTGCTGAAGACATGAGGTCTTGATCACTAATCAGAGACAGAAGGGGACACGTTGCTCAACAGAGTGCTCATCTAAATCCCACTGAGGCTAATAGGAGGAATGCCAGTGGTTTTTTATCAAGCTCTGTATTTTTGACAGGCAATAATTTATGTGAGCTCTAAACAAAAGATAGCTGTTTAAGAACATAGGGGGAGGGATGCAGCACCTTGAGCAGCCTTGTTTGTACCACAGCAAATAATAAGAGGAGTAGGAAAAGCCACAGGTACTCTGAATGATGTCTAGGAAAGATCCATGTCTCTTCCCTTCATCTCTGGTGGATTTTTTCTGTTTCCCAACAGGCCCCATTGCAGAAAACAAGCAACCAGATGCCAGGTTGTGTATTAATACCTTGATATCAGCTTAGAGACAGGCAGGCAATCCAGAAGAATCCACACAAACATTCACATCCCTTCCCATCACAGTCCATTCCCTCAGCATATCAGAACAAACATCATAAGCTTTTGGTACAGGCACAAACCTATAATATGCCACAGGAAAAAGCTGGAGAGATCAAAGGTATTGATGATTTCCTAGGTCTCCAATAAGCAAATTTACCAAGAGAAAAAAAGAAAAATAATCTCATGGGTCTAGAAAGTGAATGCCATCCTGGACAACAAAAAGCAAAAAATGGGTATTGCCTATCTGACATGACTGATAATTTTATTAATCCCAGCACTGACCACTGAGTTTATGCCAAAGGCACTCCCGCACAACACCTGCGAGATTTCTCATTAATGAAGAACAACAACCAGGACTGACCAATTTTCACTAGTCTCAGTTCATCATTCTATGTCTAAGGTACCAGGAATAAATTAGGTGGTCCCCGGCCACCCAGCACTGACAAGTGTCAGGGACCTACCCAGTAATCTGGACGGGGACAAGCTCTGTATTTTGATAGATGGGACTGGGTCCAACAAAGACTGAGCTGAGCATTCCTACATTGCCACCTGCCTTTCCTAGAGCCAAAGGCTTTCACTGTAAGCATTTGATTCCTGTTTTGAGAAACATGCAACCCAATCCACTAACCCAAAAGTAGATCTATTATACCTATGTCATTTTTGACAGTTATTTTTTCCTTGGACAAGTGTTGTATCAACAGGCACGGTGGCAGAGACTTTCTACAGGCTGGTATAAGGATCTTTCCAAGTGTGAAATGCTTGGATATTACAGCAGTGGCTGGGGTTGAAAACCTGAGCAGAACCAGATAAAACAGAAAAATCAATCTTTCTGTCTTTTTAAGACAAGCAGCACTGTTGTTATTTGTTCACATAATATTTGTCATGGAATATTTTTTAAAAAGAAGAAAAAATGTTCCAAGACCTTTTACCCTCCTTCTCTTTCTTCAGATATTTACATTTATAAACTGCCTATCATATTCTTGCCACTGAGCAATGACATCCCTGAAAGGAGGGGAAAAAACAAGATCAAGTTGAAATCAATTCAGGCTGAAAGAAATGTTGAAGACTAGGCTTTGTGAGTAACCAGTGTTTCCTCTCTGTGGCCAGACATTCAATATGACTATGTTTCAGGTCTAAACAAATGCACAGTAAATGCAAAAGTAAAACAAAAATCCTTGGTGTTAAAATCTCCAGTTTCCATGTCCCTCAACACAAACATTCTGTTTTGTTTCAGAATTTTAAATGAATTTTGAAGTGAATTATTGTTTAAAAATATAATGTTGAAATTTCTCCTTCTGCAAACATAAACATTTTAATCTTTATGTATGATCACATTTGCAAATGTATACACTGCAGTTACCAATTTGTTTTGGCCAAGATTCCACTGGAATTCACAACTAGTTTCTGCTGACACAAACCAGCATTTTTCATTCAACCAAACATGTGCACCTTATTTTTTTCCTCAGTCCATGGGGAAGCAGACACCTCTTTTCAGCAGCCTGAGCAGTAAATGAGTAACACGCTGCAGAAACATGAGAGGAGAATTTCATGTCAATGCCATTACTCTTAAATCCATTTGGAAGTCTTCAGAAGTAATTAGGTGAACAAACCCACTCCGACATCATGGCAAGCAATTCTGCAAGCTCAGCTTTGCTGGCTTTCTAGATTACAAGGCTAGATGAGATAAAAGCTGCCATACAATTAATCATTATTGTGAGGGTATTGCAATTAGTTCTGTTCCTCTTTCTCCCTCCCCAGAGTTACATGAAAGCTGGTGTCTTATAAGTGTTTTCCATGTTTTCCTTCCTGCCTTGCCACTCTGTGATACTTTTTACTGGTTTCACACTTAAGAATTATTGGTGACCAAAATGGGGTCTAGCATGAATAGCCATGGGAGTAGACAGGATTAGCAGACTGCGCCAAGGAGAAGATGTGGTCTTGCTGTGTGAACTTATGCCCTGACAGACTGGATGCCATGGAAATAGCACATGGCACTGTACTACACATCTCACGTCCTCAGCTGTTCCAACCTCTGAAGGCACTTGCATTACAGAGGCTCAGATATTCTTTCCCTTCCCCTCATAACCTGGCCTTTGCATTTGGACAGGAAGGAAAATGCGGTTTTAGCAATGCAGAAAATAATAGGATTGTCTGGGGCTTCTGTGATGAGCTTTGTGTCTAATTTTTAGGGGATGGAGGATGGAGAGTGTGGGATTGTAAAACTAATTTGCTCATTTTTTAAAGGAAAACTATATAATAGTCTTGAGAAAAATTAAATTTCTATACAAAACCGGAGAGATTCATCTGTCCCAAATTATGTGCTTCTCACCTGGTTAGTCACTAAGGCGGGACATGAAACACAGCTTAAACTCTCTGTTCTGAGCCAGGAAGAATCATACTCTAATTTGATCCAAGGGAACTGCAAATTGTTGGGGGCTGGGAAAGTAATCTGATGAAGCATCACTGAACACTTGTTCTTATGCTCTTCACTATTGACCACTGTTAGATTAGACTGACATTTTCTCTGACCTGCTATGGTCATTGCTACACTCATATATGAAAACTCTAAGCTATTACTATCTATTTCATTAAATACATCTCTCTCTTTTTCATATGAAAAAATTCTAGATCCAATGCTAATTCACACTTGAATAATTTCTGGAGATTTTTAGTATCTTTTGTGATGGTGATTACTGCCCAGCACTGATTTCTGTCTAGTCTTTCTCTCCCTTTTGAATTATTTTTTTTCCCACACTTTGGATCCACAATATCCTTGTAACACAGGAGCTATGCCTCCAGGTAATTTCATTCCTGCTTTGGGCAAATGTTTTGAGTAAAGAGAAACATTCTCCATGCAGTTGCCTAGTTGCAAAGCAAGCGAAACACATGAGGCTCCTAGGTCTATTGTTTCCAACTTGTGATAATGTTACTTCAGTATTTCACAGATGTAATGCTAAATAATTAAATCAACGTCTCATTTCATGTAAAAATCACTATGGAATCAGGATGCTGTCTGCAGGTTAGACTCTGAAGTTTTTCTTCTCTACTACAGACTGTACTCTTTTGGCTTTATCTTGTCAAAAGCAAGACTGATGAGTGGGTTAAAGCATCTTTATACCAGGAAGTGTTTCTAGAGAGATGGCCTCAGGATCTGACTGAATTGGATACTCAAAGCCACATGATCTTGCATCAGTCAGCAATAACTCTGGGTCTAATTTGGAGAGAATGTGGAAGTGTTAAATCCTTAGCATCAGTCTTCAAGATGAACAAGTACGGGTCAATTGCTCAAAGCATTTTTCAGAGATCTGACAATTCTCTAAATTGTCCATCATCTTTAAAGGTACTTTGATTGCAATGCTCAGCTGAAGATGTAGATGGCCATAAGATGGTTGCAAAAAGCAGATGTTTCTACATCAGCTTGGAACATCCACAGGAGGAGACCAGGTTTTTGTAGGGAAAAAATCTAGGAATTGCAGTTTTAAGTTCACAAGAAAGGAAAATGATTTCAATTTTTTGTGTGCAATTTTCAATTTGCAGAAGCTGCAAATGTACCTTTTAGACTTTTTTTAAGCAAATAGAAAGTTAGTAGTGTGGAACTCTTATTTTAACACTGCAAGTGATTTCTATTGCTTTGTGAGCACAAGTTAACTATCAGTCCAGTACAGCCAGCCCCCATATGTTTTATCTACCTATAGACTGGTGTAGGCTATTTTCATTTATGTGTTAGCCATTAAAATTCCACTAGTCACTTGAATTCAGTTCTTCATTAGGACTCAGGCACTAAGCAGACTGGGTACTGAGTAAATCCACTTAATACCTGGTAACCTATGCAAATGTCTCTGTCATTATATTACTTTGAAGATGGGAGTAACACAGCCTCTAACAGCAATATTTTGTCCTGAAAACACTCCACTGACATGACAGATAAGAAAACAGAGCAGGAGTTAGTGAGGAGGGCAGAGCAGGCTGCTGATTTCAGTGTGCTATTTTCCACAGTTGTCTGCTGAAGATTAGGAAATGTGATTCAAGACATTTGAAGGAAATCAGAAAGAAATCTGGAGAGCTAAATAGAAAACAAGGAAGAGGCAGAAACAGCTGTATATTTATTTGTGTGTGTTTGTACATATAGTCATAAAGAAGAACTGTAAATGAAGTAAAAAACCCACACACAACCAAACAAAAATATTGGTGATTCACAGAACTGAAATAATCTTTTGAGCCAAAGTATCCAAAGCTTGTGTTCAGTTAAATGTGTCATTTTTAGACATATGAACAGGCTACTGGAATTAAGATCTGAAAGTTCCCTTTACGTTTAAGCTGAATATGAGTTTCCAACACTGGAATAAAAAGGTCACAAAAAATATCTGTTCCAAATGCAGTAAATAGTGTTGTGTGTCCTGACACCACATATTGCTTCACATTACATGGAGCGCAATACACATATATTCTGGTGTACAGTTTTCACATCTAAACATACTCTGAGACACAGCTTGCAGGCAGACAGAGAACATCATGCTAAGTTCCTGGCAGTGAAAATAAAATTGCAACAAACCTCTCCCTTCTCCCTTCATCTCCATGCAATTGTCATCTGCTGGGATTCAGGAATTCTGTCCAGGCTACTGAAGAGGGTATTTGACAGAAGGGAGGCAGAGAAAAAATTTATAATGGATTTATAGAGATTTGGACTGCAATGGAATAATTTAATTTTTTTTTCAGAAGTCGTTTGCTGAAGTAAGCAAGTGTTGAAATGTATGAGGTATCAAAGTGCCTTATGCACAATTTACAGAACAATGTTTCACCTTTCCACCTATTACTTGGGTTGCTTTTCAAAGAAAAAATTACTCAGTGCAATGAGAGGGGGATGTTATATCAGGAAATGGGAGCGGTGAGCTATTGTTTTTTTTCCTGGAACATGTAATTAATTTTGTGGGTTTAGTAATTTTGAAGTTTGTTGGGAAGGTTTGTCAAACAATCTCATTATGGGAAATACTTGCACAGTATCTTTATTAAACCAATGACATTGATCTTCCCCATGTCAATATTAGTTCAGGCAAAATATTATACTTTTGCAGAATATGAATTGACTGAAAAAAATTCATGGGAGCTTCACTGGAGTCTTCCTTTTCAGCTCCTTTCTAACGTGCTGAAAGGAGACCTCATGGATGAGCAAAGGGTCTTTTCTTGGTCACAGGAACATTGAAAGAGAGAGGCCCATGACATAGGAACCTTAAAACAGGAATGACAGCTGCATAAGGAGCATCCACTTAGCTCCATCATGTGATGTGACCCGCCAGCGTGGACAACACATAATAAAATATTGAGTCTGAAGAACTGCATATGAAGGGGATAACAATGAGAAATGAATGTGCTGAGGGAGAAAAATTAAAAATCTTAAATGGCCAGTGGGTAGGAAGAGCTGTAAGAATGCATTTAGCTAATTAGACATAACAAGCTCTCTTATTGCCTCCTAACCTCACTCAAATTACCTCACTTTTGCTGCAGGCTAAGAACGTGCACTCATGGTAACTTGTTCATACCTCTGTGGTTAGCTTGTCCTGTTGGCAAGCTCCCTGTTTGGTGGGCAGTTTCTTTGGATAACCCTTCTGTATTTGCTGCCTGTGGGTTTTGATTTTTACTCAGAAGACTGAGCACCTTAAAGTAAGCAAAGTAACAGCTAACAGCTGGCAGAATCTTAACTTTGTTGAATATAGCCCCAAACTTTCTTGCCTACATCCCCAAGACATCTTGGACACTTTACTAACAGAAACTTAAGCAATGATGATGCTCGAGGGTTAATCAGTATATTTTGGGGTTTTTTTTAGAATCTTAATTTTTGACTGAAGCCAAACAGGTTGGCTGGGATGCTAGTTCTTGTTTATTGCCACAAAGGAAAGGATATAGTGAAGAGGGAAGAAGAGAGAAGCAGAAGAGTGAAGGTGGAAGGATGATGGAGGGGAGGAAGACAGATTATATCTTTATTATGCTAGCTCGGGGGTAGAATGAGAAAACAGACTCTTAACAAACAGAATGGTGGAAAATCCTTGCTAGAAGCATCTGTTTAACCTCCTCTATCCATGATGTATCCATCCAGCTATACAGATATTCTTTTGATGTGTAAAAGATGCTGTATTAATACACCCTGGGAGCCCAAATCATGATTACAGCTGATAAACTCATATTCTTATCCAGAGTAATAGACTTTTCAGTCCACCACTGATAAAGCTGTAGCTCAGTTTACCTAGCAGCATGTGCGAATGTGCATCTACACACATAAACACACACACAACAAATGCTGCTGGGTTCAAATCTAGCCTCTCCAATATACCTGGCAGAAAAGGTTAGCCTTACAGCAAAACTTGGATGAGGATGCTGACAAAACACTGCTCTGAAGAGTCCCTTCGGTACTGGGAGGCATTCAGCATCAGCTCCTCTGCAGATTAGAGATGGTTTCTGACATTTATTTATTTCCTGTGTTTCAGTCAGCTAGTTAGTTCAAACCTGCAGTCTGGCCAGACTCTGGAAATGGCACTGAAAAGGTGAAAAGACAGTGTGTGTGTAGTGTGGATGCCATAAGCCAGGCTGCCCTCCTGCCTCTTCTCAAGGTTTTCCAGAAATTCTTAGATGAAAAATGGTGGGCCGTAACCTAGAGTACAAGCGGCCAGGTGAACCGCTGCTTCTGCATCCTCCTGGACAGAAAAGATTGAAAATGAAGGACAGGAAACAGATAACACATAATTTATGATAAATACGTAAATAATACTATGTGGGAAATAAATAATACCTTAAAACATAAAGAGTATTAAGGGCTGGGGGGAAGAAAGATACAACTTTTCAGGAGTAACCTAATCTGGCCGATGAAATATTAACAGTATTTTATCACTGATAATCACAGTGGCTGGTAGGTAAATCTGGAACTGGTGCAGATCACCATGCATGCCTAGATGAGCAACACCACGGTTCAGACCACAGAGTGGAAATGCAGCATCTTTACCCAGCTATGCAGGTATAACAGTGACAAAGACAGACAATAACTAATTTGATTTCTCTCAGGAAGCTTGCTCACAATTTCCTAATGGCTGTTTTTTTTTTTCTTAAATACATAAATAAGCCTAGGTTTGGGGGAATAAAATTGCTGGTACTAAAAGCAACAGCTGATGAAAAACAGTAAGTGCTTGAAGCATTAACAGTTACTGTCACTAGCAATTCAGGACATGTTATCACCCCATTATTTTTTTACCCTTAGAAATAAAATGAGTGTTATCAAATGGTTTAGAAAACGACAACTGCCTATGGTAGAGTTTTGTTGTACTCAATGGAAGGAATATTAATAAGAGGATAGGTGTGATATCTTTGAGAAAAAGATGTGGAAAAAGAAACATAGATCCCATTTCAGAGAGAAGAGGCAGTTACTATGGCTGACACAAATGATTCAAGCTGGAATTAGTATATTCTGCTAAGACATCTACAGAAATCAGAGAATCATAGCACGGTTTAGGATGGAAGAGATGTCTGTAATTCATCTAGTCCAAACTACTGCTCATAGTGAGTCCACCCAGAGCAGATTACTCATGTCATATTCAGTCAAGTTTTGAACACCTCCAAGGAAGGACATCTCACAGCCTCTCTGGGCACTTGTTCCACTGTTTAACCACTCTCATGGTGAAGAAAACTTCATAATTAATCAGATTTTCTTGTGCTGCAAAACTTTTTTCATTTCTTCTCATTCTTTCACCGTGCACCTCCAAGAAAAATCTGGCTTTCTCTTCATTTTACTGATTATTAGGTGGCTGAAGACAGCAAGATGGTTCCCCTTTGGTTCATCAGGCTGAACAAATCCACAAGTTCAGATTTCTCAACCTCTCCTGTTACTTTTTGTGGTCTATCCACAAGACCATCTTGGGATGAACGCACTCCAGTATGTCAAGATATTTCTTGTACTGGGAGCCCAAGACAGACACAATACTCCAGATACATTCCCACAAGTGCTGAATAAAGGTTCAAGGATCACTTCCTTGGACCTGCTGGCTACACTTTTACTAATACAACCCAGGATGCACCTGGCCACCTTCACTGTAAAGGCACATTGTTGGTTCACGGTCAACTCGTCCACCAGGACTTCCATGTCCTCTTCTGCAAAGCTATTTTCTCTCCAGTAGTGCCCAACTGGTGCTGCTGCATGATGTTGTCCATCCTAGGTGCAGGCTTAGCATTGCTTTTGCTGAACTTCATGCAGTTCCTGTCAGACCATTTCTCCAGTCTGGCAATGTCTCCTCTGTGTGTATACACTACCTGCCAGTGTATCAACCACACCACTCAATTAGGTACCACTCATTAAGGTACCTTCTGTCCCAGCATTCAGTTGTTAGTAAAGATATTCAAAATACTGCCTTGCAATTGACCTCTGAGGAATGCTACTAGTAATTCGCTGTTAGCTGGACTTTGTACTGCTCATCACAACCATTTGAGCTTGGTGATCCAGCTAATTCCCATCCACCTTGTAGTCTATCCATCCAAACCATATCTCACTGGCTACAAGGATACTATGAGACACTGAGTTGAAAGTCTTGTTAGAGTCAAGGAAAACATAATCTGATTTTCTCATCCACAGAGTGAATCATCTGAAGGCAATCACAGAAGTCAGTCAGCTTGTCAGGCATGATTTGCCCTTGGTAAATCCATGCTAGCTGTTCCCAGGCACTTTCTTATCCTTCATGTGGTTGGATGTGGCTTTTTGGGACAATTTGCTTCATAAATGAATCATCCATTTTTTTCAAGGCAACTAGATTGAAAAAATTTATGGACATAATTGATTTAGCTTTAAACTACTTAGCTCAAGTATTGATATTTAAAAATACAGACATCAGCACAGGCTGTACAGTCCTATCCAGAAACCTGAGTGTACACCCACCAGCTGAGCCCCCTATCACTTCAGCCTCATTGAAGCTTCTTCCAAGGCTGCTCAAAGAATGTACATGCAGATGTTACTGCTGAGATAAACATAACAAGAGATTACCATGTCCCATGTAAGTAAAGACAGGTGGAAGTTTTTGATAAAGATTTTAGGTTACAACTTGAATTTTTCTACCTGCTGGATTTCTGCCTTTCCTCTTTTAGTTTTTGGTTTTGTTTTTCTAACCACTTTTCATGTTTTAAAAGCTTGTTTAGATACTTCTGACCATTTTTCTTTTTCTTACTAGTATTTTATTGAAAAAAGTGCAAAACCAAAGTAGACCACATATTATCAAGGAGGGCAGAATACAGCCTCACAGCCCGAGACAATGAAAAAGAGAGTAGAAGTACTCAATTCTCATGCCATATGGGCAAGAAGGTTCAGCAAATAAAGCAAAATTACTCAAGTAAATGGAAAAATTCCTATTACACCTCGGTTCAGGGTCTAAAGATACAGTCTGGTAACAAGCAGTCATCCATCTCTGAACAGGTGGTATACCTGAGTATACAAAATAAAAAGTGGTGGGGAGGAGGGGGGCAGTGAAGGAAGGGAACAGCTTAGACCACAGATGGCTTAAAATGATCCAAGAGAATATTTGTTTTTAATCCAGAATGACTGCACCTTTTCATATACAGCTCTGGACACTGAGACCTATCCATGAAAAAAGTGGTTTGCTGTTGCTTTCCTATGTAGATTTGACATTTATGGCAATGGTTACTTTTCTCTGATGTCTCTAGTGAAAGATAGACTGTTTTGATCTATATCCACTACTCAATAGTGCTTTCATTCTGGAACATATGCTGAACTTTGCACTCCATAATCTGATGGTGGGGCACACTGCAGACTGCAGAACAGCTGTACCTATGGGAAGACTAAATAGCTTAAATGAAAATTACACTACAGCTCATCCGCAATAGGATTTAACAGTTTTCAATTTCTTTGGTCTTCTAGGGATTAAGTGTCTGATGTTGACTCACTTTCTTTTCTGTTACTAGTGTTCTGTGCATTTGTAAGTCATGTAGTCCTGTGAAATCAATAGGGTTACTCATAGAAAATACAAATGTTTAACTCTGCCCATCAGTTGTAATAGTTCTCTTGTCTTGGGTAAGGGTCTCTGTCCTTTCAACATTCTTGGGTACAACCAAAACAGAAGTTTGCTGAGCTGGGTGTCAGCAGGTTAAGTGCACTGCTAACAGGAGACCATGAGACGTATCTCAGTGGCATTCCACCTGTGTAAGTGTACCTAGCTTTTGTATGAGCAAATGGATGGGCAGGAAATGTTACAGCTGGAGTGGCACATAGCCACAGTTAAAACATTAACACTCCAGAATTTATAGCTATTTTTGATGCTCAATTCAACCATTCAAGTAAAATATGCCAAATATGGCATCTCTTCCTACCTTTCTCTTCCTCTTTGTTAATTAAGTTTGTAGCTTAATAGTTCTAGAGCAACATTTTCAGATGTTATAAAAGTTTTTCTGAAAGCCCCCCCAAAATCAGAAGACAACACAAAGAACAAGATGAGTAAAGAATAAAAAATAATCATTGAAGGGAAGCCTTTTGAAGGTAATCCTATTGTTTATAGAACTTAATTCTTTTTTTCTTTTTTTTTTGTTTTTTGTACCTACTAAGACTGGTGGTCATGGGTATATGAAAAGCTATATTTAGTACTCTATTTTAATACTCATTGATACAGTCCAGAAAGCAATGGAGATGCAGTATTTTATCTGACAAATCAATTGATATAACTGGAAAAAAGAAAACATAGACAAACTTTAGCTATACAATCTGTTTTTCAGGTCTGAATCAGAAGCTGCAAACTTCAAGTTAAAGTTGATTATGGGCAATTGCTCTGATTTTAACTTAATGAAATCAATTATTCACACACTGTAGAGAAATAGGTACCCTAGCACCTGTGGAGGATGCTCAGAAGAATGACATAGGTCTTTAAGAGATCCTTGTCATTATTTCAGTCCTTCAGTGTTTCTGGCAATGACACTATATACCCCATTCAAAAAAAGAAGAGAAGAGAAGCTTGTGCCCCATTTCATTTCTCACTGAACGGCTGTCCTGAAGCCTCTGTACTTTCATGAGATGATCAGTAACCACCACCTAACTTCTAGGCAGAATGTGTTCCTGGCCACTTAATACCCATTAGATGTTATCCCATCATTGTTCTTTATTTTAAATGGTTCTTCCTCACAATTCTTTATGTCCCTTCATTTCTTATCAACGTATGCACAGTACTTTTATCACCTCTCTACTTTCATTTACCTAGGCTAAAGAAATTAAGCTGTCTTTAATTTCCACTGATAGGACCAGCCTGATGTGCACTGTCTGCACCTGTTCCAATTTGAATTTGCCATCATCATCCATAAGCAACTAAAGCTAATCTTAGCTGAGATTTCACTTGTATCTTCTACAATACCTTTGATGCTTCCATGCCACTGATAAACATACCACTCCGAATGCCACTTGAAGTGACATTTATTTTTTGCATGAGGTTTGTGGTTTATAACCACCCTGTAAGTGGCTGATATATCCAAGACTTTCTCTCCTGCCTTCCAGCTGATGTGTTATAGCAAACAGTCTGTCTATTAGTCCTTAAGGGCATGGCCTTGCACTTTTTACAATTACATTTAATTCCACTTCTATCACTCCTCTGGGTCACACAGCTTTTCCTCTACAATAATCCTGTCTCTTCTATATAGAAAATGCTCCCACTTTGTGTTATCAGCAAATTGTGTCAGTACACTCCTTCATTTTTATGCCTAGGTCATTAATGAAAATGTTAAAGATCAGCAAATTGAAGGGTAATACCTAATATTCTTAGGGGGTAGATCCAGTTCCAACTGGTGGGGTCAGAACCAAACCCTCCCTTTCTAAAATGTTACTTAAATTTAAGAGTGTGTGTAGTTGTATATGTGTGCAATCCAGCTGTCATAATTTTTTTGCCAGTAAATCACCCATCTCTGTTGGCCCATTCAACTAACCCATCTGTTATGGTTATACAGAAAATAGTGGAGAAAAGGCTGATTTATGAAATGCTGGATGATTGTACCTATTTTTATTAATGTGTGATTATGACTTCCCAGCTACATTGGGTGAAAATAGTCTAATGGCATCGCTTTCCATGTGAAAATACTGATTTGACAGACACTAAATGCTCCACGGCAAGGAGCCATGAAGCTGTGCTGCTCCAGACACCCCACTCTGTGAATAGCCCTTAGCACAGCTCCTATCACAAAGTGGGGCCCTGGTTCACGATCCACTCTGGTCAGCGATGCAATTTTAATTCCAATAATCTAATGCCTTGAGGCTTCTATATGAATTAACTGCACAGGCTTGCTTCTAAGTGCCATTTTTTGGAGACGGGGATAGAGCAGATGGGGATTTGTACAGGCCAAACTGTTGGAAGCCAGCAATAAAGAGGAAAAAAAAAACAGGAAAGCCGTGAAAGACAAGCCTTTCATTTGTGTGCTTTGCATTGCCACCTGCCAACCTCAGGCCTTCTGATCTCCTCTCAGTGAACCGTAGAGGCAGCAGTTGGAAAGATCAGATATACGCTCAGGGCAATCTGTCAGAAACTACTTTGTCACATTCCCCAACACTAAAACCCGCAGAAATAAAATGTACATGTTTAAAACTGTAACTGCCCCATATATGGGAGAACTACTCTTTTAACACAGAAAAAAGCACTGAACACGGCTCCTGCCCTGACATCTTTTTTTTTTTTAACATCACTAAAATATTAGCATTTTTTTTAATCTCCTTTAAGCATCTGTACCTTGTTTGTTTGCCTCTGGCAACACAGTTGTAATGTCATTCTCAAGAGAGTACACTGAATTCCATTATACAACAAATGAAATAAAAAATAGCAGAACAAACCAATAGATAAATCCAACAATTATTATTTAAGTCATTTAAAGATATTATTTGTCTATGTTTTGCCACAGCATCAGCCCTATTTGGGCCACTACTTGGCTATACTTTGTTTTTTCTAAGAGATGAGACAGATAAATGGTGTGTGGGGTTTTTTTAAACTAAGTGCTGAAGTTTTAAAAAAAAGGTATATTTAAGTATGCATAGACTGTCCTTGAAGAGACAAGAATTTGTGAGTAAATTTCTAACTTTTTTATTCTATATTACTTCTATATACCACATAGATTATGCTGTATAGCATATCTCCTTTCAAGCTCAGAGCACTCTGCAGATATCCAACTAAGTTTTATATCAACCTGTTATATCGTATAATCTTATAATACCTGTCAAATCCAGTGATAAGTATCCAAACTATATTTGGATAATAAGGAATAGATAGAAGGAAATAAAATATTTTTCCACCTATACTGTCATCCTTAAAATAATTAATAAGCTGTATTAAATTGAATATTCCAGCTTCAGTTGTAACCACCACACAAAAGCATAGTATAATGTCATACTTGTTTACCTGTAGAGTTAAGAACAGATTCCCCATTTCTTTATTTAGCCTATGGGGTGGATATCTTATCTACTCTACCATGTACTAAGGGGGCTGTTGGAGTATTTTCTTTTCATTCAAACCTCATTTCACACAGGAATAAGCTTGGCATCTCATCTGATTCTGTACAATGAAACCACCATGTACTGGCAGAATTTGGCAGACTTGGGCAGATTTTGCTGGAAAGAAGCTAGGCATTATAATGAGGTCAGGACTGAATTGTACTGGCAAGGCTCTATGTTGGGATGTTTTCGGAGCATTTCTCCAAACTACTCTTGAGTACAAGTTTTGGTGAGTTTCAGTACTTCCATGAGGCCTAAATGTACTCGTATCTTTTGAAAGATAAGTTTTAAAATGATTAAGTAATTACCCAGGCAATAGAATGTCTTTGACGGTCCTCACTATACGATGCTCTTCCACAGTGCTCAGAGATTCATAAACGTACTGACTGACCAGTCTGCCTAATATAGTCTCAGTAATATAATTTCTTTCATTTTGTGCTAGAAAGTAGCAGGTTTTTAAAATAATTATCAAGTCTAACCATCCTTCAGAATACCATGGCCTCTGAATAATGTAGTTTCACTCAAATTTATGCAAGGTGAATTCAGCTCTGTGAGCATATCAACTGCAATTCCCGCTCATTACTGAAGTAAAATTTAACATACATTTTGAGCGTGTTATCTTACTTTTCCTTTCGTCTCCATGTCTTCCTGATACTTTCAGAATTGACTATCTATTTTGGGTATCATCTCCATTGTTTGGCTTATGATTGGAGAACCGCTAACTGGTCCTAATCTTCAAAGGTCAGGTTCTAGAGTCTTTTCTAAATAAGAGATACTTTCTAAATATTCCCTGAAAAAATATCCCAAAACCTACTGTACATGGATTTTTTTTCTTTCATTTACTCATCAGTGACTTGACTTAACTTTACTCTCACTACAACTGTATTACTGACCTGTAATACTTAGAGCGAGGCCAATAAGAAGTGCTTTTGAAAATCAAGCCACATTGTGGAAGAATGGTTAAGTGAAAAACGACACAGCTTAATTGATGTGAGCAATCCAGCCTTTGATGGGGCCTGGGAGCCAGAGATCAAGGTGAAATTCCCTTGAGAACAGCAGAAGGAGTACTTGGTAAAGCAAGATAAACGGGACTAAGCCTGGGAAAGTGCTGATAAACCCCCCTTTTGTGAACAGTGCGTGAACGGCAACTTTGTACCAATCATATAATTGTTTTAAGCGCGTGGACAAGTATAGTTATCCAATAGAATAGTCGCTGTTAGCGCGTGCTTTGCTTAGCTTCTATATAAACCTGTTAAGTAATCTGAATAAAGGAGAACGACCATACTCATATTGAGATTCATCGTTACTCCGGGTCCGTCTCCCACTCCGACATCTGGTAGCAGAGGATGGTTACGCACCGATGAAATCTCCGTGACTGCGGTAAGCAGCTAGAGGAGGGGAGTTGGGAAACCACGGCTGAGAGAAGCGCTGCCTGGGGCAAGAAGCAGGGCAGACTCCGGTGTGAGGTCGCTCCTCACCTCTCAGGCGCAGTGATGGAAACAGAAGCTGCGGCCACGTTGCTCACTGGAATCCTCTCTAAGAGAGGGATAGAAGCACCAGTGAAGCAGTTAATAAGGTTGATTAAGTTGGGACAATGTTGGGGTCACTTTTCTGACACCTGCATGTTATTTTCCGTATCGGAATGGCGAGATTTTGGAGGAACAATGTGGCAGAAAACAATAGAGGGGGATAAAAAGGAAGAAAAGGAAATAAAGGCGGTTCGTGGACTCTGGAACACTGTCTTGGAAACTTTGAAAGCGATGAAGGCGGAGAGGGAAGTAGCTTGCGCTGCTGCCCAAATGTTAGGTCCGGGAGTGTCTAAAGATAAGCCCGAAATCAAACCGGGACCTATTGCGCGATTTTTTGGGCTACCTGCCGCGAGAGGCGTGTCTGGAACTGTCTGTGAAAATGTTTCTGAACTGTGTGTTATGGCGGAATCAGTGCAGACGCCAGAAAAGGCGGAAGTTCCAGTTAGCAGAGTGAATGCAAACTGTGAAGCGAATGCGGAAGTAGCTCCGCCAAAACCCCCTGGAGGGGCGGGAGCGACAGAACCTAACGACTTGGGCGGAACAGCCTGCCGACTTCCCCCTGCAGCTCCGCCCAGTGAACCACCCTCTGCGCCTCCGTTGCCGCCCTCAACCTCGTTCTATCCGCCTCTACCTCCCTCTACGGAATCCTCTGGAACTACCACATCACCTAACGGGGAGGAGCTGCCACAATCCTCTGATGCCACTGCAAAAGTGTTGCAAGCAGTTTTAAAACGTCTTGATACTCTGGAATTACAAACAAAAAGGAAAGGAGAAGCTGTGCCTCCATGTTTAATGAACCTTCCAGCACTCCCTAGAACCACACGCTGGAGTGGTGTCATCAAAGATGCAATTCTAGAAGGACACTGGAAGCCTGTGTGGGGGGGCTGAAGGCCCTGCGACATTAGCGTTTCCAGTTATACAGGAAAACGGGCAAGGAAAGTGAAAAAAAACAAACAACAAAAAAAACAAAAACAAAAAAAACCCACCCCAAAACCAAAAAACCAAATATGGATTATATTGCAACTGGTATCCTCTTATGTATGCATATACAAAGATGATTAGCTGTAAAGCCTTCTGTGAGACATTTTATATGGAAAACTATTTACAAAATGTATCGTGTTGTACCAGACAGCTGCCTAAATTCTGGAATGAATATCTGCTAACCATTTATATGCCAAGATTGTAATTCACAGTTACTTTGTAACTGTATCCAGACCACTAAAGCAAAAACATTACTTGGCAAGTATTATTATTTCATTATTAATCATTATTATTTCATTATAATATTAAATAAAAGTAAATATAAATTTAAATATAATATTAAATATAAAATTAAATTTCATTATAATATTAAAGCAATATATTTCATTATTAACCATTATTATTTCATTATATTAAATAAAAGTAAATATAAATTTAAATATAATATTAAATATAAAATTAAATTAAAATTAATAAAATTAATTTTATTAATTTTATTAATTTGTTGTTTAAAATTATTAAAATTATTAAAATTATTAAATTAAATATAATATTAAATGAATATAATATTAAATATGAAATTAAATTTCATTATAATATTAAATCAATATTATTTCATTATTGATCATTATTGAATTTTTGTGAATGGTAATATGAAAAACTACTCAAGTTCTAGAGATGACTGAGAAGGATTGTCGTGCATAGTACTACTTAGTTATTGTAACTTTTCATTGCTTAAATTACAGTTAAAGGTTTTTTTTTCCTTTTCACGTTTTAAGCATCTTGATCCTATGACCTAGACATACAGTACTCAAAAAAAAAAAAAAAAAAAAAAAAAAAAAAGGTCAAGGGTCTTTCCCCGGATTGCGATGATGAACCTACCCTCCTCAGTATTACTGAGAGAGTGTTCCTGTCCCTGCTCATACCTGGGGGGGCAGCAGGACGAGCCCTGAAACAGGTTGGGCAATTAGCCTGTTGGGCTGAAAAACAAGCAAATGTTACTACCCAGGTAATAGAAACGTTATTAGAGGATCAAAATAGCTTACGCCACGCAATTTTGCAAAATAGAGCAGCAATTGATCTTTTGTTATTAGCCCAAGGTCATGGTTGTGAGGATTTTGAAGGCATGTGTTGTGTGGTTAACCAGTTTGTTTGGGTCCTTACCATCATGGCTGAAGGGTTTGTTAGCTGAGGGATTACGACTTTTAATAATTTTAGTTATCATAGGTCTGTGTTTTTGTGTAGCATGTAGCTGTGTCAAAAAGGCTTTTAGAACCATGATAAATCATGCCTGGATCGCTCAAAAACAAGAAGGGGGAATTGTGGAAGAATGGTTAAGTGATAAAGGACACAGCTTAATTGATGTGAGCAATCCAGCCTTTGATGGGGCCTGGGAGCCAGAGATCAAGGTGAAATTCCCTTGAGAACAGCAGAAGGAGTACTTGGTAAAGCAAGATAAGCGGGACTAAGCCTGGGAAAGTGCTGATAAACCCCCCTTTGTGAACAGTGCGTGAACGGCAACTTTGTACCAATCATATAATTGTTTTAAGCGCGTGGACAAGTATAGTTATCCAATAGAATAGTCGCTGTTAGCGCGTGCTTTGCTTAGCTTCTATATAAACCTGTTAAGTAATCTGAATAAAGGAGAACGACCATACTCATATTGAGATTCATCGTTACTCCGGGTCCGTCTCCCACTCCGACACCACATATCACAAATACATCATCATCAGAGTCACTTTAAAAACAATGACAGTCATCAGTCACCCAAAGAAAACCTAATCAACCAAACAAAGGTCAAAAAGACACTCACTTGTATTTGGCCGGTTCCATGTGGTGTCATGTATACTGTTAAAAAAAATAAATAAATTATAAAGGCAATTAGGTAGCAATATTAAGTCTTTTATCAGAAAAGATTTAATCTTTGCCACATTTTCTTTTTATTTTGTGCAGTCTTTGTGATGCATTCTGCAGAAGAGTGTTTTCACTTGCCTATTCCCGCTTCCCCCCCCCTCATCTTTTCAGATATTTAGAGGCATGGACCACAAGAAAAGAAAGAAAAGTAGAGTATTTTAGAGGTAATATAGATCATCTCTGGATCTGGTGAGTTCTCTTAACATAGAAACGTCGCCCTCCATTTCCCATTGTAATTGTGGTTATCAGATAAAGCAGTCATCAAAAGGTGTTTTATTGTGTTTGTGCTTATATAAAGCAAGCTGCTGCTTTGTCACTTAAAGAAATTCACAATCATCCATTTTATATAACTAGTCAGAATAAGTTTCTTCACAGTCTGTAGATCTGCTTTCTAAGACTTGCAGATATCTCCCTCAAAGCAAAAGCCTCTGTCCCACAAAGGCAAATGTGAATTTTGACCTCTAGGACTGTGCTTGCAGCAATAGCAATAATGATACCAATAAGTAGCTCTTTCCACTGCCATACCTTGCACAGTTTTGGACTCATTAAGCCTCAGATTGCACCTATTTATTTATTATGGGTGCCTCTATTCAAAGATTAAGAAATAGAGGTGCCAACAGACATATAATCTGCTTCAGTATTTTTCTCATTACCACAATCTCAAATGCACATAATATGTAGGCATAATAATATATAATATTTATAGACTTTAAGGTACAATTAACTAATCAGACCTCCTCCAGAGTAACACAGGCTATAGAGTTTCATTTGTCTCAGTACCTTGTGTTAAAAATCATCTGCAAAGGAAAGTATCCAACCTTGTGTCCTGGTTTCAGCTGAGACAGAGTTAATTTTTTTCGTAGCGGCTGGTATGGGGCTATGTTTTGGATTTGTGCTGAAGACAGTGTTGATCATACAGATATGTTTTAGTTGCTGCTGTACTAGTCAAGGACTTTTCAGCTTCCCGTGCTCTGCCAGGTGCAGAAGAAGCTGGGAGGGGACACAGCCAGGACAGTTGATCCAAACTGACCAAAGGGCTATTCCATACCACATGACGTCATGCTGAGTATATAAAGCTGGGGAAGAAGAAGGAAGGGGGGACTTTTGGAGTGATGGCGTTTGTCTTCCCAAGTAACCGTTACGCGTGATGGAGCCCTGCTTTCCTGGAGATGGCTGAACACCTGCCTGCCCATGGGAAGTAGTGAATTAATTCCTTGCTTTGCTTTGCTTGCGTGCGCGGCTTTTGTTTTCCCTATTAAACTGTTTTTATCTCAACCCTCAAGTTTTCTTACTTTTGCTCTTCTGATTCTCTCCCCCATCCCACCGAGGGGGAGTGAGCGAGCGGCTGCGTGGTGCTTAGTTGCCGGCTGGGGCTAAACCACGACACCTTGGCAGGAAGGAGACAAGAGAAGGAGAAGCTTCTGTGGTGGCATGCTGCAGTGGTCAAGCACTGCTGAAAATGCTGAGCCTCCTTTCAAATATGAATGGGCTTTAACTGTAATTGAATTTAGCTTGCAGCCATTGCTGCCTGTTTCAATGCTGGCTACAGTAAACATTAGCGTGGATTTTGCCCCCATCTCTATTCCCCCTGGGGTATTTAAACTCTGCAATCAAGTCAACTCTCAACCTTCTGTTTAATAAGGCAAAGAGACTGAGCTATTTAAGTCTCTCATAGTAATGTGCGTCCTGCAGGCCTCATGCCTGGGATGATATATATTTTATGAAATGAAAAAAGAATTTTTTTTTTGACCCATTCTGGTTCAATAGCAGTGTAATACAGAAGCTGTTCTAGCAGTCAAAAAAACAGGGACATAGTAGTACTGGACAATTGGACTGAAGACAACTTGATTCTAAAGCAAAGCACAATGTGAAAATGGGTAGATCTTTTATTACAGCAGTATCTAGACTGTAGACAGTGTTGGCCTAGATTTCATATTCCATAATCAGACACAGCCTAGAGATTGGTGAACTTAGTCTACAGAGGCCAAAGAAAAGAGAGGTGAGCTAGAAAAAGACACAAAGAGATAAAATGTCTTGCTTAACTCACAGAAAATGTCTAAAAGATGGCTGAGAATAAAAAGTAGCTCTCCTGCCTCCTTGTGGATTGCCCCTCCTGCTTCCCTTTTGCTTTAAATTAATTTTTGAATGTGTTCTATAAACACTGACTCCTGAGATCAAGATCTCTTTTGCTCAGTCACTGTGCTGGCGTATAGCCCTTTGCATTTTTCTAGTGGGTATGTCTGATTTTGCTCTGAGAGCTGCAGCGTTTGACTGGTCTTGGACATATTCCCTATATGTCTCTGAAGCACGAATGAGGACAGCACAGAAAGAGCAGTGGTGATTGACTATCCTTCCTCACCAAGGCCAGCATCTTATCTGCAGTAGTAGCCAGCTGCTATCAGAAGAGGACCTGGAAACTCCACATTAAACAGGTTGGATGCATTAAATCACATGTTGCTGGGTGGCTTTTTTTGTTCTTTTTTCTATACAATATGTAATACACAGATTGCTCCTGATGCCTATACTGGGGCTTTACTGCCTTTAGTCTCCTCTCCAAATTGTGCCCTACTATATGGGTGTGGAAAACCAGCTGGAAGGTAAGAGAGTAATTCACTTTTCCCCAACAAACACACTTAGAGTAATATTTGTTTTGTAAACTACCTGTCAACACACTCTCTCTAAGGCTGATTAGCGAGCGGGTGGAGAGGACTTCATGAAATGGCTTGTACTGAAGAGTATCCCCATTATCAAAAACTTTCAAATGACAAGAATGACAAACTTTTTATTGTTAAAGCATGACCACAAAAGCTACATCCAGAGAAAAACTATGTCAGGCAGCCCCTGAGGCAGGGAACAAACTGTATCAACCATTTATTGACTTATGTAGACTGTCTTTCAGGTAAGTTTTTTTGTTTGAGAAATTACTTACCCAGCCTAAATCTATCCCAATAAATAAAATGTACTGGAGACCATTCTCTAATCCTAAATTTATATAGCTAAACTTTCTCTGTAGCCTAAAGAAAGGTCCCCTTGCCTATACTGCCTAGCAGAAATAGCCTGTAGCCTTACCTCCCTCCAAATCACCTGTGGACATCATACTGGGAGGTGATACTTCCCATGCATCAATACTTCCGAGCGAGCATGCTAACTATTAAACAGCACAAATAACTATGGATCAGTGCTTGAGCCCACTCCTTGGCCCTAACCATAAATGTCAGAAGAGATCTTGGACCAATCTCTGTGACATTATGCTTATCTGAGATAAGCTGCATCTAACAAAGTGGGGTCACACAAGCATGGCTCCAGAGATACCTATGGTATGGACCCGCTCACTCTAGGATCTTTGTTGTGGTTTAGCCCTAGTCGGCAATTAAAGTACCACACAGCCGCTCGCTCACCTTCCCCCCATGGTGGGATGGGGGAGACAATCAGAGGAGCAAAAGTAAGAAAACTCATGGGTTGAGATAAGAACAGTTTAATAATTGGAACAACAACAACAAAAAATAAATTGTAATGAGAAAGAAAACAACAAGAGAGCGAGAGAGGAACAAAACCCAGGGAAAAAAAAAAAAGGATACAACCGCTCACCACAAGCTGACTGATGCCCAGCCAGTCCCCGAGCAGTGATCGCTACCCTCCGGCCAACTCCCCCGGTTTATATACTGAGCATGACGTCATATGGTATGGAACAGCCCTTTGGCCAGTTTGGATCAACTATCCTGGCTGTGCCCCCTCCCAGCTTCTTGTGCACCTGGCAGAGCATGGGAAGCTGAAAAGTCCTTGACCAATGTAAACATCGCTTAGCAACAACTAAAACATCAGCGTGTTATCAATATTATTCTCATACTAAAATCCAAAACACAGCACTATACCAGCTACTAGGAAGAAAATTAACTCTATCCCAGCCGAAACCAGCACAATCTTGCTATAATTAGTAGACACAGTGTTAAACCACACTCTGGAGATGCCTTCCCCGATTGTGAAGGGGCTGAGAGACAGGCCGCCTCCCAGCCTCAATTATCTCATTACAAATAGGATGAATTGCTGCCCAAGTGTGATGTGTGCCGTGGAATGCCTTGGATTGTTGTGGCAGATATTTGGGTGAATTTTCTTTAGTTTGTTACTATAGTTGTTGCTCTGGACTGCTGGGGAAAGAGGACAAAGGAGAGTCGCAGACACTGGGATGGTATGTGGTGATGTGCAAACTCTCTTGTTAGTCCAGGCAGAGGTCTCTGAGCAGTTCCCAAAAGTGTCTTCCACTCAGGAGACCTAGTACTAGTATGATTGTTGCTATTATTATTATTACTGTCACTGTTATTATTATTACTCATTTACTCTAGTTAAAAACAGAGAGGTAGTCACTTTTGTGGACTTAACTGTAGATACTACCATGGACTTTGTTTCTGCCAAGGAAGTTTTTGTTCCTGGTATTTGCAATTATTACGCACATCCTTGCTTTAAGTCTACAGCATTTTTCCTCACTTCCCTGGTACACTATATCAGCTGTTTCCCCTGCTTGATATAGCTTTCTTACAATGTATTTCTGTCTTATCCTTACCTTCTCATATAAAAACAGGTGCTGAAGGCTTAGGGATGTGTATTTTACAGCTATACTGGATTTGATGCGTGCTCTAAGAGATCCATTGAACATATGAGTCTGAGCAACTCTAGTAACAACCAATATCCAATAAAGCTGATTGATAGAATTATTATGTGTTGCACTTTTACTACTGGAAAATGTTTCACAATGTGCGATATACCTTGATTCATATCCTGTCATTTATCAAGAGACATCTTATTAGACCTTGTTAACCAGAAAATAAACCTTTTTTCCACTTTATGAGGAGTAAAACATGATAAATAATAATGGGAGAAATAACTGTCAAGCAATTTACAAATTATATGTTGTGAAAATATGGCACCTTGATGGTTTCTCCTAGGAAGACATCTGTTGATTGGTTCCATAGTATCCAAGTAGAATATAAAAAATAGCTTTTCTTCTATCTTGTTTAGTGGTGATTTTCAAACCACACTGAAGATAACTTGAGTTCCCCAAAGCACAAGATGATCCTGACACTTTACACTTACAAGAAAGCTCTATGACCTGAAAACACAACAACAAAATTAGAATCTTATTATAGACTTGGGACCAGTTTGGGGTGTAATGCTATTATACCAATTGTCTTCTCTGCAGGAGAACAGTGAACTAAGAAAATATTATCTATTGTCTTCAAGACTGCAGTACAGCAGAAAGAAGAAAAAAATCAGCAAAAATATGGCTATAGCTTTGCTAGAAAGTAAGAGTTCATGTAGTTTTCATTACCTGTAATTTAATATATTGAGTAAAAAATACTTAGATGGTAAAGAAAAAAGCAATTCCAATTTCTGAAACCTCAACCTGTTATTTAAGTGTTTTAATTTTAATTAGTGCCATTACTGTGTTTTCCTCTGCCATTCTGAAGATCTCATTTTCATTTTACATTTGAACTTCCATATTTGTCTTACGTATGAGAGGTTTTTTGTGTGCTTTAGAGTTGGCCACAAATTGAACCTCAGAGATCTTTTGAAATACAGAATATTTAGATTAAACCTCAGCTAGGGACCTAAAACTGAGAATATCCTTGATTCAGAATACATACTGAATACAAAGGTCTGTTTTCATCCCATGAACTTTAAGCACTTAACTAACTTAATGGCATAATCACCTCTTGCTGCCTGTACAGTTAATAACAGGTAACAGTCGGTTCACCTAACATGTGAATTGCTCTTTGAAGGACCTAGGCTTCCCCTCTAGTGGTAAGGAAGCCACAATGACTTCATCCTTAACTACATATAATATTTTAATTATCTAAAAAATGATCAAATCTAGGCTGAAGCTCATCTTTATTTATACCTTTATGAACACTCATGAAAATAGCTACTGTCATGAGATTATATTATGAAATTTGGACCCACATCTTATTCATCCTTTAAATTGCTATCATAAATCCTGAATATCAGATGGTATATACTGATGGTTTTCTATGGACTTTGGGGAACAAATGATGATGGATTTAAAGAGGTTTCAGTTGAATTTCTTTACTTTCATGTGTGTGAAAACATCACCTTCTAAAGTCTGCCTCTAATTCTTTTATAAAATTGCTGGAAACTTTGTGAGTAGGTATTTGCTTTTTTTTTCAAGTAATGTATTGAGCAGTGAGAAATAGAAAGCTTGAGTCATAAGCCAAAATCAAATGTCTTCATCTAGATCATAAATAAGTGGCTATAAATTTCTCAGATCATTATCTCAAAATGGAAATTCCACTCTGATTTCTGGAACATATCTAATTAGATTAAATGGTAGGGAAGGGAAGGGAAGGGAAGGGAAGGGAAGGGAAGGGAAGGGAAGGGAAGGGAAAAAGAGAAAATAGAAAAACTTTTTTAAAGGATAGTTTTGGAGATTCTATACTCTGTAAATATTTTTAATGTCTTTATGTCTACTCAGTCTAGAAATTAATATTGCAACCTAAGTATATGACTTTCTTTGCCTTTACAGTTCCAGTCCTTCCTTTTCATTTATTACTGTCACTCAGTATGCTTCATCTAATATCTAGCCTCTAAGAAAAAGGGAATAGATCTTGTCATATTTGTGTAAAAAATATAATACACTTCTGGGGCTATTTAAATAATGGAAGAAGTTAAAATAATATATGCAACAATCCTGACCTGGATCAGGATATACTAGACTAGAATTTTACTACAAATGTACTTCGCAGTTTTCCTGGAGATTCTTTTCCTAAATGAAACAGGTTTTAATTTGATTCCATCTTCCAAATTTGATTCCAGCTTCCAGATCTGTTCTACTGATCTTGTGGGATGAACTTTTATGGCGACGCTGTTCTACATCCATAAAATAGGACAAATATATCTTTCATTGTCGGAGTGGGAGACGGACCCGGAGTAACGATGAATCTCAATATGAGTATGGTCGTCCTCCTTTATTCAGATTACTTAACAGGTTTATATAGAAGCTAAGCAAAGCACGCGCTAACAGCGACTATTCTATTGGATAACTATACTTGTCCACGCGCTTAAAACAATTATATGATTGGTACAAAGTTGCCGTTCACGCACTGTTCACAAAGGGGGTTTTATCAGCACTTTCCCAGGCTTAGTCCCGTTTATCTTGCTTTACCAAGTACTCCTTCTGCTGTTCTCAAGGGAATTTCACCTTGATCTCTGGCTCCCAGGCCCCATCAAAGGCTGGATTGCTCACATCAATTAAGCTGTGTCCTTTTTCATTTAACCATTCTTCCACAATTCCCCCTTCTTGTTTTTGAGCGATCCAGGCATGATTTATCATGGTTCTAAAAGCCTTTTTTACACAGCTACATGCTACACAAAAACACAGACCTATGATAACTAAAATTATTAAAAGTCGTAATCCCTCAGCTAACAAACCCTTCAGCCATGATGGTAAGGACCCAAACAAACTGGTTAACCATTCATCAAAAAACCCCTGATTTTGTCGAATTTTGTTGGCATGCTCTTTCAGCCATCGTAGTTGTTTGTGAATTGATTCACTGTGATCAGACAGGTTCATACAACACATGCCTTCAAAATCCTCACAACCATGACCTTGGGCTAATAATAAAAAATCAATTGCTGCTCTATTTTGCAAAATTGCGTGGCGTAAGCTATTTTGATCCTCTAATAGTGTTTCTATTACCTGGGTGGTGACTTTTGCTTGTTTTTTAGCCCAACAGGCTAATTGCCCAACCTGTTTCAGGGCTCGTCCTGCTGCCCCCCCAGGTATGAGCAGGGACAGGAACACTCTCTCAGTGGTACTGAGGAGGGCAAGTTCATCATCACAATCCGGGGAAAGACCCGTGATTTCTCGTTTTGTTTGATGTTTGATTTCTATTGTTTTATTTCTTACATCTTTACACCAATTTTGATCTGGGGCTAATAACGTTAATTTTCCAAGATAGCACGGCCCACCAAACACGTTCTGTGGAACTCCTTGCCACGCTCTATCACCACATATTAAAAAGACATCTGGAGGCAAGGCCTTTGGAGTGCCATTGTTCCAGATTGGTACTCCTCCCTTAGTCTCGGCTCCTAGGGCCGCCTGGTCCCCACAATAACCAGCTGGATCGTAATAATCGTTATAGCGCCTTTCTTTTGATGTGACATTTGTCCACTCAATCCAGTTAAATGTTCTATAATAATTGGTGCCAGTAAAGGCGGGTCCTCCAAATATAAAACAAGTTTGAGTCCAATTTTTTGTTTTATTGCCAATCCTCATTGATCCTAATAAGCTTAACTCTTGGGGGTCCCACGGCAGTGTAACATTTAGACTATTGATGAGTGTGGCACTGCAGCCACTAACATTGGTAGCTCGACTACAGTTTTTTGTAGCAAAACTACTAAAGTCAGTTGCCTTAAAACCTGGTACCCCTAGTAGACACGTCCGGAAAGGCTCTGTAGCAGACGCAAGTGAGAGGCAAAACGCTTGTTGACCTGTTTTGTTCGCCCAGGTAACCCACATATTTTCTCTGGGCTCAATTTTGTGAAGACTCATCACCACCGGGAGTACTATCCCGATGATCAGGGGTAGGTTCATCTTGCTCGTTGGATGAGCCATGAGGAGTTAGAACAGGCTTCACGTTTCTGCTCGGCACCCACACTGGACCGTGACCTGTGGAAACACACATATATCCTCGACCATTAAATATAACTGGGACTGGCCCTAGCCACATTCCAGAGGCAGGATCCTTGTAATTTACTTTAAATTGTGGTAGTGTCATTGTATCATTAAATTTAAGGTGCTGATGATGGATTACTACCGGCGGTTCTTCTCTATCTCCCATAAGACAGAGAAAGTTCAGTGTAAACAGTACACGATGCACCCTCTGTTGAGGGTCTACCTCTATATCCTTTTGCTTATTTAGATAGTCCTTCAGAATTTGATGCGTGCGCTCCACTAGTCCTTGACCAGTAGGCGAGTGTGGGATCCCTGTAACATGATTGACTCCCCATTTTGCTAAAAATGCTCTAACTTTTTGGCTAATATAAGCAGGCCCATTATCTGTTTTGATACGCTCAGGCACACCTAGCACCGCAAAAAAAGCAAGCAAATGTTTACATACATGATGCGCCTTTTCTCCAGGCAACGCAGTTGCCCATATCATTTTTGAAAAGGTGTCTATGGTGACATGCAAATATTTCAATCGACCAAATTCGGGAACATGTGTGACATCCATCTGCCATAATTCTAACGCTTTTAATCCTTTTGGATTCACTCCAGACCCTATGCCTGGACCGTGATTTCCACATTTTGGACAGGCCTGGATTATACCTCTTGCTTCATTTTCCGTTAAATTAAATTGTCTTTTTAGACCTTTAGCATTTTGGTGGAAATTTTCATGACTTTGTCTAGCTTGTTGAAATTTGTCCATAGGAGGTGCGTGGCACACGGGACTAACCAGACTGTCAGCCAGCTGATTACCTTGACCAAGACCAAGGTCCAATTGATGGCTACGAATATGGATGATACAGCAGGCTGCTGTACGTTGACCTAATACAGACCGCAGTCTGATAAATAAACTCCCCAATCTAGGATTCGTTGTTTCCCGTAATAGGGCATCTTCTAGACGTGGCACTATTCCAGCCACATACATTGAGTCAGTTACCACATTTAAGGGAATATTTATCCAATTAGTCAAAGCCCAAATTACTGCAGTCAGTTCCAAAGTCTGGAGGGAATCTTGAGGCTGCCCCTCCATGACATACTGCTTCCAATTGTCACCTTCCTTCCAGACACAGGCTGCACGCTGCAGGCGCTTGCCTGCATCTGTATACACAGTGACACCATCTGGTAATGGGTTGTTGCTTACTTTGGATCTCTGTATCCACTGATTCCGTCTTAACATCTGCCATAATTTTCCTTGTGGTTGTTGAGAGTGTATTTTACCATCATAGCCTAATAGGGCATTCTGTATGGCCTCAGCATTACGAAGCCACCACTCTACCTCCACGGCACTAACAGGTATACTAATGTCCTCTGGTTCCTGGCCACTAATTTCTATAATTCGTGACCGTCCTTTCCGTATTAATTCGCCTACTGCTTCAGTTCGTGTTTGGATACTCCTTTTTGGTTGTACGCTTAAAAATACCCATTCTAAAATATTGAACATATCTCCTTGTCCTTTGCATTTGGCAGTGGCAGTGGCATTTAATTGAAGGGTTGAGGTAAGTTCCCCTTTCTTATTTTGCCACTGACAAATGACTGCATAAGGTGAGTCTTTTCCATTACAGACGATTAACGATATTGGCAGTGGTAAGATGCGGCGCGATGACCAAGCTGCGTGCATTTTTTGAATGATTTGCTGTAGCACCGTGTGGTGCTCCATTGTTAATGTCACTTTGTCCGCAGGATTTGTCCCGCGCAATAACGCAGTCAGGGGTGCAATGTCAGTATTAGAAATACCAACACAATTGCGAACCCATTGAATGTCCCCAAGCAAGGTTTGGATGTCATGTAAGGTATGCAGTTGAGTGACAAGCTCTGTTTTTTGTGGTCGGATTTTTGAGTCTGTAATAGACCACCCAAGATATTTCCAAGGGGCAGTATGCTGCACCTTCTCTGGTGCAATGACAAGCCCCTTTTTCGCTAATATGGTAGTGAGCTGGCGCAATGACTCGTCTGAGAATGGCTGTTCTCGACAGCAAAGAATATCGTCCATATAATGATAAATTATCGTATTTGACCATTGGGCTCGAAGTGGTTGCAGCGCCCACGCTACATACAATTGACACAATGTGGGTGAATTTTTCATTCCTTGTGGTAAAACAACCCATTCGTATCGCTCTGCCGGTGCAGCCTTGTTCACCGTCGGCACAGAGAAGGCGAAACGTTGAGTGTCTTGTGGGTGCAGTGGAATGGTAAAAAAACAGTCTTTTAAGTCGACTATCAAGATGTGCCATCCGCGTGGTAACATACTGAGAGATGGCATTCCGGGCTGCAACGCACCCATAGATTGCATTTGGTCATTGACTTTACGCAAGTCATGCAAAAGTCGCCATTTTCCACTTTTCTTCGGGATTACAAAAATGGGAGTGTTCCAGGGACTAACAGAAGGTTTAATATGTCCAGCTGCCAGTTGTTCAGCAACCAATTGTTTGGCAATTTGCAGTCGCTCTTTAGTCATGGGCCACTGGTCAACCCACACAGGCTCATTTGTAAGCCATGTAAGTGACGGGTTGGGCGGCTGCTCCCCAGTGCCCATGACTAAAAATGCTTTGTTGTCAGAACGGCTCCAATTTGACTTAGCACATCTCGCCCGATTAGTGCTTCTAACGTCCCAGGCAAGGGCAACACATACACCTTAAGAGTGGCATGCTGCCCCTCCGGAAACTGTAAATGTATTGGATGTTTGCTAATATAGGGTACTGATTGTCCACCAACTCCTGCAATACTTGATGTTGGTAGTTCTACTGGCCAACTTGAAGGCCATATGTTGCGGCTGATGATTGTAACATCTGCCCCAGTATCTAACATCGCATCAATTTGTTGCGATGTGCCCTGTTGAGTAATAGTAATTTTCATTGTTGGCCGCTGATTTAATTTTGTTGTAAAACAAACAGCAGGGCCAGTGGACCCGAAACCTTGATTGCCCCGTCGAACATTTGATTGAGGCATATGGGTCAATGGGTTGCTAATAGCAACTATTTGTGCGATTTTACTACCTTTAGGAATAAACACTGGTGGACAAACAGTATAGACCATGATGTAGATACGACCCGTGTAATCTGCGTCGATTACTCCAGGTAACATGATGAGACCTTGTACACCGGCAGAGGACCGGCCTAGTAGCAATCCTCCAACGTTGCTTTCTTGATGAACAAGAGGTCCTATAACATTGCTGGGAACTTTCTGGACATTAGAGTCAACGAGGGTGACATCTACTGTGGTTTCCACGTCGACTCCCAGGCTTCCTCGGGTGGCTGGTAGGCACTGTTGTAGAAAACCCGTGTTCCGTTTTGGGGGTTCATTTGTGTCTGCGCGCGACCTCTCTCCGCGCTCGGCTTCCAGTTTCCCGAGCATGCCTTGGTAGCATGATTGTTTTTCTGGCAGTGGTCACACCAAACTGCAGCACGACAATTCGTTTTCATGTGGCCTGATTCCCCACAGCGAAAGCAGCTGCCACGAAAAGGTTGTCCTGGCGGTCGGCGAGGTTTTCCTTTGGGAGTAGGGCCTTGTTTTTTCTGCACCACTGCAGCTAGTGGCTGCATTATTTCTCGAACTGCTCCTTGGACCGCAGCAGCAACGGTATTTCCCTGTCGTTGTGTTTCGGCTCTTTCTACTCGTAGAAGCATTTCCTCTACTCCAGCTCCTTTGGGCAAACTGGCTAGCATTTGTCTTGTTGTCTTATTAGCATTATCAAAAGCTAATATTTTGAACATTTGTTGTCTGTTGTCTTCTGATAGATCAGGATGATTCATGATAGCTTCCCAGAGTCGATCTACAAAATTACTGTATTTCTCGGTTGCTCCTTGTTGGAGATTACTAAAGGAGGGAACGTTGGATCCCGGTAGGCTAAGGAATGCCTCAAGTGCTAGCTGAGCAGACAATTGTAGCATATTCGCTGGAAAAGTTATCTGCACTTGATAGTTGCTGTATGGTCCTTGCCCTACGAGCATATCCGCAGTGACTCCACGAAGTGGGTCCCCGTCTCTTTGTCTTTGAGCAGCAGCATTAATGGCTCGCTGTTGCCAGGATTACATCCACAGTAAATACTGTGTTGGGGTAAGTAACAGTCTCATCAGGTTTTGACAATCATATGGACACATGAGGTCGGCAGAAAAGATCCAACTAACAATTTGTCTTGTAGCCTCGGATTTTAATCCATATGTGGAGACGGTGGTTCGGGCTTGTTGCAGTATTTTCCAATCATGAGGTCCCCACTTTCCTTGCCCGTCTCTCTGCACAACTGGAAACGCTAGTGTCATAGGGCCTTCAGCCCCCCCCACAGGCTTCCACTGTCCTTCTACAATTGCATCTTTGATGACACCGCTCCAGCGTGTGGGTTTAGGGAGTGCTGGAAGGTTCATTAAACATGGAGGCACAGCTTCTCCTTTCCTTTTTGTTTGTAATTCCAGAGTATCAAGACGTTTTAAAACTGCTTGCAACACTTTTGCAGTGGCATCAGAGGATTGTGGCAGCTCTTCCCCGCTAGATGGTGTGGTAGTTCCAGAGGATTCCGTAGAGGGGGGTAGGGGCGGATAGAATGAGGTTGAGGGCGGCAACGGAGGCGCGGAGGGTGGTTCACTGGGCGGAGCTGCAGGGGGAAGTCGGCAGGCTGTTCCGCCCAAGTCGTTAGGTTTTGTCGCTCCCGCCCCTCCAGGGGGTTTTGGCGGAGCTACTTCCGCATTCGCTTCACAGTTTGCATTGACTCTGCTAACAGGAACTTCCGCCTTTTCTGGCGTCTGCATTGATTCCGCCATAACACGCAGTTCAGAAACGTTTTTACAGACAGTTCCAGACGCGCCTCTCACGGCAGGCAGCCCAAAAAATCGCGCAATAGGTCCCGGTTTGTTTTCGGGCTTATCTTTAGACACTCCCGGACCTAACATTTGGGCAGCAGCGCAAGCTACTTCCCTCTCCGCCTTCATCGCTTTCAAAGTTTCCAAGACAGTGTTCCAGAGTCCACGAACCGCCTTTATTTCCTTTTCTTCCTTTTTATCCCCCTCTATTGTTTTCTGCCACATTGTTCCTCCACAATCTCGCCATTCCGATACGGAAAATAACATGCAGGTGTCAGAAAAGTGACCCCAACATTGTCCCAACTTAATCAACCTTATTAACTGCTTCACTGGTGCTTCTATCCCTCTCTTAGAGAGGATTCCAGTGAGCAACGTGGCCGCAGCTTCTGTTTCCATCACTGCGCCTGAGAGGTGAGGAGCGACCTCACACCGGAGTCTGCCCTGCTTCTTGCCCCAGGCAGCGCTTCTCTCAGCCGTGGTTTCCCAACTCCCCTCCTCTAGCTGCTTACCGCAGTCACGGAGACTTCATCAGTGCGTCCTCTGCTACCAGATGTCGGAGTGGGAGACGGACCCGGAGTAACGATGAATCTCAATATGAGTATGGTCGTTCTCCTTTATTCAGATTACTTAACAGGTTTATATAGAAGCTAAGCAAAGCACGCGCTAACAGCGACTATTCTATTGGATAACTATACTTGTCCACGCGCTTAAAACAATTATATGATTGGTACAAAGTTGCCGTTCACGCACTGTTCACAAAGGGGGTTTTATCAGCACTTTCCCAGGCTTAGTCCCGCTTATCTTGCTTTACCAAGTACTCCTTCTGCTGTTCTCAAGGGAATTTCACCTTGATCTCTGGCTCCCAGGCCCCATCAAAGGCTGGATTGCTCACATCAATTAAGCTGTGTCCTTTTTCATTTAACCATTCTTCCACATTTCATTCCCATTTGAAGTTAGATTCCTATTGATCTGCTCATATTTATGCTTATGTCACACACATTCATAGTTTTCACATGTATTGGATCATTTATTAACTTTCAAGTTCTTTATGACATGACATGGGTTGTCTCATAGCAAAAACAAGTATAGAACTTAAACCTGACTGAGTTTCCACTTAGCTGTTACAATAAGGATTTGGCATGGGGTTTATATCTAGAAATAATATTCTTTTATCCTATCACCTTTGCAATATCATTCTAAAATAAATTGGAATTACAGCATCATCTGGAGGGATGGAGGAAAGTTATCAAGGTTGTTCCCTCAAAAAAATGCACTGACCATTGAAAAACTAGCTTTCTCCCACCTTTATCTGCATCTGAACTTATTATTTATTTATCTGAATCTGAATCAACTCCACTTAAGGATAGGATGAGACTTCTTTACTTTGAGGGTGGTCGGACACTGGAACAAGTTGCCCAGAGAAGTTGTGGAGTCTCCATCCTTGGAGACATTCAAAACTGGACACAACCCTGAGCAACCTGCTCTAGTCAACTCTGCTTTGAACAGGGATGTTGGACTTGATGATCTCCAGAGGTGCCTCCAAGCCTCAAGTAGTCTGTGTCTGTGATTCTATGATTCTATGAATAAAATAAAATTTCTTTTTATTAAATTAGTCACCTTTTCAGAAAGGAACACATTTTATAGTAACTCATTGTACTGTTCTGTTTAGAACAATAAATTCCACATACCTAAAGTAGTAAGTCGTTGCAAGGATAATTTGCCAAAGGACAAACTTCTGCATAAGATTATCTTTACTCCAGCTGAGAACAACTTGCTTCAGTTGTATTTAGACACAAAGTCAAATGTTTTTTTCCACAGTGGCAACAAGATTCAAGCCTCCTGGACTACAGTGGTTCCCATGTTCTGAGTTTTATTTGTGTGGGGATTTTTTGCACCATGTAAATCTGCTTTGAATCTGAAGTCAAAGGATAAATATATGCAGAACCAGAGACCAGTACATATTTGGATGAAGATAGCTCTTCAAGTCTCAAGGTAGACTTGAAAACAAAATCCCAGAGGGCATCCCACTGAAGTGCTGCATTGGAAATTTAGTCTGGTATTATTCACAATCTTTGAAGAATGCAAAATTAGGAATGGGCCACTTGCAAAGAGTAAAATTAATCTAGTTTGAACAAAGGGATGAATTTTTTGGGTTCACATGGTAAGAAGAAATCTCCCATTAATCTTGTTAATTTACTGCAGTAGTGTCATGCATCTCAGTTCATTTCTACAGAGATTATGGGGATGTATGACTTTGACATATCCAGTTTAATTTGCCTGTATAAAACAAAACAGTGGTTCAGATATAAACAGTGAGTTAAACATAGCAGTCACACAAATACACAAATTACAGAAGGTAACAAGACCTGAAGAGCTATATCCTGGTTTTCAGCAACATATGTGCAACATCTCAGAGAAAATCCTAGTGACCTCAATTCAAATAACAGGACAAGAATATCTCAAAAAATGTTGTCTCTGAAATTAAAAGGTTTCTGTTTCAAAGCTTTTGCATGGCTATGATTATTGACAATGTATAACATAACAGTTAACAGCAATGTCCAGCTGCACAATTTGCCTGAGTTTTCTACCCTGCATGGGCCACTGTACATACAAAGTAAACAAATGGCCCCTTCCCTTGAAATTTACACAAAGTGGTACCCCAAGGAACGAAACACAAAGTGAAGAAATGAGATTAACAAAATGCTGTACTAAGTGTACACAAGACACTGACATTTTCAAAGGTCTACTGCATAAGCTTTCCTGTTCTTTTTATTGTCATCATTGAATGGAAAAATACTGAGATGAACACAGAAAGTTTATTCAATAAGAATATCTTTGTTATTGCTTTTCTCTTAGATAATCCATTTCCTTGTGTGCATTGTGTGAGTAATGCCACAATTTATCCTGCTCAGGTCAATTCTGAAACCTGTTTTCTCTTATGTATGACTTTTGAGTTCACTCACTAAATCTCTCTTCACCCTTTATTTTACATAAATGAGGGATTTACATTAGCTTAGCACTCTGCAGCACTGTTCACTAGCAAAACCACTTTTCTTGTCATTTGTTTTCCATGAAGCAAAGCAAAACTGTCAGGATATTACAAGAACTGTTTCAAGTCTCATTTTGTAAAATTACCATTGTTTAATGTTTTTAAGTACTTACAAAGTACCTGGTACTATATGAGCTTGATTTAGAGAAAAAAGATAACTAAAAGTCCGTCAACTATTTTTAGAACTCCCTGAAAAGTATATTTAGTTGTCAAATAGAATAAATCAAAAGAGAAGAACATGTTCCCCTTTTATAAAAAAAAGGTCAAAGTATATTTTGGTCAATAAAGCATGCATCCAAAGATGTAAATATTTAGCTGCTAAAACTATATTTTTGCTTGTGATTTCCCTCCCTGTATATTTTCTGTTCACCTAAGAGTTTTAAATCGCTGCTATCACTGATCAGTCTGGCACTATGGTGGCATTTGAGGTTGTATACTCATGGGTGGAGATGCTTGGTGATGGAGGGTACTAACATAAATGATCTGGTTCCAAGAGTGGATTTCAAGTCCAAACATGCACTTGCACTTCCTTTTGTTGCAAGATTTAATTTGCTGGCACCACATCTCTGCTAATAAGCCCCATTTACTGAACTAAGACACTTTGGCCTATGCTAATTCAGTGACCACCACTTTCATGCTAAGAAAATACAGCCCAAGTAACTTCTCATTAAAATTAATAGCTGTTACCATCCTTCCATCACCTGTGTTGTACCTTTCCTGCTCTTCTTTTTGTTCTTCTGCAAATGCTTCAAACTTTTATCTCTGCACATATACTCCCAAGCCTTACAGCCCTCCTTTCTCTTATAGCGTGCCATTCTTTTCACTCTGTGAAACCACTGGCTCCTTTTTCTAATGTTTTCTACTTACTATTGACTACAACCAGTTGCATTATTCAATGCAATTTAAGTGTTTGATGCACGTAGCCCATCCTCTATTTCTCTGCTTGCAAACACATCCCGAGCAGAGTCATCATTTGTCATTGTACACCAGCAATCTGCAGACATCAATTTGCAAGGTAAGGTTTGTTCCTGAATTGTTTATCTCAGCAGTTACATACTTTGAATTCGAGGAGTGTAATTTCTAACTCACAGGAAAGAAACTGAGTTCCAGGAGGAAAAGTTTTGGGGCCCTTGGGCTAGGAATCTGGTTCCCAGGTCTCTCTCTGGGATAAAGGGAGTTTTTGCTGTTGCTATTCATATTTCTCCGTAGTCAAAGCAGCTTGACTGAATCAATATTTTTTACACTGAATCTTGTTTGAGACAAGGTATAGGTGATTTTTATTTGAGCAGTGTCAGGATAATTAACAGTACCTGTTTTTCTAAGTTTCTATTGACTACCTGTAGGAAAACAAAACTAAAAATTTCTGGGTTTTAAACATTTTTTTATTTTTGGCATTAAAAGCATAGCCACCATTAACAATCAACACCTTAAAAGCTTTTAAAGCCTAAAACTGGAATTTAAATTCCTAAACCAGGAATGCATCCACCTGAAGTTCAGACCATCATTTAATATGAGCAGCTCATGTGACTGAAATGATGTTAAATTCTGACCACATTGCTATCTAGTAATTTGCTGTAAAGAAAATCTGTTTGGAAAACATGTAGATATGATAAAGAAAAAACTATTTCCAATTAATAGTATCAACTCTCTCTATTCTGTTTTCTTCCCCTTTTTATAGGACACATTGTGAAAGGAAAATATATACCAAAACAAACAAACAAATCAGTAAATTAATAAATCATCTGGCAAAAAATAAAAACTTACCCAAATGATTGAAATAGCTTTTAAATTTTATTCCAGTAAAACAATTCAAAGTAGTATTTTGTTGCATGGCTAAAGGTCTACCTTGAGCAGTTGAAGTCATGAGGTTGTTGCATACCCAAAGCATACATTAATTGCCCTATAAAAGAAACTTTTGTCTCACAGCTTAAATTAAGACTTCTTACCATGAAAAGTTTTGAGTCACATCATTCATGAACTATCGTTTGTGGTGGGATTCTTCTGATCAAATGTTAATCTCTAATGGGGACCTCAACATCAAAATTAGTCTTACAAGACTCCCTGTCTATTAAGAGAGAGAAATAAGCCCTTCTAGGATGGGTTTCATCCCATCATAAGATAAATGTCTAAAACAGTTAAAGAAAAGGATGTGTAGTACTGTCCTTTTTTGCCAGTAAACTACTTTAAAAATTCACCCTAGCCTTTTATCCTTCTAAGTTATATGGTATGTGATTTGCAACACTTGGTTGTACAGAAATTTTTATATGTAGTCCAATGAGTCAGGATTATTGCCGATACCTATTGCAAGCAGAGGTAAATCATCACCCCACTTTTTCTTTCTTCGTTGTATAGTGCCAGTGCTTTATGGCACTGCATTGAACTGAAGTTCATAGCCTTGTTTAGGTCCTCTATTTTATTTTTTCAGAAATACTAAATAACTAAAATTTCAGAAATACTAAATACTAAAAAAACTCCCTCCTGTACACAGGGGAGATATACACTTCAACACGAAACTTCTGGTGAAAACAATATATTGATGCACAGATTTGGATCAGACTGTATGCAGAAACGAACTTATTTTTTTGTTCTATATCATACTATAATAAAAATAGTGGTAAATAAAAATAACATATATTTCATGTTCACACACATACACACACCCCTATATATATTTATTTTTCATTTCTCAATTACTCATGTAGAAAGTACTTAGTAGAACAATCAGATGTGTCTTGACAGGAAAAAAAGCAGATTTCAGTTTTACAATGCTGTCAGGCTTCTCTGATGAACTTCTAAAGTAATCTAGGAAAGACATGATCAATAGAGTCTCATTACTTGGCTGGGTAGTTGCTGTTTGTATCAGAAACACAAATCACAAGAAAGGCTTATTAAAACAACCTATTAAAAATCTCAGACAGACAGACTGCTCTGCAGTATCTCCCACTAAGTCATGTAAACAGTACCAAGGAAATTACAAAATTGGAAAGCCTTGTTAAGGTTATTTTGTTGTCTTTCTGCTTGTAAGAACAGGATTTTTTTTCTTACTATTGTCTGTTTATGAATGCCTTATCCCATCTAGTCTGAAGTGAGTAAAAAAATAGAATATCTATCATTTCCTACAGCAGATAATTTCATATACTAGTAGACTTTAGTGCTAGGAACTTTATTCTTGCTGTTGAGTCTTTCTTTTTCTCGGTTTCATCCTCTCACTTATTAACTTTTTATTCTCATCTATCTGCCTGCTTTAAACTGATCATCCATTGCCACAGCTGATCACTGCCCATCACCAGTCCTTCTGCTGAACTAACCAGTTCTCCTTCCTTATCCTCCTAATAGGTGCATAGATAACAACTATAGTTCTGATTCAGCAAAGCAGATAAACACTGCTTAATATTAAGGAGGTACTCCTTATATTCCTTAATATTAAGGAGATGTTAAGTATGGTGATATTTGACTTAATAGTAAGGAGATACTTTTGTCTGCCCCTCATCATTGAAGTACTAAAGCAAGTGTCAGTAATCATACAATGCAACTGACCCTCCCATCCAGTATTCCCCAGCACCACCCCAATACTTTAGTGGGTGAAGAGGAGACCTGGCACTTGTGAAATCAAATTTTTAACTCCACAACCCCGAATAACTGTCCAGAAAATATCAGAAGGACCTTCTCTCCTTTTTTTCCTGCATAGGAATGGTTTAGTGTATGATGGCGACATTTATAGGCAATGTAATGATTTTGCAGTCAAACTTATAAATATACCACTGTTGACAGTTTTTTAATGTTTCATCAGTTACATATTAAGATGATGTGGAAGGACACATTTGGTAAATATTTGATGAATGTCATCAAGACAAGGGCAGAGTTACATATCTAAGAACTTTAAAATTAATAAAAGAAAGTTGTAGGATTTTTTTCTGAGCACAATCTTCTATTTCCTAAAAGGTCCTAAGGGGTACCCTAGGGAATGTTTACAAAGACAGTCACACAGAACTAAATTCATGCTGTTACTTTAGGAAGGGAAACACTGTTATTTTAATATCACTGGACACTTTAATGCAATTTAAAATGACTGAGATAATATATTCTCTTCATAATTTCAGGATAAAAGGTTTGCATGTCATTATGTTTATCATAAGCCTTGAGGCAGAATTTTACTAACACGCTGTTACTGTCCTGATGAAAAATAGTAAAAGCCAAAAATTTAGAATTTTCCTTGTCATTTAAAATGAACCTTTTTCTTCTACAGCAAACAAAGTATGGCTCTGATATTTAAATAATGGACCTTTTCACTTGCTAACAGCAGTCATTACTTGAAGATAAAAATAATTTTTAAAATAACTATAAAATAATTTTTAAAATAACTATAACAGATTATAATCCCATCAGTAAAAATAAAAATAAAAAATAAGACTGGATGCAGTTAGTGCAGAATAAGGTTAAGGATCTCAACATGAGATCAATAAAACAAATTAAAAGATACAAATTGTTATCCTTAAGTTATAGCTCATATTCATGTATCCCACTAGGTTTACGGTCCCCTTTCCCACAGTGTCTGACCATCAATTATGTTTGATTTTATGTATATAATGCAAATAATTTTACAAAGAATATCCTTATGTAAAAAATTACCACTAATAAAATTATTATTTCTCATGTTCACTTTTGTATATAATTATATATATATTTCATATTTTCCATGCAATCTTAATTCTGCCCATCTATTTGTGCAGTCTTGTTATAGAAATCAGTAATACTTTCTTAGCTAGACCTTCTAAATTTTTATTAAGCATACTTGACTTAATTTTAATAATGCCTGCACTGGTGTACAATCAGTCTTCTTGTAGCATTACATCCCTACCACTTGTGGGGATGCACAGTTCTTCAGATAACAGTCAAGAAAGATAATCTCCTCTGTCATCCCTACTTGTCTGATCCTCTCTCCCATCATCCATAAAAAGCAGAGAGAGTGGCTACTGACAATGATCCTTATTTTGTATGAAGAAAGCAAACCTGTCCAGGAAAATGTTACTCCACTCATTTTGACTCCTCTGCTTGCCCTCCTTCAACAGTGAGCAAGCTAAGAAAGGGAATGTGCCCTGCAGATTCACCAACACCATTGACAGAGGTATGGTTTCTGCTTTTGAAGACAGGCAGATTGGTCTCAAGAGTTGAGGAAAACAGGGCCCAGGCTATGGGAAGTTAGGATGTTGGAGGGAGACATATATCTCCTGGAGAATCATCTCTAATGATGAGGAGATATGACGCCAGCTCCGAACTTTTCTTCCTCAGTCCCAGGCTCAGACGAGGATCTAAGGATCTTTGCCTTGCCAGTTGGGCCCATGACTAATATGGAAAGGCACTTGAAAAGTATCACAGCAAAATAGACCCAAAATGTTAGGAAGGATGAACGCTCTGTGACACTGCATGGATCTGCCTTGGGTAGCTTATGAAGAAAGTTTGTTTGAATTGTCTCTGTATATGGCTGCAGAGAAAAAAAATCTTATCTGCAAATTGTTGTTCAGTAGGTAGACATTAAATTTCACCACAAATGGTATTTTGCAATAATTATTTGACTAACTTCAGCAGTTACTGAATATAGTGCCCATGGTTGAAATTAAAAACAGACAAATTGAAATGAAAAGCTGACTCTTAGCCAAAGCTGAAGGGATGCTGCTGATACCATCTGCTAGTACAGCCCACAGGAACCAGGAAACCATAGAATTAGCTTTATGTGAGGAATTATGTTTCATCTGCTTTTTAGGGAAGATTAACAGGAGCCTGTTGTCCAATTGCAATATTAGTACCCATTTAATATTGCTTCTGATTTTGCTAGGAGTGATTTTAAGTCTCTGTTGAGAAGTGTAAATGCTTTATCCAAATGACACAACTTTTGCTGCATTGAAAAACTAGGTGAAATCATAGTCATAACTGGTTTTCTTGTGCATTTTCCAGATGTGCTACTAATGATCCAGTCCTAGGATACCAAGAACGATTTTTTTTTTTTAATTTTTCTTTTGCAGTTCTAAATGTTGCTCTTTCTCTAGTAAGCAGCATCCTTATGTGCGGAGAAATCTTGAGTATTTTGAAGACTGTTACATGTGAGAATGAAGGAGTGAAAGTTTTGAGGGTTTTTTTTTGTCCTAGTCCAAATTATTTTTTTAGATACGAGACTCATTATTACATTAAAACATTCAAAAGATGAATTTGAATATTTTTTGATAGACTGTGGTAAAGTAAGCTAAAAAACAAAAGACTCCTAGTATATAAGAAAATCATAGAATCATAGAATTGTTTAGGTTGAAAAAGACCTTTAAGATCAAGTCCAACCGTTAACCTAGCACTGCCAAGTCCACCACTAAACCATGTCCCTAAGCACCACATCTACTTTAAATACCTAAAGGGATGGTGACTCAACCACTTCCCTGGGCAGCCTGTTCCAATGCTCGACAATCCTTTCAGTGAAGACATTTTTCCTAATATCCAATCTAAAGCTCCCCTGGCGCAACTTGTGGCTGTTTCCTCTCATCCTATCACTTGCTACTTGGGAGAAGAGACTGACACCCACCTCCCTACAACCTCCTTTCAGGTAGTTATAGAGAGCAATAAGGTCTCCCCTCAGCCTCCGCTTCTCCAGACTAAACAACCCCAGTTCCCTCAGACACTCCTCATAAGACTTGTGCTCTAGACCCTTCACCAGCTTCATTGCCCTTCTTTGGACACGCTGCAGCACCTCAGTGTCTCTCTTGTAGTGATAGTAGGGGCCCAACACTGAACACAGTATTCGAGGTGTGGCCTCACTAGTGCTGAGTATAGGGGCATGATCACTTCCCTAGTCCTGCTGGCCACACTATTTTTGATACAAGCCAGGATGCTCTTGGCCTTCTTGGCCACCTGGGCACACTGCTGGCTCATATTCAGGCGGCTGTCAACCAACACCCCCAGGTCCTTCTCTGCCAGGCAGCTTTCCAGCCACTCTTCCCCAAGCCTGTAGCGTTGCATGGGGCTATTGTGACCAAAGTGCAGGACCATGCACTTGGCCTTGTTGAACCCCATACAATTGGCCTCGGCCCATCAATCCAGCCTGTCCAGGTCCCTCTGTAGACCCTTCCTACCCTCAAGCAGATCAACACTCCCGCCCAACTTGGTGTCGTCTGCAAACTTACTGAGGGTGTACTCAATCCCCTTGTCCAGATCATTGATAAAGATATTAAACAGAACTGGCCCCAGTACTGAGCCCAGGGGAGCACCACTTGTGACCGGCCACCAACTGGATTTAACTCCATTCACCACCACTCTTTGGGCCCAGCCAATCCAGCCAGTTTTTTATGGCACAAGTCTGAGACTTGGGGGTTCAGATGTGGCACCCTGTGCCTTCTGCAGACAGAGTAATGATATTCTGGGAGGGAATAGAAAACATCCTCCAGTGATCTTGGAGCCCAGCAGAACGTTAATATAAAAAGAATGTGATATAAATAGAACAAAAATAGCTCTAGCCATACTTGTGAAATAAGTCAGAGAACTGATTAGAAGAGAGTTTTTCACTAGTGTTATTACTGAAGATGTAAAATGAACCGTGCATGGGCAGAACATTTCCACCTAAATACCTGATGTTGAGCCTGAACCCCAAACTGGTGAATTCTGTCTGATGGCTCAGTGATCTTAAATGGAGCCTGAATTAGGAGCAAAGTTAGCTATTGTCCTTGGCCTTAACAGCTTCTACATAGTTTGACTCTAGAGATGTGCAGGGAGTGAGGGAGGTTTATAACATTCAACACTGAGATTTATGTTTTCCTAACTGTGCTAATATCATGCGGTTACCAAAAAAAGCAACTGACACAAGGTAAAGTGTGAGCTAGTCTTTTTATATCAGTCAGATCATCAGCCAGATGCTGGCTTCTCAGCTAAATGTGAGTTCCTGCTAGCTCCACAGATGATTTTGCTAACTGCAATAGCAATATGTATGCGCTTTTCTTCCAGAGACAGGCCCTAAGGCTCATTTTGTTATTCCCTGTGTTGTGCTTTTTATTTTGTTTTTTTTTTCAAAATTAAAATCCTTACTTAAAGGTAACTTTGCTTCTTTGTGTGTATGTGGGGTGGGAAGGGTTTTAAAAATCACATTTCAGGGCATTTTCCATCAGGGAATGTCCTGAGTCTTTATGGACTATGGGATAAAGAAGCCACATATCCTCTGTGTTATTCATCTTGTACTGGATGTAGAAACTCCAGTGGTGTTGGTATGGGAGAAAATAGTTTCCAGCAAAGAACACAGTCATGGTTTGTAGAATCACTTTCTGCTTATCTAATAAATTTGCACATAGAAATCCCATCAGGAATTAATGCATTTTCTACACAAGGGCTGTATTCCCAATGCACTATATGTTAGAGCAAAGCAGGACAGGTACTGAATGAGAATATTTTCACTAAAGGAAATGAGGTCTAAAAGAAAGGGTTATGTCAAGAACAGGATAAATTCAGGGCTCCAATGAAGTCAGTTGCCAATTTTTGTAAATTATGGATTAACCAGTACAGCAGAGTTTTTTCTGCTCATTTTCAGTGTCAAAGGATCTCTAGCAATAAGAGGCAGGCTCCTGATTTTCATGCTCTATGAAGAGGACTACATCTCCAGTAATTACTAACCCCATGATCCATCACTAACAAAAAAATGCACTGCCAGTGATTTTGTTCTCACTGCCCGGCATCAGGTCAAGATTTTGTTGTTATCCACAAAGCATTTTTACTTAATGTACAACCTTTCGGATTAGTATCTTTGTGTTCTTTTATGGACAATAGGTTGTTTTCAGTTTATTTATTAACAGGATTTACACCACAATGACTAAGACTCCTGCTGAAACAAAGTCTTTGTATTGTAAATTATTTCCAATGTATCCAGTTCCTGGGTTTCCGTTAAACAAGAAATGACTCTTGTAAATGAAACTGTTTACCATGCCAATTACTAACACTATGATATCTTATTTCAGATTATGTTAATCAGAGAAAATGTAACCTTGAGTGTTATTCTCCAGTCTGGAAATCTAATTGAAATGATGGCCAGAAAGTTCTTATTTCTCTTCCTTTTGAACCTATTCTAGAAGCTGCATAAAATTATATAACAATCTAAGCATTAACCAGGGAGATAATAATACATAGTTATAAATCAGATAATTTTATATCTCAGCAGATTTATTAATCTGAAAAAAATCATTTGAAGCAGTGGAATTTAATAATTATATTCATACTAAATTACTTTCTGAGGCTAACCTCTTGCTAACGCTACTCTAAATCTTTTTAATTTTTTTAATAAATGAGCTACACAGGAAAATTTTTTAAAAAAAAATGCTTAAGAACATCACATAACTACAGTGTTGCCATTTTTATGAATAAGGTACACCCTTGTGTTGCTAGACTGTCTGTGCTATTTTAAGCCCATGAAATATTTGGAACAGATACTTCCCATCACATTGTGCAAATGCCAGGTGTGAAATATAGGTTCAATTTAAGACAGTACGACTCTTTTCACTGACTTCAGTGGGGCTAAGATTTCTCCCCATGAATTCAGCTTTCAGTATCTTGTTGTTTTGACTTCATATACAGCCAAAAGCAAGGGTTGATGTACGAGTAGCATTTAGCCAGTAGTAGCCCTAGGAAGTACCATAACACATCTAAATCATAACGTCTTTCCTACTTCTTTGCTTTCAGGGGTTGTAATTTGCTGCTCATCTACAACAATATTAAATTGCTTTACCCTTCCTATATATGCACTTAGCAACTCAATTTCTCCACATTGAATAGCAGAGTCATAGACTAGTTTGAAACTTATTTCGAGCCTATTCCTCACATGAGCCTTTTTGCTATCTGGGAAAGGAATAAGTGAGCTCTACTTGCTTTATGCTATAGAGACATAAAAGAAATTCCTACTATTTTTCAGTGAATGTCATGATGGGAGATGTAGCCTGATCAGTCTCCTCCAACAAGGCTAGAAGTGTGAAGTATCCTTTACCATCAAACGAGTATTATGTATGACTTAAAAGTGAAAATATTTTGTCTTTTATTTTTTGCCAAAACTTTTCAGTGTTTCCACCCAGGATCTTTCCCCCCCCTTTTTCTTTTCTCCAGATATGTTTTACAGGAATAGGGAAAGGATGGGAAAGAATAGTATTTCTAATCAAGCTTTGGGCTTAAGGGATCATACTAAATTTCTTATTTTGTATTTTCTTTAAATGTTATTGCTGAAAGCAGCCAGATTGACATCCCTAGAACTGAAACTATAGGACCAGTAAAACACTCTGACTGGTTTTCAAGCTTTGCTGTATTTTCTCTCTTATATGTTTCTTGGCCAAATATTCAGTCTATAGGTACTGATTTTAAATACCTATCTGCCTAAGTAACAGTCTTGTGGAACTTCATAAAAAATATACAGAACGAATGCAAAGTCTTCAAAGCCAAATGAAGAATCGGGCCAAAATATTCAAGGAGCATTCTCCCTTTCTCCTACTGTCAAACAATTTCCAGAATTTAAGAAAACAATGTTTTCTTAACAGTTTAAATACCTTTATGCCATTTCCTAAAGGAAAGAAAACAAGACTAACCTTGCATTGGATTTAGAAAAATTGACCAGGAGTGAAAGAAAAGTACATGGAAATTTTTGAACTACTCTTATTTTTGTGAATCTGGTAGTGACTCTTGCTTCTACAGCAAATTACTGAAAATGCTTAATATGATATGGAAACTGCTTCAAAGGGAGTTGGAATTCTCCCCAAAAGGATTTCTTTTTCCTTGATACACTGTCTAAGATGAAAAATTACCAGTTTCAGAATATCAGGTTTCTAATTTAGTGTCTGAATCTAAGGTAGGTAGTTAGGATCAATAATACCGATCATGGCTCACAAACACATGATAATGCCTGTCTCATTTTAATCCTTTTGCATCCGAAACCTTTCCAACCTCGAGGAGTCATGACAGCACGTAATACATAATCTACATTCATGTGTTCTGTTCAATATTGTAACAGCCAAAGCCACACTGAAGAGAAATATTTTATTCAATTTTGAAGAGAGTTAGCTTATTTTAATGTTATATTTATTGAATACAATGACCTAAAGAGAAAAGTAGCAAAGGCATAATTTGAAGCCAGTGTTGAAATTACCCAATTTGTGTTCAATAGAGAAGTAGCTAGAAGAGCAGATGATTTTGGAGAATGATGTGGTACTTCAAACATCAGGGAAGTCTCAGAGGCACTGCACTACAAACTGACCTAGTATTCCTCAGGCTGTTTTCAATGGCATGGTTTTATTACATGTTTTGGTACCTAGGACTACACTGACAATAAAGTCCTCCAGTGTTTTATGAAGGCACTGGAATAGCTAAAAAGGAATAAACTTCTTCCTCTTCATCCCCTGTGTCTGTTCCCTGGGTGTTATGGAAATGATCCTTCCATTGTGGATGAGGGGGAGATAGGCATCTCAGTGTGAATTAAGCACCTAACATGATCAGATATTTTAAAAACTATCTTTAAGATTGCATATGCATTTTTAGATACTTTAAAATACCTACTATCCTTTGAAAAAACCTCTCAGCTGGGAACCTGAATCTTGCTGTATGACAATTTTTTACAAATGGTGCTGAAGCATTTAGGTCACTTCAGTGTTCTTGCAAATATTAACCATGGCTAAAAAAACAGCCACAGTCCAAGTAAAATAATTCACAGCTGAGTCATAACACCTTATTGGGATACAACACTGGACTTCATGACAATGATTACATTATAAATGCCATATGACAGTTATCTTATAAATCGGCACACATTCTTTTCACGATACATTACAAATTCTCACTAGGTTTTGCCTTCTCCCTAACTGAATGGGACAAAAAATATAAGTTATATGTTATTGTACCATAAAATAAAATTGCAATAAGTGTTGCTGAAAGACAGGAAATTACAGCAAGTTCTCAAGAAAATCCACTTTGTACATTGGGGTGCTGCCATGTCTTTGCTTCTAGTGGATTTTCTTAGTAGAAATGCCTCAGGCCTGATAGATATGTTTAATACTTTGCTCACTGAGGTATGCAGCTGTGTATTGAACGACAGCTAGCTGATGCCATACTGGATGCAGTACATTTGAAAAAACAGTCTTGACATGTTTGACATAAATTAGTCATATAAAAGGCATCATTGCTAAACTATCTGAACATAAAACAAAGTTCACTTAATATTGCTGAATGAGCTGGTTAGGTAAGAGTCCTGTAGCTGTCCTTATTCCATCAGTAAACACAACTAGAAGAAGAATTATAGGGAGAGACCAGGCAAAATGGAATATACCTTTCAGCTGAGCAGAACTTAGTGGAACCAAGATAGGATCTGATGCTTCATTTTTGAAAGTGCTTGAAATCAATGGCAGTTTTGGCTAAATAGGAGTTATCAGACTCTTTAGCACTTAACTATATGAAACTCACAGTTAAGGCTGAACAGATATATTTACTAAGCAAAACCTAGATTTTTGGAAGTGTGATCATGATAGTCTGATAGAAAATCCTAAAAGGAACAAGGCTCCATTTCACACCTGCAATGAGACAATGTGAAAGGGTGGCTGAATCAGTTCAGGTGGGAAAAAAAGGGGTGAAAGGGGGTGAATATTTTAAAAATACATTGCAAATTGAATAATGTCTCTTAAGTCTAGCCACCTGGAAGTTAGGAACCAATTCTCGACTTGTTCTCTAGCTTCCTTTTATACTCAAGAGAAGAGGTAGATACCCCTGGACCATGTGCACCACCTGCTTTGAATTTCTACTTTTGGAATGGTTGGATTGCTCTCTGAATGTGTTTATCTCTATTGATTACAGAAAGGGTCTGCAAACAACAAATTTGTTTAGAAACTTATTTTTAACCTTCTTAAGTGTAGTGGGATGAATCCCACCTTGAGCGTGTTAAAATTGCTTTCTTGATAAGACAGAAGTGTAAGATAATTTAACTAATGAAAGACAATGCAGTGAAACTGCATTTTGCAAATGTCCAAAGAGTTGACCACCATCATAGGCTGATTTTTTTCAAAACCACTTAGAGAGCTGAGACACATTCCACTTTGTAGCTCAGTCCTAATCCTAAGAGAAGTTACTAACTGCTGACCTCAGCCACGTTGGCTGATTCACAAATTGTTACAGCTAGGATGTCAGCTGACATCATATATAAGCACGATAACTGGAAGACATTTTCAGTGTAATAAAATCTGTTTTATTTTATAGAAGACATTTTCTTCTCTTGAGTAGCTCTGTTAGCATGCACTTACTAATCTATGACCTCTTTCTACCTTTTTTTACCTGTTTCTAAAGTTTCTGCTTTTCTTTTTTCTTTTGAGGACTAATATTATCACTTTCATTAGAGATCATCAAGTCCTGAAACTAAACTTAAGTAGCAGCATCTGACTATTGGGCAAAACGGAAAAGTCTGATTCTACGACACCACACTGAACAATGTGTTACCTCTGGCCCATGTATTTAACACCAGAAATCATTTTATTTTCTGCAAAATATCCCATAGGCATATTTGGTTTGTTTTCACAGGAGACTGTTATGTAACAGCAGACAAGGCATATTCAGATAGTAATGAAAAGAGTCATACACTAATTCTGTTCTTTCTTTGAAATAGCAAGGCTAACATCAGTTCTGGTGTGGAAAACATGTAGCTGTGGGCAAAATTTCAAGTTAATGTGCTCTTCGGAGAGGAGTTTTGTTCTTTACCAGCTAAAATTGTCTCTCTGTGTCTGGTTCTATAGCTACCCTCCCAGGGGATCAGGAAAGTGGCTCCTCATGCATAGCTGTTTCATGGTAAAGCTATCTGAAGATACATTCATAGGGCAAATCAAATGGTACAGTTCAATCTTAGGGCTAGAATAGCTGAGCTATATGAATATCTAATGAATCATGGTTTGTTTTCCTTTGTTTTGTACATAGTAGCAGCAGTAAATACCCAAAGTGATTTTCACAGCTTTTATAAGAGAATACAACATTTTGGCCTTCCTCAAGAAACACATTCTCATATGATTTGTCATGTCCAAAACATTCAGAAAAGGCATGACATGGCCATAAAGGACAAATTAGAAAGAATTCAGTTTGACTGACAAGAGGAAAGCAGCTTTTGTCTGCCTGACCCATGTCAAGTATGGACAATGAGCCAATGTAAAGGTCAGTGTGAACAACAGCCATGGGGAATTTCAGATTTCCAAAGACAAAGCAGTACAGCCAGTAGTTGTGAAGTCTGTAAAGCCTGAAATTAATGAAACACTTTCTGAAACTCATTTTACACTTAGCAGAGACTCAAGTGTCTAACATGTTTCAACACATTTTCTGCAAACTTTTTGCCTTTGCATCACTAATGGAATTTTAGGTCAAATTATTTGCTTCATTTTCCTCTATGTGGCAGGCAGATATCTTTTACAATGGATAATTTTAGAAGTGTGCCTCCTAATTTACTGAGATGGTTTCAATGTTCCCACAAACATGTCCTAACTGCTTAGTCACTCATTAAGCCACCAATATTATTGCTATGAACAGCCTGGAGAAGGAGACAATTAGAATTCCATTTGCTTCAGAAGTTATGTGAACATATTCATAGCATACAGTTAGATGAAAGGCAATCCAGAGAAGAAAAAAGTATATATTTTATGTAAAAAAAGCAGTCTGGGGGGATTCAAGCAGTTTTGTGTGATGTTTCAGATATGCATGTGCCATTAAATGCAAATGTCCTTTGTATGTGTGGGCATGAAAATTGACTTAAACACAGAAGTCTACAAAAAAGCAAAATACTAGCTGACTAGCTTTGCTGCCTCCGAAATTGTCTGCTTGAATGTAACCCGTGTTTGTTGCAATTTGATGACTGAATAAACTCTATTACTGCTTATCATAACTTCTGTGGCTGTGTCATCTCAAAGACAAACTCAGTGAGGATCAGACCCATGATGTGCTAGGTTCTGTGAAAGTGAATTGGAAAATATGACCTCTCTCTGGAACAACTCAAGATTCAATTTCAGACATAGCAGACAAGTGTAACAAACAATAGCCCCATCTCACAGTTTCATCTCTAATTATTTGTTTGCAGAGTGCAATAATTCATTGTGGACCCACACTTCAGCAGTAAATTAATACTCCCACTCTCTGTGCTGGCTCAGCTATTGTGACTATAAGACCAGAATTAAAGTTCTGCCCCATGTTTTCAAATATACTTCCACCCTACTCACACTCCAGTAGCTTCTACAGGAAGGTAAATTCATTATGCATTCTGAAGAGGAGATGCAATCTGAGTTACAGTCTACCAGTGTCCCAAAGGGAAACAAATAAAAACAATCTCTCTGAGTATGTTGCATTTTTTACACTAATTATTTCCACTTTAGATTTTACCCAGAAAAATGTATATCATATTCTTGAAGACTAACATATAGTAACAGCGGAAATAAATATTCCTTAGACAACTGATAAAGTTGAAGGTTCTTCACAGCTTGTAAACAACTTAGATTTGCATGGCATGTAAAAAGGCACAAAAAAGGAAATTGATTACAAAACTGAAAATGAGAAAAACAAAATCCCAATAAACTAAATTAACAAAAATCAAAAAGGGCAAGTTTGTACCAGTGACCTTAGCTGACCTCCATTAGAGGGTAATTACTACCCAATCAATAGTCCTTATGCATAACTACGGACACAAATGGTCAATGGAAAGTGATAAATGAATGGTGATCAATAAACATTACAGTCTGGCATACAATTGTCCAAGAAGTGGGGGAGAATATATTACTTTTTGACTTTGGAAAGCCAGGATTGAATGAACCAGGATTCATCACAGTTTGGGATTTAAGCAGTTTCCATGATATAACAACATCACCATTCTTTTTTAAATCCTTCCTATACAACTGAGTTAAATGATCTGGTTACAACGTGGCTGCTTAATGATCAGCTTCAGTACAATTCCATTTTGTTGGTATATGGATTGCCAACATTCCTCAAGAACCCCTACATAGTGGGGTTCTTGTGGGGTCTCATAGTGGGGTCTCTTGCATAGTGGGGTCTCTTGTGGGGTCTCATAGTGGGGTCTCTTGCATAGTGTTTGTGAAAATAAACATGCTCCACTTAGCTGTTTGAGATCAGAATCAAATCAAAATATTGTTTCTTTGCCAGGACAACAGAAAAGAGAGAAGCAAGGTCCTAAGCCTGAGAGCTTTTGTTGAGATGCTGAACCTCCTGTTGACAGTGGATATACAATTTCAGGGGCCTAAACCAAAGTGCAATGAAACATCTGATGAAGGGGAGGAAAATCTCTTTTATTGAATCCAAGCAATTGAATCTTGCCCTTGATGAAGACCCAACTGCAAAAAATAATTTAGTATTATTCCCTGATCACTGCTAGAAAATCAGTCATGAGCAGTCCTTCAGAGTTGTACTTTATATTTCAGAAAATGTTCCTAATTTGTAATTTTTGCACTCATTTACATTCGCTGAGAGACAGCAGTCAGTCAGCTATATAATATAAAACACATTATCGCAGCTTCACACATATACACTCCTCCTCCTGCAGTCAAAGAACGTTGATGAAAATTATCCCTGGGACATAGTTTCTACAAACAGCACATGAATTTTTATACAGGTAATTTTAACTATTCCTTGTGATCCTGGCCAGGATCCACTCCTAAGTGTGTGGCTGGTCAGAATCAAAAATAGAATCAAAAAGGATTCACATAAAAGAATTACAATTTTGGTAATTTAAAATTGGATTAGGAAGTCCTTCCTCACAAAGAGAAAGACAACAGACTTACTATTGTAGAAATATGGCAATCTGTCTGATAGATCTTCCTAAAACCAGTTCATGTTCCTAAAACCAGACAGTTCATGTACACTGTCTTGAAAGGTGCTTAGATGATTTCAAAGCAGATACACTGCTTTAATCAAGAGAATGCACAACTTCTTGATTCCCTCAAAAATTAATTTTTAGAAGAATTTTACCTATTCTAATATTAACCACAAATAATAGTATAAATCAAATTACAATTCTATTGCTAATACTGCCTTTAGATCTCATCCCTCTGGGTGCCCAGAGCATATTACCCTGATTTTTAGTGATACCAATAACATATTCCTTGTTCAAGTTGGTGAGTTCACCAGTGTGGTTCCAAGAACTTCATCAAGATTAGTTGCCTGAATAAATGCTATGGGGTAAGAGTTACAATGTTACAACATCAAACAAAGCAAAATAAAGTTATCTTCTTCCTCCCATCTTTTTCTATACATTTTTCACTAAGCAGTAGGATTGTTTAAGATTGTTTGGTCAGAATGGATGAATTTGGATTTCCAAATATGACAACAACTTTGATTGCCGTCCCCCCATCCTTTTGCTTTCCCATGATTAATTTGCTATTATGAATAGTCAGTTTACATCTGGACATGAAGCTCAGAGTGACACCAGTCTCTGAATCATTTTACCCTGGGGTAGTGGTATCATCTGTTCCACCATTACCTACATTATCTAAATTGCATGAACATGTTTATGCACAGCTAATGGATTGTATTGTAAGGAATAATGTTTTGGCTAGACATAAACTGGTTTTAGACCTCATTCCATGATAAATATGTTAATAGCCTTTACTCATGATTTCTTTGTACCTCCACACAGTGCACAATTGGCAGGCAGTATTGTTGGTGACTGATAGTATCTTTATAACATTAGATTTAGATTAATGTGGCCTTTGATTAAAACACCTCAAACTTTCTGCCTGTGCTATTCCCTTGTTTGGGATTGATTAAAGAGATTATGATGTGCTTTCTTAGGTAGGGCTGCATGACTAATTACTGGTGGTTCTCCTTGGAACAACCATATTCATGAAACTGATTGTCCACACTTTATGGACCTCAGTTCTATGACTTTTATTCAGTAAAACAGAACTTAGTCCTGTAAAGTCAATGGGACTGCTCCCATGAGCAGCTTCAGATAGCTTATCCATTCAGTTTAATCTCTCCAGTTAAAAACTGACAAAGGTTTGTGTGAGAGCAACATACACATTTGATGTCCTTTAAGTAGCTCATCAAAGGATCTGCAACTGTTTAAGGAAATATTCCTCTTTGTTTTCTACTCATCCCAAAGGTAAATAGCCCTTCTAGTGCCTGCAAGATTTCTCCAGTGCATTAGCTCAGTTCTGCTGAGGGAGAGGATCTGTCCATTCTTCAGATAAAGCCCTTCTTGATTAAGAAGAGTAGATTTGCATGAACCATGGCAGTTGGCCTCAGAGCCAGAGAACAGACCATGGGGCCTGTTCTTTTCTTTCCTGATATAGCTGTGTTCTTTATCCCTCACTGTGGAAGTTCATGCTTCCAGCACTGAAGTCCCCTGTTCATTCCCTGGTATTAGATTAGAGCATAGTCTCCACTATATTTATTAATTAAAATTACATTATATGTGCACATATGTATGTACATATATATATTCTATATGTTTATGTCACTATATATTTACTTCAGCCTGTACTTCACGTGTGTGTGTTATGTTCGAGTAGCAGCTGAGACCCCGTGCAGTTCCTCAGAGAGACAACGAGGTTATGCATGTCTTTCATGTGGACTTGCAAAGCCGGGTTAAGACGATGTTACCTACCATCCTCCAAACATTGGTAGATTCTACATAAATAGTAAAGTTCCAGATGTGGGTTTACTAAGGAGCCAATATGGCTTTGATCTCCTCTGTTAGCACTGGCTGGTGTAGTGTGTTTCCATTACACTTCTGTGACTCTGCAACTTCATAGTGTCTTCATTTATATTGGGACTGCAATTCTCCCTTCTGTCCTGTAACTTGGTTATTAGCAACATGTAGTAGATATTTATGACTTATTTGTATATTAAGTTGAGAGACTTAATGTAATGGCCATTATTATCATTACTAGTAGTATCACAGAGAAGGGATTATCTGTAATATGGCAATATCTGTAATGTGTGACATAAGGAAATGTGTGCTCCTTGAACATCTATAAAGTAAAATCAATCCTTCCTTCTGCACTCCCCACATATTAAATATAATAAGCCTAGCTGCAGATGTATGATAGGGGAAGCTTTCTGCTTTAGCAGCTTTCTGCTGTCCCTCCTTCCTAGTTATTGTAATTGGATAATGTTCTAGACAGTATCCTGGTAATAGCAGAAAAGTAGAAGGTGATGGTCCTCTTGACATATGACCTTATCAGAAAATCATCAAATGACAATGTTTCTCCCCAGGAATAATAGCCCCTGTACTTGTTAACATTTGCAACATGGAGGACCAAATGCATTGCAGAGAAACAACATCCTGGAGGTCAGAACTCAGGCAAGGTAAAAGCAATTGCTTTTACAAGTCAAATGTTTTAACTATGCTAATCACTTCTGCAACCACAGCTTGCAGCGTTAGTTTTTCTTTCCTTTAATTTTGCAAGATTGCTGCACAAGGATAACATTTCCTGATCACGATGTGCACTTAAATGGGATCCAACTTTGTTTCTTGCTCTGTTGAAAAGAGACTTCATATGCAAAGAAATAATGCACTGAATTCCCGTGTACCACCTTCTATGCCCAGGAACAGTCAGTCAATCAAGCCACACAATATTGAAAGAGGTTAAATGTCCTCTGCACACTGTCATAATTCACCAAATATATCAGGCAATAAAATCCTGTGATAACTCACTTTTCATGACAAACCTTGTAATGAGAAGTGAAAATGGGACAAATTCATCTATTCACTTGACATAGATTGTAACTAGGAGAAAAACTAGCCCAGAATTAACCCATTCTTGTAACGATCACACAGGTGAAAACAGATGTTTCTCATGGCTGTAGACTTGAGTGGTGGTTCTTGATTTTATTTACCTTCTTTTCTCTCAAGTACTGTCTCGTCTCACTCGGTGGGTTGCGAGAGGGGTGAATCTTTTCGATTCCCTAATGGTTTGTGTACTGACAAAAGCCGATCTCTGCTCGGCAGAGCCGTGTGGTCGGTAGAGTCACAACAATGACTCAGAGGAACAGTCTGACTATCAATTTTATTAACTGGCGAATTCCACAAATGGACAAACTTAACGAACTGGCAAGCTCAACGAACGAACAGAGGCGATTTGGCAATGGAGCTATTTTCCGGGCAACCCGTCACAATTTATCCCAAACTTGCATATATTGGAAGAGCAGAGGAAGAGAGAAGCAGGAAAAGGAAAGAAAAAGAGAGGAGGAAAGAGAAAGAAAAAGTATCACCACCCTTGGATCCCACGATGATGATGACAGACGTGGCAATCCTCCAGTGGTGGGCGTGCGCGCTTCCCTGGGGGGCATGGGCATGTCTTTTATAAGCTAATCCCTGCCTCCAGGTACGCCCCTTCAGGACTTACATGGTTCTTGTTCTAGAAAGTTCTCAATCTTCTGCGCAGGTGCTGGGGGAGGGGGGTGGTCGCGAGGGGTCTCTCGGGCGGTTGCAAGCCCCTTCCTCAGATCAACTCTGTGTGACCTCTGGCCATACATGGTAAGGTCCGTCGGAACCCGGAACCGCGCATCCTCTGACGCGCTCTCCAGGTCCCGCTCTCGCTCTCCCCCACCCTATGCTCACCGACCTGCCATCGCCATGCAAATAGCACCTCGCCTCGCCACAATGTTTGAGACATTAACTCTTTCAGTCTCTCACAAGTACCTCTCTACCATCTCTCACAGCAACCCCATGCAACGCTACAGGCTTGGGGAAGAGTGGCTGGAAAGCTGCCAGGCAGAAAAGGACCTGGGGGTGTTGGTTGACAGCCGCCTGAATATGAGCCAGCAGTGTGCCCAGGTGGCCAAGAAAGCCAATGGCATCCTGGCTTGTATCAAAAATAGTGTGGCCAGCAGGACTAGGGCAGTGATCGTGCCCCTGTACCAGCACTGGTGAGGCCGCACCTCGAATACTGTGTTTAGTTTTGGGCCCCCCACTACAAGAGAGACATTGAGGTGCTGGAGCAAGTTCAGACAAGGGCAACGAAGCTGGTGAAGGGTCTGGAGCAGAAATCTTATGAGGAGCAGCTGAGGGAGCTGGGATTGTTTAGCCTGGAGAAAAGGAGGCTGAGGGGAGACCTTATTGCTCTCTACAAATACCTGAAAGGAGGTTGTAGTGAGGTGGGGGTCGGTCTCTTCTCCCAGGTAACAAGTGACAAGAGGAAATGGCCTCAAGTTGTGCCAGGGGAGGTTTAGACTGGATATTAGGAAATTTTTCTTCACTGAAAGGGTCATCAAGCCTTGGAACAGGCTGCCCAGGGAAGTGGTTGAGTCGCCATCCCTGGAGGTATTTAAAAGACGTTTGGATGAGGTGCTTAGGGACATGGTATAGTGGTGGTCTTGGCAGTGTTAGGTTTACGGTTGGACTCGATGATCTTAAAGGTCTTTTCCAACCTATACGATTCTGTGATTCTGTGATTCTGTATGACTAGAGAGCAGTAACTACAAATGAATGAAAAGAAACATTTGAAAGTGTCTAGCTATCTCATGCCTATTTCCATGGAACAGAAGAGCAATCCAGACTTCCATTGAATTTAGATGCATAATTGAACCACTGCCTAATAGCTGTTCCCCCTTTAAAGAAACCTGACTTCTTGTTTTAGAATTTTTAACTCACTAAATTCACATATGCTCAGCTGTCACAAACAGATAACTTCTCCCCATTTTATGGAAACACTATAGGTACAGAACACATAATACATTTAATGATGAACTGCAAGGTAATAAGAAAATGAAGGGAATTAATTAGTCCTATCTTCAAAAAGATGGTGCCACAATCCAAGTGCCTATAGCCAGATCCTAAGATTAATGCAGTTTTACTTCTTGGGTAGATGATGGGACTAAAAAACCTGGAAATCAACAGATATGAGTAATGCAACTTCTCCATATATTTGCAAGAAGCCATGCAAGATACTGTTGAAACAAGGCCATTTCTGAAACGTCTTCTGTATCCAGTATTTAAAGACTCTCATGAGGGGTCTCAAATGACTAGAGAGGCTTTTGCACCTTGATCTTTATAAATGCGAAGCCTAAATACCTTAGACATCTCAGGAGAATAGAGCAAAATGGTACACAGTATATCACAAAAATATAGGGGTGGAGAGGTAGCTAAACTACATAAAATGATATAAAAGCAGAAAGCTTAAAAATATTAAGACTATGGCATTGCTGACACATTCTGGAAAACTGCATCATGTAGTATCAAAGTGACTTCTGCCCATCTTGTCACAACACATCAGCTTGTCTTTTGTTGCTATGTCTGTTGACAGCACACTATGTGATGAAGCATGACATAATATGGAGGACAATATGAAATGAAAAGGTAACCTTTTGTGACACGTATTGCATTAAAACACCAATAATACAAGTAACCAATAACATTTCAATCTCCTCGGAGGATTAGAACGAATGCCTCCCATTGTTATACGGGAACATGTGTTTACAGATTTGAGTTAAAATGAGTTTTCAAGTAAATGGACCAGTATCCTGTTATTTCGAATGAAAGTAAGATCCTCTTACACTGAGGATCATTTTCTCTCACAATATATGTCATTCTGTTCTCTTGTATGGTGTCAGTAGCGAGATCTATTCCCCAGCTAGCCCCTTTTCAGGAGAGAATGGAAGTGATTTGGTATCTACTGTGATATGTATAAGAAACTTCTGAGGGAAAACCAGAGTAAAAAGACTTCCACTCTCCAGAGATTTGGAGTTCTCAGAGGAGCAGAGCAACCCCCTCTGCCTTTCACCATTGAGTTTAACAGGAGTGTCCTTAGCTGGGAAGGAGTATAGACATAAGAAAAAAAAGAAGAAAAGAAGATGGTAGAGGGAGCAATACAGAAGAAATGGCAGGAAAAGACTGATGGCAAAACAGCAATAAGGAGAAAGAAAACAGATGAAGATTTACTAATAAGAATGATAAAGAATAACAAAGCAACAATTAATGGAGATTGGAAACCATGGGAAAATGTGCTTGGAAGCAGACAGTTCAAACAAAGGCACTGATGTGAAAAAGAAAGCTGGAAAAAGAAGAGGAATTGGAAAGACTGGAATATTCAAAAGAGAAAAAGGACATGCAGCCCAGAGGGAGGCCCTCTGTTAGTATTTCAACCATTACTTACATTTCATCACATCTCTGTAACAGCAAGTAATAAATTATTTTTAATTCCTGTGTTTCTTGACTATGAAACAGAGCACTGGGACAGAGTATTCTGTCATGAAATATTATATTTATTACTAGATTTTTTCCTGACACAGTCTGCTAGAAACTGCTTTTTTTTTTTTCTTTTTTTCTTTATATAGCATCTATTCCAGATATGGCTAACTACCTTTTATTTCTAACCTTACACTACATACATTATTATTTAGCATACCTCCTATATTATATTTTTGTCATATTGTCTGTCTCTGAGAAGCTTGGAGCCTACATTCTTTCATACTTCTTAACTGGCCCTAAAAAAAATGTTTCTGAAGAGCCTGATCCTTTGCTAAGGCATTGATACAGCTTCTAGGATCCAAACTATCTTTGCATTTGTTGTTTGCACAATTATGCTTATTTAATGCCAGTGCTGTTAGTGCTTTGAAACTGTTAGTGACAGATATTTATAAAAATATAAGCGGTAGGAACAAGGTGAATGGAGAACGATTTTTCACTTTCAAAAGGCAAACAGAAAACAACAAAATAAACTAAGATATTTATTATCTGGCAGAACTGAACCTCAAATGTTAAAAAGTTTACATTACCCTAAAAAGAGATTGATTAAATTCCTAGGAGAAAAATTCACTGAGGACTAGTAAACACAAAAATTTCACCTCTGGCTCAAGAAGCTTTTAGGCAAGAAGCTGCTTGAGGCTTAGCGTGTGTCCTGAAAAAACCATCATTATCTGTTTTCCTGACCTCCCTGGGCTCTGCTGGTGGGCACTGTCAGAGACCAAAGGCTGGAGGAGCATGGTCTGCCTTGCAAGGCCACATCATCTGGGCTCTGTCATGGGGAGGAGTGGCTGACGCTGCTTAAAATGAAGACACGTACCTTGCAATGCAGAAACACCCATCATAGATCCTAGGAGTTAGCTCCAGAATTGGAAACAGTATGGCTGTATCAACACGGTTCTGAGCAGAGTCTAATTAAGCAAGACTAATTAGTGCTTTGAACAGTGTCTTACAGAAGAGACTAAACTGTTTCTGGCCTACAAATTATCTCTGTATTTCTCATCTGCACAATTTTGTTTATTTTATGTTAGGTCTGGGATCTCTATATTATGCCATGTAGAGATACATACAGTATCCTTGTTATGACATTTGTTTTTCTTATTTTTCTACCAGTGCTTAAAATAAATGAAGAAGGAATTAATTTAAAATTGCATATCTATATATTTTACATTATATGTACACATAACATTATCTTGTATGTATTCCTCTTCAGGCAACTTTCCAAGCTGCATTAACTGAAACTGTCATCTTATATATAAAACATTTTTCAGATGTTCTTTTATATTTGCAGCATCAGTCAAACTATTTATCAAACCAAGAATGGATCCCTTTCATGTCAGCAAAATTGGCATTAATTTCTTTTTAACAGACTGGCTGAGCAACCAAAGTAAATATTTTTAGGAAATGGATTTTTTGTAAATTGTTTTCTACTAAGGTTCAGTTTCAGGTGATAGATTTATTCATGTGATATTTTTTCTTTTCCTTTGTTGAAAGATTTCTTTTTATTAATTAATTAGTATTTATTTAATAATTAATATGACCTAGGCAGGCATGAGGTAAAAATCATCCCTCCTCCAATTAAGGAATTAGTTATGATTTGGAAATATATTCACCTTTACTTTCTGGATTCTTTAATTCTTCATAAAGGAAACAAAGACATGTTGTTAAACTATAATAAACTCGGCAATGTCTTTTGATAAGCTATAACTGTAGTTCTATAATTTTTTTTTTTTTTTTGTGAATCAGTCTTCTCTAGATGAACAAGAAGTGAAGGTGACAAAAGTATAAATATCAGTCACTGAAAAAAATGTACTATTGAGAAGTAGAGCACACTTTTGCTGTGACTTTTCCTTAGAGCAAGGCTCCTTTATTTTGCATTTCAAAGCAAGATGATGTGGACTATTATAACTTCTCACTTTGAAGAAAAAAGAAATAGTTCCGAACAGGAGAAAAGAACATATTTATTCTGTGTGAGTTCTACTCCTCTACTGCCATCATTTTTTAAAAGGTATCCTGAGCTCTGTGGTAGATCTCCACTCCTCCTTTCCCTTAGAAGTCAGACTTTTCTTGCAGCTGTGGTTTTCAAACTAAAGAGTTGGTAGCTCTTTCTTAGCATGCACAAATCCACTCTGATGACTGACAATTATGTTTTTACAAAATACACTGAGTTAAAAGCATCCAGAAGGAAATAAACCCATGCTGAATGAAAGAATGGGGAACAGCCAATCTATCCAACTTTTAATAATGAAACAGTGCTGCAATAGCATCTGCTGGCCCCAAACCAAGCGCAGAGTTTTTATTACCCTAGGCCCTTAACGCACATGTAATGTGCTAAGCTGTGTATGTTATTTAAATCCTTATTAAGTTGTTTAACATATGGTGAAATAAAGAATTATTATACATACTTTTGAAGTTGTGAGAGAAGGATGGGGAAAAAATAAATTACCTATGGCTACTGAGCTGGTGAGGTGGTAGAAATTAGAGTATAGCATCCCTAAACATTTAATAAAAATATCACAAGTTCTCTGAACAGGTTTTTTGCATTGATATTTTTCTCTACTGCTTTTCTTCACCAAAGTTCCTCTGCAGTCTCTTCCTCTAAATACAGCAGGAATAGTTCCCTCTGTTTTTCTCTTCCTTCTTTCCTCCATATTACAATAACGAAGCAACACTATTGCTGGCCTCAAGCTGCAAAAGACGGGACTGACAGGGTAGGGACATACAGGCCCTGTGAGCACAGTGATTTTTGAAAACACAATTTAGTTCTGAGGCTCCAGTTTTGCATCATTAAGAACTGGTGCTTGGGTGGCATTATCTAATTAATGTCCCTCACCAAATTGTAATTAGTGTTATAACTGAAAGAAGCAAACTCAAGTCATCGTAAAACTCAATCATCCAAGCTCTCATTTTTGTAAAGCTACAAAATAGATGGTTGTTTTTCTTCTATATGAAGGCTTCAGATGAAAGTTTAGTAAGAGACTTTAGGCACTTTCAGCAGCTCATTTTATTCTTTTTAAAAGAGCTATTTGTTTTTGTACTTTTTAAAAATTAAGTGACAATGAAAGCTGTCAGGTAGACAAGCCTGGAATCTGATTTTCCTCTTTCCATAATTGTCCCCCATCAGCAGTCATCCCGCTGAAGTCAGTGGAAGTGCTCCCAAGACTTTCTGAGGGAAGAATCATTTTTTGTGCCAGTATAGCATATTCAGTGAAATTTCCTCCTGCTGCCTTAGGTCACTGTGTTTCAGTGCTATAAGGTATTGAATGGCTGCTATAACTTTGCTATTTACCCCTCTCTTTGTTTACAATTCTCTGGCCTTTTAGATTCTGAGGACAAGTGTACTTGCAGGGATGATTTCTACACGGCAAAGGCCTCTTCCTTTAATGGTACTATTATCCCTTTGCATATCGGTTAATGAAGCATTGTCAAATTCTTTTCTGTGGGATTATAGATTTCAGTGATGTCTAAGTGTCCTATTCTAATTTTTTAATATTCTTTTTTGATTAACTGGTATATAATTTCATTTTTTTAAACCCTCTTTTTATTTTGCTATAGTTCCACACAGACACAGGTATTATACCTATTACATTATATACAGCTATCAGCATACCAAAATGTGTGAGATCTCATCTGATGTCTGCTGTACGCAGAGGAAATGTTCCCAGTTACTGCAGCAGTTGATGAGCAAAAATGTGTTGATTAGAAAAACCTACATATATTAAAGCCCTTTGAAAGGCCATTATAGATTTCAATCTAAACCTGGGATGGTGGAAAAAGCGGCTAATCTAAACAGGTTTCATAGATCAGCCAGACACAGAAACAGCAAATACGAACATGCTATAATTAATTGATTGTTGTAACATATTTGAGCTTGACTGTGAAGCTGTTTACTACCAGACACAGGGTATGATGAAAGTCAGTGGAATTCCTTTCATTTACTTTGATGAGCTTACTGTCAAGTTCATAATATTTACAGTACTTGAAATTACATGATTCAATCATAACTATAGCTGGTCAGAATATATGACTTTGTTTCCAAATAAATTTCAAAAGCAATGGTTTTTGGTAAAAGCTGCTCATGGAAAATCCAATTTATCAAACTACTATAAATGGAATTATTTTCACTTTTTGATGTACAATTTCGTAAGTATCAATACTGTGAAAGGAAATGAACAGTTTAAAAAAAGTTAGTTGAAACCTCAGTTAATGTAAAAAAAATCCAGCTCAAGTAGAAATATTCCAACCATACCTGCTCATTGTAATAGGCATCAAACTATCAAATAAAGATATTGGCAGGACATGGTCCCAGATGAATTATTAACAGCCAAGGGAACATTTGTTATAGGGTTAGATAGCTTTTAAAATGATCTCTGAGCTTTTCACTAATTCCCTGGCCTATACCACATAAATAGACAATGCTTCTTCCCAACCCAACTGTGTTTTTCTGGCAGTTATTCTCTACAGATGTCCTTTGTCTTAAAATATCTGCAGCTGCAAAGGGAACCAGCCATGTGCCTGTGTAGGTGCATGGCTAGCAGGAGCAGTTAATGGGATTTTCAATTTGCTTTTCAATTTTCACTTTTTCTACCTTAGGAATCTAAATAATTGAAAAAGTTTTGTGAATTACAAATTCCATTGAAACCCCTGTACACAATAATAATTTAATTATTCAAGTCTTTCTACTGTTATCATTGATGCAGTAATTGGAATTTCTTTTGCACTTTGTATGCTGATCATATTCCTAAGAGAAGGAAAATCTCTTTATTTCACATTTTTTCTGTTCTTTTCCATTATTCTTTTTTCAAATGGAAGAATAGTTGGAATCTTCCTGAAGTTTTCAGAACAGCTAACCCATATCATTATCCAGAAGGCTAAATCTCCAGCCTATTCATCCGAAGAACAGTTATTCAGAAATGTGGCAGTAGAAATGCTGTTACTGCCTGCTTTCTGAGGATCAGAGAATGCAGTGTCACAGGGTGAGGTTTTTTGCATTAATATCTCTTCTTCAGTTGCCAAAGGTTGTCCACATATGATAAAGAGTGAGAATGAGCAAGATGGTATCCTCTGGGTCAGAGGACAGAAGATCGTCAGTAAATGTTGGTACTTCTTAGGAGGGTGTGCTTTCACATCTTTCCAAAGATGCATTTCCCCTTACACTTGACTCCGCAGGAGGTCTGGATCATGTAAACAACTCCAGACAAAAAGGTACTCAAAAAGTACATTTGCAATGTGCAATGGGTTATTCTGTAAAACACTGGATGCATACCACACTATTGAGCTCCCTGAATTGGCATCTTAATTAGCTATTTGTATTTATGCATAGTCATCTTCCATTAATACGGGAGTCCTGTAACATAGTGATCAATGAAGCAAAAGTTGATTGTAAAATGAGCAAGACATGGAAAAGGGTATAGACCAGAGAGAGAGAGATGATAATGTACTAATTTGATTACTGTTACACAGTAATACTAGCAACACTGACTGTTAATGCAATGGCATGGAAACATCTGGCCCATGCAATGGACCCCAGAATGTATTTACCATTTTAGCACAAAACCAAGAAACAGTGGAGTTGCATCCCCCATGGTCTCTGCCTGATTTAGTCATTTCATTCACTGCTAACTGAGCAACACGTCTTGCAAAACCCAGGTAATTATCTCGGCCCAGTGTTGCACTGAGTCCCTGGTTGTGCCAGCTTGAATTCACGCACTCTTAGAGGGCTCTGCCTGGTGTTTCAGTGTACAGTGCACATAGCCAGTGTGTTCAGGAAGGATCATTCTATAATTAGAACAAACAATATTCACAGTGGCCACGTAAGGCAGATAATCTTATTAAGACTAGCTAACTGAACATGAGGGGTTTTTTAAAAATTAGTTCTTTTGCGAGAAATATTAACTTCATGAGCTGATCAAGGGGATAAAAAAAAAAGCTTTAAAATGAAATCCTATCTATAGGTTTGATTGATAAGAAATTAAATTATACCTGACATTTAAAAATAGAAGGAGTATCCAACTGAGGGCTGAATATATTAAAAACACTTAAAACATCATGAGATTCTATTCATTTGTGAAAATTAAAACCTTAATGAAAGAATAAGGAAATCACTTTGCCAGAACTGTATGGCATGGTCTTGATCTCCCAGTGGTCTTGGAGGAAGGCCCTTCTTGTGCAAATTATGAGTACACAAACAAAACCCCCTAGAGATTTATATCATTAAATGTGGCATGGAAGTAATAAGAATAACCGCCAAAAGCCATATTTTGTTCGATCTTAAAAAAAAAGAAATCAAAGTAAACAGTAAAAAATACTAATCCAAGATAAATGACAAGAGAATGTGAAAGGACGAAGTGGGGTCAATAATTCAGAGAGGCTGTGGCTGACACAATACACTGTTGAATTGTGGCCCCAAAGTTAAACTAATACCTTGTTTATGTTTTAAAGGAGAATGTGTTGAAAATGAGCAATGGCAAGATGATCTCCGTAGCTTTAACTTTTTTGGAAGTGCTGTAAAACACAGTTTTCTCTTTGGTCAGAATGTCTCATTTGATATACACTTTTGGTTTGATATAATCTTTAAAAAATGCATTAATTTGAGGTCATTTAAATAATTTATTCACTTTCACTTTGGACACTGAATAAAGAAACATAATTGTTATTTGCACAACTACATCACAAACAGTTCAGAGAAAAGCAAATTCTATTCCTTGGGAGGGAGGTTTTCACTGGCTAAAATCTTCTAATTAGAAGTCCATGCAAACCTCAGACAGTTCAAGGGTCACTTTAAATATTGACACATAAACCTAACGTTTTTTTCTGCTTGACCCACAAAACTTCCTAGTTCTATTTTACAACTTCCTTACTGTGGTTTTGAAAATTTTCACTGTATTTATGAAGTGCTTGTGATTCCCAAATGTTAGACTCGATATAAGTATGCACTGTTATTATTACTATTATCCACATCTGTGGAACTTTTCCTAAAAACTAGTTATGTCTCCAGATGGTGACTGACTCTGCAAGAAAGTTCTGTAGGAAACAATTAGTGAATAGCATTTTCATCACTGTCCTTCTTAAAACATAGATGCACCTGGTAGGAAATTAGCCACAAAGGATTTCCACTTTACCATGTTATTATTTCTGATCCTATTTAACAAATCGTTTCTGTATACCATTCAGAGTCTTCCTAATTTATCTCTGTCTATTACGGATGCTCTTGATTAAACACCTATTGTGCTGTGTTCTTAAAATTGCTTTGTTTAAACACACCACACACACCTTCCGAAAATACAAACACAAAACCCCACGAGGAATAATACAGCAGTTTCTACCTGTAGACTCTGACAGATGGGCTGCTGTGAATTTCATTTTCACTGGGATTTTATATGGACATATCCTAGCTTTTAAGAATAGTTAAGATAGATGAGGTTTTCAACTGCTATAAACCATAATAATCTTACATCTGAGCTAGTCATCTTGACTCCATTTTCTCTTTATCAGTGAAAAGAAATCAATGTTCTCACATATGGTTCATTCAGAGATCTTCTTTAGGATGCCACTCATCCTGCTATAGAGCTCTACATTTTAGATTTCCAAAGCTAGGAGAGATTAGTCCCAACCTTAATGATGTTAATGGATGTGAATTTAAGATCTGACCCTGTGAGGACAATATAGGGGATATGTCTACTTGGGCAGACCTTGGCTTCCTTCTGTATGCTGCCAGATGCATGTAGTCAGGGAATAATAAAGATTCACCTGGAATCTAAATACAGATGTTAACAGAGCAGGACATGGTGTCATATAGATGAAACTATACGATTCTCAGACAAGAACTTTTGTCTGGCTATCTTGCAACAAGGCAAAGTCAGCTATTTTTCTTTGAAACCACACAGTTAGACATGTTCTGTTAATTTGCTAGCATTCAAAAGAAGAGAGGGGAAATCCTTGCTAATAATAATTTAGTAAATGGTAAAAACCCTATTGCTTAATGCATGCATACCTAACTACATTACTCTAGCTGATTACAGCCTTACAGATTATCACCTCTATAGAACATATATAAAGGTTTGAGGTTGAGAGGAGAGAGGAGAAAACTACATAGAAGACCCAGACCCAGACCTCTTGTTGAAAAACTGAAGGTCTTCTGTGTTAATAAAACCAAATGGCTCTCTGTTACCAATTTCCTGATGGAAGCTCTATAATATTAATTTCAATAACTTGAATTGAATTTTATGTGACAAACTACTAGTTTTACTGGGGTGAAAAGCCCTTGATCTGCAATATAGACTGCAGAATTTTCTTTATACTTTTCTTCCTTTGTTTTCTTTCTTAAATGATATGAAAACTGACTCTCCTTCTGGAGAAAAGTCTATATTCCTTTGAGCCTATGTTAAAGAGGATGTACCTACAAGTCTAATGGACTCTCTCTTCTAAGGTAATTACAAAGCAATGGAATTGCATAGCCAGTGTTATTAGCTATTAATCCAGAGCTGTTTCTAAATTTCATTTGTACTGTCTTAAAAACCCCCAGAATCTACATATTATTGAGCAAGAGACACATAGATCTCAATAACTGTCTTTAAAATATAAGTATCAATGCTGTCTATATTGTGTTAATCAACAAGACAGAACTGTGAAAGAAACTTGGAAAGAAAAAGAGGAAAAAATCCCTTCTGAATGTTTTTTCATAGTTCCAGCAAAGTTACACTATCACTCTCACAGTATATGATACAGAATGAAATTAAAATCATCACTATATACAACAGAAGTTACAGCTTCTCTGCAAAGATTTTGATTCAGACATAGGTATTAATTGCCATTAAAAATGCAAACAATAAAAACCACTACAAATGTGCAAAGTATAAGCATTAAAAAAGTCTGTTTTCCACAGCCCTGATTAGTACTCCACCCAGTGCCCCAACACACACAATCTAGATGACTGCTTATTATAGTTTTAATGTAACGACTTGGATCATTCACATTCTAGTGTATTAAATAAGTTTGAAAACAGAGGAGAGAAAGATGATCTGACTTCAGATGTCTAAGATCCTTTTCCCAGCTTCATTAACCTTTATGAAACCCAACTGCAATCCTGCTGGTTACAAAGTGCTCTGAGAAGTTTCCTCACCCACACCACCCGCACATTAGAAATCTTCATGAATTGAATGCAGATATACTAAGATGCTAAGAAGATCTACTACTAATTTTAGACTCTTCAAAGAGCTGGAGAACTTAAAGAACTGATCAGAACGTTGGGATTGGTATATTCCTCTTTCAAATCTGGTTTTACCTGTAACTTACCCATAACTTGTTGTTACAAGGTTTCCTGTTAGATAATTTCACATATGAAATAGCCTCATCTCTATGGACTTGCCTGATGATCTCTGGATTGTGGCTGATGCTGGTTGCTGTCACCAGACCTGATCCTGACCCTGACTTTATGGCTCCTATTCCTGGCTTCTTCTCCTTGGATTTGCCTCTTCACCACAGACTCATCTGAGGATGAGTTTCAGCCAGCCCTGGTTCCCATCTCTGGATATGCTCTGCTCACCTGACTCAGGTGCTGTGGGACTACCCCGTGTTGGCAAAGCCACTGCCTTGTTATGATGCCTGGCTCCTGACTCCTGGCTCCCCTGCCCTTACAGAGCAGCCAGCCCATCCTGCTCTCCGGCAGTTACACCAGTAACTAGCCCAGTGCTGGTTTTTATGCTGAAGTCACTGATGTATGTAATCTTTCATTTACTTCAATAACAAGAATTTGTTCATGGGTGAATACTTTCTTTGCTTGTAGAAAACTTATTATCTGGATCCTCATCAGCTTAGAAAATGAGGGGAATTGGCTGGTAATCTCCACTGTGAGGCTTCTCAAAAGGAGACAGAAGCCTAGTAGGACAGTATCTCCCTGGGTCCCAGCAGTGGGGACATGCATGTCTGCTTCTGCTTTGGCTCCTGCTTGTAAGTCTCTTAATGGGGAAATAAACAAGGAGCAGAACCAGAAACTTGTGAGTGATGCAATCCATTAAGCAGCATGAATTGCAAATTATGATGAGCCAGTATTCTTTGTAATAGTCTTGGGACAAAACTGATGAACAATCTCTAAAATAAACTGCATTCTTATCTTTATGGAGATTTTGAATAATAAAGAGATTCATGCAAGGAAAAGCTTGTTCACTGATAATTACAATGAGAAAGAGGAATAAATTTGCTGAAAATTCCACTGTTGATAAAAACTGTTTGAGAACATTATTTGTTGTGAAAGTTATATATAAAATACATTTACATACTCATTCAAAGCAACAATTAAACTACAAAGACAGGCTCTGTTAGTTGCTCCTGAGGATGGGACAGGGACCTCTGCAGAAGGGTCCCTTTAGGAACCATTTCCTTTGGGCAAAATTTCCACCTAGCCAAACTGCTTTGTTTACTAAACCTATATGATTCGCAGAACATATGATGCTTTCAAATATCAGACCCCCTCTACAGCTAATATCCCCCAGGATATACTTGTGATCCATATATATTTTTAGTTTTATTTTATTTAATTTCCCCTGCATTGCCTATGTTTGTTCTATTCTCAAAATTATAAGCCAGAAAGAGAACCAAAGTCCAGTATACTTTGCAGACCTGGTTCTCTATATCTGGCTGCCAAGTGTAGGGCAGTTACAGCTTGGTGTAATACAGATGTTCTCATCTAAAGAGCTGTATGAAGGAGGCTTCCTACTAATTCCTTTGAATCATCCAACCCACGATTTTGGCATACACCAGTGATGTACCAAGTGGCTGACCTTTCTGCCTCCTCTTAAACATGATATTCCTTACAGGCACATGTATTATATAAAGTGTCTAAAAACCTCTAAGACTAAACCAGTCATACATGTTTTATAATCATCAGGAAGAAAAAGTCAGTGTCAGATAGGTATTTACCACATCCCAAGAAAAGGTTCTTAAATAGGACAGATGATTATCTGATTGCACAGAACATCTGTTTCTCCTCTTGAAAACCAAGGGAATGGGTGACCAGATCAGCTTTAGACAACTAATTGTACCTACCTTAGGTTAGTCAGATGAGGTGAATCCTACCCAATAAGGGTATACTTCTGACCGTGCCTTTTACATTTGTGATGACATACTAATGTAACAAACCCCAACTCTTCTCCCACCATTTTTCAGTATGCCTGGAAATTTTCCTAAAGTTCCCAGCTGAGAATAAGCTTTCATTCAAACAGCTTGTGCATGAAGTAAGTTTGCACTCAAGACTGTGTCCAATTTGTGCTCAGAATATAACTATATCCATCCACTGCTTCTCTCTGGTAATTACTAGTTTCATGGGGATCATTTTTTCAGTCATGTTCTTGCATTATGAGATACATGGAATAAAAATTTGTTTAACATTACTTACACCATAAAACTTAGAATAATTGCAGGGACTTTGTGTCATTGCTTCTCACAATCTAGCAACATTTTTCATTTCAATTTAGACGCAAAACCTAACTGCTTCTTTGAGGGGTATGTTTTTTTAAATGAAAAATAAATTACCATATTGTTTCATGGAAGCACAATGACAATGTAACAGCTAATATTCATCTATACTAAAACTACTCTTAAAACTCTCTAAAACTAATTTTACTTTCAGCCAATCGTCTCTGTACTATTATCCATAGGATAATTAGAATACAGTCAATCTTAGTATTATAATTACTTGCAGCTTAATTCTCACATTGACCTGATATTGCACACCACTATGGCTCATTACACTTGTTTTATTAATGCAGTGTACCAAAAATTATGTTAACATTCTTGCTAGCTAAAACATAATCTTCTGGTTCACCCACACATAAAAATAGCCTCCATTAAAGGTGAAATAATAATAATAAAAATATCACAGTAAAACTTAAATGCTTAGTTAGACTCTGCTTTCTAAGAATCACAACAATTTACATAATTGTTCAGACATTTTTCACTGCATATTCTTAACCATTCTATTTTGTGTAGAAAATTATATTTATATATGCTTCTGCAACATTAAAAGATACTGTATTGCATGACAGCAGGAATTGAAATAAAATTAGTTCATAAAATCAGTGATGCCAGTGTATTAGCAGTGTGCCCTCAATATTTTGCTATAATGGTCATCAAAACTGCATTAATCTTTCTTATTGAAAACTATTTATATACCCCTAATTATCATTTAAATGTTATTTTGTCTTCAGCACAACAAACTAATCTTCTATTAAAAAGAAATAATCTGTTTTTTTTCCAGGCTTTGCCTGTTAATGATGCTTCTGTGAAGCAAACACAAGAGAAAGCTCAAAGAAAAAGAATTAAAAGAAAAAATGAAAGGAAGAACTAGAAACTCGTTAACAGAAATTACAGACAAGGTTTATCAGTTTCCACATTAATGGTCTATTGTTGCTGAAGGCTTTTTTAAGTGTATCTTTTTCAGTGAAACACCCACAGTTATTTACTGATTCTTAATAAAATTGATTAGAATGCAGGCCACAAAAAAACAAATCTGTGGATCAGTCATGAAAAAACCACACTACCTACACGACTGAGTAAAACAGGACTCAGGCAACAGCTGGGTAACAGACTCCAACACAACCAATCTAAAAGAACATGTTTTAGTTATTACTGACTGTCTCGTCCCACTCGGTGGGTTGCGAGAGGGGTGAATCTTTTCGATTCCCCGACTGTTTGAGTACCGACAAAAGCTGATCTCTGCTCGGCAGAGCCGCGTAGTCGGCAGAGTCACGACAATGACCCAGAGGAACAGTCTGGCCAGCAACTTTATTAACTGGCGAATTCCACAAACGGACAAACTTCACGACCTGACGAGTTTAACGAACGAACAAAGGCGATTTGGCAATGGAGCTATTTTGCGGACTTCCCGATCCCAAACTTGCATATATATATGGGAAAAGCAGAGGAAAAGAGAAGAGAAGCAAGAAAAGGAAAAGAGAAGAGAGGAGGAAAGAGAAAGAAAAAGTATCACCATCCTTGGATCCCACGATGACACACGTGGCAATCCTCCAGTGGTGGGCGTGCGCGCTTCTCCTTGGGGGGGGGGGGGGGGGGGGGGGGGGGGGGGGCAAGCCTTTTATTGGCTAATCCCCGCCTCCAGGTACGCCCCTTCAGGGCTTACATGGTTCTTGTTCTAGAAAGTTCTCAATCTTCTGCGCAGGTGCTGGGGGAGGGGGGTGGTTGTGAGGGGTCTCTGGGGCGGTTGCAAGCCCCTTTCTCAGATGACCGCTGTCCATACATGGTCAGGTTTGGCAGAACCTGGAACCGCGCATCCTCCGACGCGCTCTCCACATCCCGCTCTTGCTCTCCCCCACCCCATGCTCGCAGACCTGCTGTCGCCATGCAAATAGCGCCTCAAATCGCCACAATGTTTGAGACATTAACCCTTTCAGTCTCTCACACTGACATCTTCTGACAGTTTCCAGTTAACCATTTAGGCAAGAATTAAGAGACTGAAATAAAGAAAACCCTCCAGAAAAGCCTTGCCTAATCTGGAGTGACACCAAATACTTGGGGGAAACACTTTCTTAGGAAAGAAGGCTTTCTGGAGTTGTGTGAATAGCATGTCTAGTGATTTTTGTTGAACCGAGTTGTATAGATTCCTGAGTTCTTCCAGAATGTATGGGACTCAGAAAATGGGATAACTAGGTGCAATTCTCACACGGGATCACAAATATTAGTGCATTCAAAGGAAGCCAATTCACTCCTTGAGATGTTTGGAGGAGGAGTCAACATTATAAACAGTTATATTACTGCTGCCAGTTCATAGGTACCTCATTTATATTGACCAGAAGACCATTCTGCTATAGATACCACAAAAAAACTTCATGAAAGACACTCTGATCTCAGACTACACAGTCTCAGAAACAGTATTAAATTCACGGCTCATTAAAATTCAAGGCTACTAGATTAGATTTATTTTTTAGGCCCAAATCATCAATCTTGATCCAGATTTCCAGCCTTTATTTCAAGAGGCTAAAGTAAAAAATAGTGAGATATAGTACATTATAGTACATGACAGTACATCTTGTGAATACCTGCAATTATTTAGTATGACTAGAAACTTCAGAAATTCATATTGGATTTGAATAAGCAAATAGATGCTGCAATATATATCTGGAGTTTATCTGATAAAAAGTTTAAAAAAATAAAAAAATAAAAAATTAAATAAGTTTAACTTTTTTAATCCATAAAAAAAACTTTTACATTTATAATTCCTACAGCAATGAGTTCCATAGTTTAGTTATGCACTGTGTAGGAAAGCATTTTAATTTGTTTACCATAAACCTGATTAATCAGATTATAAGTTAATTCTTCCCAATTCTTGTATTATAAGGAACAATTAATATTCTTTATTTATTCATGTTTTCCATGATGTTTTCTCCCCATGTAAAAATTCTCCCAGTTTCCTGACTGAAACATCAAAATTTATTTGATGTAGCCACATATGGAAGCTGTTTAATACCCCTGATTATCTTTGCCTACCTACTTTTATAATTTTCAAATTCTACTATATAACTTTTGAGCAGAATCGAGAAGAGGACACTACCACTGCTCACAGTATTTAAGCAATGCTTAATGACATGTAGCATTTGCTTCGTTCTGCTCTGTTCTTTATTTCCTTGCTAGTATTTCTGTTTGCTTTTTGGCTCCTACAGAGCATTGAGCTGACAGAAATCAGTCAACAGTAATTCTAAGGTGACTTTTTTCAGTGGTGACAGCTTGTTTACAGACCTTTGCCTTGTATTTATTGTTATGGCTGTCCCTTTACTACTTTCCAGTCTTCAGCATTGAATTTAATCTTATCATCCAGGCTTTAAATATATTATGAATTACTCTTAAACCTCATCATGCTCAACTGTCATTTTTACTACCAAATATAGTTAAATATCATTGAAAATGTTTCATTTTATTGTCCAGTTACTAATGGATATATTTACAACAGGAATATCTATATCTACATGGAATTACAATGATAATCTCTGTTCATTGTTGACCATTTCTTCCTGCCTTTTGATACTTATTAACATGTGATGTCTTCCTTCAATTTTATTTTTGTTATTCACATAAACCTCTTTGGAAATTTAAGGAAAATATAACAACTGGAACCCTGTTCCCTGTATATTTGTTGAATTAAAGAACACTAAAAGATTTGTTAGGCATGAGTAACCTCTGTGAAAACCATGATGACTTCTTCCTGTAAAAACATATTTCTTCATGTACTTGTTATTTCCGTTCTTTCTTATAGTAGCTACCACTTTGCTCAGCAAAACTCAGATTTACTGGTCTGTAGCTCTCTGGACTGTTCTGAACTTGCCATCTTCCATTTCCCTGGTGCTGATTCAATTTTAAGCACAGTTAATAATTCAGCAATTTTATACTTGAATTCTTTTAGAACTCTTGGGTGAATAGCGTCTGTTCCTGATGATTTGTTACCATTCTTACTATAAGTTAGTTCTAAAAACTCTCATTTCCAGCATTTTGATAAGCTGACCAAGTACTAAATTTAGACAGTCTACTAGAGAAATCCTCAAAACTGAAGTCCAAATTCTAAATTTTGGGAAGCTTATGTTCAGACTGTAGATCTTGTATAATCATCACTATTATTCTGATATAAATAATTGTTGTGGTTTAGCCCCAGTCAGCAATTAAGTACCACACAGCCGCTTGCTCACCCTCCCCCCTCCCAGACGGATGGGGGAGAGAATCAGAAGAGCAAAAGTAAGAAAACTCGTGGGTTGAGATAAGAACAGTTTAATAATTGGAACAAAATAATAGTAATAATAATAATAATAATAATAATAATAATAATAATAATAATAAATTGTAATGAGAAGGAAAACTACAAGAGAGCGAGAGAGGAACAAAACCCATGGGGAAAAAAAACCCCAGTGATACAACCGCTCACTACCCGCCGGCCGATGCCCAGCCAGTCCCTGAGCAGCGACCGCTATCCCCCGGCCAACTCCCCCCAGTTTATATACTGACCATGACGTCATATGTTATGGAACAGCCCTTTGGTCAGTTTGGATCAACTATCTTGGCTGTGTCCGCTCCCTACTTCTTGAGCACCCAAGATCATGGGAAGCTGAAAATTCCTTGACCAGTGTAAATACTGCTTAGCAACAGCCAAAACATCAGTGTGTTATCAATATCATTCTCATACTAAAATCCAAAACACAGCACTATACCAGCTCCTAGGAAGAAAATTAACTCTATCCCAGCCGAAACCAGGACAATAATGAATTAAACTTTATGTCATAATCCCATTTTTCAGTTTTAGGTAGCCACATTTCTATCATTCAGTCACCTAAGCATTCTCTGTCTTTCCTGTGATTGTTCAGAATACAAATATCAAAATTCCTTTCATTTAGGTACATTTAGGTACCGGATGTCTGCTGGAAATACAATACAGCAGAAAAGAAACAGTCTAGGAGGTTCCTGGAGTGTGTGGCAGATAACTTGCTGACACAGCTGGAGAGTGAGCCAACTAGGGAAGGCGCCCCGCTGGACCTCTTGTTCACGAACAGAGAAGGACTTGTGAGCCATGTGATGGTTGGAGGCCGTCTTGGGCAGAGTGATCACGAAATTATAGAGTTTTTGATATGTGGAGAAGCGGAGAGGGGGGTCGGCAGAACTGCCACCTTAGACTTCCGGAGGGCAGACTTTGGCCTGTTTAGGAGACTGGTCGACAGAGTGCCCTGGGACGCAGCCCTAAAGGGCAAAGGAGTCCAGGAAGGCTGGACACTCTTCAAGGAGGAAGTCCTAAAGGCACAAGAGCAGGCTGTCCCCAGGTGCCAAAAGACGAGTTGGCGGGGAAGAAGACTGGCCTGGCTGAACAGAGAGCTTTGGCTAGAACTCAGGAGAAAGAGGAGGGTTTACGACCTCTGGAAGAAGGGGCAGGCAACTCAGGAGGACTACAAAGGTGTAGCGAGGCTGTGCAGGGAGAAAATTAGAAGGGCCAAAGCTGAGCTAGAGCTCAATCTGGCTGCTGCTGTAAAAGACAACAAAAAATACTTCTTCAAATACATTAGCAGCAAAAGGAGAGCTAAGGAGAATCTCCAGCCCCTAGTAGACGCGGGAGGGAACACAGTGACCGAGGATGAGGAAAAGGCTGAGGTACTTAATGCCTTCTTTGCCTCAGTCTTTAATAGCAGGGCCAATTGTTCTCTGGGTACCCAGCCCCTGGAGTTGGAAGATAGGGACGGGGACCAGAACGGAGCCCCCATAATCCAGGGGGAAATGGTGAGTGACCTGCTGCACCACTTAGACACTCACAAGTCTATGGGGTCTGATGAAATCCACCTGAGAGTACTGAAGGAACTGGCAGAAGTGCTCACCAAGCCCCTTTCCATCATTTACCAGCAGTCCTGGCTAACTGGGGAGGTCCCTGCTGACTGGAGATTAGCTAATGTGACACCCATCTTCAAGAAGGGCCGGAAGGAGGACCCGGGGAACTACAGGCCTGTCAGGCTGACCTCGGTGCCGGGGAAGCTGATGGAGCAGATCATCCTGAGTGCCATCACACGGCATGTAGAGGATAACCAAGGGATCAAGCCCAGCCAGCATGAGTTTAGGAAAGGCAGGTCCTGCTTGACCAACCTGATCTCCTTCTATGACAAGGTGACCCGCCTAATGGATGAGGGAAAGGCTGTGGATGTTGTCTATCTAGACTTCAGTAAAGCCTTTGACATGGTTTCCCACAGCATTCTCCTGGAGAAACTGGCTGCTCATGGCTTGGACGGGTGTACTCTTCGCTGGGTAAAGAACTGGCTGGATGGCCGGGCCCAAAGAGTGGTGGTGAATGGAGTTTACTCCAGTTGGCGGCCGGTCACAAGCGGTGTTCCCCAGGGCTCTGTGTTGGGGCCAGTCCTGTTTAACATCTTTATCAATGATCTGGACGAAGGGATCGAGTGCACCCTCAGTAAGTTTGCAGACGACACCACGTTGGGCAGGAGTGTTGATCTGCTTGAGAGTAGGAAGGGTCTACAGAGGGACCTGGACAGGCTGGATCGATGGGCCGAGGTCAATTGTATGAGGTTTAACAAGGCCAAGTGCCAGGTCCTGCACTTGGGCCACAGCAACCCCATGCAACGCTACAGGCTTGGGGAAGAGTGGCTGGAAAGCTGCCTGGCAGAGAAGGACCTGGGGGTGTTGGTTGACAGCCGCCTGAATATGAGCCAGCAGTGTGCCCAGGTGGCCAAGAAAGCCAATGGCATCCTGGCTTGTATCAAAAATAGTGTGGCCAGCAGGACTAGGGAAGTGATCGTGCCCCTGTACTCGGCACTGGTGAGGCCACACCTCGAATACTGTGTTTAGTTTTGGGCCCCCCACTACAAGAGAGACACTGAGGTGCTGGAGCCTGTCCAAAGAAGGGCAATGAAGCTGGTGAAGGGTCTGGAGCAGAAGTCTTATGAGGAGCGGCTGAGGGAACTGGGGTTGTTTAGCCTGGAGAAAAGGAGGCTGAGGGGAGACCTTATCGCTCTCTTCAACTACCTGAAAGGAGGTTGTAGAGAGGTGGGGGTCGGTCTCTTCTCCCAGGTAACAAGTGATAGGACAAGAGGAAATGGCCTCAAGTTGCGCCAGGGGAGGTTTAGACTGTATATTAGGAAATTGTACTTCACTGAAAGGGTTATCAAGCATTGGAACAGGCTGCCCAGGGAAGTGGTTGAGTTGCCATCCCTGGAAGTATTTAAAAGACATTTGGATGAGGTGCTTAGGGACATGGTATAGTGGTGGTCTTGGTAGTGTTAGGTTTACGGTTGGCCTTGATGATCTTAAAGGTCTTTTCCAACCTATACAATTCTGTGATTCTGTGATTATTCATGAAGATAAAACCGCAGATATGGAGGCAGGTAAAGGCAGAACATTACTGAATTTGTTCAGATCTTAGATAGAATTTCAATGAGAATCACAAACGGGAAAAAAAGATATGATGTAGGCACTGTTGATACTCTTATCAATACAGAAAAACTGAGATGTCCTAAATTATCCATCTATTTTCAATCACTATCTAGACAACTAAAACCATACATTGAAGAAGTAGAAGGCTTAATACATTTTAACAGATAATGGCATTACGGAGTTTCTTAGTAAGCTTACTACTTAATTTCAGATACCTTGGGCCATTTTTTTTTATTACTGCGTGTCCTGGTTTCATCTGGGATAGAGTTAATTTTCTTCCTAAGAGCTGGTATAGTGCTATGCTTTGGATTTAGCATGACAATAATGCTGATTACACACTGATGTTTTAGTTGTTGCTAAGTAATGTTGACACTAGTAAGCTTTTCAGCTTCTAGTAGACTTTTCAGCTTCCCATGCTCTCCAGGAGCACAAGAAACTGGGAGGGGGCACAGCCAAGGTAGTTGATCCAAACTGACCAAAGGGCTATTCCATACCATATGATGTCATGCCCAGAATATAAACTGGGGGAGTTGGCTGGGGGGTAGCGATTGCTGCTCAGGGACTGGCTGGGTATCAGTCAGCAGGTGGTGAGTGGTTGCATCACTTGTTTTTTTCCCCTGGGTTTTGTTCCTCTCTCCCTCTCTTGTTGTTTTCTTTTTCATTACTATTATTATTATTATTATTATTATTATTATTATTATTATTATTATATATTTCCTTTTCCAATTATTAAACTGTTCTTATCTCAACCCACGAGTTTTCTTACTTTTCCTCTTCTGATTCTCTTCCCCATCCACCTGGGAGGGTGAGCAAGCAGCTGTGTGGTGCTTAGTTGCCAACTGAAGCTAAACCACAACAGTCCTTTTTGGCGCCTAAGGTGCGGTTCGAAGGGTTTGAGTTATAACAGATTAACCAGAGTGTATTAAGGAATTTAGATCTGTTAGTAGTTGTGGGACACGATATTGATTCATCTGTTCTCGATATTGGTTTACCTGATCTGCACCATGCTCATTTTTTTGCTGTACGTGTTAAAGATCGGTGTTGCTTTTTGCAGTTTCTGAGTTTTGTACTGAAGCCATTACTGTACGTCAGGTACTACCTGTGGAGACAATTAGCAATTATACTTCTTCCTCTGAGAGGTTTTTTATGGAGGAAATACAAAATGGCACCTTCGCTACCTTCTTCTATGATGTTTCCTCCTTCGTTACAATAACTTTTCAGTATCTTGAACATCCTTGGGTAGTTAAGATACATCTATTGGTATTGCTTGGGAATATTGTTTCGATCTTGTCCAGGGTTAGTAAGCAATTTAAGAATATCATCCAGAGATCTGCCCCAAGGCCGGATAGTTATGAGTGGCAGGGTGTGTGGGATAGCATGGGCAAATGCCTAGGACAGTGGGCACCTCCAGTGTTTTGGAACTTCACCCCTGAACAAGGGCAGAATCCTGAAAAATTAGTAGAATATTTGAAAAAAGTATGTCATCACCCTGACAATTCTAGGGAGACACAAATCACTGCAATGTGCTGGGGTCTGGCCCATGCCTACCGAGCCCTGTTCAACAGTATTCAGAACCCTCAAGGGGAAGAGAAGGTCTCTGGATAAGGTGACAAAGCAACAGACAACACGGCTACTCCAGCCCCCCCTGCAACAGGCACCGCGGCTACTCTAGCTCCCCCTGTGACAGATACTGTGGTTACACCAGCCCCCCTGCGACAGGCACTGCGGCTGAACCAGGGAACCAATCCATGCCAGTATCAGTCGCTCCTATACATAAGAAGAAATCCTGGAAGCGAAAGTCAGCTCGTTTAGAAAGGGAACATGAAAGAGGAGGGCCATCAGAGTTAGAGGAGGAGGAAGAGGAAGAACTCGTAAACTACATGGAAACCACCCGATCCCGATCCCTGAGTGAGCTGCGATATATGCGAAAAGATTTCAGCCATCGTCCAGGCGAGCACATTGTCACCTGGCTGCTCCAGTGCTGGGATAACAGGGCCAGTAGCCTGGAATTAGAGGGTAAGGAAGCCAAACAGCTGGGATCCCTTTCTATGGAAGGGGGCATTGACAAAGCGAATGGAAAAGGGGCACCAGCCCTCAGCCTCTGGAGGCGACTCCTGTCAGCTATAAAGGAAAGATATCCCTTCAAGGAAGATGTTGTATATCGCCCCGGGAAATGGACCACCATCGAGAGAGGTATCCAGTACCTGAGGGAATTAGCTGTGCTGGAGGTGATTTATGGTGACCTGGATGACGAGCAGGTATCCAAAGATCCAAATGAAGTCAGGTGCACCCGACCCATGTGGTGGAACTTGGTACGGAGTGCACCAGCATTGTATGACAACTCAACGGCAGTAATGACCTGGAAAGACAGAGAGGGTCCAACAGTGGATGAAGTGGCTAGCCATCTCTGGGAAAACAAAGAAAGTATATCTTCCTCCCTTGTCTCAGCTGTGGAAAAACTGTCCCAGAATGTCCAGCAACTCAAAGAGGATAGGTCTTACTCCCCACCTGTAGGGACCAGTGTCTCAGCTATTCTTCTGTTGTCAGCGTTCTGAATTCAGCATTCTTATGTTGAAGAGATAGGATATAGAGGGCACCCACGGGGCACCCTATGGTTTTACCTGTGTGACCATGGAGAGGACATGAGGAAGTGGGATGGAAAACCTACCTCAACCCTAGAGGCACAGGTACGTGAGTTGCAATGAAAAACAATCACTAAAGGGGGTTCTTCCAGGAAAATTGCTGCTCTGGTTTCCAGCAGACAGTTCCCCAGACAGAGTAGAAGGGATGATCTTACTCCTGATTTTAATGAAGAAACTTCTGACTTGTATTTACTGGAAGTGGGTAACGAATACTATGACCAGGACTAGAGGGGCCCTGCCTCCAGCCAGGTGGAGGAAAGGGACAATCGAGTTTACTGGACTGTGTGGATTTGATGGCCTGGCACGAGACCCACAGGAGTATAAGGCTCTAGTAGACACCAGTGCACAGTGTACCCTAATGCCATCAAGCTATATAGGGGCAGAACCCATCCGTATTTCTGGAGTGACAGGGGGATCCCAACAGCTGACTGTATTGGAGGCCGAAGTGAGCCTAACTGGGAATGAGTGGCAAAAGCTCCCCATTGTGACTGGCCCAGAGGCTCCGTGCATCCTTGGCATAGACTACCTCAGGAGAGGGTATTTCAAGGACCCAAAAGGGTACCGGTGGGCTTTTGGTATAGCTGCCTTGGAGACGGAGGAAATTAAACAGCTGTCCACCCTGCCGGGTATTTTGGAGGACCCTTCTGTTGTGGGGTTGCTGAGGGTCGAAGAACAACAGGTGCCAATTGCTATCACAACAGTGCACCGGAGGCAATATCGCACCAACCGAGGCTCCCTGTTTCCCATCCATGAGCTGATTCGTCGACTGGAGAGCCAAGGAGTGATCAGTAAGACTCATTCACCTTTTAACAGTCCTATATGGCCAGTGCAAAAGTCTAATGGAGAGTGGAGACTAACAGTAGACTATCGTGGCCTGAATGAAGTCACGCCGCCACTGAGTGCTGCCGTGCTGGACATGCTGGAACTTCAATACGAACTGGAGTCAGAAGCAGCCAAATAGTATGCATCAATTGATATCGCTAGTGCGTTTTTCTCAATCCCTTTGGCAGCAGAGTGCAGGCCACAGTTTGCTTTCACTTGGAGGGGAGTTCAGTACACTTGGAATCGATTGCCCCAGGGGTGGAAACACAGCCCTACCATTTGCCATGGACTGATCCAGACGGCACTGGAACAGGGTGAAGCTCCAGAACATCTGCAATATATTGATGACATCATCGTGTGGGGCAATACAGCAGAAGAAGTTTTTGAGAAAGGGAAGAAAATAGTCCAAATCCTCCTGAAAGCCGGTTTTGCCATAAAACAAAGTAAGGTCAAGGGACCGGCGCAGGAGATCCAGTATTTAGGAATAAAATGGCAAGATGGATGTCGTCAGATCCATTATTAAACTGTTCTTATCTCAACCCACGAGTTTTCTTACTTTTGTTCCTCTGATTCTCTCCCCCATCCCACTTGGGTGGGTGAGCGAGCATCTGTGTGGTTAGTTGCCGACTGAAGCTAAACCATGACACTGCGTTGTGTTTATTTTCTCTCTAAATATCAGTGTTTTTTACACAACTATTTTCTGCCAGAGATTTCACTACTATGAAGCTTCTGCTGCTTCTTTCTGTTTTTACTTTTTGAAGGAAAATATCCATTCCAACCCTATTTTGCTTTAATGAAATACACTTCCGAAGAACAGCAGACTTTCTAATCACAAGGTTAAGGAACTTACTAATTCTCTAGCACGTTCTGAGAAACTAATCGCACCTCAGATAGACAGAGCATTGGCATAGACAAAGATTCAGTTCTTATTACCTTTAACATTTTCACCCCTGTTATTAAGAATGCCAGGAAAGGTTTTCAGAAGAGAGTACAAGGGCACTTTCACCATTGTCCCATCTAGACATGGCTTCATACTCCAGATTCCACAGAGTCTGAAGGAAAAAATATACTGACTTCCCTGGATTTTTGGTAAGTTATACAGACACTTGTCATCTAGGAATTATCCTTACACACAGTTCTCTGGTACTGGTTCCCTCCCAGGAAAATACAAACGACTGAAGCATATGCTTTCAGCAAGGAAAAGCAGTAATTAATGAACTGAGACCTATGAGCCCTCCCCACCTTCCTCTTTTTCCTCCTCACGGGCTCAAGTGTTTATCAAATGAGATACCAAACCCTAGCAAGAGAAACGACATCATATGTAGCAGTGAAAAACTCTTTGTCTCAAAATTCAGAAATATGGCAACATTAAATACTTTTGAAGTCTTTTACAGCAATTATTCAGGGGCTCAAGAAAGATTTTCTTTGCAGCCACCACCCTGTCTGAAGTCCTGCCTGATGTTTCCCAAAGGACTTTCAGGCTTCAGTCTCACTGATCACAAAGCATTGCTGACCCATCTATGATCTTTATAACTCTCCCATTCCTCTTTTTTTCTGACAGATCTCAGGGGTTCTCACAACTGCATATCCTCAGAATGAAGTTAAACTATTCTCAAGTTCTAACCCCCTCCTGGTTTTGGGAGCATTATAATCCTGAAAAGGTTAATTGGCATCACCAGTCATCTTGTATTCACAGGCAATCATCAGTGAAAATATCTCATTCACTTCAGATGGGAAAGAAAATGGGATTAAAAGGGAATACAACTTCTACATAAACAACATTTCTTCAGTGGTGTGCACTGGGAATGTAGCTACACAGGACTGTAGCCCAATCAAGTCAGATGCCACCAGATCTGATGAATGCTCAATGCATATTTCACTCCAATGAATGCATAGATCATCTCTACTCCCTCTTCCAACCTCCTGCTCTTCCACCTTCTCTTCTGACTCCACCAAACACACAACCACTTGCAATCCCTTCCCAACCTTTTAAAAATAACCTATTAAAAATCCTATTTTAAAACTCTCTATTTTTAATTAAATAGAGAAAATCCACACAATTTTCTTCATATGATATGTTAAGAAAGAGAGCAAAAGAGATCAGGAATGCCACCTGAAGCCCACATTCCTGCATCAGTTCAGAATTCATTAAGTGAAAATGCCCAGATAATTCTGGCCATACCTCCCAGCCTGATTGCCTGCAGTCAATTTATGTCTTGTGTTTGACTTCAGTGGAAAATAGACCAGGACTTTGTGGCAATAGCTTGTGTGTGGTTTGAAGAAATTGCTAGGAAGGTTTGGCACAATGATAGGAAGGTGACTAGGTTTGGTCTGTAATTTCAGTGGGCTAGGACTAAGCACGTCTGGGTGCTTAGCACTATAACATCACTCAGATTTCAGAGGGAAAAAAACCCAACAAAACATATCTGTATCTCATGCATTCCTCAGGTTTAAAAATCTAAGAAATCATGAGCTGTAGAAATGAATGGAGTCTCAGAAACAAAGGCAAATTTTACTTTTTTAATAATAATGAAAGAAGTGATTGTATGAGTCATAGCCAGGAAAAGAATGGAAGAATTGTCCCATGGTTTTCGTAATGACAAACATAATTAAATTTAAAGACACTCTCTTTCCCACCACCTCAGAGGAGATGTAAAGCAAATTCAAAATTTCAATGACTGTGTATGACAGGAATACCCAAAGGGTGGCCTGTGGTGCTGATTAATATCCTATACTGAGCACATTGTTGGTGTTAGATTACAATGTTAAAACATGTGGACACACACAAGCACACACAAAACCCTGTGCATTTGTGTCAGTGCTTGTAGCAGACAATTTTAAAAAATTGACAAGACATATTATTTTTCTCCTTATTAACCTTTTTGGATTGTAGTAGGTGGTAAAAATGACATAGATGGAAACAGAGGGAAAGAACATTCCCTGAGCAACAGAGGAAATAAATTCAGCAATGACAGAAGGGATGCCCATCCTTTTTTCTTTTTGAAATAATACCCATCAGGACAAGGTGGATGAAGATATTAAACTGTATCAACTCCAATACCGATTAATTTCAAATAAATAACATACCATACTCTGACTCCCAGACTGGGTCTGGAGTTCTGATCAGTAAAACTGTGTGATTAATACTGTTAATGACTGTAATACCAAAACCTGAGTTCTGACATTTTATAGACATTTAACATCTTGAGTTTCAACTGTAGTTATGTGCTTTAACATCATTTTATCATAGGTAATTTCCTGGACCTTCTTGAATTAACTATGCTATATCAAACAATTTACTCAGAGATTTAGAAGCTGCCATTATACATAGACTTTATAGTGTAAAATTTGGACACTATGGATGAGAGATTGGAAGTTTCCAGAATGGATATGACACAGAGATATTTTCCCTTTCATTTTGTTTTTCTGATTGGTTTGTTTGGGTAAAGATTTTGGGGCTTTTTTTTTTTTTACTTGTCATGACTGCACAACAACGTCACAGTGTGTGAAGCTAACATGCTGCTATTCTTAGCGAAGTTGTTAGGTCTGGATAAAAACAAATCTCTCTAACTTCCTAATTCATCTGGAAAAAAAAAAGAGTTGTTAAGACAAGAATACAAGCAAATCTTCAAAAAACCAAAGATGATTAAACTGATTAATCTTCTTTTTTTTAAATGCTAGGTCATGCTCTCATTATTTGTGATACCATGATGAGCTGTAATTAAATTCTGGCAAAATTTCTTCTTTCAAGTAATTTGAGCTACTACTTAAAAACACACAGGAAACTATCCTTGCTACCAGGAATTCACATTTTTATATAAACAATGCATTCAGTAAATGTTGCCTCCTATATTAATCTGCTACTTTGCCAAGGGACTTTCATTTTTATAAAGTTGCTCATTACTGTCTCACTTTCAGGACAGCATCTTCGCTCAAGTGCAGATTAACATGAAGAACATGCATTAGTTCCACTCTAATTAAGCATATGCTTAAATAGTTTCCTGAACTGGAATGGTAGTAAATAATATATGAGTTAGACTGAAACTTTGATTTTGCTGATGTAAAAATAGCAGCATGTATATAAAAAGATACCTTCCCATTGCATGCCATTCTCTTTCACGTGTATGTGCCCCTTTGGAGAAAATGAGAGGATAAATCTTGAGAGATGGGAGGTCATATTGCTTCAGGCATGGATGGTGGAGAGGCAAAACTGTGCCCCAATTAGTACTGCCTGATGTGGTATGTTCATGCCTCTCCCCTTTCTGCATTAAGAACAGGTTGATGCCTAGCTTGTGCACAGTGTGCAAGAGGAAGATTCACAGACAGGACAATGAAGATTCCAGCAATTAAACTGAAAATTAATAAAACTGAATTTTGCAACCAGACTTTTGGAGCACTGCCCCTGGAACAGGGCAGGAACTGGAACGAGAATCACACACAGTTCCTTCCTTATGCCTTTCTCTGCTGGTGAAAAATGAACTATGGAAGTCCTTCAGGGAAAATTAGCTTCCTTGCAAATTTTGCTTTCCAGCACAGGAATCTGTACAGGCTACTAACTAAGCCCTAGTCACCCAACAAATGATACCACTGTGGTTGTCTTTGCAAGCTGTACCTCTTTGTGTGGTCACTGCATAACCAATGGGTTTCCCACTGAGAGGCTCTGAGGAATGCAACAGCATCCTGAACTTACTCAAAACCAAGCCCTACACAAGGCTGTTTTGCAGAAGGCTTGTGTGGGTAGTTTTCCAACAGCACTTGCTTGCTTTAGTTAAGAAGAAAGATCCTGCTGGCATGGCTGCCAAATGAAAAGTGCATTAAAGTCTTTACAACAGCTAATCTCCCAATTTACAGACCAAACAGACAAATCTCATAGTCCAAGTTCACCTTAAGGAGCAATCTAGATCAAGAAGACAAGAGGTGAGAGAGTATCTCTGTAGCTTCACACCTCTCCTCAAAGGCATTCTCCCACTGGAGTCAAACATGGCCACACCAAGTCAGGATCTGGTACATGGGGAGGACAAAATCTCTGAGGCGGAGGGTAAAGGCAAAGCAGGTAGAGGTAACAAGTACTGGGAGCCTTTTAAAACAATATAAAGTGTGTTGCTGTTTAATATCCCTAGCCGTGAAGGGACCTTGCAGCACCATCCCTAGTGTATACCCCTTGCTACGTCCTGTGTTGTCCTGCTTTGGCTACAAGCAATTAGTTGCCTCTGTTTTTATCTCTGAATATCCAGGTTTTCTGTTATAAACGTTTTTTATCTGCAGTTCAGCTATTGTTTCTCTGTTGTTTCTTCTCTTATAGAGCAGCTTGTTATCTGCATCTTAGTCCCCTTCAAATGTCTTCTCTGTGTTGAAGGGATTACAGGGCTTACAGGATGGTTCACTAGAGGTTAACACAATTATGAATCAAGAAATGAGTCAACAGTTTCATTACAATTGTCTGTGTGTCTGGTTGCATTTACTGCAGCCTGGGTAATATGACGCTGTGGTTTGGGGGTTTTTATGGAAGTATAAAAGCATTGTAATGACAAAGAGGTAATCTATGTATAAATGAACATTTTCTAGAGACAGTTAAGTTAATAATAATAGAATTTCCTTCCAAGAGACTACAACTGCCAAATTGACTTCTACAATTGCATTGGCATAGAAAAGCACACACTTTTTTTTGCGAGGGGGGCAAACACTAAAAGATTTTATTTAAACAATATAAGGAAGACTTCTTAGGACAGTGAATGGTGTGAAAGAAATGTTGAAAAATCAAAATAAATTAAAAATAAATAGAAATTAGAGGTGTAGAGGAACATGACAGAATCCAAATACATATTTTGGTAATGTAAGAAAGTGATTATCAAAGGTTTGACAGTTTTCTAAGATAATAAAACATCATGACAACTTCAGTGGTTTTAGTTCCAAATATTCAGACAACTGTCATAGCTCCATCAAAACAGCAAAAATGGCTTATATTATTTAGCATCTGAAGAGCAAACGAAGAATATGATGTGATGTCATGTGGGAAGGGCAATATGTAGGCAAGCGAATGTAAGTGATGATGGCAACTCCTTACAAATGTAATTCATTTTCAGCAGGCATTCATGCTAGCAAAATGGAACTGCATGGATGTCCATGGAAAATGAACAGCCAAGATGACATCAAGATGGATGAACGAATTAATCTAAAAATTAATTGCAACATTCAAATAAAGAGTTTTGAAGAAATTGCTCTTCTGTGCCATATTCTCCTCTGGCTTTTTTCCATTAAGGATACCACTATGTTTTTTGTAGTCATTATTTAGGGTAAGCCTGCCTGAATACATCTGAGATATTTTAAGATCACAGCTCACACTGATCTTTAGAAGGGATCACCATCTAAGAATTTATTAGATTTTATTCATTCAAAAACCAAAGGCAAGCTGAGCATGTTTCAAAGTAGTAGCAGCAAGAATAACAACAGAATGAATCAGTAAGTTTAGATTCTCAAATGAAAGGATGTCATAAACAATTTTGTTAGTCTTCATCTCACCCAAGTATTACTCTATAAAGGCTAGGAAGCTAGTTGTCCGTGCCTCCCTCTACAGTCAACAGAAAGACAGATGTCTTCACGGGCAGATACATCTCATTTTATGATACACTTCTATGATATGTGATAAATCCTGGTTTTCTCATGGATTTTATAGAGAATCTAGCCAACTCCTTTAGTCTAATCACTTTACCATTTCTATAGTTAACTCGTATGAATACTATTCTTTGTCAGTAAATAGCAGAAAATGCATTTCCCTTGACTTGCAGTTAGAAAGTTCAGAAGAAACAATGAAACCTTTCAGTCTTTGTGTAGGGCACTGGCCTGATAAATGGGAAACGAGTCTTCAGTAGACAGACTCTTCCACCCAAATGTATTTGAGAGAAAATGGAACTGCTGGTGGTAAAGGACATTTACAAATTTGAGAGAAGTTTTAATCCCAAAAGCAAAAGAATTCAGCCTGATGCTAAGGTTAGAAGTTCAGAATACTGCAATTTCATGACTAATATGAGTAAGAGAGCATCTAGTAAATAGTGCTTCATAGTCATGCACTGGAAAATGAAAATAAAATAAGATATAATGTCATATTCTTTAAGTATTTTCAGTGTCTCAGCCAGGCACCAGAAGGTATAGACTGACAGTGTTTGAAATATACTGAACAGTTATCCATACAAAAGAAACCAAACCAAAACAAAAAGAACATTAGTTGTCTCAGACTCAACAGATATTTCAAGGTTTTAGAAGCCAGCATGAAAATAGAGCAACTGTCAAAATGAGAAATCTAAAAGTTGATGCTCACAGTATCTGATAACCAGTCAGCTCATCTTGGAGCAAATTCCAGAGTAAAACCTCATTGAAGTGAGAATGTTCTGCAGGCAGCTGGTTCAGATCATGAGAATGTACTGAGTCACTGTAATCCTGGTTTGAGAATTATTTTATGGTATAATAAAACCTTAGAAAGAAAATATAATTAAGCCCCTGTAATTAATCTGCACTCCAAATAAGATATTGTTCCATGTGAAAGACAGATTTCATATTGATTTCATATTTCCTACTGAAGGAGGGAGGCTGTAGGGGGAGAGAAAAGGAAGAAAATGCTTTCAAAAGCACTGCTCCTGCTCATATTTGTGATTGAAGCCAATAAGACAACTCATGTGTGGAAGGGTAAACAACTGCATAATTCTTTTCAGGACCAAGACTGTACTGGCAAAACTAACAACTTTGATGACAGGCTTCCCAGAGAGGCCAAGAGCTGAATGAAGCGTGAGCTGCCCTCATAACCTTGGACTCAATGGACATCAATATGTTATCCATGGACTCATCTGAGCCCACAGCTTATTCCTCTGGGGTCAAACAAAAGCATATAGGAAAAACTGCTCCATGAAGGCTATGCGATTTCTATATAGGTAAAATTTCCAGAGGGGTTCTCACATCTACATTAAAAATTTGAAAAAACTGCTAGAAAGTATCTATTCTTTCCAGCTCAGAGCTACAGCACATTCAAAGGAGCTTATGTAGCTAGTTCCCCTCTGAATTGCTGAACGTAATATATTGCAATGGTCAGTAAGCAAAGTCTTATGGATATTTTTTTCAAACATCCTTTCAGCAGTGCCACATCTCTTTATTATAAAATATTTTAATTAAAAGCTGCAATTTAGCTTTTGCATGGCATGAGCTCAAATAGGAGCAGTTGTTTCTTGTATTTTTTAAAGATGAATGTGTTTTAATTAGATATTTATCCATCATACATATTTTAAACTTCAGTAAGAACAAGACGTTGATCTAGGGTAAAGTGACAAAGCTTACCTAAAGTAAAAGTATCTATTGTACTACATATCAGCTGGTCCTAAATGTTTCTGAAACTCTAATGACATTAAAAGACATATACAGCCTATCTTTATTAATCTAATGACTTTAATATTAGAAAGCACTGTAATTAAAATGGTATCTAATCAAGCACTTAGTGCTCTATTTTTTACATCAACAGCTATGGGATAAAATACATATAATATTTAAATATTTCTTAGAGCAATGGCTAAAAATCAAGGAATGAACACAGATGAATGTCTTAACCATTCATGTCCATTCACTTTCCCAGTGAATCTCTGAACACAAAAAGGAACAAGGTCAGAAAGGACCAGATGCAGCTGCAGTACAAATGGGTGGAAGGGAATCGAGGATGAAGGGAGCCTTGCCACCAGATTGAATATGCATATCAAGATAATGAGTTATTATATTTTTTCCTCACAGTTGTTTCACAGTTGTTCCCCCACATTGTTTCAGAGAAAATGGAAAGTGTTTATTCTTTAGGCTGATGGATGTAATTAAAACTTGTTTTAAGGAGTACAGACAAACCCATTTCTTAAGACATTAAAAATGACAGGCATACTTAAAGACAACAATAATTTCACTGAAGCCATCAGAAAATAAAAACATTATTTAAAAATAATAAGCTTGTTGGTTTTGTTTTTCAGTAGTGTTTCTCCTAACACAAAATTTTAATTGCAGATTAGTTTTATTCTTGTAGTCCTGTTGATAGATTTGAGGCAAGCGACATACATCATTAATTGTAGGGGATCGCATTTCAAACAAGAGCTTTGTATGACTGAGCTACTACAGCCTGTCTGGTTGTTGTGGAATTGTCATTAAACGGGAATGATGCCCGGGAATGTTGAACTTAATGTTATGTTTCCAAATACCATGAATAACATTACAGTAGCTTTAATGAATTTCATAGGAGAAAAATGTCATTAAACAAAGCAACAATATTAGCCCTGGTGCCCTGGCCAAATTCCAGTCTGGCAAATTGCATTCTGACACCTACTATTTCTCAGTTGTTTGAATTTGGTATGTTTGTGTACCTCACTGTTTGTTCACTGATATGTTAATGCCATACATTGTCAGACCATTGTCGTCTGTCACCCCAGAGTTAGCTGGCTACCACTCTTGACCATCCAAGCACTTTTAATGAAGCCATAACTATAGTACATGACCTTGAAAAGATTCCTTTCAATCTACCTTCCCACAGTTCATCAAGTTACTTAGATATTGCTTAACCTAATGGGTAAGCATAGATCTAACTTATTTCAGTGTTTGTTAAACATACAGCACAACCTCACTTCCCAGTGAAATAATGAGCTGCCGAAGTCCATTAACATGTGCTTAAAGCTAGGCACAGAGATGACCTCCCACACATTAGTGCTTTATTTGAGGTCAGAGAGGCACTCTGAGCAGTATCTCCTAATCACCTCCACTTAACCATGCTTTGCTTTGAATTGTGGAGTGGTCTCTGAGAACATTACCTGAACTATGGATGAAATTTAAGTGAAGATATGCTCCAGGAGTACAACTTATACACCTCAGCACCAGCTAATCATGGAGACAATGGCCTTGGAGTAGAGCTAGTCCAAAGTTAAAAATAAATTCCCAAAATGTGGACTTCAGAATAAACTGTTTTGTTCTACAGTTCTATTCCTGTTGGCTCATGCTACTTTGTAGTAGACTAACATGTAGACATAGTCATATTCAAGTGCTTTATTCAAAGGAGCACATCTGCATTGTATTATCTTACTAATCTTTGATGTAAGGGTGTCCCATGGCTCAAAGTCTGGATTGCAGAATATTTGAGAAAACCCTCCTGACATTGGTGTGTTTCTTGACAGTTGTAGAGGGGTTATGGAGGAAAAGATTCTGAAGACCTATAATCCTGGCTCATTGAAAGCTTTTAAAAAAAAATAGGACCATAATTTGGAACTGCCTTGATACACATTCAGGCAGGATCTTCAGTGACATATAACATTTTTTTGTGTGTCTGTCACACCTCAAAGACATAATTTCTAATATCATCCCCAAGAGCCTCCCCATGCCCTTTAATCTTGAGTGCTGTTTGTGACATCCAATTCAGACATTCACGCACACTAATTTTCCTTTTTGGGAGACCAGACAAGATCATCAAGGAGCATGTAAAACATTTAAATCAGGCATATATTTTTTATATGCATTGACAGTGATTAAAATATAAATGCCCAACAAAACATAAGATCAGAAAGAGGTAGTGCCAAATATAAATCTCTTCCAAGAGTCTTCATATCACTTACTTGGTGAATAAAGCATTCCTGAAAACCTCATCTATAGGTAACTATAGGTAATCAATCATATCCCATTTCTGTTGGGATCAGGTGCAATGTCCTGTTTGCTCAGCAGAACAACTGAATCCACATCCTTCCCCCATCTGGTATATAAGTACCCCAGAAGCTGCACAGGTTGTACTCCATGTTGCACATGGCACTGTTGTTTGAAGTCTCAAGCTGCATGTTAAACTGCAACTGGATTGTCACCATTAAGGTTTTGTCACAGTATGATTTAGGGAGAAAGTCAATGATCTGGAAACAGATGTGAAGTTTTAAGTGTACATCATTAGATCTTCAGGACTAATTTCAGGCTTAACACTGCCTTGGATTTTCTTCAGGTAGAAGAAAGAAGACAAAGAAATGGGGAGAAGAGTGACAAGATAAGTGGAAAAGAGTAGACAGGATCATGTGAGCTAATGAATTGAAAAACATTTTATTTAACTGTTACATATGTCTGCACATGTCAGTCATTTGAAAGCAATTGTAGTGTGTATAAAGAGCCTCTTAAGATTTCCATATAGGAAAATCTTTTTTTTCCCCTTTTTGAAGTTTCTGCTTAAGATTAAGGATATTTTCCATTCAGTACCAGGTCACAACCAAGCCATTTCTAAGATGGTCTCTTTCTAACTCACTCCCTTGCGCACACACATCAACACAAACAGCAAGGAGGAAGTGGAGAGGAAGCAAAAGGAAAAGAGTGAGCAAAGATTACTAAAGACTTTGAGAGAGCCACAGTCAATGCCCTCATAGTCAAAGAAATCTACTGCTCTATGGGTGGTGGTGGCTCAAATCTTGTATACAAATCAAAGTGAATTAAAGTCTTGCATGTCCCTATCTTACCTGAACACTCTAATAACAAAGCCACTGGCTTTTCAGGCAAAGATAATCTTATACGCATTTATCTATTTTAACTAGAATTTTTTTCAGTCTGAGTTTGAGAAACCTTTAATTGAATCTAGTACATTTATGGAAAAATCTGTATTTAATTGTTGGTAACTTGCAAAGAAAACAGGTTTTTTGCCTCAAAGATCCTGCCTGAATCTATTTCCATGTTGAACATATATATAACTTCCAATGAAAATAGTGGGATTCCTTTTCAAGTAAAAATTAAGAACATTTGGATGTGATTGGCCAAGACTACTTTAAGATCCATAACATATGAATGAAAAGTACTGCTAAGTCTTTAATTTATTACCAATCCTAGTGTGTTGCTCTTTGATTAAACCTCATCTTGTGCTAATAATTCTCAGTAGTATTGTACAACATATGATACCGAAATCCCTGAGGTAGCCAAGGAAAACCAAGCCAAAAACAGCAGAGAAGTTGCTTACCTGTCTGAACTCTTCAAGATCTATTTTGTTTCCCACCAGCACTAAGGGGATGTCATAGGTGTGCCGGACACAATAAATGAGTTTGTTAAATTCAGCAGCTTCTTGAAAGGATTGGTGGTCTGTGATGGAATAGCAGATAATGAAGCCTTCTCCGTATCGCATGTATTGGTCCCTCATGGCTGTGAATTCTGCCTGTGGAATAGGAAGTACATGCTCAGTAATTTGGCAAAAAAATTATCCATCTATAAATAACGAACTTGCTGAAAACTTCCCCCATTCCCTACATAATTCCACATAGCTTGTTTTCTGTTTTAAATACTGCTTGCTGAAACTTGTGCATCCTTCTGGGATCATCATCCTGGATAATACACCACCAGGATTTCTCTTAGGACCTTTTTTTTTTTTCCTTTTCCCATCAAGGGAACTCTGTCCTCTAAGAATATGAACTTATTACGCCAGCGGCTGCATACAGAAAATACTGTCTCATGTATTTCTAGAACCTTCTGCAGCACTTTTGGTAAACATGGATGACTTGCAATTGAATGAATGCTAACAGGTGTAAAAGAAGAGCTATATTACTATCTAGGGATGGGAGACAAACTCCTTATTATGCACTCACTTCAAAAGCTCAGTAATATAAAAAAGACATTCATTGACTTCCACCAGCTTTGGAATAGTGCCTAGTAAAACAGGAATATAATCTGCAAAAAGTTCTACTCTTTCAAATGCTCTCAGAGAAGCTGGGGGTTTCAATTCAGTGTGGGATAGTACCATTAAACAAAAATGAACAATTTCAAATAGCATGAGAATTGGCCCAATTTTCTCCTCCTGCATTTTCCTCTATTTATGTATGTATTTATTCTCACAGCAACACTTCTGGTTATCGGTATGGTTTTTCAGAAGTATTTAACAACTGCCACATTGTACAAAAATCAAGATTTAGTTTTCAAAAACTAGTCTCAGGCACTGTGGCTTGAGAATGTGTTTTAAAGTCTGTTTCTTTTTCAAGTTTGTTTGCTTTTCTTGATCACAGCCCAGAATAACCCAATACCATGGCAACAGTCAGTCAGGATCAGAATCCTCCTGACAGAATCAGTTCTCCAGAGATATTAAGATGCAGGAAGGTCTGATAAAGCAAGGAATACACATATCAACATTGGACCATTTCTATGAGCAGCAGGATGCAATATCAAGTCCTGTATTTTTTACTCTGTTGAGAATTTAGGCCAGGATTTTTAAAACAGTTTAGGTTTTATATATATATCCTCAGTTCTTCCTGAAAGTTGAAGGGAAATGGATTGCTTATGCTCTTTTAAAAGTCTCAGCCTTAAATCTCTCTCAATAGTCACTCATGTTGATTGATAATACTTCCTGTGAATAGACTTTCATGTTGACCATTATCATTTATTCATGATGTATCTTTTACCCAAGGGCTTTCTTATATATCATTCAAAATATTTCACCTGCTACAGGAAAAAGTTCATAGACTAAGCTCCAAAATAGCAGACTAATAGGAAATTTAAGGGTAGGATTCTGCTTTGAGACTTACAAATTCAAAATGTCTAAACTATCACCACTGGCATCCCAGGAGAGTTTATTAACTACCAAGCTACAGCATAGAGTGGATCAGTACATATTCTATCCCATCTTCTTGAAACTGGATGTGTAAGAAGTAGGGCAGCAGTGGGGAGAAACACAGAAGATGTCAAACAAAAAGGATTCTATACTCTGCTGGTTCAGGCGAGACAATGAATGGAGATCTGTCTCTGTTCCCAGGTCTTTGCCTGCCATCTACATTAGATAGTCACTGTATTAATAAACAATGCAATACCAAACTGGAGCCCATACCCAAGGTCTCCAAATTATGGGTAGGGAGTGTTAATGACTAAACACAGAGACATACTCCCTCTCCCTTACCCTCAGATCTCAGGCTTTCCTGCCAGAACAAGGGTCTCTCCACACCCCTCCGTGCCCCCGATTTTCTTCTCTTTGCATCAATCACCTAGAACTGTTCTGCACCATAATTAGTAGGGTAGTCTCCTTTGTAGGAGGAGCTGAACAAGGCCAGGATCCCTTCAGGCTGAGCAGACAATGGAAACCTTATGTGGAGTTAAACTTGTGGATTAAGGCTCCTGAATTTAGCTGTCTATGTGTAGCTGCAGGCCACTATCTAAGCTCCCATTGTAGATAATGGTAAGTTAGACAATGCAATCAATGGACTGCTTGGACAATGGATTGCTTCTGCTGATGAAAAATAATTATCTCTTTAGTTATCTAATTATCTAATTTTTGTTTATCTATTTTTGGTTTTAGAGTGAGCTGAACATTTATACAACTGAATGGAGCCGCTAGCTCCCATGTAGACACCTAAAAGTAGATGGTTTGTTATGGAACCTAAATCCCAGCCCGGATGTCCTGTTTTCATGAGTTAACGATTTCATAAATCAACTACTGTAACACTGTATGATTATTCTGCACAGCCTTTTACAAAGAATGAGCTCTGCTTAGTGAGTTGATCTACCTCTAAGAAGTGCTCAGAACTTTGTACACTCATTTATAGCCATTTATGGCAAACTAAGAAGGAATTGGGTCACATATCCCTGTTTAAGTAAGTTACTCACAGTAAGTGACTTTCTGCAGCATGAGGACGCCTAGGATCACTCCCCAGGAATGCTTAATGACTTTCCTTGACTGCCAGGAGACTCTGGGTTCCTAATTTTACACACTGTGAATCATTCTAAAGGGACAAAGTGCTCAGCTTTTAGGCACTGCCATTCTTGAGTTGGAGTCATTTACCTACACATTCTGGTTCATGCCTGGCCATAATTATGACTTTAAGGATATGAATTAATTTACTTCTGCAATTTTTTATTATGACATGTTATTGCTGCTGATGTATTAGACTAAACAGCCAAAATACTTTAGTGTCATGTTTGCAGTGATCCATTTTCAGAGGCATTAATTATTCTATGCAAACTAGATTGGGGATATCCACTTGGTTTTCTGTTGTTAACTCAGTTAGGAATTTCCTTTATTTTTTGATGTTGACTTTCACTTCTCAACTTTTTACCCTTGGCATGGTTGCTCATTACAGAGTCAAGGACCCCAAGGTCAAACATAAATAAGCCTTTTCTTGGATTTCGAAAAAAGTGAGGTTTTTTTATTCCATTCACCAAGAACCCCAACATAATAATATATACTAAGAAAAAGAATAAATATAATTTATTATATTGGAAATATAATTTCCAATAAACATACTATAACCCTTGCGATAATATATGCATATCATATATACAAGACAAAGGACTAAGATGTAATTAAATCTCTTTGTTCATTTTTTAATTCATGTCCTACTCCAGATTTCGCAGTTTACATGTATCTCTACAGTAAGCAAAATCAAAATCCAAGTTCACCTGGGTTTTGTGGATATTCAGAGGTACATAGAGATAGACCCAAATGTTTTACAGATTTTTCAGTGGTTTTATTTTTATATTTTGCATGGTTCTCTTATAAAATAAGCAACAGTGTATCTGTGCAGCTGGCACACTAATATCTTCTTTAATTGTTTCCTGCTGTAAAAGTAGCTTTTTAAAAAATTAATCAGGAATAGTACTAGATGCCATTTGCTACTCAATAGGGGGAAAATATGAAACATACCCAAGTCAGTAAATGCCAAAAGGAAGAGACAGAAGGAAATCATACCTCCTCAAAAGGAAATAAATTCTGAGAATTAAAGTGAAGATTTGTCATGCTTATAGCACTTTGCAGCTTGACATGAATCTCTAATACTCTCTTGTGTATTATGATTAGGACTTAACTGAAAAGTGTGATAAGAAATCTTTTGAAACAAAATCACCATTCTTCTTGGGAGAGATGTTATACTTGAGAACAAGCATCAAGTCTGGATAGAAACAAAATAAAACTTTTCTAAAAGTTGAAAGAAGGCAGCATAACTTTTTCCTTTTCTTTTTCCATTATAATTGAATGCAGAAAAAACCTGATACCAATTCTCATAAGATTATATATGTCTACCTGTTGAAGAAAGTTAGCAAGAAAATCTCCCAATGATTAGGTTGCTCCTAAATGGATGTGACATTTGCCTTTTACCAGTTATTGGGCATCTCAGATGATTTTTCAAAGATGACAGAATGGCCTCACAATGACATAGAGCAGCTCCCTCAACATGCTCAGATGCATCCCATCCTGTTGTATCAAACTGCATACACCCAGCTTAACTAACTTGTCCCTTGTTGATCCCCCTCTACTAAGGGTAGTATCTCTTCCTCAAACTTTCCTGAAAGGCATAAAGACCTGGGAGGCATAAGAGCAAACCTTGCCTTATGTCCTTGCCTTATGGATAGAGGAAGTCCTAAGTGTGTTAGTCCTTTCTGTGTTCGTCATCATTAGGCCAATCACTCCTTTCAGCATCAATCCCACATTTTTCTTGGTCTTTGTTTAGTTGCCAGTGTACCTGTAGAAACCTATCTCGTTGCCTTTTACATCTCTCAAAAGTTTCAACTCCAGCAACACTTTGGCTTTCATAATCCAATCCATTCATGCCCAAGAAATACTTCCATATTGATCCTTGGGAGACTGTCACTGTTTCCACATTTCATCCTTCTGTATATTCTTGCTTTTCCTATTAACTGTTAGGAGAACAACTTAGCAAAGAAGAAAATACTTATCCTCTGTTTTCTCTCTGTCATCTTGATTTATCCTCTTTTATTCCACTTTTCATAACGAGCAAGAAAAAGCTTTTCAGAGAGAGCAATGTTTTAAATTAGTTTTAAAATTCATATTGTTTTCATATAAATAGGACTTTTATGTTTTCTTTTTTTCATTAGAGATAAGAATCCTTTCCAAAGAAGATCAGTATCTTGATGTCTCCAGAAAAAGAAACAAAGGCATTGAGCAGCAAAGTCAGATAGACTACATTGTGCTGGATTTGGCTGGGATAGAGTTAATTTTCTTTATAGTAGCTAGTATGGGGCTATGTTTTTGATTTGTGCTGAAAACAGTGTTGATAATACAAGGATGTTTTTGTTGTTGCTAAGTAATGTTTGCACTAGTCGAGGACTTTTCAGCTTCCCATGCTCTGCCAGGTGCACAAGAAGCTGGGAGGGGGCACAGCCAAGATAGTTGATCCAAACTGACCAAAGGGCTATTCCATACCATATGATGTCATGCTCAATATATAAAGCTGGGGGAAGAAGAAGGAAGGGAGGGAATGTTTGGAGTGATGGTATTTGTCTTCCCAAGTAACCATTACGCGTGATGGAGCCCTGCTTTCCTGGAGATGGCTGAACACCTGCCTGCCCATGGGAAGTAGTGAATGAATTCCTTGCTTTGCTTTGCTTGTGTGCGCGGCTTTTGGTTTACCTATTAAACTGTCTTTATCTCAACCCACGAGTTTTCTCACTTTTACTCTTCTGATTCTTTTCCCCCATCCCACCGGGGGGGGAGTGAGTGAGTGGCTGTGTAGTGCTTAGTTGCCGGCTAGGGTTAAACCACGACAACACTTAGATACATAGATCCTTATGAAGGATTAGTTTATGGGTTCAAACATGCTATCAAACATAACAGTCTGGATCTAACGTTCAGGTCAGGACAACCCTACCTTGCTGACTGAAAGAATCTAGGAAGGTGTATCACAAAGTTTACTGAAGCCAAGCCTGGTTCTTTACTGTTTCCTAAGTATTTCCTCCTGAACAATGCTGGAGGAAGAGTGCTGGACTAGAAAAGCTTTTCTCCAACTCAGAATAGAAATTTTTAAGAAGCAACCTCTTCCACATCACCCTTTTACACCAGCAGAACTCAAAACTGAAGCCAATTCTCCTGGATCCCCGTGTCATGCATTGCTAATAGATAGCCTTGTCAGCCCCAAAAGGATAAGAGAAAAAGGGGGGAAGAGAAGAACTAACAAAAAAAAAAGGACACAGGCAATGAGCAGGGGGTCACCATATGTGTCCCTTCCTTTTAATTGTGTGTTGATGTGTTTGAGGAGGAAACACAGTGCAATGCTTAGAAGTGCAGTCCTTCTCCATACTCCTCAGAAGTCTAGTGCTTAGAAATTTAAAGGTGCAGCACCTCAGAAACAAGGGTGTCATGTTTTTCAAACTACACACACACTCCACACATTTTGATGTCTGTTCTTTTTTTATGATCTTGGCTTGTATCTCTGGAAGAGGTCAGAGTCTCCCCAGGGAGGTCAGCCTCACAGTTTGAGAAATGCCACTTTCTATAACTTCTCATCTTATGTTCTGCTTGACTTTAGAACTGGGAATCTGCTAACAGATGTTCTTAATCAAAGCTGTCTCCCTGATTACCACAGGGGTCATTCTTATTATGAAGGGGTTTTTTTTACATTTCTAGTGAACACTGGGGGGGGGGTATATTCTTGGAAACAGGCAGGATATTGTTCATCTATGACAGTGAACAAACAAGGGTAAAATGAACAAAAAGGACACAGGAAACTTGGGGGGGGGGGGGATTCTTTCAAATAGTGACTGAGAGAATCAAAAGTAAAGACCATACAATATAAAAGAAATATGTGAAAATGCATTGTTCACTTAAAAGAAATTCTCAACTTTTTTGTAAACAAAAAATCTGTTGGTTTTTTTTTTATCTCAGGAAAGTTTTTGCAAATATTGTCAAAGATTATTTTTTAGCAGCAAATGGTTTTTTAAAGCTAAAGTGCAACCCTCCCATATCTCTCTGTTAATAAATGCTCTTACAACACATAAACATTGCAGTTGACTTCATTGGGATTACATATCATTCATCTGGCACTGCTTGTCATAAAGTGTGCTTTGCTTTTCTTTTACCTCCTGAAATAGTTTTACCTAAGGAAAGTACACTGGTGAGAAGTGCTGTGATAATTATTTGGTTTTCACTAATTTTTTAGTCTTTGGGGGGAGGGGGGGTAAAAGCAAGTAGCTTTTAAAAGCTTATTTGTAAAAGCAAGCAGAAAGAAACCTGCAGCAGTTACATTTCAAATGAGAAAGCATCCAGATAGGAAGTTGGGTGGCTATTATATCTTATAACCACCATAATACTGCTACTAATCTAGATGCAAAGGATGAGACTTGTTTCATCTGCTTTCTGCCACTGAAGAGGTAGTCACCTATTCTACATAAGTCTTCAAGTCTCTCTCTACAGTCAGGAGAGAGAGATATCAACTCCAGAGAGTAATTCAACCCATCCTCAGAGAAGTGTTTAAGATACCAGGGATGACTTTCCTTCGTACCTCTCTCACTACCTTAACAGGGACTAAATACCAATCCCAGCCTCTGAGGTCCACAATATCAGCCACAGCCCCTGCCCAGTCATATCCTTCATGCATTTGGATGATAAGGCTTGTCCTGCTCTTCATTTTAAACTTTTCATTTAGTTTCTACAAGGCTATTTTATTTCCAGCGGAGTTCGAAAGTTCAAGAGGAACTAACATCTAGTGCCTAAAGCCAACGAAGGATTTTTGCCTTCACAGCACTCAGCAGTGGGAAACGCTATCTATCAGCATGGGTTAAGTTACATTAGGAGATAACAAACAAATACACTTTTTCCATCACAGAAGTCAAAGTTTCAAACCTGCTGCCTTTGCTCACAGGATTCTAGCATGTACCAGCTATAGGTTCCCAGCAACGACAGAACAGAAAACAAGCAAGTACTGAGCAATATCAGCATCACTTTGCACTCTCTTCTTGCTTCCCTTCTATTTCCAGTCATCCTTTGCAAAAAGCAACAACAAAAGGAGTTACATAGCAAAAGATACAGAAAAGTTTGCAGCAGGTGGTACTCAGCCACCTGTGCCAGCCTAAACCATCTGCCACATCACTGGGAGGAAGGGAGCTGAATAACGGCTCAGACACAGACCAAAGAAAATACAGAGGCTCTGGCTTAAATACTGGAGGACAGGGACTGATTCTTCTCTTCATCAAGTCTTTACACTGTTCTGGTTGTACATCAAACCCCTCCCTCACGACCCTTTTTGCCTGCTCTAGTAATGATCCAGGAGCAGTTCAAAATGGGATTAGTATAAATGAGAATTAGCCCATAAGCCTGCAGTGGAAGTGGATTATTATTATAATCAGTCCCTTGATTAATGATCAGTCAGTGTCTCATGCCTTATAATTACAGGAAGGAATCCTTGCTTCTGTTATAAAACAGCAATATCCCTTTCCTTCTGTAAATTTGTACTAGGGACAAAATGCACATCACCAATGATGGGAACAGTATAAAGATAAAAGATGCAGTCCATGTTCCTAGCAGACTAATGTCTTTCTGAACTTAATCTGACAGCCTTCCAAGGCAATATTATGAACTCCACATTGTACAAAATCAGTAGCCTTTTCTTAACTCTGGGAATGTACAAGTAAAAAGCTGAGACAGATACCAAAATTAATCTGTAATTTAGAAGATAACCAGCAGCAACCCCGTTGAACCCTGTTGAAATCAGTGCCTATTTATCTGGCCACTCCTCCCCCTGTTTAAGCTAATTTATTTACCTGGAAAGGGAAACAGGCAGAAAGAAGGAGAATATTCATAACAGGTGATCTTTACTTCAAGAGACAGGTATGATTTTCAGTTTTGTGACAAGTAGCAACTTTATTTCTTAGCTGCTAATTTCCAGGGTTTTCTGGTGGTCTGTGTACACTCTGGAAATTGAGGAGATAATCTCACCCAGGTAGACTGAATGAGAGGGAGCACCTCAAGACCTTGCCTATGGGCAAGAAGATGGTCCAAGCTGAGTGATGGATGGTTGGCAATTTAAGAAACATGATCAGACTCGCACTGAACATGAAATGCAAGAACAGTCTTACATACCTAATTTTTGCAAAATTTTGGCTGAAAACTTTCTAAAATAGTTTCCCTCTCCTACCCTTCCCTCACACTTATGTTCTTCAGCATCAACCTTTTCCCTCTAGAAACAGGTCTTCAGTCCCAGCCAGGAGCTGGTATTACACTAGACCTCAGTTCAGGATTCTTTCTCAAGACTAATGTATTTGCATGGAAAGAGATGGATTCCTTCACACCAGTTAATACATCTTTAATCTCTGACTACTGGAGACTTTATGAACCTCTGGAGTCCTGAATATAAAGAATGAATTAATTAAAAATAAAGACTTTCATTTCTTAATCTGAGTTACTATATCAGGTTAATTCATGAGGACATTAGTCTCATCTTCATTCAGATGAGTCTGAGACTTTGAATTGGTATGTCTAAATTTTCACCCTTTCTGAAAATCACTGGTTTGTGAGGTTAGTTTGATTACTGACTTCTTTAAAACATTGTGGGCCACAATCTGTTTTCATCACTTGTGAATTCATGTCATTTCCCACACGTGAGCTTAAAGATTCAGGTTCCCCTTCTCTTTTCAGCTATGATACTTCTTCCCATAATATCTGATATTGCTCGCAGTCACAGACCATGCAGGATTAAGTCTCATGAAAGGCAGGTGTAGATGTCCCTTCACACCCTGAACGCTGGTGGATCACTATTGCACTGCCCTATTTGCTAACAGCTCAACATTTTGTATGCACTTGCTATTCTGTATTCACATACTGTTGGGCATCATGGCTGACTTACTTATAAAGTAAGATTGAACCACATCTGCCTGGTAGAAAAAATAAGTAAAGAAAAATAAATAAGGAAAAAAAAGGCAAATTAGAACAACTTGCAATAAAATAACTCAAGACTTCAAAAAATAGCATCACACAGTGACCCTTCTTTCTCACTAAGGAACTACAAAATAACCTGCACTGGCACTGAGACCCTCCCTCCAGAAGTAGCTTCTCTGTATTGATGTTCCCAGTGTTCCCACTCTAATTGCCCTCCTGTCTTCAGGTGATAATATATTTGCCAGTTTGCTGCAACTGTGCTTTTCTTAACTTTATTAATCCTGCTCTTCCAAAGATGGTTTGTCATATGCAGTAATGAAAATATGCAGTCCATCACCTGGGAGATGATATCTACTTTTCATTCACCCCAAAATATGGATGAAATCACCATATCAGTTCTCCACATTGCCAGTAAAAATGCCTTGGTGCTACACTCCCTAACTCAGAGAACTGTCTTTTTCTTTCATATTAATGCTAATGGTTTCTCTCTTAGGGATAAACACCTTAGTAATTTTCTCTTAAATGCAGGCACTGAAGCAATCTTCATTGTTAACTACCTCCAAAACCCCCAACTGCATTTGGTTTATCATCACCATATAATACTTTTCCCTCCTCCTCATTGGTATGCAAGAAAGAATAAAGCTAATTTTCACCTTTTATCACAAATGCATCATAAATGGTAAAGGGAAAGAATTAATAGCTCGGTAATTACAGTTTAGTAAACAGCAGAGGAAAAAAAAGACAACAACCCACTAGTGAAGAGGTAATGACTGCAGCTGCAAGCAAGGGCTCACCAGGGATTCAAACAAGCTCTTGTCAGCTTACATGGGGATTGCAGACTTGCCATCTTCCCCAGTGAGGCTTGTGCAGCCTTGCAGAAGTGAAACAGGAAGCTATGGAGTCAGACACCTCATTGCTCTAATAAATGACTGCAAATGATATTCTGGCTTGCATATATATTTTCTCATGATGACTTCCATAACAAGTGTGCTTACCTTAAAAATTCCACAACATAGGTATTTTTCTCCCCTCCCTTGTGCCCTACTCATCACCAGAGATATAATTTGAACTAAGAATGCGAAGGGAGGGGGGGAGGGGAAGAAGTAAACAACCTGCAGAGTGGCTTTTTCAGACTTTTATAGCCATTTAATCAATTGTGTGCTCATTTCTGCCACTGAAATTTAGCTCAATGTTTATCTGAGGGATGTGCTCCCTTGCAACTACATAAATCATCACCAATAGCAATGTTATAGCTGCACTGATTTTGTATTGCTTACAATATTAAAATCTGGTATGACTGTGACACAAAAGGACTGAGTTGTCATGTCCCTGTGACTTCCAGCATGAAGGACATCCCACTGTTCTTTTTTCTTTGCATTTGCACTAATGTTTCTAGTGCAGATGAGATAACTAAGTAGCATTACATGCACAGAGATAGTCACTGGATTGGCATCTATACAGTCCTGCAACACCGCTCTCAGTGACCTTCTGGGGACTTGTGGGAACAGAGCCTTAGCTGAAAGAGCAGGAACATGTATCACCTCAACTGTGAGCAGTTCACAAAATGTCTCTAAGGTACCTTCACATGCAATGTAGCTATCCCGTACTAAGAGATGTTCAGTGGGACCAGTTGTCCTCTAACAATTCAAACAAATATCTAACTTTTTATGGAGTTGATCATCACTTCATACATTCAACATACACTAAAGATTTCATCCAGATCCATTACTAAGATTTAAAGTAAATGAGGAATAGTTTAACTGAAGCTAATTCACTTCTGGTGGGGTAAATGACACCCAGTGGGGTAAATTATACCAAGTTCCATTTTCAGATCCATAGCCTCTGTGTCTGCCTATAAAATGGCGGTATAGTTTTCATTTCTTTAGAAAAAAGCTGTAAGGCCAAAGAGAGAGCTCCAAAACTGTAGTCATGAGGTATCTAGGTTAGATCAATAGATCCTGAAAGATGCTGAGTAGCTTCTGAGATATTCCAAGACTGTCCAACACAAGGACACAACTCATCTGCAATTCTGAAAGTTAGTGGAGTCTGACTTCTTCAGCTTGCTTCAAGGTGTTACTCAGGTACTTCACTGTAAGTAAGAGAAGATCTGATTTCTTACACAGGTACAGCCGATGCAGCTACTGCTAATCTTTTGAGTTTTGACTTTTTAAAAGAAAATATTGCTCCCTGGCATGGATTGTTTCACATCATCCTGCTGCTCTGATGATAATGACATGGAACTCCCGTGGCAACAATATTTTCTCCTCAGCCATTAGGCACAAAATAAAAGCATGCACAAAAATCTATGCAAGCTATGCAAGCTTGCTCCTATGGAAGCAAGAAAAATACATATCTGAAATATATCCAGTTAAAAAAAAAACAACAGAAAATGTTCCATATTTTCACTAATTATTGTCTTGAATTTCTACTTTGCTCTTCACTTCCTCTTTTAAAAATTTGGATAGATGTAATAACATTCCTCAGATTATAAAGAGGAGGTGACAAGCAATGGAGTTCAAAATTTACTGAGGTTTACTTTTTCTTTTCTTTTTTTTTATTGGTGGGGGGCAGATGCCACTTCCAGGTTCTGGGGCAAAACTATTGGAACTTCAGCTGTGAAAGATGTCTTTTGTTTTTAGGCTTTTCCAGCCCCCTCCTGCTAGTGTGAAATGAAAATAACATCTTTAGAAAGCCTCTTCCAGACAAATATCTCATGCAGTTTTGCAATTCAAAGGTTTGGATGATTCAGATAAGACTATGTAACTTTTTGCTCTCTTTTGTTTTTGTCTGGAGACACCTCCATTCAATGTATTGGTAGAGTATCCAGCAGCTACAGAATAGCATAAAAGACAAATAAGTTTTGTTAAATTACGGTTCTTTGGGACAACTCACTTTGCCTGAGAAGCATTAACACCCCGCTCTGCAAAAGACCCTTCTCTTGGTCATTTGTTATTGTCAGGTCAAATGGCACCAGGCAGTGCCACCACACATGCTAGTTTTCTCAGCATGCAAGCCAAGTTTTCAGTCCTAGAAATACCTTTTTGATGTGAATTTTGTGAAAATTGGTACAGGTAGAAAACAGTTTTCTATCCACTGGAGTCCCTGGTCTGTGTAGAGCTGCTTGGTAACAAGATAGACAAACCTCTGTAAAATGTAATTCCTAGTGAGATTATCTAGGACAGTTGCATATATATAAAGAAATCAGGATGCACTTAGAGCATGTCTGACATCTGCTGGAAGTAACTTCAAAGGGCTTCAGTGCCATTCAACAGTGGGAAGAAAAAGTATACAATACAATTTGTAATGTTAGAAGAAAAGGCAAATTTACATAATCATAGTCTTGTGGAGGACCTGGATGAAGTTTAAGCATATGGGATGTACTTATATAGGTGTTTTCCATACAATGTACACCAGACCACAACAAAAAAAACCCAGGAAATACTACAAGGAAAGATCTGGAAAGAAGAGAAAAGGATTTTGCTACTTTTATCAGAATTTGTAATAAAGTATTTTATCCTTTTTAATGTTCTTATTTTATTAAAAAAGTCAAAAAGTAAACATTCAGCAGTATCATTGGCTATTTTTCTATTTTTGGAAGTTATTAGTTAAAGAAAGACAAAGAACAGAGAGAGAGAAAGCATTTCAAGAGGAAAAAAAAAGAATTTATTGAAAAAGAACAGACAACACTGGAAAGTATTCCTCCACCTGCAATATGGAACCACTAGGATTGACTTTACTGAAGTGGAATGGTAGTGAGGGGCAGAAAATCAGTATCGCTAGACTCAATAAACCCTGATGTTCACCCTAAATGCCTCCTCCCTGCAACATGTTATTGCACCTGTTTGTCAGAAAGATAAATGCAGATCTAGAAATACAAACTGATTAATTCTTTATTGCACCATGATTCATTCATTGACAGGGATGGGAAAGGAAGTTGGGAATCTTAGTTGCTAGTTGCCTGTTCCTGCTAAACTAATACACTCTTTTTTTGACAGTATATGCCTAGATCTTTTCCCACTGAAGCCAAAGAATATTTTGCCCATAATTTGAAGGAAATTGGAGTCAGGTCTGCAATTTCATCTATGATTTACTGGAAACTTTTTTTCACTCAATATCTGTGCCAAATAAATGTTTCTTCAAAATCTGTCCATTCCCAAATAAAATTACTTGGTCATGGGAGAGATTTTAGTTCTCCCTGGAAAGTACAGAACAGCTTGTCTTGAGAATCCATCAAATTTGCAGTGCTGTCGTTTGACTTTCTAAGTATGTCATCATCAGCCTGTGAAACAACATATAAAGAAAATAAAATTAATGTTCTTCACCTAATACACTGTGTTAATGGTTGCTACTTAGTTCACTACCATTATGCTTTAAAAATAAAATGGATTTCATTTACTCACTACAGTACCTAGCAGAAAGTGCACTAAAATTATTTTCCCCTTAAAAGAACATGCTGTAAAGGCCCATTAAAATATAATTACTGCCAAAAAGGCATTTTACATTTCCTTGAGATAAGCTGCAGTAGTGTAGTTTGAAATTCGACTTCCATTGATTCAGGATTAGAGCAGCATGTTTAGATAATAAGCAGAAGGATCTCAGATAACAGCCTGAGTGAGTCATCAGACTATAGTGTTTAGTCTGAGAAAGTGTGTTTATCTGAAGGGCTCTTGGGACTAATATGGTTCCTCTTCAAAGCCTGAAGCAGGGGGCAAAAATCATAGTCCTGGAGGTTGCCAGGATAAATGTGTCCTGTGATTTGCTAGCAATTTGAGAGATGGATCTCACTACAGAGCACACTGTTGTTGTCAGGTTGAAAAGTGTCTGCCTGGAAATGAATTCATGTGCACACAGCTCCAGACAAAGGAAAACATCCCTGAAATGACACGCCATCACATTTTAAGGCCAATTTTTCAAGTCTCTGACTCACACCTGGGAAATATACAGGTGCACTAAGTTTTTCATAAAAAGCTCACGTTTTAACAAGCAAAAATTGGTGCAATAATCTTGAAATGCACTGTCCTACTGACAGGTACAGAAATCCATTTTTCTGCATATTTGCCTGCTTTGTCTCTGAAAACAAGTTTGCCTTTTCTACATAGGGTTATCTCAGATTGTTTTTTGGTGAAGAGAATGCTGTCTGATGCTCTTTTAACATTCGGCATGAGGTCTAAACAGGGAGGTTGGGTAATGTGTCATCAGGAGGGAAAGCTGTGGCAAGAATAAAAGCTCCTGTGTCAGTCAACGGTTTATAAATACAGCAGGAGAGATAACTGCTGTGTATGCTCCATGAGGAGGAATTCAAACTGGGCTCCAGAAGTAGCAACATATTTTTAAGTTAGAAGAGAGAGTGAGAAAGTGTAAATGAGTGAACAGAAGGTTTCTATAACTGTGTGGAGGCTTTTTGTGCATGGCTGGAGCAGTTGGGGGTTGTCAGTCTCTGAGAATAATTGTGAAGGGAACTGAACACAGAATAAAGGACTTGAGGTCTGTATGTCCTTTCATTTGCACCCACAAGTTTCCTGGAAGTCAAAGAGTTTACACCAGTTTAAATCAAATATATGTAAAAGCAGATGAGGTTTATGACACATTGGATAAGAAAAGGGAAACCCTAGAACTACCTCCTCCCCAACACCTCTCCCAACCTTAAGGGACAGAGAGAGGCACATGGGTGAATTTCAAGGGAGAGTTACTCAAAAAAATGTCCTATGAACATGGTTGAACAAGGAAGCTCAAGCTATCTTTATGGATAATAGTTTGCATTTGCAGATTTCCATTAAGGTTTTATTATTTACTCCACATGCCAAATTGTAGCTAGCCTAGAGGGTTAAAAGCTAACTAAATAAAATTCCTCCTAAAGTTCAATCTCACATTTGCTCTCTGTTTGTTTCCATTTGCTTTTTGGTTTTGTTTTAATTGAAATGTAGATGCAAAAATAAAACTTTTGGTTTAAGAGAACTTCTAGTTAAAGAAGAGCCAAAGGCATCATTGATAGCTTCTTCTAGCAGCAAATGCGAGGCTAAGGATACATGTCTTCTAGATTCAGCTGTGCCATTGAAAAAGAAAACCAACATCAATTTTTTGTTCCTTTCCTTCTCGCTGCACGCCATGTTTTCAAGCCTTATGGTAGGAACTGCTCAAGTAATTGCTGTTTATGACAATTCGGCTACAAGCAGCTACATCAGCAATACCTGCTCTTGAAACTCTCCAAGATAAATGTAACCTTATTCTGTCTGAAGTTGATTGTGGTGAGCAAAGACAGGCTACCCCGCTGGCAGATGTAGCAGGTGGCGAAAAGCAGGGGTAGTGAGTTCAGTGAAGCATAACTACTTACACTAGCCCTACATACATTAAGAATGTGCCTCCTGTTGTATCTTGAGTGGAAAAATGATACTGGAAGAGCATTAGAGGACAACTGATGATGTAGAAAATATGTATCCAGATTTCAAGGAACATCAGTCTGCTTCCTGAGAGGAGCAATCTGTCGTATTTAATGGTGTCTATGTATACACATGAGAAGAGGAAGACCAATAACTAGATGAGCAATACTAATAGTTTATTCATGTTTCTGGTTTTCACTTTGTTTGAATGTTTTTTAACTTCAGAAAGTTGAGAACCAGAAATGTATTTCTGAAGCACCATCTGTGGTTTTGGTGCTCCAAACTGTATCTATCAGTTAAAATATCAAAGATTTTTATCCAGTTTTAGGTATGAAATCAGATGTGGAGTTTTAACTCTGGACTTCCCCAAGGATGAGGAAAAGGCTGAGGTACTTAATGCCTTCTTTGCCTCAGTCTTTATTAGCAGGGCCGAATGTTCTATGGGTACCCAGCCCCTGGAGTTGGAAGATAGGGATGGGGACCAGACTGGAGCCCCCATTATCCAGGGGGAAATGGTGAGTGACCTGCTGCACCACTTAGACACTCACAAGTCTATGGGGCCTGATGAGATCCACCCGAGAGTGTTGAAGGAGCTGGCAGATGTGCTCACCAAGCCCCTTTCCATCATTTACCAGCAGTCCTGGCTAACTGGGGAAGTCCCTGCTGACTGGAGATTAGCTAATGTGACACCCATCTTCAAGAAGGGCCGGAAGGAGGACCCGGGGAACTACAGGCCTGTCAGCCTGACCTCGGTGCCGGGGAAGCTGATGGAGCAGATCATCCTGAGTGCTATCACACGCCATGTAGAGAATAACCAGGGGATCAGGCCCAGCCAGCATGGGTTCAGGAAAGGCAGGTCCTGCTTGACCAACCTGATCTCCTTCTATGATAAGGTGACCCGCCTAGTGGATGAGGGGAAGTCTGTGGATGTTGTCTATCTAGACTTCAGTAAAGCCTTTGACACGGTTTCCCACAGCATTCTCCTGGAGAAACTGGCTGCTCATGGCTTGGACGGGTGTACTCTTCGCTGGGTAAAGAACTGGCTGGACGGCCGGGCCCAGAGAGTGGTGGTGAATGGAGTTTACTCCAGTTGGCGGCCGGTCACAAGCAGTGTTCCCCAGGGCTCGGTGTTGGGGCCAGTTCTGTTTAACATCTTTATCAATGATCTGGACGAAGGGATCGAGTGCACTCTCAGTAAGTTTGCAGACGACACCAAGTTGTGTGGGAGTGTTGATCTGCTGGAGGGTAGGCAGGCTCTGCAGAGGGACCTGGACAGGCTGGATCTATGGGCTGGGGTGAATTGTATGAGGTTTAACAAGGCCAAGTGCAAGGTCCTGCACTTGGGCCACAGCAACCCCATGCAACGCTACAGGCTTGGGGAAGAGTGGCTGGAAAGCTGCCCAGCAGAGAAGGACCTGGGAGTGTTGGTTGACAGCCGCCTGAATATGAGCCAGCAGTGTGCCCAGGCGGCCAAGAAGGCCAATGGCATCCTGGCCTGTATCAAAAATAGCGTGGCCAGCAGGACTAGGGAAGTGATTGTGCCCCTGTACTCGGCACTGGTGAGGCCACACCTCGAATACTGTGTTCAGTTTTGGGCCCCCCACTACAAGAGGGATATTGAGGTACTGGAGCGCGTACAGAGAAGGGCAACGAAGCTGGTGAAGGGTCTGGAGCAGAAGTCTTATGAGGAGCGGCTGAGGGAGCTGGGACTGTTTAGCCTGGAGAAAAGGAGGCTGAGGGGAGACCTCATCGCTCTCTACAACTACCTGAAAGGAGGTTGTAGAGAGGTGGGGGTCGGTCTCTTCTCCCAGGTAACAAGTGATAGGACAAGAGGAAATGGCCTCAAGTTGCGCCAGGGGAGGTTTAGACTGGATATTAGGAAATTTTTCTTCACCGAGAGGGTTATCAAGCATTGGAACAGACTGCCCAGGGAAGTGGTTGAGTCGCCATCCCTGGAGGTATTTAAAGGACGTTTGGATGAGGTACTTAGAGACATGGTGTAGTGGTGGTTTTTGGCAGTGTTAGGTTTATGGTTGGACTCGATGATCTTAAAGGTCTTTTCCAACCTATATGATTCTGTGATTCTGTGATTCTGTGACTTGACAATAAACAACTATAGTAACTATTAATAAATCACAATATTTGGTCAGTGTTGAAGTGTTCAATTAATGCATAGGTACAGCAGGGAAAGGAGAAGCATATTTGGTGAAACATACTCTCTAGAACAACAGCAAATACATTAACTTCAGTTGGTTTCTCTTGACTTCTTGTATTTCCCAAATAGGGAAGAATTACAATTTTAGCTCCTTGATCTTCTGAAGTGATTAAAGTCATTATTCAAAGTTGATTATGAAGTATTTATGACTGCAAGGACACACAGAGAGAAATGAGATTTCCACTACATGATTTAGAAGCTGTAACACCATCTCTGCTTTAACATGAAACCCAGCGAGGTACCATCAGAGCACACCATCATCAGCATAACTTGGTGCTTTGGATTTTTACCCCGAGTCACCAAAGTCACAGTAGTATTTCAGTTTGAACTTCAGCAAGAGTAACATTAAGCCCTCTGTGAGGAAAGAGGCTATTTTAGCTGTTGATTTCAATGGGAGTTGGATTAGGTCTTGATTTATTCCGGAGCTGTGTAGTGCAGATAGAGAGGCAACAAATTCAAAGACATCTGCAAAGACAAGCAGCTAAATCCAGGATACTTAGAATGGACAGTTTCTGAAAAATAGGGGCCTAGGAAAGTGGGAAGAGCTTCCTAGCATAGATACACTTAGACATGTATCAGTGATACTCTCCGCTGTAAGAACAGGGAAATTTAAAGCAGAGATTTTCTCGTATCAATTCAACTTGGATCATGAGGTAGAATAGATATGCCCAGGCTGTACAATGTCCTGGGCTGATGTATCTGCAGAGTGTGGTGCTACTGCCACAGGTCTCTGCTTGCTCCAAAATCTCTGCACCGCATTTCATTACGTGGTCATTACATGCCATGGGCCTCTAATATTGTGGATATTTTGGTCCCTTCATGAAAAAAACCTTAAAATTCTCCAGCCTTTCTCTACTATTGTTCTCACCAGCTTTCACTGTTTGCATTATTCTGATTTCTTTTCTTACCTTACAACTGTCAGTTCTGCTAAAATTCGTAATATTGGCAATAACACCCCCCCAATTAAAAATGAGGTTTTGTTCTAGCTTTTTTAGATGATCAAAAATCATGTAAAAATTGTACAGTTTTGTGAGGAATTTTTCCTAAAAAGTGAACATGACTGACAAAATATGAGCTTTGTTTAAACTGGAAAACATAATATTTTCAGCTACTTAAAAGGCCAGTGCACAGGCATATTTTTTCTGTTTTCCTGAATCTAAAAAAAGTTTTCAAAGGGATTGAAGATTGCGCTCCTTTTTTTTTTTTTATTTTAAAAGAAGCTGACAGAAAATGAAATACCATTTTAAAAATACTTGTTCTAAAAAAAAAAAAGAAAAAATAGAGGCTTTGATTTTGGTGGGGGCTTAGGAAGAAAATGAAATTCTCAATATCTCATTCTATCATTTTTTTATCAACAATACAAACTTTTATGTTTCTAGTAACAAAAACAAATGGAAAAAAATCAAAGTAGAAGAAATTATTCCTCTTGGTTTTTACAACATATTACTCCCCAGCTCAAAATAAAAGCACACTATCCATTTTTGTTTCATTCATCATCCATTCTTTGCTTTGATTTTAAGCTGCTTTATTTCCTCTGTATAAATAATATTTGCATTACTGATGCAAATTTAGGATCAGGTAGCTCATCTTCTCTGCACAGGTCTGTAAGCAGGAGCACAATGCAAGGAGCTCTGTACCTACTGTACCCTCTTCTATGCTTTGCAGAGTTTAAAACTCCTGCACTCTCTCAGGGTCTCCACAGCAAATTAGGAACACACCTATGAAGATGAATAAATCCTGTATAGCAATTTGCTCCTCTTTCCATTAGCAAAAAGCTGGACACATAAACTCTGATTCATCATTTCTCTTCAGCTCCGGGTAAGAAAGTATTTTACTTTTAGCATTTTAACTCTACAAAATAGGACTAAAGGGAATTTAGGAGTAGAATGAAGTAGATGTACACAGTGAACTATATTAGAGGATAACACAGGAGGTCCTTAACACATAAAGCCTTACAAGACTAAACAGCTGGAGATATAATTTACCTAATGACTGTGTACTAATGATGATATAAGGCTGAAGTTACTAGTCTCAGACTTCCTGAGTGAGCAAAGAAGATGTTGCTTCCTCTTCTCCAACAGAAGTACAGATATTTTCAGACATATTGAGTAGCAACTATGATGTTCCTTCTTTCCCCCAGCCAAATCATTGCTGAAGCTATGCTAGGACAATTATGCATAAGAAACTTCTTGGGCCTGTTATAGTAATAAATTCTAGGTCAATTAAATTCATAGCTTTGGAGACATGCCTTGAAATTTAGCTTAAATTTTCTGGAGAATCAAACACTTTCACAGGAGACTCAGCAGCAAGTTACTGGTTAACTGATGAGACTGTATAATTTTGGGTCAAGGAAGAATAATTCAGGGTATCTTTTGATTCCTGAAACTGGGTTGAGTTCACTTTGAAATTGGCCTATATTTCATTCACATGTAAAACTCACGTCATAATCCCCCTGAACTACATTCAATTTATATAACTTGATGCCATTCTAATTCATGGCAGTGGACTGCATTTCCCACTATTTGCAGTGCCCAGCTAAGGTGCATTCAGACATTTGGGAAGCTGAGATCATGGTTTCCAGGCTTATACTTCCTAATTTTTTTTTATTTTTTTTTTTTTAAGTATCTACTGTCCTTGTTGACTGACTCTTTCCTGTACAAGGTGCACACACACTATGGAAACTCATGAAGCTATCAAAGCCTTCAAAGAGAACCTGATGCATACCTCAGGAAAAGATCAACCAGCTGCAACATTTTGATTAAACAATAAAAACGTTTTGAGATGGAAACTCAAAACTGAGTCAGGTAGAAGAAATTCTTGCATTTAACCCCTTCTTTTGCCTTACTGTATGTGAAACAATTCCCTGACTGATGCTCACACATGCATATACACATTATATGTACACTGTGTGTTACTTTTTGCATTAAGATCTTTTCCTTATGGGTGAGCATTTGATGTTTAAATATAATGTGGGGAGGAGAAGAATGGTAACAAAATACTTGATCTACAAGTAGACCAGAAGATTCCTGTAATATATAGAAAAGCAGGAATGATAAACACATAAGACAAATGAACAACAGCATTTATTCATCCCATGATTGTGATAGATGTTTCTGCATACAAGAGAAAAAGAAACAAACAGCTTTTTATCTTCTACTTGATTAAATTTGTCTGTCTCTTCTGGTCAGATTTTGAAGTTATACTATACCACTGAAGCACTTTAATCTTCTCCTTTGTTAATTCCTCAATGTTTTTCTGCCACTGCTCCCTTTATGTTTGAATAGGGAAGCTTGTTTCTAGCTCTGTGACCCATATATCTGAGCTTAAAATCTTTGGTTTTATCTCTGATTGAATGGTTCACATTGGGAAACTACTTACCTGTCCAGCAGTGTCTAGAATGTCCAAATAGGCTGGTTCGTCATCAATTCGGACTTGAATTTTATAGGCATCCTCTGAAAAACACAGTGCAGTACGATTAAGCATAAGAGTGGCTCAAAGAATGGAAAATGAAATAGCTTTGCTAGTTTGGAGTAGGCTTTTCAAAAGCTCTCCAGTCTGACCTAACTTTGCTTTCTTTCAAGTCAAAAAGATACTTTCTGAAATCCTACCATCACTGCAAAGTATTAGCAAAAGGGATTGATCTAGTCTTTTCTATTACACTACCTCAAAATATTAAAGTAAATTTGCCTCTCTTTAAAAGGATAGCACAGACCATAGGTGTTTAAGTCACAAAGCTTCAGAGGTGTTGTGCTGGTGCTATGCAGCAGAGTGGTTTTTACTTACCACAGTTACAATTCCACAGAGCTTTTCCAGCAAATAGTTTCAAGCTAAAGATTGTCTACATTACTGGGATAGTCTCTCTGTGGCTGAAGGGGGCTTCTGGCTCAGATATGTCAGAGCAATTAATTAGACCTCTGTATATCTCTGGAGAGGATGCAAATGGATTTTTTAAAATAAATTCTGTAATCAGTGTCCTCACGCTCATCGTGGCTGGGGGCAGAGGAGGGAAAAACTGTGCTTGGTGGACAAGATTTTGTCAAGCTAAATTCGGAAAGAGAAAAACAAAAAAGGTGAACTACTATCTGCAAAAGGTGTTTTCCTCACATTTAAATTTCATTCTCCTCTCAACATTCATACTTCCTTCCTAAGGTTAAATAGAGCTTAAATACCAGGCCATGTTTATACTTGAAATAATCTTGGAAATTATCTGTGTTGTTTAATTAAACAATAATGCATAGCAGCCTGAGTGGTTTTGGTGACTGATATCATGCTTTGGCTGTGCATTGAGGTGTGAAGACAAGACAAGTGCATTTAATGCATCTGAGAAGTGTCATTAATGATCATGAGCATATGGCTGGCCCTGTACAAAGACTCAATCCTGCAAGCCCTGGCTGCCAGAGACCCTCAGGACTAGGCTCTCAATGATTATTGAGATAATATTGGGATTATAATATGGGATTATATTGCAGGTAGCTGGAATTCTCAGGACAGTCCAATTTGTACTCTTTATATCTTGCATCATATGACACTTTATAAAAGCATGTAAAAACCTGGTTTCCACTTACACAAAGGAAACACTAAAGCATTCAGATATGGAGGATTCTGTATGGCCTTAACTCAGCCCACTCCTGCACAGTCAGTGGCAGGCTATCTTTAATGACATAATCAGATACAGTAATTTCCATGACTCTCCTGCTTCTTTTAGGCCTCAGTTCAGCAAATTACTTAGGCACATGCCTTGCTTTAAACAAATATCTAATCTCATTGATATTAGGAGGACCCAGAGGCTTAAGTAAATATATGATACATTGCCTTGCTGAGAAAGCCAGAGCACTCCAAGCAGCATACGTTTCAGTCAATAGATCACTTTCTAGAGATTGCTGAATAAGAAACTCCATGCCAAAGAGGGACCATATAGAGTGAAATAGGCTATTTACACTTTAAGTAATCTATTATGGCACAACAATGATGTGTGCAGTAGATTTTTTATCTTTTATCTAAAAATTAAAAACAAAATATGAAAATATGTAAAATAAATTTTTCCTTATATTTCCTTAATATAGATTCTATTAATACTATAAAGTATTATTAATATATTGCCATGCAGGTGGGTGCCCATTTGCATTACATTCATGCATACATAATTAACATATGACTTGCATAAATTTAGCTTGCACTCTTGGCTCCACAGCTGGATACTCTAAAGCAAATATGCCATGGTCCTATTTCTCTCTTCACTTAGACCAATCTGAGTTTTAATACAGTAGCTTTAAAACAGTTAATGCAGAGAGACATTTGCATACTTAAATTCAGCTTGGATAAAAATGAAGCTGGAATCTAGATAAATCCTTATTTGCTAAGGGAATGAATTAGAAGTTCAGAGTTACTAACTAAAAAACCCACTGGCCTCTGAATATGTCATAGCTTTCAGTAAGTAAATGTAAGATATCTATGTCTAATTCCCTGCTGAGCTACTCCAGGTGTACCCCAATATCATGCCACTGTAATCAGTAAAGTTTCAACTGCTAAAAGCTGGAGCAAGGTTATGTTTATAACCCTTTTACTTTGCAAATATAACACTGAATGTACAAACCCATTGTGTTATTTTCATTTATTTTGTTTTCTCAAACTACTGACCTTAAAACACTTCACAAACATGTGCCAGAATCACTGTCCTGTTTTCATTCTTAATATATGCTAACATCTTCTGTTGGTGGTAGTGAAACATATTCTGTTGAGCATTGACCAAGCACATGAATCTAAAAGGTTTTCTAGGCAACTGTATTTGGAAGATGCTTTTTACTTGTAGGATTTGCCTTTGCCCCAAGAAATGTAGAGATGAAACAGGAAGGAGATATGATTTTCCTTTGTAATATTCTCTCTCCGCGTACGTGCAAAAAGCAGGATAGTACAGGTAATTTAGAAAAGCTTAAAAATATCCTCAGTTGGGGTGTGATAAGCAGGGGTATTCTCAACCTGTATTTGAATGGAAAATAGATGGGAGATTTAATGCCTACATTTCTTTTGGCACTCATTTAAGAAGAAGTCCTAAAGCCCACACTTATCAAGGGAATTGCTATCTTGAGCCAACACCCTCATACCAGAGATCAGATCATAGCACCACCTATCAGCTTCTTAATGCTCAAACAAAACCAGCCTTTTCAGAGGCACTATCTTTCTATTTACCCTGTGTATTCACTGATCTCCTGGGCTACTAGGACAATGAATTTTTCCAGAGCAGGAAGTAGAAGGAAGATGCATAAATTGAAAACCATGTTTCCCACCTCATGTTGTATGGACCAAGAAGACAAGCTAAGAGTGGAAGAGCTGTACCATTTAGTTCTGGTCTACAATTAATACTTTTAAACAGGGATTTCATCTCAGGAAGTAATGGAAATAGAGCTGAGGGATTACATAGACAAACATCTTTATTTTACTCAGTAAAACACTATGGGGCACAGGCATTAACCTGGAAAGAAACAACCTCCTAGAGATCAAGAGTTGGTTATGTATGTATGTTGGACCCAGTTAACATATTTTTGTTTTATTAGTAGCTATAATGCTAAGCAGAAACCCTGGAGTCTTTGCATGCTTCCTAAAGGATTTCAAAAGGGACTACTATGTGGCTAGTCTTTTTAGTCTAGGCAACACTATACACATTATGGTCACATTAAGGAAACAGAAACCCTGAGATCTGAGAGGAACATGCTGTTTACATGTGGACAGAGAAGAACAGAAGTGAAGATGTTCCACTGAAAGAGCATCTGAGTGTATATAAAACAAAGCAGGAAAGTCTTCATCAGGAGCACTAGGAAACTCACTGTCTAATCTCCACTCTTTCAAAATTATTCATGTTACTACAAATGCTGTCTGGTCTATTTACACTATTTACAATGTTTGATTACATTACATATTCTTTCACCTAATTAATTTATAATACTAATATACTCCCTTTAAAGTTAATTGGGAGCTGCTAAGCCACGTATATCTGGATTTTACATCCTACAGCTCTAAGGACTGATATTTATTAAAAGGCCAAACTCCGGCTGCCATTTCAGTAAAGCATTAAGATAAGGTACAAAACAGAGGTGAGAATAATAGACATCAGACAATAAATCAGACAATAACTATATTTCTTATATTAAGTTCAGTATTAGTCTTTTTCTGTGAGGCTAACTGTGAGGTCCCAGCTTTTGGTTTAGGTAAAATGCAGCAGAAAGATAGGGTATTATAAGAAAAAATTGTGGATGAAGTTTATTGATATTGCTGTGAGATATAACCATGATTCAAACACAGACTGCAAGAATGAGCATTTTGTAGGTATCAAAGAGAAAAATTAAATAAAAACTCCTGCATCCTTACATGAAAATATGAACTGGATAGTTAAAATATCTGGTAAAACTTAATTTTTAAAGAGAATTATTCTCTTTTCTTTTTCCATACAGAATATGGGCTTCTAAAAGAATTTTATTTCCTACAAACATTAAAAATGAAAATGAAAATAGATAAAAATTTCAGCTTAAAAAATTATACTACTGGGCTTGAATTATTAATGACTGTTTAATGTTCTCCAGGGTAGGAAAAAAACAAATAGAGCTCCAACTGTTTTCTGAATGGCACCTATTCTCTTTTATTATTAATTCTTTCCTCCTTTACTGAATATCTCATTTAAAACAAGAAAAAGTGTTTCTTCAAAAGGCACTTTTAAACTTTTTTTCTTAATTGTTTGATTGTGCTTTGCAGTATTATGAAAGAAAAGAAAAAAATTCTTCCTTAATCCTTTTGTTATCTGGCTTTTTTTTTGTAAAATTAACACATCCTCTTTTTTCAGCTTTCCTTTTTTATATGACATCATTCTGGAGACAGAAGTACAATAATTAATGCAAGGCTGTGTTGCAGTTATCTTTTAGCACTGGAGAAACTAGATTCATAAAAAAATACATCAAAGCACTTATTCGGCTATGAGCATGTAACTGCTTCATGACAAATAGATTTGGATGGTGTACAATTTAAAGGCGAGTTGGGATGGGCTTTTCATCTGCATTACAGACATGTTCCAGTCCCTGAAATATAGGTCAGCTGCTTCTTTCTTCCACTTGTTAATTCTGCTTATACTCTTTCTAGAGTAAATATTCTCTCTTCTTCTCTATCTTATACACTATCAATTGCAATTAAAACAAATCAGATGCTCACATATATAGATGAGCCAAAATATATTTTATTTGACCAAACAAGCAGAAGGAAGTTCAAGCTCAGTCAGCCACACCTCAAGTTCTGCTTCTTCTTCTTCTCCCTGTGTGCCAAAAAGACAGCAGGAGACCCAGCTCTTGGTGTGCTTAGATTATCTGCTACATACACATTTTAATCCAGAGATACTCCTGAATGTAGGATGATCATGAGTTTTTAGCTGGATGAGTGCTGTTTCTATTTACGACAAGGAATTTTTAAATAAAAAGAGAGTGGATGAACAGGGACTTTGTCGTGGTTTAGCCCCAGACGGCAACTAAGCACCACGCAGCCGCTCGCTCACTCCCCCCGCAGTGGGATGGGGAAGAGAATCAGAAGAGTAAAAGTGAGAACACTCGTGGGTTGGGATAAGGACAGTTTAATAGGGAATGCAAAAGCTGCGCGCGCGAGCAAAGCGAAGCGAGGAATTCATTCACTACTTCCCATGGGCAGGCAGGTGTTCAGCCATCTCCAGGAAAGCAGGGCTCCATCACGCGTAACGGTTACTTGGGAAGACAAACACCATCACTCCGAATGTCCCCCCCTTCCTTCTGCTTCCCCAGCTTTATATACTGAGCATGACGTCATATGGTATGGAATAGCCCTTTGGTCAGTTTGGATCAACTATCCTGGCTATGCCCCCTCCCAGCTTCTTGGGCACCTGGCAGAGCATGGGGAGCTGAAAAAAAAGTCCTTGCCCAGTGTAAATACTGCTTAGCAACAGCCAAAACATCGGCGTGTTATCAATATTATTCTCATACTAAAACCCAAAACACAGCACTACACCAGCCACTAGGAAGGAAATCAACTCTATCCCAGCCAAAACCAGGACAGTATCCACCCCTTATTCTATACCATTTACATCATGCCCAGGTTCTAGCCCTTCTAATACAATTAAGTTCATTTAGTCCATGGCTTTGGGCTCCATCCGTCATAATAGTCCTTCAGGGCAGAAGAGATGGTATGTGGTGTTGGATTGTTGCATGCTGAAGCCAGTTCTGGTTCCATCACCACTGCACTTTGCTTGCTTTCATTGAGGTTCATTCTTCACTAATCTGAGTGATCCTTATTGAAAAAGTGATGACACATAGTATTATATAACAATTGACATTATACCATTTAGTTCATTGGCTATTCTCACCTAAAATCAAATCCCCTTGAGGTACACATTGGACTTCCCCATCCTCTCGCATTACCCACCAAGTGCACCCAGGTCCTGGAGCAAAAGCAATCCCACGAATGGGCTTGCCTTTGCCTGAGGCAGGAGTAACCCAGACTGCCTTCCCCAGCATGTTTTTTATGCGTACTACAGGGACCTTAACGCCTTCTACAGTGCGTAAAAGTTTCGATTGGGCAGAGCCAGACCGATTGGCAGATCCTCTAGTGTTAACTAACCAGGTGGCCTTTGCTAAATGTGTATCCCAATGTTTGAAGGTCCCACCACCCATTGCTCTCAGTGTAGTCTTTAACAGTCCATTGTATCATTCAATCTTCCCAGAGGCTGGTGCATGATAGGGGATGTGATATATCCACTCAATGCCACGCTCTTTGGCCCAGGTGTCTATGAGGTTGTTTCGAAAATGAGTCCCGTTGTCTGACTCAATTCTTTCTGGGGTGCCATGTTGCCATAGGACTTGCTTTTCAAGGCCCAGGATAGTGTTCTGGCTGGTGGCATGGGGCACAGGATATGTTTCCAGCCATCCAGTGGTTGCTTCCACCATTGTAAGCACATGGCGCTTGCCTTGGCGGGTTTGTGGGAGCGTGATATAATCGATCTGCCAGGCCTCCCCATATTTATATTTCAGCCATCGCCCTCCATACCACACAGGATTTAACCGCTTGGCTTGTTTGATTGCAGCGCATGTTTCACATTCATGGATAACCTGTGCAATAGTGTCCATGGTTAAGTCTACCCCTTGATCACGAGCCCATCTCTATGTTGCATCTCTTCCTTGATGGCCTGAGGGGTCATGGGCCCACCCAGCTATAAACAATTCACCCTTATGTTGCCAGTCCAGATCCACTTGAGCCACTTCCATCTTAGCAGCCTGATCCACCTGCTGGTTGTTTTGATGTTCCTCAGTGGCCTGACTCTTGGGTACATGAGCATCTACGTGACGTACTTTGACAAACAGGTTCTCTACCCGGGCAGCAATATCTTGCCACAGTGCTGCAGCCTATATGGGTTTGCCTCTGCGCTGCCAGTTGCCCTGCTTCCATTGCTGTAACCACCCCCACAGGGCATTTGCCACCATCCATGAGTCAGTATAGAGATAGAGCACTGGCCACTTTTCTCGTTCAGCAATGTCTAAAGCCAGCTGGATGGCCTTCACTTCTGCAAATTGGCTCGATTCACCTTCTCCTTCAGCAGTTTCTACAACTTGTCATATGGGACTCCATACAGCAGCTTTCCATCTCCGATGCTTTCCTAGAATTTGACAGGACCCATCAGGGAACAGGGCATATTGCTTCTCATTTTCTGGTAGTTTATTATACAGTGGGGCCTCCTCAGCACGTGTCACCTTCTCCTCTGGTGATATTCCGAAATCTTTGCCTTCTGGCCAGTCCATAATTACTTCCAAGATCCCTGGGAGATTGGGGTTTCCTATCCGAGCCTGTTGTGTGATCAGTGCAACCGACTCACTCCATGTAGCATCAGTTGCATGATGTGTAGAGGGGACCCTCCCTTTGAACATCCAGCCCAGCACCGGCAGCCAGGGCGCTAGGAGGAGCTGTGCTTCAGTACCAACCACTTCCGAAGCAGCACGAACCCCTTCATATGCTGCCAATATCTCTTTTTCAGTTGGGGTATAGCGGGCCTCAGATCCTCTGTATCCCCGACTCCAAAACCCTAGGGGTCGACCTCGAGTCTCCCCTGCTGCTTTCTGCCAGAGGCTCCAGGTAGGGCCATTCTCCCTGGCTGTGGTGTAGAGCATCTACATTTTTACATCTTGCCCTGCCCGGACTGGCCCAAGGGCTACTGCATGAACTATCTCCTTTTTAATTTGTTCAAAGGCTTGTCGTTGCTCAGGGCCCCATTTGAAATCGTTCTTCTTCCGGGTCACTTGGTAGAGAGGGCTTACGAACAGACTGTAATTTGGAATATGCATTCTCCAAAAACCCACAATGCCTAAGAAAGCTTGTGTTTCCTTTTTGCTAGTTGGTGGAGACATGGCTGTTATTTTGTTAATCACATCCATTGGGATCTGACGACGTCCATCTTGCCATCTTATTCCTAAAAACTGGATCTCCTGTGCAGGTCCCTTGACCTTCCTTTGTTTTATGGCAAAACGGGCTTTCAGGAGGATCTGGACTATTTTCTTCCCTTTCTCAAAATCTTCCTCTGCTGTATTGCCCCACACGATAATGTCATCAATGTATTGCAGATGTTCTGGAGCTTCACCCTGTTCCAGTGCAGTCTGGATCAGTCCATGGCAAATGGTAGGGCTGTGTTTCCACCCCTGGGGCAGTCGATTCCAGGTGTACTGAACACCCCTCCAAGTGAAAGCAAACTGTGGCCTGCACTCTGCTGCCAAAGGGATTGAGAAGAACGCATTAGAGATATCATTTGTAGCATACCATTTGGCTGCTTTTGACTCCAGTTCGTATTGAAGTTCCAGCATGTCCGGCACAGCAGCACTGAGCAGCGGCGTGACTTCATTCAGGCCACGATAGTCTACTGTTAGTCTCCACTCTCCATTAGACTTTCTCACTGGCCATATAGGACTGTTAAAAGGTGAATGAGTCTTACTGATCGCTTCTTGGCTCTCCCGTCAACAAATCAGTTTATGGATGGGAATCAGGGAGTCTCGGTTGGTGCGATATTGCCTCGGGTACACTGTTGTGGTAGCAATTGGCACCTGTTGTTCTTCGACCCTCAGCAACCCCACCACAGAAGGGTCCTCCGAAAGACCAGGCAAGGTAGACAGCTGTTTCATTTCCTCCGTCTCCAAGGCAGCTATACCAAAAGCCCACCGGTACCCTTTTGGGTCCTTGAAATACCCTCTCCTGAGGTAGTCTATGCCAAGGATGCACGGAGCCTCTGGGCCAGTCACAATGGGGAGCTTTTGCCACTCATTCCCAGTTAGGCTCACTTCGGTCTCCAATACAGTCTGCTGTTGGGATCCACCTGTCACTCCAGAAATACTGATGGGTTCTGCCCCTGTATAGCTTGATGGCATTAGGGTACACTGTGCACCGGTGTCTACAAGAGCCTTATACTCCTGTGGGTCTGATGTGCCAGGCCATCGAATCCACACAGTCCAGTAAACTCGGTTGTCCCTTTCCTCCACCTGGCTGGAGGCAGGGTCCCTCTAGTCCTGGTCATAGTATTCATTACCCATTTCATGTATATAGGAGTCAGGAGTTCATTCATTAAAATCAGGACTAAGATCAGCCCTTTTACTCTGTCTGGGGAACTGTCTGCTGGAATCTGGAGCAGCAATTTTCCTGGAAGAACCCCCTTTGGGATTGTTTTTCCTTGCAACTCACGTACCCGTGCCTCTAGGGTCGAGGTAGGTTTTCCATCCCACTTCCTCATGTCCTCTCCGTGGTCACGCAGGTAAAACCATAGGGTGCCCCGTGGTGTGTACCCTCTATATCCTCTCTCTTGAGCACAGGAATGCTGACCCCTAATAGCTGAGATATTGGTCCGTACAGATGGGGAGTAGGATCTATCCTCTTTGAGTTGCTGGACCAGTTTTTCCACAGCCGAGACAAGGGAGGAAGATATACTTTCTTTGTATTCCCAGAGATGGCTAGACAATTCATCCACTGTTGGACCTTCTCTGTCTTTCCCAGTCAGTACGGCCATTGAATTGGCATACAACACTGGTGCGTTCCGTACCAACTTCTGCCACGTAGGTCTTGTGCACCTGACTTCATCTGGACCTTTGGGTAACTGCTTGTTGTCCAGGTCACCATAAACCACCTCCAGCACGGTTAATTCCATGGTACTGGATACCTTTCTCCATGGTGGTCCATTTCCCGGGGCGATATATAACATCTTCCTTGAAGGGATATCTTTCCTTCATAGCTGACAGGAGTCGCCTCCAGAGGCTGAGGGCTGGTGCCCCTTTTCCAATCGCTTTGTCAATGCCCCCTTCCATAGAAAGGGATCCCAGCTGCTTGGCTTCCTTACCCTCTAATTCCAGGCTACTGGCCCCACTATCCCAGCACTGGAGCAGCCAGGTGACAACGTGCTCGCCTGGACGACAGCTGAAATCTTTTCGCATATCTCGCAGCTCACTCAGGGATAGGGATCGAGTGGTTTCTGTCTCGTCCACGAGTTCTTCCTCTTCCCCTCCTTGTGATGGCCCTGCTCTTTTGTATTCCCTTTCTAAATAAGCTGACTTTTGCTTCCAAGATTTCTTCTTGTGTATAGAGGCGACTGATACTTACACAGGTTGGTTCCCTCGTTCAGCCACATTATCTGTCGCAGAGGGTGTTTGAGTAACCGCAGTATCTGTTGCCGAGTTTGGAGTAGCCGCAGTGCCTGTCACCGAGGGTTTTGGTGTAGCCATGGTGCCTGTCGCAGCGGGGGCTGGAGTAGCTGTGGTGCCCGTCGCTTTGTCGTCAAATCCAGAGACCTTGTCTTCCCCTTGAGGGTACTGAATAGTGTTGAACAGGGCTCGGTAGGCATGTGCCAGGCCCCAGCACATTGCAGTGATTTGTGTCTCTCTGGAAATGCCAGGGTGACTGCATACTTTTTCCAAATATTCTACTAATTTTTCAGGATTCTGCACTTGTTCAGGGGTGAAGTTCCAAAACTTTGGAGGTGCCCACCGTCCTAGGCATTTGCCCATGCTATCCCACACACCCTGCCACTCATAACTATCTGGCCTTGGGGCAGATCTCTGGATGATATTCTTAAATTGCTTACTAACCTTAGACAAAACCGAAACAATATTCCCAAGCAATACCAATAGATGTATCTTAACTACCAAAGGATGTTCAAGATACTAAAAAGTTATTGTAACGAAGGAGGAAGCATTGTAGAAGAAGGTAGCGACGGTGCCATTCTGTATTTCCTCCATAAAAAACCTCTCAGAGGAAGAAGTATAATTGCTAATTGTCTCCACGAGGTTGTACCCGACATACAGTAATGGCTTCAGTACGGCACTTAGATACCAAAATACACCCAAGGTCACCATTTTAATAAGAAATCTCTGAGGCAAAACATCGCTAATCACTGCAGAGCACAGCAAACTGCAAAAACCAACACTGACCTTTAACATGTACAGCTGTGCTGGTTTTGGCTGGGATAGCTTTAATTTTCTTCCTAGTAGCTGGTATAGTGCTGTATTTTGGATTTTAGCATGAGAATAATGTTGATAATACACTGATGTTTTAGTTGTTGCTAAGTAATGTTTACACTAGTCAAGGACTTTTCAGCTTCCCTTGCTCTGCCGGTCGCACAAGAACCTGGGAGGGGACACAGCTGGGACAGCTGACCCCAACTGACCAAAGGGCTATTCCATACCATATAGAGTCATGCTCAGCATATAAAGCTGGGGAAGAAGAAGGAAGGGGAGGACATTAGGAGTTATGGTATTTGTCTTCCCAAGTAACCATTACGCGTGATGGAGCCCTGCTTTTCTGGAGATGGCTGAACACCTGCCTGCCGATGGGAAGGAGTGAATGAATTCCTTGCTTCGCTTTGCTTGTGTGTGCGTGGCTTTTGCTTTACTTATTAAACTGTCTTTATCTCAGCCCACGAATTTTCTCACTTTTACTCTTCTAATTGTCTCCCCCATCCCACCAGGGGGGAGTGAGTGAGTGGCTGTGTGGTGCTTAGTTGCTGGCTGGGGTTAAACCACGACAACAGCAAATAATGAGCATGGTGCAGATCAGATAAACCAATATTGAGAACAGATGAATCAATATTGTGGCCCGTAACTACTAAGAGATCTAAATTCCTTAATACGTTCTCGTTTTCCTGTTATTATCTCAAACCCTTCAAGCCCCCCGTTGGGCGACAAAAAGGGCTCTCGTGGTTTAGCTTCAGTCGGCATTCAGTCGGCATTCAGTAGGATACTTATTCTGCTTAACTTAGGAACAAACATGTGCCTTCTCATGCATGTTGTCGTGGTTTAGCCCCAGCCGGCAGCTAAGCAGCACACAGCCGCTCGCTCACGCTCCCCCCATGGTGGCATGGGGGAGAGAATCAGAAGGGGAGAAGTAAGAAAACTTGTGGGTTGAGATAAGAACAGTTTAATAATTGGAAAAGGAATACAAAATAATAATAATCTTAATAAAATTGTAATGAAAAGGAATACAACAAGAGAGAGAGAGAGAGGAACCAAACCCAGGGAAAAAAACAAGTGATACAACCGCTCACCACCCGCCGACCGACGCCCAGCCAGTCCCCGAGCAGCAATCGCTACCCCCCGGCCAACTCCCCCCAGTTTATATACTGAGCATGACATCATATGGTATGGAATAGCCCTTTGGCCAGTTTGGATCAACTATCCTGGCTGTGCCCCCTCCCACTTTCTTGTGCACCCGGCAGAGCATGGGAAGCTGAAAAAGTCCTTGACTAGTGTAAACATTACTTAGCAACAACTAAAACATCAGTGTGTTATCAACATTATTCTCATACTAAATCCAAAACACAGCACTATATTAGCTACACTAACCCAGACTAATAATGTGCTAAGACAGACAGAAACTGTAATTACACATTGAGGCATCCCTGAGCAGAAAATGTAAAGTAGATCAGCTTACAGAGAGTAGAGTTTCTCTCCGAGCACAGAAGGAATGTATTTGTTTTGTTCACTCAGAAAGGGGAAATTCTTCCTTTTTTTGGGGAGAGAGAGGGAATGAAATCCCAGCTGTGCGCAGCACACAGATCGTCTTAGCTATTCCTAAGCACAGTGCAGACGCTGCCTGCCCAATCTAACAGCCAACAATTTTCTCTCTTGTAATCTTTCCCAAACATATAGCTGATCGTTAGGAAACAGTAACCATTGTATACGCTGGAGCGCATTTGCACTGCGTAACTCTTATTTCTTAATTTTCTTCTTGCACTTCACTGCTTATACTGCAAGAACTCCAGAGTGGCATATTTTCAGCTTAGGCACTTATCCAAGACACATGCCATCTATCTTTGCATATGCTGAGCTGCTAATACACAGGGAAAATCTCTTCTTTTTTTGTCTTTTCATTACTTTGTTTTTCAATTTTGTCTTCTCCTCAAAGTATAGCACAGTATGTTCACTGTAATTCAGATAGCCCTGGTATTCAATCACATCAATAGCATACACAAGAAAACTGCCAGTCAGACAAATGCTGATCCATCAGACATAACATGGTCAACGATTCTATATATGCCAATCAATCAGATCAATCTGATCACCTGTAAAATGGTCCTATATATCTTTTTTTCATTGACTGATGTGCTACAGCATGACAGGGTAATGATGGAGGGTAAAATGTATCAGCATTGGCATATGTCATCTTGTATTGCTATTTTAAATATTGAGGATATTCATCAAAAGACTTGCCATGTTGTTATATATTTTGTCATTTATTTATCACTGATGTTCTTAAAGACAAAGTTGAGATTGGAACATAATTTTCACAATGAGGTTTATGGCTACAAGATCTTGCATGCACTCTCATATATAAAACAGAGACATACCCGGTTCCTGATGTATGATATAATATTGCTGGCATTAAAAATCTCTTATTTCCTCATTGTTTCCACCTAAAATCCTACTTATTTCTTGCTATGCACTCCGTGTTATCCTATTCTTGGGTAGTAGGCTCCTTGAAGGATAAAGCAGGATTTTTGTTCTTTGTTTTTGAAACTCTAGTCAAAAGTAGTCATGTTACAGATTAGAAGTCATCTTACTTCTTTCCTGGACAGAAAATGTTATTAATAAAGGAAGATTATATTCACATATACACAGTCATGAAAGTAACAGGCAGAGAAAAATACTTATCTCACTATACTGTTCATGGAGCCCACTCTGTATGAACACAATCATATATATGTCTATTCTGCATATGACCTGATTCATCTATCTCACAGCATTAGAAGATCCCCATATGTTTCTTGAATTGTCAGGAAACACCAGTCCAGCCATTCCATTGAAATGCTAAGCTGCTGGATGGTACTGAATAGCTAAATCATCAGATTTGCAGAGATCTGTGTATTCTGGAAGGTATTTCCTACGAATATTAGGCTAACCCTCCAAGTTTACTGTTTGATCAAGTGGCCAATAAACCAAAAAGATGCCTGGGTTTTTCTTTACCTATAAGTTTGTACATCACAGTCTCTAATATTTCTGAAGATGTTTTAGTATGAAAATTGTTATATACGTGTGAAATATTAGTCTTATAAACACCCATCATATGATTGTTAGAAATAAGAACAAAATAGCATGCAGAAATATAATTTTCTTAATTCAGTGAGTTCTTTATTTTGAAATGTGCTTCAGAATTGAAGTGAGCATAAATAAACTGAAGTAGGAAAAGCAATCACTCCGAGAATCATGTACCTATCTTCTATAAATGGTTCAAGAGACACAGTGCTATCAGATCTGATGATGCCAAGTATTCTTTCTGAAATTATATCTTGTTTTTTAATTCATATGTTATGCTGAGTAAAATGGCATCATTTAGTAATGGGAGCTAAGAAAAGATTTGTTATCTACAAAATAAGTGCACATTAGCTGGAAATGCTGCAGCAATGGAAAAAAATAATAATATTTACTAGAAAGACCTTTTTGAATACCAAATTCATCCTGAAAAGGCTGGATTCTAATTTTCAGTATATACGTCTTCAAATGTTGTCCAGTCCAGTATTTAATGCTTGAAAATAATGACCTTAAAATGAAAAGTCTGTTATGATCCTGTTTTTAGTGATTCAAAACTGTCTTATAAACTTTCTTATGGGATGAATTCTCCATACTTCAGAGCAAACTCTTTAAAACACTTAAACACACAGTCAACTATAGGTGTATGTCTAAATCCTACTGAAAACAATTTCTTAAATACATGCTTGAATACTTGCATAAATAAATTCTTTAGCAGTTTTTGCTGAATAATCTCGATAGCAAAGACTCTTTGCAGGTTTAGGCCTTCCCAAGATCCAGAATTGATCCATAATTCAGCCAATTTTAAATTTCTACCACAGGTTTATGCCAATCATAGAACCATAGAATCATAGAATCATTTAGGTTGGAAAAGACCTCTAAGATCATCTAGTCCAACCAACACCCCAACACCTCCATGCCTACTAGACCATGTCCCGAAGTGCCACGTCTACAAGTTTTTTTAAACTCCTCCAGGGATGGTGACTCCACCACCTCTCTGGGCAGCCTGTTCCAATGCTTGACCACCCTTTCAGTAAAGAAATTTTTCCTAATATCCAATCCAAACCTCTCCTGATGCAACTTGAGGCCATTTCCTCTCGTCCTATCGCTAGTTACTTGGGAGAAGAGACCGACACCCACCTCTCTACAACCTCCTTTCAGGTAGTTGAAGAGAGCAATAAGGTCTCCCCTCAGCCTCCTTTTCTCCAGGCTAAACAACCCCAGTTCCCTCAGACACTCCTCATAAGACTTGTGCTCTAGACCCTTCACCAGCTTCATTGCCCTTCTCTGCACACGCTCCAGCACCTCAATGTCTCTCTTGTAGTGAGGGGCCCAAAACTAAACACAGTATTCGAGGTGTGGTCTCACCAGTGCCGACTACAGGGGCACGATCATTTCCCTAGTCCTGCTGGCCACACTATTTCTGATACAAGCCAGGATGCCATTGGCTTTCCTGGCTGCCTGGGCACACTGCTGCCTCATATTCAGCCAGCTGTCAACCAGCACTCCCAGGTACTTCTCTGCCAGGCAGCTTTCCAGCCACTCTTCCCCAAGCCTGTAGCGTTGCATGGGGTTGTTGTGACCCAAGCGCAGGACCTTGCACTTAGCCTTGTTGAACCTCGTAGAATTGACCTCAGCCCATCGATCCAGCCTGTCCAGGTCCCTCTGTAGACCCTTCCTCCCCTCAAGCAGATCGACACTCCCGCACAACTTGGTGTCGTCTGCAAACTTACTGAGGGCACACTCAATCCCCTTGTCCAGATCATTGATAAAGATATTAAACAAGGTGTCCTGGTTTCAGCTGGGATAGAGTTGATTTCCTTCCTAGTGGCTGGTGTAGTGCTGTGTTTTGGGTTTTAGTATGAGAATAATATTGATAACACACTGATGTTTTGGCTGTTGCTAAGGAGTATTTACACTGGTCAAGGACTTTTTTTTCAGCTCCCCATGCTCTGCCAGGTGCCCAAGAAGCTGGGAGGGGACACAGCCAGGATTGTTGATCCAAACTGACCAAAGAGCTATTCCATACCATATGACGTCATGCTCAGTATATAAAGCTGGGGAAGCAGAAGGAAGGGGGGACATTCGGAGTGATGGTGTTTGTCTTCCCAAGTAACCATTACGCGTGAGGGAGCCCTGCTTTCCTGGAGATGGCTGAATACCTGCCTGCCCATGGGAAGTAGTGAATGAATTCCTTGCTTCGCTTTGCTCACGCGCGCGGCTCTTGCTTTCCCTATTAAACTGTCCTTATCTCAACCCATGAGTGTTCTCACTCTTCCGATTCTCTTCCCCTTCCCACCACGGGGTGGGGGGAGTGAACGGCTGCATGGTGCTTAGTTGCCGTCTGGGGCTAAACCACGACAGTTCTTTTTGGCGCCCAACGTGGGGCTCGAAGGGTTTGAGATAATGGCAGATTTGATTGGAATGTGCTAGACGATAGAATTTATAGCTGTTATTGCTGTTTAGCTATTAATCAGCAGGCTTCTGTGCTTGTCATAGGGCTTGCTTGCCTTACTGTATATTAGAGTCTAGGGCTTGTTAGTGGCTGTTTTTTGCTTTCACTGCTTGCCGTGCTGCTGTGCTGCTTATCACCTTATTCTGCTGTGCCTGGGAACATTTTGATAACAGCACTGGCCATGTGCCTGGGCTGGCAGATGGCCAGGACATTGCTGCTGTTTCTGTGCTCTGCTTTAATTGGTGATGTTTTGCCTGTGAAATTTGTTATTAAAACAGTGATCTTGGATTTATTTTGGTATTATCTAAAAGTGCTGTACTGAAACCGTTATTGTATGTCGGGTATTACTTTATGGAGGAAATGCAGAATTGTACCTTCACTACTTTCTTCTACAATGCTTCCTCCTTCATTGCAATAACTTTTCAGTATCTTGAACATCCTTGGGTAGTTAAGATACTTCTATTGGTATTGCTTGGGAATATTGTTTCGATCTTGTCCAAGATTAGTAAGCAATTTAAGAATATCATCCAGAGATCTGCCCCAAGGCCAGATAGTTATGAGTGGCAGGGTGTGTGGGATAGCATGGGCAAATGCCTAGGACGGTGGGCACCTCCAGTGTTTTGGAACTTCACCCCTGAACAAGGGGAGAATCCTGAAAAATTAGTAGAATATTTGGAAAAAGTATGTCGTCACCCTGCCAATTCTAGGGAGACACAAATCACTGCAACATGCTGGGGTCTGGCCCATGCCTACCGAGCCCTGTTCAACACTATTCAGAACCCTCAAGGATCTGGTGACAAAGTGACAGGCACTGCGGCTGCTCCAGTTACCCCTGCAACAGGCACTGCGGCTATTCCGATTACCCCTGCAACAAGCACTGCCGCTGCTCTGATTACCCCTGCAACAGGCACTGCGGTTGCTCCAGCCCCTGCTGTGACAGGCACTGCGGCTGCTCCAGCCCTCCCTGTGACAGGCACTGCAACTGCAGCAGCTGTGGACAACTCTGTTACAAGCACTGCGGTTCAGACAGAGAACCAACCCGTGTCAGTATCAGTCACCCCTATACATAAGAAGAAATCCTGTAAGCGAAAGTCAGCTCGTTTAGAAAGGGAAGATGAAGGAGCAGGGCCATCACAGAGAGAGGAAGAGGAAGACGAAGAACTCGTAAATGAGACGGAAACCACCCGATCCCTATCCCTGAGTGAGCTGCAAGATATGCGAAAAGATTTCAGCCGTCGTCCAGGCGAGCACGTTGTCACCTGGCTGCTCTGATGCTGGGATAGCGGGGCCAGTAGCCTGGAATTAGAGGGTAAGGAAGCCAAGCAGCTGGGATCCCTTTCTAGGGAAGGGGGCATTGACAAAGCAATTGGAAAAGGGGCACCAGCCCACAGCCTCTGGAGGCGACTCCTGTCAGCTATAAAGGAAAGGTATCCCTTCAAGGAAGATGTTGTATACCACCCCGGGAAATGGACCACCATGAAGAAAGGTATCCAGTACCTGAGGGAATTAGCTGTGCTGGACGTGATTTATGGTGACCTGGACGATGTGCAGACACACACAGATCCAGATGAGGTCCAGTGCACAAGACCTATGTGGCAGAAGTTGGTACGGAACGCACCACCGTCGTGTGCCAACTCATTGGCAATACTGATCTGGAAAGACGGAGAGGGTCCAACAGTGAATGAAGCTGCTAGTAACCTCCAGGAATACGAAGAAAGTATCTCTTCCTCCTTTGTCTCAGCTGTGGAGAAACTGTCCCGGAAGGTCCAGCGACTCGAAGAAGATAGGTCCTACTCCCCACCTATACGGACCAGTGTCTCAACTATTAGGAGTCAGCGTTCCTCTGCTCAAGGGAGAGGATATAGAGGATACACACCACGGGGCACCCTATGGTTTTACTTGCGTGACCACGGAGAGGACATGAGGAAGTGGGATGGAAAACCTACCTCAACCCTAGAGGCACGAGTACGTGAGTTGCAAGGAAAAACAATCACCAAAGGGGGTTCTTCCAGGAAAATTGATGCTCTGGTTTCCAGCAGACAGTTCCCCAGACAGAGTAAAAGGGCTGATCTTACTCTTGATTATAATGCAGAAACTCCTGACTTGTATATACAAGAAGTGGGTCATGAATGTTATGACCAGGATTAGGGCGGCCCTGCCTCCAGCCAGGTGGAGGAAAGGGACAACCGGGTTTACTGGACTGTATGGATTCAATGGCCTGACACATCAGACCCACAGGAGTATAAAGCTCTAGTAGACACCGGTGCACAGTGTACCCTAATGCCATCAAGCTATATAGGGGCAGAACCCATCCGTATTTCTGGAGTGACAGGGGGATCCCAACAGCTGACTGTATTGGAGGCCAAAGTGAGCCTAACTGGGAATGAGTGGCAAAAGCTCCCCATTGTGACTGGCCCAGAGGCTCCGTGCATCCTTGGCATAGACTACCTCAGGAGAGGGTATTTCAAGGACCCAAAAGGGTACCGGTGGGCTTTTGGTATAGCTGCCTTGGAGATGGAGGAAATGAAACAGCTGTCCACCTTGCCCGGTCTCTCAGAGGACCCTTCTGTTGTGGGGTTGCTGATGGTCAAATAACAACAGGTGCCAATTGCTACCACAGCGGTGCACCGGAGGCAATATCGTACCAACCGAGACTCCCTGATTCCCATCCATGAGCTGATTCGTCGACTGGAGAGCCAAGGAGTGATCAGTAAGACTCATTCACCTTTTAACAGTCCCATATGGCCAGTGCAAAAGTCTAATGGAGAGTGGAGACTAACAGTAGACTATCGTGGCCTGAATGAAGTCATGCCGCCCCTGAGTGCTGCCGTACCGGACATGCTGGAACTTCAATACGAACTGGAGTCAAAAGCAGCCAAATTGTATGCATCAATTGATATCGCTAATGCGTTCTTCTCAATCCCTTTGGCAGCAGAGTGCAGGCCACAGTTTGCTTTCACTTGGAGGGGTCTTCAGTACACTTGGAATCGACTGCCCCAGGGGTGGAAACACAGCCCTACCACTTGCCATGGACTGATCCAGACTGCACTGGAACAGGGTGAAGCTCCAGAACATCTGCAATACATTGATGACATTATCGTGTGGGGCAATACAGCAGAGGAAGTTTTTGAGAAAGGGAAGAAAATAGTCCAGATCCTCCTGAAAGCCGGTTTTGCCATAAAACAAAGTAAGGTCAAGGGACCTGCACAGGAGATCCAGTTTTTAGGAATAAGATGGCAAGATGGATGTCGTCAGATCCCAATGGATGTGATCAACAAAATAACAGCCATGTCTCCACCAACTAGCAAAAAGGAAACACAAGCTTTCTTAGGCATTGTGGGTTTTTGGAGAATGCATATTCCAAATTACAGTCTGTTCGTAAGCCCTCTCTACCAAGTGACCTGGAAGAAGAACAATTTCCAATGGGGCCCTGAGCAACGACAAGCCGTTGAACAAATTAAACGGGAGATAGTTCATGCAGTAGCCCTTGGGCCAGTCCGGGCAGGGCAAGATGTATAAATGTAGATGCTCTACACCGCAGCCGGGGAGAATGGCCCTACCTGGAGCCTCTGGCAGAAAGCAGCAGGGGAGACTCGATGTCGACCCCTAGGGTTTTGGAGTCGGGGATACAGAGGATCTGAGGCCCGCTATACTCCAATTGAAAAAGAGATATTGGCAGCATATGAAGGGGTTCGTGCTGCTTTGGAAGTGGTTGGCACTGAAGCACAGCTCCTCCTGGCACCCCAGCTGCCGGTGCTGGGCTGGATGTTCAAAGGGAGGGTCCCCTCTACACATCATGCAACTGATGCTACGTGGAGTGAGTCGGTTGCACTGATCACACAACAGGCTCAGATAGGAAACCCCCATCGCCCAGGGATCTTGGAAGTAATTATGGACTGGCCAGAAGGCAAAGATTTCAGAATATCACCAGAGGAGGAGGTGATGCGTGCTGAGGAGGCCCCACTGTACAATCAACTACCAGAAAATGAGAAGCAATATGCCCTGTTCCCTGATGGGTCCTGTCGAATTGTAGGAAAACATCGGAGATGGAAAGCTGCTGTATGGAGTCCCATATGACAAGTTGTAGAAACTGCTGAAGGAGAAGGTGAATCGAGCCAATTTGCAGAAGTGAAGGCCATTCAGCTGGCTTTAGACATTGCTGAATGAGAAAAGTGGCCAGTGCTCTATCTCTATACTGACTCATGGATGGTGGCAAATGCCCTGTGGGGGTGGTTACAGCAATGGAAGCAGAACAATTGGCAGCGCAGAGGCAAACCCATCTGGGCTGCAGCACTGTGGCAAGATATTGCTGCCCGGGTAGAGAACCTGTTTGTCAAAGTACGTCACGTAGATGCTCATGTACCCAAGAGTCAGGCCACTGAGGAACATCAAAACAACCAGCAGGTGGATTAGGCTGCTAAGATGGAAGTGGCTCAGGTGGATCTGGACTGGCAACATAAGGGTGAATTATTTATAGCTGGGTGGGCCCATGACACCTCAGGCCATCAAGGAAGAGATGCAACATAGAGATGGGCTCGTGATCGAGGGGTGGACTTGACCATGGACACTATTGCACAGGTTATCCATGAATGTGAAACATGCACTGCAATCAAACAAGCCAAGCAGTTAAAGCCTCTGTGGTATGGAGGGCGATGGCTGAAATATAAATATGGGGAGGCCTGGCAGATCAATGGTATCACACTCCCACAAACACGCCAAGGCAAGCACTATGTGCTTACAATAGTGGAAGCAACGACCGGATGGCTGGAAACATATCCTGTGCCCCATGCCACCACCCGCAATACTATCCTAGGCCTTGAAAAGCAAGTCCTATGGCAACATGGCACCCCAGAAAGAATTGAGTCAGACAATGGGACTCATTTTTGAAACAGTCTCATAGACACCTGGGCCAAAGAGCATGGCATTGAGTGGATATATCACATCCCCTATCATGCACCAGCCTCCAGGAAGATTGAACGATACAATGGACTGTTAAAGACTGCACTGAGAGCAATGGGTGGTGGGACCTTCAAACATTGGGATACACATTTAGCAAAGGCCACCTGGTTAGTCAACACTAGGGGATGTGTCAGTCGAGCTGGCCCTGCCCAATCAAAACTTTTACACACTCTCAAAGGAGATAAGGTCCCTGTAGTACACATCAGAAACATGCTGGGGAAGGTAGTCTGGGTTACTCCTCCCTCAGGCAAAGGCAAGCCCATTTGTGGGATTGCTTTTGCTCAAGGACCTGGGTGCACTTGGTGGGTAATGCGAAAGGATAGGCAAGTACGCTGTGTACCTCAAGGGGATTTGATTTTGGCTGAGAATAGCCAATGAACTAAATGGTATGATGTTAATTGCTATATAATACTGTATGTCATCACTTTTATGGTCACTATACACCATATCAACGGTACTTCACTAAGAATCAGCCACATTAATGAAGAATGAGCTTTGATGAAAGCACGCAAAGTGCAGTGGTGATGGAACCATAACTGGCTTCAGCATGCAACAATCTAACAGCACTCACCATCTCTCCTGCCCTGAAGGACTGTTATGACAGTTGGAACCCAAAGTCATGGACTAGATGAACTCAATGGACATTTTAGAGGGATGGCCCATAGACCAAGGGAATGATATCTGTGTGTATATATGAAAAGACAGGGAAAGTGGTGGTGATTAATTGGAATGTATTGGAAAGGGTAGAACCTGGGCATGACGTAGATGGTAGAGAATAAGGGGTGGCTACTGTCCTGGTTTTGGCTGGGATAGAGTTAATTAATTTTCTTCCTAGTAGCTGGTATAGTGCTGTGTTTTAGATTTTAGTATGAGAATAATGTTGATAACACGCTGATGTTTTGGCTGTTGCTAAGTAATGTTCACACTAGTCAAGGACTTTTCAGCTTCCCATGCTCTGCCAGGCGCACAAGAAACTGGGAGGGGGCACAGCCAGGATAGTTGGTTCAAACTGACCAAAGGTTTAGTGTTATATAATAATAATATAAAATAATATATAATAATAGTGGTATATAGTGTTATATAATTCTGCATTATACCAATAATTAATAATACTTCAGATTATTCTTTGCAGTGCCACTGCTTTTTATTTCTCAGCATTGAACTGTGTTTGCCACTATGCTGTCATTTGTTTAGCTTTGCCAGGTCTTTGTCAGATCTTTTGGGTTTTGCTCAGTTTTGTGTTAACAGCACAAGTTGCCTGCTCCCGCCTATACAAGTGATGGTAACAGACAACATCATTCTAGGCAGAAGAATCTTGCTAATGGTTTACCGAACAGAGAAAAAATGACCGTTGCCTTTCGAAACCCACAGATAGAAACTCTTTCTTCTGTAACCACACACTTCAAACATCTCTGCTGTTTCTATGAAAAAGAAGCATGTAAGTAATGCAGCATTTAATGCAGACAGTACCTCTCTGCTAGCCTTATTCTTATAAAAAGACTATAGTGTAGGCCTTGAGAAAATTAAAATAATCTGAGAAAACCCCCAAAGCATTAGTCATGTTAAGTGCTTATCATAAAAGGAATTCATACATTTATTCATTATACATTCAGTTGTATGATGAGAAACAGCACTTTCTATCTTTCAGTTTTCATTTTAGCATTCAAATTACCATAAACATATTTTCAGATAATATATTAAACCAAGGTCTTGGTCACATATGTCATAAAGATTCTGTAATGTTGTTTTCAAACGGCCTTGCTAAATTCAAATGCATATTACTGTTGTACATTCCAACTCTATTAATCTCAATTGAAGATGCAATTCATTTCATTTATTTAGCCTTTGTTCAGCATTATGACATACTCTTAACTTACTACTGTGTTCTGTTTTAGAGGTTCCTGTTTCTTCAGTGGCACAGAAAAACAAATCCTTGAGTGTTCATAAGATAATTCATGATTTCAAGGAGTAAAGATGCAAATAGAAATACAGCAAGGTACTTCTATTCTCTAAGTCTGAAAACAAAAGAGCAGAACAACTCATAACTTTTAGTTGATTTTGTTCTCCTGAAATAAGTAGTGCTAATATCTTCAGTGGAAAGCAGAAGCATAGCTAGACTATGCTCAGATCCTCAAATAAACCTCTGCACTTAATCCTGCTGCCATCAATGAAAAGTGGTGCCTAAATACTTGGAGGGGGACAGGGCTTAAATTACCTGTTGAGCATCCAGAATCATTGCAGTATAATAAAGATTTGAGTTTAGGTCCAGTAAGTCCCATGCAGTCTGACTATTTGTTATTAGTAGTTTTTAACTGAGCCATCTTCATTATCATACTCTCGTCTCACTCCTTTAACTTAAGCTCTGGCTGCCATTCACTGTACCCTGTCTACATCTGGTTACAATAATAAAACTAAAAGCTTCCTCAGCCTAATGGGTATTCTGTTTGGTTCTCACCTTACCACAGTGCTCCTCTTTTAATGCCATTATTTATCTGTCTTAAAACAGCTGCTCTCAAATTAAGTTTTTCCCTCTTGTTGGGCTGTCTTAATGTTTCAGATCTGTGCTCTGCGGGACAGGACTGATAACACACAGCTGCTGAAGGAGCCTGATTGATTTTCAGCTTTGGGTACTTACATGGCAGCTTTCTTGGTGACCTGAAATGCACTCAGTGCCTTCCAAATTGGTAAATGGATTATCCATTGCACTTTCTTCTTCTTTTTTTTTTTTTTCAGTTGTACCTATAGATATGTACAAGCACCTGTTCTTCAATGTCAGCTTGCAGTTTCATTACTGTGGTACCCTTTCATTCCCTGCTGAAAAGCAAGGGAAGCAAAAGCAACTTAATCTCACTTAGTCTGTGGTAGGCACAAAAAAGAAGCATTATCTGTGCTCTAAAAGGTTTTGTGTGAACAGAAGTCTGAGTGAATTGAACTTCGAGTCAGTTAAATCTGGTTTGTCTTCTCCCTTTGGGTCCCCATTTTCATGATGTTTACTAACAAAACAGTTGGAAAAGGAGACAATGGCCTGGGTGGCTTTCAAGAAGAGCCAAAATTAAGAGTGATTTTGTTGCACAAGCTGTTGCGTGGGAGAGGTCTTCATCTACATGTACTCATCAAGAAGGAGACAAAGCACAATGTACAACAGAAAATTCAAGGTAAGATATCCACTTTCAGGCAAAGAAGGTCAAAAATGTAAGACCTAAGTGGCCAGCAAGGCAAACTCATTGCTACGTTCTCTGGTCCTACAGCACCTTGCACACAGTCAGATCTCTGTCATCAGGGCTCAAAGTTTTTATATGGTGCAAATAAATTATAACAGTATATGTGAACATAACACCTTCAGTCTGCATTCATGGTAGCAAATGCTCCACAGAAATCAATCAAAGCCATCCACCATTTATAACAATACTGACTACAAGAAACACCTTCTCCACTACTACTTGCCCTCCATACAGTTAACGCTTTCACACTGTTGACTTGGATGCATCATAGTTCTTTTACGTGAGTTCTGACTCAATATTCTAATGCAACAAGTCAACAGATCCTTCTACATCAAGTACTGATATTTATCCATTCCCATGAGGTGCTTCATTATAGGGAGATTAGACATATACACATATATATGTGGTTTGATGTGTTTGTGCATTGGTATGTATGTACCTGTGTATACAAACAGAGACATGTAAGACTGAGAGTATCTGAATGTGCAAGAAGAGAGTATCATAAATTAATCCCTATGTGGAGCACCTGTAATGTGTAAAACTACTTACCTAGTCCTGAAAACATTCAGGAACAGGAGCAGATTGAAAATTAAACACAAAAAATCCAATACAAATGTCTTCTGCTATAAAAACATAGGCTATTTTTATACTACTACACTATATATTAATTTTTTATTATTTGCTATATTTTATTTTCTAGTTCCAGACATGCATTTTCCCCCTTATAATGTAATTATTAATAAAAGCAAAATGCATGTTCACAAGAGCCCATGAAAAACAGAATTGTTAAGAGTTCTGTGTGTGCCCCTCTTCCTTCTTTCCCATAGACATATGGATGGAGAAGCTGATTACAGTCTTACATTGCAACATATTGTGAAATGTAGGATTCCCCTGGATATAGAATACTCAATTCCTATAAATGATGGGCCTCTGCAGAGAGGCTGGGATACATCATAGATTTGGATAAAAGACTGACAAAGTCTATCTGAATAATTTGGCCCAGTGCAGTAACTATCATTCATGATGCAAATGCTGTTATCAACAAAGCCACCATTTATTATTTTAATCTGCAAGCATGCACAGATGTGACTAAATTTATATAAACAGTTATAAAGGATATGACTTGCTGCCCAGAAAACTCACTCAGCTCTTCTTCAGACCTTGTACTACCGTCCTTCAAACAGGCTAAATTTTGCTTATAAAGTGTCCCACCCATGTGAATAAGACTATTTGAGTGACAAATATTTTTCTCAGAACCAGCTCTCGAAGAGAAAATATGATTTCTTACAAATGTTAGCATTTTTGCAAATCAGGGCTAAAGATAACTCAGGCAAACCTTTGCTGTAGCACTTGCTTTTCTGTTAGAAACCACTTGCAATATAGATAATGCTACTAATATTTAATAAAAGCATATCATTACTTTCTCTGTTTCCAGAAAAATGTCATTTGCTTCAAAGATGTACATGAACAAAGTGAACAAAGTACTCCTGTTTAATCAAAACATGATAATTAACAGGAGTCCAAGTACCCTTATCTTGGGGAACAAGAATAGCAGGTAGCAGTTTCACTACTCTTTCAAGTCCAGGATTGTGCTACTGAGTGGGAGAATCCGACAGCTACGAATTTACTTCTTGTCATTTCAGGGGGAGTAATTAACAAGTTGACTACATCTGCATGGCTATTAGCATGGATGGTGCCTTGGATTTAGTAAGATGTAGATGGCTCCCAGCTTCCATGAAAGAAAGGTTAATGGAGACATTTGCCCTGTGATGAAGAATTTTGAATTGAGCGTGATAAATCATCCACCTCTAGGAAACCACAGCATGAGTGTCTCTTCCAATTTCAAAAATCATTTAAGGAATATTTTTACAAATCATGATATACAGGGAATAGGTAAGCAAGTTTTTCACTGGTGACTGTATTTATGGGTTGCAAGTCTCACTTCAGCTCCTTCTAAGTTCATGATCCTAATCATAATTATCATCACTGTATATGTGAGTTATAGCAGAACCACCTATAACAGAACCACTGGGCTAAAGCCACAGAATGACTTAGGTGTTCACTCCAACTTCAGTCATCTAATTCCCAGGACCTTTGAATCTCCTCAGTTGCCACATAACACGACATTCCACCCTGCTTTAGCCCTAAGAACCTAGGCTTTCATTACAGTATTTCACATTTGAGAGCCTTATTCATCTGACTAACCTGAGATGCAGATGTTAGGGTGAGATGAATCATGCTCTAGAACTTCGGTACATTTATGTTATGAATTAGAAACCACAACCTGCATGTGACTTCACTGTGGTTTATAGTTCTGGATAAACATATAAACTCTCCTGCATTAATGTCACCAGCCAGATGAACACTTTGCTTATACTTAAACCCAGTCAGGATCTATAGACTAGGAGCTGAATTCCCCAGATTATTAGAGTGGCTTAATCCAATGAAAGTGTGTATATGAAACGCTACTAAAAACCCTACAGTAGCTAAGAACTTAAGAAGGAGCTGTTGTCCCAATTTTCTGATAGGCCAGTGTTTGGAGTATCACTGTAGGCCTGAAGGGAGGTGTGAAGAACTCAGCTCTGAGAATAAGCTCTTCTGTGATAAGAAGAAGCACTCTTCAACTCCTTTTGCCACTTCAGTTTATTACATGGATCAGATAGAGACTTGGTGAATCAAAGCAGGGGGAGGTGAGGATTGTTGGATTGAGTCAAATCAAAAACACCAGTTGCTGAGATAGAGGTCTTCTGCCTATATGAAGCTGTTATGAAAAAAAAAATAGCCTATTTTGTGTAGAACAGACAAAAATATTTTAATAATGGTTTCTATTCTTGGCTGACTCTTTCTAGATCCTGAATATGGTAGATATAATTATGAAATAATTCTAATAAAATTGTTTTGTTATTATCATTATTGCTAATATTACTATTATTAAAAAATATACCATAGAAACATTTTGATATTGTCACTGTTATGAGAAAAGGCTTTTTTTCCTTCCTAAATTTTAATCTGGCTAATCAGTGCTTAAGAATAGCAACCACAAGGTCACACTTCTATACAGTTTTTGGTTATTTTTCTTCTCTCTCTGTTTAGCAGATACACAATTAAACTCAGTGGTTTCTAGGAGGAATAGAAGGGTTATATACCGTGCTTTGATCCTCCATTGACACTTTATTCAGTGGAGAAGAGAAGATGGACAAGGCAGGAATATATCTTACTTCTAACACACAGAGAGTTAATGGAGGATAGAAAATAATAAGTATGAACCATTAACAGTTAAGGGGTATTGGTGCTTTTTTGCATGTGAACATGCAGCATAGGTCTCTCATGGCAACACACAGGAGAAACACTTTTCTCTCCTGTTCCAGCCATGATAGGCAGATGTCGGGCAGAGATGTTTGAGAAAGAGTTATTCATCTGTTTGCTTGCTTTCTGAAACAAAGGAGAAAGGGAAGTCAGATCACTGGCCAGACTATCAATTAAGGTCATTCAGATTAGGTAAATGAGAATATAAAAAGTAGAGCCATAGAAGATCAACAGTCCATCTAATCCATTTTCCTCTTTTGGAGAGTGACCAATAGCCCAGGGAATCCCACAATGATTTTTGTTTGGCATATTCTCTCAGCTTCCAGTTATTTATACCTCAAGAGCCCTTCTAAGCTGGAAGCAGAATCTTTGTTTTTAACAGCCCTTGATGGATTTTTTCCCTCCAATTGTTTACCTAAATGGTTTTTGAATCCATCTACATTTTTGGCACAGGTAATTATCCCTATTGTCTTAGAGAACAGAGATCAACTTAGGAAGGAATTTTGGCTCACGGGCTGGTGTCTGAGAGTGACTCTGCATGAGATGGTTGACTCAGTTTTCACATCTTGCCTGTTCCAGAAATAAAAGGATCTCTTTTCTCCTCTTTCATCCCCACTTATACTCCCATTTCCCCATAGGTGGTTCTACACTATCCCTTTTGACACTTTTTGAGCTTGCTGAATTGTTTTTAGTAAAGTGATTAAACTCAGTAACCTGGTAGACAACTATTCTGTGTTGGGGTGGCTTAGTTTTCTTCTGGACTACTGTTGATTCAGCCTGCAAAATTGTCCGATGAATGCCAGAGAGCCAATAAGGCTGGGAGAAGGGCAGAGATGAAGAGTGGGACTTCCTCCTTTTCCACACAAATGAGTTGTTAGATTTGGCTCATCCCACCTCACAAAACTACAATCTATTGCAGAGCCTCCAAAGTCTGTTCCTAGCAGGTGATAGTTCATGCATCATTCCTTGTTTGTGATTTAGGGTAAAGAAACTAGATAGCTCTACACTGGGTCTCCTCTATATGCTATTTCCTTCCCTGAGACCTCACCGTGTGCTGCAGAGACTCATAACTGTAGCTGCTGTCTGGTACCACTGTGGCTGAAGTGAATCTGCTAGCATAGCTGCTGCGTTACGTTTTCTAAGGGCATGAGTGATAGACACAGACAGACAACTGCATTTCCAAGACTAAACTGCAAGCCTAAATGCTCGTCAAGGTGTTCTGATTAACCTCCAACCTTCGAGCAGGTTTTCGGTGAAATGATAGGGAGAAAATGACAACTGTAGGAACAGCTCTCTGGGCCACCTACTCTCTAGAAAGACATAGACTGCATTTGCTTGTCTGCTATTGTTTATATCAGAGATATTAGCAAAGGAAAATTACTAGATTAAGCACTGTTTCCCAAGTCTCTGAAAATGCTAAGTGACAGTGAGCTGTCACCTGGTGTAAACAGCCCTCAAATAATTGCATGATGAGTTGCATTTGTAAGAAAATATGAATGTGACAAAGCAGTAGCAGACATTAAGTGTGTGTCCAGGATTTTAAATGTGATTCATCTTGAGTATGGACAGGGAAATGTAATTGGTTGCTTTGGTTATTTCTTACATGAAGTCTGCAAACCGTTTAGGACTGAATAATTGGCTTATCAAAGCAAAGTCCCAAGAAAGAAAGTTTAACAGCAGAGCTAGAGATCATGTATCTGAGTAACACAGCATATTTAGAATGGGGCCAGACTGTTTCATTAATGAGGAAAATACTGAAGTTCTCAACAGAGGAAGGGGTAAAGAATCAAAGCTCATCTTGAGCTGAGAATGCATCTAAGTTAGAGGATACAGCTCAGACTGAAATGTTGAGACATGATCCAACCATCATTAATCTGCTTTTTAGAGGGAAACTACCAACTTTGTGACGTATGATGCAGATAATACCAACAGATAGAAAAATGAAAACTAATAATAAAACACACGTTTAAGATTATGGTTCAAATGCATACACCAATATTCTTATATATTCTCCATTTCTCATTTTAAATGGTGATGAATATGGAACACAAACATAGGCAATTTAGCTATATCTACACAATCAGCCTGAATATCCTTGGAGACAGTCTGTGGAGACAAATTGTACTGGTTCCAGATCATTTTGTATGAGTTGTTTATCCAGTCTCAGATAAGGCTACTAAATGTATGGAGAATGATGAATGAAAGACAGTGGTGACTATTTAGCTATCAATCATATTAATTTTTTGAAAAACAATAATTTTGGAGCTCAAATCCAGTTGTGGCTTGTTCAGTCCAATCTAAATATTATACCTTCTATGGCAAAATGAGAATGAGAATGAAATTAGGGATGGAGTATACATATATACACGCCTTAGATAATAGTAGAAATGATCTAGAAACCTTTTGTACCCTAAAAATGAATTTGAATAGTACTTTTGTGGCAAAATGTCCCTCTCCTGATCTAGTAGATGTGTCCCATCTTTGTCTTCTTTCACTCTGTCATTACTAATGAGTTTGTATTTCCCTTGCTTTATCCTTTTTCATTTTTGTACCTTGAAAACAGATATAATATTCTTTATCACACAGACGTTTTTTTGGTACACATTATATAACCTTAGAATATTTTCAGTCACATTTTATCTTTTTTCTCAATTCACCCACACATTTCCACCATCTTATTAAAGATGAGTTTAAATGTGTTTTATTTGATGCATTGGTGAATGCATTACTTCATTAGGAAACCTCATGGAAATTCATGTGCTTAATGCTAAAGTGCCTCCCATTCCACACCCATTTCAATTAAAGTGTGACATTGACACAGCCTTAATGCCCTCAACTGCTCATTTGACACAATCTCATGCAGTGATATCTCACCAAAACAGGAAGCTGCTTTCGCATCTCGTTTGCATTATGTATTCATTTTAAGATTAGTCACATGGCTAATGAGCATCTTGGAGGCTGTCCAGTTTGCTACACTATGTCATGCTTCCTTTCCTGCCACTCTACTTGCATTAACTCTCTGTGATATTGCCAAAGACTGTACAGAGTTGTCTCGTCCCACTCGGTGGGTTGCGAGAGGGGTGAATCTTTTCGATTCCCCGACTGTTTGAGTACCGACAAAAGCCGATCTCTGCTCGGCAGAGCCGCGTGGTCGGCAGAGTCACGACAATGACCCAGAGGAACAGTCTGGCCAGCAACTTTATTAACTGGCGAATTCCACAAACGGACAAACTTAACAACCTGACGAGTTTAACGAACGAACAAAGGCGATTTGGCAATGGAGCTATTTTCCGGGCTTCCCGATCCCAAACTTGCATATATATATTGGAAGAGCAGAGGAAGAGAGAAGCAACGAAAAGGAAAGGAAAAGAGAGGAGGAAAGAGAAAGAAAAAGTATCACCACCCTTGGATCCCGCGATGACGATGACAGATGAGGCAATCCTCCAGTGGTGGGCGTGCGCGCACTTCCCTGGGGGGGGCCAAGCCTTTTATTGGCTAATCCCCGCCTCCAGATACGCCCCTTCAGGACTTACATGGTTCTTGTTCTAGAAAGTTCTCAATCTTCTGCGCAGGTGCTGGGGGAGGGGGGTGGTCGTGAGGGGTCTCTGGGGCAGTCGCAAGCCCCTTCCTCAGATCAACTCTGTGTCACCTCTGGCCATACATGGTCAGGTTTGGCAGAACCTGGAACAGCGCATCCTCCACATCCCGCTCTTCTCTCCTCCACCCCGTGCTCACCGACCTGCCTTCGCCATGCAAATAGCGCCTCAAGTCGCCACAATGTTTGAGACATTAACTCTTTCAGTCTCTCACAAGAGTGTAAATTGCTCTTATCCATTTGTTCCAGAAAATTATCACCTCCACTGCCACTTGGAAATTGTTCCCATTGTTGACTACAATTAAATATTAAACGTGCACTAAAATAATTTCATTTTCATGAAGTGCTAACCTCTGAAATTTTGCCCACATACAGTCTAATACTAAAAGAATTTCCTCCTTCCCCTCCCCATTTACTTACAAAAATAATATGTTTCTGTCTCAAAATTCTGAACTGCAATGTTTGTAGCAAGCCTAAAATACAGTCATTATTCCCGCTTTATCTTGAAGTGGCATTAAACTCAAAGTGACAGCATTAAAATTAACACTTCAGGAATCATTTAACTTTTTAATCTATGTTTACTCTATATTTTAAACAAATACTGACACATCTATTTGTGTATTTATGCGTATGCACATTTATTTATATCTGTATATAATGTCTGCAGTCTGAGTTTCTCAAGATCTTATCAGCTTTTCCAAACTAAGACAACCAGCTAAAATAAAAGACAGTTTCATACATCAGAAGGGACCATTTATTGTGATCATTTATTTTGACACCATATGTCTGATCCACACTGTACAGAGGACTTCTCTGAATAAATTCTTATTGGAACAAAAATGCACCACTTACAAAAAAAAAACCCAGAACAAAAAGCAGCCTCTTCCCCCAAATAAATCCATACTAGTCTTTAAAAAAGTCTTGGACTTAAATAAGTGTTGGACTATCCATCACAACATCCAGTAAATTCTTCAAAAGTATAGGTATCCTTCTATAAATGATAAACACAGAAGTGAAAACATGTAAATAATTCTAAATCTATTTGCATAGCTCTTTTAGGATCAAAATTAACACATTTGAAATATATATATGTATTTGACATACAAAACTATGAGCACATATATCATATAATGTGGCAACTGAAATATCCTTTTAACAAAATTCTGCATCATCTCACAGTAGCAGCAGCTTTCTGTGATCAGCAAGATCCCTCGTAATATTTAAAAAATGTCAGTGGATAACAGAAAAAAAAGTTGTAACTACAAAGCACCATTATATTCGAATTTTATATTTCTACTATATCGCTAGAGATGAGTCACTGTAGAAAGAGAAAACTCTAATGCATAGTAACATAATCTTGAACCACAATGAAAAAGAATTATAGGGAAAAACCATGTTCCTAGGGACTGTCACAAAAAAGGGAAAAATAATGCCTCCGAATTTTTAAAGCTACATGATTATTACTGCATAATGTTTAGGATAAATTCCTAACTGTGTTTTTAAAGGGAAGCAGAAGTGGGAAGGGGAAGAACATTTGGCAGCATATTAAAGTGAAAGGACTCCTCTGTATTCTCTGGTCAGTAATAGTAAACAATTTTCAGCATAGCCTCATGTTAGACTAGATAAAAAAAAAATATATTCTCATCTTTAGACTCCCTTTAAAGCTCAGTTTACAGATGAAGTATAAAATAAAAATAAAATAAGGAGAAAAAAAAATCTTCTAAAAATCTTCAAAAGTCAATTGCCCATGGGTACGCTTCTATGGAGCAAGGAATAGGTCAGGACATGAAATGTGTTCTTTATACCAAAAGAATCAAACTTCAGAACATTTCTTAGAATTGAAAAGGTTTGGGCTTTTATGAAATAAAATATGAAAACACACTGAAAACCCACTTAAATTATTTTTAAGTCAAAGCAAAAACTACTGTAGATTCCCTGTTTCAGGTTTTTTATATGTTCCTAACTGATCATACAAGATGGCTTTGTGGAACCTTTGTATGGACTGAATGCAGTTTGGTTCTGCTTTTCAACTAGAATATCAACCAGATTGTATCAGTCCTATGCTCATGTGCTTTGGGAATGGTTTATTGTCCCCTGTCTTCTTTACCTAGATGCAAATATATTTCACAAGAATCTACAGAAATGAAAAACAGCTGAAATTATTATTCCACTCCTATGTCAACGCTTAAGGTGGATGTCCTGGTTTTGGCTGGTTAAACCACAACAGTGGACAATGAAAAGTTAAAATGGACAAAGTTATTATAAACATTTAGTAGCTCCAGGGGTCATTGAAGTCTTTCCCGTAAAACTGAAAGTGATAGACTTCTGTCATTTAAAAGACAATGATGTTATTTACAAAGGCCCCTCCATTTTACACTCCCGCACCCCCCCAACTCTATTAGGACAGCTCTTGGAAAAAGCCCCATCAAATGCAAGGAAGTACAGTATCAATTCTGTCAGCACTACCTACTTAAATCATGGCTAAATTTGCACAGTGAAGTATCGTGGTCACTACTGCCACAATTTCACACCATAGAAAACAGAGAATAGAGTTGCTAGTGCAAGAAAATTAGGAAAAATATGTAGGTATTTATTAGATTCTTATGTCCATGTAAAGCAAAAGAAACAATAGACCTTATCTTAAAGCTCAACTGGAGAATAGTAGACTCAGCAGGTTGGTTAATACTGAAAATCTATGGATTATCATTCAAACACATCATAGAAATTTTTTTGTTACTTCCAGAGAATATCACCCTCTCAGTAACACCTACAGAAACTGTTGTTCCTTTAAATGCCCAAAGACAAATAAAACCACAGGTAGGCAGAATACGTTATTTCCAAAGAAGTACACTAAAATCTGAGGTCAGTATGCCCAGAGAAGTTCAGGACAGCTCATGAGTTCCATAAACAGGATACAAATTGCTGAGGAATGAAAGTAGCCTAAAATGTATGACACAAAAGAAAGGCAATTAATTGATATCCAGAGAGATCAGTGATCTCAGACACAGCTGAAAAGCTATGTTCAGTTTTCTGCTTTGCCACTCTGCCGGAGTGAAGGTACATTTCATATGTGGCCTGTTTTTTTCTTTCCTCATCATCTGCTGCTGGATGAGAAACAAAACTCTGACTAGACAGATCACTCTTCTGCCCCAACATGATAACTCCCCTGTGACACAAAGCATCTGCTTGTGGCTAGCTCTTTGCGACCTTCGAGGAATAACCTCTCCTCTAGCAACTCCAGGCATCAGCATAGTCTTGGCCCTGGATATGTTCATTCTGGATCACCTAATATTTTTTTAGACTGGTGGAAAATAGTTAAAATATGCCTACCAGTGGATGTACAAAAACCCATGAGATGAATTCTGTCATTTGAGACCAGGGGCTCAAAAGTAGTAAAAGCAATCTCAACAGTATAAACTTTTTCAGTGTACTGAGATTTTTAAATGTATTTGTTTGTTATTACACGTCAGATAACAAATGATTGCTTCTATTTGTTTTTTGGTTTTATGTCCAATTTTGAGGGGTCATGCCACATATTTACCCAAGAGGAAACGTACATACTTAGCCCAAGATTATACTCTGCTGTTTAGTACATGTTTTAGAGCATGAATAGAAAAAAGCCTTTCTCAGGATGTCCTCAGCATGTTCTGAGAGACAGAAGTGCTGAACAGATAAAACTCAGTCATACTTCCAGTTCTGCCTCTAGCCAGCTGTGTGAGTTTGAATTCAATATTTCATTTCTCTGTTCTCTATCTCCTCTCTCTTCTCCTATTTAGAATGTTGGTTTTACCAAGTAGAAGCTGTCTCTTACTCAAGGAGACCTTCATCCTGGTCCTCTAGGCATTCCTGCAGTATGTACTTATAATGCATCATAAGCTTTCCTTCTCTTTATGATTATCTATTATTCATATTGTGGTAGTGTCTAGAGATCAATAAGTTACGATTATGACAAGATACAATATATGGATAAATACAGATGGCAGGTGGATAGTTAATAATAAAGATGGGTGTATGTACATAACTTAATGGTGTCAGTAGCTACTAATGCTCGCTTTTCCAATTAGATCTAATGATTATTTTTTTCCTGAGTGCAACAAATGTATTTGTAGCAATTCCATAGTAGTTTTGCCTTCTTTAGAGTTGACACATCTCATTTTTATTTTGCAATATTATTAATGGTTATAAAATTACTAATGGCATGAAAAGTTTATACATCTTTTTTTCATCATTAAAATACCACAATTTACCAGCAGTTAATATCCAGGAAATGTGGAATACTATAGAAATAACAAATTAAAATAAATACTACCAGAATCACAGAATCACAGAATCACAGAATCGTATAGGTTGGAAAAGACCTTTAAGATCATCGAGTCCAACCGTAAACCTAACACTACCAAGACCACCACTACACCATGTCCCTAAGCACCTCATCCAAACGTCCTTTAAATGCTTCCAGGGATGGCGACTCAACCACTTCACTGGGCAGCCTGTTCCAATGCTTGATAACCCTTTCAGTGAAGAAAAATTTCCTAATATCCAGTCTAAACCTCCCCTGGCACAACTTGAGGCCATTTTCTCTCGTCCTATCACTTGCTACTTGGGAGAAGAGACCGACCCCCACCTCTCTACAACCTCCTTTCAGGTAGTTGTAGAGAGCAATAAGGTCTCCCCTCAGCCTCCTTTTCTCCAGGCTAAACAACCCCAGTTCCCTCAGCCGCTCCCCATCAGACTTCTGCTCCAGACCCTTCACCAGCTTCGTTGCCCTTCTCTGGACATGCTCCAGCACCTCAGTGTCTCTCTTGTAGTGGGGGGCCCAAAACTAAACACAGTATTCGAGGTGCGGCCTCACCAGTGCCGAGTACAGGGGCACGATCACTTCCCTACTCCTGCTGGCCACGCTATTTTTGATACAAGCCAGGATGCCATTGGCCTTCTTGGCCACCTGGGCACACTGCTGGCTCATATTCAGGCGGCTGTCAACCAACACCCCCAGGTCCTTTTCTGCCAGGCAGCTTTCCAGCCACTCTTCCCCAAGCCTGTAGCGTTGCATGGGGTTGCTGTGGCCCAAGTGCAGGACCTGGCACTTGGCCTTGTTAAACCTCATACAATTGACCTTGGCCCATCGATCCAGCCTGTCCAGGTCCCTCTGCAGAGCCTTCCTACTCTCAAGCAGATCAACGCTCCCGCCCAACGTGGTGTCGTCTGCAAACTTACTGAGGGTGCACTCGATCCCTTCGTCCAGATCATTGATAAAGATATTAAACAGGACTGGCCCCAACACAGAGCCCTGGGGAACACCACTTGTGACCGGCCGCCAACCGGAGTAAACTCCATTCACCACCACTCTTTGGGCCCGGCCATCCAGCCAGTTCTTTACCCAGCGAAGAGTACACCCGTCCAAGCCATGAGCAGCCAGTTTCTCCAGGAGAATGCTGTGGGAAACCGTGTCAAAGGCTTTACTGAAGTCTAGATAGACAACATCCACAGCCTTCCCCTCATCCATTAGGCGGGTCACCTTGTCATAGAAGGAGATCAGGTTGGTCAAGCAGGACCTGCCTTTCCTGAACCCATGCTGGCTGGGCTTGATCCCTTGGTTATTCTCTACATGCCGTGTGATAGCACTCAGGATGATCTGCTCCATCAGCTTCCCCAGCACCGAGGTCAGGCTGACAGGCCTGTAGTTCCCCGGGTCCTCCTTCCGGCCCTTCTTGAAGATGGGTGTCACATTAGCTAATCTCCAGTCAGCAGGGACCTCCCCAGTTAGCCAGGACTGCTGGTAAATGATGGAAAGGGGCTTGGTGAGCACATCTGCCAGTTCCTTCAGTACTCTCGGATGGATTTCATCAGGCCCCATAGACTTGTGAGTGTCTAAGTGGTGCAGCAGGTCACTCACCATTTCCCCCTAGATTATGGGGGCTCCATTCTGGTCCCCGTCCCTATCTTCCAACTCAGGGGGCTGGGTACCCAGAGAACAATTGGCCCTACTATTAAAGACTGAGGCAAAGAAGGCATTAAGTACCTCAGCCTTTCCCTCATCCTTGGTCACTGTGTTCCCTCCCCCATCTACTAGGGGCTGGAGATTCTCCTTAGCTCTCCTTTTGCTGCTAATGTATTTGAAGAAGTATTTTTTGTTGTCTTTTACAGCAGCAGCCAGATTGAGCTCTAGCTCAGCTTTGGCCCTTCTAATTTTCTCCCTGCACAGCCTCGCTACACCTTTGTAGTCCTCCTGAGTTGCCTGCCCCTTCTTCCAAAGGTCGTAGACTCTCTTCTTTTTCCTGAGTTCGAGCCAAAGCTCTCTGTTCAGCCAGGCCGGTCTTCTTCCCTGCCGGCTCGTCTTTTGGCACCTGGGGACAGCCTGCTCTTGTGCCTCTAGGACTTCCTCCTTAAAGAGTGTCCAGCCTTCCTGGACTCCTTTGCCCTTTAGGGCTGCCTCCCAGGGGACTCTCTCGACCAGTCTCCTAAACAGGCTGAAGTCTGCCCTCCGGAAGTCTAAGGTGGCAGTTTTGCTGGCCTCCCTCTCTGCTTCTCCACGTATCAAAAACTCTATCATTTCATGATCACTCTGCCCAAGACGGCCTCCATAAGCTGCTCTACTTAGCAATGCAGTAATTTTATAGAGGTTTAACCTGGGTTTTAAATATTTGAAAAATTCAAAGATAACAAAAAATTGTTTTGGCTAAGGGGGTTGGAAAAACCTTTTTTTTTTCAAAGAAATCTTTGTAAATGTTAATATTTTTAGTGCCTCCCACTTATCAGGCCTAGATTCTGCCATCTTCTCTTAGGTATAACTAAATATTACACATGGATAGTCCCTATAAATGCAAGGGCTTTTTACTATAAGTAAAACTAACTAATAAAGCCACCCTTAAATGAATAAACATTCAGTTCTGCTGATTTCTACCTCGGTGACATACATTTTTTACTACATTCATTGATATTAATGATTATAGTCAGTGCCCAATAGATGCTCAATAGCAAGGAAAAAACCAGTCTTTTGACAACCCTTCTTGACATCATAGAGTCACAGAATGGTTGAGGTTGTCAGGAACCTCTGGAGGTCATCTGGTCCAAACCCCTGCTCAAGCAGGGCTACTTAGAGCAGGCTGCCCAGGACTATGTCTATACAGTTTTGAGTATCTCCAAGGATGGAAACTCCACAATCTCTCTGGGCAACCTATGCCAATGCTCTCCTGTACTTGGGAGCCCAGAACCAGACATGGTACTCCATGTGTGGCCTCAACAGTACTGAGTAGAGGGGAAGGATCACCTCCCTCAGCCTGCTGTCAACACTCCTCCTAATGCAGCCCAAGATACCATGAGCCTTCCTTGCTGCAAGGGCACATTGCTGGCTCATGCTCACCTTGGTGTCCACCTGGTGTCCAGCAGGATGTGAATAAATGATACCCAATACAACCGGAATCTGGGGCTGTTCAAGCATTAAATGACTTGGTTTTATACTCTGTAAATATCTTCCAAATCTGCACCCAACTTAGATGGGGGAAAAACATTTGAAATGTTTTAATGAGACACAATTTTTGTCACAGCCATTTTGAATTAACTGGTTTAGAAATAGAAATTCATTTCAGTCAACCAGAATTCATCCCAGATCTCTCTTCCAGCTCAGACTGTCCCATTGTGCTCCAGCCATATAGTCATGCAAGGGTCAGCATCTAAAGATGATGACTTTCAGTGTATTGCGGATACATGTGAATATTTATCATTACTTAAGGTTACAATGCAGGTAAACCCAATGGAGTTAGCAGAGTATGTGATCCCAGAGCACAACTCCAGTATATTAAATTCAGTAGGCACTTGATATTTCTAGAGAAGGTCAACAAAGAGTTTAAAAGAGGAAAACAGTACTAAAATAACAAAACTTTTAAAAGCACACTCCAGACTGGAGTTTTTACATTATTTTAGTATTTTGAAAGATTTCTTTCTATCTTGTAAGATTTTTGGTTTCTGTGATTATAATTGCACAGCCATTAATAGTTATAGAGCATGAAGCCACAAATCTGTTGTTGAAAGAGATTTTGTACAAAGCATTTCAGGAAGAAATAACTATGGTATGACCATGACACAATTTAATTGTCATCACAAAATTAAGGTTTAATCTAAACTTTAGAAATCTTGCTTCTATCTAAGTGTTATTTAGGAGCAGCTTCAGTATGGCAATCTTGAATAGGCAGAGAGATTGAAAGGGATGAAGAGAATAATCTCTACTTACCTATAGTTGGATCATGATAGTCAGGGAACCGATGGCTTATGAACTGCATTGTCATTGCTGGAGAGGAGAACGACAGAGGGAAGAAAAAAGAATTATATTACTGTCTTTAAATGACAACAGGGAAAAGAACAAGCAGAGAATTCACTCATCCAAGTATCAGCTTAGAAAGTGAGTCAAAAGTTGGTCTTATGTCTACAGCTGCAAGAATGCATTGGCATTACAGTCATAACTAAGAACTGATAAATGGAAAAAAAATTAATTAAACTTCTTTATTTGTCTTATTTTCTTCCTTTTTAAACTGCATTTTATCAATTGCTGTATTAAAATGTTACATCTTTTTAACACTTGGTAAATACTGTTAACCTGATATTGTCTACAGATGAAAATTGCCATGAAAAAACATAAAATATAATTTACAAGGCGGATTCATAAAAGTTTTCATGATGTTACAAAATGCCACTATCTGCAGTACCTGATTTGATTTCTGGTGCATTTTAGGAATACTTAACTCATTAAACTTGATGCAGCAGACAAATGCTTCTGTTAACCACCTAGAGCTTGGTTTCTTCTGAATAGATTGTTTTATGGCTGAATATTACCTGCTTTCAGAAACTTTAGGAAAGTTACATGACTCTTCAGGAAAATTGGTTTGCATCATTTAGAACAGGTGGTGCTCTAGAAGTGAAATTCCAATTTATATAGAAAGCCAGAAGCATTCATATCCTGTCCAACCATGAGTTTCCAACATGCCATCTAAAGTCCATGGACTTTGAATAACCACAAAAGTAGGCTTGGGTATTCAATGGTCACAGTAATACCATCAGTTATCAGAATAACATAGGAAGTTATGTTATCTTTGATGTCTTTCCTCAGGAGTTTGAATCTCAGCTCATTTGAAAAGTAAAGGAATCTACCTAACACTGAGAGCTGTGAAGAAAAGACCTTCAAGAGTGAAAGAGGTGAATTCCAATTGAACAGAAGGGAAAAAAATAGGACCCAACAGATATTTTTAAAATATTGCGTGATTTTTAAGCCAATTTCATTATTTTAATTTTTCATGGTTTTTTAATCCCTGCATTAAAATTCCACTATAGTTGCTATGTGGCCATTTGTTTAAAAAAAAGTACCCACCTGAATGATAACTATCAGTCACAACACATTAAACCAAACATGAGATTCTGCCTTATGTCTTGAACACCTCAGTTACCTTCAATAGCAGAGGTTATGAACAAGAAATGCGACATTTTAAAAATTCTGCATATAAATACACCCATTTTTAAAACAGCATCGTTTTAGTTTAATGTTTGTCCTCCTTATATTTTCAAGAATCAGGGGGTTAAGGAGATAGTTTTACAAAATGATACAGACAAGGAGTATTAAACATTTATTACCATGTTAATAAATTATTGCATCTTTAGTGTAGACAAATATAAATGTTAAGAAGCAGCATTATAAATTCATAGTAACTCAGAGAGGGTAACTGTAAAAAAAGCTCATTCAGTCTATACATATAGGGGAATAAATCTACGTGCACTGACACTCATGTCTTCTATATTACCTGTTGTCAGTTGCATTACTTTTATGTACTGTGTATGTTTGGACACTTTCATTTCCAGGATACCTGTTTTTTTAATCACGACAGATTTTTAGGCACCTCCATCTGATAACTGTTAGTGGTTTATGAAGAATAAATTGATGTCTAATGTGATCTGCCTAGTTTGCTCTGAGAAGCAGAGGCAGCTAGCAGAGATGCTGTTCATATGGTTTATGCCTACACATTTTGAGCTTTCTGAGGGCCTGTACCACAAATGAATTCAATTTGTTTCACTACCTGCTGCTTTTTCTTGCCAAGCTTTTTTTTTTTAAAGCAAACTACTCTGTATTTGATCTCATTCTGTTTCCTTTTGGAGCTATGCCTGCATCACAAAATCTGTTGTTACAACTGAAACGGAAATTCTCAGAGGATACCCAGAACTAATGGTAAACATTTTTCCTCTCTCCTGAGACAGCCCCAAATCAATACATCATTTATATCCTCATTAAATCCACAGGATCTAAGAAGACGACTGAAATCATTTGGAAGCATCATACTGACTTTCAACTGTAACGTGCAAAATGTTAGCCACTGGAACGTGTAAAATTTATATCTCCCAGACCACTCTGTGTGCGTGAATATGCATCATCAAAACTTTCACAGGAACCTAGGCTGCACACAGTGCTTTAGAGGCAGATCTGAAGAGGAACTTATGTCTTGTAATGTCAAGTGCAACAATACTGACTTGTATACGCCTGATCCTAGTCTCAGTCCAGAGCTCTACAAGAGCTGATTTGGCTATATATAAAATTAATCTGGAGACGTACAGAATTTGAGAAAGGTGTTCACAGAAACACTCTGCATAATGAAATGAAAACATCTTACAGTCAGCTGGCTAGGGAAAAGGTGAATAAAAGCTTCCTTTTACATGCATTTTGTCCCACAAATGCTTCCATGACAGCCCTTTAGCAAGGGCTCCTCCTAATCACCAGGGTAAGGAACCTCTTTGGCCTCTTTAGTGCTTGTCTTCTCTTGCATGGGGATTAACACCCTCTCCCATAAACAGGTTACATGGTTTTGTTTTCTCAGACAGAAGGAATTGAGGTACACTGTCTGATCTTTTTAATCATTGAATTACAATGTAAAATAAGGAAACTGGGGTATAAGAGGTGGGAATTGCAACCCATCTTCCTCTGAGTATTCTTTAAAATAGAAAATTAACATTTTCTGTTAAACCCTTCTGAATATTAGTGCAGCAAGCATTTTCAGAGCAGGCATAACAGGCCACTTCCCCTAAGGGAAAGGAACAACTAGCTTTTGGCTTCAAACAACAAACCCCTTATTCCATGAGGATGGAGGACAAGGAAGTCTCAAAACATCAGGTCTGATGTACAACAACAGTTGCATCCAGATTTACCAGACATTCCACAGGCTTGGCTGCTGGACATGAAGAAATTAGTTCTGAATGATGGTCAGAAGTTGGTGGAATGCTTCCCAGAGCAAAAGAAAGCTCAATCACTGCTGGCATGAAACCACACAACTCAGCTGGAGCCTTGGGAATGAGACCTGCTTATAACCAACTCTGTCTGGGCTCCCCAGCAGGACAGCTTCCTCAGCTGGAATACACTGGTTTCTTCACTGATACTAACATCAGCTCCAAAGTAATTTTCCAGAGAGAATTAATTTTGAAAACTAATACCAAAATGGTATGGGTATTCCATGGTGCTTTATGAAAATATTCTCCTTGGTCCCTCCTTTATTCCTTATCCATTATGCTTATTTCCATATAAATTAACACACCTAACAAATCCAAACCATCATCAGATTTTGTTGTGACCATTTTCCTTTGAAAATCCAAATAATACTGCTCCAAATTTTTACAGATCTATAAATTAAGGACCTTTAACTCTAATTTATGCCACACATAAAGCACTGTATCAAAATGTGGCTTTAAAGCACGATATTAAAACAGAATAAATGGATAAGACTGATATTTGAATAAATACATATACATGTAAAAGCAGAGTCAGTTAAAAAACGGTAAAAAAACCCCACCTTTTAATCCATAGCAGATATTGTGAAACATTTTGAATTGCAAGTTGCCTGAAAATTTTTAATGAATATTTCATAACACTGTGAAGATCATTCCATTTAAATGGGACATGTACATCTCATGGCAACTACTATAAGTAAAAGGATCATTGTTTCAGATGAATAGTATCTTCTTTATATCCATCTGTGGCTAAGCAAGTGCAGATTGCCTCAGTTGAATAAATGTAAGCCTGGTATGCATAAGTAACTATGTAAAGTTCTCTTGTGTTTTCAAAATAAAAAAGGGGTTCAGATCCTGCATTTCATTTTTAGTTGTTTCCAATTATGCTTATCCAAAGTTCATTAACTATCTAGAATGGTATACATGATATCTATGCTGGCACTGAAATGTTTTCTATGAATAATAAACTTACTCCTATCTACTACTTTCAATATAATTCCTACTGTCTTCCTAATAATAATTAATTTACCTCCCAGTAGGAAATGTCGTGCTTAGAAAAAGGCTCAGGTTATATTATTTACTCTAAAGCATCCTTTTGATCAGTGCAGCAATATTAAATTTCATGTAAAGGAAGGTATCAACTTTTAAAAATATATGCGTTTGTGTGGGCCCAGAGGCTAATAGAAAAAATGCTTCAATATCCATGCAGTTCTGCGAGCAGGTAGAGTAGAATCCCACTCTCCTTCTAATTTGTTCTAAATTTGATTTGTAAAGACAACTTTGAAACTAGTCCTACACCTATTTTTCAAGGCTGGAGAGTACGTTGCGATCTTACACAATATTCTTTATGGTAATAGTATCCCTGATGTGAATATCTCATCCTGAGCTTCCTATCCCTCTTTATTCACCCAAGAACTCCCACATATTCATAATCTCCTGGGTGCTGTGTATGATCGTATATTAATCCGTTTCCAAAAGAATCTTTACCCTCATCACAAAATCCTACATTTTAAATAGTCTAACAAATGACCACAGTAGTTGCAACTCAGAGATCTGTGATTCTGTATGGTTGATTCACTTTAGTTTAGATCCACTATTCCAGTGGATCTTTAACTTGTGTGTTTATAAACACTGAGGTTTCAAAAATACCAGCATAGAAGATGGGCCTAAAAATAATCTAATATGGTAAAGTCAGTGGACTTATAGATCAGTTCATGAAGTTCATGAGAAAAGAAGAAAGCATATAGGTATTATTTGCATAGAGAAGGTGGCAAAGAAGCTACAGAGTCTAAAAACAGAACAGTAGATCATATTAACAAAGTATGCACCATAGGAAGAGACTTTGTCACAGAACAGAAAAAGTGATAAATATGCTAAAAGTTTAAGAGACATTCTTGCCTCTATCAATCTGTAAAATTAAATAACTTTCTAAAAACATGGCCAGGGCATGTTGAACATACCTGATTTTATTCTTTTGATAAGGTGTTTGTATATAACTAAATATGTAAAAATCTTACAATAGCAAAGTTAGACTATTTCAGCAACTAGACAAGCATTTTATTACTACTATTTTATCTCTGAAATACTGGATAGTTTGAACAGTTCTGGTCTTTCTGATGGTTTCAAACACACAAGACCCTAGGTATCACCTTCTAAAATGTATGATCTTTTCAAATGTTCATGCCTGAAAACTGGAATGTTGACTTCTGTTTCATTGGCTTGGAAAAATGACAAACATCCTTATAACTAACTCTTTTGGAGCTCATTCTTGAATTTTTAGATTGACTTGTCAAGTAAAAAGTCATTTGCAATCATTCTTCTGCCCATTGAATCTTATCAAATAGACTTTGTAATAACAATGTGCAAACATATACATGATGAACAGCATGAGGTGAAGACAGTAGTTTTTCCAAAATCTTGTCTGCTCTCTGAATTGCATTAACACTCACAGCAAATTTGAATGGCTGGAGACACCAATAATGCTAGAATATATATAAAAAAAAAAGAAAATAAAAAGTTAGAAAAAGTCTAAATACAGTCTGAGGAAGATTTCATGTATGTTCAGTTTCTGCAAGTTTAATAAATCAAGGTAAAAGGCAACCAAGAAAAAGAAAAGCTGTTAAAGCTAAAGGAAAATTTTGCTGTGAAACAAATGGGAGACGCTAGCTATGAACAAATTTAGGCTACAAATTAGAAAATATTTCTAGCCACCAGATGAGGGATTTTTCTGAAACAGAATTCAAACATGGATGGAAGAGGCAAGTAACCTCTTTGATTTTACGTTGCTTCCAAAGTGAAAGAGTTGCCTTGAATCAGTGACACAGAAGGTTCTTTTGGAGAATTTTCCCCTGTATTCTCAATTTCAGGTGCGGAAAACATTAATTTATTGTATGATATTTTAATATAGATAGCATCTATAATCAGGTCTTCAACTAATATCAGTGATGGAAATGAATGTATGCTTTCCTGAAATACTACGTGCTTTTGATCTCAAACATTTTATAAAGAGCCTCTTGCTTTCCAGGGAGAAGTTTCTATATGGAAAACATTGCTTTGTAATAACCAGGGATAACTTAAATGACCCTATGTTTGTGATATACTTGTGTAGGGAAAAAAAAACACCCAAGAATCTGAGCGTGCTTCATATACAATTCATGCAGTCAAAGCCAGCCCACCTGCAGCCTTTGCTGTTTTGAACAAAATGTGTTGCACTTCTGAGGTACTGAACTGTTATCTTTTTCCTACTGCTTACTAAGAAATCTTATGAGATAGCAGACATCTCTATCAGATGACAGCTTTCCAGGTCACAAAGGACTATGTGATTTGAGTATACAGTATATTTCCTCTGTTTTATTTGTATTTATTTTATCTATGCATGCTGCATTTAGATCACAGTACGTTTTAGAATAAATAACTGACAGCAGTAGTCACCTGAACCAAAACAAAAGGAGTCAGAATGATGAAATAATGTTGTTACATTCAAGTGCTTCACATCAGTGTGAACCAAAACTGCCACAAACAACAGCTACAATGTCAAAGGTGAGAGAGGTTGTTTGATGTCAGTGGAGAAAAGATCATCCAAACCAGCAGTCTTCCATGATGACATGTAGCTAACTTGATTAGATGGAGACCAAAACCCTTATCTAGAAGAGTATGTGAATGACCTGCCTCACACTGAAATCAATAGGATTACCCATTTTACCATTGTTGAGGTACCTGTTGTGTTAGATCTGAGCACTGAACATCCATAGTGGCTGAAGGTTACGTCTACCAGAAGGTATATAACAGGAGTCTTGAGGAGTATCTATTTTAGTCAAAAAGATGAATGAGAAGAAGTGATGTCTAATGCAGGGTATTACAGAATTTTAAGAAATTTTAAGAGTACAGGGAAGGTAAATAAAGAATTATTATTTATTCTCTGAACATACAAAGAATATTATCTAGCAATAAAATATTTTTGCACATTGAGTATAGTTAACTGCATGATTGTCCCATGACACGGTAAATGGCAAAGTGTATTGCTGGATTAAAAAATTGGATTTTTTTAAAACTGGTTCTAATAAACTCAAAGATCTCACCCCATGATAAGACACTCTTATCTTCATACTGCTGGAGGATGTGAAGATTTTCAAGGAGAAGTTTTAATATCTTTTATTTTGTTCATATATTCTTCCCAAAACAACCACTACAGGCTAGATTCACTGATAGGATACCAGCCTAAATGCACGTTTGTTCTGACCCAGTACAGCCATTTTTACATTGTTATACCCTGTAAGAAATAGGATAAGAGCTTTACTACACCATTTCAGGAAGGAATGCTGCAAAGTCTGTGAGCTGCAATTATTAATTTTTTAGGTGTTACAATGTATTATTTATTAAGCATTGGCTGTGAAATGAAGGCAAGCTAAATTTTATTCCTCTGTGTTAAATTCATTCTGGTGTACTAGAAAAATACAGAAGCTTGCTGTACAACAATCTACTGCATATGCTAGGCTGTTGATACAGCATTGCTTTTTACACTGTTTTTTGCTGAAGTGATAGGTGTTTTGTTCACCTACCGAAGCTGAAGTCCGCAGCAAAGAGTAGTAAGCATCAGAAGGGCAGAGTCTTAAAAGCCAAAAGTCTTTTAAATTAAATCAGTCATATTAGAATGAAAATCAAACACACAAAACCCCAGAACACGTAAATTTTAAACAGAGAAAACTCAAGTTACTAGGACAGCCAGAACAGAACCAGGGAACTCCTCCTTGTCCATTGAATTGTTACAGATGGATCCTTCTGTTAACTTGTGTTGACTTGTTCTTGGTTAAAGACTGAGCTGCAGAAAGCACTGCACAGAATTCTGTGGTCCCCTGAAAAATTGTTTCCATCACCTTCAAGGCTTGTCCATCTTCTATTTGCTCCTGTCAGTTCTGACTGTCACTGTCTTGCATCCCATTTCCTCTCTGGGAATCCACACTTTCTTGACAGGAAAGTCATGGTCTTTCTCTCCCTCCAGGGGGTCCCAGCTAGATACCCCATTTCCTTGTTTGCATAACACACAAAACTACTAGGGAAACATGATAAAATAAGTCTCAAGAGGAAAACAAAACCAAACCAAAAATGAACATTTATAGTGATTGAAATAGGAGAGCTAGTTTTGCTGTTGGGACTGCAGAACAAGTGAAAGGCTTGTTTATATAGTTTTGTACCCTTTACCATTGTGAAGTAAGAGCAGACTGTAATCAAAATACGTTGAAGTGGAGTTGGTGGTGACAGAGCAAGGCAGAAAACAGCTTTCTTTGGAGACTATTCACAGTTTTATAATTTCTCCTCTTGCATCAGAAGGAAACAAAGGACTTGATGTAGAAATCTATATGTTGTGGCAATATGTGACCCCAGGGTAAAAGCAAAGAATTAGGAAGCAGATGAGGATAATAATTCCCTCAGAAAGAAAAGACAAAAAAAAGATTTGTTTTGTTTTGGGACCCACCTTGAATGAATAAAAATCACTAATCTCAGAGTATCTCTCAAGCTGCTCTTTCTCACAAGCATTAGATGTAAAAACATGAGTTCTCACTATTTCTCTTCAAATTGTGATCAGTGGAACTAAGACATATACTAGGTATTGGTTACAGCTTTCCAGCAGGGACTGAAGGACAAAAAGAGAAATTGCACAAAAATTCATCCTGAACTTGAGAAACTTTCAGGAAACCTTCAGCAAAAGTGCTCTCACTGCAGAAAAGTTCCATGTCTTCTGAATCAGCACATTCTAGTGAAAAATGATTGTACTAAAAACTTCTGACTAACATTAATATCTACATCCAGACTCAGTTCCTGGTGCAATATAGGAAGGCAGAATGCACTGCATTGTAAAATTCATGTTTAAAATTCTTTTCAGTGTTTAAGGAAACAGGGAAGCAGATGAGACTTGTATATATTCCCCATATAAGAGACATCATCGTAACGTGATACAAATTAACGATAATGACAAGGTAGATTGCTACCACTTATGCACCATTTTCTCTGTAGTATATCCCTGACCCCTACCAGAAAGGTCTCCCACAAAAATACTGAACATTCTCTACCCTGCTTAGCTTATGCAACTTGACAAGATGCATTAATAAACAGAAATTACTTCTGGCAAATGCTGCTATTAGCGCATTTTCCCATTGTGTTTCTTCCATCAAGTTAAAATCAGTGAGAAAACTTAATGTGTCTTCTACTGTACTTCAGCTAGAAAATCCAATGGTAACTTAAGACTTCCATTAGTGAGCAATCCAAAATGTAATGACATAAAAAGGTTTTAAACCAGACTCCAATATAATGTGATTTTTAAAACAGAACACATTGAATAAAGCTAGAAAGACTCAATTTTTGCATATTATTTCAGAGAACAATAGAGCCAATCTTGAACCATTACAAATAGACACATTTCAATTAAAGTCAATGGATAAATCTCCTAATTTTACAAAGGAAGTACAGTAAACAAGAAAAATATAGGGCAGTTCTTTATACAAGTGGGCCCTGGCTTGCAGCTACCAGTCTCAAGTATGATTAGCTCACTGTGAAAAAGACTTTTCAAGGAAGGATAAAGTAATTTCATTCCATGGAAAGAAACCTCTCAGCAACCACATTTATTTCTCTTCCTTTTTTTAACTGCTGACATGTTTCCATGTAATGATAACTTGAGATGCTCTGACTTGGTTTACTGCTGTTTCAGGTAAATTGACATTGCAGGTTTCCTAACATAAACTAGTGGTTAGCTCCTGTGATACCTTCCATGTGAAATTATACCCCATATATCAAGCAGTGATGAATTGGCAGTGACAGCAGCTGTATTTTCTTGCGAGTGGGAGAGTAGTTGCTGTTCTGTAATGTGGTACCAACTTTTCTGTACTTCAAACCTATGGTCTGGAAAATTGATGACACATCAAAGAGGAAGATACAACTCTTCCATTTAACCCCTCACAGAAGTGAGGGTTATTTGGGGTTAAAACACAGCCCAGCTTTTATATTTTTTTCTTACCAATGCTAAGGTTTCTCAATATATCAGTTAAAGTCTTGTAGAGGATAACATCCAGATTCGCAGATATTGTTGGCACCCAATTCCCTTTAACTTAAAAGGGTTTAGGTGTTTATCTGTCCTTGCTGATCTGAACAATAAACTGCATCTCTCTCAAAAATTCAGATCTGTTTTTTAAAGGTGTTGATGATTAGAATGATGAACTTGTTTCCTGCTGCTGAATGAACTTTCATTGGATGAAATTCAGGAGAGGAAACTAAACCAAATAATGGTAAATTTACTGCTTTGGATTGATGGTATCAAAATTATTCAAAGTACAGAACTGATTTATTAATTTTACTGTTAAATATTTTATAACATTACCTATATTTACACTTCTACTATAAATTATATGATTTATAGATAATTTTTCATCACTTTCATGAACTTTTTCAAAATTTCAATTTACTAGGGTAGCTTAATATGCTGGCTTTCCCTTTCAATGCAAAATGTAAACAAAATTTTAAATACTGTATTTTGCTCAGAAATTCTCTGATCCATTCTTTTAACATCTGACACAATTTTTCCAGTGATAACAATGGTATTCAAATCATATTTAAAGGAAATAGACTAAGAAAGAAGGAAGTATTTCTGAAGATAGATCTAAAGCCAGAAAACTGATACATTGCTAAAATCGCAATAAAAATTTGAATTCATCAAATACATTTGATTATACCCAGAATACTGTCCTCAACAATTTATTTCCTACTCATATATTTTAATTTATATTTATCTCAGTGGAGTTTTTATCTCAGTGGAGATAAATATCATATAATTTGCATTATATGAGTTTAAAAGTGTTCTTTACTACAGACATGACTTTGAACTGAACATATTTTCCTTGTCAGATCTCAGAGATGTTCCTCTCTCAGCTAATTAGTCAACACTTCACAGTGAAGTAAAATCTGACACATTATCACTTATACCAACATGAGTTCTTAATGTCTTTTCTACTGTATTGGAAGAATTTCCATAAGATTAGGGAAGGGTGAGGCTCTTCAGCTGGTGATGCTCTTCAGTTGTTTACTCCCCTCTGCATACATACATGCACACACACAAATCAAAAAGCCTGATAATTATGAACTGTTACCCAAAAAGCAAATCAAACAGTTGAGAAAGCCTGGAATTGAGGATAACAAGGTCTTCTGGATGGGGAAGAAGTAGTTCTGTTTTGCTACCAGCACCGCTTAGAACATGGTTATGCAGGGAAAATGAAAATCACAAAGGTAACAATATTGAAAAGAAATTGTTGAAATAAGACTTAAGTTCTGGGGCAATCCTTTTCCAATGTAAATTAACTCCTGGATTTATCACTCTTATTCAATACTCTTGCAGTATTAAAATATGCATTTCAGATGCAATATCATAAATGCACGCAAGAGAAAAGCTATCGGTTTGCACTGGCAGACTCTAAAGGGCTGCAGGTTTTGTGTGCTGACTTTAGGTGGCTCCCAGCCGTGAGTGCTGCCTTTCTAATTCCTCTGTGAGACACCAGACTCTTCCTGGTGACAGCTGATGTATGTGTTTCACAGAGGATTCTCGATATTGCTCAGAGGCAAGACACCTGAGAGGTCCTAAACATTCAGCTGTTAGGATCTGACCTCTGCAAATTTTAGATACCCTGGAATAGACATTCTACAGTTCTAAACATTGGCTTTAACATTTTAAGGACACAGAAAGGAATATAGTAACTAAACACCTAGACACTTCAGAGGCTGAGTTGACTGGGAAGAAGAGAGCTTCTAGATCTAGAAAACAACATGTACTTTGGAAACAAAACAATAGGAAATAATGAGCTATCTCAGAGGACAGTACTGGCCCTAGGCTTTCTGTTACTTTTATTTTACAAAGACTTAATACCCACTGTAAGACTACTGAAGAAGGCTTATGTGATCATGTGAATCTGGGGAGAGGTGTTTCTAGCTTTTAGCTCTGCTATCAGCTCTTTATCCTTTGATTATCACCAACATCTTTTCTGCCTCAGTTTCCACACCTGCAAAAAAACCCAAAACAACAACAATATGGACAGAGAGCTCTGAGATTTACAGGATTGTTGCATAAGATCTGGCTGTGAATGCATTCCTTAACTGTTCATCTAAAATCAAATTAGTAAAACCATGAAATTTTTAAGAACAGACTTAACCAATCCCTTCAACATGAAGTTATCTGGATGAAAGGAGGCAGGAAGCATGAGATCAAACACCTTGCACAACAAATATGAGTTATAGTACAGTGGAGATGAAGAGACTACAAAGTACAAGGATTATAAAGTAAAAGAGCTACATATCCTTTCATTCACTTCCCCCTCTCACAGTACAAACCCAGCTGGAAGTTTACATCTGCCAAAAGCGCGTTCATATTGCTTGACACATGTACATGCTACATTATGATGATATATTGACAGTGGGCACAGTTGCAAGACATGTTTGGGGGTGAAAGGTAGCACTTCAGGCACTAAAAGAGGTGATTTATTATAGCATTAGCATGATGCTGAAAAGGTCAGAAAGCTACAAAACACATACAAAAGTTCTAGAGGGCTGATTGTATTTTCACAGAGAAAATCTACATTAGCCTATTCAGGTTTGTACCCTCAGTGTGAATAAGAAATGTTAAAGTTATCAATACTAGCAACATGGAAAGAGTTTACAATGTTTTTTTCCTACAGCTGGAAGGGGATGGCTCATGACCCAGGAATGAGCTTCAGAATACTTAGGCCCCTAGAATAGGCTGAGTCTCAGTCTTTCATCCTTCTGGGGTAAACTTACTTTCATGTATTTCATAATGCACTTTCTGCCCTTGATGCACTTCTCATTTATTCTGGTATGAACCTAGCTGTCTCAGGGGTTTATGGTGCTATGTATCACCTTAGCTTGATGGGTGACAGAAGCCGTATTTGGTGACCCTAGACCTTTCCATGCAAAAACAGCAGCAGGTAAAACAAAGCAAAACAAAACACAACAAAACAAAACACCCAAACCTCCCCCCTGCCCCCCAAACAAGCAAAGAAACATCACAGAATGGACTTATAGGAGTCTCAAAAACTTCCCTCATATTAGAGGCAAAATTCTTCTTAGGATTTCTGAAGCTTAGTTGGGAACACAATATATTGGGATGGGACTGATGAGTAAAAACAGTTCTTTGAACTGTGAAAAAAATCCTTGAAACCAAAATGATCTTATTCATAAAAGGCCATAAAAGACATGGATATATTCAGCCATTTCTGGATTTTCCTAATTACTCTAGAAAGTTGTTCCATAATCAGATCTCCTTAACAAAAATAATTTTGCCCCAGAGTTAGGAGCTGTACTTCATCTGCTCCATCATAGAACTGGGATTTATGTTTTCCCAATCCCTGCAGTAATTATAACACTGAATTTTTTTCTTGGTGGTGCAGTGGCATCATAACTCAGTTCCCTGAAGATAAGGATTTGGGAGCTGACTGAGAAACAGTAGAGGAACTTTTTCAAGACCCTCATAAGCTTATGACTACCTAAAACACAAAGCAACACACAGCTTTAGGTTATAACAACTGGAAATGTTTTCTCACGTATGCTAAAAAGGATTTGTGAGGACTTTTAGGGGCTCAGTGAAGAAGATGGTATTGAAGTACTCCATATCCCAACAGTGTGATGACACTGTGCTATGCTGATTCAGAAATGAGTCAGCTGAGTTACCAGAAAAGAGGAGAATCAGGTCTTATAGACAGTGATATAGATGTGACAGAATGACTCATCTGTCATCAGTGTTTTAGTCAGCAAAGTCTTTGGCTCAATGGTAAGTATTTATAACTGGAAAATAAAAGGAGGCAATCAAAATGAAGTAAGCAAAAAAATCTGGATTTTAAGCCTGTTCTATAACATCCAACTATGAGATCATTACATCTGTAACCCTAAACACCATTTTAATGCTAGTATCTCTCCAAGTCCAACCCACTGTACAATGTGCTTTATGCATTTCTGTCTGTTTCTGATTCAGAGGATGTAAGTTTGCTGCAGCACTCACCTAAACACAGAGTGATAAATCTGTGTCCATTTTCTTGTGAAAATAATTTTTTCACCTGTGGTATTTCCTTCAGTACAGGTTTTACTTCAGTTTTAGATGGCATGCATGATAGGGCTTGGGACCTTTTCCTTTGAGAGATCCTTCCATAAAGCTTTTGAAGGACATGAACCAAGATCCACATAAATCAATGGGAGCTTTTCCATTGATATTAGTAGGTGTTTCATTAAATTTTTACTTCCACAATGCTCTTTCCACAATGTTCTTGAGTAGGACTAATTAAATATCTTTCAAAAGGAATTATAATGGGTGAAACTGACTCCTCTGAAATGAGCGGCAAACCTTTCTTTGACATTATTGGGGTTGGAATTTCTCTGATATCAATGTATGACTGTGGTTATTTGCCTTTACATTGTATAAGTGAATACATTCACTACGTATAATTTTGCTTTGGTGCAAATATATTTTCACACCTCAAAATTTTGATGATTTTCTAAATGGAAAAAAATAGGAGAAATACCTACAAAGCACAACCATCTTTTTGTAGTTTTTAGTAAAAAAATGAATCAACTAATGATCTTCATTATTATTTTTAACTGAGAAATGTCTTTTCTTGCAAAGAAAGAAAATTTTATGAACACTCAGGTCTAGAACACAGCTATCTCTAGGAAGCTGTGTTATTGAAAGGATCCAAAATTTGGATGAACTGTGGAAAGACAGTGCAAAGTCTAAATATAATGACATCTTTTGTTATAGGTTTTGAAATCCTTTTTGAACATTGCCATCCACCTACATCTCAAATACGTTCATAAAAGCTTCTCTGTGGGTTCAGTCCAAAGGTCTGTCTAGTGTAGCACCTTATCTCCAGCAGTAGGTAGGCAGGAGAGTATAAGAAACTCAGCAGGTATAAAGTGATCTTTCCCAGTACATACTTTTCTACTGCTAGTATTCAGTGGTTTAGGCACTTCCTTAACTAGTGATCACATCTGGCCCAAAGTGTTGCACTCAAATTTCACATCTGAGCTATAGAGTTGCACCTGGAAGTTTCTTTGGCCCAATGGTCTATCCTCCATGAGGATAGTTCTAAATTAGGCTATGATAGATACATTCAGCTAAGACAAAAAAGAGCTACAATTATACAGGATCTTCAAATCTGTGCATAGGTGAAACCCAAGGAAATATAGAGTACATATGTCATGTTAAAATTATTTGCTGGCAACTGCAAATTGACTAATTTCACTTAATGACCAAACCAGAGCAAGAGCTGTTCAGGCATTGTAATAGCATTCAGGAGGCCTTGGTTCTCAGCTAGGTTTTTTTACTCAATAGATCACACTTTTTCTCAGAAATTTTCTAACAATAAGGGAATAATTTTTTGATATAAATAAATACCAATATTTGAGGGGGGGGGCGGGGGGAAGTAAAAGATACTTACTAAATTACTTCACCTTCCAGTTTCTCATCAGAGTGATCTAATCTGTTAGATGCTTCATCAGGTAAGAGCTGAGGAGGCTACTGGTCTTATGAGCAACTCTAGGTTTATCACTTCCACTCTGTAGGCTGTATTTTTCTCAAGTGTAAAATGGACACAGTGATACTGTTCTTCTTTGCAACCTGACTGTTGTGTTGTACTGTAGAAAGAGCTATATGAAAACTACATTTTACAAAAAAAGCCATATTGTATTTTTTATTTCATACAGATGGTCTTCATTTGTATTTATGGTGGATGAAATCCTGACTGCACTAAGGCCAGTGGGTGTGCACGTGAATTTATCTTATTTTCTATGTGATAGCCTTCCCTTTTCAGAAGCAGGTAACAGATTTCTCCTTACTCTGATACAACATTTGAACAATAAGTTCATTTAAGATCTTAATACTTTTAAAGTTGACAAAGATGTCTGGAAAACAGACAGAAAATTCAAGAAAGCAGAAATAATGCAAAAATAGGACATAATAGAAGTGAATTAAACAAAATTCTAGTTATCATCTGTATATGTATACCAAAATGTATATATTTTATAATGCATGTTCATTGCCACCTCTAATCATATATGCTTTTGAAGTCAAAACTGGAGCACTTGCTTTACTTCTTTAAAGGCAATGAGGCTATTTGTACGTTTAAAGATAAAATTATGCTCATGTGAATTGTCAAAATTTGGTATAATCTGCTAATTTGCAAAACTCAGCAATCCTCAGTGAGTTCTGTTATTATCATTTTGAATTAGCAAAAATGTACACTGTTGAAAAATCAAATCAAATCAAACCAGAAACTATTCTTGATAGAGTAAGATACTTAGAGAAACTGTTATAAAAACTGTACATTTAGAAACTAAAAAGTAAAATCAATTTAATATACTTCTGTATTTTTAAATATTTATATATTCAGCATATTTCTATTTAGAGAACCTAAACTTTTAAAGAAACTAAATATTGAAATATACTACCAGCCTTGTATATCATCTTGATAAATGGTTAATATGGTGGCACAACTAAAACTGTCAGTTTTTTTACTTATTTTATTGTAGCTGGAACAAACTGGATAAAACATATCATGAAACAAAACAGAATTTTGTAAAATCCCCAATCAAGATGAGAATTTACATCTCAAGAAGACTGCTATATGGTCTCTGAATTGGTGCATGGAGACCAGTGGTCTTTCAGGGCATTAGTTGAAGAGCTAAATCCAGTATGGTATAAGGAAAAGGCAAATGTACCTCCCCACATATAGGTTTCCTTTTCACCTATGTCAAAAACAAATGCTTGCACAGCTGCATGGAGTATAGTTTTGCCTTCTTGGCAGTTTGAGCACTGTGAACAAAACAGCTTTTTTTTGTTACCATAACAGAGGTCAGACAAACAGAAGGTCTGACTAACCAAAGAGAGATAAATAACCCAGGGAGTGGGATGAGGAGGAAAGCTTTATTATTATTTTTAAGACTTCTGGAGCAGAGTTTATAGGGAAGCCAAGTAACAAGTAGCAAACAACATAACAACATGAAATGTTTATGCATGTCTGTGGAACCCAGTTATTCTTCTCTGTCTTTCTGTCTTCCCTTAATTTACTGTTCTAATCAACAGACCTATTTTCTGCCCTCTTGGATACTACCATACCTCTTATGGGTTGACGTAAATAACAAACAGCTCTAGCCCTGCCCTTGGTTTCACCAGTATGAAACACTATATACAAAATGAGTTACTGCAAATAAGGCAAGGGCTAGTGTTGTAAAGCTGTCACCTTTACCTCCAGGATTTTCCTTCCTAATAGACCTACACACTTTCTTGTTATCATCCACAGTAATTTTTTCTAAAACACTGAAGCTGATTTTAGTCAGATACAAAATCATTTAGGGGTAGCAAGCAAAAGCATGTTTCCTTAATAAATAGCAGGGTAGACAATAACTGTCAGGAATTTTGGAGTTATTTCTGCCAAAGAGAGAGTCTGATTCTGCACTCCTTGGTGTTAGTGATAAAAATCCTGAATTCTGGTGAGCTGAGGAGGATCTGATTAGACTCTTTACTAAATACTCTTAGGTCATTGGGGCGCTGAAGCAACTGTATTCCAGGCTACAGCTGGGGATTTATCTAGATGGGTGTATCTCTGCTGTCACCCTACCTGTTTTTAGAATTACAGCTTGAGTCAAATTTGCCAGCTATAAATAACAGCAAAATTAACTAAACCATGTATGCAGTACAGTCTAATATGTATAGCATAGCAGTTTGAAGCTGACATTTGATTTAGTAAGGGGGAAATCTCAGATGATTTTTGAGGTCTGGTTGCATAAAACAATCAAAAGTTCAAAGACATTATGATGAAGTGTGGCATTAAGAATCTATTATATACAAATGCAAACATTCAGGCCTTATTTCAGTGGATGAGTTGGTTCAGCTCTATGAGGTCTATATGGTTCTTTTCTCTGACTTTTTTAATATTTATGGTCAATCTGAAATTCATGTTTATACTAGGGAGATACTGCAATTCTAGCCTTTGCCTTTGTATAGACATCTGTGTTCAGTCCTAGAGCTGAATGACTTTCAGCTTTTGTTTCTATCTTCTGGTCTCTATCTGTTGTTCACTAAATCAACATATTAATTTAAAGTGATCATTGGGTTATACCCACAGCCCTAAAGTGAACATTCATTTCAGCAGCTTGGGTGCACATGTGTCCTGGTTTTGGCTGGGATAGAGTTAATTTTCTTCCTAGTAGCTGGTATAGTGCTGTGTTTTGGATTTTAGTATGAGAATAATATTGATAACATGCTGATGTTCTGGCTGTTGCTAAGCAGTGTTTGCACTAGTCAAGGACTTTTTCAGCTTCCCATGTTCTGCCAGGTGCACAAGAAATGGGAGGGGGCACAGCCAAGATAGTTGATCCAAACTGACCAAAGGGCTATTCCATACCATATGATGTCACGCCCAGTATAGAAACTGGGGGGAGTTGGCCGGGGGGTAGCAGTCACTGCTCGGGGACTGGCTCGGTTTCGGTCGGTGGGTGGTGAGCGGTTGTATCTTTTTATTTTATTTTATTTTTTTCTTTTTCCCTCCCTTGGGTTTTGTCCCTCTCTCTCTCTTGTTGTTTTCCTTCTCATTACAATTCATTATTATTATTACTATTATTTTGTTCCAATTATTAAACTGTTCTTATCTCAACCCACAAGTTTTCTTACTTTTGCTCTTCTGATTCTCTCCCCCATCCCACCGGGGGGGAGTGAGCGAGCAGCTGCGTGGTGCTTAGCTGCCGGCTGGGGCTAAACCACGACAACATGCTTGAGAAGGCACATGTTTGATCCTAAGTTAAGCAGAATGAGTATCTTAAATGTCATAGTTGCCTGCAACTGCCAGGTTTTGACTGAAGAATCTGCAACAGATAACCTCACCTTTAGAATAGATGCAGCGACTTACACCCAATATTTAAAATTTAGTTGCATGAGCACAACAAACATTACAGCAACCCCCTGAAGCTCAGAACACTGCCAATAACTGAGAATCACCATCTCGCCCAGCACCAATGGGTGGATCATTTCTGGGAAAAGACAACTTACAGACCGAGCTCAACTAATAAACTTCATGTCTCTCATTATAATAGACCTATGCTGAAGGTGCAGTGACTCATGGGTTACAAAAACAATGAAGAAATGCTAACCTTTTGTGTCTCCCACACTAATCCTCACCTTATCCCAAACTAATTGCTCAAAATTCTGTTCAAGCTTCTTCTATGGACCAAATTAATTCAAAATTTTGTAACTCATTTTATTCAAGGATCTCAGCACAATTCCCTTTCAGTTCAACAACATTCCCTTTTGTATGTATGTATATATGTAGTTCTACTTGCACATACAGATACATGTACTTACACATTTCTTTTTGCTCTGGAGTTGGCAACACTCTGGCATGTCAACCTTGGCATATGAACTACATGGTGGATTTAACATATTTAGCATGGTTTTGTGCCATCTTTTAGTTCTTTAGATTTTCAACCTTTCATATATTTGCATTATATACATATTCATGCACACACTTGTACATACAGACACACATGTACATACACACACACACACATGTATACATTTATATTCCGGAGCTACAGACAGTTTATTTCTGCACTGCCATAATGCCCCATCTGAACCACTAGCTATTGAAAAGCTAGTGTAACCTGTGGTATTCAGGTTAGCTCAAGGGGACAGAATGAGAGTCCATTAGCGTACAACTAAAAAAGCAAAACTTGTCTTTCTTCAGCTCCAGTACTATTACAAAAATCCATATTGTGTGCCTAAAGGGAATATTAAAATACACTTTATGAGACACCATAGGTAAACAAACACATCTTCCTTTAGGATTCTGTAGAACATACACAAATTGTACACTAAAAGCAACCACAGTAAGTCCATTGTAGTTTGCATAACAAACTTTTCTCTTAAAAAGGCAGCATGCATCTCATATGCTATCAGTTTAATCTACTTATTACATTTCCTGATAAAGACAGACAAGATTTTAAGAAAAAAAAATTCAGCCCCAGCCACAGTGCAGGTAGGTTGTCTCTAATTCTGTCTTGTTTTAATGGTCATTACAGTCATATCAACATAGCTATATACATCAGCAACTAAAGAATAAGGTACATTTTTGCAGTCTGAAATTACAGAACTTGCCAGAGTAGCTTGTTACTAGTCAATAATAGAGGCCTTCTAAGTCAACATGATTTATTTTCTTGGAGGGCTGTGTCAAGGTAGTAACTGCTATAAACAATGATGGATGTGCAGTGGTTTCATAGTTTGTGTACCATTAAGCTTCATAGAATCATAGCATCATAGAATGGTTTGGGTTGGAAGGGACTTTTACAGATCACATAGTCCAATCCCCCTGCCATGAGCAGGGACATCTTCAGCTAGATCAGGTTGCTCAAAGACCCATCCAACCTAACCCTGAACACTTCCAGTGATGGAGCATCCATGACTTCTCTGGGCAACCTGTTCCAGTGTCTCACCACCCTCATCATAAAAAAATTTCTTCCTTATATCTAATCTAAATCTACCCTTTCAGTTTAAAACTGTTACTCCTTGTCCTATCACTTACAGGTGCTGGTAAAAATTCTCTCTCCATCTTTCTTCTAAGCCTCCTTTAAGTATTGAAAGGCCGCAATAAGGTTTCCCTGGAGCCTTCTCTTCTCCAGGCTGAACAACCCCAACTCTCTCAGTCTGTCCCCGTAGGAGAGGTGCTCCAGCCCTCTGATCATTTTCGTAGTTTATTCATCAACAACTGGTGGGTTTTTTTTTTTAGGAAGCATTCTGGCAATCTCTGGTAAGTTTATAATACAAGACTGATGAGCAGAAGAGATTTTCTCAAACTTAGAAGAGACAAAGAAAACTTTCTGATTTGCCATATACAGCAGCTTATCAAAACATTACCTGGAAGAGGATATACTAGCTGTAAACTTTTGTTGTATGCTTTTTAGAATATAATATCCAGTTTGGTTCCTGTTCATTTTCTCACACTGCTCACTTGGCAAATAAACTGGAGATGATAGCTGGAGATGATAGCTATAAACTGCTTGTTACTAAATATATTTATTTTATGCTTTTAATGAATTCAGAATGAGTGTGAATGTCTATGAAATACTGCTGCAGTGACATATAAGGAAAAAATAATTAATGATAATCTTTGCATATGTCACAAAATAGAAGATGCCATAGTTAGATTCCCATATAAAAGCAAGGCTTAACTCATACTTCAACAGTAGGATGCTGCCAATCTGCAACAAAGCAGCACAAACTAAAAGTGCTGCCTTTCCTTTGAAAGGAGGAGTAGGTTATAGACATTGGATAGTTTTCTCTTCTTAAGGAAAAATGTAAAGGAAACTTATTACTAAAGAATGCTTGTATGGGAACTTACCGCACAGGACCTGTAATTGTCCCTTTATGTTTTCAATATCTGTTGGACATTTTTCTGTAGTTGGGTTCTCCTAGCAAAGCTGGCAAAGATTTAGTGCATTTCCCTTAACTCCGTGTTTCAGTTTCCTGAGTGTGACTTTTTTGAGTCACTTTTGTTTGAATTCAGTACCAACTCCTCAGGCTGAGTCTGGAGCACACTTAAGTAAGTCATGTGTGCTTATTGAGGCAATGTATCCAAGAGTAAAAATGTTGCTGCATAAGGAGATGCTGCATTTCTGACCACTGCTTTCTGGGCTTCTCCCAGCTGTGATACAAGAGGGGGGGGGTTTAGTTGACTAATCCTAGAGAGCACCCAAGGCTTGCCACACGGACTCCACACATAGTCAAATGAAACAAGCAATTCTTATATATGATACCACTCAGTTTCACTAAACAGGTGATAACATAGGTCTGCTGGATCATATCCTGGAATTCCTACTCTCTCCATTGGGTGTAAAGGCTATTAGATTAGACTAGTTGTAAACAGCTACGTTTTACATGTTTAAAGTTAAGTGAATTCCACATGGGTAAAATCCTGTGCAAAGAGCCACATATCCTATTCCTTTCAATTCTTAACATTTTAAATATTCCCATAACATCAGCCTAAGAAATTACCTGAAAGCAACAGCTAAACAGCTGCTGGAGTATCACCACTGCTTATTATGCTTAGCCTTAGAGTCTCCTTGTTGACTTTTTTCCTCCTTCATCTGCTTGTTATACCTTGTCTATTATTTAGGAAATATTTATTTGATTGTTTTTGCAGACAGAGTTCCTTGCACAACACAGCACAACACAGCCCTAATCCTTCCTAGGAATTACTCCAATGCAAAATAATCAGCAACAGCTATGATAAAAACAGTGATATTAAGTAAAGGAAATAATAGATAAATTCCCTGGGACTAAAGGTTCAGACGAACCTGCAAGAACTAGAATGACTGATTTCCACACTGTAGGCTGATTACAGAAGGCCTGCCACAGCTACAATTTCTTATAAACATAATGTAGATATTTAGCTTTAGAGAGGCTTTTTCTTGTCAGAGGAAAATGGAAAAGGAGAAATAAAATTTATACATATGCACCCACCGATATGAATTTAGAAGAATTACCAGGTTCCTATACTGTGACGGAGGCTATAGTGTTAACAGGAGTTTAATGAGGCAACAAATAGTTCCTTTTATTTCTATCACATTATTTGATGCAAAATAGAGATACAACTATTGCCAGTACTGATGGAGTTGATTAAGCTGGAAAGGACAAAAAGAGTTAAAACTGAAAATAATATTGGTGGAGCAACTGAGTTAAAAGATGCCAACACAAAACTGAAACTTTAAAAAAAATATATATTTTAGGTGATTTTCTGCCGCATTCCCACTGAAAGAATTAAATGATTTGTCCTCCAGACATCAGACCTAAGCAACATTGCAACCTAAGCAACATGGATGGCTATAAGCTCTTCAGAAGGGATAGGCAAGGAAGGAGAGGCGGTGGGGTGGCTCTGTATGTTAGGGAGTGTTTCGATGGTGTAGAACTCGGCGATTATGATAAGGTCAAGTGCTTATGGGTAAGGATGAGGGGGAAGGCCAACAAGGCAGATATCCTGCTGGGTGTCTGTTATAGACCACCCAACCAGGATGAAGAGACAGATGAAGCATTCTATAAACAGCTGGGAGAAGTCTCACAATCGCTAGTCCTTGTTCTCTTGGGGGACTTCAACTTACTGGATGTCTGCTGGAAATACAACGCAGCAGAGAGAAAACAGTCTAGGAGGTTCCTGGAATGTGTGGAAGATAACTTCCTGACACAGCTGGTAAGTGAGCCTACCAGGGGAGGTGCCTCGCTTGACCTGCTGTTTACAAACAGAGAAGGACTGGTGGGAGATGTGGTGGTTGGAGGCCGTCTTGGGCTTAGCGACCATGATATGATAGAGTTCTCGATCAGGGCAAAGTAAGGAGGGGGGTGAGCAAAACTATTACCATGGACTTCCAGAGGGCAGACTTTGGCCTGTTCAGGACACTGGTTGAGAGAGTCCCTTGGGAGACAGTCGTGAAGGGCAAAGGGGTCCAGGAAGGCTGGGCATTCTTCAAGAAGGAAGTCTTAAAGGTGTAGGAGCAGGCTGTCCCCATGTGCCATAAGACGAACCGGCAGGGAAGACGACCGGCCTGGCTGAACAGGGAGCTTTTGCTGGGACTCAGGAAAAAAAAGAGAGTCTACCACTTCTGGAAGAAGGGACAGGCAACTCAAGAAGAGTACAGGGATCTTGTCAAGTCAAGCAGAGAGAAGATTAGAAAGGCAAAAGCCCAGCTAGAACTCAAGTTAGCCACTGTTGTAAGGGATAATAAAAAATGTTTTTAATGTTTAATGTTTTTACATTAACAACAAAAAGAGACCCCAGGGAGAATCTCCCTCCTTTATTGGATGGGGGGGGAACATTGGACCAAGGATGAGGAAAAGGCTGAGATACTTAATGCCTTCTTTGCCTCAGTCTTTAATATTCAGACCAGTTATCCCCAGGGAATTCAGCCCCCTGAGCAGGAAGACAGGGATGGAGAGCAGAATAAACCCCCCATAACCCAGAAGGAAGCAGTTAACGACCTGCTACACCACCTGGACACTCAAAAGTCTATGGGGCCAGATGAGATCCGCCCGAGAGTACTGAGGGAGCTGTCAGAGGAGCTTGCCAAGCCACTCTCCATCATTTATAAGCAGTCCTGGTTAACAGGGGAGGTCCCAGATGACTGGAGGCTTGCCAATGTGACGCCCGTCTACAGGAAGGGCTGGAAGAAGGATCTGGGGAACTACAGGCCTGTCAGCCTGACCTCGGTGACAGGGAAAATTATGGAGCACTTCATCTTGAGTGCGCTCAACAGGCATGTGCAGGCCAACCAGGGGATCAGGCCCAGCCAGCATGGGTCCTGCTTGACCAACCTGATCTCTTTCTATGACCAGGTAACCCACCTAGTGGATGAGGGAAAGGCTGTGGATGTTGTCTACCTGGACTTTAGTAAAGCCTTTGACACTGTCTACCACAGCATTCTCCTAGAGAAGCTGACAGCTCATGGCTTGGACGGGTGAACTCTTCGCTGGGTAAAGAACTGGCTGGCTGGCCGGGCCCAAAGAGTTGTGGTAAATGGAGTTAAATCCAGTTGGCAGCCGGTCACAAGTGGTGTCCCCCAGGGCTCAGTTTTGGGGCCAGCCTTGTGTCGTGGTTTAGCCCCAGACAGCAACTAAGCACCACGCAGCCGCTCGCTCACTCCCCCCGCAGTGGGATGGGGAAGAGAATCGGAAGAGTAAAAGTGAGAACACTCGTGGGTTGAGATAAGGACAGTTTAATAGGGAATGCAAAAGCCGCGCGCACGAGCAAAGCGAAGCAAGGAATTCATTCACTACTTCCCATGGGCAGGCAGGTGTTCAGCCATCTCCAGGAAAGCAGGGCTCCCTCATGCGTAATGGTTACTTGGGAAGACAAACACCATCACTCCGAATGCCCCCCCCTTCCTTCTGCTTCCCCAGCTTTATATACTGAGCATGACGTCATATGGAATGGAATAGCCCTTTGGTCAGTTTGGATCAACTATCCTGGCTGTGTCCCCTCCCAGCTTCTTGGGCACCTGGCAGAGCATGGGGAGCTGAAAAAAAAGTCCTTGACAAGTGTAAATACTGCTTAGCAACAGCCAAAACATCAGCGTGTTATCAATATTATTCTCATACTAAAACCCAAAACACAGCACTATACCAGCTACTAGGAAGAAAATTAACTCTATCCCAGCCAAAACCAGGACAGTATCCACCCCTTATTCTATACCATTTACATCATGCCCAGGTTCTAGCCCTTCTAATACAATTAAGTTCATTTAGTCCAAGGCTTAGGGCTCCATCGGTCATAGTAGTCCTTCAGGGCAGAAGAGATGGTCTGTGGTGTTGGGTTGTTGCATGTTGAAGCCAGTTCTGGTTCCATCACCACTGCACTTTGCTTGGTTTCATCAAAGTTCTTTATTCATTAAACTGGGTGATCCTTATTGAAAAAGTGATGACACATAGTATTATATAAGAATTGCCATTACACCATTTAGTTCATTGGCTATTCTCAGCCAAAATCAAATCCCCTTGAGGTACACATCTGACTTCCCCATCCTCTCGCATTACCCACCAAGTGCACCCGGGTCCTTGAGCAAAAGCAATCCCACGAATAGGCTTCCCTTTGCCTGAGGCAGGAGTAACCCAGACTGCCTTCCCCAGCATGTTTTTTATGTGTACTACGGGGACCTTATCCCCTTCTACAGTGCGTAAAAGATTTGATTGGGCAGGGCCAGCTCGATTGGCAGATCCTCTAGTGTTAACTAACCAGGTGGCCTTTGCTAAATGTGTATCCCAATGTTTGAAGGTCCCACCACCCATTGCTCTCAGTGCAGTCTTTAACAGTCCATTGTATCATTCAATCTTCCCAGAGGCTGGTGCATGATAGGGGATGTGATATATCCACTCAATGCCATGCTCTTTGGCCCAGGTGTCTATGAGACTGTTTCAAAAATGAGTCCCATTGTCTGACTCAATTCTTTCTGGGGTGCCATGTTGCCATAGGACTTGCTTTTCAAGGCCTAGGATAGTATTGCGGGTGGTGGCATGGGGCACAGGATATGTTTCCAGCCATCCGGTCGTTGCTTCCACTATTGTAAGCACATAGTGCTTGCCTTGGCGTGTTTGTGGGAGTGTGATACCATTGATCTGCCAGGCCTCCCCATATTTATATTTCAGCCATCGCCCTCCATACCACAGAGGCTTTAACTGCTTGGCTTGTTTGATTGCAGTGCATGTTTCACATTCATGGATAACCTGTGCAATAGTGTCCATGGTCAAGTCCACCCCTCGATCACGAGCCCATCTCTATGTTGCATCTCTTCCTTGATGGCCTGAGGTGTCATGGGCCCACCCAGCTATAAATAATTCACCCTTATGTTGCCAGTCCAGATCCACCTGAGTCACTTCCATCTTAGCAGCCTGATCCACCTGCTGGTTGTTTTGATGTTCCTCAGTGGCCTGACTCTTGGGTACATGAGCATCTACGTGACGTACTTTGACAACCAGGTTCTCTACCCGGGCAGCAATATCTTGCCACAGTGCTGCAGCCCAGATGGGTTTGCCTCTGCGCTGCCAATTGTTCTGCTTCCATTGCTGTAACCACCCCCACAGGGCATTTGCCACCATCCATGAGTCAGTATAGAGATAGAGCACTGGCCACTTTTCTCATTCAGCAATGTCTAAAGCCAGCTGAATGGCCTTCACTTCTGCAAATTGGCTCGATTCACCTTCTCCTTCAGCAGTTTCTACAACTTGTCATATGGAACTCCATACACCAGCTTTCCATCTCCGATGTTTTCCTACAATTCGACAGGACCCATCAGGGAACAGGGCATATTGCTTCTCATTTTCTGGTAGTTGATTGTACAGTGGGGCCTCCTCAGCACGTGTCACCTTCTCCTCTGGTGATATTCCGAAATCTTTGCCTTCTGGCCAGTCCATAATTACTTCCAAGATCCCTGGGCGATGGGGGTTTCCTATCTGAGCCCGTTGTGTAATCAGTGCAACCCACTTACTCCACGTAGCATCAGTTGCATGATGTGTAGAGGGGACCCTCCCTTTGAACATCCAGCCCAGCACCGGCATCCAGGGTGCCAGGAGGAGCTGTGCTTCAGTGCCAACCACTTCCAAAGCAGCACGAACCCCTTCATATGCTGCCAATATCTCTTTTTCAGTTGGAGTATAGCGGGCCTCAGATCCTCTGTATCCCCGACTCCAAAACCCTAGGGGTCGACATCGAGTCTCCCCTGCTGCTTTCTGCCAGAGGCTCCAGGTAGGGCCATTCTCCCCAGCTGCGGTGTAGAGCACATTTTTCACATCTTGCCCTGCCCGGATTGGCCCAAGGGCTACTGCATGAACTATCTCCCATTTAATTTGTTCAAAGGCTTGTCGTTGCTCAGGGCCCCATTTGAAATCGTTCTTCTTCCGGGTCACTTGGTAGAGAGGGCTTACGATCAGACTGTAATTTGGAATATGCATTCTCCAAAAACCCACAATGCCTAAGAAAGCTTGTGTTTCCTTTTTGCTAGTTGGTGGAGACATGGCTGTTATTTTGTTAATCACATCCATTGGGATCTGACGACGTCCATCTTGCCATCTTATTCCTAAAAACTGGATCTCCTGTGCAGGTCCCTTGACCTTACTTTGTTTTATGGCAAAGCCGGTTTTCAGGAGGATCTGGACTATTTTCTCCCTTTTCTCAAAAACTTCTTCTGCTGTATTGCACCACACGATAATGTCATCAATATATTGCAGATGTTCTGGAGTTTCAGCCTGTTTCTGTTCTCTCTGGATCAGTCCATGGCAAATGGTAGGGCTGTGTTTCCAGCTTGGGGCAATCAATTCCAAGTGTACTGAACACCCCTCCAAGTGAAAGCAAACTGTGGCCTGCACACTGCTGCCAAAGGGATTGAGAAAAACGCATTAGCAATATGAATTGTAGCATACCATTTGGCTGCTTTTGTCTCCAGTTCGTATTGAAGTTCCAGCACGTCCGGCACGGCAGCACTCGGTGGTGGCGTGACTTCATTCAGGCCACGATAGTCTACTGTTAGTCTCCACTCTCCATTAGACTTTTGCACTGGCCGTATAGGACTGTTAAAAGGTGAATGAGTCTTACTGATCACTCCTTGGCTCTCCAGTCGATGAATCAGCTCATGGATGGGAATCAGGGAGTCTCGGTTGGTGCGATATTGCCTCCAGTGCCCCGTTGTGGTAGCAATTGGCACCTGTTGTTCTTCGACCCTCAGCAACCCCACCACAGAAGGGTCCTCTGAAATACCCAGCAGGGTGGACAGCTGTTTAATTTCCTCCGTCTCCACGGCAGCTATACCAAAAGCCCACCGGTACCCTTTTGGGTCCTTGAAATACCCTCTCCTGAGGTAGTCTATGCCAAGGATGCACGGAGCCTCTGGGCCAGTCACAATGGGGTGCTTTTGCCACTCATTCCCAGTTAGGCTCACTTCGGCCTCCAATACAGTCAGCTGTTGGGATCCCCCTGTCACTCCAGAAATACGGATGGGTTCTGCCCCTGTATAGCTTGATGGCATTAGGGTACACTGTGCACCGGTGTCTACTAGAGCTTTATACTCCTGTGGGTCTGATGTGCCAGGCCATCGAATCCACACAGTCCAGTAAACCCGGTTGTCCCTTTCCTCCACCTGGCTGGAGGCAGGGCCCCCCTAATCCTGGTCATAATATTCATTACCCTTTTCTTGTGTATACGAGTCAGGAGTTTCTTCATTAAAATCAGGAGTAAGATCAGCCCTCTTACTCTGTCTGGGGAACTGTCCACTGGAAACCGGAGCATCAATTTTCCTGGAAGAACCCCCTTTGGTGATTGTTTTTCCTTGGAACTCACTTACCTGTGCCTCTAGGGTCGAGGTAGGTTTTCCATCCCACTTCCTCATGTCCTCTCCGTGGTCACGCAGGTAAAACCATAGGGTGCCCCGTGGTGTGTACCCTCTATATCCTCTCTCTTGAGCAGAAGAACGCTGACTCCTAATAGCTGAGATATTGGTCCCTACAGGTGGGGAGTAGGAACTTATCTTCTTCGAGTCGCTGGAACTTCCGGAACAGTTTCTCCAGAGTTGAGACAAGGGAGGAAGAGATACTTTCTTCATATTCCCAGAGATGGCTATCTGCTTCATCCACTGTTAGACCCCCTCCATCTTTCCAGGTCAGTATTGCCAATGAGTTGGCACACAACGATGGCACGTTCCGTACCAGCTTCCGCCACATGGGTCGTGTGCACCTGACTTCATCTGGATCTTTGGGTAACTTCTTGTTGTCCGGGTCACCATAAATCATGTCCAGCACAGCTAATTCCCTCAGGTACTGGATACCTTTCTCCATGGTGGTCCATTTCCCAGGGCAATATATAACATCTTCCTTGAAGGGATATCTTTCCTTCATAGCTGACAGGAGTCGCCTCCAGAGGCTGAGGGCTGGTGCCCCTTTTCCATTCGCTTTGTCAATGCCCCCTTCCATAGAAAGGGATCCCAGCTGCTTGGCTTCCTTACCCTCTAATTCCAGGCTACTGGACCCTTTATCCCAGCATCGGAGCAGCCAGGTGACAACATGCTCGCCTGGACGACGGCTGAAATCTTTTCGCATATCTCGCAGCTCACTCAGGGATAGGGATCGGGTACTTTCCATCTCATCCAGATGTTCTTCTTCCTCCTCTTCCGGTGATGGCCCTGCTCTTTCATCTTCCCTTTCTAAATGAGCTGACTTTCACTTCCAGTATTTCTTCTTGTGTATAGGGGCAACTGATACTGACACGGGTTGGTTCCCTGGTTGAACTGCAGCACCTGTTGTTTTGTCACCAGATCCTTGAGGGTTCTGAATAGTGTTGACTCGGTATGCATGGGCCAGACCCCAGCACATTGCAGTGATTTGTATCTCCTTAGAATTGTCAGGGTGACAACATACTTTTTCCAAATATTCTACTCATTTTTCAGGATTCTGCCCTTGTTCAGGGATGAAGTTCCAACACACTGGAGGTGCCCACCATCCTATGCAATTGCCCATGCTATCCTACACACCCCGCCACTCATAGCTATCTGGCCTTGGGGCAGATCTCTGGATGATATTCTTAAATCGCTTACTAATCTTAGACAAAACCGAAACAATATTCCCAAGCAGTACCAATAGATGTATCTTAACTACCCAAGGATGTTCAAGATACTGAAAAGTTATTGTAACGAAAGAGGAAACATTGTAGAAGAAAGTAGCGAAGGTGCCATTTTGTATTTCCTCCATAAAAAACCTGTCAGAGGAAGAAGTATAATTGCTAATTGTCTCCATGAGGTGGTACCCGACATACAGTAATGGTTTCAGTATGCACTTAGACACCAAAGTAAACTCAAGGTCACTGTTTTAATAACAAATCTCACAGGCAAAGCGTCACCAATTAAAGCAGAGCACAGCAAACTGCAAAAACCAACACCAATCTTTAAGATGTACAGCAAAAAAATGAGCATGGTTGTGAGAGACTGAAAGAGTTAATGTCTCAAACATTTTGGCGACTTGAGGCACTATTTGCATGAGGTCGGCGAGCACGGGGGTGGGGGAGAGCGAGAGCAGGACGTGCGGGACACATGGAGAGCGCGTCGGAGGATGCGCGGTTCCGGGTTCTGCCGGACCTTACCATGTATAGCCAGAGGTCACACAGAGTTGATCTGAGGAAGGGGGCTTGCAACTGCCCAAGAGACCCTTCGCAACCACCCTCCTCCCCCAGCGCCTGCGCAGAAGATTGAGAACTTTCTAGAACAAGAACCATGTAAGTCCTCAAGGGGCGTACCTGGAGGCGGCGATTAGCTTTTAAAAGACATGCTCCCCCCCCAGGGAAGCATGCACGCGCCCACCACTGGAGGATTGCCTCGTCTGTCATCGTCATCGCAGGATCCAAGGGTGGTGATACTTTTTCTTTTTCTTTCCTCCTCTCTTTTCCTTTCCTTTTCTTGCTTCTCTCTTCCTCTGCTCTTCCAGTATAAATGCAAGTTTGGGATAAATTGTGACGGGTTGCCCGGAAAATAGCTCCATTGCCAAATCGCCTCTGTTTGTTCGTTGAGCTTGCCGGTTCGTTAAGTTTGTCTGTTTGTGGAATTCGCCAGTTAATAAAGTTGCTGGCCAGACTGTTCCTCTGGGTCATTGTCGTGACTCTGCCGACCACGTGGCTCTGCCGAGCAGAGATCGGCCTTTGTTGGTACACAAACAGTCGGGGAATCGTAAAGATTCACCCCTCTCGCAACCCACCGAGTGGGACGAGACAATGGTGCAGATCAGGTAAACCAATATTGAGAACAGATTAATCAATATCGTGGCCCGCAATACTAACACATCTAAATTCCTTAATACGGTCTGGTTAATCTGTTATTATCTCAAACCCTTCGAGCCCCACGTTGGGCGCCAAAAAGGACTGTTGTGGTTTAGCCCCAGTCTGCAATTAAGTACCACGCAGCCGCTCGCTCATCCTCCCCCCTGGTGGGATGGGGGAGAGAATCGAAAGAGCAAAAGTAAGAAAACTCGTGGGCTGAGATAAGAACAGTTTAATAATTGGCACACACACACACACACAAAATTGTAATGAGAAGGAAAACAACAAGGTACAAAACCCACTAAAAAACAAGTCATACATCTGATCACCATCCGCCAACTGATGCCCAGCCAGTCCCTGAGCAGCGATCGCTACTGCCCGGCCAACTCCCCCCAGTTTGTATACTGGGCATGACATCATATGGTACGGAATAGCCCTTTGGTCACTATGGATCAACTATTTTGGCTGTGCCCCCCTCCCAGTTTCCTGTGCACCCGGCAGAGCATGGGAAGCTGAAAAGTCCTTGATTAGTGTCTTGTCCCACTCGGTGGGCTGTGAGATGGGTGAATCTTTTTCATTCCCCGAGGGTTTGTGTACCGACGAAGGCCAATCTTTGCTCGACAGAGCCGCGGGGCTGGTAGAGTCACGACAATGACTCAGAGGAACAGTCTGACTAGCAACTTTATTAACTGGCAAATTCAACAAATGGATAAACTTAAGGAACTGGCAAGCCCAACTAATGAACAGAGGCAATTTGGCAATGGAGCTATTTTTTCGGGCAACCCGTGACAATTTATCCAAAACTCATAGATCCAAATATATGGTGGAAGAGTGGAGGAAGAGAGAAGCGAGAAAAGGAAAGGAGAAGAGAGGAGGATAGAGAAAGGAGAGGTATCACCACCTTTGATCTCGCATTGAGGATGACAGGCGTAGCAACTCTCCATTGCTGGGCACGAGCATGGTTCCCTGGCGGGCGTGTCTTTTATACTCTAGTCCCCACCTCTGGTTACACCCCCTTGAGGACTTATATGGTTCTTGTTCTAGAAAGTTCTCAATCTTCTGCGCAGGCGCTGGGGGAGGGGGGTGGTTGCGAGGTGTCTCTCGGGTGGTTGCAAGCCCCTTCCTCAGATCAACTCTGTGTGACCTCTGGCCATAAATGGTAAGGTCTGTCAGAACCCGGAACTGCGCAGTTGGAGCATAGCGGGCCTCAGATCCTCTGTATCCCCGACTCCAAAACCCTAGGGGTCGACATCGAGTCTCCCCTGCTGCTTTCTGCCAGAGGCTCCAGGTAGGGCCATTCTCCCCGGCTGCGGTGTAGAGCATCTACATTTATACATCTTGCCCTGCCCGGACTGGCCCAAGGGCTACTGCATGAACTATCTCCCGTTTAATTTGTTCAACGGCTTGTCGTTGCTCAGGGCCCCATTGGAAATTGTTCTTCTTCCAGGTCACTTGGTAGAGAGGGCTTACGAACAGACTGTAATTTGGAATATGCATTCTCCAAAAACCCACAATGCCTAAGAAAGCTTGTGTTTCCTTTTTGCTAGTTGGTGGAGACATGGCTGTTATTTTGTTGATCACATCCATTGGGATCTGACGACATCCATCTTGCCATCTTATTCCTAAAAAGTGGATCTCCTGTGCAGGTCCCTTGACCTTACTTTGTTTTATGGCAAAACCGGCTTTCAGGAGGATCTGGACTATTTTCTTCCCTTTCTCAAAAACTTCCTCTGCTGTATTGCCCCACACGATAATGTCATCAATGTATTGCAGATGTTCTGGAGCTTCACCCTGTTCCAGTGCAGTCTGGATCAGTCCATGGCAAGTGGTAGGGCTGTGTTTCCACCCCTGGGGCAGTCGATTCCAAGTGTACTGAAGACCCCTCCAAGTGAAAGCAAACTGTGGCCTGCACTCTGCTGCCAAAGGGATTGAGAAGAACGCATTAGCGATATCAATTGATGCATACAATTTGGCTGCTTTTGACTCCAGTTCGTATTGAAGTTCCAGCATGTCCGGTACGGCAGCACTCAGGGGCGGCATGACTTCATTCAGGCCATGATAGTCTACTGTTAGTCTCCACTCTCCATTAGACTTTTGCACTGGCCATATGGGACTGTTAAAAGGTGAATGAGTCTTACTGATCACTCCTTGGCTCTCCAGTCGACGAATCAGCTCATGGATGGGAATCAGGGAGTCTCGGTTGGTACGATATTGCCTCCGGTGCACTGCTGTGGTAGCAATTGGCACCTGTTGTTATTTGACCCTCAGCAACCCCACAACAGAAGGGTCCTCTGAGAGACCGGGCAAGGTGGACAGCTGTTTCATTTCCTCCATCTCCAAGGCAGCTATACCAAAAGCCCACCGGTACCCTTTTGGGTCCTTGAAATACCCTCTCCTGAGGTAGTCTATGCCAAGGATGCACGGAGCCTCTGGGCCAGTCACAATGGGGAGCTTTTGCCACTCATTCCCAGTTAGGCTCACTTTGGCCTCCAATACAGTCAGCTGTTGGGATCCCCCTGTCACTCCAGAAATACGGATGGGTTCTGCCCCTATATAGCTTGATGGCATTAGGGTACACTGTGCACCGGTGTCTACTAGAGCTTTATACTCCTGTGGGTCTGATGTGTCAGGCCATTGAATCCATACAGTCCAGTAAACCCGGTTGTCCCTTTCCTCCACCTGTCTGGAGGCAGGGCCGCCCTAATCCTGGTCATAACATTCATGACCCACTTCTTGTATATACAAGTCAGGAGTTTCTGCATTATAATCAAGAGTAAGATCAGCCCTTTTACTCTGTCTGGGGAACTGTCTGCTGGAAACCAGAGCATCAATTTTCCTGGAAGAACCCCCTTTGGTGATTGTTTTTCCTTGCAACTCACGTACTCGTGCCTCTAGGGTTGAGGTAGGTTTTCCATCCCACTTCCTCATGTCCTCTCCGTGGTCACGCAAGTAAAACCATAGGGTGCCCCGTGGTGTGTATCCTCTATATCCTCTCCCTTGAGCAGAGGAACGCTGACTCCTAATAGTTGAGACACTGGTCCGTATAGGTGGGGAGTAGGACCTATCTTCTTCGAGTCGCTGGACCTTCCGGGACAGTTTCTCCACAGCTGAGACAAAGGAGGAAGAGATACTTTCTTCGTATTCCTGGAGGTTACTAGCAGCTTCATTCACTGTTGGACCCTCTCCGTCTTTCCAGATCAGTATTGCCAATGAGTTGGCACACGACGGTGGTGCGTTCCGTACCAACTTCTGCCACATAGGTCTTGTGCACTGGACCTCATCTGGATCTGTGTGTGTCTGCACATCGTCCAGGTCACCATAAATCACGTCCAGCACAGCTAATTCCCTCAGGTACTGGATACCTTTCTTCATGGTGGTCCATTTCCCGGGGTGGTATACAACATCTTCCTTGAAGGGATACCTTTCCTTTATAGCTGACAGGAGTCGCCTCCAGAGGCTGTGGGCTGGTGCCCCTTTTCCAATTGCTTTGTCAATGCCCCCTTCCCTAGAAAGGGATCCCAGCTGCTTGGCTTCCTTACCCTCTAATTCCAGGCTACTGGCCCCGCTATCCCAGCATCAGAGCAGCCAGGTGACAACGTGCTCGCCTGGACGACGGCTGAAATCTTTTCGCATATCTTGCAGCTCACTCAGGGATAGGGATCGGGTGGTTTCCGTCTCATTTACGAGTTCTTCGTCTTCCTCTTCCTCTCTCTGTGATGGCCCTGCTCCTTCATCTTCCCTTTCTAAACGAGCTGACTTTCGCTTACAGGATTTCTTCTTATGTATAGGGGTGACTGATACTGACACGGGTTGGTTCTCTGTCTGAACCGCAGTGCTTGTAACAGAGTTGTCCACAGCTGCTGCAGTTGCAGTGCCTGTCACAGGGAGGGCTGGAGCAGCCGCAGTGCCTGTCACAGCAGGGGCTGGAGCAACCGCAGTGCCTGTTGCAGGGGTAATCAGAGCAGCGGCAGTGCTTGTTGCAGGGGTAATCGGAATAGCCGCAGTGCCTGTTGCAGGGGTAACTGGAGCAGCCGCAGTGCCTGTCACTTTGTCACCAGATCCTTGAGGGTTCTGAATAGTGTTGAACAGGGCTCGGTAGGCATGGGCCAGGCCCCAGCATGTTGCAGTGATTTGTGTCTCCCTAGAATTGGCAGGGTGACGACATACTTTTTCCAAATATTCTACTAATTTTTCAGGATTCTCCCCTTGTTCAGGGGTGAAGTTCCAAAACACTGGAGGTGCCCACCGTCCTAGGCATTTGCCCATGCTATCCCACACACCCTGCCACTCATAACTATCTGGCCTTGGGGCAGATCTCTGGATGATATTCTTAAATTGCTTACTAATCTTGGACAAGATCGAAACAATATTCCCAAGCAATACCAATAGAAGTATCTTAACTACCCAAGGATGTTCAAGATACTGAAAAGTTATTGCAATGAAGGAGGAAGCATTGTAGAAGAAAGTAGTGAAGGTACAATTCTGCATTTCCTCCATAAAGTAATACCCGACATACAATAACGGTTTCAGTACAGCACTTTTAGATAATACCAAAATAAATCCAAGATCACTGTTTTAATAACAAATTTCACAGGCAAAACATCACCAATTAAAGCAGAGCACAGAAACAGCAGCAATGTCCTGGCCATCTGCCAGCCCAGGCACATGGCCAGTGCTGTTATCAAAATGTTCCCAGGCACAGCAGAATAAGGTGATAAGCAGCACAGCAGCACGGCAAGCAGTGAAAGCAAAAAACAGCCACTAACAAGCCCTAGACTCTAATATACAGTAAGGCAAGCAAGCCCTATGACAAGCACAGAAGCCTGCTGATTAATAGCTAAACAGCAATAACAGCTATAAATTCTATCGTCTAGCACATTCCAATCAAATCTGCCATTATCTCAAACCCTTCGAGCCCCACGTTGGGCGCCAAAAAGAACTGTCGTGGTTTAGCCCCAGACGGCAACTAAGCACCATGCAGCCGTTCACTCCCCCCACCCCGTGGTGGGAAGGGGAAGAGAATCGGAAGAGTGAGAACACTCATGGGTTGAGATAAGGACAGTTTAATAGGGAAAGCAAGAGCCGCGCGCGTGAGCAAAGCGAAGCAAGGAATTCATTCACTACTTCCCATGGGCAGGCAGGTATTCAGCCATCTCCAGGAAAGCAGGGCTCCCTCACGCGTAATGGTTACTTGGGAAGACAAACACCATCACTCCGAATGTCCCCCCTTCCTTCTGCTTCCCCAGCTTTATATACTGAGCATGACGTCATATGGTATGGAATAGCTCTTTGGTCAGTTTGGATCAACAATCCTGGCTGTGTCCCCTCCCAGCTTCTTGGGCACCTGGCAGAGCATGGGGAGCTGAAAAAAAAGTCCTTGACCAGTGTAAATACTCCTTAGCAACAGCCAAAACATCAGTGTGTTATCAATATTATTCTCATACTAAAACCCAAAACACAGCACTACACCAGCCACTAGGAAGGAAATCAACTCTATCCCAGCTGAAACCAGGACACCTTGTTTAATATCTTTATCAATGATCTGGACAAGGGGATTGAGTGTGCCCTCAGTAAGTTTGCAGACGACACCAAGTTGTGCGGGAGTGTCGATCTGCTTGAGGGGAGGAAGGGTCTACAGAGGGACCTGGACAGGCTGGATCGATGGGCTGAGGTCAATTCTACGAGGTTCAACAAGGCTAAGTGCAAGGTCCTGCGCTTGGGTCACAACAACCCCATGCAACGCTACAGGCTTGGGGAAGAGTGGCTGGAAAGCTGCCTGGCAGAGAAGTACCTGGGAGTGCTGGTTGACAGCTGGCTGAATATGAGCCAGCAGTGTGCCCAGGCAGCCAGGAAAGCCAATGGCATCCTGGCTTGTATCAGAAATAGTGTGGCCAGCAGGACTAGGGAAATGATCGTGCCCCTGTAGTCGGCACTGGTGAGACCACACCTCGAATACTGTGTTTAGTTTTGGGCCCCTCACTACAAGAGAGACATTGAGGTGCTGGAGCGTGTGCAGAGAAGGGCAATGAAGCTGGTGAAGGGTCTAGAGCACAAGTCTTATGAGGAGTGTCTGAGGGAACTGGGGTTGTTTAGCCTGGAGAAAAGGAGGCTGAGGGGAGACCTTATTGCTCTCTTCAACTACCTGAAAGGAGGTTGTAGAGAGGTGGGTGTCGGTCTCTTCTCCCAAGTAACTAGCGATAGGACGAGAGGAAATGGCCTCAAGTTGCATCAGGAGAGGTTTGGATTGGATATTAGGAAAAATTTCTTTACTGAAAGGGTGGTCAAGCATTGGAACAGGCTGCCCAGAGAGGTGGTGGAGTCACCATCCCTGGAGGAGTTTAAAAAAACTTGTAGACGTGGCACTTCGGGACATGGTCTAGTAGGCATGGAGGTGTTGGGGTGTTGGTTGGACTAGATGATCTTAGAGGTCTTTTCCAACCTAAATGATTCTATGATTCTATGGTTCTATGATTGGCATAAACCTGTGGTAGAAATTTAAAATTGGCTGAATTATGGATCAATTCTGGATCTTGGGAAGGCCTAAACCTGCAAAGAGTCTTTGCTATCGAGATTATTCAGCAAAAACTGCTAAAGAATTTATTTATGCAAGTATTCAAGCATGTATTTAAGAAATTGTTTTCAGTAGGATTTAGACATACACCTATAGTTGACTGTGTGTTTAAGTGTTTTAAAGAGTTTGCTCTGAAGTATGGAGAATTCATCCCATAAGAAAGTTTATAAGACAGTTTTGAATCACTAAAAACAGGATCATAACAGACTTTTCATTTTAAGGTCATTATTTTCAAGCATTAAATACTGGACTGGACAACATTTGAAGACGTATATACTGAAAATTAGAATCCAGCCTTTTCAGGATGAATTTGGTATTCAAAAAGGTCTTTCTAGTAAATATTATTATTTTTTTCCATTGCTGCAGCATTTCCAGCTAATGTGCACTTATTTTGTAGATAACAAATCTTTTCTTAGCTCCCATTACTAAATGATGCCATTTTACTCAGCATAACATATGAATTAAAAAACAAGATATAATTTCAGAAAGAATACTTGGCATCATCAGATCTGATAGCACTGTGTCTCTTGAACCATTTATAGAAGATAGGTACATGATTCTCGGAGTGATTGCTTTTCCTACTTCAGTTTATTTATGCTCACTTCAATTCTGAAGCACATTTCAAAATAAAGAACTCACTGAATTAAGAAAATTATATTTCTGCATGCTATTTTGTTCTTATTTCTAACAATCATATGATGGGTGTTTATAAGACTAATATTTCACACGTATATAACAATTTTCATACTAAAACATCTTCAGAAATATTAGAGACTGTGATGTACAAACTTATAGGTAAAGAAAAACCCAGGCATCTTTTTGGTTTATTGGCCACTTGATCAAACAGTAAACTTGGAGGGTTAGCCTAATATTCGTAGGAAATACCTTCCAGAATACACAGATCTCTGCAAATCTGATGATTTAGCTATTCAGTACCATCCAGCAGCTTAGCATTTCAATGGAATGGCTGGACTGGTGTTTCCTGACAATTCAAGAAACATATGGGGATCTTCTAATGCTGTGAGATAGATGAATCAGGTCATATGCAGAATAGACATATATATGATTGTGTTCATACAGAGTGGGCTCCATGAACAGTATAGTGAGATAAGTATTTTTCTCTGCCTGTTACTTTCATGACTGTGTATATGTGAATATAATCTTCCTTTATTAATAACATTTTCTGTCCAGGAAAGAAGTAAGATGACTTCTAATCTGTAACATGACTACTTTTGACTAGAGTTTCAAAAACAAAGAACAAAAATCCTGCTTTATCCTTCAAGGAGCCTACTACCCAAGAATAGGATAACACGGAGTGCATAGCAAGAAATAAGTAGGATTTTAGGTGGAAACAATGAGGAAATAAGAGATTTTTAATGCCAGCAATATTATATCATACATCAGGAACCGGGTATGTCTCTGTTTTATATATGAGAGTGCATGCAAGATCTTGTAGCCATAAACCTCATTGTGAAAATTATGTTCCAATCTCAACTTTGTCTTTAAGAACATCAGTGATAAATAAATGACAAAATATATAACAACATGGCAAGTCTTTTGATGAATATCCTCAATATTTAAAATAGCAATACAAGATGACATATGCCAATGCTGATACATTTTACCCTCCATCATTACCCTGTCATGCTGTAGCACATCAGTCAATGAAAAAAAGATATATAGGACCATTTTACAGGTGATCAGATTGATCTGATTGATTGGCATATATAGAATCGTTGACCATGTTATGTCTGATGGATCAGCATTTGTCTGACTGGCAGTTTTCTTGTGTATGCTATTGATGTGATTGAATACCAGGGCTATCTGAATTACAGTGAACATACTGTGCTATACTTTGAGGAGAAGACAAAATTGAAAAACAAAGTAATGAAAAGACAAAAAAAGAAGAGATTTTCCCTGTGTATTAGCAGCTCAGCATATGCAAAGATAGATGGCATGTGTCTTGGATAAGTGCCTAAGCTGAAAATATGCCACTCTGGAGTTCTTGCAGTATAAGCAGTGAAGTGCAAGAAGAAAATTAAGAAATAAGAGTTACGCAGTGCAAATGCGCTCCAGCGTATACAATGGTTACTGTTTCCTAACGATCAGCTATATGTTTGGGAAAGATTACAAGAGAGAAAATTGTTGGCTGTTAGATTGGGCAGGCAGCGTCTGCACTGTGCTTAGGAATAGCTAAGACGATCTGTGTGCTGCGCACAGCTGGGATTTCATTCCCTCTCTCTCCCCAAAAAAAGGAAGAATTTCCCCTTTCTGAGTGAACAAAACAAATACATTCCTTCTGTGCTCGGAGAGAAACTCTACTCTCTGTAAGCTGATCTACTTTACATTTTCTGCTCAGGGATGCCTCAATGTGTAATTACAGTTTCTGTCTGTCTTAGCACATTATTAGTCTGGGTTAGTGTAGCTAATATAGTGCTGTGTTTTGGATTTAGTATGAGAATAATGTTGATAACACACTGATGTTTTAGTTGTTGCTAAGTAATGTTTACACTAGTCAAGGACTTTTTCAGCTTCCCATGCTCTGCCGGGTGCACAAGAAAGTGGGAGGGGGCACAGCCAGGATAGTTGATCCAAACTGGCCAAAGGGCTATTCCATACCATATGATGTCATGCTCAGTATATAAACTGGGGGGAGTTGGCCGGGGGGTAGCGATTGCTGCTCGGGGACTGGCTGGGCGTCGGTCGGCGGGTGGTGAGCGGTTGTATCACTTGTTTTTTTCCCTGGGTTTGGTTCCTCTCTCTCTCTCTCTTGTTGTATTCCTTTTCATTACAATTTTATTAAGATTATTATTATTTTGTATTCCTTTTCCAATTATTAAACTGTTCTTATCTCAACCCACAAGTTTTCTTACTTCTCCCCTTCTGATTCTCTCCCCCATGCCACCATGGGGGGAGCGTGAGCGAGCGGCTGTGTGCTGCTTAGCTGCCGGCTGGGGCTAAACCACGACAACATGCATGAGAAGGCACATGTTTGTTCCTAAGTTAAGCAGAATAAGTATCCTACTGAATGCCGACTGAATGCCGACTGAAGCTAAACCACGAGAGCCCTTTTTGTCGCCCAACGGGGGGCTTGAAGGGTTTGAGATAATAACAGGAAAACGAGAACGTATTAAGGAATTTAGATCTCTTAGTAGTTACGGGCCACAATATTGATTCATCTGTTCTCAATATTGGTTTATCTGATCTGCACCATGCTCATTATTTGCTGTTGTCGTGGTTTAACCCCAGCCAGCAACTAAGCACCACACAGCCACTCACTCACTCCCCCCTGGTGGGATGGGGGAGACAATTAGAAGAGTAAAAGTGAGAAAATTCGTGGGCTGAGATAAAGACAGTTTAATAAGTAAAGCAAAAGCCACGCACACACAAGCAAAGCGAAGCAAGGAATTCATTCACTCCTTCCCATCGGCAGGCAGGTGTTCAGCCATCTCCAGAAAAGCAGGGCTCCATCACGCGTAATGGTTACTTGGGAAGACAAATACCATAACTCCTAATGTCCTCCCCTTCCTTCTTCTTCCCCAGCTTTATATGCTGAGCATGACTCTATATGGTATGGAATAGCCCTTTGGTCAGTTGGGGTCAGCTGTCCCAGCTGTGTCCCCTCCCAGGTTCTTGTGCGACCGGCAGAGCAAGGGAAGCTGAAAAGTCCTTGACTAGTGTAAACATTACTTAGCAACAACTAAAACATCAGTGTATTATCAACATTATTCTCATGCTAAAATCCAAAATACAGCACTATACCAGCTACTAGGAAGAAAATTAAAGCTATCCCAGCCAAAACCAGCACAGCTGTACATGTTAAAGGTCAGTGTTGGTTTTTGCAGTTTGCTGTGCTCTGCAGTGATTAGCGATGTTTTGCCTCAGAGATTTCTTATTAAAATGGTGACCTTGGGTGTATTTTGGTATCTAAGTGCCGTACTGAAGCCATTACTGTATGTCGGGTACAACCTCGTGGAGACAATTAGCAATTATACTTCTTCCTCTGAGAGGTTTTTTATGGAGGAAATACAGAATGGCACCGTCGCTACCTTCTTCTACAATGCTTCCTCCTTCGTTACAATAACTTTTTAGTATCTTGAACATCCTTTGGTAGTTAAGATACATCTATTGGTATTGCTTGGGAATATTGTTTCGGTTTTGTCTAAGGTTAGTAAGCAATTTAAGAATATCATCCAGAGATCTGCCCCAAGGCCAGATAGTTATGAGTGGCAGGGTGTGTGGGATAGCATGGGCAAATGCCTAGGACGGTGGGCACCTCCAAAGTTTTGGAACTTCACCCCTGAACAAGTGCAGAATCCTGAAAAATTAGTAGAATATTTGGAAAAAGTATGCAGTCACCCTGGCATTTCCAGAGAGACACAAATCACTGCAATGTGCTGGGGCCTGGCACATGCCTACCGAGCCCTGTTCAACACTATTCAGTACCCTCAAGGGGAAGACAAGGTCTCTGGATTTGACGACAAAGCGACGGGCACCACAGCTACTCCAGCCCCCGCTGCGACAGGCACCATGGCTACACCAAAACCCTCGGTGACAGGCACTGCGGCTACTCCAAACTCGGCAACAGATACTGCGGTTACTCAAACACCCTCTGCGACAGATAATGTGGCTGAACGAGGGAACCAACCTGTGTAAGTATCAGTCGCCTCTATACACAAGAAGAAATCTTGGAAGCAAAAGTCAGCTTATTTAGAAAGGGAATACAAAAGAGCAGGGCCATCACAAGGAGGGGAAGAGGAAGAACTCGTGGACGAGACAGAAACCACTCGATCCCTATCCCTGAGTGAGCTGCGAGATATGCGAAAAGATTTCAGCTGTCGTCCAGGCGAGCACGTTGTCACCTGGCTGCTCCAGTGCTGGGATAGTGGGGCCAGTAGCCTGGAATTAGAGGGTAAGGAAGCCAAGCAGCTGGGATCCCTTTCTATGGAAGGGGGCATTGACAAAGCGATTGGAAAAGGGGCACCAGCCCTCAGCCTCTGGAGGCGACTCCTGTCAGCTATGAAGGAAAGATATCCCTTCAAGGAAGATGTTATATATCGCCCCGGGAAATGGACCACCATGGAGAAAGGTATCCAGTACCATGGAATTAACCGTGCTGGAGGTGGTTTATGGTGACCTGGACAACAAGCAGTTACCCAAAGGTCCAGATGAAGTCAGGTGCACAAGACCTACGTGGCAGAAGTTGGTACGGAACGCACCAGTGTTGTATGCCAATTCAATGGCCGTACTGACTGGGAAAGACAGAGAAGGTCCAACAGTGGATGAATTGTCTAGCCATCTCTGGGAATACAAAGAAAGTATATCTTCCTCCCTTGTCTCGGCTGTGGAAAAACTGGTCCAGCAACTCAAAGAGGATAGATCCTACTCCCCATCTGTACGGACCAATATCTCAGCTATTAGGGGTCAGCATTCCTGTGCTCAAGAGAGAGGATATAGAGGGTACACACCACGGGGCACCCTATGGTTTTACCTGCGTGACCACGGAGAGGACATGAGGAAGTGGGATGGAAAACCTACCTCGACCCTAGAGGCACGGGTACGTGAGTTGCAAGGAAAAACAATCCCAAAGGGGGTTCTTCCAGGAAAATTGCTGCTCCAGATTCCAGCAGACAGTTCCCCAGACAGAGTAAAAGGGCTGATCTTAGTCCTGATTTTAATGAATGAACTCCTGACTCCTATATACATGAAATGGGTAATGAATACTATGACCAGGACTAGAGGGACCCTGCCTCCAGCCAGGTGGAGGAAAGGGACAACCGAGTTTACTGGACTGTGTGGATTCGATGGCCTGGCACATCAGACCCACAGGAGTATAAGGCTCTTGTAGACACCGGTGCACAGTGTACCCTAATGCCATCAAGCTATACAGGGGCAGAACCCATCAGTATTTCTGGAGTGACAGGTGGATCCCAACAGCAGACTGTATTGGAGACCGAAGTGAGCCTAACTGGGAATGAGTGGCAAAAGCTCCCCATTGTGACTGGCCCAGAGGCTCCGTGCATCCTTGGCATAGACTACCTCAGGAGAGGGTATTTCAAGGACCCAAAAGGGTACCGGTGGGCTTTTGGTATAGCTGCCTTGGAGACGGAGGAAATGAAACAGCTGTCTACCTTGCCTGGTCTTTCGGAGGACCCTTCTGTGGTGGGGTTGCTGAGGGTCGAAGAACAACAGGTGCCAATTGCTACCACAACAGTGTACCCGAGGCAATATCGCACCAACCGAGACTCCCTGATTCCCATCCATAAACTGATTTGTTGACGGGAGAGCCAAGAAGCGATCAGTAAGACTCATTCACCTTTTAACAGTCCTATATGGCCAGTGAGAAAGTCTAATGGAGAGTGGAGACTAACAGTAGACTATCGTGGCCTGAATGAAGTCACGCCGCTGCTCAGTGCTGCTGTGCCGGACATGCTGGAACTTCAATACGAACTGGAGTCAAAAGCAGCCAAATGGTATGCTACAAATGATATCTCTAATGCGTTCTTCTCAATCCCTTTGGCAGCAGAGTGCAGGCCACAGTTTGCTTTCACTTGGAGGGGTGTTCAGTACACCTGGAATCGACTGCCCCAGGGGTGGAAACACAGCCCTACCATTTGCCATGGACTGATCCAGACTGCACTGGAACAGGGTGAAGCTCCAGAACATCTGCAATACATTGATGACATTATCGTGTGGGGCAATACAGCAGAGGAAGATTTTGAGAAAGGGAAGAAAATAGTCCAGATCCTCCTGAAAGCCCGTTTTGCCATAAAACAAAGGAAGGTCAAGGGACCTGCACAGGAGATCCAGTTTTTAGGAATAAGATGGCAAGATGGACGTCGTCAGATCCCAATGGATGTGATTAACAAAATAACAGCCATGTCTCCACCAACTAGCAAAAAGGAAACACAAGCTTTCTTAGGCATTGTGGGTTTTTGGAGAATGCATATTCCAAATTACAGTCTGTTCGTAAGCCCTCTCTACCAAGTGACCCGGAAGAAGAACAATTTCAAATGGGGCCCTGAGCAACGACAAGCCTTTGAACAAATTAAAAAGGAGATAGTTCATGCAGTAGCCCTTGGGCCAGTCTGGGCAGGGCAAGACGTAAAGAATGTGCTCTACACCGCAGCCAGGGAGAATGGCCCTACCTGGAGCCTCTGGCAGAAAGCAGCAGGGGAGACTCAAGGTCGACCCCTAGGGTTTTGGAGTCGGGGATACAGAGGATCTGAGGCCCGCTATACTCCAACTGAAAAAGAGATATTGGCAGCATATGAAGGGGTTCGTGCTGCTTCAGAAGTGGTTGGTACTGAAGCACAGCTCCTCCTGGCACCCTGGATGCCGGTGCTGGGCTGGATGTTCAAAGGGAGGGTCCCCTCTACACATCATGCAACTGATGCTACGTGGAGTGAGTCGGTTGCACTGATCACACAACAGGCTCGGATAGGAAACCCCAATCTCCCAGGGATCTTGGAAGTAATTATGGACTGGCCAGAAGGCAAAGATTTCAGAATATCACCAGAGGAGAAGGTGACACGTGCTGAGGAGGCCCCACTGTATAATAAACTACCAGAAAATGAGAAGCAATATGCCCTGTTCCCTGATGGGTCCTGTCGAATTCTAGGAAAGCATCGGAGATGGAAAGCTGCTGTATGGAGTCCCATATGACAAGTTGTAGAAACTGCTGAAGGAGAAGGTGAATCGAGCCAATTTGCAGAAGTGAAGGCCATCCAGCTGGCTTTAGACATTGCTGAACGAGAAAAGTGGCCAGTGCTCTATCTCTATACTGACTCATGGATGGTGGCAAATGCCCTGTGGGGGTGGTTACAGCAATGGAAGCAGGGCAACTGGCAGTGCAGAGGCAAACCATATAGGCTGCAGCACTGTGGCAAGATATTGCTGCCCAGGTAGAGAACCAGTTTGTCAAAGTACGTCACGTAGATGCTCATGTACCCAAGAGTCAGGCCACTGAGGAACATCAAAACAACCAGCAGGTGGATCAGGCTGCTAAGATGGAAGTGGCCCAGGTGGATCTGGACTGGCAACATAAGGGTGAATTATTTATAGCTGGGTGGGCCCATGACCCCTCAGGCCATCAAGGAAGTGATTCAACATATAGATAGGCTCGTGATCGAGGGGTGGAGTTGACCATGGACACTATTGCACAGGTTATCCATGAATGTGAAACATGCGCTGCAATTAAACAATCCAAGCGGTTAAAGCCTGTGTGGTATGGAGGGCAATGGCTGAAATATCAATATGGGGAGGCCTGGCAGATCGATTATATCATGCTTCCACAAACCCGCCAAGGCAAGCGCCATGTGCTTACAATGGTGGAAGCAACGACCGGATGGCTGGAAACATATCCTGTGCCCCATGCCACCAGCCAGAACACTATCCTGGGCCTTGAAAAGCAAGTCCTATGGCGACGTGGAACCCCAGAGAGAATTGAGTCAGACAACGGGACTCATTTTCGAAACAGTCTCATAGACACCTGGGCCAAAGAGCATGGCATTGAGTGGGTATATCACATTCCCTATCATGCACCAGCCTCTGGGAAGATTGAATGATACAATGGACTGTTAAAGACTACACTGAGAGCAAGGGGTGATGGGACATTCAAACATTGGGATACACATTTAGCAAAGGCCACCTGGTTAGTCAACACTAGAGGATCTGTCAATCGAGCTGGCCCTGCCCAATCAAAACTTTTGTGTACTGTAGAAGGGGATAAAGTCCCTGTAGTGCACATAAAAAACATGCTGGGGAAGACAGTCTGGGTTACTCCTGCCTCAGGCAAACGCAAGCCCATTCGTGGGATTGCTTTTGCTCAAGGACCCGGGTGCACTTGGTGGGTAATGCGAAAGGATGGGCAAGTCCGATGTGTACCTCAAGGGGATTTGATTTTGGGTGAGAATAGCCAATGAACTGAACGGTATGATGTTAATTGCTATATAATACTGTATGTCATCACTTCTATGGTTGCTATATGCCATATCAACAGTATTACAGTTAGAATCACCCAGACTAATGAAGAATGAGCTTTGATGAAACCAAGCAAAGTGCAGTGGTGATGGAATCAGAACTGGCTTCAGCATGCAACAATCCAACACCACTCACCATCTCTCCTGCCCTGAAGGACTGTTATGACAGATGGAACCCAATGTCATGGACTAAATGATCTCAACGGACATTTTAGAGGGATGGCCCATAGACCAAGGGAATGATATCTGTGTGTATATATGAAAAGACAGGGAAAGTGGTGGTGATTAATTGGAATGTATTGGAAAGGGTAGAACCTGGGCATGATGTAGATGGTAGAGAATAAGGGGTGGCTACTGTCCTGGTTTTGGCTGGGATAGAGTTACTTTTCTTCCTAGTAGCTGGAATAGTGCTGTGTTTTGGATATTAATATGAGAATAATGTTGATAACACACTGATGTTTTGGCTGTTGCTAAGTAATGTTTACACTAGTCAAGGACTTTTCAGCTTCCCATGCTCTGCCAGGCGCACAAGAAACTGGGAGTGGGCACAGCCAAGATAGTTGATCCAAACTGGCCAAAGGGCTATTCCATACCATATGACGTCCTGCTCAGTATATAAACTGGTGGGAGTTGGCCAAGGAGTAGCGATCGCTGCTCGGGGACTGGCTGAGCATCGGTCGGTGGGTGGTGAGCGGTTGCATTACTTGTTTTTCTTTCCTGGGTTTTCTCCTCTCTCTCTCTTTTGTTGTATTCCTTATTACAATTTATTATTATTATTATTTTTGTTCCAGTTATTAAACTGTTCTTATTTCAACCCATGTGTTTTCTTATTTTTCCTCTTCCAATTCTCTCCCCCATCCCACCGGGGGAGGAGGCTGAGTGAGCGGCTGTGTGGTGCTTAGTTGCCGATTGAAGCTAAACCATGACAACCATTTCCATTACAAGGCAAGCTGTGCAACATCAGGGACATAAAATCTTCAGTCCCACTGAGCTACACAGTCTGAGGAGAATTGCAGATTTGTACATGGCCAAGACTTGAAAATTGGAGATAGATACCTCCATTTTAGGATACACCTCATAGAATACATTAAAACATCATAAGATACCTAAGAAACCCCCGTTTCTGGAATATAAAGAAATTGCTGATTATGAGGGTGACAGGTTAAATGACTGAAAACAGAGACATTTTGACTCATCTGCAATATCAGGAAGTTTTAACCATCTACATATCTTCCAAAAATGAGTAAGCTAAGACAATTTATATAAGCTACATTTTATTAAAAAAAATATATGTAATGTTCAGTGCACATGTGAGTTTTAAAAGATTATTTAAAGGCCATTGTAAGAGATTTCCCAGTTCCTTCCTAAAAGTCTACTATGAAGATACACAGCACATTTCTCTTGAGAGCTGTAAAATACACAGACAAGTTTTTGTATATTCATTTTTCTTTCTCTCTCACAAGGTAACTGAGTAGCATTTTTTTAAATATATGTGAAGAATCTTCACTGTAAGAGGTATATCCAAAGAGAAGACATAGATGATCATCTAGCAACAAAACATACTGGCTAGGACAAACTAGATTCCTGAAGTTTCATTATCCGTCTTTGGACATGGTATATTAGATATGTGGCTCTGATTTTCCTACCCAGGGTATATTTAGATTTATAAAATCAAATAATCATTGCATTTGGAATACGTCTCAGGAAGAAGTCCAATTCAACATCCTGCTCAAAACAGTAGCATTGTATAATCATACTCATTTTATAGACAACTTATTACAAATCATGCAGTCTAGTTCCCAAGCATTGTTCATGAGTCTTATAGATGTGTCCCTTTAACAATTAATGTGATAATTCCTGTTATAATTAATTTGTAGTTATACAGAGTTTAGTTGAAAACAAAGTTAGAGAAATAATGACTCTGGAAAAGTAAAAACAACACTTAAGTGTTGCCAGTTAAAGATAGTCACTGCTGTATATCTTCACCCTAATATACAAAGTTAGGACATTTCAAAAGAAAAGTGCAATTAAAAAGACATATAAATAATTTAGGTGCCTGAAGACAACAGAAGCTGCTCAGGTACTGTTTCTATAGATCTATATACTGAAAGTACATCACTGAAGTCTTCAGCACCAAACAACACAGTCTGTAAATCTGCTTTCAGACACCAGGAGCTTACAGCTGTCCACGGTTATGCTCTGGGCCAAAAGGTCCTAGATACTAGTGACAAGGTTAATGAGCTCTGTGCTGGTTATCCATGCCAGAAGCTAATACATTCCTGTCAGCAAGCTAAATTATCAATGAGAAGATAAAATAACAAGTGGAAAGCGCAATATCACCCTCTTGCCTCCTAAAAAAACTAAGAAAAAATGTTTTCACTTACATAATGAAAAATCTAAGTTTTAAAGTGGGTCTGATCAAGAGATGGTCTAGAGCTTCTGCCACACTATTAAAATGTTTGTCAAAAAGACAAATGCTTTGTGGAAAAGCAATTAGCAAATCCTTGATTTTTACAGGAGTCATTTTCATCTCTGATAAACCTGAATCAAAGGAAGAGAATGTGACCACAGCATATCTGACTAGGAGGAAAGCATGAGTAAGTAATAAGAAAGGAAATTATTGTTTTTCCTTGGTTTCAAGGGTTGGTCACTGTCAATGTAGTTTCAGTTTAGCTGTAGGTTTGCTTGTTAATCAAAGTCTTCTCTTCTGCTAACTCTCTATCGAGTGTTAAAGAGGCTTTCTCTCCAACAGAGGTTTGAAATCAGCTGAAAATAACGATTGCTCCTGGCTAGTTTAGATGGTGAGCTGATTTAACAGAGAAGGTTTCAACTGTCTCATTATTTTAACTGACAGATTCCTTGTCCAAAGCCCTTCCCTAATTTGGCATCTGCTCCATATTCATTAAAGTCTATGGAATCACCTCTATTTATTCCATTGAGCAGCAGATCAAAAGTACTATAAATCATTTCTTATTTTAGTTGGTGGATTTTTTGAGTTCTTCACCTGCTGATTAGTTCTCAGTAGATGTACAAGCTGTGTATGAGCATGTATTCATATGCAGAGCATACAGCATATGTCTAAAAGATCATGAAGGCTCATACATTTATTCCTATAAAGTACTATAAACTTAAGTAGGAGTCATCACCTTGATTTTCAGAGAATTTAGGCCTGAATGATATTTTAAATGGTTGTGCCCAAAATTTCCACTTTCCAAATCCTATCTCATTTGCCTGGAGAAACATCCATTCCCAATATCTGAAGTTTTTTCATTCAATTTCCCTTTTAACATATCTGTTCAAACATATCTGTTTCTGGACCTTCTCAGAAGTAACTGGATCTGAAATCTGTTCTCATCTAAGTCCTTTGGTGATTCATAAACTCAGGACCACCTCAGCAAAGGACATGCTCAGGAAGGATTTTAGAAGTCATACTTTACCAACTCTGAACACTCATAAGAATGTAGCAGTGCTCTTTTAACCACTTAGTTACGAAGTCCCTTGAAATCAAAGGAATAGCTGATTTCAAATTACTTGCATCAGACCTCTTAAGTGGAAGAGTCAACAGTAGGTACTGTTTCTGCCTGAGAAAAATGTCTCCTTAGATTCTTAATTTGGGTGGATCTCCATTACTTCAAAATGGGACAGAGGCACAATTTAAACTTGCTGTACACTGAAGAACCATTCAAGCAACATTCAGGGAATGAAATGCATAAAATCTGGTTAGCTTAATTCTTTTCAGCTAGGACAGTCTTGATATTCCCTGATAACTCTGATACATCACAGAGCAAATTCTTCAAGTATTCACATTGTAACTTCATACATTTTATATGTCAGAACCTAGTCATTTGAAACTGTCTCCTGAAGAATGGTCCCATACAGAGAGGAGTAGACTTGGACTTAGGATATCTATGTTAAGTTACTTCTTTTCAGCAGAAAACTTAGGTAAATTTATTAGTCCCTTTCTTCCTCACTCCTTACTGGGTTTATCTACATATGAAGAGTATAGGGATCAATTATTAAATATTGCAAATAAATAAGTGTAAATGTACCTTAAACAGAAAAGGGAGTGAATCCTCTATGAGCTATTCCTTACCGCTGCCATTTTTGTTCAGTCTCTCCTCTCTCTGCCCCTCTTTTTTAACGCAAGTTAGAAGAGTATGTTCATATAGAAGAACAGAGCTTTCAGGAAAATGGTCTGTTTTGTTTCTTTTAAGTAATCTATGAATTTTATTCAGCTTTTTCTTTTTAATACTCACTCTGATTTAACTTTTTATTATTATATGATAATTAGCAGAATGCCAAAATCAGAATTAACATGGTTGATATCATATATGATCTGCTATATTTATATGCTGCTAAGGTGTAACATTTTCCCAGCACTTTGGTAAATATCTCTATTCTCCATTAAACAAATTGTGTATAAAGACAAAGGAGAAAAAATACTTAATATTAAATAACCTTTTCAGGGAAGTATAGTAGCTCATCAAACTATTCTGGAGCTGAACTGTTTAAATGGTGTTATGAACGCATGAGGCTAGCTAGTCTTTAGAAAGATTAAAAAAGAGCAAATATTAGAATTTAATTCTATTTGTCCATTGAAGTCTTCGTTAAATCCCTATTTCATTTTTTTTTCTCCATGTAATTGCTGGCTTTTCTTTGTTATGTTAAGAATAGAGATGGCTCTCCAGGGCTTTATTCAGATACAAGGATAACCAATGATTTAAGTATTGGACATGGGTCATCTCTTCCCCCCCAAGACAGTACTTGCATAGAAGTCTCTTAAGTACTTAATTCAAGTGGACTGTATATCATTGTACCTAAAACCAAAAGCAGGATCTTCTGTTTCTAATGGACACATGGCAGGAATTGCTCCCTCCTCCTTACCCTCTAGTATTACAAGTGAGACATTTGTTTTCTGTGTGAATACTAAGAAATACTAGCTATTATATTTTTAATCCATTATTACGTTCAACTTTCTATAAGTCCCACCCTGATATCTCCATTTTCCACTCCCCTTTCTCCTACCATTTTGTACCTTGGAAAAGGAAAGGAAAAGTGATTCAGCTTCTCACAAAGTCTAAGACCACAGTTTGACCATCTCTTCTAAACTGCAGAGAACTGACAGTGGACTCTTTAGTATAGAAACTACACATTAAAGTGGTGACAGCTGATTTAAAACATTTGCATTTGTCATGGTTTAACCCCAGCCAGCAACTAAGCACCACACAGTCACTCACTCCCCCCTGGTGGGATGGGGGAGACAATTAGAAGAGTAAAAGTGAGAAAACAGTTTAATAGGTAAAGCAAAAGCCATGCACACAAGCAAAGCAAAGCAGGGAATTCATTCACTCCTTCCCATCAGCAGGCAGGTGTTCAGCCATCTCCAGGAAAGCAGGGCTCCATCACGCGTAATGGTTACTTGGGAAGACAAATACCATCACTCCAAATGTCCCCTCCCTTCCTTCTTCTTCCCCAGCTTTATATACTGAGCATGACATCATATGGTATGGAATATCCCTTTGGTCAGTTGGGGTCAGCTGTCCCAGCTGTATCCCCTCCCAACTTCTTGTGCACCTGGCAGTGCATGGGAAACTGAAAAGTCCTTGACTAGTGCAAACACCGCTTAGCAACAGCCAGAACATCAGTGTGTTATCAATATTATTCTCATACTAAAATCCAAAATACAGCACTATACCAGCTACTAGGAAGAAAATTAACTCTATCCCAGCCAAAACCAGCACAGCATTTCATGACTGAAAGCTTTTTTCTTAGATGATAACCATTCTAATAGAAGATAATGTCTTACAGTAACACTTTATCCAAAGCCTATTGGAATCTACAGGGATTTTTCCACTGATTCATTAGATTTTGAATAAGGATACAACTGCCCAGTTCAAGAACTACCAAAACCCCATCTCTAGACAGCATAAAATATGCCTAAATAGAGATCAGTCCTTTTCTAAATAGGGAAAGACTTCTGAATCTGAACCTAAAACCTTTTGAAAGTATTAAGTGGACTTCATCACGTTACCCTTCAAAATGAATTCTCTGACTGAATTGTCATTTTGCTTTGTTGTATTCTCAAACTGGACAAATTTTACTCCTTTTACTTCCAAGTACTTATACCAAGCTGAGATTCTTCAACATTTTTGTACAACTCAGAAAGAAAGAAGAGAAATGAGTCTTTTTAAGATCAATGAATTTCACATAAAACTGAAATTTGTTTCTGGTGTCAGTGTACAAAGGACAGTAGCAAAACCCTGTAATATTTCTGCTGTATATTTATCACTGCATGGGAAAAACTCTTGAGAACTGAGGAAAGTTTAAGAGTAATTATACGTACAAAGATATTAGTAAAACTTCTGGTGCAGTTAAATACAGAGAAGGTGAGCATTACATCTTTGTTCACAGCCCAGGGAAGTTGACATAAAACTTGTCACTATCTTCAGCCAGCTTTGGAAGACCAACATGTTAACCACAATTTTATGTAACAGAAAGGAAAATCAACCAAATAGCTTCTCAGACATTCAGTCAGACTGATCCGGCCACTCACAGAATATTCAGAAGAGCACAGTCACCTTTTCAATTTATTTTTTAACATGGAGTGTCATATTATTGATTCTTTAGATTATTGCTTTAAAAGAATTACTCTCAGTGTTTGTTTCTTTTTGTCTTCCTTTGAAAGTCTGATATTCTCAAGTGGATAATGATAAGACAGGTGCACAGTGTATTTTTATGCATTTTACAGTTACTGAATTGATTTTTGTAAAAAGCTGTTTTTGGAGCAACTGTGCATCAGTTTTGAAATGTACAATATTTATCAGAGATTGCGGTTTAGTTTATTTTTATACATTTCAAGAGACTTGACAGTAGTAATCTCTATCTCATAAAGGGACCTTCTTGACCCTAATGTTCTCCACAAGTTTTGTAGCTGTATCAATGTGCTATTAAATGGGATTTGGAGCAGGCTTCATCTGCTTTGAGTCTGGAGGCTTGCAAAGGCTAGGTGGTTTGCATTTCTCTTCTCTGGAGCCTTCTGGAAATCCATGTAGTCACTCTGTTTAACAGCATGCACACCTGATCTCATTCAGGCTATCTTTTTGCTAAGTAGCTTTATCTGATGACAAGGGTTAAGAAGAAATGCTGATACCTTTCTCAATGCTACTCCCATTTTAGAGGGCCTCAGCTTTTCCATGTTTCTTCCTGAGCTCTGACTATGCACTGAATGACAGGGTCTGATATGGTTGGCCAGGAATAGATAGAGAAAACAAGTCAGGGAAATCCCTATGATTGGTCCAATAGCTGCTGTAGAGCAAGAAATTCAGCAAATTGCTACTTAAATCCATTTGATTTTTATTATTTATTTTTAAGATGGGGTCTAGTGGAGGAATAGAGACTGAATTCTTGACACTATAAGATCCCTCTTGGTTGACTCTCTTGAGGGATGAGAGGCCTTGCAGAGGGATCTAGATAGATTGGAGCATTGGGCAATCATCAATGGTATGAAAAGGGTCTGTGTTTATGGGCATCTGCAATTTGGAAACCTTAGTGTGTCCTTCAGTTAGTTGCATATTTTCTGCAACTCCTGTTAGGTAGGCATACCATTTTCGGACAGTGGGTTTTTGTGCAACTCCTTCTGGGGGAGCAGTCCCCTTTAGGATTGCTTCTAGTAAATTAAATGGTCCTCTAGTTTGCACAGGTTGTCCCTGGTGTATTTTCTCAACTTGTTTAACTGCTCGGACTAAAGATAAAAGTCCCTTTTCCCATTCAGATTATCATTGTTCTGTTTCTTTAAATGCAGTTGAGCTAAACAGTAAAGGTCTTTTTGGCCCATCGGGGCCAGTTTGGAACAGGTTACAGTAAGTAGCATGTTCGGTGAAACCCCATTCGGCTATAATAGGGTCGTGGGGGTGTACTGGTCCCAGTGACTGATATGTTTTTAACTCTTTCAGTTAGAGTTTTGACCGCCTCTTTATGTTCTAATTTCCACTCCCAGGGTTTGCCTTTCCGCAAGAGTGAGTATAAGGGATGGGAAATGATAGAAAATCCAGGCACATGCTTCCTCCAATATCCTAAAGTTCCCATTAATTGTTGTAACTCCTTCCTTGATTGGGGCATTTGCAGCTCTTCAATTTTTCTTAAGGTATCTGGAGGAATCACTGCACTGCCTGCTATCCACCAAGTACCTAAAAATTTTACTTCTTTACTTGGTCCCTGACATTTTCCGGGTGGAATCTCAATTTCTGCTTTATTTAGTGCTTGCCATACTGCTGCTGCTGCTTCCCCAACCTTTTCAGGGGAAGTTCCTCCAATCAGAATATCATCTATATATTGGTACAGTTTCACTTCTTGGGGGAGTGAGACTGTCTGTAAAAGTTCAGCAAGTGCAGCATGAGCAATCGTGGGTGAATGTTTATACCCCTGTGGGAGTCTGTTGAAGGTGTATTGTATTCCCTCCCAAGTGAAAGCAAACTTCTCTTTATCTTCCTCCTTTAAGGGAACCATAAAGAACATATCCTTTACATCTAGGGCTGCCATCCATGGGTGTGCAGCTGCTTGCAAAGTAGCTGTTAAGTTGGCAATGTTTGGCACAGCAGCTGTGAGCGGGGCTGTATTGGCGTTCAGGCGCCGATAATCGACTGTTAAACGCCACCTCCCATCTGGTTTCCGGACGGGCCAGACAGGTGAGTTATATGGGGAGTGGGTTCTGGAGATAATTTGTCGCTTCTCCAAATCAGCTATGACTTCAGAAATTCCATTTCGTGCCACAGCAGAAATGGGATATTGCGGTACGTTAGTGATTTTTGACTCGGGGAGCGCAGGGGCTGCGCGCAGTGCCCGCACTGCAGCCTCCCGATTTCTGCTGGGGTTGGGATCGATGCTCGAGCTGAAGGACCACACACTGCCATTCGGCAGGCACCAGGTTCGTCCATTTAAAACATCGAAACCTAAAATATTTTCATGGTGATCTTTAATTGCAAAGCGAGTACTCGACATGCGCTTCTCGCCCGGGAGCCATAAATTGACCTTGGCAGTTTGGCACTGAACACTCACTCCGTTCACGCCGGTAATTTTAACTCTTTGCCGTCTGGGTCGTACGCCCAGCTTCTCGGCATCTTGTTGTGTTAATAGTGAAATTTGTGCTCCCGTATCTATTAAAAACTTTACCAATTGTCTTTGAGGACCAACTGGAATTAAAATGTATGGGCCATTATCATTTATCCACTGATAAGCCTCCACTTTCCGGACAGGCAGGCCCAATTGCCTTCCAGACACGACTCGTTTTTTGACTTCATGCCCTGCAGTTCCTCCCTAAGGGGGAGGAAGGGGTTATCTCCCCTTCTGGGGTCTGGTGCAGGAGGAGTTGAAATATGGTCCTTCCTTTCACCGTTATCTCGTTTCTGGAATGCTTCAATTAGACTTAAAATAATGCCAGTAGGTTGACCTTGAATCGCAGCTCTGGGAATGCCTAAAGCTAATGCATTCCTCCACAATTCATTCCTTTGTTCTCGAGATTCTGTTTGGGGGTTTTTAAATTTGTTTCCCTTCGATCTAGTTTCTGTTCCCCGTTTTATGGGTCTTACTTTGTGATCTCCTCCCCAGGGCTTCAGGTTTTGTTTTTCAGCTGGTGCATCGTCCCAGCCCATCTCACGGCTGTAGTTCACAATGCGGTGCATCAATTCTGCCCAGGTAGGGAGCTGCTTGTGGGCATTTTGAGTGTTATCACCTAGTCCCTCATTGTGTTCTGTGTCTTTCTTGATCTCATCTCGTTTTGCAACTAAATGGGATTTAAGAATTGCCGGGGCTCCTCTAATCAGTGGTTTTAACATTGCGAAATCTACTGTAGCAGACAGTGGGACATCATGGGACCCTCGTTTGTGCATGGCTTGTATACAGGCGGCTTTTGTGATGGCTGTAGAGAGCTCACTTAAAGATTTAATGGGAATTATGGAGGGTTCACCTCGCTCCATGCTGTCTATTCCTCCAGCCCAATAAGCTACTTGGCTGGTGATAGAATGAGGTGTATTTGTCGGGTTGGGTCCTAAATTTAAGAAAACTCCCGGACCCCAATAGCCGCTTGCTTCATCCTCACTCAACATTATTCGGTCACCGCCACTGAAGCATACTCGCCACAAGTATTCTGTTTCAGTTTCACCTGGTTTTCTGCTATATCTCTCTTGCAAATTTGTCAATTGCAACGGATCCCAGGGGATGGTTCGCGTAGTATGTCACGGATGACCACCCCGAGGACCCACAGTTCTTTCTGTTTTAACAATGGGTCTGGCTTCATACTCAGGAGGATTTGTGGGGAACACAGGGTCGTCATCTTCTGGCTCACTATCATCCGGATCACCCCAGATGTCTCCATCCCAATCTTCAGGGGATACTATTAGTTTCCTAATCTGTAGGAGGTCAGGGGGGCGGGGAGCCTGTATAAGCATCATCTCGACCTTTTCTCCCAACTTTTGTCTTTTTTCCTTTTCGTCCTGTAACTGTTTCTGCAGTTGTTCAATTTTTAAAGATAGTAACAACTCAGTTGCCTTTCTGCCTTCTATTTCTTTCTCTAGGTCCTGCTCCTTTTTATTTCTGTTGTCTCTTTCCTGATGTGCAGCTTCTAAACAGGCACCTAGCATCTTGCAGATAATTCCTTTCCCTTTTCCATCTTTTGTGTGGCCTCTAGTTACTTTTAGGTGTTCTTCAATGGCTTCCCAATTATGCCAATTGTCACGAGTCCATTCTGCTGAGAGTTTGGGACTCGGATTCACTCCATGCCTCCGTAAATAATCAGTGATACTACTTGCCATCCTGCCGACTACGCCAATTTGTCGCGGATGGAGTGAGGGTGCACTTCACTCGTAAGAGAGAAGTAAAAATATAGTTTATTGATACAGAATAGGGAGTTAACAAAGTTCAATGCCACAGTGTTTTAACAAGATTCGATGGTGAAGTACACTTGATTATTTACTGCATAGAGGACAGGGTCAGGCAAAACTGTCAGGGAGACCCTCCCGTTGAGTCATGAGGTTCGGAAAAGGATCCCCTTGCTTTCTAAATTCCTTCTCAGAGAGGAGTCTAGGTGCGGCTAGATCCAGTCCTAGTCCCAGACTTGGTCAACGGTTTATGTCTAAAGGATTATATATGTGCGCAATCAATCCTTTATATCACTTAGCTAAGATTTCAAAGTTTAGCATGCTATTAGTCACTTACCGAGGATCTGTTGTGGCAAGGAATCTCTCAACCTCGAGGAGTAACCTTGAGAGGCGTCCCTGGTCAAGGGGAGATCCTGGCGTGCAGCCCGCTGCCGTGCAGGAGAGCTCAAAGGGCCCTGGGCTGCCCACTATTTAAGGAGTAAGATGATTGACTTATGGTTATATTTGCATATCAGCAAGAGGTTTAGATCCCTGCTTCAGGCAGCCCTTGGCTACTTTGTTGCCATTCATCCTCAAGGTCCAGCATAAGCTGGATGCAGCTATCAGGATGACTCCCACTGATGGTTACTGCTTGTGCAGGGAGCGGGGGGGGTGGGGGGAGCACACTGCCACAGAGGGTCTTTGATAGTTCAATTCCTGTTGTTGAGGAACAGCCCAGAAGGTTTCCTATCTCTTAATAGCAAGCAGTATGAATGGGAAAAGCTGAGCAGTATACATCTCACTGAAATCTTCACTGTGTAAGTGAAGCCCTCTTTCAATAAATCACACCATGAAAAGCAGATTCATTAATATAACCTTCCATGAGTTCTAATCACTTCACATCATTGTTCATGTAGAAGAGGTTTAGATGAAGGTCCCGAATCAGTAAATCCCATTTCCATCAGCAGAACAGAGAATAGGTTTTTTGCAAGTGGTGAGCTAACAGATCTACTTACCTTCCATCTGCACCACTACCCAACGTATACATTAGGTGGCCATTACTGTTAGGGTGCCACCTCAGCATGTTTCCAGTTATACAGGAGCCCTTATACTCTAAAGGATGCACTTTAGCTCTGTGTGAGGCATCATAAATGACTTTTTTTGTACACAACAAAGTCCAGTCTTGAGACCAGCCTTAGGATCTCTCTTAAGCAATCTGAACATAAAGAAAGATGCCCATTATACACATTAGTAATGCCACATCAGCCACAAGTCCTGGTGACTTTTAACACATTTCATAATTTTGAGAATGACAGTATTCCTTCTCCTCTATAAGAGGGTTTGAAGACTGTAAATGCTTTTTCTGTTCAGGTATATTTGCTCATTAATGCTCAATCTCTATAATGTATTCTTCCATCTTAAATTAGCATAAACCAATTAGACTAATACAACTTTCACCAACCTGTTCCTTTCAAAGACTATTCACAATCTGCTCCATCTTGCTTTTAAGCAAATGGTTAAGAATATATACCACTCTTATTGACCAAAGGAAGTTAGGCCTGAAGATCTAACTTCATAAAGCTGAGTTAGAGCTCAGTCTGGCTGCTGCTGTAAAAGACAACAAAAAACACTTCTTCAAATACATTAGCAGCAAAAGGAGAGCTAAGGAGAATCTCCAGCCCCTAGTAGATGGGGGAGGAAACACAGTGACCAAGGATGAGGGAAAGGCTGAGGTACTTAATGCCTTCTTTGCCTCAGTCTTTAATAGCAGGGCCAACTGTTCTCTGGGTACCCAGCCCCTGGAGTTGGAAGATAGGGATGGGAACCAGACTGGAGCACCCATAATCCAGGGGGAAATGGTGAGTGACCTGCTGCACCACTTAGACACTCACAAGTCTATGGGGCCTGATGAGATCCACCCGAGAGTGTTGAAGGAACTGGCAGAAGAGCTCACCAAGCCCCTTTCCATCATTTACCAGCAGTCCTGGCTAACTGGGGAGGTCCCTGCTGACTGGAGATTAGCGAATGTGACACCCATCTTCAAGAAGGGCCGGAAGGAGGACCCGGGGAACTACAGGCCTGTCAGCCTGACCTCGGTGCCGGGGAAGCTGATGGAGCAGATCATCCTGAGTGCTATCACACGGCATGTAGAGAATAACCAAGGGATCAAGCCCAGCCAGCATGGGTTCAGGAAAGGCAGGTCCTGCTTGACCAACCTGATCTCCTTCTAAGACAAGGTGACCCGCCTAGTGGATGAGGGAAAGGCTGTGGATGTTGTCTATCTAGACTTCAGTAAAGCCTTTGACATGGTTTCCCACAGCATTCTCCTGGAGAAACTGGCTGCTCATGGCTTGGACGGGTGTACTCTTCACTGGGTAAAGAACTGGCTGGCTGGCCGGGCCCAAAGAGTGGTGGTGAATGGAGTTTACTCCGGTTGGCGGCCGGTCACAAGCGGTGTTCCCCAGGGCTCTGTGTTGGGGCCAGTTCTGTTTAACATCTTTATCAATGATCTGGACGAAGGGATCGAGTGCACCCTCAGTAAGTTTGCAGACGACACCATGTTGTGTGGGAGTGTTGATCTGCTGGAGGGTAGGCAGGCTCTGCAGAGGGACCTGGACAGGCTGGATCGATGGGCCGAGGTCAATTGTATGAGGTTTAACAAGGCCAAGTGCAAGGTCCTGCACTTGGGCCACAGCAACCCCATGCAACGCTACAGGCTTGGGGAAGAGTGCCTGGAAAGCTGCCTGGCAGAGAAGGACCTGGGGGTGCTGGTTGACAGCCGCCTGAATATGAGCCAGCAGTGTGCCCAGGTGGCCAAGAAAGCCAATGGCATCCTGGCTTGTATCAAAAATAGTGTGGCCAGCAGGACTAGGGAAGTGATTGTGCCCCTGTACTCGGCACTGGTGAGGCCGCACCTCGAATACTGTGTTCAGTTTTGGGCCCCCCACTACAAGAGGGATATTGAGGTACTGGAGCGTGTCCAGAGAAGGGCAACGAAGCTGGTGAAGGGTCTGGAGCAGAAGTCTTATGAGGAGCGGCTGAGGGAACTGGGGTTGTTTAGCCTGGAGAAAAGGAGGCTGAGGGGAGACCTTATTGCTCTCTACAACTACCTGAAAGGAGGTTGTAGAGAGGTGGGTGTTGGTCTCTTCTCCCAGGTAACAAGTGATAGGACAAGAGGAAATGGCCTCAAGTTGCGCCAGGGGAGGTTTAGACTGGATATTAGGAAATTTTTCTTCACCGAGAGGGTTATCAAGCATTGGAACAGGCTGCCCAGGGAAGTGGTTGAGTCGCCATCCCTGGAGGTATTTAAAGGACGTTTGGATGAGGTGCTTAGAGACATGGTGTAGTGGTGGTTTTGGCAGTGTTAGGTTTATGGTTGGACTCGATGATCTTAAAGGTCTTTTCCAACCTATATGATTCTGTGATTCTGTGATTCTGTGATCTCCTACATCTCTAATTATACATGTTTTAATTCTAATTTTACCACTTAACTGATTACTCTCCATTAAGCAATTCTGGTCCCTTTCCTCCTCAAATTTTGGAAAACGTCTTCTTTTCTTGATATTTATTACCTTCAAATATTGTAAATTCTGTGTCCCCTGTGCCAAAGTGGTACAGACAGTGACCACCCCACTTGCTAGCCTTATCCAAGTGGGTATTCATCATCTGGATGTTATGATGGGAGAAGCTGGATAGATCAACCCATGCACATTACAGCTGCATCCAGTCCCATTTACATTAAATCACTGTATACATATGCAAGTTGCACAATAAAGAATCATGGACTACTGGTTGACAGAGCTATTTGAGTATAGTCATAGTCATTTGTCATTATAAATCATATTGCGTCAGCCCTTTTATCATCTCTGTTAGTCTTCTCTGAACTCTCTCCTATTTATCAGACGGCTTCTGGTATTGAAGAAACCAGAACTGCAGACAGCTTTCTCAGTAGCCAATTGGTATCATCTCACATGCAGAAACCATCCTATTAAATGCAGGAGCCATCATTGAAACCTCCACCCCTCCAGCCATTGAATTATGTGAACTGGCAAAATAATGAAAACATCTTTAACTCATTTCCCCAAGGCAAATAATTCTGGCCACAAGGTCTGACCATAGTCAAGAAAATTAATGAATAAGCAATGTGTTTAATCCTTTCAAGTGGATAACAAACACACTAAAGATAAATGAAAAATATCATAAACGGGTCCAGAATTATTAGAATCATCAGCTTCAATGGTCACAACCCAGCAAAATACTTCCAAATTAGGATAACACATATGGAAATGCAGAATTCAGGCCATCACTAGAGATGTGATAGCACAGGTGACTGCATTGGGGGAAAGAGCAAGTAACTTAAGGGTTACTGCAGATATTTCTCTGTATGTGATCTCTGTGAACTATACCTGAACAAAAGAATTCATTATTCTCAGAGGAACAAAAAAGGACTGTCAAGAGGAAACCAGTAAGCAATCTTACTTCTAGAATAGCATGTGAATTTTTGGAATTCATATTCAGAAAATGATGTGGAAATACTAGGGCAGTCGAATTAAGGATACAAAATGCTCTGAGCAGGAAAATAAGGTTCTACAAGTAAGATTTCAGATGCTCAATGTATTGAAGAGAAAGAAGAACAAGGAGGGAACTGATCATTGTCTATAGGTATTAACAGATAGGAAAATAAGAGAATAGGGAGTTTTTCAAAGTTGTTAACAAAGAAGTGATAAGATAAAATGGCTAGAAGTTGGAATTACACAAAATCGAGCTTGAAATGAATTCAATATCCTATCTGTGAAGGTAATTGAAACACCAGAACAGTTTTGTTATCAAAAATCACAAATGTATCAGAACTCTGCATTTAATATCCTATCTGTGAAGGTAATTGAAACACCAGAACAGTTTTGTTATCAAAAATCACAAATGTATCAGAACTCTGCATTTATAAAGTCTCCAGTGCTTAATCTGGTTTATGGGAAAAACTGGAAGTTGCCCATACCCAGGGATGTGGTTGTCTGGCATTGGTGGGCCTTCTCTACAATGCTTTTTTTCCATGGAGAAAATACAACCTACACCACCATCAATCTGCATATAACATTTGTAATTCTTCATTAGAACTATGACTGTAATTCAGTTTACAGCATCCCAGACATGACAAACTTAGCTGGTGGCTTACAGTGTTCAGTTAGGATTTTTTCTCCATGGATACATAATTGTCAAGAAGTATTACTATGTCTTTTGGGCTGTACCACTGTTAGTATTCTTCTGTCTCCTCTCTTCCTGTCCCAGCCTTGCACTGACACTTCCACATCAGGTCACAGCTGATCACAGGTTACAGTCAGTACTATGAAGTGACCAAGGGAATTTATATGTCATTTTTGACTGACATATGCTTATGTATATGCTTAAGTCCTTATGCTTTCAGGACTATCACCAAGCAAGGAAGTTTTTCTCTGGTCAACAAATAGATATCCTTTCTTCCTTCCCATTTTTTAAATTCTTTTTCTTCATTTGAATGAGTATAATTAATTATTTACTTGAAATTCCCAGGGTCTTATATTTGGCCTTAAAAATCCAAATTACCTTTGTTTCAGACAGAGGATGATGAGGGAACAAACATTTCTTTTCAGAGGGATGCAGATGTGTGTCTTTATTAATTGGGTGTCTCAATTTCTACTTCAGTTAAAAAAAGATGGGTATTTGTGCCATCACAGGAGAAGCAGCACCAAATTAGACACCAAAAACTATACTTATATTGACTTGGGGGGGGGGGGGGGGGGGGGAAGCAATTTGGTTTGCCTTAACTGTAATCCACAGCATGCCCAGACACTCAAAAGGCTACTTTTTTCACCTTGACTCATACTGCATAGTAACTTAATCCTCCAGCTTCCGTTTGGCTCAGAAGACAATAGAAGGCCAGGCTCTTTCCCTTGATCCATTTACCAGGCACTTAGGGAAGCATAGCTGTACTTAACTGCAAGCATGCTGAGGACCAGACTGTGGTAATATTTTCCTTGCTCTCTACTGCTCTGCCTGGCAAGAGCTTTGCGAGCCATATATTTGATGGTCCCACAAATTCTCCCCCACACTGCAGATCAAAGTTAAGACTTTGTCCAGATATCAACTATTTATACAAGAAGCAGAGAAATATCCTCTAAGAAATTATCTGTTTCCATTCCCTCAGTAGCTCACTAGGAAGACTGCGTAGTCATAACTGAGAATGATTAAAATTACAGCTCCAGAAACAGAAAAGCCAGTCCCAGAATTTCATGGCTACCAAATGATGGAAATCTTCCTTGATCTCCCTTCTCATCTTGTTGCCAGTCATTCCCTGGTGTATGCTGGCTCTGATGTGTTTCATATCCTTCTTAGAGCAGAACTCGGAAGAAAACTTTTCACCTTCTTTTTCTTTAGAGGAGAGGAAGGAATTTTGTCCCGGGATGGTGAGTTGAGTTAGCTCATGGAAGATGTCACAGGTGATTAAGAAAGCTGAACATTAGTAAAATCTCTCTGCTTGTGATCATGGCAAACAGACTTCTCCAGCTTTATTATAAAGCTTGAAGGAATTGCTTTAATCCAAAGCTGGCAGAGCCACAGTTCAGTTGCAGTCTAAGCTCAAGTTAGTTGACACTTCATGACTACAATGCCAGTAAGGTCTCCCAGCAGGTAAGGTAAAACAGAACATGCAAAATGGGAAAAAGATAGAGGAATTTTGTCATCGGCAATGCCTTGTGTGTTTTCAACAAAAGCACTCAGAGACAGCTGGTTGCTTTCCACTTAGAGAAGTCAGTCCCTGCCAAAGTGGATATATTTGAATGCAAAACTGGCTAAAAAGCGCATGGGACCTTGCATGCCGGTCTGTGGAGGACAGAGCTGTCTCATATTTATCCCAGAGAAGGATTTATCACTACTGTAATATTATTTTGAGTACTCTGCATATCATACATACTTTGAATGGCATCGGTCTAACGGTTCTTGACTTACACTAAAGAGAATTTTGATCCAGCATACTTAAAAAAATGATATTAATTTAAAATTATAGTTACTGTGCTATGTCCTATGAGTCATGAAGCATGTGACCAGAGATCCAGAATAATTTATGCTTATGTGAAAGGATAAAACTAGTACAAGCACAATATATTACCTATGGACTAATGTTGGATAGGAGTTGGACAAAGGATTTCACTAAAGTAGTGAAATTGTGACATAGTCCTGCAATCTAAGTAGTAGGGGAGGGGAAAAAAACCCCAAACAAACATAAAACCACCCCTCCCCCCAAAAAAAACACCTAGTGAGAAGGTGTTTGATCAATGTATGAAGCATGTTCTACGATACTAAGCCTTGTGATGGTGTAAGACCAGCATCAGCAGACACAAATGGTACTTTTCAACCTCAGCTCTTCTGATGCCAGTGGAATCTCTCCCTGTGCTCTTCACCCTTTTCCAGTGTAGCCTGGATCATATGCTAATTTATCTTCAAGTGATTAACAAACTGCTGGAGTGGGCCAGTTCTCCAGTACACACTCCATGGTGCTATCTCTATTTACTGGGGACTCTTTTTATGAGGACATGCTTGAAATGAATAGGCACAGAATTTAATTTACCTAGACAGAATAAGAGGTAAAACTAGTAAAAAAAAAGACAGTTGATCACATATATAACAGAAAATTGGGGATTTAATCTAATTCCTAGTACAGAAGTTCCCACATCACAAACAACATTGCTGTTTTCACACATTTTGGAACTTACTTTGTACACAAGATCCTGAAATTAATTGGATGAGTCACCTGTGTCTGTAGAAATATGGCATTTGTGCAACACTGGCAAAAAAATAGAAGGAAATCAATGGGGTAATAAGCATGCCTCCCCTAACCAGATCAGGCTGAGAAATACATTTCTTCACACTCTTCCACTAACAACCCTAAGAGAATCTTTTCTTAATTCCTTCTCTTCCCTTTTTAAATTTTTTTTTTAATATTGAAGCCTGGAAATATATATTTAAATGTTTTTGAAACCTGTATATTAAAACTAAAAATATATTAGTTTTACAAAAGTCTTGGGGTAATTATTTGACAATCCCTTCAATTTTTTTAAGGTGGCAACAAATAAACTGGCAATCAGTCTGAGAAATAAATCTTGAAAAACGCACATTTTCTCTAAGATAAAAAAACAATTTACTAGCAACAAATATTTATTAATTTTTGATCTTTTAAAAAATTCCTCTTCTCATCTGAAATGCAACTTTCACAGGACAGGTAGCATGAAATTTACTTTGCATCTATAATACACCCATTCTATGGATAAACATGTAATTCCAATTACCAAGAAGAACCATAGATCATCTTCACCCTTAAATAAATCAACTTTACTAGCATTAGGGGAAAAAAAATAAACTAGAATAACATTTTCATTTAGCCCAGAAGATGCATGTAAAGTTAGATTATGGTGCAATCTGAACAGCATTTGAAGGATGCCTAGATAATAACAATTTTTCATTAGGCAGAGGTTTTATATTTTATTCAGTTGCACAGGTACATCAATTTGTTTGTTCTTTTTGGTAGTAACTGTGCAACCCCTCAGTTAATTATTGCTAATGTTTTGCAGAATGTGCTGCAGTTAATTATTGTTATTAGTGTAATTAATTTGCTAAATATAAGCCAGAAATGCATGGTCTCAGGATTTAGAGGCTCTTTTCTGTATATTTTTTGTAACACTGAAAAATAGAGCTAAACCCAGAGGTCTGAGCTGCATCAGACTGGGGACCATGAGAGTACTAGGTTCACTGTCCAGATGCAGATCTCTGAAGGTATTTGTAAGCAAAACCTGTTTCAAAACCACTAAGATTCTTAGGGTTTAAACCCTATGTCAGGCAACTTGAGGTAGGTTTCAACGGTACTGAGCTCATCTGAGATTTGTCATCAAACCAGAGAAGAACGAGTGTCAACATCTTTTTTTTTTATTTAAATTTAATTATCATTAGAAATGTGTAATTTTGGCATGGACTATAATCAAATAAGTCAGTAGAAAATTTACTTTTATTTTATTTTATTTCATTTCAGTTTAATTCCTGGTTCCAGCCTAATTTTGGTCTGAACTTGCAGCAGAGTGTATAGTTGTGCTTGATGTCAAACACAACCTACACATAGTAATAAATTAGCATATTGTTCTGAAAACAAAAATAGTTATATTTTCAGAATTCTTAGAAGGGATAAATCATTCTAGGGAATCTATAATCTATAATTATGATACAGAAATCACTTCCCAGGAAAATTTACACATAGAATCATAGGATCATTTAGGTTGGAAAAGACCCTTAAGATCATCAAGTCCAACCATAAACCTAACACTGCCAAGTTATAGCTTTGTACATTTTAATTAAAGCCACTATTACCTGTTCTGAACTCTGGGGCTGGGATGGGGTTTTTTTTTCCTCCTATAAAATACTGGCAGAGTTTTGGTTTTTTTTTCTGGCACTGATTTTGAAATGTGAGGACCCTTAAGTGACAATTCTTAAACTATTTGCAGTTTACACATTATTACTCTGAATGTGGTGGGTATCAGATTTAGATGTGCTGAGTTTATCTTCTATTACCAATCCTTGTAAAATGTCTACTACACTGAATAGCCCAAATAACAGGAGGTTGGCTGTCCTCCTGGATTTTCTGCCATCTTGGAACACAGAACTGAAGAGACAAACCTGACAACCCAAAGCAAATATTCTATAAACACCAACATGAAAAGAACATACATTGTTGGTGTCCTCTTCCTCATTCCTCCCCGTCCACACATACAATCACCACCCTCAGCCCCTTGTAATGAGCGTGCAATTTTCAATGCGAAGACCTCCATACATACAGTATGAAATGGCACAGTAAGAGAGCAGAAGAGAGTGGGAAACAGAAGATCAAAATGTCCAGGGGATCCCTAGAAGTGAACTATGTCCAGGGCAAAAAGAAATCTTCTAACATTTCTGCGGCTTGGTTCTTATGTAAAATTCTTTCCAAACCTGAATTATTTAATACTGAACAAAATGAGGAACTGAAAGGCTTTCATCCAAAAGAGGTTTCCCACTCAGCAACTTAACCCCAGCTGTTACTGCTTTTATCATGACTTAAAAAGCGAAGGAAGAGGGAGAAGGGGAAAGAATCCAGGATATTATCAATACATCATCCCATATATCACTTATCTGTCAAACTCTAAGTTGGAAATTGAACTTTTTTTTAATCTCTCATCCCTATTCTACCCTGACCCTTTTTTACGATTAAATCCATAATTTCCTGGACAGAGTGATTCTAGGTCATTAGGGGAAAGCAGAGCTCATCTTGGAGAATGAAAGTAGTCATTCAGGCCTTTTTCTGCTTTTAATCCATTGTAATTTAATCCTGCCTATACAACAGTCAGAATGAATTCATGATTTATGGAAGGACATCAATTTTTCCTTATCTCTATCAGAATTCTATCAGTTGGATTATCTCAGGATTCTACTGAAATATTTCACGCCCATTCCACATTGGAAGTTCATAGCCAGTAAATGATGAACTGCCTACCTCCTTTCTTCTAGACTCTTAGTTCTCAGTTGCCGTTTTTTCCCCCAGAAGTTTCACTGTTGTGAAAACAACAGGTTTTCATTAATCCCATTGAACATCATAACTATCCACTTCATCTTATGTTTATTTCTCTAGACCACACAGACACCCAATTCTTCTTGAATAATTATGTGGTCCTCAGCTTTGGAGATGTATCATTACCTTGTGTAATCCACAGATTTGAAGGCTTTATTCTCATGAAATCAACAGCTATTTTTTTCTGAACAAGGAGATTTGAATAAACTTCATTTGTGCTTTAAAACTGTTATCTAATAGTAAATGGGAACTCTAAAATTTCCACAGTGTGTATATAAAATTTGGCTGTTGTGATTCAGTTATACTATGAATATGGTATAGTTTGCAATATCTTTTGTTTTGGTAAATGAGTCTTCAAAATGACATCATTCTTACAATAATATGTTTGGGAAAAATTGCTGTCATCTTTTGGATGCACTCAAAAAAAAAGAAAAAAAAAGAAAAAAAGAAAAAAAAGAAAAAAAAGAAAAAAAAAAGAAAAAAAAAAGTGACATTTTGCTGAAAGTTCCAGCTGGCACATCCTGGATACCTGCTTTACCATGGAAAAGATAATTTCAAATTGCAGAAAGTTACTTTGAGATAACCAATATTTTCTTCTTTCCCATTTTATATAGTGATCATAGCATAACATCTGTGCAAGAATTATTTGCTTGGTTAAGCAGTACTGATGGGAAATAGCTTTCACTGAAGGATGTGCCACTGAAGTTGAAGCCAAACATAACAAGAAAACAGAGATTATGGATACAGAGAGGAAATTATATCCACTCCCAATATTTAATGTTTTGCATCTATACCTTGTCTTGTTGTTGGAATAGGAAATAAAACTTATTTGATCTACACAATTATTACAGTTTAGTGTCACAGCTTATTTATCCTGAAATTTGTTTGGAATCTACCCTGGATATATTATATTATCCTTTTTTTGTTGTTTTTTTCTTCTTATTTTTTTCTTTTGAATTTCCAGAAGATGTAATCAAATGCTTGTTGTGTGGCCAGCTCAATACACTGGCTTCTGAGACAAACACTGCACGTTCAGCAAAGTCTTTTTAAGAACAGAGAATGCTAGTGTCAGTGGGAATAAATCAAAGGTGATAATATCTGTTAAAAAGAAAACATTGTCTGGAGAAAATAATGACTTCTCTGAAGAGATACCATTGTCAGACACTAGCATATCTTGCCATCACTGAACAGTGATATTAAAATATGCTGCAAATCTACCTTATCGCCTGGAGTGAGACTCAGACATGCATTCTGTAACTGTCCAGACAGGAGAGGAGACTAACACAAGCTGAGCCATAATGACACTCAGCAAAAAAGTCAAAAGAAGATGTGGGGAAGAAAACAGAGTCGCTGCAGGCATCCTCCACACTTTGCACTGTACAGCTGACTTTGCAGTTAGTTTCATTTCTGCCTGGGCACAAGGACCGGCAGGCAAACAAGTTACATCTACACTATCCAGCAAACCATCACCCCTCGCCAAGTGTTAGAGTGACACAACCACTTGCTGTTACACTAACAGCAGCAAGCTAACCACTCTCTCCTCATATACAATGGAGCCAAGGTTAGTTTTACAAAAATATCCAATTAAAAAGGCTCATAACATTTCAGTCTGTAACAAATTAAGCTGACTCATTGCCCCAATCACGAATTAGTCTTTTATCCAAGCCATGTGGAAGAGAAAGAGGAATTAAACCCCTCATTAAACAACGTTCTTGTTCTGTAAACTTTACACTCACAATTCACCCCTTCTCCCCAAAAATACTGTTGCTCAAACTTACCGCTTTTGCCAATGTCCTGGTTTCAGCTGAGACAGAGTTAATTTTCTTCGTAGCGGCTGGTATGGGGCTATGTTTTGGATTTGTGCTGAAGACAGTGTTGATAATACAGAGATGTTTTAGTTGCTGCTGTACTAGTCAAGGACTTTTCAGCTTCCCGTGCTCTGCCAGGTGCAGAAGAAGCTGGGAGGGGACACAGCCAGGATAGTTGATCCAAACTGACCAAAGGGCTATTCCATACCACATGACGTCACGCTCAGTATATAAAGCTGGGGAAGAAGAAGGAAGGGGGGACATTGGAGTGATGGCGTTTGTCTTCCCAAGTAACCGTTACGCTTGATGGAGCCCTGCTTTCCTGGAGATGGCTGAACACCTGCCTGCCCATGGGAAGTAGCGAAGGAATTCCTTGCTTTGCTTTGCTTGCGTGCGCGGCTTTTGCTTTCCCTATTAAACTGTTTTTATCTCAACCCTCAAGTTTTCTTACTTTTGCTCTTCCGATTCTCTCCCCCATCCCACCGAGGGGGAGTGAGCGAGCGGCTGCGTGGTGCTTAGTTGCCGGCTGGGGCTAAACCACGACAGCCAACTCCCCCTGCTCCTAGCATCACCACCTTGTACTCTCTGGAGCCTGCTGAAGAATTGCTGGAGGAGCTGGTCATTTCATTTTCTAGCTCCATCTTGCACAAAGCAGAAGAAGGGAGCAAAAGGGAAGAAAAAGCAACTGGTAGGTGCTTTCTCTGCTCTTAAACAACTATAAAAGCTGTGTTAGGAAAAAAAAAGAGCAGAAAGGTATAATACAAGAGGTACAATTTATCAGCCTCACACTCGCTGCTGTGCCTGTGTTAGCTGGAGAAGGTCTCATAGCAACCACTTTAACAGCTTCCAATAAAAATCTCTCTCTGCCCCCTCCCAGCTTTGTATCATTCTCTGTGTTTCTCTTCCTGGACAGAAGCAGTTTTGTGAGGCTCAAGAGCCCTGGTACCTCTGGGTGTTGCTGTGTCATTGGAATCCAGTTGAGCAGAGCTTCCAGAAAAAGAAAATTGATCAAATTTCTTAATTATGATGCTTGTTATTCCATGTAGCACTTGCTGAATCTTAAACAATAATAAAACAGACCAGACAACCTCCTTGCCACCTTGGAGTTAAATATTCATCCTATGATCATCAAGTTTGCTGGTTTTACATTTAATACTATTAGAAGTGAAATAAGCAACAACTTTTAAGAGTCTTTGTTCTTCATTAAGCTTACTGCAAAGCAGAGGAGTTTTCTAAGGTTAGGTTTGCCCCCAGATCAATTCTCTTTTAGTTCATATGCATCAATTATTTGCAGAAATAAACCAGGTATTTTGAAAAATGGTTTCTTTGTTGGTTTTTTTTTTTCCCCACACACAGAATTTCGGAAGGGGATTAGGACTGAAGGGAGGGGAAAGATCTATTCATCCAGAAAATAACCACGTAAGCAAAGATGAAAAGCAAATTGTTATAAGTATTTCATACTAATATCAAGTGATTTATGTAACCAACCTGGTCAGTCCAAATATATAAGAAAAGAATAAAATAAAAAGTCTGTGAATGACATCCAGTGTGAAAATCTCCCATTAGAATTATTCAGTGAAAACTTACAACAAAAGACTGCAACTCTTCATTGATTTCTGATGATGTCCTTAACAGACCTAGTATATTTAAAGAACATGATAAGTAATAAGATACTTGCCCAGCCTTAACTGTTATACATTTTTGAAGACCAAAAATCATCTACGGCAAAAGGGGTGGAAAGCAAAATTTGCTCTCCTTTGAAAAGTGCTGGTCTTTCATGACACATGCAACTATTAAGGAGACAGGGAAATGGAAACAGGAGAGGTGACTAGTAAAGTAATCAGACTTGGAAGTCAGACATCTTCATCTGTCCACTCCTCCGATTATTTCACAGAGAGTAAACATATGGCATTAAACAGGAATAGAGAATTAAAAGTTGAAAGGGAAAGAAAAAAAAAAACCAAAACCAAAAAATCATAGACTGATTAAGGATATGATTTAAAGAAAATTAGGAAGGAGAGGAAAAGGTATAGAAGAGCACATGTATGAAAGATAGTTTAATGGACTAAGACAATACATGATTAAAGAGAAGAGATACATAGGTATGATAATAGAATTATAATTGGAATGGAGAAAGTGAACAGAACATGAATACTCATTTTCCCCCCTAATAAAAAATTCAGGAAACATCAGATGAAACAGACAGTAGCTGGGTTCAAAACAAAAGTACTTAGAAGAGTCATGGCTGACTTGAGGAACTTCTTGCCACTTGATGTTTTGGGCAGTAGAAAGGAACTTGTAATGAAAAAGAATATAAATACAGAGTAATACAAAATCCACTGTGGACTATTAAAGTCACCACCTCTTGCTTAAGAAGTACTCACACCAACAGATCATGGGAAAACACTGAAGAATGAAAGTATGATGGTGTTGTGGTCTAGCCCCAGTTGGCAATTAAGTACCACACAGCCACTCGCTCAACCTCCACCCTCCCAGTGGGATGGGGGAGAGAATCAGAAGAGCAAAATTAAGAAAACTCGTGGGTTGAGATAAGAACAGTTTAATAATTGGAACAACAACAACAAAATAATAATAATACATTGTAATGGGAAGGAAAACAACAAGAGAGCGAGAGAGGAACAAAACCCAAGGGAAAACAAACAGTGATACAACCGCTCACCACCTCCCGACCGACGCCCAGCCAGTCCCTGAGCAGCGATTGCTACCCCTCGGCCAACTCCCCCCAGTTTATATACTGGGCATGACGTCATATGGTATGGAATAGCCCTTTGGTCAGTTTGGATCAACTATCTTGGCTGTGCCCCTTCCCAGTTTCTTGTGCGCCTGGCAGAGCATGGGAAGCTGAAAAGTCCTTGACTAGTGTAAACATTACTTAGCAACAACTAAAACATCAGCGTGTTATCAATATTATTCTCATACTAAAATCCAAAACACAGCACTATACCAGCTACTAGGAAGAAAATTAACTCTATCCCAGCCAAAACCAGGGCAGTAGGTCTGTTTACAGCTACACAGAAAAAGAGAACAGAAGGAGAGCCACTGTGTTCTGAGAACTCCTCCAGAATCAGGATCTGCTACTGTTGTCCTACAGGATTTCTGTAATAACCATGCTGCGAGCAGCTTTGTACTGCCAGGGCTGGGTGGCTGTATTGAGACCTGGATGAAAACCTCAGAATTCAGAAGGATTTGGTCTTCAGAGCATAAAATAGGACTTAACCAGGAAATTCTGAATGTAATAATGTGATGTTTAAATATTGAACTTCAGCAGAGACAGGTAGGCCAGTAAATCCCTGTTGTGATTAGAATTCCATTTTCACTAAAATCATCCTCGAGTGTTCAGTATTGACATATTAGATAAAACTAATAATGATACCAAAACCACTGCTTAGAATAGCTGGGTTTTCCTGGTAATGTCCCATCAACACAGCAACCTCCTCCTCAGGAGCTTTTAACCCCATAGCTGGCAGTAACATTTGTCTGACATTTAAATGTCAGGAAAGTGAGTGGTTGTGGGCATGAATCAAAAGACAAGCTAAGCAAAGTTAGTGTTTGCCAGACAGAAGTGCCAAGTCATTGTTTTCTTTTGTTTGGAGCTGGAAAGTGGGGAAGGGATATAAGAAATGGAAGAGGCTACAAAAGGGAATTATGTTAGTGCAGGAAGCAGAATAAGACAGAACTAAATGAAAAGCCAGTTCCTCATCTTTTAAAAAAATCTAGAAAAATGAAGACAGCATTTTTATGTCTGAAAGAGTGGAATTAAATATTTTTATCTATTGATTGAGGATTAACCATTTAAAATACCTGCTTTAAAGACAACGATTCAAGTTTATTAAACTTCAACAGTTTAATAAGTATTACTACATTATATAAACACTTGGACAAACATATCCTCCTAACTTTCACAGAGACTTGTCCAGAGCCTAAAAAGGTGATACTGCATTCCCATTTATAATGCAGGACTTGTTCTAATTCTTTTTCCTCATAAATTCCTATTGACAAACACTCTACTCCACCCTAATTTCATTCAGTTCAGAAGTGGAGGACAAATATTTAGCTTCACTCCCATTTATGATAACATCAATTAGTCTTCCTAACACTGAACCATGTCAAATGGTGTATCAGTAAAAAAAAAAAAAAAAAAAAAAAAGGCAGTAGACAGACTCTTGAATTTGATCTGCTATCAGTCGTTCAGATGCTTTCCGCTTTGCTGTCCATAACGAGTAAACCTACAGAGACTAGCTTCAGCTTCATCAGGGAAACACCAAACAGGATAAATATGAATTTTTCTGACCTAGACTTGTTGCGTTAAGAGTTACTGTCGCATACAAATAAGAGTCTGAGGAGTGGCTGGGGGGGGGAACCCTCCCGTTGAGTCACGAGGTTCAGACAGGACCCCCTTGCTTTCTAAACTCCTTCTCAGAGAGGAGTCTAGGTGTGGCTAGGTCCAGTCTTAGTCTCAGACCTGGTCAACGGTTTATTTTCTAAGGACTGTATGTGTAGCCACTTATTGGTTGAGGGCTTTCACTAAGGTGACAGCATTAACTTTTACACCCCCCCAGTCTGGTCGTGTTGAAGGAACTATCACGGCCAGAGCAGTGAAGAGTGCAGTTTATTAGAGCAACAGACACACAGATTCTTTGGATTACCGGTGATAAATTAACTGTCTGCAAAGCACATACAAATGTCAAGAATATGAGTATGAATAACACGGCCGGACACAAACATGTATATAACACGGCCGGAAGAATACGAGTAACACGTCCGGACACAAACGCGTTAAAAGAAAATAATAAAGCGACTCTATAGAGATTTCTAAGTTTCCCGGGGAGGCACTTGGTATAACCAAGTGTTCGACTCTTACCCAAAGGCGTCCCGATGGGGGAGAAGAGAGGCTCAGCCCGTCGACTGATCCCAGACGTCAGAGTGATACACGATGGTGTCTTCCCTATCATTCTCTTTCTCTTAAACCATTTTATACTATCTTTCACCTTTCGGGTGGAGCTTGAGTGACTCTAGTCATACATACCTTTGTTTAGGATCGGTGTAAAGTTTTCTCGCTTCGCTTTTAAAGGTATAAGCTAGAAAAATTCAGTGCGCAAGCTCAGTGAGGGGTGGTCGCACCTTGGAGGCGGGTAGCTTTTGGGATGGAGGTGTGTTTTGGTATTATAATGATGTTATAATGAGCAAAGTTCACCAAAAGGACAGCATTTTGTCAAAAACGTGGCAGGCTGTTGGCCCAGGGTAGTAAATATGCAGCTTATCAGTTCCCCTTTTACACTTTTACGTTCCCCTATTATTGCAGAGCCTGGCCGCGGCATCTCCACACCGCTCCACCCTCTGGGCAGCGCCTCTTAGAGTCAGCACACCAAGTTCCCCTGGCGTTACTAACATCTAAGGTTGCAGGCCTAGGGAACTCCCATGCAATGGATTCCTTACATGTCAGCCGCATTCCACCTGGGAGGCTTCTTCAATGCTGTGCCTTAAGTGTGAATATAAGTTTTAATTTTTAAGCCACCTCGGGCATTATCCCACAAGACTTTCCTAGTATCATGGATTATTTTCCATGTTGAGATAGTTTTATTCTAGAAATCAATTTGTTTATTGGTATTCTGTTGGTTGAACAGAAGTGATTACTTTTGCAGTTCTTAAATCTGTTGCAATTAACAATAATCTTCTAAGTGCATAATTAAGCTGAACAAATGTACCAACAATAAGAAAAACAGAGTCAGTTCCTTTAAAATCATCAGTGAAAGGTTTCTTCAAGAAAATTCAGACTTTTGGTTAGCTAAATCTCCCACTGGACATATTGTTTCCTATGTTGAATAGAGGAACATTTAACAAATTTAAAGTAAAGGAGGCTTGGACTCAACTACCTAATGGGCTAAATAATGGATTACAAGAAATGACACAAAAATGAATATATACACTGTTGTTTTCAGAAGTAGTAGTGCAATCTCTTCTTGACTAAAAGTTTCTGTTGTCATTCTGTTCATACCTGTGCTTGAATTCTCATGAACCTGCTTATTTTGATAGCTTCCAATCTGTTTAAAGGGACCAGTTTCATATGTACAAATAGCACTGAAAACACTAGTGTGCTGGTTTTGGCTGGGATAGAGTTAATTTTCTTTATAGTAGCTAGCATGGGGCTATGTTTTGGATTTGTGCTGAAAACAGTGTTGATAACACACTGATGTTTTAGTTGTTGCTAAGTAGTGCTTATACTAAATCAAGGACTTTTCAGCTTCCCATGCTCTGCCAGGTGCACAAGAAGTTGGGAGGGGACACAGCCAGGATAGTTGATCCAAACTGACCAAAGGGCTATTCCATACCACATGACGTCATGCTCAGTATATAAAGCTGGAAGAAGAAGGAAGGGGGGACATTTGGAGTGACGGCTTTTGTCTTCCCAAGTAACCGTTATGCGTGATGGAGCCCTGCTTTCCTGGAGATGGCTGAACACCTGCCTGCTGATGGGAAGGAGTGAATGAATTGCTTGTTTTGCTTTGCTTGCGTGCGTGGCTTTTGCTTTACTTATTAAACTGTCTTTATCTCAACCCACGAGTTTTCTCACTTTTACTCTTCTGATTCTCTTCCCCATCCCACCGGGGGGGAGTGAGCGAGCAGCTGTGTGGTGCTCAGTTGCCGGCTGGGGTTAAACCATGACAACTAGGAATCCTGCATGAAAAATTACAAACATTCCACTTGTGACTTCCACTGTGTTTCAAGGTCTGCTTCTACCAAAGACACTAGACACTGCAGTCTGTCACTAGTTAGTCTGTTAATCAGTTTAAAGATGCTATTCTTACAAAATATTGTAAGATCAATAGGCTTACGTGTTAGGAAAAGAGCTAATCTAACCTCTGTATGGCATGAAAAGCAAAGCAGTGCAGTAATTTTATAATGTTGTTAATTAACCATGAGTGAAAAAAATCCATCACTGTAGGCTTCATTGTATCACTAACTGTTTAACTTTAAAAAGCTCAGCTTTAGCAAAAAAAAATTCATTCAGAAAACTGGTGCAAAATCAGAACCCCAGTTCTCTGCATTGGAAATACTTAATATCCCTTACTGGAGTCAAATTTGTTAATGAATCGTCCAAGACAATATTGTGTATTAGGTGACCTATTAATCTTCTATTTCCAAGCTTTAATGTCAGTTTTCATATCAGGTGTGGTTTTTGTTGCTCTATAAAGGAAATAAAACTCTTTGCAATCTGGAGGAAGAAGGATAAAGACATGAGACGGCTCTGAAAATTAAAATACTGAACTGCTTGAGGGGTTAAATTCACCAAGTGATGACTTTCTTGTAGCTATCAGCAGCATACTGAGATCACCAAATTAGACTCTTCAGATACCCACAAACAGAGATCCTTCTGTCTGCTCAGCAAAGACAATATTTCAATTAGGTATTCACTCCTATTCCTATAAAATTAGTAAAAATATAGCCTGAAGGGAGACAAAAAAAAAGCCCAAATTAGCCCTGCTTCAGTGACATGTCATCATTACCAAAGCTCTGGGAAATGACAGAAAAGCCTAAATCTGTTATTTGTGACTACATTATTAAAAAAAAAAGAGATAAAACAGTACAGAGTAGTTAGCTAGATAAAATCTTTCATATTTCCATGAAGTGCTTTCAACAAAGACTGCATAATCAAATATTTTCTTCTCTTAGGAGGACAGATTTCTCTTGACAAGGAAAACATATTTTTCAAATTCTGTATTGAGGATCATCTCAAAAGGCCACAGTTAATAAGGCCTGTAGACAGGACTTAGAAGTTTTAAGGAAAGCTGAAACCCCTTATGTTTGTCTTACTTCAACTTAGAAAGCTCATAAATGGGCCAAGTCCTGTGAAGTTTAAGAACTTAGCTAAATTGGTTACTAAAACCATATAATCAACAAGTCTCCATGTAGGCATGCTGCTGACACAAGCTAATTTTACATTCAAATTAAGCCCTACTATTTATCTGTGTTTACCAAAGTTAATTTATGTTTCTTTTCCAGAAGTACTCAGTCTGACTCTAAACAGTCTGGAACTTCACAGAAGCTGTCAGTACTTTCAGCTATAGCTATCTGGAAATACACTTTATGAAAGCAAAAAAAATCTTGGCGGTAGTGCTTTCCCTTATTCATCTTTAATCAGTGATGGAGAAGTGTCTCATAGCTAGGCCCATACCCAAATTCCTTTAAGCAACTGAGCTCAGAGTTTTGAGATGAAGAACCTTATGTCTCTGTCCAAAATAAATATCTTATGTATTAATCTTGATGACAAGTGAAATTCAAATGCTAACAAATACATCCACCTCCCAAATTCCACCCTATTATGTCCACAAATCTCTAATAAGACATTTTCTTTCTGATGTTTTTTAAATTTGGAATCAAATGTATACATACATATATATACAAACTCATACATAATAACACATATATGGACAATATAACTTAAACAGAGTATTTTAAAACAAGACTTAAAAAGCTACCCTGCAACATTATTTCCAAGCATGCATTCAAGCGATGTAAAGTTTTACCATTTTCTTACTGGCAATGTTGTTCCAGGGCTCCAAGAGGTGAGAATGGTATTATTGAGAAGCCATTTAATTTGCTGCCTGTGAGAACAAAGTAGTAAAAACAAATGTCCTTCCCAATTTTCTCATGAAAAAAACTTGAATGGGAGCCACATCTGGTTAGGTCTCAAGTCCCAGATACTTTTTCCTTCCATAAGATCAGGTTCAGAGTTCTGACACAAAAGCCCTGAGGATCAGAACACCTGTGTTAGACTGAAGTTTGGAGAGAAACAGAGAATTTTGTATGTGCCCATGAGAGAGTTTTGGTACTTTTTGCTGTCTGTGGATACTAATGTGCCTGGAAGACATACCCACAGTTATTCATGAAGAGGGCTAGACTGAAAAATGCATCCTTAGTTTTGCTGTAGCTGTTTACTGTAAAGGGACCTTGACAATATAACAAAAGGAAAAGGCTGAGACAGTAATGGATCTTTAATAGGAAGGAGTACACAAATACCATGTTAAACAGAGGCCAACAAAGAGATCAGAGGAATTTATGTTCTTCCTATTAACTATAGACCATAAAGGATTCTTGAATACTGGCAACCGGCCAAGCCCCTGATACACATCACAGGAAAAACGCACTTCTTCCAGGACCTTGACTGGATTTCAGGAATCTTTTATTAGCTGAGTACCATCTCAGGACAGTACTTATAATGTCATAATTTTACAAATATTGAGTTGGCTAGTCTGTGTTGCATTTTTATTTTGTATGCATATCCTTCAATCTTTGGGACAAGAAGTTTAGAAAATTTAATTTGAAAACCAAACCCTAATTCTTACTTAGGCTATTTTTCAAGGCGTCCTATACTTCCATGTGGTTTTAATTAGAATTTAAGGTCTATTTCAAATCAATTCAAACATCTTTTTTCCTATGGAAATATCTTTCAACTCCTCAAGTTTGTATTTTCATTCACACTTAAATGACTTTAAAGACTTGCACATTCTAATGGTACTAGAATGAACTGCCTCCTCTCTCCTACCATACCTGGAAAGGTCATTCTCTTTCTGTGTTGTATCATGCCTTCCATTTTTCTGTAAGAAGTTCCTCAAAAGCATACTGATACTTTCTTTTTCCTTGAGCAACAACTATTTTTATAATCACAGAAGCCTCACAATCACTAGCCCTTGTTCTCTTGGGGGACTTCAACCTACTGGATGTCTGCTGGAAATACAATAGAGCAGAGAAGAAACAGTCTAGGAGGTTCCTGGAGTGTGTGGAAGATGATAACTTCCTGACACAGCTGGTGAGGGTGCCAACTAGGGAAGGCGCCCCGCTGGACATGTTGTTTGTGAACAGAGAAGGACTTGTGGGTGATGTGATGGTTGGAGGCAGTCTTGGGCACAGTGATCACAAAATGATAGAGTTTTTGATACTTGGAGAAGCGGCGAGGGGGGTCAGCAGAACTGCTACCTTGGACTTCCGGAGGGCAGACTTTGGCCTGTTTAGGAGCCTGGTTGACAGAGTCCCTTGGAAGGCAGTCCTGAAGGGCAAAGGAGTCCAGGAAGGCTGGACATTCTTCAAGAAGGAAATCTTAAAGGCGTAGGAGCAGGCGTAAAGGCACAAGAGCGGGCTGTCCCCATGTGCCAAAAGACGAGCCGGCAGGGAAGAAGTCCGGCCTGGCTGAACAGGGAGCTTTGGCTGGAACTCAGGAAAAAAAGGAGAGTTTACGACCTTTGGAAGAAGGGGCAGGCAACTCAGGAGGACTACAAAGGTGTAGCAAGGCTGTGCAGGGAGAAAATTAGAAGGGCCAAAGCTGAGCTAGAGCTCAATCTGGCTGCTGCTGTAAAAGACAACAAAAAATACTTCTTCAAATACATTAGCAGCAGAAGGAGAGCTAAGGAGAATCTCCAGCCTCAATTAGACAGGGGAGGGAACACAGTGACAAAGGATGAGGAAAAGGCTGAGGAAAAGGCTGAGGTACTTAATGCCTTCTTTGCCTCAGTCTTTAATAGTAAGACCAGTTGTTCTCAGGGTATCCAGGCCCATGAGCTGGAAAACAAGGATGGGGAGCAAAATGAAACACCCATAATCCAAGGGGAAATGGTCAGCAACCTGCTACACCACTTAGACACACAGAAGTCCCATAGGCCGGATGGGATCCACCCAAGGGTACTGAGGAAGCTGGAGGAAGTGCTCACCAAGCCGCTTTCAATCCTTTAACAGCAGTGCTGGCTAACTGGGAAGGTCCCAGTTGACTGGAGATTAGCAAATGTGACGCCCATCTACAAGAAGGGCTGGAAGGAGGATCCAGGGAACTACAAGCCTGTCAGTCTGACCTCAGTGCCGGGGAAGGTTATGGAGCAGATCATCTTGAGTGCCATCATGCAGCATGTACAGGACACCCAGGCAATCAGGACCAGTCAGCATGGGTTTATGAAAGGCAGGTCCTGCTTGACCAACCTGATCTCCTTCTACGACAAGGTGACCTGCCTAGTAGATGAGGGGAAGGCTGTTGGATGTTGTCTATCTAGACTTCAGTAAAGCCTTTGACACAGTTTCCCATAGCATTCTCCTGGAGAAAGTGGCTGCTCATGGCTTGGATGGGTGTATGCTTTGCTGGGTAAAAAAGTGGCTGGATGGCCAGGCCAAAAGAGTGGTGGTAAATGGAGTTTACTCCAGTTGGCAGCTGGTCACAAGTGGTATTCCTCAGGGCTCTGTATTGGGGCCAGTTCTGTTTAACATCTTTATCAATGATCTGGACGAAGGGATCGAGTGCACCCTCAGTAAGTTTGCAGATGACACCAAGTTGTGTGGGAGTGTTGATCTGCTTGAGGGTAGGAAGGCTCTGCAGAGGGACCTGGACAGGCTGGATCGATGGGCTGGGGCCAATTGTATGGGGTTCAAAAAGGCCAAGTGCCGGGTCCTGCACTTGGGTCACAACAACCCCATGCAACGCTACAGGCTTGGGGAAGAGTGGCTGGAAAGCTGCCTGGCAGAGAAGGACCTGGGGGTGTTGGTTGACAGCTGGCTGAATATGAGCCAGCAGTGTGCCCAGGCGGCCAAGAAGGCCAATGGCATCCTGGCTTGTATCAAAAATAGTGTGGCCAGCAGGACTAGGGAAGTGATTGTCCCCCTGTACTCGGCACTAGTGAGGCCGCACCTCGAATACTGTGTTTAGTTTTGGGCCCCTCACTACAAGAGAGACACTGAGGTGCTGGAGCGTGTCCAAAGAAGGGCAATGAAGCTGGTGAAGGGTCTAGAGCACAAGTCTTATGAGGAGCGGCTGTTTAGCCTGGAGAAAAGGAGGCTGAGGGGAGACCTTATTGCTCTCTACAACTACCTGAAAGGAGGTTGTAGAGAGGTGGGGGTCGGTCTCTTCTCCCAGTAACAAGCCATAGGACGAGAGGAAATGGCCTCAAGTTGCGCCAGGGGAGGTTTAGGCTGGATATTAGGAAATTTTACTTCACTGAAAGGGTTATCAAGCATTGGAACAGGCTGCCCAGTGAAGTGGTTGAGTCACCATCCCTGGAGGTATTTAAAAGATGTGTAGATGTGGTGCTTAGGGACATGGTATAGTGGTGGACTTGGCAGTGCTAGGTTAATGGTTGGACTTGATGATCTTAAAGGTCTTTTCCAAGCTAAACAATTCTATGATTGTTTATGTTTTTAGTAAAGCATATACATGTCAATAACAGTACAGTAACTCATGCTGTCATCTGAAGGCCCACCCTTAGATCAGTATTGCCAAAAAATTTCTCTCAGCATCTTAACCAGTAGATGAGAAGCAGACTATGGCTTTGATATAACTGTTGCCTGTTAGCTGTCAATATTCTCTACAGCATTTAAGCCCCTCATGCTCCAGAAAGATTATGAGATACATTTGCTTTAATAGGAGAATCTGTAAAATTATGTACATTTAAAATGGAATGTTTACTTCTCTTTCTTTCTTTTTTTTTTTTTTTTTTAACAGAGAAGTGGAAAAGGCAACCTCTTTCATGACACATCACTCCTTTTGATTACCCCCAAAACAGATTATCCTCTACCCTGAAGAGAACATTCTCACATTCATTATTAAATCAGCTTCTCTTTTAAGATAAAGACCATAGCTATGTCTTACTTTTTTTACATAAAGGAATAGATGTTCTGCTCTTTTAGAAGGCAGTCTAGTTCCAAATTTTCCTGAAGTAAATGGTGTCTAGATTTATCATGCACCTCATTAAGTACAGTTAAATTCTTCCATGAATTAAGTGATATTTCCTTGTGAAATACTGACTCAGAAAAATGTTATGTGTTAGCAAAAAAGAAATAGAAAGGGAAAGCAAAATACCACAATAAGAATTCATTGACTGTAAAGATGGATTTGAGATGCTGTAAATACACTTATAGGTAAGTAAGAAAGATATTATTCCTTTGCAGTTATGGTAATTGCTACATAACTAGTGACATAGCTTAGTAATTCCTTAGTTGTCTTTGACATCTTTTTCATTTGGCTATTAGTAACATACGTTTATGTCATCGTGTAGAAAGTGTCACTGACAATAGCTGTATTACATAAACACACTACTGAGTCAAAATAAGTTTGATTACAATTTTTATATTGTATTAATCTCCACTCACAGTAACGCAGAAGCATCACTAAATTTTTCTCAACACAAACTTTGTCTTTTTATTTTGCAAAAGAGAATCACCACAATTTTGGTCTTATTTTTTAACAATCTTCCCCCTCCCAGATTTTTCATGTTTCTCAATGATTTCTAAAAGAAAATAAGAGTTCTCTGACCCATTTATCTAGAACCAGTAGCTACCTCCAGTAGTTCTTTGTCTAACACTACTACTGCAGCATGTCACTTACACCTGCTGAATGCTGAATGTTCACCTTTCCAGCTATTTTTTCTATTTGTGGTCAATGTCAGCATTCATTTCTATGAAAAAATGACAGGATTATCTCATTTAAATCTTCCTATAAATTCTATTCATACCATCAGGTGCTACACAATTTTATTCTAAATAAAGGAAGTTTTAATGGCCAAGCTCGCATACAGACAGAGTCAAGAAAGCCCTCCGGAGAAAGTTCTTTCCTTGAGCCCTCAGAATCCTGAAGAAAACATTCCCAAAGCAAATCTGGAATACTGAATTTGCTAGCTTGCATTTCTTTTTCTTCTCATGTATATGTAAATAGTGATTCATCTGGCAGGTATGGGCCACGAACCATGCTAAAGAATCTTCCAATTGCAGCAGAAATGCACTATAATGAGTCCCATAAAAATCACTAAGTCTGACATTGGAAGGACATTGGGAATATTAAAATTGAGATTCAGGTATCTGGAGAGCATGGGTGCACATTACCATACATTTCCCTAAGACTGTAAACTATTCTTGTCCTGCTGCCATTTGCACACTATAGTAATTAATTGTGGATTATCTTTATAGGATAACAGTGAGTGTAATCAGTCAAATTTAATTGACAGCCCACTGGAACTTAAGGAGATTTGATTTTCTAGAGTTCTGAATCTTTGGAAACCTCAAATTAAAGGCAGGCAATTAAGACTGATACTGTCAAAGACTGTCAAATTAATCAGAATTTGTTTACCAATGTACTTTACAAGACAGTGATTTCCTCACATCCTGTTGTACCTAAGACAATAATGTCAAATAGATGTTTTCTTACTGCATTTTTTTTTTAGATGGGCTTTCATTTTCTTTCCTAAACCACTGGCAATAGGAGCAGTTCTTTATGACTTGCTATTCTTTTTCATTCATGTCCAAAGCTTCAGCTATTAATATTTTCTTTTTTTAATATACTTTTATTTTATGTGGATATCATATATAATAATTTTAAAATTTCTTTCACAAATCTTTCTCATGTTCTATCCACAGAATCTTATCCAGTTCATGACTGAAATTACATCTTTATTTCATCTAGTACCCTGTTATTTGTTTGCACAGAGCTCACTGAAGCATGTAGTAGAAGGATATCTAATTTGCCTGTTGCTTGTTACCTCCCCCAATCTTTGGGCAGGATTAGTCAGTCACCTAGATTTCAGTAATAAAAATCAAGGTTTTCTTTCTTTTTCCTGGACTTTGGATTTGGTTACTGTGAAGTAAGAATAATCGTAAACTGGGAAAACTGGAAGTGGAGTCTTAGTCGTGCAGTTCTTCAAACTGTCTGGGCTTCTCCTGTCTACCTACTTTTCTTCAAATTGATGAATAGTAACAGAGATCTGTCTGATGAATTAATATCCTCCAGAACAATCACTAGCATCACATTGCTTCCTCAAAATAATTCATAATCACAGGAGACTTTTGCACTGATGTTGTCTCAATGTACTCTTCAACAGAATTATTATGAGATGTGTGTGTGTGCTTGCACGTGTGTGTGCATGTACAGATCCCTAGTGTGGAAAAAGATGATTGTGGGTCCTCAAGGTATTTACTGAAGCTAGACAGAGGTTTTCTGAGAAGGCATCGTATATATGACAACGATAATTTCTCAGAATGTTTATTTTTATTTTTATTCAAACTAAAGTAAGTCTGTACCTACAATGGTCAGGTTTGAATGAGACCTTATTATGAGAATCACACTGCTCTGGATTTCTGTTATTTTTCCCTTTGGCACTCTTATTGGAATGAAGAGAAGGGTAAAGGGGCTCAAAGGCTCAATCCAAAAAACTCCCTTCAAACTACGAAAGTAATTTATAAGTCCAGGAATCCTTCCACTTGAGCCCCCACTTTATTTTCCCATTTTGCTGTCAAATGGGGCACAAACTTTGTACACTTTGAAGTTTCACATCATCCTGACTCCTTGCAGGTGCAGTATACCACTACACCCCTAGACTTTCAGAATCCCAGATTTTGGAGCAGTCTGAAAGGTGATGTGCTTCAGATCAACATTCAGGGCTTCATTAACCCAAGGCAAAAGCATTTCCTGATCTCATATTCCAACAAAATGCTTAGAGAGGACTTTGCAGGAGAACAAGGAAGAACTATTTTACTTGCTAAGTTGAAATGTTTGGGGAAATTAAGTGCCAGGCCTCCAGTTGGTATGATTCTACATACCTTCATTAGCATGATTTATTTATTAACAGTGAGATATAATGCTAATTGTTGGTGTAGGTGTTTCTAGGATGAAGGCCTTACAAAATTCCTTTTTAAAAAAGTATTCATTTCATAAGTCATCCTAAGTGATAGAAGACTGAAGACAGAGAGGCAGGCTGATCCTCTGTAGACTAGTAAGGTCACAGATCTGTGCAATTTATTGTGCAGAACCAACAACAGCTGAGACCTGCACGAGAGACAGGTTTTGATGAGAGCCAATCCCTAACCCAAATACAAATATTATGCTTTCATAAACATTACGCCATCCATTTTTGACAACAAAATGACATGAAGTTAACAGTTTTTCCATTGGCAAATGGTCAAAAAATGGACATGATACCCATCTGAATTTACCACAGATCACTTACATGATTTTTCTATTTTGGCTTATTTTTTTTAGCACTGTGAAGTGTTTGTCTTGTGCTTTTATGCTTCCCTTGCAATCAGTTCCCTTGTATTTTATAATAACTGTCTTCTGCTCTTGTTGTCCTTGTCACCCAATTTAGTTGTTTCTATCTTATTCACCATACTAGAACACAGCAGACAGACTAGGAAGAAACATTTGGGATTTTTATAGTCTGGTCTTACCTTGCTTACCATGAAGTTCATGATAAAAATGGTACTGCATTGATTCTGATCCCATCTGAACTGGATTAGTGTTTTGCTTTGTTTTTTTATCATAGACTTAATGGGGTCCAACAATGAAAGTCTTTAAAGGTGAATCCAGACTATCATGTTAGTTTGGACTAGGAGTGTGCTTTTGAAGAAAATTAGTTGACTGCCCTTAGTAATATGTTTAGTGAGGATGTTTGGTCCATAGCACCAGGTGATTCACTCTACAGATCCACTCTTTTGGGCTACATACTCACTAGTAATGTTGCTGTCTAGTGTCACTTCTAAGAGCTAAGAAACAGAGAAGTTCAGAAGAACAGAGAAGGACAGGGAAGTGTAATGAGTTTTCTGGAGGTAATTAATAATTGGTTGGGGTTTTTTTCCTCTCATCACAACCTTTGGATTATCCAATTTCATAAATTTCAAAGAACTAGCAGATGTAAATATTCAACAAAGCTGGAAAAAGTGATAAGATAAAACTGGATCTATGTGTAGGGATGGCAGTTTTGGGTACAACAGCTTCACCAGTGCTTTATGAAGTGTTGATAAGTATATAATTCCATCTCTAGAAAAAGAAGTTTTTAATATTCTTCAGAAAAAGGAAAAATACAGTAATTATGAAAATTCTTTATGTAATATTGGCTTAAAACATGGAGTTTTAAGAAAAAAAATTATTCCTGAAAGAAGAGGGGCAGAGAGCTGCAAGGTGTCTGATGTTATCAAATGCAAAATAAAACACATTTTTGTTTACATCTTGCGTCCAGTTAAAACTTTTGCACCAGGTTTCCCATATTCCTTGTTAAATGCAAAGGGAGAGACCCTTTCCACTTCACAAAAATACCGCATGGCCTATTTCAGTAACAGCATTTGTGATGTGCTTTAAGACTAAACCTGTTATGCAGCTTTTAGATCTGGATAGCTCATCCAAAGCTGCCCAAACCCCAGTAAATCAACCCAGTGGAAAATCTTTTACCAATGGGAAGAAATTAGTAGTGAGTCCTGTAGTAATACCTATGGTATTTTGGTCTCTAGGAGAGGAAAAAAATCACATAGGTTTTTCTTAACTCTCTCCTTGATTCATGGCTGCCTGACATTGTGTCAGGAGTCTTTGAGAAGTATTTTATTTTAGTAAAACCCTCAGACTGGAGAAATCTACTTCAGGAAGCCAGTCTGAAAAGCTCTGAGAAATCTGCATCGTTTTTAAGCTAGCGTGAAACCACTTTTACCCTCATTTTCCTTTAATCTTGTTCTGGGATAAGACCAGCCAAACCAATACAAGCCACTGATTATTACAAGAGGAAAGTATTAACACTTCACAATCATGTCCTTCTTAAGAAAATACATCTCAGTGACCACAAACAGTTCGTTCCAAATTTACAGCATGTTTACTTCAAGTACTTAAAAACTCCTAATAAAGACAAGAGTCAGACACGTCCATAAATCATAAGCCTATATAGTACTTTCAAAGTCTGAAACTGTTTTTAAGGATTTCTAGCAAACAGGTGTCTCTGGAATTACCTGAAGTGCTCAGGGACCCAAAAACATGAGAACATGACAGGTATAGATTTCAAACTGGAGTTTCATTTTCCATCTGACACTGGAGGCTATGCACCAGTGCTGAACAGTATCCACAGAGCAGTCAGAGCATATGGCCTAACATAATGTATGACAAGCCCTGATTTTAAATAACATCCCTCAAGGACTGAAAAAAGTGCCCTATAGCAACACTCCTATAATTGAAACATTATAATTGAAACATTGAAACTGCCACTCTGGTTGGGCATACAAGTCTGTTTATGTCTATTAATCAACACAACAGTAGTAGCAATAATAACTAGAATTTGCAAAGGAATTTGGGAGCTACTTGCAGAAGAAACACTATGGTAAAGTAATATTAGAGTTAGTACTGTGTTTCTTAGCTTGCTGCAGTGTGAATGGCAACAATCCCTCCAAATAATATTTCAGAAATACCACAAATCCAACTTTAGCTGAAAGAATAGGCAGTTTGGCTTATTAAGGAAAAGACATAGATGGAGACAGAAAAAAGTAAGAGAGAGAGAGAAAGGGAGCAAAGGAGAAAGGAAGAAAAAAGACAAAGAAGGACAGGAAGACAGAAAACCAGAAAAAGACAGGGAGAAGGATCTATGATTTAGATCCTTCATAGCTAAAAATCCAGATTGTCTAAATGCCATAGTTGCATATATGCCAGAAAATCAGTACCCAACACTACCTATTCCCAGGGCAACTGAAAAGTAATTGCTTCCATGGCCTGTTCCCATGGTGCTTATCATGCCCAGAAACACTGTGGTCTGGACAACAAGGCAATCTGAAAACTCCACATTTTTGTTTCACTCAAGGTATTCCTCTTCAGTTTCTCCATCCAATTGGCATGCTTAAAGTGGGCCTATAACACACCAGAAAAAGCGATTTCTTTTAAAAATGTCATTATAGCTACAACTAATTTTGTTCAAAGAGCCTTTTTCCCATTACGGTTCTGAACCTTTCTGAAATCACATTTCCTATACCACAGAAGAAGCCCTTTACTTTCAGTCCATAAGCAATTACGGGAAAAGAGAGATACTGGGCACTTCCACTTATGGTGCCAGCAATCTACACCATCAAAAATGCAAGAGAAAAAGAACCAGCAGCGTCATTCCAGTTCCACAGCTCTCTTTAAAGAATTTAGGAACTTAATCATGTAACTCACATCTTGCAGGGGAACATATTAAACCACTGAACATTGGCTGCTAGGACAGATTCCATTTGCCCTACTGCAACTTTGCCACTATGCAGACAAATAGGATTGATAGGACAGTATTATAAGAACACAGCTCCAACCTAGTTGTTGGGTCGGTCAGCTAAGGATGAGCCCTGGATTCCAGCTGATGGTTTCTGAAGAATTCATGTATTGTTAGTAATATTAGAAGTAGCAGTATCTTACGGTGAACTGGCAGAGCCAGAAAGAGAATGTGTCTGCTTTCAGAATGAGATAATACTTCAGCCAGCTGCCACCTAACCTTGGCAGCATATAAATTCATCCTCATTTCAGCAAACCTCCAAAACTTCACCCAGCAATTATACTCCATTTACACAGGATATTTCCTTAACTTCTGTAGAAATAATCATCACTCCTGACACAATATTCTACTGGGTTTACATAGCTCTAGCTACAGACTCATGCCTTTCCACCTGCATTGCATCAAAAAGCACATTTACACTCACTATAGCCATTTCAGATAATCATGATACTGTGCTTCTTAAATGTTCTGAGTACTAGGCTCCCTCTCCTCATTCCCCATTTTCCTGAGATAGCATAGAGTTGTCAGGAAGTCTAGATTTTTATTATCACTGGTGACATGGATATGAATGATACCGATGTGATAAGCTGGACACCTTGTTCAGCATCATTTCCTTGTGTAGAGAACATGCATTAAATAACATGATGATAGAAGGTGCAAAATGCAATGTACACTTGTAGCAAAAATCCTTCGGTGATTGGCATTCAAGCAGAATAACTGGATAGCACTTAACCAGCTGAAAGCAAGCATTCCCTCCCATCATGAAGGAAACAGGCATCAAATGACTCTTGAATCTCTGTAGTCATATAAGAAAATGAGTTCCCAGAAAGTTGCATGCATTCCTTCCTTTCATTGAGCATAATGACAAATATAAAGTTAATATTCAGTGGCTAACTATTTCTCATCTAATAGTTTGTGGTTTTGGTACAGAAAGCTTTTCAGAAACTCAGGTCTCAGCTCGGGCTAAAAACATCAAAAATCATGACATCCCAAATTATTAGTAGCCACTGAAGTCTGGGTCAGCGTTCACCCTTGTGCCTTCCAGTTCTCCCTATGTATCATTTTTAGTAGCGTGAAGCAACAGCAACAAGACAACAAGAAAACATGCAGTTCAGCAGATACTTAGGCAGTAAATTCTTACTACAGCTCTGAGCAAATAACAGAATCAGTAACATGATGTGTTCTTCTCCCATCTCCTACTCAGATCCAAATTCACTCTGCTAGTGAATTAGTATTTCAGTATATCAGATTCTTGCCTGGGTGTCCACACAACACAATCATCACAATCTAAACTAGAACACGCAGAAAGGCTTACAGGAGGGGTAACTCCCATCTTTATCTTCCCAGTTCCACTTGCATGCTCTTACCATGGCCTTTTATGCTTATTCCATACACGTTCATTCCATTGTGTCATAAACTAAGATGCAAATAGCCTATAAAACTCAATTAATGTTGCAGATATATATACTCCCCCCCATCCTTCAAAGTGCAAATCTCATTTTAGCTGTATCATTATGTTTAAAGAATTGCAAATGGTTAAGAATGCACATAGGGAAACGATCACTACAAAATACTCAGTTCAGTGCCACACAAGGTATTCTAGTAACTTCAGATTATCCACCCAAAAATCTAAATAACAGAAATGGATGACAAAATGCTTTGCAGGATCTATAAGAGGGTACTCACTATTATTGTTACTTCTAATACACACTTGACTAATTTCCTTGGAGAAGTACATCTACAGGAAATGTGGAATGTAAAAAGAATACAACTGCTTAAAAGATAAGAATAAAATACTGTTCCTTGTATAGGTGGAAAGCTGAGAGTTTACTATGGGAATTGTAGAGAGAATTAGATTCAAAATGTACAAATGAAGAAAAATGTTACATAGCAAAGCAGAACAATATGTACATAAAGCAAGTAATGGCTGTTATTGCCCAAGAGAGGTGACTGATACTAAATGTTAGTGGGAATGGATCTTTACTTTCTCCTGTAAATCTGTATCCCTAATTAATACAAACTAAAAGCCTAGCAGAGTCTTGAGTTTGCACTTGTAAACCATCGTGGCAACATCTTTCAGTCCCTGACAAATAAGCTTATTTTCTTTACAGCAGCTTCCATTATAAACAATAACTGCACAGATTGAGAGGCCTAATTTCATTTGGAGGTAAGACAGTTTCATGACCTTTCCTTCCAGAAGAGACAAAGCAGATGAAGCAAGGGTGAGAAGTAATAGAGGACACTGCAGCTACTTACATTTTTGTACTAGACTCTGCAACAGAATCTAGAACTCCTGTAGGAACTGAGTTTGAGGAAGCTGCAGTTTGAATCCAATCCCCCAAACTATAGACTAGTACAGAAGAGTTGGAAAGAAGGAACCCCCTCTGCCATATACACATGCAATTCTGCAATATACATGATGGGTGGAGAGAGAAAGCAGTTGGTTAAGACACATCAAGAGAAAGAGGGCTGTGCTCTCTTCCAGTTCTAGAGCTGGTTTTAAGGTGGTATCTAGTGTTTTCAGTTGTTGCATGGTTGGTTGCCACATGGATTATAGTGTTCTGAAACACAATTTTAGAAACAGGAACATAAGGCGGGATTCCTCTTACCTAATTTCAGATTATAAAAGGAGATCAGGAGAGTAACTCGTGTAAATATTTACACTTAATAAAAGAAAACATGTCCCTGTGCCTTATTTTAAGATTCTCAGTCATTTTTGTTTTCCCAGTGACTGTGAATGCAACTTTTCCCAATACATTTGTAGTAGTTAATTCTTAATCTTATCTGAGAATTCATTCAATGTTAACTACATGCACTCACTGGGAACGTCCCTAACTTTCAAATTACTTTTGCTATTTTAGTTGAGCCTGTAGCTCTTTTAGTCAGAAGGAATAAATCTGCAAGGGTTACAAATGCTGGGGGAGAAAACTATAAACTATATAGTGATGACGTTACATTCAATTTGTTAAACAAACCTGGTGTCATTTAGCAGGGCAATAATTGATCAATGAAAAACATATCAGCCAGATGTGCTAAATTACATGTTCAGGTGTTTAGTGATGGGGCAGCTGATTTTTTTTGAACACTGACTTACAAATTACGAAGCTACAGAATTGGGGTTGGATGTAATCATGATATACATAGGACAAGCACAGAAGCATCGCAAGTCTTTTGCCATGCGACCTTCTCTGAATAATGTTTAGAGACATCCTTCCCACTACCTTCCTATTAACTCTCCCAAGGAATTCTCCCATGAACTGTGAAAGAACTGGCACACTGTAATAAGAATGAAAGCCCATTAAACATCTGCAAGAACAGAGTATTTCCATGTAAGTTTATTTTTTTACAGAAAACTCAAGTTAATAAAAAAAAAAGTTGTGGGTTTTTTTTTCCTAGAATAACAGCAATAATAAAAAATGCTGGCAGGATATAAATTGTCAGATCAGAAAACAGAATTTCTCTTTTTCATAAAGGAATTCTGCATCCTCATAAACGGGTATCATTAGTTCCCTTTCTTGTTGTCTAATGGAAAACAGAAAAGTTTCTTATAACCTAGTAATTAACCTGTATGGTTTAGTTGCCGCATGTACCGTACTTGTTACTCTTAAATACTCATTACGATTTTTGCATTGGCCTAGGAAACACCCTTTCATTAACAAAACCCTGCCTCATATGTCAAGGAAAAGCACCTGTCACTTTTGCTTTTGAACTCTCTAATTTTTCTTTCCCTACTAAAATATCTGTGTGGCTGTCCTATAATGGATTTTTTAGGGATGCTGCCTGGAAAAGATATGCTCTTCATAAGTGGCCTATTCACTGCACAGTGAAATCAAGAGGAATTTTATTTTTCCCTATCAGCTTCAGACAGCTCTGGATAAGAAGTGCATTTCCAAAGCATGGTTTGGGGATATATGGAACTCCTATTGATTGTTAGGATTCATATGACTAAGACCCATATACACTGATTTGAACACTTAGGGCTGTCATTGATTTTTTTTGCAGGCTTGGTTTATAAACTGCTGTAGGGTTTCAGCACCCCATGTCAAGCCTTATGCCTTAGTATTAGCATATTTTTCTGTCCTTTGTTAAACCAAATAGATTTTTCAGGCTACCCAGCTGCTTCAAATTAAAGCTATGATTCCCTCATGGACTTTAACTTGCTATAGATTTTCTTAAAAATGTCAACAACCTCCTTTGCTCTGAAGAGATGAGCTTAGGCAAGATAACATTTGCACAGACAAAGCACCTGTATTTGCTGAACCTCAGTCCAGAATCATCTGTAAACTGCACTTAGGAAACCCCAAGTGTTTTTAGTTTGTTCTGGACAGCAGACAGAAAACATTCCATTTCCTCTCAACTGTGTAAGTATTATTGTAGTTTGAAATGAACAACAGTTTTATTTTTATTTCTTTTTTATCTGTTTCTCTAGATAATCTATGGTATGACAAAAAAGCCCCAATTTCACCTATGTTCAGTTCATTAAAAACTCTGAAATCTGGGAGATTTTGAATTAAGAATGATTGCCATATTTGAGTCTGATATTCCAGGAAAGGATCCTTATTGCACAGGTATGTTCTTCACAGAGATGCTAATAATGATGTAAACTGACAGGAGAGTAATCCCATACATGACTAACAAAGAAGCAACTTAGTCTAACAGCAGTGAATGCTGCAAAGGAAACATAGTCCATCCATCCCAAACATTACAACACTGAAAACTGTGCCACCAAGGGAAAGTTGTGTTCAATCACAGACAAATTTATATTAAATACAAAGCTACCGGTAACTGAAAAACAAATTTGGAAAAGACTATACAGGATTCCAGTGCTTCCGTAGGTTAACACATCTACCTCTCAGCAATGCCAAAAAATAGGTCTGCATGAATAATTGATTTTTTAGTTTGGTGGCCAAATCTACAAATCACATGAAAGGTACCACTTTTAAAAAAAGTACTTATGTAAGAATAGTTGAATTTTGTTTAAAACTGTAAATATCTTCAGACTGGATTAAACATTTTTTTCTATGATAAATGACACAGCCATGAACATTATTAGCCAACCAGAAGCAAAATATATCCCAAAGCCATGCATTCAGCTTTAATTAACACCTTTATGATAACCTTATATGACTTCATCTCACAATCAGTGCAGCTGGTATTATGGATTTGATTTTATTTTTTTAGCTTTTTGTTACTAAGGTCATCATTTAGCTTTGCTTTAAAATACATATTTGGCAAAGCTGAAATCTGGATTGCTTTTGGTATCTGCTGGAGATGGAAGCAAAATCCTTACAAAATGCTGAAGTGTATCACTGATAACATTGACAAACACGATTTATGTATAAAGATATTCTAAGCATAACAGGGTGGACAAAACACATGTCATGGAGTGTTTTCAGTTTCTTAAAAAAGTATACAAAAATTAAAAAAAGGAAGATTATGAAAAGAATAAGTGTCAAAAGCAGTGATTTTAGCCTTCTATTATTTTCCTTGTATTCATTCATTTTTCATCAAGCCACTATACATAATGTAAACTCCAACAAGTATATGTTTATTCCAAACGTTTGTGGGTTTTTTCAAGTTTCACTGAGATTTGCAAAAAAATGACTTAAAGCATCAATTCAAAGTAAATTGGGTATCAAAACCTGAATGATACTACCGGTACAAATTGGGGGAAAAGGGTCCTATTTTACTTTAGGGGATCACTGATGAAAAACGTAACTGTATGAACTTTTATAACATTGATGCAAGCACCTAGCATTTTTGTGTTATACTTCACAATTAGAAAATACATTATATTGATTGAATGCAGATAATCAAACTCCTCTCCCATTCAAAAAAAAAAAATTCTGGTTCAGAAGCCAGCTAGTATTTGCAATCTGTTCTTAAGACTTATATATAAAGATGCTATTTTGGCAAGTGGAACATTTACAGAACATAATTTCTTAATATCCTATAAGAAATTAGTACTTTAAGGATTTTTTTAACAACCACAACATTTAAAATTGGAGAGAGAAAGCAATCTCTGCATCTAAATGTTGTAAATAAGAGCCCTAGCCATAAAATAATTTTGTCCTAGACTCAAAATCCACTTGTACTGAGATGCTCAAAAGCCACTGGCACTAATTGAACCCAAAATACAATTATCATAATTTGGCTAAAAATAAAAATAAATAAATAACTTGGATGCTGAATTAATTTACAGTATTTTACACCACAGTTGGAAAATTGTGTGATGGTTTCTGGCATAGCATCGCTGGAAATAAATCAAAAGATAAAAGAATTCTGGAGAAAACAAGTCTAACTGGGTAGCTATAGAGCAGAAAGCTGGAGTTCTACAACACATGAAAATGGCTGCCTTCCAGTCTTCAAAGCCCTTGATCTTCCATGCATTATGTAAAGTTGACCCCCAGAAACAGAGAAAGACAACCATAAACTTTGACTAACATTGCTATCAAGACATTTCATTCAGATGATCTTATAATTTTCTACCTGGGAAAATAGATGAGGTTAATGAAAATCTTTTACTGACTTCAGTGGTTCACGATCATGCAACTGTCAAAACCATTTAGCTACAACATATAATGTAGCTGGCCAATGACAAAAATACAGACCATATTGTTACAACAGGTTGAATGCAGTAACAAGAAGAAGCAAGGCTTGATTTTTTGTTGGGTGTTTTTTGTTTTCATTTTTCTATTTAACTTTTGCAACCATTTAGAAATTGTTTCTCTGATAAGCATTTTTTTCACATTTGTATCTGCCAGCTGGATGAGTCCACTGCTACCAAATTAGCAAATTAAGGTTGCCTTTGGAAGAACCCCCTGCTCCCAGTCTATTTCTATGAGTTAGAAGTATCCCCAGAAGATACTGATAGCTATTAATTTGTAATTTTAAGGTAGAATGACCGTTACTTCAAGTAACAGAAGCAGAATTGGCAAATTATTATCTATCATAAATACAGTAACCTTGGAAAGTTGTAGAGCCATAAAACACACATCACAAAGACAACTCCCTGGATGAAAAAGGACCTGGTATTAATGAGCAGCAGAGTGCCATCACTCTTCCTGATAGATGGACATAGATTAATCTGCTATTCAGTGGTTCATAGCAAATCATGGAATGTCTACCTTTCTTTACACTGAAAATGCTACTCCCTTTACTTGTCAGGTTTTTCTCTTCAACACAGATTAATCTCTTCCTTCCTGTGGTGGTAAACTCAGTCTGTCTTTGCTGAACTCTAATAACTACCTCCTAATTTTATTCTACTGTATTTTGTGCTAAAAATTTTCACCAAATGGGATATTGGTAGATTGTTCTGCCATTTATTTTAAATAGATTAAGTTAAGAAACCAAGCGTCTTACTGTATTTTGATAAGAAGCAATGACAATTGCATTTTTTAAATAATTCTCATATAGCCTTTTTTAAAAAATATCTTCTGTTTATTTAACTATTCAACTTACATCTTCTATGTATCATGTCAATCAGATCCTGAATACAAGTTTTAAAAGTAACCACAAAAAAGCTTATACCTTACATTTAAGTCCTGGAATACAACTGAAGCTTTCAAACTGCCCTTTATCAGTTCTATATTGACTTCTGTACAATACTGCCAATTTGGAGTTGAATCTGAATTTGAATTTCTCCAGAGGATTCATTGATTTTCCACTGGCAATTAAGCCTGGAGCCCTGAGATGCTTCCACATTATTTCATTGTCATATAACTTTTCTAAAAATTAAATTTCAATTAGCCAAGTTTGATTTTACTTATTTTATTCTTATGTTTATTTCTAGCTACTTAGCCCTCCACTTTTACTGGCCATTCTAAATTATATGCATGCGCACAACTATTTTGAATAGTTTTTTCATAAAACTGTGTAAACACTAATGAACTACCCTTGCCAAGGTGCAAGACAAAATTAAAGTAATGTTTTATTGCAGCAGTTGTTGTCTACTGACACCCAGCTATTTTTTTTGCATGGTTCCTTCCCTACTGCAAACTTAATTCTGAGAACGTTCATATATTAAGCAAGTTTCATGTATCTACTTAATGCAATACTGATCTGTCTGCATCTTAAAAATGATTTGTGCCTAAACAATACAATCATTTCGGAAGATGTATATTTTCATACCTAAAAATGGAGTAACACCTTAGCAAACAATGACATTTATTGCAACTTACAGCCTGGGTATGAAAACACATGGTCCAAATTGAGGATTAAGTTTCCTTCAAAACTTGTAGAGTTTTTGCTTTGGTTTTTTTTTTTTCCAAATAAAAATTGGCTTTTAAACAAGTGATTTTTTTTTTTAATGGGAAAGATCTCTCTCTCCCAAATAGACTTTAATATATAAAGAAAGTAGTTCAAAAACTAAACAGTCCTAAGTCTGAGGTGACAAATCCATCCAAAAAAGAAGAAAAGGAAGGTGGAGAGGGGAATTATTAAAATATTGCAGAAATCAATTTTCTATACTGGCTTCCCAGTTTGTTAGTCAACATACTGAAGGATTTTCTTATTTTTCCTATTTTCCCTTTAATTTCAAAGGTAAAGTAGAGTTTCTGTGACAATCTGGATGTTGAATAATCATCTTGTGTCATTGCTCTTCCACTATTATTTTTTTTCCTGATTGGCCTACTTTAGGCATTTCTGAGAAAGATCATCTTCTCCATATAAAGTTCTACCATGCCTGATAATTGTGTCTTTTTTATAACTTTAACTCTTCCATTTTATATCATGGAAAACTATGATAACAATACTATTGTATAATTTAAGCGTAAAACATAATCAAATTACATTAAAAGGAAAGAAAGTGGTTTGTACTTTAACAGTCCTTGTGAGTATTTAAAATCAGAAATGTCCAACTTAAGTTGAGAGACCTGTGAACCTTCAATATCAGCAAAATTGAACAGTATTTATGGTACTTAAGAATGTTTAAAGTACTGATCTGACATTCAGAATCCATGGTTCTGTCACAGACTTCTTGCATAGCATCTTAATATCACTGCTTCTTCTCTCCAACAGTAAATGTAGCACTATTAGATGTCACATTCACAAAACAAAAATTATGGCCTTTTTCAAATGTTTATTTGACTTTAATCAAGCCCAGAATAATTTGGTGTTTGTTATATGAATACCTGAGGTGTTAAGTCTCAATATCATGCTTATATATTGACATGATAGTGTATGCTCACTTAAGTCATTTAATGCTGTTGAATTGTCAAAATCACAGAATCACAGAATCGTATAGGTTGGAAAAGACCTTTAAGATCATCGAGTCCAACCGTAAACCTAACACTACCAAGACCACCACTACACCATGTCCCTAAGCACCTCATCCAAACGTCTTTTAATACTTCCAGGGATGGCAACTCAACCATTTCCCTGGGCAGCCTGTTCCAATGCTTGATAACCCTTTCAGTGAAGAAAAATTTCCTAATATCCAGTCTAAACCTCCCCTGGCACAACTTGAGGCCATTTCCTCTCGTCCTATGGCTTGTTACTTGGAAGAAGAGACCGACCCCCACCTCTCTACAACCTCCTTTCAGGTAGTTGTAGAGAGCAATAAGGTCTCCCCTCAGCCTCCTTTTCTCCAGGCTAAACAATCCCAGCTCCCTCAGACACTCCTCATAAGACTTATGCTCTAGACCCTTCACCAGCTTCATTGCCCTTCTCTGGACACGCTCCAGCACCTCAATGTCTCTCTTGTAGTGAGGGGCCCAAAACGAAACACAGTATTCGAGGTGCGGCCTCACTAGTGCTGAGTACAGGGGCACAGTCACTTCCCTACTCCTGATGCCACACTATTCCTCATACAAGCCAGGATGCCATTGGCTTTCTTGGCCACCTGGGCACACTGCTGGCTCATATTCAGCCAGCTGTTGACCAACACCCCCAGGTCCTTCTCAGCTGGGCAGCTTTCCAGCCACTCTTCCCCAAGCCTGTAGCGTTGCATGGGGTTGCTGTGGCCCAAGTGCAGGACCTGGCACCTAGCCTTGTTAAACCCCATACAATTGGCTCCAGCCCATTGATCCAGCCTGTCCAGGTCCCTCTGCAGAGCCTTCCTACCCTCAAGCAGATCAACACTCCCGCCCAACGTGGTGTCATCTGCAAACTTACTGAGGGTGCACTCGATCCCTTTGTCCAGATCATTGATAAAGATATTAAACAGGACTGGCCTCAACACAGAGCCCTGGGGAACACCACTTGTGACTGGCTGCCAACTGGAGTAAACTCCATTCACCACCACTCTTTGGGCCCGGCCATCCAGCCAGTTCTTTACCCAGCGAAGAGTACACCCGTCCAAGCCATGAGCAGCCAGTTTCTCCAGGAGAAAAATGAGGACCTAAAAAAGCATTTATATAGAATTCTGTTCCTACAGTAGAGTTAATTTGGACAAAAGAGGCAGAAGTGCACTAGAGGTTTTTTGAAGACTATTTGGGAGAAGCAGGGAAAAAGGTGGAATAATAGAAAAGCAAGTGATAATGATTACCTATTCTGTCTAATGATAATGGTTACCTATTCTATTAATTGTACAATGAATACTTTGTATGATTTGAAAGCACATGGTAGAAAACTACAGAGTTTAAAGAATTATAAGCATTAATACTTTCTACTTTACTTTATGCTTACCAAGCCAAAAGAGGTCAGTTGTTTTGGGTTTTTTTTTTCCTGGCAAATACTAAAACATAAGAAAATGCCACAAGAAGGGGGGGAAATCTGTTAATTTTCAACTGTTAAATAAAAATAAGATTTAAAACTTATTTAATTAAAAAAGGAAAATCTGTCAAAAACATTCTGCATTAAAATAATCTCCCATGTCCAATTACAATATTAGGGTGCATTTAGTTATGTGATGCTATGAGTTCCATACCGTTTCTATAAGACCCTTAGAGCCTTATAATGCTTTTCACATTATAGTCCTATGCATAAAATTCTGATAAGCATTTCTTTCCTGAGTAGCTCTAGAGCAAGCCAGAGTGAAAAACTTTTTAAAGCTGTATTACCACCTGTCAGAAAAGCTCTACCAAACTTTTATTGTTTCCTGTTCTTGTTATTCAAATCATTATAGAATCATAGAATCATAGAATGGTTTGGGTTGGAAGGGACCTTAAAGATCATCTAGTTCCAACCCCCCTGCCATGGGCAGGGACACCTTCCACTAGACCAGGTTGCTCAAAGCCTCATCCAATCTGGCCTTGAACACTTCCAGGGATGGGGCATCCACAACTTCTCTGGGCAACCTGTTCCAGTGCCTCACCACCCTCATAGTGAAGAATTTCTTCCTTATATCTAATCTAAATTGTCCCTCTTTCAGTTTAAAGCCATTACCCCTTGTTCTATCGCAACAGGCCTTGCTAAAAAGTCTCTCTCCATCTTTCTTAGAAGCCCCCTTTATATGTTGAAAGGCTGTAATAAGGTCTCCCTGGAGCCTTCTCTTCTCCAGGCTGAACAACCCCAACTCTCTCAGCCTTTCCACATAGGAGAGGTGTTCCAGCCCTCAGATCATTTTTGTGGCCCTCCTCTGGACCTGCTCCAATAGCTCCATGTCCTTCTTGTGCTGAGGGCTCCAGAGCTTCTTTTGATGCAGCCCAGGATACGGTTGGCATTCTGGGCTGCGAGCACACATTGTCGGCTCATGTCCAGCTTTTTGTCCACCAGTACCCCCAAGTCCTTCTCCACAGGGCTGCTCTCAATCCATTCTCCACCCAGCCTGTATTTGTGCTTGAGATTGCCCCAACCCACGTGCAGGACCTTGCACTTGGCCTTGTTGAACTTCATGAGGTTCCCATGGGCCCACCTCTCAAGCCTGTCAAGGTCCCTCTGGATGGCATCCCATCCCTCAGGTGCACTAACCGCACCACACAGCTTGGTGTCATCTGCAGACTTGCTGAGGGTGCACTCAATCCCACTGTCCATGTCGCCGACAAAGATGTTAAACAGCACCGGTCCCAATACCAACCCCTGAGGAACGCCACTCATCATTGGTCTCCACTTGGACATCGAGCTGTTGACCGCAACTCTTTGAGTGTGACCATCCAGCCAATTCCTTATCCGCCGAGTGGTCCATCCGTCAAATCCATGTCTCTCCAATTTAGAGACAAGGATGTCGTGCGGGACAGTGTCAAATGCTTTGCACAAGTCCAGGTAGATGACGTCATTTGCTCTTCCCTTATCCACCAACACTGTAACCCCATTGTAGAAGGCCATCAAATTTGTCAGGCATGATTTGCCCTTAGTGAAGCCATGTTGGCTGTCACCAATCACCTCCTTATTTTCCACGTGCCTTAGCATAGTTTCCAGGAGGATCTGCTCCATGATCTTGCTGGGCACAGAGGTGAGGCTGACTGGCCTGTAGTGCCCTGGGTCTTCCTTTTTTCCCTTTTTAAAAATGGGGGTTGTGTTTCCCCTTTTCCAGTCAGTGGGAACTTCACCGGACTGCCACAACTTCTCAAATATGATGGATAGTGGCTTAGCAACTTCATCCACCAGTTCCCTCAGGACCCGCGGATGCATCTCATCAGGTCCCATGGACTTGTGCACCTTCAGGTTCTTTAGATGGTCTCGAACCTGATCTTCTCCTACAGTGGGCGGTTCTTCATTCTCCCAGTCCCTGCCTTTGCCTTTTGCGACTTGGGCGGTATGGCTTGAGCACTTGCCGGTGAAGACTGAGGCAAAAAAGTCATTGAGTACCTCAGCCTTCTCCATATCCTGGGTAACCAGGTCTCCTGTTTCCTTCCAGAGAAGGCCCACATCTTTCCTAGTCTTCCTTTTATCACCAACATACCTATAGAAACTTTTCTTGTTGCCCTTGATGTCCCTGGCCAGATTTAATTTTATCAGGGCTTTAGCTTTCCTAATGTGATCCCCAGCTGCTTGGACAATTTCTCTGTATTCCTCCCAGGCTACCTGTCCTTGCTTCCACCCTCTGTAGGCTTCCTTTTTGTGTTTGAGTTTGTCCAGGAGCTCCTTGTTCATCCATGCAGGCCTCCTGATGTTTTTGCCTGACTTCCTCTTTGTTGGGATGCATAGCTCCTGAGCTTGGAGGAGGTGATCCTTGAATATTAACCAGCTTTCTTGGGCCCCTCTTCCCTCCAGGGCTTTATCCCATTGTACTCTACCTAGCAGATCCCTGAAAAAGCCAAAGTTTGCTCTCCTGTATGTATTTATGAATGTATGTATTATATTCAGTTTGATGGACTCCCCGCATGTTCATTTTAAGCATTTCAATGAGTAATTTCTCCCAGCACCACAACAGAAATACCTGTTAAAATATTTATATAACTTTACTACCTTAGTGACAGAGGCAAGATTCTTACTGTAAATGTTAATACAACAGCAGATTTAACAGACGAGTGTTTCACTTCCATGGAGTCTTGTAATGCTTTCTTACAATGGGTTAGAACAACTTACTGTTTTATTTATAATCTGAAGTAAAATATGCTTCACACTGATAGCACAATTAGAGTTCTAACAGACAAAGGTTCTTTCCAGTATTTTAAACCCTAGAAACAATCCTTTTCTAGGCTTTATTGCCAAAGCTCATGAATGGACTATTCTTTGCTCACATGGGTAACAATCCTGCTAAGGATCACAAAATTCTGACTGTAGTACTAAAGCACTCCTGACATCAACCACTGGAGCAGCAAATAACCTCAAATTTGCCAAACCCTCTAGACCTGCAAACTTTTTCAGGAATCGCTTTGTCACCTATATGCTTGTGGATGACAAATAATAATTTGGAAATGCACTGTATTTTTGCTTAGAATAGCAGTAGCTGAGAGTCAAGGATTTCAGAAGTCCCTGCCATCCAATACTGCAGCCTTATAAATATCAGTGAATGTAAGAGAAATCAGCCTGTCTTTTTCTCCAAAAAAAGTAGTCTCAAATATTGATCCTCTGCTTTGCTTTTTTTTTATATTACAGAAAGTTTAGCTGTCTCTCTCCCCTCCTCCTCACCTCTCTTAACAAGAATCCCTTGTCAAAACCTGCATCAAGATACAAGAAGATATGAGGCTACTGTCTAGCCAGTCAGTCCCTAGCATGTCTTAAGGCATGGGGCTACTTCTCTCCCCAGCACAGGACTTAGCATTTGTTGAAATTCCTAAGTTTGCTGTCAGCCCCTTCCTCCAGTTTGTTGAATTCCCTCTGACCAGCAGCCCTGAGGAATATTACTCACAGCTGACAGCCAGTTAGACTTTCAATCAGTGACACCTGCCCTTTAAGCCCAAGAGTCTGGCAGTTAAGCCTGGCAGTTTTTCGCCCACCTCCTAATTCACCAATGAAGTCTACATCTCCTCACTCTGACTGGAAAAATACTGTGTCAGACTGTCAGAAGCCTTGCTAGTATCAAGGTAAGCCACTTTCTCTGCCTTCCTCTTGTCCACAGAGCTAGTCACTTCAAAATAAAAAGGAAATCAAGTTGGTCTAGCATAATTTAAACTTGGCAAATCCATGCTGGCTGTTCTCAGTCACTTTCCTGTCCTTCATGTGCCTGGAAACTTGTTCCCAGGGACAGAGAGGACACTGACCAACCTCTAGTTCCCTGAATCATTCTTTGCCTTTTTGGGATATGGCTGAAACATTTGCCTTTTTCTATCACCAGGGTTACCTTAACTCTTCAAATGACACAGAACAGTCTCACAATGCAGCTGTTTCAACCTAATCTATAAGGTTGAAAGCAGCACCTTCAACCAATTCTATCTGGTCTCAAGAACTTCAGTATATCCAAGTTAACTAAGTCATCCCTTACTTGATTCTCCTCTACTGTGAGTAGTATCTCTTTCCTCCAAAATTTGCAAATATACAAAGAGACCAGGGAGGCCCAACAGCAGACCTGGTCTAAATAAAGACTTAGTCAAAGAAGTCACTGAGTACCTAAACCATGTAATTTACATGTAGAAGCCCTTTTATTTTTGTCCTCCATACCCTTGTGCCATGTCAACTTCCAAGTAGCTTTGATCTTCCTTAATTCCATCCCAACATGTCTGGGTGACACTTTGTTGTGGTTTAGCCGCAGTCGGCAATTAAAGTACCACACAGCCGCTCGCTCACCTTCCCCCCTCCCGGTGGGGAGGGGGAGAGAATCTGAAGAGCAAAAGTAAGAAAACACATGGGTTGAAATAAGAACAGTTTAATACTTGGAACAACAACAACAAAATAATAATAATAAATTGTAATGAGAAGGAAAACAACAAAAGAGCGAGAGAGGAACAAAACCCAAGGGAGGGAAAAAAAAGGGATACAACCGCTCACCACCTGCTGACCAATGCCCAGCCAGTCCCCAAACAGCAATCGCTACCCGCCTGCCAACTCCCCTCAGTTTATATACTGAGCATGATGTCATATGGTATGGAATAGCCATTTGGCCAGTTTGGATCAACTATCTTGGCTGTGCCCCCTCCCAATTTCTTGTGCACCTGGCAGAGCATGGGAAGCTGAAAAGTCCTTGACTAGTGTAAACACCACTTAGCAACAACAAAAACATCAGCGTGTTATCAACATGATTCTCATACTAAAATCCAAAACACAGCACTATTCCAGCTACTAGGAAGAAAAGTAACTCTATCCCAGCCAAAACCAGGACAGTAGCCACCCCTTATTCTCTACCATCTACATCATGCCCAGGTTCTACCCTTTCCAATACATTCCAATTAATCACCACCACTTTCCCTGTCTTTTCATATATACACACAGATATCATTCCCTTGGTCTATGGGCCATCCTTCTAAAATGTCACTTGAGTTCATTTAGTCCATGGCATTGGGTTCCATCTGTCATAACAGTCCTTCAGGGCAGGAGAGATGCTGTGTGGTGTTGGATTGTTGCATGCTGAAGCCAGTTCTGGTTCCATCACCACTGCACTTTGCTTGGTTTCATCAAAGTTCATTCTTCACTAATCTGGGTGATTCTCAATGAAATACCATTGATATGGCATATAGCAACCATAGAAGTGATGACATACAGTATTATATAGCAATTAACATCATACCATTCAGTTCATTGGCTATTCTCACCCAAAATCAAATCCCCTTGAGGTACACATCGGACTTGCCCATCCTTTCGCATTACCCACCAAGTGCACCCGGGTCCTTGAGCAAAAGCAATCCCACGAATGGGCTTGCCTTTGCCTGAGGCAGGAGTAACCCAGACTGTCTTCCCCAGCATGTTTTTTATGTGTACTACAGGAACCTTATCCCCTTCTACAGTGCGTAAAAGTTTTGATTGGGCAGGGCCAGATCGATTGACAGATCCCCTAGTGTTGACTAACCAGGTGGCCTTTGCTAAATGTGTATCCCAATGTTTGAATGTCCCATCACCCCTTGCTCTCAGTGTAGTCTTTAACAGTCCATTGTATCATTCAATCTTCCCAGAGGCTGGTGCATGATAGGGGATGTGATATACCCACTCAATGCCATGCTCTTTGGCCCAGGTGTCTATGAGGTTGTTTAGAAAAAGAGCCCCATTTTCTGATTCAGTTCTCTCTGGTGTTCCATGTCGCAATAGGACTTGCTTTTCAAGGCCTAGGATAGTGTTCTGGCTGGTGGCATGGGGCACAGGATATGTTTCCAGCCATCCGGTGGTTGCTTCCACCATTGTAAGCACATGGCGCTTGCCTTGGCGGGTTTGTGGAAGCGTGATAGAATCGATCTGCCAGGCCTCCCCATATTTATATTTCAGCCATTGCCCTCCATATCACAGAAGCTTTAACCGCTTGGCTTGTTTGATTGCAGTGCATGTTTCACATTCATGGATAACCTGTGCAATAGTATCCATGGTTAAGTCCACCCCTCGATCACGAGGCCATCTCTATGTTGCATCACTTCCTTGATGGCCTGAGGTGTCATGGGCCCACCCAGCTATAAATAATTCACCCTTATGTTGCCAATCCAGATCCACCTGAGCCAATTCAATCTTAGCAGCCTGATCCACCTGCTGGTTGTTTTGATGTTCCTCAGTGGCCTGACTCTTGGGTACATGAGCATCTACGTGACGTACTTTTACAGCCAGGTTCTCTACCCGGGCAGCAATGTTTTGCCACAATGCTGCAGCCCAGATGGGTTTGCCTCTGCGCTGCCAGTTGCCCTGCTTCCATTGCTGTAACCACCCCCACAGGGCATTTGCCACCATCCATGAGTCAGTATAGAGATAGAGCACTGGCCACTTTTCTCATTCAGCAATGTCTAAAGCCAGCTGAATGGCCTTCGCTTCTGCAAATTGGCTCGATTCACCTTCTCCTTCAGCAGTTTCTACAACTTGTCATATAGGACTCCATACAGCAGCTTTCCACCTCCGATGCTTTCCTACAATTTGACAGGACCCATCAGTGAACAGGGCATACTGCTTCTCATTTTCTGGTAGTTGATTGTACAGTGGGGCCTCCTCAGCACGTGTCACCTCCTCCTCTCGTGATATTCCGAAATCTTTGCCTTCTGGCCAGTCCATAATTACTTCCAAGATCCCTGGGAGATTGTGGATTGCGTGTCCAGACAAGGGCAACGAAGCTGGTGAAGGGTCTAGAGCACAAGTCTTATGAGGAGAAGCTGAGGGAACTGGGGTTGTTTAGCCTGGAGAAAAGGAGGCTGAGGGGAGACCTTATTGCTCTCTACAACTACCTGAAAGGAGGCTGTAGAGAGGTGGGTGTCAGTCTCTTCTCCCAGGTCAGAAGTGACAGGACAAGAGGAAATGGCCTCAAGTTGCGCCAGGGGAGGTTTAGACTGGATATTAGGAAATTTTACTTCACTGAAGGAGTTATCAAGCACTGGAACAGGCTGACCAGGGAAGTGCTTGAGTCACCATCCCTGGAAGTATTTAAAAGACGTTTGGATGAGGTGCTTAGGGACATGGTATAGTGGTGGTCTTGGTAGTGTTAGGTTTACGGTTGGACGTGATGATCGTAAAGGTCTTTTCCAACCTATACAGTTCTGTGATTCTGGGGTTTCCTTTTTGAGCCTGTTGTGTGATCAGTGCAACCCACTTACTCCATGTAGCATCAGTTGCATGATGTGTAGAGGGGACCCTCCCTTTGAACATCCAGCCCAGCACCGGCAGCTGGGGTGCCAGGAGGAGCTGTGCTTCAGTACCAACCACTTCCAAAGCAGCTCGAACCCCTTCATATGCTGCCAGTGTCTCTTTTACAGATGGAGTATAGCAGGCCTTGGATCCTCTGTATCCCCGATTCCAAAACCCTAGGGGTCGACCTCAAGCGTCCCCTGGTGCTTTCTGCCAGAGGCTCCAGGTAGGGCCATTCTCCCCGGCTGTGGTGTAGAGCACATTTTTTACATCTTGCCCTGCCTGAACTGGCCCAAGGGCTACTGCATGAACTATCTCCCATTTAATTTGTTCAAAGGCTTGTCATTGCTCAGGGCCCCATTTAAAATTGTTCTTCTTCTGGGTCAGTTGATAAGAGACGGCTTACAGTCAGACTGTCATTTGGGATATGCATTCTCCAAAAACCCACAACGCCTAAGAAAGCTTGTGTTTCCTTTTTGCTAGTTGGTGGAGACATGGCTGTTATTTTGTTAATCACATCCATTGGGATCTGACGACATCCATCTTGCCATTTTATTCCTAAAAACTGGATCTCCTGTGCAGGTCCCTTGACCTTACTTTGTTTTATGGCAAAGCCGGCTTTCAGGAGGATCTGGACTATTTTCTTCCCTTTCTCAAAAACTTCTTCTGCTGTATTGCCCCACACGATGATGTCACCAATGTATTGCAGATGTTCTGGAGCTTCACCCTGTTCCAGTGCCATCTGGATCAGTCCATGGCAAATGGTAGGTCTGTGTTTCCACCCCTGGGGCAATCGATTCCAGGTGTACTGAACAACCCTCCAAGTGAAAGCAAACTGTGGCCTGCACTCTGCTGCTAAAGGGATTGAGAAGAATGCATTAGCGATATCATTTGTAGCATACCATTTGGCTGCTTTTGACTCCAGTTCGTATTGAAGTTCCAGCATGTCCGGCACGGCAGCACTCAGGGGCGGCATGACTTCATTCAGGCCACGATAGTCTACTGTTAGTCTCCACTCTCCATTAGACTTTTGCACTGGCCATATAGGACTGTTAAAAGGTGAACGAGTCTTACTGATCACTCCTTGGCTCTCCCGTCAACGAATCAGTTTATGGATGGGAATCAGGGAGTCTCGGTTGGTGCGATATTGCCTCCGGTGCACTGTTGTGGTAGCAATTGGCACCTGTTGTTCTTCGACCCTCAGCAACCCCACAACAGAAGGGTTCTCTGAGAGACCAGGCAAGGTAGACAGCTGTTTAATTTCCTCCGTCTCCAAGGCAGCTATACCAAAAGCCCACCGGTACCCTTTTGGGTCCTTGAAATACCCTCTCCTGAGGTAGTCTATGCCAAGGATGCACGGAGCCTCTGGGCCAGTCACAATGGGGTGCTTTTGCCACTCATTCCCAGTTAGGCTCACTTCGGCCTCCAATACAGTCAGTTGTTGGGATCCCCCTGTCACTCCACAAATACAGATGGGTTCTGCTCCTATATATCTTGATGGCATTAGGGTACACTGTGCAGCAGTGTCTACAAGAGCCTTATATTCCTGTGGGTCTGATGTGCCAGGCCATCGAATCCACACAGTCCAGTAAACCCGGTTGTCCCTTTCCTCCACCTGGCTGGAGGCAGGGTCCCTCTAGTCCTGGTCATAGTATTCGTTACCCATTTCTTGTACATACGAGTCAGGAGTTTCTTCATTATAATCAAGAGTAAGATCAGCCCTTTTACTCTGTATGGGTAAGTGTCCACTGGAAACTGGAGCAGCAATTTTCCTGGAAGGATAATTCCTGGGGCAAAGAGATACTTTCTATATATTCCCAGAGATGGCTAGCTGCTTCATCCACTATTAGACCCTCTCCATCTTTCCAGGTCAGTATTGCCAATGAGTTGGCACACGACGATGGTGCATTCCGTACCAACTTGCACCACATGGGTCATGTGCACTGGGCCTCATCTGGATCCTTGGGTAACCGCTCATCGCCCAGGTCACCATAAATCACCTCCAGCACATCTAATGCCCTCAGGTGCTGGATACCTCTCTCCATGGTGGTCTGTTTGCCTGGGGCGATATATAACATCTTCCTTGAAGGGATATCTTTCCTGCATAGCTGACAGGAGTCGCCTCCAGATGCTGAGGGCTGGTGTGTCTTTTCCAATCACTTTGTCAATGCCTCCTTCCCTAGAAAGGGATCCCAGCTGTTTGGCTTCCTTACCCTCTCATTCCAGGCTACTGGCCCCACTATCCCAGCATCGGAGCAGCCAGGTGACAATGTGCTCGCCTGGACGACAGCTGAAATCTTTTTGCATATCTCACAGCTCACTCAGGGATAGGGATCGGGTCGTTTCTGTCTCATCCACAAGTTGTTCCTCTTCCTCTCCTTGTGATCGCCCTGCTCTTTTGTGTTCCCTTTCTAAACGAGCTGACTTTCGCTTCCAGGATTTCTTCTTGTCTATAGGCGCAACTGATACTGACACGGGTTGGTTCCCTGGTTGAACCGCAGTGCCTGACACAGTGGGGCTGGAGTAGCTGCAGTGCCTGTCGCAGTGGGGGCTGGAGTAGCCGCAGTGCCTGTCGCAGGGGGGGATGGAGTAGCCACAGTGCCAGTCGTAGTGGGGGCTGGAGTAGCCACGGTGCTTGTCGCAGGGGGGCTGGAGTAGCCACGGTGCCTGTCGTTCTGTCATCAGATCCTTGAGGGTTCTGAATAGTGTTGAACAGGTCTCGGTAGGCATCGGCCAGGCCCCAGCACGTTGCAGTGATTTGTATCTTCTTAGAATTGTCAGGGTGATGACATACTTTTTCCACATATTCTACTCATTTTTCAGGATTCTGCACTTGTTCAGGGATGATGTTCCAAAACACTGGAGGTGCCCAATAACTTAGGCATTTGCCCATGCTATTCCACAAACCCTGCCACTCATAACTATCCAGCCTTGGGGCAGATCTCTGGATGATATTCTTAAATTGTTTACTAATCTTAGACAAAACTGAAACAATATTCCCAAGCAATATCAGTAGATGTATCTTCACTACCCAAGGATGGTCAAGACACTGAAAAGTTGTTGCAACAAAGGAGGAAACATTGTGGAAGAAAGTAGCGAAGGTGCCATTTTGTATTTCCTCTACAAAAATCCTGTCAGAAGAGAAAGTATAATTGCTATATGTCTCTATGAGGTGGTACCCAACATATAGTAATGTTTTCAGTACGACACTTAAATACCAAATTAAACCCAAGGTCACTGTTTTACAGAATCACAGAATCACAGAATCGTATAGGTTGGAAAAGACCTTTAAGATCATCGAGTCCAACCGTAAACCTAACACTACCAAGACCACCACTACACCATGTCCCTAAGCACCTCATCCAAACATCCTTTAAATACCTCCAGGGATGGCAACTCAACCACTTCCCTGGGCAGCCTGTTCCAATGCTTGATAACCCTTTCAGTGAAGAAAAATTTCCTAATATCCAGTCTAAACCTCCCCTGGCACAACTTGAGGCCATTTCCTCTTGTCCTATCACTTGTTACTTGGAAGAAGAGACCGACCCCCACCTCTCTACAACCTCCTTTCAGGTAGTTGTAGAGAGCAATAAGGTCTCCCCTCAGCCTCCTTTTCTCCAGGCTAAACAATCCCAGCTCCCTCAGCCGCTCCTCATAAGACTTCTGCTCCAGACCCTTCACCAGCTTCGTTGCCCTTCTCTGGACACGCTCCAGCACCTCAATGTCCCTCTTGTAGTGGGGGGCCCAAAACTGAACACAGTATTCGAGGTGTGGCCTCACCAGTGCCGAGTACAGGGGCACGATCACTTCCCTAGTCCTGCTGGCCACGCTATTTTTGATACAAGCCAGGATGCCATTGGCTTTCTTGGCCACCTGGGCACACTGCTGGCTCATATTCAGGCGGCTGTCAACCAACACCCCCAGGTCCTTTTCTGCCTGGCAGCTTTCCAGCCACTCTTCCCCAAGCCTGTAGCGTTGCATGGGGTTGCTGTGGCCCAAGTGCAGGACCTTGCACTTGGCCTTGTTAAACCTCATACAATTGACCTCGGCCCATCGATCCAGCCTGTCCAGGTCCCTCTGCAGAGCCTTCCTACCCTCCAGCAGATCAACACTCCCACCCAACTTGGTGTCATCTGCAAACTTACTGAGGGTGCACTCGATCCCTTCGTCCAGATCATTGATAAAGATGTTAAACAGAACTGGCCCCAATACAGAGCCCTGGGGAACACCGCTTGTGACCGGCTGCCAACCGGAGTAAACTCCATTCACCACCACTCTATGGGCCCTGCCGTCCAGCCAGTTCTTTACCCAGTGAAGAGTACACCCGTCCAAGCCATGAGCAGCCAGTTTCTCCAGGAGAATGCTGTGGGAAACCGTGTCAAAGGCTTTACTGAAGTCTAGATAGACAACATCCAGAGCCTTCCCCTCATCCACTAGGCGGGTCACCTTGTCATAGAAAGAGATCAGGTTGGTCAAGCAGGACCTGCCTTTCCTGAACCCATGCTGGCTGGGCTTGATCCCTTGGTTATTCTCTACATGCCATGTGATAGCACTCAGGATGATCTGCTCCATCAGGTTCCCTGGCACCGAGGTCAGGCTGACAGGCCTGTAGTTCCCCGGGTCCTCCTTCCGGCCCTTCTTGAAGATGGGTGTCACGTTCGCTAATCTCCAGTCAGCAGGGACCTCCCCAGTTAGCCAGGACTGCTGGTAAATGATGGAAAGGGGCTTGGTGAGCACTTCTGCCAGTTCCTTCAGTACTCTCGGGTGGATCTCATCAGGCCCCATAGACTTGTGAGTGTTTTCATAACAAATCTCGCAGGCAAAACATCGCTAATCACTGCAGAGCATAGTAAACTGCAAAAACCAACACCGATTTTTAACACGTACAGCAAAAACATGAGCATGGTGCAGATACCATACCATACCATGGTGGAGATTTACCTGATAAACCAATACCGAGAACAGATTAATCAATATCGTGGCCCACAACTACTAACAGATCTAAATTCCTTAATACGCTCTGCTTAATCTGTTATTATCTCAAACCCTTCGAGCCACACCTTAGGCTCCAAAAAGGACTGTTGTGGTTTAGTCCCAGCTGGCAACTAAGCACCACACAGCTGCTCGCTCACCCTCCCCCCTCCTGGTGGGGAGGGGGATAGAATCGGAAGAGCACAAGTACGAAATCTTGTGGGTTGCGATAAGAACAGTTTAATAATTGGAACAACAACAACAACAAAATTGTAATGAGAAGGAAAACAACAAGAGAGTGAGAGAGTAACAAAACCCAAGGGAAAAAACAAGTGATACAACCGCTCACCACCTGCCGACCAACGCCCAGCCAGTCCCCGAGCAGCAATCGCTACCCCCCAGCCAGCTCTCCCCAGTTTATATACTGAGCATGACGTCATATGGTATGGAATAGCCCTTTGGCCAGTTTTGGTCAACTATCCTGGCTGTGCCCCCTCCCAGTTTCTTGTGCGCCTGGCAGAGCATGGGAAGCTGAAAAGTCCTTGAGTAGTGTAAACATTACTTAGCAACAAGGAAAACATCAGTGTGTTATCAACATTATTCTCATGCTAAATCCAAAACAGCACTATACCAGCTACTAGGAAGAAAATTACTCTATCCCAGCCAAAACCAGGACAACGTCTGTCGTGGTTTAGCCCCAGCCGGCAACTAAGCACCACGCAGCTGCTCGCTCACTCCCCCTCGGTGGGATGGGGGAGAGAATCGGAAGAACAAAAGTAAGAAAACTTGAGGGTTGAGATAAAAACAGTTTAATAGGGAAAGCAAAAGCCGCGCACGCAAGCAAAGCAAAGCAAGGAATTCATTCACTACTTCCCATGGTCAGGCAGGTGTTCAGCCATCTCCAGGAAAGCAGGGCTCCATCACGCGTAATGGTTCCTTGGGAAGACAAACGCCATCACTCCAATGTCCCCCCTTCCTTCTTCTTCCCCAGCTTTATATACTGAGCATGACGTCATGTGGTATGGAATAGCCCTTTGGTCAGTTTGGATCAACTATCCTGGCTGTGTCCCCTCCCAGCTTCTTCTGCACCTGGCAGAGCATGGGAAGCTGAAAAGTCCTTGACTAGTACAGCAACAACTAAAACATCTCTGTATTATCAACACTGTCTTCAGCACAAATCCAAAACATAGCCCCATACCAGCCACTAAAAAGAAAATTAACTCTATCTCAACTGAAACCAGGACAGTCATATGACCCTTTCAGCAGAGGCTGAGGTAGTTTAAGTGATCCATGAGAACCAGGGACTGCAACCAGGAAACTTCTGCCACCTGTAGGAAGAAGCCTTCATCCAACTTCTTGACCAGACTCTGTTGCCCTTTGGTTGACCCCATCTCAGATCCTAACTCATTATCTCTCTAACATGCCTATCATCCCTTCCACAATAGAGCCTAATTTTTTCCTGGCTGTTTCTTGGCAGAGAAATTGCATCCCCTCTGCTCATGTTCCCTGTCTGTCTTTCCTAACAGAGCTTGTATCCATCACTTCAGTAGCATTTCCATAATGTAAGCTATCCCACAACATCTCTGTATTTCCAGAGCTCAGTGACTACACAAAAACTTTCATTTCCATACTTTTTTATTTACTTTTTTTTTTGTGCTTTGCTAGCTGCATTTATTTGTGACAGGCACTCAAGATAGGCCTGTGTCACCCTGCTTCTCGAGGGGAATGTTAAAGGTCCCCTGTTGCTTGTCCTGTACATATTTCTCTCTTATCCTTCATTCTCCTAGTTTTCTGGGTGCTTTGGTCTCCATCCTCCAATGAACCTGGTTTTAAACCTTCCTCACTATGTTAAAAAGCCTATTAGAAAAGATGTTTTTTTTAATCATAGAATCATAGAATGGTTTGGGTTGGAAGGGACCTTTAAAAGTCATCTAGTCCAACCCCCCTGCAATAAGCAGAGACATCTTCAACTAGATCAGGTTGCTCAAAGCCCCATCCAACCTGACCTTGAATGTTTCCAGGGATGGGGCATCTACCACCTCTCTGGGCAACCTGTTCCAGTGTTTCACCACCCTCATTGTAAAAAATTTCTTCCTTATATCTAGTCTGAATCTCCCCTCTTTTAGTTTAAAACCATTACCCCTTGTCCTATTGCAACAGGCCCTGCTAAAAAGTCTCTCTCCATCTTTCTTAGAAGCCCCCTTTATATGTTGAAAGGCTGTAATAAGGTCTCCCTGGAGCCTTCTCTTCTCCAGGCTGAACAACCCCAACTCTCTCAGCCTTTCCACATAGGAGAGGTGTTCCAGCCCTCAGATCATTTTTGTGGCCCTCCTCTGGACCCGCTCCAACAGGTCCATGTCTTTCCTGTGCTGAGGGCTCCAGAGCTGGACGCAGTACTCCAGGTGAGGTCTCACCAGAGCAGAGTAGAGTGGCAGAATCACCTCCCTCAACCTGCTGGCCACGCTTCTTTTGATGCAGCCCAGGATACGGTTGGCCTTCTGGGCTGCGAGCACACATTGCCGGCTCATGTCCAGCTTTTCGTCCACCAGTACCCCCAAGTCCTTTTCCGCAGGGCTGCTCTCAATCACATCATCCCCCAGCCTGTATTGAAACTGAGGATTGCCCCGACCCAGGTGTAGGACCCTGCACTTGGCCTTGTTGAACCTCATGAGGTTCACACAGGCCCACTTCTCCAGATTGTCCAGGTCCCTCTGGATGACATCCCGTCCTTCTGGCGTGTCAACTGCACCACTCAGCTTGGTGTCATCTGCAGACTTGCTGAGGGTGCACTCGATCTCGCTGTCTATGTCACTGATGAAAATATTGAACAGCACTGGTCCCAGTACGGACCCCTGAGGGACACCACTCGTCACTGATCTCCATCTGGACATTGAGCCGTTGACTTCCACCCTCTGGATTTCACCATCCAACCAATTCCTTATCCACTGAACGGTCCACCCATCAAATTCGTATCTCTCCAATTTAGAGTGAAGGATGTTGTGGGGGACTATGTCAAAGGCTTTACAGAAGTCCAGATAAGATGACATCTGTAGCTCTTCCCTTGTCCACTGATGTAGTCACTCCATCATAGAAGCCCACTAGGTTGGTCAGGCAGGACTTGCCCTTGGTGAAGTCATGTTGGCTGTCTCCTATCACCTCCTTTGTCCTGCTTTGTCAGGTCAATGGAAAAGTGCTGACATCTCATCCCTCCTACCTCAAGACTGAATGAATCAGATAGATGAGATATCCACCTGTCCTCACTGATCATAGGGGGAGCAAGATGATCACTCTTTAGACAGCTATATTTAGGCAAGCTGAATTCCAGCTGTTACACTGGAACCTCAGCCTCTGAGACAGACTTTCTACTAGTCATCTCGAAGCTTTTTCTAATGCTTGACATATATCTTACAAACAGGCTAGAACTTGACTTTCAGTGGACTTCCATACTTCTGGAACAAGATGAGAATTTGGGCAAATGTGATTGTACCCTGATTAAAATTGCTTGTATACCTGTATCCAGTATCTTCATCAGTCCTCAGTCTTTTCTCTGTGTCTACAGATTGATGCTATCACTGTCATCACACAGTTCCTATACGTTCTTCCCCACAGTCTATTGAGACTTCTTTTCTGTCTTGCACAGACCCATCCAAGATGTAATCCAGATGTTTTTGGCCTGCAGTTTAAAATGTCTACAAATGCTCTTGGGCATACTCAGTTTTATAGAAGTTCATAAAACTGAAGATAGTCACTTATAAGATAATAGTTCCCATTCATATACTGCCACGATTAACGTCTTAGCTAACACTACTCTGGTTCTTTTCTGCTGGCAATCTCAAAGAAATGGCTTCAAAATTCACAAGCTCCTTCGAGCTTTTTTTTCTTCAGTCATCATTTTTGCTCTGTGCTGTGGTTCTGTTCAGGTACAGAAGTTTCCATAATGATTATTTTTTACCTGTTTCATTTTCATGCCCTTTGCTATCATTTAAACTACACCAGTGACCTATCAGCACAGAAACTCAATTAATTTAAATCCTTTTAGATTGGTTTGTTCTGTGTTATGTTTAAATTCTGTGTCCAAAGAAGCATTTTTGAAATTCTAACCTTATTGGTAAGATAAACAAAAGCTCAATTTCTTCACTCTTGACACTCTGAATGCTTTACTTTATATGGCTAACACTAGTCTTTCCTACCCTGAAGCTGTTACTCATTGGCAGAAGACACAGATATGAATCCTGTCAGTGGCATTGCTGCACTAGAAGCCAGATGTCAAAACAGAAAACTATGCCATATATTCTTGACAGGAGGAGCTTATTAGCCTGTGATAATATACAAATAATTCCTTGTAATTTACCCATAATAACTAATGCAAAACATAAAAAATTTCTGAAAAGACAGGTTGTACTCTAAATTGTTGCAAGGTAAGGGATGGGTTAAAGATTTTGGAGGATGTATTTTGGAAATGTTTCTTCTGACACATCATGACACATATTATGCATCTTTTCACAGAATCACAGAATCACAGAATCATATAGGTTGGAAAAGACCTTTAAGATCATCGAGTCCAACCATAAACCTAACACTGCCAAAAACCACCACTACACCATGTCCCTAAGTACCTCATCCAAACGTCCTTTAAATACCTCCAGGGATGGCGACTCAACCACTTCCCTGGGCAGTCTGTTCCAATGCTTGATAACCCTCTCGGTGAAGAAAAATTTCCTAATATCCAGTCTAAACCTCCCCTGGCGCAACTTGAGGCCATTTCCTCTTGTCCTATCACTTGTTACCTGGGAGAAGAGACCGACCCCCACCTCTCTACAACCTCCTTTCAGGTAGTTGTAGAGAGCGATGAGGTCTCCCCTCAGCCTCCTTTTCTCCAGGCTAAACAGTCCCAGCTCCCTCAGCCGCTCCTCATAAGACTTCTGCTCCAGACCCTTCACCAGCTTCGTTGCCCTTCTCTGTACGCGCTCCAGTACCTCAATATCCCTCTTGTAGTGGGGGGCCCAAAACTGAACACAGTATTCGAGGTGCGGCCTCACCAGTGCCGAGTACAGGGGCACAATCACTTCCCTAGTCCTGCTGGCCACGCTATTTTTGATGCAGGCCAGGATGCCATTGGCCTTCTTGGCCGCCTGGGCACACTGCTGGCTCATATTCAGGCGGCTGTCAACCAACACCCCCAGGTCCTTCTCTGCCAGGCAGCTTTCCAGCCACTCTTCCCCAAGCCTGTAGCGTTGCATGGGGTTGCTGTGGCCCAAGTGCAGGACCTTGCACTTGGCCTTGTTGAACCTCATACAATTGACCTTGGCCCATCGATCCAGCCTGTCCAGGTCCCTCTGCAGAGCCTGCCTACCCTCCAGCAGATCAACACTCCCACACAACTTGGTGTCGTCTGCAAACTTACTGAGAGTGCACTCGATCCCTTCGTCCAGATCATTGATAAAGATGTTAAACAGAACTGGCCCCAACACCGAGCCCTGGGGAACACCGCTTGTGACCGGCCGCCAACCGGAGTAAACTCCATTCACCACCACTCTCTGGGCCCGGCCGTCCAGCCAGTTCTTTACCCAGCGAAGAGTACACCCGTCCAAGCCATGAGCAGCCAGTTTCTCCAGGAGAATGCCGTGGGAAACCGTGTCAAAGGCTTTACTGAAGTCTAGATAGACCACATCCACAGCCTTCCCCTCATCCATTAGGCGGGTCACCTTATCATAGAAGGAGATCAGGTTGGTCAAGCAGGACCTGCCTTTCCTGAACCCATGCTGGCTGGGCCTGATCCCCTGGTTATTCTCTACATGGCGTGTGATAGCACTCAGGATGATCTGCTCCATCAGCTTCCCCGGCACCGAGGTCAGGCTAACAGGCCTGTAGTTCCCCGGGTCCTCCTTCCGGCCCTTCTTGAAGATGGGTGTCACATTCGCTAATCTCCAGTCAGCAGGGACTTCCCCAGTTAGCCAGGACTGCTGGTAAATGATGGAAAGGGGCTTGGTGAGCACATCTGCCAGCTCCTTCAACACTCTCGGGTGGATCTCATCAGGCCCCATAGACTTGTGAGTGTCTAAGTGGTGCAGCAGGTCACTCACCATTTCCCCCTGGATCATGGGGGCTCCAGTCTGGTCCCCATCCCTATCTTCCAACTCCAGGGGCTGGGTACCCAGAGAACATTCGGCCCTGCTATTAAAGACTGAGGCAAAGAAGGCATTAAGTACCTCAGCCTTTTCCTCATCCTTGGTCACTGTGTTTCCTCCCACATCTACTAGGGGCTGGAGATTCTCCTTAGCTCTCCTTTTGCTGCTAATGTATTTGAAGAAGTGTTTTTTGTTGTCTTTTATAGCAGCAGCCAGACTGAGCTCTAGCTCAGCTTTGGCCCTTCTAGTTTTCTCCCTGCACAGCCTCGCTACACCTTTGTAGTCCTCCTGAGTTGCCCGCCCCTTCTTCCAGAGGTCATAGACTCTCCTCTTTCTCCTCAGTTCGAGCCAGAGCTCTCTGGTCAGCCAGGCCGGTCTTCTTCCCCGCCGGCTCGTCTTTCGGCACCTGGGGACAGCCCGCTCTTGTGCCTTTAGGACTTCCTCCTTAAAGAATGTCCAGCCTTCCTGGACCCCTTTGCCCATAAGAGCTGCCTCCCAGGGGACTCTGTCGACCAGTCTCCTAAACAGGCTGAAGTCCGCCCTCCGGAAGTCTAAGGTGGCAGTTTTGCCGACCCCCCTCGCCGCTTCTCCACGTATCAAAAACTCTATCATTTCATGATCGCTCTGCCCAAGACAGCCTCCAACCATCACATCACTCACCAGTCCTTCTCTGTTGGTGAACAAGAGGTCGAGCGGGGCACCTTCCCTAGTTGGCTCACTCACCAGCTGCGTCAGGAAGTTATCTGCCACACGCTCCAGGAACCTCCTGGACTGTTTCCTCTCTGCTGTATTGTATTTCCAGCAGACATCTGGCAGGTTGAAGTCCCCCACAAGAACATTTTGGCATTAGTCACATCATCACTTCTCACATGGAGAAGCATGTTCAACACAACAAAATGTGACATGTCCGAAGTAATATATCATCTGTAAAATAAGACTTGTAGGTGCTTTCTGATCTCAGAAGCACAGCTTCTTCCTTTTGATTTAAAAAATATCTATTTTTCTGTGTGTTTTCCTCTCTGACACTCCCTGCTTAAGTGAAATACGGTTCCCCATATGTCTCCCAGATTACTCATAATTGAGCAAGGTAGGATCACAGAATCACAGAATCACAGAATCGTATAGGTTGGAAAAGACCTTTAAGATCATCAAGTCCAACCGTAAACCTAACACTACCAAGACCACCACTACACCATGTCCCTAAGCACCTCATCCAAACATCCTTTAAATACCTCCAGGGATGGCAACTCAACCACTTCCCTGGGCAGCCTGTTCCAATGCTTGATAACCCTTTCAGTGAAGTAAAATTTCCTAATATCCAGTCTAAACCTCCCCTGGTGCAACTTGAGGCCATTTCCTCTTGTCCTATCACTTGTTACTTGGAAGAAGAGACCGACCCCCACCTCTCTACAACCTCCTTTCAGGTAGTTGTAGAGAGCAATAAGGTCTCCCCTCAGCCTCCTTTTCTCCAGGCTAAACAATCCCAGCTCCCTCAGCCGCTCCTCATAAGACTTCTGCTCTAGACCCTTCACCAGCTTCATTGCCCTTCTCTGGACACGCTCCAGCACCTCAATGTCCCTCTTGTAGTGGGGGGCCCAAAACTGAACACAGTATTCGAGGTGTGGCCTCACCAGTGCCGAGTACAGGGGCACGATCACTTCCCTAGTCCTGCTGGCCACGCTATTTTTGATACAAGCCAGGATGCCATTGGCTTTCTTGGCCACCTGGGCATACTGCTGGCTCATATTCAGGCGGCTGTCAACCAACACCCCCAGGTCCTTTTCTGCCTGGCAGCTTTCCAGCCACTCTTCCCCAAGCCTGTAGCGTTGCATGGGGTTGCTGTGGCCCAAGTGCAGGACCTTGCACTTGGCCTTGTTAAACCTCATACAATTGGCTCCAGCCCATTGATCCAGCCTGTCCAGGTCCCTCTGCAGAGCCTTCCTCCCCTCAATCAGATCAACACTCCCGCACAACTTGGTGTCAGGGCCTAAAAATGATTTTTTCAACCCTTTGGTCTTGCATGGCTAAAGTTAGAACTTATCCTGGTGATTAAGTCATGATACTTCTTTCAATGACAGAGGCAGAAAGAAAACAAATTTTAGTACATCTGCTGAGCAACGGGTGATCCTCTACTGAAAGTCTTTTTTTTTTTTTTTTAAAAGGACAACTGAGTTCCACAGTCCAATCAGCATAGATAGGTAGAGTCCTGTCCAAAAATCTTGGTACTAAGACTCATTGAAAATCCAGAATGGGAAGCATCTAGGCAATAATTAATTGCCTGAAGAATGCTTGCTTTAGACTGATAGGAATACAGTGTACAATGTGACAACTTACCTCAGCCCAAGAGACACCAGGAGTCTGTCCTGTACTCTACAGAATGATTAATAATTTCTTGCTAAGAATAACACATATACAGTTATCAAAAACAACGAACAGTTCCTGGTATGATACCATTTATGTGAAGAAGCAAGAGCAAACGTACCCTTTGATATTAACGCAGAGTGGACACAGTTTCCATCTGTAAACTCATATCTTAATTATAATAGGTAAGATTCAATTTATCTAGGAAAGATAAATCCTTAGTTTCAGAATACAACTAAGAAAGCTCCATCCTAGTGCAGTGTCTGAGAACATGACTGTTGTTATTATTTTCAGAGGTATTTTAAATGGGTATTATGAAAGAAAATGCAGAAACAGTATTTGCTGTCAGTCTCCTGGAGTATAAAGCAGCAAGCTAGTATTTCCTTAAATGTCTAAACTTCAAGAGAAAACGATGCTGAAATCAAGAAGGCAGGAGAAAGAAAGGTGTACAGCTTGGGGAAAAAAGCATAGAATTATAAAAAGGGATGAGATCACAAAGGCATGTGCCCATTTTACACCAGCTTTATTCTGGACTTACTCCAGTTTTACCGTAATATGCATAAGAATCATACCCAAGAGCTTGATTTTGAAGTGGAATACTTAAAACAGCCTCATCCAAACCTCTTTATGCCCTGAGGCTTGTAGGTGGTTGTGTGGGTATAAGTGGACCTAAGAGGCATAGAGATTTCAGAAAACATGTTTCTGTATTACAAAGGGTGATTAATTCTTATTGAGTAGAATCTACTTCACTTAACCTGAAAATATTGTGTTCCTTGGTTGCTAGGAAGAGGGAGGAAAAAAGCTATCATAAACAAGCAAGCAAGCACCCAGCTTGGTAACTCAAGATATCATCTCACTTTATGAAATTACACTGACATCCTCTTCTGCAATAAAGAAAAAACAATGTCTTTTCCAATCCATGTAATAATATTGATTTTTCCCTTTTTTACAGGGAGCTGGATCTTTAAATATGTAGCAACATAGAATATCACTCATCTCAATCAGCTATAGAGTTTAATCATTTGGAATAGACCCAAATCATATGAAACAAATCCAGTTTATTCACCTAAACTAACAAGCAGTTCTGGAACATCTTGAGGGAAAAAAAGATACATAGTCACACCAAATATATCCTTGAACAATTATCTGTGTTATACAATCTGTATAGCTTCTAGCCCGTCCTCCAAACTGTGCCGCTGGGAGTGTTATATTTTTCTTCCTCTTTACTTCTGTCTTTAGGAGAGCTACTCAAAAGCTTCATGCCCCAGCTCACAGCCAGGCACTTCTAACTTCCCTGATACTTAGAGTCACCTCTTTCTTCCTGTGAAAAAAGTTTCCTACACACGGAGATGTGACTTCAAAAAGCTCCATAGGATACTTTTTTTTTCCTCAGAAGCACTCACGTAGTGTTTATACATTGACCTAATAACAAAAAGTTCAGTTCCTGGAAAGTGTTTGCCAAATCTAGAGTGACCCTGCAAGGCTTTGCCTCAGGCAAAATGGATTGCTTCGGAAAGATTTGCAACGTTTTTCTCAGCTGCAGAACAATCTTTCAATTGCAAGACCATCAAAAGTCATTCTTGATTTTTTTGAAGTACAAGCCAGGATCACAGTTTTCTTTCCTAAGGTCATCGTATTCTGTTGGTCCCTGACATGCTAGCTGGTCTTCTAGGCAACCTACTGAGATGACTCCGATGATTCAATGCCCTCTATATGGAGGATGATTTTAACAGGCCAGTGCAACAATGCAGTCTAACGTATCTGCCCTGCCAGACTGCGCAGCTCTCAACTCTACCCCTGCTCCTCCATCTCGGTCAAACATTTAGCAGCCAAGGGTCACAGCTATCAGGACTAGTAGTTGCACAGTCATTCAGCAGGGAATAGGACCATACAACACTGAGTAACAGGAGAGCCTGACTTTTGGACTCTCCAATTGACTGGCAAACTATATAGAGCAATTCCGGAAATTATTTAAGAGTTGAAAGTGCGAAGGAGAAAGCTTGGTTACTGCAGCCAGAAGAGGAAATATGTCTTGGGGAGGAAGGAATACTGTATAATGAAAGAGAAGGGGTGATTTGGAGGTCTGCCAGATAGTGTGGAGAGTACTGAATAGGAAGAAGGCAGAGGAATATTAATGTCAAGAAAACTTTAAGAGAGAGGAAGGTATTAAACAGGATTCTTATGACTAATTCTCACCATTCTTCCACTGAAGTTATAATACAAGAGTTATAATACAACAACGTGTGGGTGAGGTATTGATACATGTCAGATAAACAAGTCACTTCTGATCAGCTGCTTTGCTGTTGCTGTATTGGTTACAGTACGTTGACTTATCTCTGAGGGATATCTCTGCCTTATGCAACTGCATAGGCATCTCAAAACTCAGTGACAGGCAGGAGGTGGTACCCTTCAAAGGTGCTGTTATAGGCTGTTATTTTTATATAAGATAGTGGCCTCTTCAACAGTACACTGTGGAGTGCTTCCCTATTCCAAAGACTGGGTGTGCATCTCTGTATCCCTGTGAACTATGACTATCCCAATCCTTTTTTCCCTGCTTCCATCATTTTTCTTGTTCACAAACCACAGTGTGTCATGTCCTTAACAGGAGATTGCCTGGACAATTAGGGAACCAGAATCTTCCTCCAGGTACCCTGCACTTTGCATCAAAAGGCTAAAAGAAATGCTGATCAAGTCTTTAACAGAAGCTGCTCCACATGGAAGGAAAATACTTCCACATGGAAAGAAGATACAGAGCAATATTCTGAATTAGTGCTTCAGTATTCCCGGCTCTTGCTGAGTGAGAAGAGAAAGCAAGCTGAAATAATCAGTGACTCACCCCTTTATGTGATACACTAGATACAGCATACAGCAGTCAGTTAACCCTCCCAATAGGTTTATGTGGGATAATGGCTGACTGCAAGGGAATGGGCTTCCAATTCTGCAAGGGTTTTTGCCACAAGGCTTGTTTCCACCAAACAATCACAAAACCAGCAATCGACAAGAAACTGACCAATGATTTCTAAGTTTCTCAGAAGAAAAGAAAAAAAAACAAGAAAAAAAAGAAAAAAAACGTAAAACTGATCTTTCAGGTTCTTTATAACTCATTTTATTTCCCAGGATATTCCTACCAGTTGGGCAGTGAGATCTGTTAACCATCTGTAAGTTGTCTTGTGACTTTTTAGTCTCACTCTGTGAGGGATGGCTATTTCAAACCAAGAAATCCCACAAGATGGGTTTGCAGCATGCAGCAGTTTCTAATATAATTGCTGCTGCTGAACAGATCGCATACTTTTTGCTCATCAACAGATGTTAGTTATATTTATTTAATTAGTTTCATGGAGAAGCTAAAAAAGGTTATCTGTACTCCTTCAAAGAAAATTACACAAATCTTCTCACTGTGATAATACAATTTAATATACAAAGCACAACAGGACACTCAAAAATAAAATCTTCTTCATAGTCCAGAAGACATCCACCAATCCATTCTGGTCTTTAAGATATTTATCCAGTATTGACAAATGAAGGATGTAGAAGCTGTAATTCCAGCCTACTTAAAATCTTGAGATCATTTAAAAGGATATTTAAATATATTTTTTTTCCCCCATTGGGTGTTAATCATGAGAGAGTGCATTTACGATGTCTTTCAAGTTCTTCTCTACAAGCTGAGAGGTTATAAATTTTCCTTGAAATAATAATACAAAAAAGAATGCTGTTGTGATCCACAAGAAAACTTTTATTCTCAAGCTGTGGAACTTCAGGAAGAAAATACTAAGTAGCACAAGATTATTACATTTTTCTAATAATTTCCTACGATTTATGCATTAGAGATGTTGATGCACATGTTAAAACAGAAGACATATACGTATTTCTCATCATTTTTTGACCCTTTCTGGTCTGAACTGGTGCATAATAAGCAGAGAAATAAAAAAAAAAAACAAACAAACCAAACTAAACTTCAATTGAAATTCTTCACAGTTAATGGATTTCTCCTCTCTGATTTTGGTAGGCTTTGAGTTGGGCCTCAGAAGATAACTGTAATCTAACAAAGCATTACAATGAACATGTATGAAAATAATATTAGCTCTTATTCTGGACATGCAAGTAAATTTCTGATCTAGTCTTTTTTTTTCCTCTTTTTTTTTTGCAAAAGAGTAAAGAACTTTTTGCAGGATTTCATTTTCCTTAGCATATCAGATTTGACATTTCCCATTAATATGTTTTGAATTTGCATGTTATGAAAATCAAACTAATTTTAAGTTTCAGTAGCACTTTGTGTTCCAACATTTATATCAAAATCTTTCACTTAGGTGAACAGAATTATGTTATCAGTGAATAAGGGTGTTATAATTTTGCATCTTAATGTAACCAGATGTAACCAAAGTGATTAGTTTGTTCTTTTGTAACTAAGCAACATAGAGATAGGAGCGGGGTAGACAATGCTTTAATGTATTTATACATCTATGGCTATGGATATGCTGCCATGCCCAAAGACAATTGGACGAGGAGTAGTACGGACATGCTGCTATGCTCCCAGTACAGCCCCAGCCCATCTTGACAACGAGTCGAGGAGTAGTTAGAATAATTGGTTTGTGTTAGAATAGGAATAAGGGTGCCAAATCATTGTTAGGGACCATGCACCATGAAGAAGGGAAGCAAGTTACGTAAGCAAGGTGATATTGCGCATGCCCATAAGAAGGGGTCAACTAAAGGACACACCTGTATGACCACCAAGGACCACCAGAGACCCCCACGGAAGCCCCTCGGAGCTCAAGGACGCATGCGTAATGACCATGCAAATATGATAATTAGTTCTGGGAAATAGAATGAATATGTGTGATCATTCTGGGAAATTTGATGCATATGTATGTAATCGGACAATATAAGCTTTGGTTGATGTCACCTGTGGTATGCATGCTAGGTGGAACGATCCCCCGTGCATCTGGTGCCGTAATAAAGAATGCCTGCTTCTTAATGCTACATTGGTGTTAAGGAGTTTGATTCCCGATTTCGGTGACATTAAGGTCTCCTTTGAAACTTCAGTGCCGATACTTTGATGGGGATTTGTGTAGTATAGCTGCCAGGCAAAGGAGATACAGGTAATGTAGAGGTGAAATACACACTCGAACTGATTTGCCATATGTTTTAGCAAGTCATAAAAAATTGTGGTAAATACATGAAGAGACAAAATGTATTATTCAACAACTGTTGTCATTTACACTTTTATCCAACACTGCGGTTCAGAAAATAAGAGTTCCATGTTCCAATCCTGTCAAGCAAAGGAGGGGATTTTATATTTTTTAAATTATTTTTAAATAGCTTTAAAAATGAATAATTTACTCTCTCAAGCTAGGGAAAAGAGCAGCTGAGATCTTTTGCAAGAATGACCAGCCTCCCTCTTTTCCCCCAGTTTCCTGAAATAAGTTTCAAAGGTAATGGATCAATTTCCTGCATTTTGAGGAGAGTTCCACTGAGAATATACAACATTACAATTCAAAGCAATCCACCTCTCAGAGAAGGTAGATTTAAGGCACACTCCTCTCCCCATTGTTTCCTTAGTATACACTCAGCATCCATTATTGTGTGCTCCACTGATTCACAGAACTTTCCCCATGTAGTGCCTAAACAGTTTAAATATGACTTCAGGTCTGTAATTCAACTTAAAAAATATTAATCTAGTTGTACATGAAAACATTTCTATGGCTCAAGTAGAAATGGAAAACAGAACTTTCTGATCTTTCTGGGGCCAAGAAAACCACATTCTTCTTTTCTTCCAGCAGGACCCTAGCCCCTTCCTTTGCCCTGGCATTTCATGCTTTCTCTTCCCAAGGGTGATGAAATTCCCAAGCAATAATTCATTAGAAGCACATATGTGAATCTGAGTATTCAAATTTACCAGCAGTATCAGAACTAAGGGTCCAGTGGATCTTTATCACTTTCTAGTACTCTGACAAATCTCTCTGAGCAATATGAACAGATGTGGAGCAGTTTTAGCATGAGAGTGCCAGGTACCTGAACAACTAAAAATCTGCATATGGAAATGAGTTGAAATATGGATATAATCTCAAAATGGGAAAAGCTCTTATCATTGTCTCAGCTCTTTGAGAATCTATTACAATAATTCCCACTGACTTCAGAGATACCTACCTGATTAAAGAAGAGCTGATGAGTTGAAGGCTTCCCAGCTGCTAAGCTCAGCCAGAAAGTCACTGATGACTTCAACAGATGGTCCTGCTTTTAGGCCATTGAGAACTTTATGAGCCATTTATCCTCCTTCAGGCAACTCATCATCTGAAATAAGGAACAGAATGATGTACTAATGTGTTTTGTAACCAAATGCTCTGGGACATGTCTTTCCTGAGTGGCATCCAAATACCTTCAACTTGAATAAAATTGCTATAGACAAAAAAAATAGCAGTTAAATTAAATTAAAAAAAACCCAGTGAAATAGTTTGAACAGCATTGCAGACACAATAACGGTAACTGTGTTCTCATCTGAAATAAAGCTAGGTTTTGATAGTTTTTATGAAAGGGACTTTATAGAGGTTGTGAGGGAGCCAGCTCTCTTCTTCCACTCTCTTTTTGTTTAATTTCATAGCCACAACAGGGCTATTCAGTAAACATCATCTTACTTCAAAAGCAGTCCCTGGGTTTGAGCATAACTACATTTGTTCTTGTCTAGAGTCAAGTGATCAGACAGCATCATGACAAAATCTTCCCATGCAGTTTTTCATAGCACAGTTTTTTTGCTGTGTGCTGTTTTTGGCTGAGATAGAGTTAATTTTCTTTATAGTAGCTAGTATGGGACTATGTTTTGGATTTGTGCTGAAAACAGTGTTGATAACACACTGATGTTTTAGTTGTTGCTAAGTAGTACTTATACTAAATCAAGGACTTTTCAGCTTCCCATGCTCTGCCAGGTGCACAAGAAACTGGGAAGGGGCACAGCCAAGATAGTTGATCCAAACTGACCAAAGGGCTATTCCATACCACATGACGTCATGCTCAGTATATAAAGCTGGGGAAGAAGAAGGAAGGGGGGGACATTTGGAGTGATGGTATTTGCCTTCCCAAGTAACCATTATGCGTGTTGGAGCCGTGCTTTCCTGGAGATGGCTGAATACCTGCCTGTCCATGGGAAGTAGTGAATTAATTCCTTGCTTTGCTTTGCTTGTGTGCGCGGCTTTTGCTTTACTTATTAAACTGCCTTTATCTCAACCCACGAGTTTTCTCACTTTTACTCTTCCGATTCTCTCCCACATCCCACCAGGGTGGGAGTGAGCGAGCGGCTGTGTGGTGCTCAGTTGTCGGCTGGGGTTAAACCACGACATGCTGACATAAGACAAAGTTAATGAGACAAAGAACAAACTCTTAAATAGTGTGTACTGTAATAAATATTCCTTTGTGAAGGATTTGCTTTCTTTCTGAAAAAATCAATTAAAGCCAGTTTATCTTTAGTCCAATAATATTAGAATATGTATTCATACATGTGTCATATGAATATAGTATACGTTCTAGAAAAATCTGTTGAATCACATCTAGTCCCAGTTCTACCAAAGAGTTCAGTAAGGTTCCCCAGGCAGGATATTTCAACCAATTACTTGCTTTTCCAAAATGTATCTTAGTGTTTATGAGTGGTAAGTCTCTTCAGTGCACAGAAAGGAGGCCTCCATGTGTTCTGGGACCATAATAATTAGAGAGCTGTGTCTAAATTAACACTTCTAAAGGGTTAGTAAAAGAGAACTGAAAGAAGGTGGGAAAAATCTTATTTTTAATTAATTGATTTATTATTTGCCACTGCTGTTAACCCAATCACAGTATGAAATAATAGTAAGGAATGCAATCAGTTTATCCATACACACTCATTCTTGCCATGCTAGCTACTTGGGCAAATGGACAATAAAAGATACTCTACATCCCATACAAGATACTAATTTCATTATCTCTTTTAGATCAGGTCTTAATTAACCCTTTTTAGTTGTTAAAGGTTATTCATCTAAGAAGATGTTGCAAGCTCAGAGAGCAGTACCACAAAATCTAACTTCTTTTCTGTATTTTTTTCAGGCACTTAAAATGCATTATTATTATGATTTTAGTTTAGGATGATTATCCTGTAATCTTATTGCAAAAGCATGTGTTGTAAATTGTGACGGTGTGCTTCCCCTGCCCCCAACCTTTATCTCCTCCAACCCTGCTCAGGTGATAACCACCAGTGGCAATTGTAATGGATGCATCTGGTCACGATGGCTGCATCAGCTCAAAGTGGATTCAGGAGACAGATAACAACACAATAGCCTAGGGCTATTGTTTTAGTTTCGACCACAGGTTTTAGTTTCTTCGGTGGGCGCATTGCACAATAGCCTAGCCCTAGGCTATTGTGCAATGCGCCCACCGAAGAAACTAAAACCTGTGGTCAGCATGCAAATATGACCATGGGTCAATCATCTTATCCCCCATAAATAGTGAGCAGCCCAAGAGCCCTTTGAGCTCTCCTGCATGGTAGTGGGCTGCATGCCAGGATCTCCCCTTGAGTAGGGATGCCTCTCAAGGTTACTCCTCGAGGTTGAGAGATTCCTTGCCACAACAGACCCTCGGTAAGTGACTAATAGCATGCTAAACTTTGAAATCTTAGCTAAGTGATATAAAGGATTGATTGTGCACATATAATCCTTTAGACATAAACCCTTGACCAAGTCTGGGACTAGGACTGGATCTAGCCACACCTAGACTCCTCTCTGAGAAGGAATTTAGAAAGCAAGGGGATCCTTTTCCGAACCTCATGACTCAATGGGAGGGTCTCCCTGACAGTTTTGTCTGACCCTGTCCTCTATGCAGTAGATAATCAAGTGTACCTTGCCATTGAATCTTGTTAAAACACTGTTGCATTGAACTTTGTTAACTCCCTATTCTGTATCAATAAACTATATTTTTATTTCTCTCTTGTGAGTGAAGTTCACACTCACTCCATCTGCGACATAAATGTCCAGTTCTATATCATCAGTTGTTTTGTTGTGCTTATTATTATGGCCTCTACTGAACCCGTCGCAGTAGCTAAGGGTCGATATAGAGGCATCAACAACTCTCAGTAGCAAAACTCTGATTTTCAGTGAAACCACAAGAGCTTGTTATTTGTGGTTGGTAAAATTGCTGACTTGAATGTTATACTGAAATTGCAGGTCAGCATTTCAAGTCTGTATTTTCATAAATAATTAATTTCCTATTATTGAGCATTTATGAAAAAAGAAAGAAAAAAGAAATCAACAGGGATGGCAACTCCAGTCTTGGATGAAAAAATCCCAAATGTTATTCTCTGCCTCTAGAGTATGTTTGTAATAGTGTAACCCTAATCAAACTCGCTTGGGGGATTCTGACAAGCTATTTATTGCTTAATTCTTTTTCCTTTCTGCACCAATAAAATTTTTATTCTAAACATTTGCTATTGAATAACAGAATCCTGCTGTGAGATCATTCCCACTGATTGAAGGCTGACTATTTTCATATAGCAGCTGTCACTAGGTATTCCAAATTCTTAAGCTCTATCACAGAGAGGAATTACAGATCCATTTCTTAATGTAGATCATGGCATTCTGGTGACTGTGAGCCTGCTGAGCTAATTTTCTACAGAAGGGAAGTTGGAGCTCAGCTTAACAAATAAAAAATTTGTTCAGTATTTATTTAACAGTATTTAAGTGAATAGATGAAGGTTATACTTCCTATCATTGTAGGGATGTTGCAATCCAGACTTCGTTGTGAGATCAGAGCCTTGGAAAGAGAGGGATAGAGCTATCAAGTCATTATTGCAATGAAAGCCCAGTGCCATTCCATTTAGTTCATTTGGTTGGACAACATGTAGTAGGTTGTCGTGGTTTAGCCCCAGACGGCAACTAAGCACCACGCAGCCGCTCGCTCACTCCCCCCGCGGTGGGATGGGGAAGAGAATCGGAAGAGTAAAAGTGAGAACACTCGTGGGTTGAGATAAGGACAGTTTAATAGGGAACGCAAAAGCCGCGCACGTGAGCAAAGCGAAGCAAGGAATTCATTCACTACTTCCCATGGGCAGGCAGGTGTTCAGCCATCTCCAGGAAATCAGGACTCCCTCACGTGTAATGGTTACTTGGGAAGACAAACACCATCACTCCGAATGTCCCCCCTTCCTTCCTCCGAATGTCCCCCGGCTTTATATACTGAGCATAACGTCATATAGTATGGAATAGCTCTTTGGTCAGTTTGGATCAACAATCCTGGCTGTGTTTCCTCCCAGCTTCTTGGGCACCTAGCAGAGCCTGGGGAGCTGAAAAAAAAGTCCTTGACAAGTGTAAATATCGCTTAGTAACAGCCAAAACATCAGCGTGTTATCACTATTATTCTCATACTAAAACCCAAAACACAGCACTACACCAGCTACTAGGAAGGAAATCAACTCTATCCCAGCCAAAACCAGGACAGTATCCACCCCTTATTCTATACCATTTAAGTCATGCCCAGGTTCTACCCCTTCTAATACAATTAAGTTCATTTAGTCCATGGCTTAGGGCTCCATCGGTCATAACAGTCCTTCAGGGCAGAAGAGATGGTCTATGGTGTTGGATTGTTGCATGTTGAAGCCAGTTCTGGTTCCATCACTGCTGCACTTTGCTTGCTTTCATCGAAGTTCATTCTTCATTAATCTGAGTGATCCTTATTGAAAAAGTGATGACACACAGTATTATATAACAATTGACATTATACCATTTAGTTCATTGGCTATTCTCAGCCAAAATCAAATCCCCTTGAGGTACACATTGGACTTCCCCATCCTCTCGCATTACCCACCAAGTGTACCCGGGTCCTTGAGCAAAAGCAATCCCACAAATCACAGAATCACACAGAATCGTATAGGTTGAAAAAGACCTTTAAGATCATCGAGTCCAACCGTAAACCTAACACTACCAAGACCACCACTACACCATGTCCCTAAGCACCTCATCCAAACGTCCTTTAAATACCTCCAGGGATGGCGACTCAACCACTTCCCTGGGCAGCCTGTTCCAATGCTTGATAACCCTCTCGGTGAAGAAAAATTTCCTAATATCCAGTCTAAACCTCCCCTGGCGCAACTTGAGGCCATTTCCTCTTGTCCTATCACTTGTTACCTGGGAGAAGAGACTGACCCCCACCTCTCTACAACCTCCTTTCAGGTAGTTGTAGAGAGCAATAAGGTCTCCCCTCAGCCTCCTTTTCTCCAGGCTAAACAATCCCAGCTCCCTCAGCCGCTCCCCATCAGACTTCTGCTCCAGACCCTTCACCAGCTTCGTTGCCCTTCTCTGGACATGCTCCAGCACCTCAATGTCCCTCTTGTAGTGGGGGGCCCAAAACTAAACACAGTATTCGAGGTGCGGCCTCACCAGTGCCGAGTACAGGGGCACGATCACTTCCCTAGTCCTGCTGGCCACGCTATTTTTGATACAAGCCAGGATGCCATTGGCTTTCTTGGCCACCTGGGCACACTGCTGGCTCATATTCAGGCGGCTGTCAACCAACACCCCCAGGTCCTTTTCCGCCAGGCAGCTTTCCAGCCACTCTTCCCCAAGCCTGTAGCGTTGCATGGGGTTGCTGTGGCCCAAGTGCAGGACCTGGCACTTGGCCTTGTTAAACCTCATACAATTGGCCCCAGCCCATCGATCCAGCCTGTCCAGGTCCCTCTGCAGAGCCTGCCTACCCTCCAGCAGATCAACACTCCCACCCAACTTGGTGTCATCTGCAAACTTACTGAGGGTGCACTCGATCCCTTCGTCCAGATCATTGATAAAGATATTAAACAGAACTGGCCCCAACACCGAGCCCTGGGGAACACCGCTTGTGACCGGCCGCCAACTGGAGTAAACTCCATTCACCACCACTCTTTGGGCCTGGCCATCCAGCCAGTTCTTTACCCAGCGAAGAGTACACCCATCCAAGCCATGAGCAGCCAGTTTCTCCAGGAGAATGCTGTGGGAAACCGTGTCAAAGGCTTTACTGAAGTCTAGATAGACAACATCCACAGCCTTTCCCTCATCCACTAGCGGGTCACCTTGTCATAGAAGGAGATCAGGTTGGTCAAGCAGGACCTGCCTTTCCTGAACCCACGCTGGCTGGGCTTGATCCCTTGGTTATCCTCTACATGCTGTGTTATAGCACTCAGGATGATCTGCTCCATCAGCTTCCCTGGCACCGAGGTCAGCCTGACAGGCCTGTAGTTCCCCGGGTCCTCCTTCCGGCCCTTCTTGAAGATGGGTGTTACATTAGCTAATCTCCAGTCAGCAGGGACCTCCCCAGTTAGCCAGGACTGCTGGTAAATGATGGAAAGGGGCTTGGTGAGCACTTCTGCCAGTTCCTTCAGTACTCTCGGGTGGATCTCATCAGGCCCCATAGACTTGTGAGTGTCTAAGTGGTGCAGCAGGTCACTCACCATTTCCCCCTGGATTATGGGGGCTCCAGTCTGGTCCCCGTCCCTATCTTCCAACTCAGGGGGCTGGGTACCCAGAGAACAATTGGCCCTGCTATTAAAGACTGAGGCAAAGAAGGCATTAAGTACCTCAGCCTTTTCCTCATCCTTGGTCACTGTGTTCCCTCCCCCATCTACTAGGGGCTGGAGATTCTCCTTAGCTCTCCTTTTGCTGCTAATGTATTTGAAGAAGTGTTTTTTGTTGTCTTTTACAGCAGCAGCCAGATTGAGCTCTAGCTCAGCTTTGGCCCTTCTATTTTTCTCCCTGCACAGCCTCGCTACACCTTTGTAGTCCTCCTGAGTTGCCTGCCCCTTCTTCCAGAGGTTGTAGACTCTCCTCTTTTTCCTGAGTTCGAGCCAGAGCTCTCTGTTCAGCCAGGCCGGTCTTCTTCCCTGCCAGCTTGTCTTTCGGCACCTGGGGACAGCCCGCTCTTGTGCCTTTAGGACTTCCTCCTTAAAGAATGTCCAGCCTTCCTGGACTCCTTTGCCCTTTAGGGCTGCCTCCCAGGGGACTCCCTCAACCAGTCTCCTAAACAGGCCGAAGTCTGCCCTCCGGAAATCGAAGGTGGCAGTCTTGCTGACCCCCCTCGCCGCTTCTCCAAGTATCAAAAACTCTATCATTTCGTGATCACTCTGCCCAAGACAGCCTCCAACCATCACATGGCTCACAAGTCCTTCTCTGTTCCTGAACAACAGGTCCAGCGGGGCACCTTCCCTAGTTGGCTCGCTCACCAGCTGTGTCAGGAAGTTATCTGCCACACACTCCAGGAACCTCCTAGACTGTTTCCTCTCTGCTGTATTGTATTTCCAGCAGACATCCGGCAGGTTGAAGTCCCCCACAAGAACAAGGGCTAGCGATCGTGAGGCTTCTCCCAGCTTCTTATAGAATAGATCATCTGTCTCCTCATCCTGGTTGGGTGGTCTGTAACAGACTCCCACCACAATATCTGCCTTGTTGGCCTTCCCCCTGATTCTTACCCATAGACACTCCACCCTATCATCACCGTCATCGATCTCTAAACTATCCAGACACTCCCTGAAGTACAGGGCTTGCCTTTGCCTGATGTTGGGGGTCAGGGCTTGCCTAAATGGGCTTGCCTTTGCCTGAGGCAGGAGTAACCCAGACTGTCTTCCCCAGCATGTTTTTTATGTGTACTACAGGAACCTTATCCCCTTCTACAGTGCGTAAAAGTTTTGATTGGGCAGGGCCAGATCGATTGACAGATCCTCTAGTGTTAACTAACCAGGTGGCCTTTGCTAAATGTACATGCCAATGTTTGAATGTCCCACCAACCCTTGCTCTCAGTGCAGTCTTTAACAGTCCATTGTATTGCTCAATTTTCCCAGAGGCTGGTGCATGATAGGGGATGTGATATACCCACTCAATGCCATGCTCTTTGGCCCAGGTGTCTATGAGCTTGTTTTGAAAATGAGTCCCGTTGTCTGACTCAATTCTTTCTGGGGTGCCATGTCGCCATAGGACTTGTTTTTCAAGGCCCAGGACAGTGTTCCGGGCAGTGGCATGGGGCACAGGATATGTTTCCAGCCATCTGGTGGTTGCTTCCACCATTGTAAGCACATAGTGCTTGCCTTGGCAGGTTTGTGGGAGTGTGATAGAATCGATCTGCCAGGCCTCCCCATATTTATATTTCAGCCATCACCCTCCATACCACAGAGGCTTTAACCGCTTGGCTTGTTTAATTGCAGCGCATGTTTCACATTCATGGATAACCTGTGCAATAGTGTCCATGGTTAAGTCCACCCCTTGATCACGAGCCCATCTCTGTGTTGCATCTCTTCCTTGATGGCCTGAGGTGTCATGGGCCCACCCAGCTATAAATAATTCACCCTTATGTTGCCAGTCCAGATCCACCTGAGCCACTTCCATCTTAGCAGCCTGATCCACCTGCTGGTTGTTTTGATATTCCTCAGTGGCCTGACTCTTGGGTACATGAGCATCTACGTGACGTACTTTGACGAACAGGTTCTCTACTCGGGCAGCAATATCTTGCCACAGTGCTGCAGCCCATATGGATTTGCCTCTGTGCTGCCAGTTGCCCTGCTTCCATTGCTGTAACCACCCCCACAGGGCATTTGCCACCATCCATGAATCAGTATAGAGATAGAGCACTGGCCACTTTTCTCATTCAGCAATGTCTAAAGCCAGCTGAATGGCCTTTACTTCTGCAAATTGGCTCGATTCACCTTCTCCTTCAGCAGTTTCTACCACTTGTCATTGTCCTGGTTTCGGCTGGGATAGAGTTAATTTTCTTTCTAGTAGCCGGTATAGTGCTGTGCTTTGGATTTTAGTATAAGAATAATATTGATAACACGCTGATGTTTTGGCTGTCGCTAAGCGGTGTTTACATTGGTCAAGGATTCTTTCCCCCCTTCAGCTCCCCATGCTCTGCCAGGTGCCCAAGAAATGGGAGGGGGCACAGCCAGGATAGTTGATCCAAACTGACCAAAGGGCTATTCCATACCATATGACGTCATGCCCAGTATATAAACTGGGGGGAGTTGGCCGGGGGGTAGCGATCATTGCTCGGGGACTGGCTGGGTGTCGGTCGGCGGGTGGTGAGTGGTTGTAATTTTGTTTTTTTTTATATATATTTTCCTTTTTTTCCCCTCCCTTCGGTTTTGTTCCTCTCACTCTCTCATTGTTTTTTTCCCTCTCATTATAATTCATTATTATTATTACTATTATTTTGTTCCAATTATTAAACTGTTCTTATCTCAACCCACGAGTTTTCTTACTTTTGGTCTTTCTATTCTCTCCCCCATCCCACTGGGGGGGGGGGGAAGTGAGCGAGCGGCTGCGTGGTGCTTGGCTGCCGGCTGGGGCTAAACCACGACAGTCCTTTTTGGCGCCCAACGTGGGGCATGAAGGGTTTGAGATAATAACACATCAGCCAGAGCGTATTAAGGAATTTAGATCTGTTAGTAGTTGTGGGACGTGATATTGATTCATTTGTTCCTAGCATCGGTTTACCTGATCTGCACCATGCTCATTTCTTTGCCGTACATGTTAAAGATCGGTGTTTGTTTTTGCAGTTTGCTGTGGTCTGCTTTAATTGGTAATGTTTTGCCTGTGAGATTTGTTATTAAAACAGTGACCTTGGGTTTATTTTGGTATCTAAGTGCTGTACTGAAACCGTTACTGTATGTCGGGTATCATCTTATGGAGACAATTCGCAATTATACTTCTTCCTCTGAGAGGTTTTTTATGGAGGAAATGCAGAATTGTACCTTCACTACTTTCTTCTACAATGCTTCCTCCTTCATTACAGCAACTTTTCAGTATTTTGAACAACCTTGGGTAGTTAAGATACTTGTATTGGTATTGCTTGGGAATATTGTTTCGATCTTGTCCAGGGTTAGTAAGCAATTTAACAATATCATCCAGAGATCTGCCCCAAGGCTGGATAGTTATGAGTGGCAGGGTGTGTGGGATAGCATGGGCAAATGCCTAGGACGGTGGGCACCTCCAGTGTTTTGGAACTTCACCCCTGAACAAGTGCTGAATCCAGAAAAATTAGTAGAATATTTGGAAGAAGTATGCTGTGACTCTGGCAATTTTAAGGAGATACAAATCACTGCAATGTGCTGGGGTCTGGCCCATGCCTACCGAGCCCTGTTCAACGCTACTCAGAACCCTCAAGGATCTGGTGACAAAACAACAGACACTCCGGCTGCTCCAGCCCCCCCTGCAACAGGCACTGCCGCTGCTCCAGCCTCCCCTGTAAGAGGCACTGCGGCTGCTCCACCCCCCACTGCGACGGGCACTGCGGCTGCAGCTGCACCAAACAACTCTGTTACAAGCATTGCGGTTCAAACAGGGAACGAACCCGTGTCAGTATCAGTCGCCCCTATACATAAAAAGAAATCCTGGAAGCGAAAGTCAGCTCGTTTAGAAAGGGAAGATGAAGGAGCAGGGCCATCACAGGGAGAGGAAGAGGAAGAGGAAGAACTCGTAAATGAGACCGAAGCCACCCGATCCCTATCCCTGAGTGAGCTGCAAGATATGCGAAAAGATTTCAGCCGTCATCCAGGGGAGCACATTGCCACCTGGCTGCTCCGATGCTGGGATAGCGGGGCCAATAGCCTGGAATTAGAGGGTAAGGAAGCCAAGCAGCTGGGAACCCTTTCTAGGGAAGGGGGCATTGACAAAGCGATTGGAAAAGGGGAACCAGCCCGCAGCCTCTGGAGGCGACTCCTGTCAGCTAAAAGAGAAAGATATCCCTTCAAGGAAGATGTTGTATACCGCTCCGGGAAATGGACCACCATGGAGAAACGTATCCAGTACCTGAGGGAATTAGCTGTGCTGGAAGTGATTTATGGTGACCTGAACGACGTGCGGTCACCCATAGATCCAGACGAGGTCCAGTGCACAAGACCCATGTGGCGGAAGTTGGTACGAAACGCACCACCGTCGTGTGCCAACTCAATGGCAATACTGACCTGGAAAGATCGAGACAGTCCAACAGTGAATGAAGCTGCTAGTAACCTCCGAGAATACGAAGAAAGTATCTCTTCCTCCTTTGTCTCAGCTGTGCGGGAACTGTCCCAGGAGTTCAAACGGTTCAATGAGGATTTGTCCTACTCCCTACCTATACGGACCAGTGTCTCAGCTATTAGGAGTCAGCGTTCCTCTGCTCAAGAGAGAGGATATAGAGGGTACACACCACGGGGCACCCTATGGTTTTACCTGCGTGACCACGGAGAGGACATGAGGAAGTGGGATGGAAAACCTACCTCCACCCTAGAGGCACGGGTACATGAGTTGCAAGGAAAAACAATCACCAAAGGGAATTCTTCCAGGAAAATTGCTGCTCCGGTTTCCAGTGGACAGTTCCCCAGACAGAGTAAGAGGGCTGATTTTACTCCTGATTTTAATGAAGAAATTCCTGACTCATATACACAAGAAAAGGGTAATGAATATTATGACCAGGATTAGGGGGGCCCTGCCTCCAGCCAGGTGGAGGAAAGGGACAACCGGGTTTACTGGACTGTGTGGATTCGATGGCCTGGCACATCAGACCCACAGGAGTATAAAGCTCTAGTAGACACCGGTGCACAGTGTACCCTGATGCCATCAAGCTATATAGGGGCAGAACCCATCTGTATTTGTGGAGTGACAGGGGGATCCCAACAACTAACTATATTGGAGGCTGAAGTGAGCCTAACTGGGAATGAGTGGCAAAAGCACCCCATTGTGACTGGCCCAGAGGCTCCGTGCATCCTTGGCATAGCCTACCTCAGGAGAGGGTATTTCAAGGACCCAAAAGGGTACCGGTGGGCTTTTGGTATAGCTGCCTTGGAGACGGAAGAAATTAAACAGCTGTCTGCCTTACCCGGTTATTCAGAGGACCCTTCTGTTTTGGGGTTGCTGAGGGTCGAAGAACAACAGGTGCCAATTGCTACCACAACGGTGCACTGGAGGCAATATCGCACCAACCGAGACTCCCTGATTCCCATCCATGAGCTGATTCGTTGACTGGAGAGCCAAGGAGTGATCAGTAAGACTCGTTCACCTTTTAACAGTCCTATATGGCCAGTGCAAAAGTCTAATGGAGAGTGGAGACTAACAGTAGACTATCGTGGCCTGAATGAAGTCACGCCGCTGCTGAGTGCTGCCGTGCCGGACATGCTGGAACTGCAATACGAACTGGAGTCAAAAGCAGCCAAATGGTATGCTACAATTGATATTGCTAATGCGTTCTTCTCAATCCCTTTGGCAGCAGAGTGCAGGCCACAGGTTGCTTTCACTTGGAGGGGCGTTTAGTACACCTGGAATCGACTGCCCCAGGGGTGGAAACACAGCCCTACCATTTGCCATGGACTGATTCAGACTGCATTGGAACAGGGTGAAGCTCCAGAACATCTGCAATATATTGATGACATTATCGTGTGGGGCAATACAGCAGAGGAAGTTTTTGAGAAAGGGAAGAAAATAGTCCAGATCCTCCTGAAAGCTGGTTTTGCCATAAAACAAAGTAAGGTCAAGGGACCTGCACAGGAAATCCAGTTTTTACGAATAAAATGGCAAGATGGACATCGCCAGATCCCAATGGATGTGATTAACAAAATAACAGCCATGTCTCCACCAGCTAGCAAAAAGGAAACACAAGCTTTCTTAGGCGTTGGGGGTTTTTGGAGAATGCATATTCCAAATTACAGTCTGATCGTAAGCCCTCTCTACCAAGTGACCCGGAAGAAGAACGATTTTAAATGGGGCCCTGAGCAACGACAAACCTTTGAACAAATTAAACGGGAGATAGTTCATGCAGTAGCCCTTGGGCCAGTCCGGGCAGGGCAAGACGTAAAAAATGTGCTCTACGCCGCAGCCGCGGAGAATGGCCCTACCTGGAGCCTCTGGCAGAAAGCACCAGGGGAGACTCGAGGTCGACCCTTAGGGTTTTGGAGTCGGGGATACAGAGGATCCGAGGCCCGCTATACTCCAACTGAAAAAGAGATATTGGCAGCATATGAAGGGGTTCGAGCTGCTTTGGAAGTGGTTGGTACGGAAGCACAGCTCCTCCTGGCACCCCGGCTGCCGGTGCCGGGTTGGATGTTCAAAGGGAGGGTCCCCTCTACACATCATGCAACTGATGCTACGTGGAGTGAGTCGGTTGCACTGATCACACAACGGGCTCGGATAGGAAACCCTAATCGCCCAGGGATCTTGGAAGTAATTATGGACTGGCCAGAAGGCAAAGATTTCAGAATATCACCAGAGGAGGAGGTGACGCGTGCTGAGGAGGCCCCACTGTACAATCAACTACCAGAAAATGAGAAGCAATATGCCCTGTTCACTGATGGGTCCTGTCGAATTGTAGGAAAGCATCGGAGGTGGAAGGCTGCTGTATGGAGTCCTACATGACAAGTTGTAGAAACTGCTGAAGGAGACAAGGAATCAAGCCAATTTGCAGAAGTAAAAGCCATTCAGCTGGCTTTAGACATTGCTGAATGAGAAAAGTGGCAAATGCTCTATCTCTGTACTGACTCATGGATGGTGGCGAATGCCCTGTGGGGGTGGTTACAGCAATGGAAGCAGAACAATTGGCAGCACAGAGGCAAACCCATCTGGGCTGCAGCACTGTGGCAAGATATTGCTGCCCGAGTAGAGAACCTTTTTGTCAAAGTACGTCACGTAGATGCTCATGTACCCAAGAGTCAGGCCACTGAGGAACATCAAAACAACCAGCAGGTGGATCAGGCTGCTAAGATTGAATTGGCTCAGGTGGATCTGGATTGGCAACATAAGGGTGAATTATTTATAGCTGGGTGGGCCCATGACACCTCAGGCCATCAAGGAAGAGATGCAACATAGAGATGGGCTCATGATCAAGGGGTGGACTTAACCATGGACACTATTGCACAGGTTATCCATGAATGTGAAACATTCACGGCAATTAAACAATCCAAGAGGTTAAAGCCTCTGTGGTATGGAGGGCGATGGCTGAAATATAAATATGGGGAGGCCTGGCAGATCGATTCTATCACACTCCCACAAACCCGCCAAGGCAAGCGCAATGTGCTCACCATGGTGGAAGCAACCACCGGATGGCTGGAAACGTATCCTGTGCCCCATGCCACTGCCCGGAACACTATCTTGGGCCTTGAAAAACAAGTCCTATGGCGACATGGCACCCCAGAGAGAATTGAGTCAGACAACGGGACTCATTTCCAAAACAACCTCATAGACACCTGGGCCAAAGAGCATGGCATTGAGTGGGTATATCACATCCCCTATCATGCACCAGCCTCTGGGAAAATTGAACGATACAATGGACTGTTAAAAACTACACTGAGAGCAATGGGTGGTGGGACGTTCAAACATTGGGATACACATTTAGCAAAGGCCGCCTGGTTAGTCAACACTAGAGGATCTGTCAATCGACCTGGCCCTGCCCAATCACAACTTTTACGCACTGTAGAAGGGGATAAGTTCCCTGTAGTGCACATAAAAAACATGCTGGGGAAGACAGTCTGGGTTACTCCTGCCTCGGGCAAAGGCAAGCCCATTCGTGGGATTGCTTTTGCTCAAGGACCCGGGTGCACTTGGTGGGTAATGCGAAAGGATGGGGAAGTCAGATGTGTACCTCAAGGGGATTTGATTTTGGGTGAGAATAGCCAATGAACTAAATGGTATGATGTTAACTGCTATATAATACTGTGTGTCATCACTTGTATGATTACTATACACCGTATCAATGGTATTTCAATAAGGATCACCCAGATTAGTGAAGAATGAACTTCGATGAAAGCAAGCAAAGTGCAGTGGTGATGGAACCAGAACTGGCTTCAGCATGCAACAACCCAACACCACACACCATCTCTTCTGCCATGAAGGACTAGTATGACAGATGGAGCCCAAAGTCATGGACTAAATGAACTTAATAAACACTTTAGAAGGATGGACCATAGACCAAGGGAATGATAACTGTGTGTACATATGTAGATATACATACCAAGAGACAGGAAAAGTGGTGGTGATTAATTGTATTAGAAAAGGTAGAACCTGGGCATGACATAAATGGTATAGAATAAGGGGTGGATACTGTCCTGGTTTCGGCTGGGATAGAGTTAATTTTCTTTCTAGTAGCCGGTATAGTGCTGTGCTTTGGTTTTTAGTATAAGAATAATATTGATAACACGCTGATGTTTTGGCTGTCGCTAAGCGGTGTTTACATTGGTCAAGGATTCTTCCCCCCCTTCAGCTCCCCATGCTCTGCCAGGTGCCCAAGAAATGGGAGGGGGCACAGCCAGGATAGTTGATCCAAACTGACCAAAGGGCTATTCCATACCATATGACGTCATGCCCAGTATATAAACTGGGGGGAGTTGGCCGGGGGGTAGCGATCATTGCTCGGGGACTGGCTGGGCGTCGGTCGGCGGGTGGTGAGCGGTTGTAATTTTTTTTTTTTTTTAATATATATTTTCCTTTTTTTCCCCTCCCTTGGGTTTTGTTCCTCTCTCTCTCTCATTGTTTTTTTCCCTCTCATTATAATTCATTATTATTATTACTATTATTTTGTTCCAATTATTAAACTGTTCTTATCTCAACCCACGAGTTTTCTTACTTTTGCTCTTTCTATTCTCTCCCCCATCCCATCGGGGCGGGGGGAAGTGAGCGAGCGGCTGCGTGGTGCTTGGCTGCCGGCTGGGGCTAAACCACGACAGCAATGAAGGAGGAAGCATTGTAGAAGCAAGTAGTGAAGGTACAATTCTGCATTTCCTCCATAAAGTAATACCCGACATACAATAACGGTTTCAGTACAGCACTTAGATAATACCAAAATAAATCCAAGATCACTGTTTTAATAACAAATTTCACAGGCAAAACATCACCAATTAAAGCAGAGCACAGAAACAGCAGCGATGTCCTGGCCATCTGCCAGCCCAGGCGCATGGCCATTGCTGTTATCAAAATGTTCCCAGGCACAGCAGAATAAGGTGATAAGCAATACAGCATCATGGCAAAAGCAAAAAAGCAGCCACTAACGAGCCCTAGACTTTAATATACAGTAAAGAAAGTAAGCCCTATGACAAGCACAGAAGCCTGCTGATTAATAGCTAAACAGCAATAACAGCTATAAATTCTATCATCTAGCACATTCCAATCAAATCTGCCGTTATCTCAAACCCTTCAAGCCCCACGTTGGGCACCAAAAAGAACTGTCGTGGTTTAGCCCCAGACGGCAACTAAGCACCACGCAGCCGCTCGCTCACTCCCCCCGCGGTGGGATGGGGAAGAGAATCGGAAGAGTAAAAGTGAGAACACTCGTGGGTTGAGATAAGGACAGTTTAATAGGGAGCGCAAAAGCCGCGCGCGTGAGCAAAGCGAAGCAAGGAATTCATTCACTACTTCCCATGGGCAGGCAGGTGTTCAGCCATCTCCAGGCAAGCAGGGCTCCCTCACGCGTAATGGAAACTTGGGAAGACAAACACCATCACTCCAAATGTCCCCCCTTCCTTCTGCTTCCCCAGCTTTATATACTGAGCATGACGTCATATGGTATGGAATAGCTCTTTGGTCAGTTTGGATCAACAATCCTGGCTGTGTCCCCTCCCAGCTTCTTGGGCACCTAGCAGAGCATGGGGAGCTGAAAAAAAAGTCCTTGACCAGTGTAAATACTGCTTAGCAACAGCCAAAACATCAGTGTGTTATCAATATTATTCTCATACTAAAACCCAAAACACAGCACTACACCAGCCACTAGGAAGGAAATCAACTCTATCCCAGCCGAAACCAGGACATTCTGTACTTACACTTTCTTGGCTTAGATTATCCTTCTTGTACTTGATTAGCCTTATAAATATTCTGGTATTACAATTATCGCTAATTAATGATCTACTAATGGAACTTAAAAGTTATTTCTAACCACTGTACATGAATACACTAATATATATCTTAACAGGCTACAAGGTGTGTCAGCAGATTATAGGTTGTTATAGCTCCTACAGTAAAGAATTTCTGGTTCAGTATAAGTACAGACCTTATAAATCCTCATGTAGGTGGGGAAAAAAAAGTGCTTCTGTGAAATTATTCTGTTTCAGTTCTGTAGGAAAGTGTCAATACACCTCTTTGAAGTGGTAATGACCTCCCATAGCTCATTTTAATGATGATAAATAGGTGTATACACACTATGGACAAAATCTGAAAAGTTACAAAGTGTATACTAAGTCGTTTCTGTGCCAAAAGTTTGGTAGGCCATAGGTTTATGTTAATCTTTTCAGTTGCAATTATATGTTTAAAATTTATGGCACTAAAATCCTTTCAGAGAGAAAGTTATCTCCAAGCCTCAAAGGAGGAAGCAAAGAAATACATCTTTTTGTAAAGAGAATAGCTGAATTTATTTTGTCAGGGCCACTGAAGTTTAGATAATATGGCAGGTGCCTCAGATGTGCCCAGAAATCTTGACCCTGTGTGGCTGGTAACAACCAAGTCACCCACAAGAAGCCTCCATATTTTCTGCTTTAATCAATACCCTCAACGCAATAGCTGCTACACCCTCTTCTCCACCTCCCTTTCCACTTTCACCTCATCCCAGAGCAAACTGGATAAAAAATAGGAATGCAAATAGTACAAGGATGTGTCCACCCTAGACAGCTCCTGATAGCACAGTGTATTCTCCGATTTGAATCTGTAGTTTCAGATTCATAAACTCAGATTTGGAAATGAACCATCAAGGGAGCTGCAATGGAAGAGTATTAGACGTTCATGAGAAAATGTTCTATCCATGGGGTGACTTTTGTCCCCAATTCCACTCTGACAAGTTCTGTAACAGTCCTGTGTATTGGTATTCCCATGTTGTGAATGATGGTACTAAAACATACAGGACCACTAAGTTCTGAGAGAAAGACATCAGATAGAAGAAATAATTTAATTCCGTTGGCAAAATCCACTCTTTGTAGAACAAAAGAATCCAGTCCTGTTGCATGCAGCTATTGACTGTAGCTGTGTGGCTGTATCTGACGTGATATGTATGTACAGGTGCAAAAATGGATACCTGGTAGTGGTGGACAAGGTACGATGCAGATCGCTTATGCAATCCATTAACATAACTCTCCTTCTAGTGATGAATGTGTTCACAATGTGCTGGGGGGCTCTGCTTAATGTTGAAGTATTGAAAGTGGGAAAAGACTTTCTTTGCTATGTTTAGCTTTAGAAAAAAACCATCAGGGTCGTGCTAAGACTATAAAATTGTAGCCCAAAGCCTGAAAGTTTCAGAAAGTTATGAACAACTGAGTAGACGAAGGTTTAACGGAAATGTCTGCAGACTATAAGTGTAGTTCTTGCTAGCTCTCCAGCTGCAATGCTTATGTGGAACAATATGATTTCTATTTCTTCCTTTTAAAAAGTTATCACAGATACTAAGATAGCATAGGAAAGTAACAGATTTTAAAATACACATAGAAAACCAAAACAAGTTCAGAACCACAACATGAAAATAAGAATAGATTTGAATTATAACTAAAGCTATGTCATTATCAATAGTATACTTGCAATTTATATTTTATGTAACAATGTTAATAGCAAATTCATTTTATGTCAAGATACTATTGAGTTACTGTTTATTCAGAAAAAGCTGGAAGGCTGGGTGTGGGATTTCCTCTCCCCCTCCCCCCATGTCATAAAGCCCATCCTGAAAACCTCTCTGGGAAACCAAGAGCAAAGTCATGGAGTTCAGTAAGATTCTCTTCCCACATATCTAGCTATCTTTCTTTGAGGAAAAAAAAAAATAAATTATGGTTGGGATTTATCTCACTTGAACCTCACTGCTCAGTGTATGATAGCGGGTTTTACTTTCTTTAGAGTCAAAAGTAAGACAGACGTCAAAGTGGTCTTATGCTATCTTAAAGTACATTTCTAAGATAAACTTGCCACATTTCTCTATTGCTTAAGAAGGAAGACTGACTGACTAATTTCAACTGGACAGATGAGTCAAATCTTTCTAAGTGTTAGGTGTGTTGACGGATGCAATCACAGTAAGCATGAAGATCAATACAATGGCATCAAGCAAACCCAAGGTAAATGAAATTGAGAAATAGTACCTGAAATACCATAAGAACTAACAGTGTAACTTAGCTTAGGCCCAGACTATCCAGTACCATCAGCTCCAGAGTCCTCCAGAGCTATTTCAGCTCATTCTGAAGCAACTACTACATCCAAGAAGCCCTCTAGCTTCACAGACTCAACTAACCACCCTCAGTAGATTTCATGAGAGCTTAGTCCCTTGGAATACATAAAGACCTCTAAATGGACTCTGAGAAGGATCCCATACTCTGTTTTGAAAATCAGCACTGGAATAATCTATCACACTAGGTCCAACCAGCTTACAATTCTATTGATAGAGCTTAAAATAAAAGACTACAATCAAAATATTAACTCTTTTTTGAATTGCAGAGTTCAAAAACTTTCCAGGGGAGGTGCAAATGCTACATAGAAAATCTGAGATTCTAGGAAACAGACTTGCCACTTACCTGTCCTTCATATTTAATATTGTCCTTTTCTCCCAAACACCTATAGGTTACATGTTGAAAACCACTGAACTGCTAAATTTGGCACTGTTTTTTTCCCATGTTAAAACCTGTAGCCTGTGAACAGTGGCTTTCAGTCATTTCTTTGTGCATTTCTTTCCTTTGACTTCTAAACAAGAAGCTTGTCAAGACAGTCTTTGCTTCTCCTACTTTTTATACAGTCTAGACAATGGAATCCTTTGAGGCTATATGATGCTTCAATATTATTTCCCCCCCACCACCACTGTCTCTTAAGTGGAATCAAAACTAAAAAAAAGATAGGACAGATCTGGACTTGATATGTTTAAATGCTTTTTCAACACAGTGTATTTCAGAATGCACTGAAAAGCTGCACCAAATGAAACAATTAGGTTTGCAGCACAATAACTGTTCTGTAGGGAATTTCATAAATCAATCAGATGATTTCCAAACCATTAAAGACTTATTCATTTATGGCATATGTAGCATTGCTTTTGCTCTGTCTAGGATGCTTTTCCTGAGTGCTGCAAAATACCCACCAACAAACAAACAAAGACCAACAAATCACACACACAAGAAAACAAAAAGCCCAGAAAGTATTCAGTGAGAAAAGTTAAGTTTCAATATAAATTCTTGTCTTGGAAGAGACTTGAGTTTGGTGAACTGGGTATTTTAGCAAGATAAGGAATAACATGGAAGGCAAGAGAATTTAAAACTGTGAAGGATGATTCTTGGGCACAGGAGGGAAATGGAGATGTTTTCTCTGCATGAGGGCCTCTACTAGAGCTGTTGTGAGACGAAGAGGAAAAAGGAAGACTATGACCTACTTCCTTGTACAGAAGAATTCCATATCCACTTTTTGAACAGCAATTGTTTTTGTGGTAAACAAAAATACTTATTGCAATGAGGTAGGCAAGGCTGCAGTGGAAATCCCCTTAAGAGAGCTGCACAGTGAATACTCAACCTTCTTTTACTGTCTCAAAATAAAAACAGGGGGGGGAAATCAGACTACACTTAGAGGAGTGATGAATTAAAGGGAATAGAGAGCCACTAAGAAATACTCAGATGTACTTTCTTTCTAATGAAAAATTATTTGAGTATGACTAAACTGAATGAATTTGGATTATTGATCAATTCTATAGGGAAGACAAGGATTTTACTAGGAAACTGCTGTAAGCTCTGATTCAGTTTCCTCCAAAGATATATTTATACTGTGCAATTCAACTCACAATTAGATACAATATCAAACACTTTAATGAAGCTACACTAAAGCAGGAAAATAATACTACCTTACTTAGCCAATACCTGAGCCAGTACATTGAGAACCTCTATACAACTTTCCTGAGGTCTTTGTTGAGTCAGCAAGAAGTCTAGCTGACAAGAGCAACAAAGAAAGAACATCTCAGCCACAACACTGGGTTTGTGGCTGTTTACTTCTTCAGAAAGTTACAGTGGAATTGTTGAGAACTCGTATGGTAACAGCACAGTGTCTGTCTAGCTACAAGGGACACATTTGTTTATCCTTTTTCCCAATGTTATGTAGGACTGTAGCTTTCAGAGTTCTTTATTTACAAACATTAAAACCATTCAAAAACATCCTCTACTGAAACTCTTTTTGTGTTTGTTCGTCTATCCAAGTAGAGAGGATGGCATTAGGCCAAACACATTATCCATAATGTGTTAGTTTAATGCCAGACACAATTTAAGCCATTTTACAGTTTGGTTCCATTTGAATTTAACACAAACATAGCTGCTCTTTGCTGTTCCAATAATTTGCTTGGCTGTTATGCAGAGGAACATTATAGCTCTGTGAGCGTTAAAACCAAAAATGTTAATCTTAATATAGTTAATTAAGAAAGAAAATATTTCTCTTTACATGCTTTGCAACTTTGAGACTCACCTCAGCCCTTAAGATGCAAAATTATTGTTTGTTTCAGCTAGAAAGCCAAAACAGACTTTTTGTTATTGCTGGGGCTTTTTAACCTTGGAATATAAAATAATGGGACACTATTAAAATCACTAAAAATTAGGACCAATGCATAGAGTTATGGAAGTGTTTTCTCTCTGCAAGTTAGAATGGGTTTTTGAACAATGCAGACTTTTCCAGTTCTGTATTTTCCTTTTGTACACTGCCAGTTTTTTATTTTTACAAATAATTCTCAGTATTAGCATGGATGAATAAATCAGATCATTACATGAACACCTGCCTGAGAATATAAATATGAGTCTCTGATCTTGCAGTAAAGTCTGACAATCAGATTATACAGCTTTCCAGATTTCCCTCTAAAGGTCATCCTAGTACCAATTTTGTTTCTCTCTAGAGACTACTGAGCTTTTTTTCAGATTACCCTCATGTCTTTTGTTGCAGTCTGATAATTACAAGTGAAGGGATGATTTTTTTGGGGGGGAGGTGGTGGTAAGTTAGGCCTGTAAGTAAAGTCAAGACTTAGAATCCTGATTTAGTTACAGAAATCCATCTTGGCTATCACCTTCTGTAATAAGTTTCTTGCATATCAAATTGCTGCTACAATAAAGCCAATATGAACCTATTGTTTTTGATGAACCAATATAAGCTCAGCAAATTCAAATTTTATTATTTTATTACTGACATGTCTTTTTAGTGCCAATACATTGGTAAAATTAACAGAAATTTCAAGCACTAATAACTTTTCTGTGTCATTTTTGAGAATAATTTATCCAGCCAAATGATACTTTAATTACATCTCCTTTGATCTTCTCTGGAACTAAGGGCTGGAAGGCCCTTGAATGGTCATTGAATGTCACTTCCCATCAAAGGCATCCCATACTGGATATGGCTTCTCCTGCTTCTTCAGCCTGTTATCTTATTTTGTTTAGCACAACTAAATACAGAATGCAAATTGGAAGCTCAATGACTGTTTGTAGCAGAAAAGTCTAATATAATTTTGTATTAGGTTATCACATTTACACAATTTACTTTTTCTGTCTGAATCCTAATTGCCTGTCAAACACCGGGAGAACACTTTAGAAAACTTTTCTTCTTGTTATGTAGTTTCTAAATACCCCTCCTTATAAGCTTGAAAACCTTCAACCTCTGCTGAATTCTTCACTGTTATTTCATCTAGCTTATGCAATGTGGGAGGGGAGCAACACAAGGCTAGAGGTAGAGACATGTCCTGTCCAGTGGAAAACATGACAGAGACTTATGTTAGAGGAAGGTTTGAACTACATCTTGTCCTTTGTGATCCCAATTATAGTCATAGAAAGAGGATCTACTCATCCTTAGGACAGCACAGACTGTTCTACGCCAACTTGCTTTTTAGTTAATAAAAGGCAGACAGCTCATACCTCTCAACTGTCCTTGCTGCAGTATCCTGTTTCCTTGTGGGTACAACTAGAGTGCAAAACGAGGCACTTTTTAACATTGCTTCTCCCAGTTCATCCAAGCATAAATGTTGGACACATATGACCTGAAAAAGCAGTGTCTTGTCTACTCCACAAGAAGTCATAAAAACAGTGAGATACATGCCTCTCATTAAAAGATTAGTTAGTATCATTCCAATAAAAGCTTTCTTTATTAGCTTATCCTTGATATTTTTGTCTTCTAGTATTAGATATTCATTCGTTCCACAATCCCACTGAAAGAAAAAACCCCAAGGAAATTAAAGTCTCTATTTCAGTCATGACTGTAATGTCTTCCCCTATGAGGAAGCTGGTTAAGCATAACCTTGTAAATCTACATGACTCTTCTATAAAAAGGGAATCTAGATAAAGGGGATTCCTAAAGGGGATCCAGATCACACACTCATTAAAGGGAGTGGCAAAAACCTCTAAATAAGGTCCTTAACATTATTCTGCAACAGCTTTGATCAAAATATATTTCCATCTGGATACAGCTGTTACAATGAAATATTTAACACTTTTAATATAATTAATCCAGTATATTCAATTGAAGATGCAAATTCTCACCCTATATTATTCTATAATCATTCTATAATATTTCTGTATTGTACTTATTATATCTTTTCCAAAAGTAACTGCTATGGTTCCCGTCTTTCCACTGAATTAACAATTATGTGGTTTGGTCATCTTTATGAAGGATTCATGTAGCCATGATGACAATAATTTCAAATGTCATTTTTATCTTTTCAACCATCTCTTCAGTCAGAATCCCACTCTAAATGGAGCTAATTTTCTAGGTTATTAATTTGTGGGGTGAAAAAAATGGAACTGTTCTTAAAAACAATGATAACTTGCAATATCATCCTTTTATTGCTTTTCCAAGTGTCTTTTTTAATGCTGTCCCTAAATCCCTTTCAAATACATCATTCTGGAAAATAAATGTAGTATTTTTGTTAAATATTATCAATAGATATTTTGTAAAGCCAGGAAAATGTGGTTTTCTATTTGATTAAAATATCAAGTGTTATTTCTCATACTGAATGGCACCCAGCGTATCTGTTATCTGTCTAGCAAATGAGAAAGATTCATCCAAGATGCAAAAGCAAAAAGATTTTGTCTTGCTTTTCTGATGTGTTATGTAGACAACTACCCTAAATAGTATGTCTTTGTTGGTGACTGGGTTATAGCCGAATTCCTTCTCTGAGCTAGGGGGTAAAAGAATGAATGAGATTGTAAAGAGAACTTCATTTCCAAATTGGCATTGGGTTAGTCCCCTGTGATTACTGGGAACACTTCAAATGTACAGAGACTCCTATAAATTCAGGCAGAAAGCCAGCAGAGGAAGTTGAGAAGTTTGTAAGTTAATTTTAATATTGTACTTGTGTTTAAGTGATAATGAGCTACAGAGAGTAAGTGTATTAGGATCATGAATGCTTTCCCTTTTAAAGTTCATAAAAATAGGAGGTTTCCTACACTCTTTGTCTCTAATGTCCAATAACTTTCAGGCTCGCAGTTGCCTAATGCATTATTCTTTCTAAGGATCTGTTCTGATGATATTAAGGGAAAGCAGTGTCCATATATTTGTGGTAAACTTCAACGATGCTGCCTTTTAATAAATGAGGGATAATAAAGTTTTAAATTGCCAGACAGAAAGACCAAGAGAAACCATTGTTTATGTTGCCTATTTTGCTCTGCAGTGCACTTCCTTTCTTCCATTCAGCTCATGTTATCAAATCCATAACTGTGACAATCAAGAACGTCTGCATTTTCCTCCTTGTATAAAGTTTTGTATATTGTATCAAAATCAAAAACATTGATGCAGCAATTTGGGAGTCCAGTGTTTTATCAGAAGTAACAGTATAACCCCATGTAAGTAATGTTTCTTTCTGGCAATGTGCTGATAGCATACACTATATTGTTAAAGTAAGTGCAACGCCTGAGAAAACAAACAGTAGTCCTTCATTTTGAACTCTAAAATGTAGAACACTCCCAATCCAAAAGCACCACCTGAAAAGTTTGCAGTTATGTTTTCAGATACCTATCTGGTATAGCTCTTCTGGCTTCTATTCATCTACTTCATGACAGAGTGCTAGAAATGTATGTGTATTACTGCTCTATTATATGGACGAAAGTTACGTAACAATTTCATGTTAACTCCTATCTTGCATCCCCTGAGGTTCCGAGTCCTATTTCATCACAGTGTTGCAGGGCTGAACACAAGGACAACATAACATCTCTTTGTTAAGCCACTGGGCTTCAAATAGTCAAGAGCCTATGTTCAGGAATCCCTGAAAATTTTGCAGAATACTTTGTCTCAGTCCCCTTTTCCCTTAAGGGGAAGAGAACAGTTAGGTTTCTTAACCACAACAGCAAAACAAGCTTGAGTTCAAAGACACAAATAAATAGCAGTGTTCCAGCCCTGAAATCTGCAAGAGATCTCTGTGTTGCCCCTAGGAAACACACTCATCAGAGTGGTCTATAAAGTATGGGGCTGTAATCACCTTAAAAACCTGAGCTTACCCAAAAATTCTCTATTCCTGTTTTTATTACATACAGGACAACAGATAAGAAGGCTTTTAATTTGGATGCTGTTCTCTTCACTTCTAGACCACGGTGCACTAATATGGAAAAATGCTCTTGGAAAAGCCCTGGAAACTAAGTAGTTCCTTGAGGCTCGTTCACATCTATAGGCTGGGGTTAATCTGTCTTGCTTTAAGCATGTTAAAGTTACGGAATCGAATTCCTAGCAACAAAGATGTTCAGAAAATATAACTTCTGTTTTACAAGAAAAAACAGTATTCTAAAACTGTTATCATTTGAACCTAGAAAACAATCCAAATTTTCAAATCTTTGCACCTGCACCATTGTTAAGACATATAAATAGAAAAGTCATTTTATTCAGAAACATTGAAACAATTTGTTTATATAGTGTCAAAATGACAAAGTATATTTCCTACTTACTGTGGTATACAAATACAATATTGCAGATGTTGTAAAACCTTACTAAATTAATCAAAACAATGAAGCTGGAGTCAAACACCAATACTTCCTTACACAGATGATTCTCATCTTGGCAAATCAAATAGTTTCAACATTATTTTAAAAAGAAAAAAAAAATTTTCCACTTCTGAAAATGTCTGTAGAATGAATTATGTTTCCCAAAAACTGTTTCTTTTTTTTTTTCTGACAGAATTTTATCACTATTTGTTTTTACTATCTCCATATATGGATTATGGTGTAATTCAGCTTTTCAAGCAAAACCCTTTTAGGGGGGTCCTGCTTCCCACTCTCTCACACAGCACAATACTAAGTAGAGATCTCTTCCCTTCTCTGGCCTTACTCAGAGCTGTTCAGCAAATCTCTGAATACAGATCATCTCCAAAGCACTGCAGAATGTATGGACTATGCATCACAGGACCTCCTCTGGCATGTGTGCTCGACATGTTCCCTGTTACTTGTATTACTGGACTGTCCCATTTATCAGAGAAGATACTTAATTTTCATCATCATGACACCCTGGTTTGTCCCTTCTAGTTCTTACTGGTGAAGTCATGTAGTTGTTTGATACCTAGGTAAGTGAGAACCACGTGTTATAATTTTTCTTAAAGAAAATTTCCAGGTAGCAGGAAGTACATCCACTTCATCAATAGCACTTCTGTCTTTATACCGCTGAAATTGTTTGCTCTCAAAACCCCTATCTCTTTTTTTCCTAAACACCCACTTCCTTACAATCATAGAATCATTTAGGTTGAAAAAGACTTTTAAGATCATCAAGTCCAACCATTAACCTAACACTGCCAAGTCTACCACTAAACCATGTCCCTAAACACCACATCTACATGTCCTTTAAATACCTCCAGGGATGGTGACTCAACCACTTCCCTGGGCAGCCTGTTCCGATGCTTGACCACCCTTTCAGTGAAGTAAAATTTCCTAATATCCAATCTAAAGCTCCCCTGGCACAACTTGAGGCCATTTCCTCTTGTCCTATCGCTTGCTACTTGGGAGAAGAGACCAATTTAGAAGGAATTACCTTCCACTGAGCTTTCTTGGGTTTAGAGCAATTCCTGTACCCTGATGCAATCAGGAATTAGGAATTCAGGCTGATCAATGTGGTTCCAGAAGAGACTGTGCAAGATACCATTTTTAGATGCTTTTAATCATAAGGGAGGAAAAAATGACAAGTATGAAGCACAATTGGGGTAATATAGCATGAAGATTATAGGAGAACATGTTTGTTTTCAGCTCAGATAGCAGATACCAATTCAGATAATGTGTATTTCATTTAAATTTATTGCACAGAATAAAAGTGACATGAATGCTATATACCATATCATGATTCTCTCATTCATTCACTACTATAGGCCAGTTTTGGCATTTAACACAAAAGTACAAGGAAAAAAATAATAGGAAATTGGTATTATAGGCCTAAATGACTTACTGTAAATATTTTAGTTACATTGACTTTTTTCCTGTTTTGTATCAATTTTATGGACCATATTTCAGAGAGGATTCATATCAAGCATTGCCTGCTTTATGTAAGTACTATATATTGTAGATTTAGGCAAAGGGTAAATTCAGTTAAGTGCCTGTGGATGAATGATATTTTGCAGTGCCATGTATATATATATATAACAAAGATATCAGCAAGGGGATTCTAGGACAGGTATTATTTTTGCATCAGTTTTTAATCGCAATAATTGATGCTGGCTGACAGTATAATCTTTTTGCAGATATTTCTTAGCTCTGGGTATCATAACTCTCTTACATTTCTACATTGCAAATTATCATAGAGAGGGTAAAAAAATGCCAAGCAAGCACAAGTTCCAACCTGATCATTTTCATAGAATCATAGAACTTCATAGCAATTCTTAGCAATACTCATCTACATATGGTTTGCAAGTGTTCTCTCATTGAGCTTTACAATCATTGACACCTTCTTCCCACTGAGAGCAGATTGACCCATCATCCTTTATGAAAACAGTCAGTTATTGTTAGAATAAAAGAGAGATCATCAGATGCATACATACTGTGCATGTATGAACGCTGGGGTTAAGTCCCCACCATTTCTTTGTGCTCTTTGCCCTGAGGATTCTGCACACACACAGATGTAACCAAGAACAAAATACTAGGCTACTTGGGGTCAATACTGAGCCCCAAGTACTGAGAACAGGAGCTATACTCAAGTTCTTGAGCCTGGAGAAGTATCACCTATTAATTTACACTTAGACATTTATAACAACCCCTTTATGCCACCTCTAACTTCAGAACATCAGTTATTCCGTTTTATAAAGTAGAAACTCCAAGACCATATTGTTGCTTTTGTTATTCTGGTTTCTAAAGACTGCAGTGACAAACTTCAATATAATCTGTTTTTACTTTCCATTCTGAACTAAATACTCTAAGAAAGGTCTGGTTTTGGTGGTTTTTTGGTTGTAGTTTTTTTTTTTTTTTTTACTTGTGTGAATTGAACTACTTTATTAGCCCACAGCATCTTCAGACTGTATTACTTTTCTGCATCAAGACATTTGTCTTCTTCTAATTCTTATTAATTACTATTAGGTTAAAAGAAGGGGGTAAGAAAATCTTGTATCATGTACTTAGGCACTTTTCTGAGCTCTGGGTGGCCTAGGTCCAACTCCCTGCTCCCTGGGAAATTTCTATGAAAGTTCTGAGTAGTTCCATAGCAGAGTATCATACAAAGCACGAATAGGTAAGTGATGCCTCTCTAAGTACCCAGGGATCTCAGAGACAGGATATTTACCTGAAACTGAGGCAGACAGATTAACAACTTGAACCAGCATGCTTCAACTCAAATGCTTTAACCATTCAATTAATGTAACAGACATTAAAAAAAACTAATTTCCCTGCTTCAATTTAGGTCTAACTCTCCATCTGAAAGGTCTATGAAAACTGTTTCCTTTCCACAAACTATACTGCTCTTCTAAACAGGAAAATAAAAAACCACACTAAAATTTCAATCCCTAGAATACATTTTCTGAGCTTCATATAATTTTGGTAACAACTGTTTTCCACTCAGAAGACTGCCTCCAGTAGAATGCTGTGTGAAGCTTACCTCCATCGGGGAGGAACACAACCCCTTGGGACAGAGACAGTTCCAGAAATCAGGCATACTATGTGACAAGATTTTTCTATCCTGCATGAAGGTGAATATTTAAAAATATCAATTAAAACATTCTGCTCACAACAAAGCTGGTGGGCAAGATACTGCCTCTCCATAAGGAATATTCTTATATCATTATTCAAGGGACAGTCATTTGGTCACTTCAAGCTGCCTTACTCTGAGACTAGGCACAAGTTTGCTTTTACCTTAATTGCATTTGTATAGTTTTAATCAGAGATGGATGAATTTTCATTTTTGAAATCTCAGACCTGCTCCAGCTTTGTGGACCAGGATTTTCCACTGAGTATTAATGGATCATTTGTATCTCAATCTCTGGCTTTGTAATGTTGTAGCAAATGAGTGATTTAGATCACTTAAAAAATCACTGTCAAAGGTATTAGCAAAAGTGGTTTTAATATGATTTATAAAACTGCGACTTAACAAAGTTCGATGGCAAGGTTCACTCTATTAATTACTGCATGGAAGAAACATACACAGGAAAATTGGGTTACACTCGAGTTAAAATGGTTCACAGAGAGACCGAGGATACAAAAGGGTACGGAGGACCCTCCTGTTGAGTCACGAGGTTCAGAATAGACCCCCTTGCTTTCTAAACTGATGGAGCTTAGGTGCGGCTAGGTCCAATCTTAGTCTCGGACTTGGACAACGGTTTATGTCTAAGGGATTATATATGCAAAATTTATCAATTCAGCATGCAATCAAAGTTACCAAGACAAAATCAAAGTTACCATACTACAAGGTTACACGTGATATCAGTCGCTTACCAAAGATCTGCCATTGGTAAAAGGTCTCTTTGCCTCGAGGAGCAACCTTGAGAGGTGTCCCAGCTCAAGGGGAGATCACCGCCATGCAGCCACGCTGCCTATCAGGGAGAGCTCAAAGAAGGCTCACTTTGGCTGTCATATTTATAGATAAAGTGGTTGGCTTGTAGTCAAATTCCATGTGATAGGAATGATATGCATGAGACTCCTTGTACCCACAACTTTCTTTGTTCCTTGATGAATGAGTCTTAGAAAAGCCACCCGCTATTCATGCGTTAACTCCATGATCGGTGTTCCAAGCTCATATGCATCGATGCTCACTGTGTCACTCTGCTCCTTTGTGGGTTGTCAGAGAACAGATCGGGACCAGAGGAGTTCTTGGCCTGGTCACAGCTCAGGCCTTTACCTCCTTTGGAGCCTGTACCAAACTACTGCTAGTTTGGTTACGAGGTCGAGTGCATCTGTCACAAATGTTGGCTTTAGGGAGACAGGGAGAAAACAGAAGTTTGCTGTTTAATATGTTACAGTAAGTAATGTATTTTTTTCATAATCTATGCATTAACTGTGAGGTAACAGAGTTCATCCAAATTAGGAATAAAGTAATAAACATAATTCAACAAGGACAGGCTTAGGAAAGATTCAAGACAGGTACAATTTGAGCCACTTAATTTAAGTGTTAAGAGATACCATAGCTTTATATAAATGCCTCTCAAGGTACCTCTCAGGGCCTTAAGGGCACTAATAGGCCTTAATGGCCCTAACCAGTCTCACCCACACAGACCTTGGCTGACCCTAGCTGCAGGCTTGCCTTGCTCAGTACTGCAGGGACTGGGCCCAGCCTGGTGAGGCCCTGCCCTGCTGACCGTGTTACCATGCTCAGATCCCCATACCCAAGGGTGCAGCTGGCTTTTGCTGTTCCCTGACAGTACCTATGGACTAGACTGAGGACCACAGTGTTTCAGATCTTAATGACTTAGATCAGAGCTAAAATATCATGTGGTGGTAGCTAACTTTTGCCTTTTACTAAAAGGTGAGACAAACTAGCTAGTCTTTTAACACAGATATCTTGGACACCAAGAATCCAGGCTTAATTCTTGAACCTTCATTTCTATCCTACAAAAGTGTATGAACACATGAGGAGCATGCCAGTTAATGTTAGGACCACAGCCGGTGGTCCTAATAATTAGCCAGTGACTAGGCCTTGGCCTGAGGTTTAGCCAACTTAACAGGAAAACTACTGAACATGACATAAGAAATAGCTGAATGTGGCCAATAGTAATGTAAGAAGCTGAGAAAAGTTGCAGATAGCATTGTGAGGGAGGGCTAGACTTCACAAGTGATTAAGGGGGAGTTATAGTCAGAAATGGCTAAATTTCACAGACAATTGAAGGGAAGCACTGGAGACCTTTGTGGGAGTCAAGTTTTGCAGTGCCAGCCCTGTCCAAGAAAAGGTATCAGTAAAAGCATGTGAGGATGAGGTTACCTAGGTAACTGTATCAGAAATTCCAAATTTGGCTTTGGATATAGCAAAACTGGAACTATTGGAAATGGGGGCGAACGCCGTAACAGAGGTAGGCTGTCTGTTTGGGTGAAGACTTAGTCTTGGGTGAAGGACATACCAGGGCAGCAAAAACGAGGGTTGACAAATGGGAAAAAATAATAAGTAATGCAGGTACTTATTGACAAAGCCTGGAGGAGAGCAATAAACCAAACCTCTCGTTCTGACCATACCCCAGGCCAAAACACCCCTCTTTGGTCCTCCTGACCAGGAATGAAAGTAAAGTGCTTTCCCTGGATAGTAGAGGGACACCCGAGACAAACAGAGCTTCCTGGTATCACCATATTAGTCCAGACCTGACAGCATCAGCCTTGTCCCAAGCACTTCCTAACAGCAAAGCCTTGGGAGATCTTCAGGCAATTTTTGTACATATAAAGAAATGCAATACTCAACCCTTGCAGCCCTTGTTCAAAGCAAACTCAAACCAATCACACATAGTGAACTTCAAGTTAGAACAAATGCCCATTAACTGATGTGAATCAAAGCAGGCTAAAATAAGGGTGTATTGCTTTCATTGAGGGAATAAAGGGGAAAACAACCAACACAAATGTGTATCAGAGGTCAACTACACCTGTTTTTCGCTTGTTCTGAAGAAGTATCAGACTTCTACCTCCTTTCCTCTGCTGACAACATTTTACTCGTGCACTTTCTTCACACTGATTTATTTATCAATAACTTTTACTGCTGCTTAATATCACTTCTGATTTTAGCCTGGGATAATTCTCTACTGTTATATGCCTATTTGTAGTTCACAGCTATTTTCTTCTCGTGCAACTCACGTGCAATGTGCAACTCAAATAATAGGTTACAACAATTTAAAGGTATTTCCATTACAATCTCCACCCCTGGTCCCTTTGGGCCAGGTTATAGGGTTTAACATTGCAAAGAACTCCTCCCCTTGCCCCTGCTCCAGCTTGGACTTATCCACAGACTGCAGTGCCTTAGGGGAGTACCTGCTCCAAGTGGAGCCTTATTTATGAGCCACGGTCTCTCCAGGGTCTATACCTGCTGTGGCATAGACTTATCCACAGCCACAGTCACTTTGAGGTGCACCTGTTCCAGCGTGGCCTTCTCCATGGGCCACAATGCCTTCAGAGATATACCTGCTCCAGCGTGGCCTTACCCACAGCCACAGTATCTTCAGAAGTAAACCTGCTCCAACATGGCCTTACCCATGGCCACACGCATTGAGGTGCTCCAGCATGACCTCATGCACAGCCACTGATGCTTCAAGGTGTACCTGCTGCAGCATGGACTTATCCACAGCCACAGATGCTTCGAGGTGCACCTTATCCAGCGTGGCCTTATCCTTGGGCCACAATCCCTTCAGAGGTATACCTGCTGAAGCACGGACATAACCATGGCCACAGATGCTTTGAGATGTACCTGCTCTGGCGTGGACTTATCCATGGCCACAGGCGCTTTGGGGTGTCCTGCTCCCATGTGGACTCATCCACAGGTCACAGTCCCTTTGACTCGAGTTCACACTGGAGTTCCAGCCTGTCCAGTACAGCAGCACAGAAACAGCAGCGATGCCATGGCTATCTGCCAGCCCAGGCGCATGGCCATTGCTGTTATCAAAATGTTCCCAGGCACAGCAGAGTAAGGTGATAAGCAGTACAGCAGCACAGCAAGCAGCAAAAGCAAAAAGCAGCCACTAACGATCACTAGACTCTAATATAGAGTAAGGCAAGCAAGCCCCATAGCAAGCACAGGAGCCTTCAGATTGAATTTATAGCTGTTATTGCTGTTTAGCTATTAATCTAGCACATTCCAATCAAATCTGTCATTATCTTGAAACCTTTGTGCCCCACGTTGGGCACCAAAAAGGACTGTCATGGTTTAACTCCAGCTGGCAACTAAGCACCACACAGCCGCTCACTCACTCCCCCCCGGTGGGATGGGGGAGAGAAGCAGAAGAGCAAAAGTAAGAAAACTCGTGGGTTGAGATAAGAGCAGTTTAATAATTGGAACAACAACAACAAATTCTACTGAGAAGGAAAACAACAAGAGAGCGAGAGAGGAACAAAACCCAAGGGAAAAAAAACAACAGTGATACAACTGCTCACCACCCGCCGACCAACGCCCAGCCAGTCCCTGAGCAGCGACCGCTACCCCCCCTGGCCAACTCACCCCAGTTTATATGCTGAGCATGATGTCATATGGTATGGAATAGCCCTTTGGTCAGTTTGGATCAACTATCCTGGCTGTGCCTCCTCCCAGTTTCTTGTGCGCCTGGCAGAGCAGGGGAAGCTGAAAAGTCCTTGACCAGTGTCAACATTACTTAGCAACAACTAAAACATCAGCGTGTTATCAATATTATTCTCATACTAAAATCCAAAACACAGCACTATACCAGCTACTAGGAAGAAAATTAACTCTATCCCAGCCGAAACCAAGACAATAACATAAGTTAATAGTTACTATTGATGTTGTTAAGCTTTATCCCATTCTACTGAAAGGAAAATTGAGGCTAGAATACTGTTTATTTGCCCTACAAATCAATGTACATAGGCACCTCAGATGCAGACATACAGAGGTTTCCCTGTCCATCTCTTAGTGTCCAACTAGAAGCTTTCATTCATACAGTCCTAAAGGCAGTCTCATTTGGAGGGTATTACTGAAATGTAATTAATATTGCTAGTGATACTGCGCAATACTTCTTACTTGTTTCCATAAAACTAGTTCTGTTTTCAGAGCCATGTAAAATATTTACAGCATCTGTCATAGAAAATTCATGGTTATCTCTGTGATTGTCTTCAAGACTAAATTAAATCTTGCAGTCATCATACAGCACCCTTGGCTGGCTAGAAAAAAGAACTGTAACAGCAATTATATTGTTTTAAAATGATTCTTCTTCTCCAGCAATTTCAAAAGAAAAGACTAACTTACTTCTTTGTGCATTTTGACCTTCTGTGTCTTGGATTTTCTGCTTTTTTTTCTGTATTCTATTTTTTGTTAGAACTAGAGCCTTTCATAATGCAGTATTTCTTATGTGGAGGAAAGACAGGGATCTTTTTGCAACATTAACTTATATTGCAAACACTGTATTCTAATTTATATTTGCTAATTAACTCATAATCCAGAACTCTATGACTCAGAACTGCTACACGACTACTACCTCAGCCCTAGGTGCAACCGCAGCCCTAGTGAAGCTGCTTGCAATAACACAGCACGTATCTGTCACCCAGTGGGACCTTAAATTCCTGCATGTTTCATTTAAACCCAAACTCCATGCTGCATCGTCCACTTACTTACAAAAATGCAAAACCACATGTCTTCTTATAGCTCAGTCACCTAAAAAAAACCCTTGAGAGACTGCCCAAAGAGGAAGAATAAGATTCAATAATGAATGAAACCCTTCCCCACAGGACTGGGTAGGGCTGCTGAGAGGCTGTGCAGCAATGGTCTTGGCATGCCAAGGAGCATGCTTTGCAACACCAAATGGTGCTAATTATCTTGGCCTAGATCCAGACAGAGCTGGGGAGGGCTCTAGCGTTTGTTGGAGGGTGGTTTTCAGAGTGGGGAAAGCTGGAAGCTTGTGACTTCTGGCAACAGCCACAAGAGCAGGTGGCCCCACCTGCAACTTCAGAACAAGTACCTTGCCCTGGTCACTGAGAAGTACAAACAGGGACTTATCACAGCCAGCTGAGTTCAAACCTTGTGTCTTCACAGAGGAGAAAAGACCTGTGATAGTTACTGGAGACACCCTCCACCTGGGGATGGAGGCCCAATCTTCTGACCTGCCCTGATGATATCTTGGGAGGTCTGGTGCTTGCCATGAGGCCAGGATCCAGGATGTTGCCAAGGTTTGTCCAGCCCTCGGACTATTACAGCTCTTCCATGTGGGCACCAGCAGTACTGCTGGGTAACCCAAGGCATGTCAAAAGTGACTGCAGAGCTCTGGGGGCAGGGGTAAGGCATTGGGGCCTAGGTGGTGTCTCCTCAGTCCTGCTACTGAGGCTGAAGGGCTCGAGCAGAAGTCAACTCATCTGACAGGACAACACCTGATTGTGTTGCTGGTGGTGTAATCAGAGCATTCACTTCTGTGACCACAGGACATTCTCTGGTTATGCACAAAGTACTTCAGATGCACAATAGCAAAACTAGCATAACAATACAAACATAATAATAACATAGCAAAGAAATTAACTCCTCCCTTTTCTCTTCTTATCGATTTTGATTCTTTCTTCTGAACTAAAAGGTGCTGCCATGCTGCAACTGTAATCAGTGCTCCAAAGCTGCCTCAAAGCCTCTAAACCCAAAGCCATGTTGCAACAGCTTTTTACTGATGGAAAGTAAAAAATATTATGGAGAAGCCTGGGAGAACTAGGTAGAACTTTTTGAATGAAGGTAATTGCTCAGGAGTCATCATCAGAGCAAAGCAAGTAAGTGCCAGTACCAGTCATAGCAGCTGTAAGAGTGCCATGAGTTGTTCAGCAGCTTCATGAGACCTCATGAAGCAGAGAGCACAGATAAGAAGGTAGAAGCTTACGTGGAACATATTTGAATCTTGTTTGAGGAAAAGAAATATTGTTCACGATCATCTGTGGTTAGGCATTATTACTCTGTGCAGCATGTTGCTATTTGTGATGTTGTATAAATACAAGAGGCTTTGTGGCAGTGTGCTCCCCCCCTGCTTCCTGCACAAGCAGTAACCATCAGTGGGAGTCATCCTGATAGCTGCATCCAGCTTATGCTGGACCTTGAGGACGGATGGCAACAAAGTAGCCAAGGGCTGCCTGAAGCAGGGATCTAAACATCTTGCTGATATGCAAATACGACCATAAGTCAATCATCTTACTCCTTAAATTGTGGACAGCCCAGGGCCCTTTGAGCTCTCCTGCACGGCAGCGGGCTGCACGCCAGGATCTCCCCTTGAGCAGGGATGCCTCTCAAGGTTACTCCTCGAGGTTGAGAGATTCCTTGCCGCAACAGATCCTCAGTAAGTGACTAATAGCATGCTAAACTTTGAAATCTTAGCTAAGTGATAGAAAGGATTGATTGTGCACATATAATCCTTTAGACATAAACCATTGACCAAGTCTGGGACTAGGACTGGATCTAGCCACACCTAGACTCCTCTCTGAGAAGGAATTTAGAAAGCAAGGGGATCCTTTTCCGAACCTCATGACTCAACGGGAGGGTCTCCCTGACAGTTTTGTCTGACCCTGTCCTCTATGCAGTAAATAATCAAGTGTACCTTGCCATCGAATCTTGTTAAAACACTGTCGCATTGAACTTTGTTAACTCCCTATTCTGTATCAATAAACTATATTTTTACTTCTCTCTAATGAGTGAAGTGCACGCTCATTCCATCTGCGACACACCAGGATTCCAATAGTTATGTGAGTTGCATTTTACTTCTTCCACCTAACATGCTAGAATTCATTCTTGTTTACATCTGTATATCAGTCCCTGTAGGGCCTATGTAGGGCTCAGATTTTCTATCGTGGGCCATGTCTCAGGTTCTAGCCTGAGTATACAGTACAATTCAAGACAAATGTAAGTATGCAACAAGAAGCTATGAATAAAGAACATGTGATATGCCTGGGTAGTATTTGGCAGAACAAGTCTAATCCACCTCTGTGAGAAGAGGAAGACTTTGCAAGGCAAATGTTTTTTGATAGAAGCATGAGAGAGTAGACCATGATTGCAAACAATAGCAGAAATCTCTGGAAAAAGACACATTGGTGGGATAATTGTTTTGGGATGGGATTAACGAAAGCAGCAGTTTATTCTTGTCTTACACACATGGCACAACATACAGAACCAGCACAAATAACTTACAAAATCTCATACACCATGCTTCCTCTCGAATAGCTTCTATTAAGTTACAACACCATAACAAATCAGGTATTTAGTTACAACAGATCCCCAGACATGTATAGGCTCCCATTCAAGGAGTTATTATTTTTGTAAGCTACTTAGACAAACATCATTTTTTTACATGTTTAATACAGTACAGTATCCTTAACAGAGTTCAAGATATTCACAATGAGAATTGAATACTTTATAAAACAGCAGAATTTCTCATCTTGTTACTGGTCTACATTCACTCCTGCTTTGTCTGGTTTACAGATGTGTTACAAGTCATCTTTACTCAACTTTCGAAGCTAAACATTGCTTTAAATGAAAAACAAAATTCTATTTACAGGGGTTTTTTTTAGATTTAATAAAAATGTCTTTGCTTCCCTTTCCCATTCCTACCCCCACCACCAACTGCCATTTAGCTGGTAGAAATATTAATCCTCAAGCTGCTATAGAAACTTGAAAAAAAATTGATGACGACTTGTTGGATGCAAAATGAAAGATGGTCACAGCCCATCATTAATTCAAAAAGGTGGATTTTTTTTCTCCTGTCAGAATATGTGACCATTGGAGACAGATGACTCCTGTCATCTGATTTTTAAAGATAATGTACTACTTATGGGCCAATATACAAAACCTACTTTTTTTTTTTTTAAATTACAAGCTGTCCCACTCTCTTTCATGCAATCACTTTCAGTATAAAGTTCTTTCCTTACTAGAAATTGTAACAGCTCTGGTTGTGTGGTACTGACAAACTCTCCCAGCCTCCATCAGATCAAACAGTATCTCCCCTTATCCATGGTTCCATTGATATCGCTGGGTTGACTCACAAGAAGAGTTTTGCTCTGTGATTGCACTTCAAACCCCACTGAAGCCTGTGGGCATCTTTCCTTTGACTTGGTGGCTTTGGATTAGCTCTGCTTGAATGTGGCTGGCAAGCTCTAGCCCTTAAGCAGTTAATCAGCTTTCTAAAGAAATAAGCAAAAAAGATTCCCCTCCTTTATACATACAATATGCAGGTTTTTTACATTGAGCATTATCATAAAAAGCATGTTTATGTTATTTTTAAAATGTATTTTTACAGAACTTTATAAACTCTGTTATATCAAACACATTCTCAAAAACTGGAGAAAATACCGACACAAAACCTGGAAGAACCTCAATAGAATTCTTCCAGTACTATTTGTCTACTTGCATATTTCATATTTCAGTGTCCTTTACTGCAAACATAATTTAACCATATGAGAACAGGTAAAGTCGACAACAAATCTCCAACAGTTTTGAATAAGACCTGGATCTGTTGTTTAATGAAAGTAATTTGACATCCAATGTATGTTTTTTTTACCTGGCATGCCCATTCTGTTACCTTTACTAGCATTGAGCAATACACTAATTCCCAAATAGTCTCATTTACTTCAGTGGGATTACACGTGACAAAATGACGTATGCAAAAATACTGAAAATTGTTTTTCTACTTTTAAAATCCTTCTTATGTCAACAACTAACATCATTATATTCTTCTTTATATATATTATAATTAAAAATTATGTAAGAGTAATATTTGCAAACAATTCTGTATCAGAAATCAATGTACAAACTTTAGGAAATAATCTGCTTATAGTTGTGCTATAGTTCTGACAGCCTAAAAATCTATCTGGTGTGACCAAGAGTAAATTTCACAGGTCTAAATGCTTTGTTTATATACTTGTTTATGTTACACTTGATACTCCCCCAGCCTGGCACAGTTTAAGTTTAAACATACATATGTCACACTAACATGAAATCAGGATGTTATTTTCCCTTACCACCACCAATTTTCAGTACAATCAGTAATGGACATTAATGCATATAATCGAAGTGAAATGCACTTTTCAAGTAGTTTGTCTAACATAATATTGGATAAATTATAATGTGAGCTTGGTTTCCTATCCTGCAAAAGTTTAAAAATGCATTAAACTTTGTATGTTGGGAGTAGTCTTACTGACTGTAATGGCATTACTTACAGTTCAGGAAGTTAAACAGCAGAATAAGGTTTTGTTCTCTGTCTCACTATTTTGTTTGTTCTTTAATGAAACAAAAGAAGAAACAACTTTTCTTTAAGTATTACTGAATGGCTTAAAATATAATTGGTGAAAGGTCATTGACTGTAATGTCCTGTATGTTACCTCATCTCAACAGAAATGCTTTCCCATTGCTTGAAATGCTTAAAGTGTAATCCTTGCTAGAGGAAAAAAACGCAAGCCATATCTAATCCCAAATTCTAGCTCTATGCAATGTGCAGTCACCCGTAAAGGAGCCCTTTTAACAAAACAATGTATGCTAACTTGCTCAACGATTTGTAGAATGTATCTTTCAGTCACTGTAATAAACAAGTTATATATATACATATTAAAAAATACAAGTGTAAATAATTATAGAGTGTTTCCACACATAAAACAACTAGTTGCACATGATGTGATACATAAAGCAAATTGCTGAAAATTTCTTCAGTCTTTGGGATGATCAAAGTATAAGTAACCAACACTTACAAATAATGATTGAATTTTCATAAAAGAAGGTTTCTGATGGAGGGGCAGAAGGAATTCCCCTCCTACTCACCCTCATTCCCCATGGCTTTTACAGACTCAGCCCCTTCCCCCAGTAAGCCACAGGTGGTTTTTTTAGATCTAGCAATATATTTTCATGAGGTTATCTTCTTCTGTATAACAGTACTAATAAGGTTTCCAGTGACTTTTTCATAAAACAGTCTGTTCTTATTGAAGTTTATAGTGCTTCAGAAGTTTCAGGCTATTTAAACTCCAGAAGAATATGAATCTGATCCAATTATGTTAAAGTCTAATCAAATAGAAATTCCTTTATTTACTGTGAAAATTTAGTTACCTTCTGTTCTGATAATTCAATCCAGTTTTTATTCCCTCACCCCCCAAAAAAAGTCTTGTAGTTACAAGCCTGTAATTATACACAGCAAAGAAAGAAAACTGCTCCTTGCCTATGGAAATATATATAGTTTTTCAAGTTCCAACCACTCTCTAAGCTGCTAACCATCACACAACATATGCCATTTGGCAATTTGTCTCCTAGGATATTCACAAATTTCTTTCCAGTGCTCTCCACCTGTTCCTTCTGCTGAAGATCCCAAGGTTAACCGGCCAATGACCTCATTCCTTGACCCCCTATCTGAATCTAAAACCAAAAATTCAATGCTGATATCATCAAGGTCCTCACAAGGAATGTCAAAGACAAACAATTCATTGAACACTGCATTAGGGGTGCATTTCTTCACATGGGTTTTCTTTTTAGAAATTCTCTTCTTAGCATGGTACAGGTTCACTTTGACATAAGGGTCTGCAATTAAAAGAAAGAGCACAGATCAGCTATTGAACAGTGTTGTTTAGAAATTCCTTGATCTAGTTAATGGTAAATTTCATAACTTACCAACATAATTACATCACAATGAGGAGATGTTTCAAGTTATTAAAGATGATTCATCTCATCCAATTTTTGTGTTTACATCTGAATTAGTCCCTTTAAGCTCCCTTTATGGTCACCAAAGATGTAATCAAGATAGTCAGTAACGTTTAGGGTGTGATTCATCTGATCAAATACAGGTGTCTCCTTCATGAGATAAATCCTGCCCTGTAGTCCATTAACCCTAATAACATCTGTACTACATACAAAGGTGGTCTGAAAGTACACAAAATTCTAATGGACTCTGACAAATATGTATCATTACATATTTATGTGTAACAGAAATCTGCTTTTCACACGTTCTACCAGTAGGGGATAATCATTAGTGTTAATAAGACTCATGCAAAGAAAAGCCTCAAAAAGGAGAGAATGAACTCATGCTGAGAGAATGGATGAATAGATGCGATTCATTTCTGTTGTGGTTCTACCAAAGTCAATTAACTTGATTAAATTGCTCCCACCAATTTTTATTGAACTAATTTAACACTAAACTTTAAATGTAAGGGTACGTTTGTTGTTAGGAAATGTACTTGATTTTATGTCTGTGCTGTACTACTATTGAAGAAGGGAAGGGCAAATGTCCATATTTTTAGCTGTCAACCAACTTTGAGTGTTTACATTCCTTATAATTATTCAACTGTGTCCTGGTTTCAGCTGAGACAGAGTTAATTTTCTTCGTAGCGGCTGGTATGGGGCTATGTTTTGGATTTGTGCTGAAGACAGTGTTGATAATACAGAGATGTTTTAGTTGCTGCTGTACTAGTCAAGGACTTTTCAGCTTCCCGTGCTCTGCCAGGTGCAGAAGAAGCTGGGAGGGGACACAGCCAGGATAGTTGATCCAAACTGACCAAAGGGCTATTCCATACCACATGACGTCATGCTCAGTATATTAAGCTGGGGAAGAAGAAGGAAGGGGGGACATTTGGAGTGATGGCGTTTGTCTTCCCAAGTAACCGTTACGCGTGATGGAGCCCTGCTTTCCTGGAGATGGCTGCACACCTGCCTGACCATGGGAAGTAGCGAAGGAATTCCTTGCTTTGCTTTGCTTGCGTGCGCGGCTTTTGCTTTCCCTATTAAACTGTTTTTATCTCAACCCTCAAGTTTTCTTACTTTTGCTCTTCCGATTCTCTCCCCCATCCCACCGAGGGGGAGTGAGCGAGCGGCTGCGTGGTGCTTAGTTGCCGGCTGGGGCTAAACCACGACAGTCCTTTTTGGCGCCCAACGTGGGGCTCGAGGGTTTGAGATAATGACAGATTTGATTGGAATGTGCCAGATAGAATTTATAGCTGTTATTGCTGTTTAGCTATTAATCAGCAGGCTTCTGTGCTTGCCATAGGCTTGCTTGCCTTACTGTATGTTAGAGTCTAGGGCTCGTTAGTGGCTGCTTTTTGCTTTTGCTGCCTGCCGTGCTGCTGTACTGCTGATCACCTTACTCTGCTGTGCCTGGGAACACTTTGATAACAGCAATGGCCTTGTGCCTGGGCTGGCAGATGGCCAGGGCATTGCTGCTGTTTCTGTGCTGCTGTACTGGACAGGCTGGAACTCCGCTGTGAACTCGAGTCGAAGGGACTGTGACCTGTGGATGAATCCACGTGGGAGCAGGACACCCCAAAGCGTCTGTGCCCATGGATTAGCCCATGCCAGAGCAGGTATATCTTGAAACGTCTGTGGCCATGGTTATGTCTGTGCCACAGCAGGTATAGCTCTGAAGGGATTGTGGTCCAAGGATAAGTCCACGCTGGATAAGGTGCACCTCGAAGCATCTGTGGCTGTGAATGAAGTCCATGCTGCAGCAGGTACACCTCGAAGCATCTGTGGCTGTGGCTAAAGTCCATGCTGCAGCAGGTACACCTCGAAGCATCTGTGGCTGTGGATGAAGTCCATGCTGCAGCAGGTACACCTTGAAGCATCAGTGGCTGTGCATGAGGCCATGTTGGAGCAAGTTTACTTCTGAAGGTACTGCATTCTGTGGATAAGTCCAAGCTGGAGCAGGGGCAAGGGGAGGACTTCATTGCAATGTTAAACCTCATGGTCTGGTCCAAAGGGACCAGGGGTGGAGATTGTAATGGAAATACCTTTAAATTGTTGTATCCCGGGATTTGAGTTGCGTGTTGTGGGAATTACTATAGCAGGAACCCCTTGTTGCTAGCCAGGCTAGGAGCAAGGGGAGGAGTTCATTGCAATGTTAAACCCTATAACCTGGTCCAAAAGGACCAGGGGTGGACATTGTAATAGATATACCTTTAAATTGTTGTAACCCATGATTTGAGTTGCATGTTATAGGAATTACTACAGCCGGAACCACCTGAACCAATGGAGGAGAAGCCTTACAAGAAGCAGTGCAAGTGCAGCAGTGACCTGACCTGAGCTGGCTTTGGTGCCCAATAACCCCAAGCAACACACCACCTCTCCTGTCCTGAGTAACAACCATAAGAGATGAAGCCCAAAGTCATGGACTAAATGAACTCAGTGGACATTTTGTGGACATTTATGGTCATTTTACAAATATTTTGTAGGGGTGGTCCATAGACTAAGGGAATGATATGTGTGTATTATATCAAAGGATGGGAAGGGTGATGGTGGGTAATGAGAATGTATTGAATAGTGTGAGACCTGAGCATGACGTAAATGGTATGGAATAAGGGGTGGATACTGTCCTGGTTTCAGCTGAGACAGAGTTAATTTTCTTCGTAGCGGCTGGTATGGGGCTATGTTTTGGATTTGTGCTGAAGACAGTGTTGATAATACAGAGATGTTTTAGTTGCTGCTGTACTAGTCAAGGACTTTTCAGCTTCCCGTGCTCTGCCAGGTGCAGAAGAAGCTGGGAGGGGACACAGCCAGGATAGTTGATCCAAACTGACCAAAGGGCTATTCCATACCACATGACGTCATGCTCAGTATATTAAGCTGGGGAAGAAGAAGGAAGGGGGGACATTTGGAGTGATGGCGTTTGTCTTCCCAAGTAACCGTAACGCGTGATGGAGCCCTGCTTTCCTGGAGATGGCTGCACACCTGCCTGACCATGGGAAGTAGCGAAGGAATTCCTTGCTTTGCTTTGCTTGCGTGCGCGGCTTTTGCTTTCCCTATTAAACTGTTTTTATCTCAACCCTCAAGTTTTCTTACTTTTGCTCTTCCGATTCTCTCCCCCATCCCACCGAGGGGGAGTGAGCGAGCGGCTGCGTGGTGCTTAGTTGCCGGCTGGGGCTAAACCACGACAAACTGTTGCAAGATTCCTTTGCTATTGTCTTCAACAATGGCTATATTTCTTCCTTCAGATGAATTCTAGAGAACTCTTTAAAAATCATCCCTTTCAGGTACCTAGGCATTTATTTCAGTGCAAATGTGGGTCTGTTTCCAAATTCTCATGGTGCAAAGATGCAGTGCAAAATCCTTTCTACTGAACCCAGTCAAACAAGATAGTCTATGTAAACCATCAGCTAATAAACATCAAGAATAGTTGAATACTTTTTTAAAAAAGTAAAATTAAAACTGAACCGTATTTAGAAATGCTATGCCAAAGTTATCAGACTGAAATGGTCGGATGATGAAAAGGTTTTTGTTTCCTTGAACTGACAATAGTTTAACAGGAGTAAGGTATGATATAATACATCTTCACTTTCATACTCTATCACCATAATAAACATTTTAAAAATATGGTTTAATGTAATTAAAATGTTCATTGGCTTTAGAATGACTATATGCCACACAAGCATTAAAAATATCAGAATCAATATCCATCAGTGGATTCATGCTGTTGTTCATTTCTGTTTAAAGGACATTTTCTGACTTACTTCTGGCCAGCTACTAGATAAGGCTAGAATGTTCCTCTTGATTTTATTAGGTCTATTAGGAGACCTCAACACCAGTGATCAAGGAAACCAAGGAGGTTGTGGGAATGGAACAGCTTCTGAGTAAAAAAGTTCCCATCTTCCTAAGGAGATTGAATTATGCAATTGTTTAGCTGACCCCATAGAAACACCATTTCACCCTCCTTGTCCAAGATTTATGTTGGGCTGAGGGGAAAGTCACAGAGGAAATAAGGACTGTCGTGAGTGCAGTATGTTACTGATACCCAAATAACTATTGAACCTGGCCTTGCTGATGAACAGCAAATAATGAAGAACTGTCTAAATGAACTAGGTGTCCAAGTGTAGTATAGCTGCCTGTATCTCTTAGAAATATTATATTCCTATTATAGTTAGCAAGGTTGTACTGAGGGAAGCAGAAAGAGCAAACAAAATTTATAGCTTTACTCATAAGAGGTACAGTAAACAAATGTGTAGTTTGGATGTGCTATAGGGTCCAGGTGGCTGCTGAGACTAGGAGGGCTTTTGTTTTCAAGTTATTTTCCCACCTCGGTGAACCTCAGCCAGACTTGGTCTGTTGAGATCAGCTTGCTGTCATGCTGTCTTCATGAAACATCCACTATCTGCTGTGACTTTGGGGTTGATTATTAAAAGTATGTATGCTCTCTTATAGTGGAGTAAACTGTTGAGCTCCATTTGTATCCTTTCTCCTTATGATATGTGAATAAAATTGAGATCAGAAGGAGGATTTCAATGGAACTCCACTATGTAAATGGAAGTTATCTATAGCTTTGTTGTACTGGATCCAGGATGGATTAACTTTCTAGGTAAATTGCAGTATTTCTTGCTATGAGAAGTAGAAAGACTGTATTATTGGCTGTAGTAATTATGATTCAGTGGTTCCCAAAACTACGTCTTTTCAAAAAAATCCTGTGAAATTAAAGAGTATCAGTCCTATACAGAATCAACAGCAGATGTGCTACTGTTTGTATAGTCCTTTGTTGTGTACTGTTCTTTTTGTGTGGTTGTCTTATCCTTAGTATATTGTACATTAAATTTTATTCTGTTATTATGTTATCTAGCATTAATGTGCATCTAAGTGCAGTTCTATTATTGGCTTCAAAGGAGGTTCCACTGAATGCAAAATGCCACAACAAGACCAGGAGAAGGGAGTGCAAAAACTGCTCCTTCTTAGTGCACCCCAAGTACAGCTCATGATAAAGCACGGGTGTTATGTTACAACCTGTTTCCAGCACTGGCATAGTTCACCTTTTCACCTTACCAAATAAATGTTAGTGCTCAGTAGGACAAATTCAGCACAGATGTAACTGGTTGCTTTTCTTGGTGCTAAGCTGAAAAAAACTATATGATGATCTCACTCAATACTTATCTTCTATAAATAAATTGGGTTTTTGTCATAAATAAAAGCTTTTAGTACCTGCAAACAACATCCCATACTTATGGCAGATGGGTTCTGTTCAAAACAATCACACTTTCTTAAGTGTCCACACACAATCACAATTTCCACTGCTAACAGATGTCATGATTTTTTAACATGTGATTGAAGAACAAATTTGTAAAATACATACCCTGGAAAATAAAGCATTGACCTAGATATGAATAAAATGAATAGGCTGCAAATAATAGAGACACCATTTCTGCATTTATGGGCTATTTTTAGTCTTTGAAATGCCACATTTCAGCTGTCTTCTATCTGTTTTATATTCTTAGGGCATATTCATTAGTAAAACCATTACCTGATAATCCTGACACATCAGATTTAGGTAGATGCCTGGCTTTTAAAACAACCACAGTGAGCGTGTTTGTTGTAGACTGATAACAGAGAGAGATCAGTAATTCTCCATGCCCAGATGATTTCTGAGGAATTAAAAGAAAAAAAGAAATAAGACTATTTATAAGCAATTACATTGACCAAGCTTTAAACCAGAATTAAGAAGATTTATGAAATGTCACATAACTGTATGTTCTGAAACGGTGTAAAAGGATATAACTTATGGAGCCATGCTGGTTATTAGACTGAACAAAAATAAATAATAAATAAGTGAAAATATAGGCTGACATGACATCTTTAGCTTCAGAAATTAGAAATGAAATCCTACATCCTAAGAAAAAAATCTCAGTGAATGAAAATGATCTTATGCAAAACAAAATTCCGTAAAGATATATTGAAAAAACAAAATTGAATAAAGGTAAAAAAAAAAATCAGTAAAATGTTTTTAAACAGGAAGGATTCAAACAGTTAGTGAAATCTCACACCTGACACTTTCTAAAGTAGTATAATACACATGAAATAAAGATGAGATCAAAGACTTTCTCTATGATTATTAGATTTGAATTTGCAGGAGTAGTTTATTTCACAGAAAGGAGGAAGGCAAGGGAAACAAGCAAAAATAATACCTTATATACCAGAAAAACCCAATAAATTATCAACAAAATATCAGTGACATAGTTATAGTTGTTGTAATATAGCAACAGAATTGCAAAATAACAGTATTGGTTATAGGTATGTTGTCTGGTAGACATTTATTTGATTTGGCAGCATGCTTGCTCTTTGAAAACAATAAAATTGAAAGTCAATACACATTCCACTTCCTTAGTAGAGATTAAGAGACGTGTGTGTGATGCATGTGCATTTCTGTGGTTCAGCTGTGATGGTTGTAAATGATCCTTACATTCTGAAATGAGACAAAATGGTAGGAAATATTTTTAGCCCAGTGAAGTCAGTATGTTTTGCCATTGACTTCAGTAAGGCTTTGGTTTCTCCCTCGTGTCTTACTATCCTTAGTAGAGCTGTAGCCTGTGTCACAATTCTTGAGTAGTAGAAGGTAGTAACAGCACTGAAGTGCAAGAACATACTACTGCATCAACAATACGGTCTCCAACAGGTTCCAATTCCTTAACTAAAGACTACCTGCATTCTTTAAGAATCTGCTATAAACCCCATGTAGTTGAAGTGAAAGATTTACATTGACTTCAGTAAGCTTTAAGAAAGAATGATTTCAAACAGAAAAGGGGAGGGAGGAGAAGGGGAATGATATATAAATCTTTGCATTCTTTCCTTTTAAAGCAAATTAATGTGGATTGAGGCTGCTTGACCTAATGTAAATGGGTCCACTCAAACCTGCTGGACCAGCTGAATAAGCAAGTAGAGTTTAGGACATTAGCAATTTCTTGCAACGTGCTCATTGTAATGTTCTTTTATTACATTTGTGTAATTGCTTCCTCATACTGCCATTATGAAAGCATCTCAATGACTTGCATGATGAGCTTGTTCCCTTTTCTTTCCAGGATGCTAGCAGCATTACACAAGAAACATAGCTAACACTAGCACAACACTTTAAAAGTTTAAATAAAAGATATGTTACCCTAACATTTCTTTTGATGATCTCTCTGTCCATTAGCAGCTTTCCTTCTGACAGTTCAATTCCTGTGAGGGGAATGAGGACTTCTCCAATGACATCATCTCTGGAAAACCTGTCAAAGCTCAAGATCATAAAGTGAAGTGTTAAGTCTTGAATTTGGCTATAGGGGATCCCATAAAATGTGAAGGTCTCATCAAAAGCTGGCTCTAAGGTTTTTCTCAGCACTCTGGTTTTCACCTTGTGCTTTTTCTCAGGCAGGATTGTCATTTTGATGTAGGGATCAGAAGTCATTGACTGTTCATCCATTGCTGGCAGCCCATGTGCTTCTTTGATGTTCACTAAAAATGCCTTTTTCTCAAAGTTGTACTCTAAGGAGAAAAAGAGAGTTCCTAGCTTGTCTTGTTTATCTTCAGATGACAGGGAAGTGATGGATTTTAAACCATCAGGGGATACTGAATCTTTCTTCTTTTCTGCAAAGTGCTTAGGAGACAAATTTTCAAGATCTGGAGAGCTCTGGATTTTAGGGGTTGTTTTGGGGAAGTTGCCATTTAGATCTCTCTTCTCCAGGTCAAAATGGAGAGAATTCTTTGGCATTGCTGATTTGTTCTTTGCTTCACTTTTATCATATGCTCCAAACTTCTTCTTACTGTTGAGATTCTCAGGGTAAATATCAACCCCCTTCAGAACATGGACAAACTTATATGGAGGGGTCTTATTGGATTTAGAAGATTTACGTTGGCAGCAGATCCAAGCAAAAAGGGAGACAGAGAAGACAAGGCCAAATGCACTAAAGATCCCAACCACTGTAGGAATTTCATCTGCAAATCAAATAAATAGCAACAAGCACATAAACAGCAATGCCTTGGACTCTGTGTGATATTTAATAAAGTAATAATTTAGTAAAACAAACTGATACGAGATGGTAATAGCAGCAGGATCGACAGACTGAAAGTGATTTGCATTGTACATATTGCTCGCCACCTGCAGGCAGGAATGTGTAGTCCCATACTAAGGCACGCTTGTTATGTTAGTATTTTTCCATACACAGAGTGTTTGGGAGGAAAATACTATTCCCATCCTAACAGTAATAACCATTAGTAATTGCTCGACTATCTCATCCCTCTCTGTGTAGTTTCTGAGTTTATATGTCTGTGAGTAATACCAGCTCTCAGAAGGTTCCAGCTTTGAGTTTATGGAGCTTTGTTGGTTAGATAAAACAGATTCTGAAATATGCATTACTTATAGATACATCGTCTGCTTTTCACACTGTTTCCTAGAATACTTTGTACACTCAATTAACTCATTTTTATGGTTTGATCCCATAATTGCCTGGAGGTATCTCTTGAAAGAACTGAGTTTAATTGGAGGTTATAACACTCAACAGTTTCAATGGGATTTTCAATACTTTACAGGAGGAAGTCTATCAAGAAAATTTAGAATAATTATATACCAAGTGTCTTTTCCAGATGGATGTGACATTGGGCAGTCACATGTGAGTCCAAAGCTGAAAAAACTATTAAGTGTATAATTGATAACCACTAAGCTTTGCATTTAAGACACTATGAATCAAAGCTATGGGGAGTTTACAGGAAGGGTCACTACTTTTTAGGAGTACATAAGAAAAACATTAAAACATAATTCTCTTCTACCTTAATATGAATCCTATACTTAAACTGAATAAAGATAAAACTGAGCAAGTGTTACAACCTCAATTGTCATGTGGATACATTAGTTACATATAGAGTATCATTAGCCCTTCAAAGCATGCATCGAAGGGGCAAATGAGCACAACTAATTGGAAATCCAGTTTTGCCCATAAGTAACATTACTGAGTTTAAACCTCCCACAATGTAACAATCAGAGCTTAATCTTTATTCCCTGCAACAGTGGAAGACCAGTAGAATATTAATGGAATGAAATTGTTTATGCATAAAGGCAATTGTGTAACAGTTCTGGTTCTCTCGCAAATGATTAGCAGATCGTTCTGGATGAGAAAAGCAAAACTATTCCCCTCTATGTATTACTAAATCAGCTTCATCCAGGTAAAAACTGGGCAGATAGATGTGCTGCCACTATACCTTTGCTTTTTAGTGGGATGATTCAAAAAAATCCACAACAATACTATCAGAGCAAAGTAGGACATAATGTTCCAGCACAGAAAGGATCGGGCCTGGCTATTCATTTCTTCTGACAATATTCATGTCATTTTCCCTTGACAAGCTGTATCAGTCTACATACTTAATTGTAAGAACTTAATGAAATGACTGAAAATTATATACATAACCAAAAAAGATTTTTTCTAAGTTAAGCATGTGGCTCTGAGTTTCAAGAATTCCCTGGGCTGCAGAAATTTAAATATATGTGGTATAAAGGTAGAAAGCAAGAAGTAATTGAAAACTAATCAGAATACTTCAATAGCTTTTAAGAATGATTTGCACATTTACAATACTTTTTCATGAGATGACAGACTTTTTAATAGTAATGGATATTATGCTATATTTTAATTCTACAACTACTGAAAGCAGTGGTAGAATCAATTTGGTGTTTAAAATATTAATTATCTTTCTTAAATAAGTAATTAGATAAGCATGATGTCACAAGTGTGGTTAGAAACATCAAGTGGGTGGGGTAGGAAAGAAGATGAAATGGTAACTAAAATGGTTTTATATTTACAACTAATTATGTTGCAACCTGAATTTTTTGCTGTTGTCATAATGTAAATCAATTGGTTAACATTCAAGGCAGTGTATTAATAGGAAACATCACCTATTGATTCTGGGAGAAGTTATTTCAGTTACATGATATAAATCTGGAGTCACTTCACTTAAGTCAATGGAATGATCCTTTAATTAAACCACTGCTAAAGCAAATATAATCTAGGCTAGAGTCAATATTTGTAAAGCAGAGTTCAGAAACATTTCTACTTACTGCTTTTCTGAGTAAAGCTATTTATGTATCTATTTTATAAGTGCACATATATGACTGTTTCTGAAACTTCTGGTATCACAGTTAATCACCCTACATCCAGTGCACAGAAATGACAAAACTGAAAAGTTCATTGTTATCATTGCTATTCTCAATGAACCCAGATTGATCAAGATGCAGCTGTTTAGCTAAAAACACTGGGATCCTGTATTTTCATCTTCCTAGCAATGTCCTTTACAAGACTACCTTTCACTTTAACTAATGGTTGACAAGTCTTTCTCTACAACAAGAAAAAAGGAATGACAATTATTCCAAGAATGGCTTGAACAAAGATTTTCTCTGTGGCACAGGATTCATTTATATCATTTAACTCTGAAGCCATGCTACTTTAACCAAGACAGAGAAAACAACCCCAAACCTCTCTCATCCGAAAATGCACCTACACAAACCTCTTCATCTCTCCCGGTGCTTTACTGGGTTAGGGAGGAAGGAAGAGACAGAGAGAGAAGGAAAAGAAAGCAAATTCACACAACTTCTGAGATCGAAGAGAACTGGGGGAAATCAGGTTCCTCCCAACAAGCTGCGTGCTGGGAGGCGCAGGATGGCTCAGCAGAGGCTGCCTGCGTGCACTTCTCCTGGGGAGGGGAGCAGCCCCCAGCCTCGCGGGCGGGGAGTTGGGGCCGGGACACGCTTACCGAACTGCTGCCGGCTGGCCGCGATCGGAGCCATGTTGGCGGCGTGCGCTGTCCGCGGTGCTGGAGCCGCTGTCCGGGGCGCGGGAGCCGCCGTCCGGGGCGCGGGAGCCGCCGTCCGGGGCGCGGGAGCCGCCTCCCCGGGTACCGAACGCGCTGCCCTGCTGTCCCCCGGCTCTCCGCTCTCACAGCGCCCGGGCAACCGTCTTTTCCAGTGTGGTTTAAAAAAAAAAAAACAACAAAAAAAACCCCCAAAAAAACCCAAACAACAAAATAAACAAAACCCGGAGACACGAGCGGTGGGGATGGTGGAGGAGAAGGCTGGGAGGGGGCTGGAGGAGGAGGGGGAGGGGAAGCTTCGGTCCTCCCCTTTGCACACTGATTTGCAACCCCCTTCCTGTTTTGGCTCTTCTGAGTAGCTCCGCTCCGAGACTGAAGACGTGGTTGAAACCCAAATTGACGCAATCCTGACGCTACAGGGCTGAAATCAGCACCTTTCCCACCTCCCATACCCCCTCCCCAACCACCACACCCTCCCTCCCTCTCTCTCCCTCCCCCCCCCCATCCTCTTTCTGGGGGTTGAACACGCACTTATCGATTATTTTAACTGCCCTGCTGCAGGATATGAGCTCCCACCCTCCATCGGACACAGACAGTGAAATGCTAATGTCTGTGATTCAGTGCACCTTGTGTAATACACGGGTGCATCTGTTTTATTGGGGTAAGATTTATTTATTTGCTTATTTATCTATCAGCTGGACAGGCTACAACAACATGAAGGAGATGCCAACTCAGATGGTCCAGACGCCTTGGCTCCAACTGCAAGGCACGCATTTCTCCTATGATTGATGTGATACACTTACTGAATTTGAATCATGAAAACTCCTGATGTGCCTTCCCCCTGTCCCTCCTCCCTGCTTCTTCCCACCATCCACCCCCACAAAAAGACTCAGCCCCCACTTTGGAAATCCTCTTAACCTTCCTGTAGGTCTAGGAAAGAGCTGGATCTACCTAGATACTTCTGGATTTTACCAGATTTAGATGTCTGTCTCCCAGTCTGGACTGAGAACATGGGGGGGGGGAGGCAGGAGGAGGCTGGCAGGCAGGAGGAATGGGGGGAAACAGAACAAGAAAGCAGGGCTGCCTGTAACTAGAACTGATACAGCATATAATAACCCAAGCTAAATCCTGGTGCAACAGAGCTGCAAAAGCCAGCACCTGGTATCTGACTCCTGGATTCAGAAGGAATCATAGCAGCCAAGTTTGGAGCCCAACTGCTAATTCTGCTGCATAAATGGGAAACAGGTGTTGTTGCTCTTCTAAATAACAAAATCCAGATGCAGGCATAGTCTGGCATGACCCTGCTCCACGATGGGCCACTTGGAAGCTAGTATGTCTTGGCCCATTTTAAAGCATGTTCTTGCTTCACAGTGAAGCCAGTGAAGCTCCTTGGATTTTAGAAAAATTAAAATAGGAAGGCCACAGAATCATGGCAAGCTAGTGTCAAATCACAGCTGAATGAAATGCCTGGCTTATCCTGAGAGTTGAAAACCTACTGGTTAATACTGTTTATGCTTATCTGCTTCTGTTACACCTTCAGCAACTTGGCCTTGGTACGCACCTGCACAACTCTTCCAGGAACAACCATATCCACTACCCCAATCTTTGTTACATCCCATCCCATTTAATAAAACACAGAGAATAGCTTGCCACCACTGTTCCTCTTACAAACACCTGGACTACAATGAATTCAGGTATTAGAAGACTGCAGAAACTGTTTAGCTCTTGTTTGTGTTTTGGCAGCATGATTTGATTTGGGGTGTTTGAGTTCACGTGTTGGCACCAATCCAAGCAACTCTGGCTCAGCTTCTCTCTTCTTTCTGGCAGTCCTCCTCCCCCCCAGCCCTGCTATCCACTTCCCTTTCTCTGTCCAAAATCCAGCCTTGCTCAAAATGTGCATCCACTGAAAGTAATTACATTTGATTTTAGACTACATTCCAGGTATACAAGCCTCCAGACATGACTGAAATAAGCAAGATCCTTAAACAAATTTAGAGTTAAACATGTTTAACTAGGATGTTAAACTATTTTAAGCTGTTACTGTGTCTGGACTTTAAAAACAATGGACCAAGAATCAATATATGGTATAACTTGGTACTGTGTTTATCCTATTTGAGCTGGGATATGGTGAGCATATATATTATGTTGACACTTGAATTATTGTCAATAATTTTTGAAGCTTTTTATTTTTATTTTTGAATGAAATCCAAGACATCCTTTGTTGATATATACAAAATTTATGGAGCACGTGGAGATATAACAATGATTGATTCAGTTTTTGTCCCTTTAGTTTTTCAGATGTCCCAATTTATATGTCTTTATATAGTGCACAGAGATAATTTCCTTAAGCATTCAGGGGTTTCTTTTTTTCTTTTTCTTTTCTGTGACAATGCTGATGAAATGGGGAAGATACATGTCCTTGGTTTTGGTTTTTTTTTTTCTCCTTTTCCAAAATTCCTGGTAGCTCATGCTAGATTTTAGACACCAGTTAAGACCTGTATGGTGCTGGGTGCTGTACAAACATATCATAAAGAGCCCTTCATTTAATCTCAGTTCTGTGTATGTGTAGCTGTTTAAAGCAATATAGAAAAGGTTTCACGATACCAGCTCTCTGTCTTTAGAAACTTGGAGCTGCCAAGACTGTGTATATACATAAGCATGTGTAAACATATATACAGATATGCAAATGAATGCTTTTATCTCTTTATTGCATTGGTCAGTGAAATAGCAAATAACCATGTTTTTTTACATCACTCGTGAACCTTCTATATTTAATTATGTGACTCCACTTAATGGAATAGAGCGCACATCACAGAAAATGCTTGAGGAGGAGGTGGAGCATTGAGTTGCTGACACATCTTGAGATGGACGCACTTTTTGCTCCCTGTGTTGTGCAAGCACCATCTAGTGTACGTCTTAGACCCATCAGCACTGGATGACTAGTGTACACCCATGTAGGTAGTACAAACACAAAGATATATAACCAACTCACTGCTGCTTCTTTACACTTCTGACAAGTGGCCAGAGGGAAAAAATCATCATGTGAACCCTGTGTGTTTCTTAACCAATTAAGTGACTATCTTTCAAGTCAGTTCCATGCAACAGTAATCACTCTCCATTTTTGTGGCTATACGTTCTTCACATTTCCCTCTGTTCTCAGAAAACATCCTGGATACTTCACACAGTTTGCAACAGACTAATCAGTAAAAACATGGACTAGGAACTCACTGCCCAGGTAATATTCCCTTAATTTTCCCAGCAAACAAGATACAATGATGTCAAATACTTCCAGCTCAGAGACAGAACATTAAAAGGAGCTGGTTCAGATTTTGCTTGCGCTGAGTTGAAATGGACTGATCATCTGCAAAATATCTCTGTATATGATCTGGCTGACTATCACAACAAGGCCTTCTGTGGTCTGAAAACCAGATTACCGGTGCACATGCATGTGCAGAGCATCCTCCTGCCACTCCGAGAAGAGGGAGGGTGGTTGCTAAGCAACAGAGTCCATACACTTCCCAAAGCAGATAGTCCTCAAATAAGCATATGGGGATGGAAAAGGTGGTCCCCCACCTGCAAATGAACTTTCACTGTTCTTCAGATCCCAAAGCCTGTGTGTGAAGAAAACCTAATCCTCTCCCTTTAAAAAAGAAAAAACCAAGTTATTCTAAACAAGATCCCCCCCACCCCAAAAGTCAACCAACATTTAAAAATAACTCAGTGATTTATATGTATGAGGTGAAGCTGGTGAAACAGCCCTTTTCCATCTCTGTGAAATGTTTCCCTGGAGCTTAAAGACAGAGTTTCACATTTTCAAAAACAGCATCTAATTTTGAGTTCTGCAGTTGCCAGGTGCCAAACTACAGACATTAATTAATACTATTCAGCACCTATGAAAATCAAGCCCTCCAGCCATGCTTACAAAATAAAACCTCAACAAGAACACAGGTATTGGTCCCTGATTTTGGGAAGTGCAGAGCATTCAACGCTTCTGAAAGTCAAACAACTTCAAAGGGATCTACAAAGGGATTTAGGTAGTTACACTCTGCTTAATTTCCACTTCAGATAGCTCTGCAATTAGACAGTGGAAAGGGGCTAGCATCCTTCCCTGTCTCATCTCTCAGCCTTTGACACTCCTCAGCTGCCTTAAGGCATGTCTTTGGGTGCCACACACACCCACAAGCCCGGACTTGTAACCTGAAGACTCAGTCTGCTGCCTATTTGGCTTTACAGACTTATTTTTCCTCCCTGGGTTGAGACTGAATTCAGCTGCATGCGTTTTAATGTCCAGTGCTACGTGTAATACTTTAGCATGACCTCCAGTTTCTGCTGCAGAATGGTGTACGTTTTCTGGACTGTATTTACCAGTCCCATGTGGATACATCAGATACCACAGAGTTCCTGAAGAGGCACAAGATATATAGATTTAGGTAACTGAATCATCCTCTAGCTCATACACCACATCTAGGCATCTAATTTCAGGCCAACAAATCTAGAGATTAATTCCTCTCGCTCTGGGGCTTCGTTGAATTGCCTCTGAACTTGTGTCTAGAGTCACTGAAAAGCCCTAAACTTCCATACAGAACTAGTGGATACAAGACAGGATGAACAGGAGACCTGTACAAACCTGGAGCAGCAGATGAAGGTCAGGTAGAGGTGCCTGCTAGAGTGGTTGGTCTAGGTAAGCTGCATCAAATGTCATTATACAACGTCATTTAAGCAACTGAATAAATTCCCTAGCTCACCTATAGATGTGTAGAAGTCTAAATTAATGTTTTAAACATGAAATTGAGTCATGCCCCAGGGATCAGCTTCAGGCTGAGCAGAACCTTTTTCTTGACTCCACTGGCTGTATCAACCAGATGCTCATTTTCTATAGAACACCTATTGCACATACAGACATGAAGTTTGGTATGCTAGTTTTAGGGCTGACCTCCATTCCTAAGGTTAGATGAGGTGTCTAAAGTTATTGTTGCATTTACTTATTTAAAAAAAAATTAAACTCAAGTATTTTTCTTCTCTATAGTGACACTGTGTAGATCAGTGTCTTGATGAGATTGTAAGATTGGGTGAAGGATATCATTTCAGTAGTTTAGTGGTGATGTTTATATTAAGGAAGCATCATTGGTTGGTTGACTGATGACAAGGTTCTTCCAAGAATGAGAAATATCGCTGTTCCTTCAGAATTTGGGGCAGCTTGCACAATGTTTTGCTAAGTACACAATGACATGTATTTTGTTTTCCTTCTTTTTCCTCATTGTAAGACCTCCCTGCAATTTCACATGGTGGATGAAGAGAGGGAAAAAAGAAAAGCCCTTACTGTTGCAATTAAATTTTTACAGCAAAGGCTCCAGGGTGATTTCAGTCTGTATGTACTGGCACGCACGGTCTTTCCAAAGTGTCTGCAGATCAGCTCTCTGGGGGTTACAGGTACATTTATGTAATAAGGTATCAAGAAGCAGACTTTGGTTTTGGAGGAATCAGCTACTAAAAATTCCTATGACATTTCTTACCTTTTTTCTTTATTTTTAAGATAAATTTTTCCAGGCAATATATCGCTTAAGGTGACAGTTTTATTTTGATAACAGCTAGATTCTACTGGTTTTAATGTGTTAAGGTTCATGAATGGTACTGTGTGTGAGCTGGTAAAATTACTGTGTCTGTATATGTTTTACAGGCTCTGCAATCCAGGTGACTCAGAACAACTCTTATGCTTTCAGCCAGGGCTATAGATACCTCAGGAGATAGAATACGCTTTCATTTTGGTAGCCTCTGCCTGTTGAGGAAAAGACAATTTTATTTCCTCTTCAAGTATAGGTTTTGATACCAACAATGCTGAAAATAGGAAATAGAATCAGAACCTTGTTTATGTCAGGAATCTCTTTTGCCTTTTACTTAGCATTCACAGTTAAAGTATAACTTGAATAAAGAAAAAAGGTACCATTAGGGAATTAGGCTGAGATTTTAGAGCACTATTATGGTATTAGAAGGCTCAAATTAATTTGAATTTCTTACCTAATTCATTCAGACTTCTTTAGAAATCTCAGCCTTAATTAACAGACAGGCCTTTTATGTTTTTTATTTAATTAATAAATATAAGGACTGAGAACTATGCCAAAACAGGGATTTAGGTGCTTAAGCCACACCTAACTCCATATTTATGAGCTTTAATCTAAAATTCAAACCTTGAAATCCCTGCTGAACTTATGTTTAAGACTGGGAACATCTTAAGAAACCTTAGAACAATAAGAAGGACTTCCTGTAAAATGTTTTCTTTTCTAGCCAGACTCAAGAAAACTTGCCCTGGTATGTGAAGAAGTCAAATACCTATTTCATTCTTCACCTTGCTCACCTGTTTTGTATCCATTTTCCAGACATGCCCGATGGAGCAGGCGCCAGACAAAAGCATCTAGAAAGTCTTATTTCCTTCTAGGACACCAGAGATTAGAGCATTCCACCAGAAAGTTCATAACCAGGTTCAAGTCTTTCCTGTGCTCTTATTTCTTGCAGGAATATCCTAAGCATCATTCTTTAAAGGAAGAAATGGACCTATTGACATTTTTCCAATGTAATGATATACTGAGTCAGAAAATAAATATGCAAGTGCAGCACTTAGAGTAATCCACTAAGGATGGAAGCCTACTTTCTCCTCTTCCTTCCAAGCAGTGTTTCAGTATAGTATCTATGGCAGCTGAATATTACATGTACAAGTGCTTCACTCCAGTGGGAGGTTCAATATTTTGAGGCTCAAACAGTAGACAAATTCTCTAAAGCTCAGACTAAAGACTCTGCACTATAGAGGGATTTACCAAGGCAACTAATGTGTTATAAACCACATTCTTAAGGCTGCTCTTTGGACTTCAAGGATTACATGGTACAATTAAGCAAAGGTATTACTGTTAACATTTGTAGAGTTTAATTGTAGAAATGCTGCAACATTTATGGAAAATGGAAGAAGGGAGGAAAAGAGGTTGCTCTGCTCTGTAGGACAGCAAGGACAAAAAAATTAATAATGTAGTGATGCAAGCAGTGAAAGGGGAAACTATGACTACAATTCTGCTCCACTGAATTTCTGCTTAATATGGTATACATCACTTCTCAGGAGCTGGTTTTGTTAGAGATTCTTCAGTACATGAAGAACACTTGATAGAGCTTTCGCTTCATGTAGATAAGTTTAAAGGAGCCAACTGCTGTAATATTTAAAAAAAAAAAAAAAACAGTCTAGACCTTTTATGTTGAAGTCAAGACAATATTTGAACTGCTGAAAGGGATAAACAAAGTTTTTCTGTGTTGTCTCACAAGATTTTGAAGTAAGAAGGTAATAATCTCAGATTCAGAGACATATTGGTAGAAAAGGGGAACAATACATTTTATTTAATTCAATAAGAAATAACAGAAAATAAGTTTATGCTTTTTTTTTGTTTTCCATTTTCATAAGCAGCAGACAGAAAATATCCTCCACTATTATGTTTTCAAATGACACCCAATACTTGAGTGTGCCATCTACATTACATCTCTGACACTTGTTAACCTCCTGAATAGGGAGACTTGAGTTCCCTTAAATTTTGCAGTGTTAAAGATACCAGTCCAAAGAATACTTTGGAATTTTCTCATTAAATTGTAAGAATTAAAATATCAATTAGTTTACCCAGGTTCCCTGAGTCATTTTTCAACTGGATTCTTAGAATGAGATCCTATGTTCATGGAAGCTAATGAGGAAAACTCTTAAAACCCACTTTGGAACATAAATAATAACTACACAAAAGACTTTTAGCAAATCTTGCACACTTCGGCACTCAATTTTCAGACATGTTAGTGTCCAGGTTATCTGTGTACCTGAATTTACTTGTCTTGTGCATGTTTATACACCTTACAATACTATACAAAATTACATCAATCCATAGGACCTTTGGCTCATTCAGAATGGGCAGTCCTCATTCAATGAGCAGTGATTCTTGGTTAATGCTTGTTGTTCCATATTTAGCCCAAGCTCTGTCTTACCAGATGCTAATCAAACCTTGATCAGGAAATAAAATTAATCATTTTCTTGGAAATATTGCTCAGGCACTCATTATTACCCTGCTACTTCTCTAACATTAATTATTTTCTCAATACTTCTCTAAGATAGACTTCTTCGGATTTTCAAGTGCAAAGGAGAGGCATAGAGGGACTTAGCAAAACAACTTACATGTTAAAATGCTCTGTGCTATGATACTCAAGATTTCATTGGGTTCATCACAGATGCAATGGTAATGTAACCAAATGTAACCAAAGTGATTAGTTTGTTCTTTTGTAACTAAGCAACATAGAGATAGGAGCGGGGTAGACAATGCTTTAATGTTGTGTTTGTGCATCTATGGTTATGGATATGCTGCTATGCCCAAAGACAATTGGACAAGGAGTAGTACAGACATGCTGCTATGTTCCCAGTACAGCCCCAGCCCATCTTGACAACAAGTCGAGGGTGGTTAGAATAATTGGTTTGTGTTAGAATAGGAATAAGGGTGCCAAATCATTGTTAGGGACCATGCACCATGAAGAAGGGAAGCAAGTTACGTAAGCAAGGTGATATTGCGCATGTCCAGAAGAAGGGGTCAACTAAAGGACACACCTGTATGACCACCCAGGACCACCAGAGACCCCCACGGAAGCCCCTCGGAGCTCAAGGACGCATGCATAATGACCATGCAAATATGATGATTAGTTCTGGGAAATAGAATGAATATGCATGATCATTCTGGGAAATTTGATGCATATGTATGTAACTGGATAATATAAGTTTTGGTGGATGTCACCTGCAGTATGCACACTAGGTGGAACGATTCCCCGTGCATCTGGTGCCATAGTAAAGAATGCCTGCTTCTTAATGCTTGTCACAGATGGAGTGAGCACTCATTAGAGAGAAGTAAAAAATATAGTTTATTGATACAGAATAGGGAGTTAACAAAGTTCAATGCGACAGTGTTTTAACAAGATTCAATGGCAAGGTACACTTGATTATTTACTGCATAGAGGACAGGGTCAGACAAAACGGTCAGGGAGACCCTCCTATTGAGTCATGAGGTTCAGAAAAGGATCCCCTTGCTTTCTAAATTCCTTCTCAGAGAGGAGTCTAGGTGCAGCTAGATCCAGTCCTAGTCCCAGACTTGGTCAATGGTTTATATCTAAAGTATTATATATGTGCAATCAATCCTTTATATCACTTAGCTAAGATTTCAAAGTTTAGCATGCTATTAGTCACTTACTGAGGATCTGTTGTGGCAAGGAATCTCTCAACCTCGAGGAGTAACCTTGAGAGGCGTCCCTGCTCAAGGGGAGATCCTGGCATGCAGCCCACTGCCATGCAGGAGAGCTCAAAGGGCTCTTGGGCTGCTCACTATTTATGGGGGATAAGATGATTGACCCATGGTCATATTTGCATGCCAACCACAGGTTTTAGTTTCTTCGGTGGGTGCATTGCACAATAGCCCTAGGCTATTGTGTTGTTATCTGTCTCCTGAATCCACTTTGAGCTGATGCAGCCATTGTGACCAGATGGATCCATTACAATCACCACTGGTGATTATCACCTGAGCAGGGTTGCAGGAGATAAAGGTTGGGGGGGGGGGGGGGGAAGCATACTGTCACAATGCTACATTGGTGTTAAGGAGTTTGATTCCCGGTTTTGGTGACAGTTTTGGCAACCCAGATGGGACTCTGCTTCTGAATTTTGACAGATCCAAGGGACTGCAGGACCTCCAGCCGGCACCGAGGGATTCTTGGGGAGAACCTCCGGATCCCCTGGAACAAGGTAATAAGGCATTCTTTCTGAGTATACCAGTAAAAAGGGTTGGTTGCCTGCCTGTCAGGTGCAGTGAAAGCTATGCAGGATTGGGCTAAAAAGGTACCTAAGGTAGCTAATCTCTACTACGTGAAAGCCTGTGGAGCTCTGGCTAAAGGGTTGGGCTTAGAGTCCCCAAAAGGCTTAGAGTCCCCTATGAGGCTGTGGGCTACAGGCCCCTTTAAGGGGTAAGAGTCCCCAAATGGCTAACAGTCATGACAGGTTTTTGAATTATGGTTTGGATATTGGAACTATGGACTTGCTGTGTGTTCGGATATAATTTCTATGTTTTTGTGTTGTATTATTTTATAATGGGAACTCAGTAATCGCTGGAAGGGGCGATCCCGAGACCATACCCTCTAGTGCACAGACCCACTGTTGGTGGGGCTGTGAATGTGGTTCCCTGGCACAATGAGGATCAGCAACAGCTTTCAGTCCTGGCCCCTTTTGTGTGGGAGTAATTCCTGGATGTTTAGAATTTCACAGTTGGGCTCTCGCAAGAGCGAACTAGAGCATGTTAGAGCCTTAGGAAGCTAAGCAAGTGCAGAGCCCCAATATATGAAGGGCTGTGAAAGCTGTTCTAAGGCACAATGAGGACCAGCAACAGTTATCATTGCTGGCCCCTTTTGTGCGGGAGCAATCGCTGGACGTTTTTAGAATTTCGCAGCTGGGCTCTGGTGAGAGTGAGCTAGAGCGTGTTGGAGCCTTAGGAAGCTAGGTAAGTTCTGAGCTCCAATGCTGGTGGAGCTGTGAAAGCCTTTCCAAGGCACAGTGAGGACCAGCAACAGCTCTCAGTCCTGGCCCCTTTCGTGTGAGAACAATTGCTGGACGTTTGGAATTTTGGAGGTGGGCTCTGGCAAGAGCGAGCTAGAGCGTGTTGGAGCCTTAGGGAGCTAGGCAAGTACAGAGCCCCAGTGTTGGTGGTGCTGTGAATGTGGTTCCGAGGGACTATGAGGACCAGCAACAGCATTCAGTCCTGGCCCCTTTCGTGTGGGAGCAATTCCTGGACATTTAGAATTTCGCAGTTGATCTCTGGCAAGAGCGAACTAGAGCATGTTGGAGCCTTAGGAAGCTATGCAAGTTCAGCGCCACAGCGTTTGTGGGGCTGTGAAAGCGGTTCCAAGGCACAATGAGGACCAGCAACAGCTTTCAGTACTGGCCCCTTTTGTGTGGGAGCAATCATTTGACGTTTAGAATTTTGGAGCTGGGCTCTGGCGACAGCGAGCTAGAGCGTGTTGGAGCCTTAGGAAGCTAGGCAAGTTCAGAGTGCCAGTGTTTGTGGGGCTGTGAATGTGGTTCCCTGGCACAATGAGGACCAGCAACAGTTTTCATTGCTGGCCCCTTTCATGTGGGAGCAATTCCTGGACACTTAGAATTTTGAAGCTGGGCTCTGGTTAGAGCGAGCTAGAGTGTGTTGGAGCCTTAGGAAGCTAGGCAAGTGCAGAGCCCCAATATATGAAGAGATGTGAAAGCGGTTCCAAGGCACAATGAGGACCATCAACAGTTTTCATTGCTGGCCCCTTTCGTGTGGAAGCAATCGCTGGACGTTGAGTATTTTGCAGCTGGGCTCTGGCGAGAGCGAGCTAGAGTGTGTTAGAGCCTTAGGAAGCTATGCAAGAGTAGAGCCACACTGTTTATGGGGCTGTGAAAGCGGTTCCAAGGTACAACGAGGACCAGCAACAGGTTTAATTCCTGGCTCCTTTTGTGTGGGAGCAATCACTGGATGTTTAGAATTTTGGAGCTGGGCTCCGGCTAGAGCGAGTTAGAGTGTCTTGGATCCATACGAAGAGAGGCAAGTTCTGAGCCCCAGTGTTGTGGGGCTGTGAAAGCCTTTGTAAGGTACAATAAGGACCCGCAACACCTCTCAGTCCTGGCCCCTTTTGTGTGGGAGCAGTTGCTGGACGTTTAGAATTTTGGAGCTGGGCTCTGGCGACAGTGAGCTAGAGCGTGTTGGAGCCTTAGGAAGCTCGGCAAGTGCAGAGCCCCAATATTTGAGGGGCTGTGAAAGCGCTTCCAAGGGATAATGAGCACCAGCAACAGTTTTCATTGCTGGCCCTTTCATGTGGGAGCAATCGCTGGACGTGTAGAATTTCTTGGCTGGGCTCTGGCAAGAGTGAGTTGGAGTGTGTTGGATCCTTACGAAGCTAGGCAAGTTCTGAGCTCCAATGCTGGTGGAGCTGTGAAAGCCTTTCCAAGGCACAATGAGGACAAGGAACAGCTTTCAGTCCTGGCCCCTTTCGTGTGGGAACAATCACTGGACCTTTAGAATTTCGGAGTAGGGCTCTGGCGAGAGCAAGCTAGAGCCTCTTGGATCCATACGAAGAGAGGCAAGTTCCGAGCCCCAGTGTTGTGGGGATGTGAAAGCCTTTGCAAGGTACAATAAGGACCAGCAACAGTTTTCATTCCTGGCCCCTTTCATGTGGGAATAACCGCTGGATGTTTAGAATTTTGGAGCTGGGCTCTGGCAAGAGCGAGCTGGAACGTGTTGGAGCCTTAGGAAGCTAGGCAAGTGCAGATCCCCACTGTTTGTTGGGCTGTGAATGTGGTTCCAAGGGACAATGAGGACCAGCAACAGCTTTCAGTCCTGGCCCCTTTTGTGTGGGAGTAATTCCTGGACGTTTAGAATTTTGCAGCTGGGCTCCATCGAGAGTGAGCTAGAGTGTGTTGGAGCCTTAGGAAGCTAGGCAAGTGTATATCCCCAGTGTTTGTGGGGCTGTGAAAGCGGTTCCAAGGCACAACAAGGACCAGCAACAGCCTTCAGTCCTGGCCCCTTTTGCGTGGGAGTAATCGCTGGAAGTTTAGAATTTTGGAGCTGGGCTCTGGCGAGAGTGAGCTAGAGGGTGTTGGAGCCTTAGGAAGCCACGCAAGTGCAGAGCCCCACTTTTCATTGGGCTGTGAATGCGGTTCCAAGGCACACTGAGGGCCAGCAACAACTTTCAGTCCTGGCCCCTTTTGTGTGGGAGCAGTTGCTGGACGTTTAGAGTTTCGGAGCTGGGCTCTGGCAAGAGTGAGCTAGAGCGTGTTGGAGCCTTACGACGCTAGGCAAGTGCAGAGCCCCAGTGTTTGAGTAGCTGTGAATGCGGTTCCAAGGGACTATTAGGAACAGCAACAGCTCTTAATCCTAGCCCCTTTTGTGTGGGAGCAATCGCTGGACGTTTAGAATTTCGCAGCTGGACTCTGGTCAGAGTGTGCTAGAGCGTGTTGCAGTCTTAGGAAGGTAGGCAAGTGCAGAGTCCGAGTGTTTGTGGTGCTGTTAATGTGGTTCCAAGGCACAACGAGGACCAGCAACAGGCTGTATATTAAGGCATTGGAAAAATCTAGGAGGAAATCCACTAACTGAGAAACAATTGATTGAATATTGTAATCATTGGTGGCCATTATATGCTTTGGATAGTGCGGAAAATTGGCCAAAGAATAGTACACTGAGCTATAATACCATCTTGCAATTCATGCTGTTTTGTTGGTGGGAGGGTAAATGGGATCAAGTGTCATATGTTGATCTGTTCTTCACATTTCGGAATAATCCTGAGTGGCAGAGGCAGTGTAGAATAATTCCGCAGCATCCTATGATATTAGCTTTGGAGTCTCTGCTACAGACCCGGAATGGGATCCTAATCAGCCAGGGCCCCTAGGGCTATTGGCAAGGTATCGAAGATGGATAATACCATCTTGCAAGCTTTGGGGAAAGCAGGAATAGGTAGGGGAAGGGGACAACCAGGAGGAGCAGCACATCCGTTTAGACGTTCCTGGTTGGCAGAAGATCTGCGTGCTGCCTGTAAGGAGAGGGGGCATTGGAAAAGGGAATGTCCCAAAGTGAGAGAATTGGATCCTTTGCTACAGGCAATTAAGCTGATGACTCTGAATGATGAGGACTGAAGGAGACCAGGGGAGTCAACCCCAGCTGAACGCCTGGTTACATTAAAGCTGGGGAATGATGAAGTAGAATTTTTAGTTGATACAGGGGCAACATATTTGGTATTAAATATATGCAAAGGGGGGTTTAGTCATAAAACTATAAGTGTTGTTGTGGTTACAGGGTGGAAAGAAAATCAGCTGTTTTTACAACCTTTGAAATTCAAATTGGGAAAGCAAACTCATCAATTTTTGTATATGCCAGAATGTCCATCACCTTTGTTAGGAAGAGATATATTGAGTACATTGAATGCACAAATAATTTTTAAAAATGGGGAGATGCAGCTGTTAATACCCGAATCAAAAGCTGTGGAAGCGAGAATTTTTATGTTACAGAACACACCAAGACCGAAGGAAGAAATTCCTGCAGAAGTAGAGGATGCAGTAACACCCTTGGTATGGGCTAGTGGAATCCCAGGTCGGTCTAAATTGGCGGAACCAGTAAAAGTTGTTCTAAAATCTGGAACTAAACCGGTAAGACAAAACAAGTATCCTATTAAGTGGGAAGCTAGAAAGGGGTTGGAAGAATTAATAACAAAATTTTTGAATTATGCATTATTGATAGTGTGAATCAGAATATAATACCCCCATATTGCCAGTGAAAAAGCAGAATGGCAAGGAATATAGGTTAGTTCAAGATTTAAGAGCCATGAATCAGATTGTTCAAGACATTCACCCAGTAGTAGCTAACCCATATACCTTGCTGACATCCTTAAAAGAAGAACAGAAGTGGTTCACTGTACTTGATCTCAAGGATGCTTTCTTCTGCATACCTCTAGACAAAGATAGCCAGGCAATATTTGCCTTTGAATGGGAAAGCCCCACCACTGGATGCAAGGCACAACTCACCTGGATGGTGCTACCTCAAGGGTTCAAAAATAGTCCTACGATATTTGGCAATCAGTTGGCAAAGGAATTGGAAGTGTGGAAAAAAGAAAATTCAGAAGGAATAATATTGCAGTATGTAGATGACATCTTGATAGCAGCAGAGACTCGAGAGGACTGTTTACAAGTGACCATCAGCTTGTTGAATTTTTTGGGACAAGCAGGATACAGAGTATCAAAAAGCAAGGCCCAGATTGGGAAAGAGACTGTGATATATGTAGGCTTTGAAATTTTGCAAGGACAAAGAAGATTGGGAGCAGGCAGAAAGGAAGCAATTTGTCAAATTCCAGAACCCAGAACAATACAGGAATTGCGGACATTTTTGGGTATGGTCAGGTGGTGTTGACTGTGGATCCTCAATTATGGACTGTTAGTAAAACCTCATTATGCAGCTTTGAAAGGATCCCAGGAGAATCACCTGTTGTGGACACCTGAGTGTTGGACAGCTTTTAAAAATCTGAAGAAAGCTCTGATGTCTGCACCTGCATTAGGACTCCCAGATTTAGCAAAGCCTTTTGAATTGTTTGTACATGAGCGATAACATCTTGCTTTGGGTGTGTTGACTCAAAAATTAGGAACCTGGAAACGGGCCGTTGGGTATTTTTCTAAGCAATTGGATAATGTCAGCAAGGGATGGCCTGGATGTTTGCGAGCTGTGGCAGCAACTGTACTCTTAAACCGTAATCTTCTGCCCCATGGTTAATTTCCTTGCTTCTTGGATTATGTCCCACATATGGTAATTTCTGTCTTGGAGCAAAAAGGGGGGCATTGGCTGTCCCTGAGCCACATGCTCAAATACCAGGTCACTCTCTTGGAACAGGATGATGTGGAGCTTAAAACTACAACAGCAGTGAACCCAGCAATGTTTTTGAGCTCGGAAATGGGTGAGTCTTTACACCATGATTGCAAACTATTGAACAGGTATATTCTAGCAGACAGGACCTGAAGGATGAACCGTTGCCTAATCCTGATTTGGAGCTGTTTACGGATGGAAGCAGTTTTGTCTGAGATGGAAAACAAATGGCAGGTTATGCAGTGGTTACCACCACCCGGGTGATGAAAGCTGAAGCTCTCCCTGTGAATACATCAGCACAGAAAGCAGAATTAGTGGCTCTAGGACAAGCTCTGAGAATCTCTAAAGGAAAATGGGTGAACATTTGGACTGATGCAAAATATGCATTAGGCGTGGTTCATGCACATGGAGCTATCTGGAAGGAAAGAGGACTGTTGTCAGCTCAAGGATCGTCCATCAAATATAAGGAAGAAATTCTCCAACTCCTCCAGGACATCCAGCAGCCCAAGGAAGTAGTGGTAATGCATTGTAAAGCACATCAATTTGGACAAACCGTGGTAAATGTGGGCAACCAATTGGCTGATAAAACTGCTAGAGGCAGCAGAGCAAAGCATCCTTGCCTTGGTACCAGTAAAACAGGTAAAACTTCCAACCCCAAAACCAAATTATGGTAAATTGGATAGATTATTGGCAGAACAGTTGAGAGCAGTAGAAAATGAGGATGGATGGTGGGTAACACCCACCCGGAAAATCATAGTTACCCCACAAATAATGATAAAAATAGCAGAGGAAAAACAGAGAGAAACACATGGGGGAATTGAAGCAATGGTTGTGGATTTACAGAAATCAAGATTGCTGTGTGCACATCCCAAATGTTACAGCTGCATTGAATGAACAAATAGATGATTTGAAGAGGGTGGCACAGCACACTCAAGGTTTAAGGAGTGAAATGCAAACAAATTGGTTACGCCAAATTTTGGGACATTTTGGATTTCCTCTTAAAGGATGGATAACTGAGTTGGTACAGACACTAATCATTTTGATTACAGTTGTTTTGATGATTTGTTTGGTTTATCAATGTTTAAAGAAAATGTTGACACAGACAATATCTAGGAATTCTGTAGCAATTTTAAAATCAGTAATGAAGCATCATACACCAATGCTGGGAGAGAAGCCACCTGCTTATGTTGAGATATGAAATATTACAAGTGGAAGTATTGAAAAGATGATTATTTCAAAACTTCCAAAGGGGGGAAATGTAACCAGATGTAACCAAAATTATTAGTTTGTTCTTTTGTAACTAAGCAACATAGAGATAGGAGCGGGGTAGACAATGCTTTAATGTTGTGTTTGTACATCTATGGCTATGGATATGCTGCTATGCCCAAAGACAATTGGACGAGGAGTAGTACGGACATGCTGCTATGTTCCAGGTACAGCCCCAGCCCATCTTGACAACGAGTTGAGGGTAGTTAGAATAATTGGTTTGTGCTAGAATAGGAATAAGGGTGCCAAATCATTGTTAGGGACCATGCACCATGAAGAAGGGAAGCAAGTTACGTAAGCAAGGTGATATTGCGCATGTCTGGAAGAAGGGGTCAACTAAAGGACACACCCGTACGACCACCAAGGACCACCAGAGACCCCCACGGAAGCCCCTCGGAGCTCAAAGATGCATGCGTAATGACCATGCAAATATGATGATTAGTTCTGGGAAATAGAATGAATATGCATGGTCATTCTGGGAAATTTGATGCATATGTATGTAACTGGATAATATAAGTTTTGGTGGATGTCACCTGCAGTATGCACACTTGATGGAGCGATCCCCCGTGCATCTGGTGCCATAATAAAGAATGCCTGCTTCTTAATGCTACATTGGTGTTAAGGAGTTTGATTCCTGATTTCAGTGACAGTAAAACAAAATCAGTCAATACCAAAAAGGGGCAAGGTTTCAGATTATCACATATTTAGGTGCTAATCATACCTTTCTGAAACCAGAATCCAGATCTGAGTTTAAATATCTGGATCATTTGTTTTTAAGCTGTAGTATACATCCATGCCCTAAAAAGGTAAGCATGTTTTGCCTAACAACATTTTCTAGCATTATCTGATGGATGTTTTAGTTAGATGTTGGATGTTTAGTTGGATGTAAATGTTTTAGATGGATGTTTTAAATTGCCGATCAAACTGCCAAACTATTTCGATCACTCCAACGAAAAGACTGGTTCGACGGGCATGCACCCGGATCTTGGTTAGCCTCCCTCCTACAGTCCTGGGGACTCACGGGGTGGGGGAAATGGTTAATGCAAATTGGAATAACCCTGTTGGCTGGATTTCTGTTCCTAATGACTGGCATAGCTATCGTTCGATGTATGATTACCCGTCTGCTTGCTTCTGCTTTCATTCTCTTTTCTCCTGCTGTTCCTTTTGTTCATATCACCACCCTGGAAGACAAAATCAAGGACCCTCTGCCAGCTCTCGTTGAAAATGTATGATTTCACAAACTATGTCTTAATCTTCTCTATGTGAAAATCATCGCCCTGGACGAAGATTATATAGACAATGTTTGAGCCACGGGGTGGTGTGAGACTGAAAGAGTTAATGTCTCAAACATTGTGGCAACGTGAGGCGCTATTTGCATGGTGACAGCAGGTCGGTGAGCATAGGGTGGGGGAGAGCGAGAGCGGGATGTGGAGGACATGGAGAGCGTGTTGGAGGATGCATGGTTCCGGGTTCCGACGGACCTTACCATATATGGCCAGAGGTTACACAGAGTTTACCTGAGGAAGGGGCTTGCAACCGCCCAAGAGACCCCTCATGGCCACCCCCCTTCCCCGGCGCCTGCGCAGAAGATTGAGAACTTTCTAGAACAAGAACCATGTAAGTCCTGAAGGGGCGTACCTGGAGGCGGGGATTAGCCTATAAAAGGCATGCCCTCCAGGGAACCATGTGCACCCACCACTGGAGGATTGCCACGCCTGTCATCGTCATTGCGAGATACAAGGGTGGCGATACCTTTCCTTTCTCTTTCCTCCTCTCTTCTCCTTTCCTTTTCTCACTTCTCTCTTCCTCTACTCTTCCAATATATGTAAGTTTGGGATAAATTGTGACGGGTTGCCCGGAAAATAGCTCCATTGCCAAATCACCTCTGTTTGTTCGTTGGGCTTGCCAGTTCATTAAGTTTGTCCCTTTGTTGAATTTGCCGGTTAATAAAGATGCTGGCCAGCCTGTTCTTCTGAGTCATTGTCGTGACTCTACTGACCCCGTGGCTCTGCCAAGCAGAGATTGGCCTTTGTTGGTACACAAACTGTCGGGGAATCAAAAAGATTCACCCCTCTCGCAACCACCGAGTGGGACGAGACACCCTCTGATAACAAAACCTATGGAAGAGAGCCTAAATGATTGGGAGTGTAAGTTAGGGAAGAGAACTTTAAATTATATCATTTTTATAAAGATATTTTGCCAGTGCCTCAGAATGAAAGTCACCTACTGCCCTTTATCCTACAGTGTACAATGGTGAAGCCTCTGTAAAATCAGGAACAGTTTTGCATAAAGAATGGGGGCTTTCAACTCATTGTCTTTCAGTAACCTTTGTCCAACAGACCCTCTGTTCCCCTGATTTGTATCTTCCCAGAGTTGTTCAGTAGCAACTTATCAAAGGAAACAAAGGGAGTTAACACAACTTTGAACAGGACTCACTTTTAGCTGCAGATTGCAAATGAGAATTTGCCTTGGATAGTAACTTGTATCTCCAATCCACCCTAGCCAAGGGGTATCTGAGTGGTTTGAACCTTTCTCATATTGAGCAGAAGTCACAGAAAGCAACTCATGGGATTCTGGAAACAGAGAACAACAGTCCCAATAGTCTAGGACAAGCAAATGAAGAATATCTGTGGCATCACAGTGGCATCAGACTCCAGAGAATCTGTACTTTGCAAACCTGATATTAGGGGTCATGATGCAATGACCTCTCTGGCTATAGTGGAAAGAGTGAATCACCAGAGATGGCTCATCATCATATCTCTGTTTGAAAGTCTGCCAAACCTTTGTGCAGGACAGTAGTATGACTAATAGTAATCATCATAAGAAAAGTATGTCATCAAATTGTACAGCCTGCCCAAAGGTAAACATGGGCAGTTTCAAAGAGTGTAATTTTTTTTTTTCTCCAGACATACTGCAGACTGTATTCTATTAAAGAGATTGAGAATCACCTTGGGGACATAGTTTTGGAAAAGATCATGTTTGTCACAGACTGATTAATAAGTGCAAGCTTCACTTGCATTCAAAAATGACTTTTCAAGTGGCTGTCACACAAACTTGGGTATACCACATTTCCATCTGTTTGGAAAACAACAAGCACTGACAATTATTTTCTGTTTTCTGCAAGTCAACTGGGAGATGCTGTCTCTTTGCACAATGTGCAACATAATGTAACATATATAAATAAATATAAGCTGGTTTCTGTTAGTCATCTGAAATTAAAATGTTCCTTCTGTTTACCAGGAATATTCTTATTTGTTCTGGGTATCCATTTATATTTATGGAATCAACATGTAATTTAGTATCAGTATATTTAATCATAATCAGCCTGAGTGCAGTGTTTATCTGAACATATAAAATGTACTATAATGACTTTAAAATGTTTAATTTAAAAATCTCTGCCTCTGTGCATATGAATCAGAGACCTGTGTTTAATTATTGATAGCAATTATAGCACAGAAGTAGACAAACAGCTTCTGGTGGCAGGAATAATTTCATAGCCTAGCCCTTATTCAGAATCTCCTTTGGAACCAAAGCAATGTTTCACTGATTGATTCCTTGCAATGTATGAATTCAGATTTTGGGTTCTAAACAACCCTTTGGAAGCTGTCTGTCATTTCATAAGTCCTGCTAGGTTTATACATCTATATGTGGAACAGATGCTGCACAGGGGTATGGTTGGTCAGCTGTCATTCTGATGTAATCAGAATCAGAAAATTATTCCTAAGTGCTTCTCTGTTTTCATGTATGCTCTGTCTTGCGAATGCTAACATTTGAATTATATATTGGCATTCAAGTCTCAAAGTCAGGGAATTAAAGTAGAAAGCTGTTCTGGTAAATGCCAAATACGAACTTTTAATTGAAACTTGCCAAATACTACAAAATAAGAGTTTCAAATATTTTTAAGAGACAAGGGTTTGATTCTACACTTACTGAAACCAAAGAGTACCTCTCAAACGAAGCACTTACTTACATTATAGTTAAATTTCCTATGATTCACAAGATTTCATTGCCTCTCACCAGTGAATAATCTGAAAAAAAAAAAAGCCACATTTTTTTGAAAACATCATGGAACCAGAAAGTTTCAAATCATTAAATACAGATATAATTCATCTATATTGGCTAGAAACTAATACGTTAAAGAAGTGGCTATCAACTTTTTGTGAGGGTTTGTCGATCCTCAAAATATTCTTAGGGAGGCACAGATCCCTTGAGAGTGAATAGCTTCTTGACAAAAAGTTGGCTGTTCTTGCCATCTTTTGAGCAGATCTTAGAAATAGACCTTGAGGATTCATGGACCACAGGTCAAAAAAACATTAGAACCAAGATCATAAATTATGTGTTTTTCTACAAATGCTAAGAAGTACTTTATAAAAATCTGCTCTGTCTTTCAAGGACAGACTATCTTACAGCCGTTATGAGTCTGCATTATACAGAAACACTCATCATATAGGAATTTTCATCACACAAGAATTATCCTGAGAGTCTAGGCAAGGGTTTGAAGTGGGTGTTAAAACTAGCCAAAACCCAGGGATAAGGCTTAGACATGGGTATTTCTTCTCTCATACACATTGAGACATACTGCCACCTATGCTGGTTTTACTAATCGTCATTAATCTCCCTTAACACTGGCTCAGAGGTCAGGCTTTGAGAAGCTGTTATTCTATATTACTTTGCTTTGTAGGCAAGCAGGTAGAAAGGAAAAGAAGAAACTTATTACTAATTTCGGTAGGAGTACAGAGAAAGCAAGGAGCAGCATAGGATTGCTTCCACCAGTAAACAAGATGGAAACAGGTAAGGAATCATGACTCACGGACTGGCAGTGACTTGCAGTCAGAGCTAAGAAAAAATATTAGTCTGATTTGAAATGTGTACTGTTCCTGCTGAAACTAAAGTTCTTGTTTTTTATTGTCGTTCTGCTTTTTCAAAGGAAATATAAATGAAACTATTCTCAGTCTGAGAATGCTGTTTTCCACTCCTATGGGGGAATGAAGAGAGAAGCTGAAGTGACCCTTGAAACATCACTCAGAAGAAAAATCACACAGTCTTAAATGGCCCATCTATGTGATGGCATCCACATCAGCAGTGGGGTTCTTCTCCCTATAGGAGGGAGACAATTCTCGGTGTCATTGTGCATTAAGTGGCCACCGCAAAGCTGAGGTCTCCTGAGCCTCTGTATAGTGTATAAACCAGAACAAGATTTGTCTCATATTTTAATGACTCACAGGAGGATAAGAGAAAGGAAAAGACCATGCTTCAGTCAAGATGCAGCTCTGCTGATTTTGGTGGTAAAGCAGTGCTGTGACAGATGAGGATGTTGTCCAGGAAGATTAACAAATGGGTATCTTCAAGACGTTAAAGATGCATAGATTTTGGAGAGAAGTTAAAGAAATGATGGGTAGACAGACAAACGTTTGGGAAAACATACTTTTCTTCAATATTTAGTAACAAAAAAACTGCATACCCTAAACTCATAACTAGCAAACAATGCTACTTCTCTAAAATGTAAGATATCTTTCTAACTGAGCATTCCTGTGCTTTACACTGCTCTCTGTTGTGTATGTGTGTGAGGGCTGGAGGGAGCAAAGAAGGTTTATTTCACATAAATAGCTTAGAGATGGATGTAGGGACAAAAGTGCTGATATTTCTGGGTTGAGAGGAGAGAAAGAAAAAAGTTATGCCTGACCACACATGAAAGATGGAGAAATGCACACTAGGAAATGTAGTTTGTGTGACTCTTCTTTTGTATTAAAGGCGTAGGACAACTGAGTTTCCCATATTCTGCACATTTTACAGCTTATGCCATTTTAAAAGAAATGTATCAAACAATGTCTAACACATTAAAAAAAAAACCCAACCCTCTTAGCCAACAAGTTAGTAGAACTTTAGGTTCTTTCCTGCAAGAAATCATTAGTGAATGATCTCATATTGTGCTATTTCCTGCAGTGGTATGAATAAGCTATTGGATCCCTTATGTAACATTCCCTGAATAAAACTTATTTATTTTTTAAACAGTGAATTAAAATTTGAATCTGTACTCATGCTGCTTCCATACATGAAGATTTTGATTAAATAATTTTTTTCTAGAGTAGGCAGGTTATTTTCTGAATGCTGCTAAATGCCTTGATTTGGAAAATGCATTTTCCAGAAGTAGCCCATGATAAAATTATATATATAATTACTACAACACATTTTATTGGAAGCATTGTTTTATTTAATAATCCTTCTGGGTCAGATAATCATTTTCACTGTAGCCAGTTTACACTGGTCTAAATAATTAAAACCAGCTCCTTCTGCTATTAGGATATAAGCAAATAGTGTATCTGAGGTAAAAAAAATTCCCAGCCAACCAGGATCCATGTCTCCAGGGTTGGCTTTTTACCTTGAGCTGTGACACAGCAGATATAAATTAGGTGTACTTAATTTTTGTTTCTCTGCTCTTGATTTTTCTTATATAATGTCAACTTGTTCACCAGAAACTTTTCCCATTGCTTTTTGAGTTCATGAAGATGATATTTGCTGTACTTGCATAGTCAACAGTTGTATTTCTTGGGATCTTCACCCCCCACTTGAAATTCAGCCTCGGCCCAAGATCTTGCTCTCCATTGCTTGGAGAACCTAAATATCTGGGATGTACCTTTGGAGTTTTGGAACTCCCTTGTGAAGTTCTACATACTCTCCCCATCTAGCTGTACCTCATTCTTGCATTGCTGAAGATCCCAAAAAATGAAAGGAAAGTGGTGCTGGGAAGCTTCCCTGACTTTCTCTGATGCATGACATATAATCTATTATCTCTCTTCCATGACTAACTACTCTTACCCATTCCACTTCCTCCCACTTGACACCTTTACAGTCTTCTCTCCCTTCACAGCCATTTCTACTTAGTGCCATTACTGCAAACCACAAATACATTAGTGTAGCCTTAATTACCTCTCTTCCACCTTGTCAAATCAATCTTTTGTACACAATTTTTTGTTTTCTTTCCTTAATTCTACATTTCTCTCCAGTTTTATTTTCCAGAAATAAAATGCAGAATGTATTTTAGCAATGCACCAACAGTTGTTCTCTGATGATGTTTTTTTCTTTTTCCTCAAAGATGTATGAAATACGTAGAGTTGAAACGTGCTGCCTGTGTGCACGAAAGCCCAAATCACATGTCTTATTTGAACTACTTGGAACATAGCATAACTGACTGATTAGACTTTCTTCTTCTTCCCACCCAAAGTAATAATAAGCCATTAGCCAAAATAGTTTTTTAAATATGTTTCTAAACTATCTCTCTGAAGGACTGAACAAATTGGGGTGCATTGGGAAGGAGGCAGACAGAGCCACTGGGCTGTTAAAAAGAGTAAAAACATCAGAATTTATTAACTATTTTATATACACACAGATACACATTAAAATCCTATATTAGTTATATTCATGTATGTGCACATATTCATATGTAAAAATATATAGAAAATAAATATGCATATACTATACAGTATATATCTTTCACTTTTGGGAAGACTTTGCTTCAGGATCCCTTATCCTAAATTCTTAACTCTGCTTACATCACTACCAAAGTGTCCTGGTTTCAGCTGAGACAGAGTTAATTTTCTTTGTAGCGGCTGGTATGGGGCTATGTTTTGGATTTGTGCTGAGGACAGTGTTGATAATACAGAGATGTTTTAGTTGCTGCTGTACTAGTCAAGGACTTTTCAGCTTCCCGTGCTCTGCCAGGTGCAGAAGAAGATGGGAGGGGACACAGCCAGGATAGTTGATCCAAACTGACCAAAGGGCTATTCCATACCATATGATGTCATGCTCAGTATATAAACTGGGGGGAGTTGGCCGGGGGGTAGCGATCATTGCTCGGGGACTGGCTGGCTGTCGGTCGACGGGTGGTGAGCGGTTGTAATTTTTTTTTTTTTTTTTTTAATATATATATATATATAATTTTTTTTTCCCTCCCTTGGGTTTTGTTACTCTCTCTCTCTCTCTCATTGTTTTTTTTCCCCTCTCATTATAATTCATTATTATTATTACTATTATTTTGTTCCAATTATTAAACTGTTATTATCTCAACCCACGAGTTTTCTTACTTTTGCTCTTTCGATCCTCTCCCCCATCCCATCGGGGGGGGGGGGGGAGTGAGCGAGCGGCTGCGTGGTGCTTGGCTGCCGGCTGGGGCTAAACCACGACAGTCCTTTTTGGCGCCCAACGTGGGGCAGAAAGGGTTTGAGATAATAACAGATTAACCAGAGCGTATTAAGGAATTTAGATCTGTTAGTAGTTGTGGGACGTGATATTGACTCGTTTGCTCCTAGCATCGGTTTACCTGATCTGCACCATGCTCATTTCTTTGCCGTACATGTTAAAGATCGGTGTTGGTTTTAGCAGTTTGCTGTGGTCTGCTTTAATTGGTAATGTTTTGCCTGTGAGATTTGCTATTAAAACAGTGACCTTGTATTTATTTTGGTATCTAAGTGCTGTACTGAAACCGTTACTGTATGTCGGGTATCATCTTATGGAGACAATTCGTAATTATACTTCTTCCTCTGAGAGGTTTTTTATGGAGGAAATGCAGAATTGTACCTTCACTACTTTCTTCTACAATGCTTCCTCCTTCATTACAGTAACTTTTCAGTATTTTGAACAACCTTGGGTAGTTAAGATACTTGTACTGGTATTGTTTGGGAATATTGTTTCGATCTTGTCCAGGGTTAGTAAGCAATTTAAGAATATCATCCAGAGGTCTGCCCCAAGGCTGGATAGTTATGAGTGGCAGGGTGTGTGGAATAGCATGGGCAAATGCCTAGGGAGGTGGGCACCTCCAGTGTTTTGGAACTTCACCCCTGAACAAGTGCTGAATCCGGAAAAATTAGTAGAATATTTGGAAAAAGTATGCTGTGACTCTTGCAATTCTAAGGAGATACAATGTGCTGCAATGTGCTGGGGTCTGGCCCATGCCTACCGAGCCCTGTTCAACGCTACTCAGAACCCTCAAGGATCTGGTGACAAAACAACAGGCACTGCGGCTGCTCCAGCCTCCCCTGCGACAGGCACTGCGGCTGCTCCAACCCCCCCTGCGACAGGCACTGCGGCTGCTCCAACCCCTCCTGCGACAGGCACTGCGGCTGCTCCAACCCCCCCTGCGACAGGCACTGCGGCTGCAGCTGCACCGAACAACTCTGTTACAAGCATTGCGGTTCAAACAGGGAACGAACCCGTGTCAGTATCAGTCGCCCCTATACATAAAAAGAAATCCTGGAAGCGAAAGTCAGCTCATTTAGAAAGGGAAGATGAAGGAGCAGGGCCATCACAGGAAGAGGAAGAGGAAGAACTCGTAAATGAGACCGAAACTACCCGATCCCTATCCCTGAGTGAGCTGCGAGATATGCGAAAAGATTTCAGCCGTCATTCAGGGGAGCACATTGTCACCTGGCTGCTCCGATGCTGGGATAGCGGGGCCAATAGCCTGGAATTAGAGGGTAAGGAAGCCAAGCAGCTGGGATCCCTTTCTAGGGAAGGGGGCATTGACAAAGCGATTGGAAAAGGGGAACCAGCCCGCAGCCTCTGGAGGCGACTCCTGTCAGCTATAATAGAGAGATATCCCTTCAAGGAAGATGTTGTATACCGCTCTGGGAAATGGACCACCATGGAGAAAGGTATCCAGTACCTGAGGGAACTAGCTGTGCTGGAAGTGATTTATGGTGACCTGAACAACGTGCGGTCACCCATAGATCCAGACGAGGTCCAGTGCACAAGACCCATGTGGCGGAAGTTGGTACGAAACGCACCACCATCGTGTGCCAACTCACTGGCAATACTGACCTGGAAAGATCCAGACGGTCCAACAGTGAATGAAGCTGCTAGTAACCTCCGAGAATATGAAGAAAGTATCTCTTCCTCCTTTGTCTCAGCTGTGCGGGAACTGTCCCAGGAGTTCAGACAGTTCAAAGAGGATTTGTCCTACTCCCTACCTATACGGACCAGTGTCTCAGCTATTTGGAGTCAGCGTTCTTCTGCTCAAGAGAGAGGATATAGAGGGTACACACCACGGGGCACCCTATGGTTTTACTTGCGTGACCACGGAGAGGACATGAGGAAGTGGGATGGAAAACCTACCTCCACCCTAGAGGCACGGGTACGTGAGTTGCAAGGAAAAACAATCGCCAAAGGGGGTTCTTCCAGGAAAATTGCTGCTCCGGTTTCCAGTGGACAGTTCCCCAGACAGAGTAAGAGGGTTGATTTTACTCCTGATTTTAATGAAGAAATTCCTGACTCATATACACAAGAAAAGGGTAATGAATATTATGACCAGGATTAGGGCGGCCCTGCCTCCAGCCAGGTGGAGGAAAGGGACAACCGGGTTTACTGGACTGTGTGGATTCGATGGCCTGGCACATCAGACCCACAGGAGTATAAAGCTCTTGTAGACACTGGTGCACAGTGTACCCTGATGCCATCAAGCTATATAGGGGCAGAACCCATCTGTATTTGTGGAGTGACAGGGGGATCCCAACAACTGACTGTATTGGAGGCCGAAGTGAGCCTAACTGGGAATGAGTGGCAAAAGCACCCCATTGTGACTGGCCCAGAGGCTCCGTGCATCCTTGGCATAGACTACCTCAGGAGAGGGTATTTCAAGGACCCAAAAGGGTATCGGTGGGCTTTTGGTATAGCTGCCTTGGAGACGGAAGAAATTAAACAGCTGTCTACCTTACCCGGTCTTTCAGAGGACCCTTCTGTTGTGGGGTTGCTGAGGGTCGAAGAACAACAGGTGCCAATTGCTACCACAACAGTGCACCGGAGGCAGTATCGTACCAACCGAGACTCACTGATTCCCATCCATGAGCTGATTCGTCGACTGGAGAGCCAAGGAGTGATCAGTAAGACTCGTTCACCTTTTAACAGTCCCATATGGCCAGTGAGAAAGTCTAATGGAGAGTGGAGACTAACAGTAGACTATCGTGGCCTGAATGAAGTCACGCCGCCCCTGAGTGCTGCCGTGCCGGACATGTTGGAATTGCAATACGAACTGGAGTCAAAAGCAGCCAAATGGTATGCTACAATTGATATTGCTAATGCGTTTTTCTCAATCCCTTTGGCAGCAGAGTGCAGGCCACAGTTTGCTTTCACTTGGAGGGGCGTTCAGTACACCTGGAATCGACTGCCCCAGGGGTGGAAACACAGCCCTACCATTTGCCATGGACTGATTCAGACTGCATTGGAACAGGGCGAAGCTCCAGAGCATCTGCAATATATTGATGACATTATCGTGTGGGGCAATACAGCAGAGGAAGTTTTTGAGAAAGGGAAGAAAATAGTCCAGATCCTCCTGAAAGCCGGTTTTGCCATAAAACAAAGTAAGGTCAAGGGACCTGCACAGGAAATCCAGTTTTTAGGAATAAAATGGCTAGATGGACGTCGCCAGATCCCAATGGATGTGATTAACAAAATAACAGCCATGTCTCCACCAACTAGCAAAAAGGAAACACAAGCTTTCTTAGGCATTGTGGGTTTTTGGAGAATGCGTATTCCAAATTAGAGTCTGATCGTAAGCCCTCTCTACCAAGTGACCCGGAAGAAGAACGATTTCAAATGGGGCCCTGAGCAACGACAAGCCTTTGAACAAATTAAACGGGAGATAGTTCATGCAGTAGCCCTTGGGCCAGTCCGGGCAGGGCAAGACATAAAAAATGTGCTCTACACCGCAGCCGGGGAGAATGGCCCTACCTGGAGCCTCTGGCAGAAAGCACCAGGGGAAACTCGAGGTCGACCCCTAGGGTTTTGGAGTCGGGGATACAGAGGATCCGAGGCCCGTTATACTCCAACTGAAAAAGAGATATTGGCAGCATATGAAGGAGTTCGAGCTGCTTCAGAAGTGGTTGGTACGGAAGCACAACTCCTCTTGGCACCCCGACTGCCGGTGCTGGGTTGGATGTTCAAAGGGAGGGTCCCATCTACACATCATGCAACTGATGCTACGTGGAGTAAGTGGGTTGCACTGATCACACAACGGGCTCGGATAGGAAACCCCAATCGCCCAGGAATCCTGGAAGTAATTATGGACTGGCCGGAAGGCAAAGATTTCGGAATATTGCCAGAGGAGGAGGTGACGCGTGCTGAGGAGGCCCCACTGTACAATAAACTACCAGAAAATGAGAAGCAATATGCCCTGTTCACTGATGGGTCCTGTCGTATTGTAGGAAAGCATCGGAGGTGGAAGGCTGCTGTATGGAGTCCTATACGACAAGTGGTAGAAACTGCTGAAGGAGATGGTGAATCAAGCCAATTTGCAGAAGTTAAAGCCATTCAGCTGGCTTTAGACATTGCTGAACGAGAAAAGTGGCCAATGCTCTATCTCTATACTGACTCATGGATGGTGGCGAATGCCCTGTGGGGGTGGTTACAGCAATGGAAGCAGAACAATTGGCAGCGCAGAGGCAAACCCATCTGGGCTGCAGCACTGTGGCAAGATATTGCTGCCCGAGTAGAGAACCTGGTTGTAAAAGTGCGTCACGTAGATGCTCACGTACCCAAGAGTCGGGCCACTGAGGAACATCAAAACAACCAGCAGGTGGATCAGGCTGCTAAGATTGAAGTGGCTCAAGTGGATCTGGACTGGCAACATAAGGGTGAATTATTTATAGCTCGATGGGCCCATGACACTTCAGGCCATCAAGGAAGAGATGCAACATATAGATGGGCTCGTGATCGAGGGGTGGACTTAACCATGGACACTATTGCACAGGTTATCCATGAATGTGAAACATGCGCTGCAATTAAACAATCCAAGCAGTTAAAGCCTCTGTGGTATGGAGGGCGATGGCTGAAATATAAATATGGGGAGGCCTGGCAGATCGATTCTATCACACTCCCACAAACCCGCCAAGGCAAGCGCTATGTGCTCACCATGGTGGAAACAACCACCAGATGGCTGGAAACGTATCCTGTGCCCCATGCCACTGCCCGGAACACTATCTTGGGCCTTGAAAAACAAGTCCTATGGCGACATGGCACCCCAGAGAGAATTGAGTCAGACAACGGGACTCATTTCCGAAACAACCTCATAGACACCTGGGCCAAAGAGCATGGCATTGAGTGGGTATATCACATCCCCTATCATGCACCAGCCTCTGGGAACATTGAACGATACAATGGACTGTTAAAGACTGCACTGAGAGCAATGGGTGGTGGGACGTTCAAACATTGGGATACACATTTAGCAAAGGCCACCTGGTTAGTCAACACTAGGGGATCTGTCAATCGCGCTGGCCCTGCCCAATCAAAACTTTTACGCACTGTAGAAGGGGATAAGTTCCCTGTAGTGCACATAAAAAACATGCTGGGGAAGACAGTCTGGGTTACTCCTGCCTCGGGCAAAGGCAAGCCCATTCGTGGGATTGCTTTTGCTCAAGGACCCGGGTGCACTTGGTGGGTAATGCGAAAGGATGGGGAAGTCAGATGTGTACCTCAAGGGGATTTGATTTTGGGTGAGAATAGCCAATGAACTAAATGGTATGATGTTAACTGCTATATAATACTGTGTATCATCACTTGTATGATTACTATACCCCATATCAATGGTATTTCAATAAGGATCACCCAGATTAGTGAAGAATGAACTTCGATGAAAGCAAGCAAAGTGCAGTGGTGATGGAACCAGAACTGGCTTCAGCATGCAACAACCCAACATCACACACCATCTCTTCTGCCATGAAGGACTATTATGACAGATGGAGCCCAAAGTCATGGACTAAATGAACTCAGTGGACATTTTGTGGACATTTATGGTCATTTTACAAATATTTTGTAAGGGTGGTCCATAGACTAAGGGAATGATATGTGTGTATTATATCAAAGGATGGGAAGGGTGATGGTGGGTAATGAGAATGTATTGAATAGTGTGAGACCTGAGCATGACGTAAATGGTATGGAATAAGGGGTGGATACTGTCCTGGTTTCAGCTGAGACAGAGTTAATTTTCTTTGTAGCGGCTGGTATGGGGCTATGTTTTGGATTTGTGCTGAGGACAGTGTTGATAATACAGAGATGTTTTAGTTGCTGCTGTACTAGTCAAGGACTTTTCAGCTTCCCGTGCTCTGCCAGGTGCAGAAGAAGATGGGAGGGGACACAGCCAGGATAGTTGATCCAAACTGACCAAAGGGCTATTCCATACCATATGATGTCATGCTCAGTATATAAACTGGGGGGAGTTGGCCGGGGGGTAGCGATCATTGCTCGGGGACTGGCTGGCTGTCGGTCGACGGGTGGTGAGCGGTTGTAATTTTTTTTTTTTTTTTTATATATATATATATAATTTTTTTTCCCCTCCCTTGGGTTTTGTTCCTCTCTCTCTCTCTCATTGTTTTTTTTCCCCTCTCATTATAATTCATTATTATTATTACTATTCTTTTGTTCCAATTATTAAACTGTTATTATCTCAACCCACGAGTTTTCTTACTTTTGCTCTTTCGATTCTCTCCCCCATCCCATCGGGGGGGGGGGGAGTGAGCGAGCGGCTGCGTGGTGCTTGGCTGCTGGCTGGGGCTAAACCACGACACAAAGGAAACAAGTTTTAAGACAAGCCGGTCAGTCATCCGGACTGTAAAATACCTCAGAAGGTTCCCAGAAGACAGAAATTCTTCTTCAGCCTATCTATAGGGAGTCTAGTTCTCCACTGTATTACCATATAAAATTAATCACAAAACACTGCTTTTGCCATAGTGACATTGCCAGTATTGAAAAAGGGACTTTTAAAAGGAAGAATGAAAGCAAAGGGCTCTCCATATCCATCTGTAGTTTAGGAGGTTCACAGAAGTGTGAAGTGTCCAATTTGTCTCCATGAAATGTTCCCAGCTGAAAGAGAAAACTGCATGGAGATGAATTTAGTCTGAAGCAGCAGCTTTTAAATGTGTGAACTGCTTCAGTCACCTGAGCTGGTTCTATTATTGCTGCCTCAGAAGCATCAATGCTTCTGTTTCTATGATATGAACTGCCCTCTTCACTCTGCCCCAGTCTGAATGCAGGATCCTTGATGGATCAAGTTTCCGTCCAAAGGAGTGGGGTTTCTCCTCTACCTGGGAGACAATATCTGGAGAAAACAGGAGGGTTCAGACCCCTTTTAGAGGTGAAAAATGCCCCAAAGCCAGTTGGAATTCGGTACTGTGGAGGAGTGGGAAAACTAGGGAAATTAGATGCCTTCAAAGAAGGAGTGATGTAAGGGCCATAAAGGCCTTGTGAAACAAGACACTTTTTGTATAAACAACGTATGCCTTGCTAATGACTGTGCCCTTGAAGAAGAACTAAAAGACTGATAAAAGGGGAACATCCTGCCCTCAAAGGCGCCGAAGACTGGGGGAGTGCCGAAGAAACATGAAGTCAGGAAAAAACTGCGGTAACTAGGGAAAAGTTAAAGGCGGCAGGGGGAGATCGCAACCACCGACTCAATTAAAGACCAAAGAAAGCTACCCCCCCACTTCCTGCAAGCATGCGCAGAATATTAAAATAGCACTGTAGCTTTAAGTTGAAACAAGAGAAATGTAGACAAATAGAAAACTGCTTTGTGTAATTACTTATGCATATGTATAACTAGACCGTATAAATATTGTACCTGCATGACCGAACTTGGTGCTAGCTTTGTGGAATAACCACCTAGCACCCATCTCTGCACAGACATGAAATAAAATACCTCTGCCCTGTGTGTATATTAGCGTCTTGCACACCAGGTAAACGACCCCATGCTTGTGGGATAACAGGAGGAATTCTCAAACTCATGGTTCATGCAAGAGTTGAAACCAATGAGGATCATGCATACAGTGACAGATTCATATTAATGCCCCTAAAATGCTTAATTTAGAGCTCACTATCACACTTCCCTGTTTTTCCTTTTCCTATACCCGCTCCTTCCTTGAACTTGAGAGACTGCAAGTCCTTTTGTTTCTCCCAAATCTTTTCTTATACTCCTGCTCACCTGGCACACTTCCATAGCAATGTGCTGAGTTTCTGCAGTACTATCTGCAATATTCCTAATATATTATCACACAGACACACATGCTACCCAGAAACAGTCACCCAAAAAAGTAATTCTTAGATTTATGCTAGAAGTAGACACTGAAATTTTCACCTATGTGCATACAGCAATCATAAATGTCCAAACCAGGTCCTCTTAAGCCAGAAATGTCAAATTGAAACTGAGTGACTCTTAGCCAGAAATTCTACTTTTGTGAACTTCATTCTGTTCAGTATATTGAATATCTGAGACAAACCTACAAAAAAAACAGCTTTTCTTTTAAACAACATTTCCAAGGTTCCCTCCAGAATTGAATGCTTGTTTCTGCATGCTGGTTTGGTTAAAATTTGAGTATGTAAAACAATCAGAGCATTGTTTTAAGCGCTAAGATAATTAGAAAAAATCTTATCATTTGCTAAAATAAGAAGAAATGCTCTATTCATAGAGGGGAGAGCTATCTTAGGAACTTCTTGCTTAAGTAACTGCAAATATGAACCACAAGTCATCCTTTACCACCATAAAGGAACTAAAAATTTCAAAAATGTATGAGCAGTCTTTTCTATTGTAAAGATCAGAGAATACACAGCCTTTAAAAACAGCTTTTCAGCTTCAGCCCCAGCAGTGTTAGTTTACTGCAATATCATCTCTTGTTTGGAGATATCCAAGACTGGGAATAAAGGCAGAGAAATTAAGAAGGGAGGGCAAGCACATCCACTTGGAGACACTGAATTTCAAAAGAAATGTTGAACAGCTGAAGGGATTCAAGAGGAAAACAAGAACAATTTCAGAAAACATTTGCTAGGAGGAAAGACTGAACAGTTTGCAGTTGTTTTGCTGGAAGAGTAACAGCAGAAAGAGCTGATAACAATGTTCAGCTATGTAGAGAGTGCTGCAAAAATGAAAAAAATTATTTATTCATGGTGTCAGAGATCATAATAAGGTAACATTTTTGAAACCTTGGCAAAGATTACCTAGGAGTCAGTGATACCTTCCTCACTAGAGACCTCTGAAAATAGATTACACAAAAAGCAACGAGGAACAACACATATACTGATAATCTTGCTTGTGTAGAAAAATTATGAACTAGATAATAAATTAAGATCTGTTCCTTCTCTCCTGTAAGTACATAAGGCAAAGATGGAAAAGCAAACATCACAGTCAAGTGAAAGGCTGCATAAAAGCAGAAAGGAAAAGGATGCTCAAAATATGTACAGTTCATCCATTTCCAAATTTAAAGCCACAAAGTGGCAATAGGAATAGTCATGACTCTGAAATGTGGTGAGAGGAAAATTTGGGAACTGCTGTTACATGCACTGCTGTTTGTGACCTGAAAAAGTGAAAAAGCACGTAATACATGCAGCTACCAGAAATGCAAAAGCTTCCAGGGAAGTAATGGTAGCTGCAGCATAATCTTGGTAGATCCATTCTCCACATGTACCTCCTGCAAAAGAAGCTGCCAGTCACTCAGAAATTTTTATGTGCTCCATGGAGCCAACATCCCTTTCTACTCCAGCTGAATTGTGTTGCCAGCCACAGTACAGTACCAGCAATACTGTTAAGCAGCAATATTAGAATGGCAAAATGTAAAAAAAGTTGTGCTGTTCCCGAAATCCTATTTTTCCCTCTTGTGCTTTGAAGTTGGTTGGACTAGATCATCTTAGAGGTCTTTTCCAACATTAATGGTTCTATAATTCTATGATTCTATGAATGGCATTGCTGTACATCAGTGCAAGATCTACTACTGCTGAGTTTTTAATTTGATACTGACAGTGAGTACCTGAATACCTCAACAAGAGAGAGGAGAGAGAAGACATTGTGGACTCTTTTCAGTATTCAAACAGAATATGAGAACATACTTCATGAAGATTAACCTCTAGAGACAAAGCTGAATGTATGAGTAGACTTAACTTGAAAACAGAGCTAATGGGGAACAGCTACTAGAGACAATACACTGTAGTGGTGCTGGTCACCTTGTGATTAGATGGAGGATTCAGTGACCTTGTCTGTACTTGGGCCAACCATAAGTTTGACATTAACCTTTAACAATAGTGGAGACTTAGAACTTCTTTCTACTAAATATACCCAAACCAAAATGCTTGTTTGAGTTGTAATAGAAAGGGGAACACAGTATGGATAATGCTCCAGATCCCAAGATTTTATCCTCGCCCAGAAAAAGTGTCTAAAAAAGTTGACGAATTCTAACTACTTCTGTTTGCCCAAGTGTAGTGGTTTAACCCCAGCTGGAAACTAAGCACCACATAACCACTTGCTGACTCCCCCCGTGGTGGGATGGGGGAGAGAATCGGAAGAGTAAAAGTCAGAGAACTCGTGGGTTGAGATAAGGACAGTTTAATAGGGAAAGCAAAAGCCGTGCACGCAAGCAAAGCAAAACAAGGAATTCATTCACTACTTCCCATGGGCAGGCAGGTGTTCAGCCATCTCCAGGAAAGCAGGGCTCCATCACGCGTAATGGTTACTTGGGAAGACAAACACCATCACTCTGAATATCCCCCCCTTCCTTCTTCTTCCCCCAGCTTTATATGCTGAGCATGATGTCATATGGTATGGAATAGCTCTTTGGTCAGTTTGGATCAACAATCCTGGCTGTGCCCCCTCCCAACTTCTTGTGCACCCCCAGCCTACTCGCTGGTGGGGTGGGGTGAGAAGCAGAGAAGGCCTTGACTCTGTGTAAGCACTGCTCAGCAGTAACTAATATATCCCTGTATTATGAACACTATTTCCAGCACAAATCCAAAACATAGCCCCATACTAGCTACTATAAATAAAATTAAATCTATCCCAGCCAAAACCAGCACATTCTCCACCCCTTATTCCATACCATTTACATCATGCTCATGTCTCACATTATCCAATACATTCTCATTACCCACCATCACCCTTCCCATCCTTTGATACAATACACAGATATCATTCCCTTAGTCTATGGATGACACCTGTGAAATGTCTGTAAAATGTCCATAAATGTCCACAAAATGCCATTTAGTTCTGTCCTGGTTTTGGCTGGGATAGAATTAATTTTCTTCCTAGTAGCTGGTATAGTGCTGTGTTTTGGATTTAGCATGAGAATAATGTTGATAATACACTGATGTTTTGGCTGTTGCTAAGCAGTATTTGCACTAGTCAAGGACTTTTCAGCTTCCCATGCTCTGCCAGGTGTACAAGAAAATGGAAGGGGGCACAGCCAGGATAGTTGATCCAAACTGACCAAAAGGATATTCCATACCATATGACATCATGCTCAGTATATAAACTGGGGGGGAGTTGGCCGGGGGGTAGCGATCACTGCTCGGGGACTGGCTGGGCATCGGTCAGCTTGTGGTGAGTAGTTGCATCACTTGTTTTTTTTCCCTTGGGTTTTGTTTCTCTCTCTTGTTGTTTTCTATTTAATTACAATTTATTATTATTATTATTATTATTATTATTATTATTATTATCATTACTACTTTGTTGTTGCTGTTGTTGTTATTATATATATTGCTTTTTCCCAATTTTTAAAATGTTCTTATCTCAACCCACAAGTTTTTCTTACTTTTGCTCTTCCAATTCTCTCCCCCATCCCACCGTGGTGGGGGGAGAGTGAGCGAGCGTCTGTGTGGTACTTAACTGCTGACTGGGGCTAAACCACAACAGTCCTTTTTGGCGCCCAACGTGGGGCTCGAAGGGTTTGAGATAATAACAGATTAGCCAGAGCGTATTAAGGAATTTAGATCTGTTAGTAGTTGTGGGACGTGATATTGATTCATCTGTTCTTGATATTGGTTTACCTGATCTGCACCATGCTCACGTTTTTGCTGTACATGTTAAAGGTTGGTGTTGGTTTTTGCAGTTTGCTGTGTTCTACAGTGATTAGTGATGTTTTGCCTGGGAGATTTGTTATTAAAACAGTGACCTTGAGCTTAATATGGTATGTGAGTTTTGTACTGAAGCCATTACTGTACTTCGGGTACCACCTCATGGAGACAATTAGCAATTATACTTCTTCCTCTGAGAGGTTTTTTATGGAGGAAATACAAAATGGCACCTTTCTTCTGTGATGTTTCCCCCTTCATTACAATAACTTTTCAGTATCTTGAACATCCTTCGGTATTTAAGATACATCTATTGCTATTGCTTGGGAATACTGTTTCAGTTTTGTCTAAGGTTAATAAGCAATTTAAGAATGTCATCCAGAGATCTGCCCCAAGGCCAGATAGTTATGAGTGGCAGGGTGTGTGGGATAGCATGGGCAAATGCCTAGGACGGTGGGTACCTCCAGTGTATTGGAACTTCACCCCTGAACAAGGGCAGAATCCTGAAAAATTAGTAGAATATTTGGAAAAAGTATGCTGTCACTGCGGCAATTCCAGACAGACACAAATCACTGCAATGTGCTGGGGCCTGGCCCATGCCTACTGAGCCCTGTTCAGCACTATTCAGAACCCTCAAAGGGAAGAGAAGGTCTATGGATCTGACAACACAGCGACAGACACCGCAGCTACTCCAGCCCCCCCGCAACAGGCACTGCGGCTACTCCAGCCCCCACTGCAACAGGTACTGTGCCTACTTCAGCCCTGGAGACATATAATGCAGTTGAACCAGGGAACTAACCCGTGCCGGTATCAGTCGCCCCTATACAGAGGAAGAAATCTTGGAAGCGAAAGTCATCTTGTTTAGAAAGGGAAGATGAAAAAGCAGGGCCATCACAAGGAAAGGAAGAGGAAGAAGTCGTGGATGAGACAAAAACCACCCGATCCCTATCCCTGAGTGAGCTGTGAGATATGTGAAAAGAATTTAAGCCGTCGTCCAGGTGAGCACATTGTCACCTGGTGGCTCCGATGCTGGGATAATGGGGCCAGTAGCCTGGAATTAGAGGGTAAGGAAGCCAAACAGCTGGGATCCCTTTCCAGGGAAGGGGGCAATGACAAAGCGACTGGAAAAGGGGCACCAGCCCTCAGCCTCTGGAAGCGACTCCTGTCAGCTATGAAGGAAAGATATCCCTTCAAGGAAGATGTTATATATCGCCCCGGGAAATGGACCACCATGGAGAAAGGTATCCAGTACCTGAGGGAATTAGCTGTGCTGGAGATGGTTTATGGTGACCTGAACAACGAGCAGTTATCCAAAAATCCACATGAAGTCTGGTGCACGACCCATGTGGCAGAAGTTGGTACAGAGCTCACCAGCATCATATGCCAACTCATTGGCCATACTGACCTGGAAAGACCATGCCTTTCCAGACCCAGAGAGGGTCCAACAGTGGATGAAGTGGCTAGCCAGCTACGGGAATACAAAGAAAGTATCTCTTCCTCCCTTGTCTCAGCTGTGGAGAAACTGTCTCGGAAAGTCCAGTGACTCGAAGAAGATAGGTCCTACTCCCCACCTGTACAGACCAATATCTCAGCTATTAGGAGTCAGCATTCCTGTGCTGAAGAGAGAGGATATAGAGGGTACACACCACGGGGCACCCTATGGGTTTACCTGCGTGAGCACGGAGAGGACATGAGGAAGTGGGATGGAAAACCTACCTCGACCCTAGAGGCACGGGTACGTGAGTTGCAAGGAAAAATAATCACCAAAGGGGGTTCTTCCAGGAAAATTGCTGCTCTGGTTTCCAGTGGACAGTTCCCCAGACAGAGTAAAAGGGCTGATCTTACTGTGATTTTAATGAAGAAACTTGTGACTCGTATGTACAAGAAGTGCATAACCAATACTATGACCAAGAATAGGGGGGCCTTTCCTCCACCAGCCAGGTGGAGGAAAGGGACAACCGGGTTTACTGGACTGTGTGGATTCGATGGCCTGGCACATCAGACCCACAGGAGTATAAGGCTCTAGTAGACACCGGTGCACAATGTACCCTAATGCCATCAAGCTATATAGGGGCAGAACCCATCTGTATTTCTGGAGTGACAGGGGGATCCCAACAGCTAACTGTATTGGAGGCCGAAGTGAGCCTAACTGGGAATGAGTGGCAAAAGCTCCCCATTGTGACTGGCCCAGAGGCTCCGTGCATCCTTGGCATAGACTACCTCAGGAGAGGGTATTTCAAGGACCCAAAAGGGTACTGGTGGGCATTTGGTATAGCTGCCTTGGAGACGGTGGGCTTTTGGTATAGCTGCCTTGGAGACGGAGGAAATTAAATAGCTGTCTACCTTGCCTGGTCTCTCAGAGGACCCTTCTGTTGTGGGGTTGCTGAGGGTCGAAGAACAACAGGTGCCAATTGCTACCACAACGGTGCACCGGAGGCAATATCGCACCAACCGAGACTCCCTGATTCCCATCCATAAGCTGATTCGTCGACTGGAGAGCCAAGGAGTGATCAGTAAGACTCGTTCACCTTTTAACAGTCCTATATGGCCAGTGCAAAAGTCTAATGGAGAGTGGAGACTGACAGTAGACTATCGTGGCCTGAATGAAGTCACCCCGCCACTGAATGCTGCCGTGCCGGACATGCTGGAACTTCAATACGAACTGGAGTCAAAAGCAGCCAAATGGTATGCTACAAATGATATTGCTAATGCGTTTTTCTCAATCCCTTTGGCAGCAGTGTGCAGGCCACAGTTTGCTTTCACTTGGAGGGGCGTTCAGTACACCTGGAATCGACTGCCCCAGGGGTGGAAACACAGCCCTACCATTTGCCATGGACTGATCCAGACTGCACTGGAACAGGGCGAAGCTCCAGAGCATCTGCAATATATTGATGACATTATCGTGTGGGGCAATACAGCAGAGGAAGTTTTTGAGAAAGGGAAGAAAATAGTCCAGATCCTCCTGAAAGCCGGCTAAGTTACTTATTTTGGAGTGGAAACAGCAATAATTTCACTGTATATGTTGCCTCCTAATTTTCACTGCAATGTCTGTTTCCAATGATTCATTTAGAAGTATGCTGGATACTTCGTATTCTATTTAAATTCAGTATCATGCTTAAAAAGAGATCTGGACGGAAGGTGTCAGAGAAGAGCCTTTAAATAGCCATACGGAAATACATATGTACCCAGCTGCAAATAGAGGTACAAGATGATACAGACTGGAGCTCAGGATCAAATGGGAGTCTGGGGAACAGAGCAGCCCAGGTATCTGATATTGTTAAGCAGACATCTTTCTATACATGATGAGTGTTTGTATTCCTTACAGTGGACCTGTAGTTGAACAGAATTGTTCAGAAACAGAGAGACTGTGACATTAGATTTTGTGGGAGCAGACAAACAGCAGTACAGGACTGTGGTAACAGATGAATACCCTTCTTATGTATATGTATAGTTTAATGCCACCAAAATTATTGCAGAGTTAAGAAACTGTGTATGGTAGCAGTGACACAAAATCAAAAAAGAGGAAATACAAGATGGTGATGCATATTCACAGAATGCATCTCATAATGGTGATTTCTTCCTAGTTAACCAAGCACGTAAAAGATGAAGAAAGCATAGCCTTAATCTTTCTTTTCATTTCAACCTTTTTTATTTTGGTTAATTACTGCTTCAGTGTATATGTTGTATACCTTTTTTATCGCAGTGGTTTTCTGTATTGTGGTCTTGGAATGGTGCAATTCTACTAAGATGTGTCGTACAGTGCTAAAATACAATATTTAAATCACTGCCCCTGTGAGACCAGCTTCCAAATGCAACTCTCTGGAAGCAACCACTCCAACGTTACTGGAGCAGCAGGAGTTGCAATCTTGCAAACATGTTTTTAGCATTTCCTCTCAAGGAACTAAGGGACCTTGCTGTTCCAATGGCCTGAGAATCATCTTTGTGTGCAATGTGTGGCACAGGTCAATAAAGGTTACCTCTTCTCCACACCCCACACAGAAACAAATGGACCAGATCTGAAGCTGACAAAATATTTCAGTGAAGCCACACCACTTTTAAGCTATCTGAAGATCAGGTTTAATCTGCTGATAGACTCTATAGAATCTACCCTCAATGTTAGGTAAATACAGCACTTAGTAGAGACCAGAAGAAAGTTTATTCATAACCTCTTCTGAGCTTTAGAGGCTATAATCTTAAGTAAAGCTATATACAAGGGTGATTTTTATCTCCCACATTGATTTAATTAAACATGGTTCATAAACTGCCATCATTAATACTAAATCACCATTAAAAAATCTCTGTAACATTAAATTAACCTTTGATTCTACATTTTTCCTTTTATGTCATATTTGATAAATCTTGCAAGGGGATTAATGGATATGATTTAACTAGAGACAAACAGCCATATGCAAAGTTCAACAAGAAGTACAATTTCTTGCTATATGATTCAGAAAAGAGTCAGTAGTACAAATAAAATGGAGTTGCTAGAGGCATGCTGATTTTAAGATGTATGTTGAGCCTCTTATAGCATGCTATTTCTGTGATGTTCACATAATGGAATGCTATGACAAATTCTAGTTCAAATCAAGCCAAAACCCTCAATGTTTAACTATGGATCATTTCATCTGACTTTCTGTATATTTCTGACATATTCATTCTGTGTCAATCACATTATCCTTCATCACTGATCACTGATGATCATTGATCATCATTACCCTTCAAGATGGAAATTAGTCATAATTTTTAAAGTGAAATTCCCCACTTTTGTCTTCTAGTCACTGTTTCTTGCTATGGCTCTGACTAAGTGAAAGAGTCTCCTGTTATGCACTATGCTCTGTTGACAGGCTTACAAATTGTAGATGTCACCTTTCTCAATCTTATTTTGATAAAGCAGTTCACCTAAACTCTTCTTACTTTCCATTCTAAGGCACATTTGGTAGATCTCAAAGTGGTTTGTTCCTTTTTTATTTCATCACCAGTTTATAACTTCCTCTGCAAGGTATAAGCACAAGAACTCCATGCAATATTCCATCACCTGTTTCAATACTGCCAAACGCAGAGGTCATATAATTACAAGTTAGCTGCTTATTATTCCACTTGATTATTGTTAGCAATTTTTGCCACAAGTTGGCAGGTGAAGCGAGAGACAGAAGTTTGTTTCTGACTGTTCCTAATCGTATCTAACTCAAATGCACCTCACTAATTAACCAACTCTCATCACACTGCTAGCTAGCCTGACCCTTATCATAGAATCATAGAATCATAGAATCATAGAATCATTTAGGTTGGAAAAGACCTTTAAGATCATCAAGTCCAACCGGTAACCTAACACTGTCAAGTCCACCACTAAACCATGTCCCTAAGCACCACATCTACACGTTTTTTAAATACCTCCAGGGATGGTGACTCAACCACTTCCCTGGTGTTGTGGTTTAACCCCAGCCAGCAGCTAAGCACCACGCAGCCGCTCGCTCACTCCCCCTCGGTGGGATGGGGGAGAGAATCGGAAGAGCAAAAGTAAGAAAACTCAAGGGTTGAAATAAAGACAGTTTAATAGGGAAAGCAAAAGCCACTCATGCAAGCGAAGCAAAGCAAGGAATTCATTCACTACTTCCCATGGGCAGGCAGGTGTTCAGCCATCTCCAGGAAAGCAGGGCTCCCTCACGCGTAATGGTTACTTGGGAAGACAAATGCCATCACTCCAAATGTCCCCCCTTCCTTCTTCTTCCCCAGCTTTATATACTGAGCATGACGTCATATGGTATGGAATAGCCCTTTGGTCAGTTTGGATCAACTATCCTGGCTGTGTCCCCTCCCAGCTTCTTCTGCACCTGGCAGAGCACGGGAAGCTGAAAAGTCCTTGACTAGTGCAGCAACAACTAAAACATCTCTGTATTATCAACACTGTTTTCAGCACGAATCCAAAACATAGCCCCATACCAGCCACTATAAAGAAAATTAACTATCATCTCAGCTGAAACCAGGACACCTGGGCAGCCTGTTCCAATGATTGACAACCCTTTCGGTGAAGACATTTTTCCTAATACCCAATTTAAAGCTCCCCTGGTGCAACTTGAGGCCATTTCTTCTTGTCCTATCGCTTGTTACTTGGGAGAAGAGACTGACACCCACCTCACTACAACCTCCTTCCAGGTAGTTGTAGAGAGCGATAAGGTCTCCCCTCCTTATGTGCTATCTCACCTTTACTAGGAGTTTTTTTCTGCAGCAATTGCATTTTCAAGCAATGAACATGAAATAAGTATATTGAATGTTGGCGCATACAGTGGTGATTTTCCATTAACAAACACTTAAAAGTTTTTGATTAGCAAATTCACAACCCATTTAACATGTGACCTGTAGATATTTGTATTTTTTTTTAAATCACCCCCTCATCTGATACAAGTCAAATGCCACACCAAATTCTACATGTATTACATATACACAGCTACTTTTATCAACCAAATTTGTAAACTTATCAAATAATGAAATCTAAACTATTTGACAAAACCTGTTTTCCATAAAACCACACTGACTGGCATGAATTAGTCCCCTCTTTCTGATTATCTATTAATGGAAAATCATATTGACTTTTCCATTATATTGTCTGAGTTTGATGTCTGGGTAACTGGCCTATAATTACTAGGACTATTCAGCTCATCCTTTATGAATATCAGTACCACAGTAGCACTCTTTCATAACAGGGTGTGAGAAATTTGCAAATGACAAAATGTTTATTTGAAGATGATGAAAACAAAATACAGCCAGGGAGCAATAGTCAAGAATTTGACAATGTGTGTGTGAGTTACTCAAGGGTTTGCTTTCAAAATAACAAACCCAAATAATTTTGCAAAGCACCAGCTAAAAGGATTTCAGTATTGAAAGCACCAGCTAAAAGGATTTCAGATTGGCAGGACTAAACACAGGTTGATGCCAATTTAACAGTATTAATATAAAAATTAACTTAAGCAATTTGATGTTTTGTACACATTTTCATATTCCCCAGCTCTACTGAGGTTATATCATTCTCCTCTCCTCCTTTATTTATTAAGTGAATTTGTTAAAAAAACAAACAAAAAAAATTTCATCACTTAAATGTTTCCATGTACAACACTGGCAAACTGATTAAGATTGAAGAAAAAACTGGTAGAACATTTTATATAAAATTATACATTTATTTCAATAACTACTTCATTGAAACATTTTTATTTCATTTGCAAATATAAAAGCATTTTTCTTCATATTTCCTAGTGAATAAATTATAGTTACTCTGTTTTACACTTGCCTTTGCCCAAAAGGTATTTGGCAGTTCAATTTCCAAAGTGTATCACAAGGAGATGACTGAGTTAAGAACCAAACTTGCATTTCTAGATATTTATTTTGGTGTTTAGCCATACATCCAGGCTTTCTAAACAGAGAGAAATGCTTCTGCTAGATCAAACCTGGTGCTCATCTAAATCATTAACTTCTCTGAAGGTGACCCATGTGAGTTGGTTGCAATTCTAAATGTACTTCTCTACTGCACCACTTTTTGCTTGATAGTATTTTGAAATCCCTTGGGTTCATCTCCAGTGGAACCAAGTGGTAAGGAACTTCACAGAGAGATGATAAACATGACCTTAAAAATACTGACATATCAGTTTTAAACTACATTTAAAGATCAGCTTGGTTTTGCTTAATGAAATGGAGTCAACACTCCACTCCAGTGTGTATTACCAATCTATGTAACATTTTATATCATGGTTCCTTTCTCACTAAAGAAGTCCTAATGGCATGAACAGACCTTGCAGATATTAATTTTCTGTATACATTTTGGAATTTAACATGATATTTTGCCTGCTGATGTACCATCAGTTTAGACAATGATTGTATATAGCTTTCATCCATTTTTTCACCTCATTCCTTATGTAGCCTAACATTTTATGTATTTTTTTCTTTAAAAATAAGAAAAATAATTTCACATTGAAACCAGTGATTTAATGAACTATGAGGACTATAGTTTTTCTGGGTGGTATCTTTTTTTCAATAGTCTTCCTCAGTGGTTATAGTTGATGCAGAAACCAGTAAGCAAGCAAATTGTTCTTTCCGTTCCACATTATCTTGTCCAATTGTGCGTGTCTGCATCAGTGACTATATCAGCAATATTATCACTGTCTTTGAATTTTGTCCTTATTAACTTCGTAGGAACATGATTTTGTGGAGAAGACAAAATGAAAGACTCCTTTGCCTTAAATGTTTAGTCATTAATGTATTTCAGTGATTTAACCACTAACAGGGAGTATCAGTTTGCCTGTAAAGGGACTCATTATTTCACCATAAAAGGATGTCTGATTTTCTTAGGATTAGACTTTCTGATAACAATGACATAAGAGTCTTTGGTATATACAGAAGAAAATGAACATTACATTAGTATTTTGTGACTTGATAATTACTGGCGGTTAAGTTGTACTTTTGGTCATCTTGCATCCATAGCCAAAAAGGGTGACCACAAGCCAGCGATGCATATTGTTCAATTATTAATTTTATCACTTAGTGTATACTGAGGAGTTTCACTGGATCATGACTTGTTATTTTTAGTGTGTCTGTCTAAGCAGACATGGGAAATGTCTTAAACAGTTGCTGCATGTGCATCTGAAGAGTAGTAGCAGTTAATGACTCCAGAGTTTTGTAATTGATACTGAAGTAGTTTTAATGCCTGATTGGCTTTAAATATCAGTAGATTGACAGAAGCATCTCATACAGAGCACATTTGGATTGTGAGAATTTGGATTGTGAGAATTTGGTCTGGCAAAAATATTTCTTTCCATTCAAGGTGATTTAATGTATGTTAATTCCCAACTGCCTGCATGTTCAACAAAGATGATTCAGCAGGCATCTTTGACTATATCTATGCTAGTAAATAAAATTAATCAGGATCTTTTCTCTGTCCTGAAATCAAGGTGCATGCCTGTCTTCCATCCATATATCTAGCTAGGCTCTCGTACCTGCTTCCTGCAGCCCAGAGTGGTCTGGTCCAGACTGTCTTGAGTGACTCCAGTAATAATGGAGCTAATCACTCTACACAGAGGAAGCTGGTCTAGGCATCTTCTGATGATAATGTTCCACCCTTAAGCAGGCAGGATTTGAGATCAAAATCAGCAATATTGTCCTGGTTGCCTGTAAGGATCCAGTACCAGTGAGACAGTGAAAAGTTACGCATTCCAGAGTCACAACCAACATGTACAGGAGCCTACAGATACCTGAAAGGCAGTTATAGAGACTACAGAGCCAAGCTCTTCTGTTTTGGGGCAGATGGCAAACTAACATCAAACAACAACAAAGTGTGGCTTAGTATGTTCAGGTTGGACATGAAGAAAATCATCCTCACTAGCAATGGGTAGTGCAACACTGAAACGCATTTCCCAGAGAACTTGTTGAATTTCCATCCTTGGAGGTTTTTGAGATTCAGCTAGACAAAGCCACAGCTGGCCTTGTCTAGTGTTGGTGATAGTCCTGCTTCAAGTGGGAGGTTAGGATCCCATCAAGAGGGATCCCATCAAATCAATATTTTCGTGATTCGATGACAATATTAGGAATGACCTTATACAGCTCAAAAGTGACAATGAATCTCTAGAAGAGGGACTAATAGAGTCAGGAGTTTAACTGATGTCATCACTAAAATCCTGGTCCTGGATCAAGGTTCAGGCTTCACTTTTGCTGGCATATGTTGCAGTATGTTCTGTTTTGATAGAAGGGCTGTGAAAGTTTGCCTTATCCTTCACTGCTGCATTTTGTGATGGGATAGATCTCTTTGGACAGAAAGAAAAAGTTCCTTTTTTCTGAGAACAGCTGAGGCTGGGCAGACAGAAACTCTGCACATTGGGATCACCTTCTAGAATATGTGGGCTGAAGATGATCCATGTATGAGAGATCAGCGCCTGCAGAATGATGCATTGTACAGAGAAACTCTAGTTCGTTGTAACTCTGAACGTCATTGCAAGTTGGTAGACTGAGGGTAAAGTAACGGGAAGCGATCTGTACAGCAAGAGGGAGGTTGGGGATTTTCTTTTTATTTTGCCTTACACAGAATATCTGAGTTTTCCTATTCAAAGTTTGTCTTTCTGATCTATCACACTAAAGCTTAGCTTTAGACATTCAGAAACTTTTTGGTGTGCTCATCTTAAGAGGGCAAACCCACCAGATCCACTTACTTCCATCATGTCATTAAAGGTATTGCTTTATCTATGGGTAACAGATGTCTTTTTCACAAGGTTCATTCTACAGACAGAGATAGACTGCTGAAGGTTTGTTGCTAGTGACTGAAGGAGAGAGACAACACAGATGTTCTCATGCTGAGCACCATTTGATTAGAAAGTGAGGACAATCCATAGTGTTTTTGGTAAGCAAATGGCATGTACATCCAAAAACTTAGTGGTAATAGGAGATTTAAAACATTTAGACCTACTGGGAAAGATTACAACTGGACATGAGGTAGGATAGGAAAGACAAATAACAGGAAAATAATTTTTTTTTTTTTTTTAAAAAGAGACTTTAATAAACTTTGTAGATAGGATTATGGAGAGGTTGAGAAAATGGGCAAAAGGTGTTAAAGCAAGGTGATAATTCTGTAAAGAATAATAAAGATGTACACAGAAATTATTGTGGAATTGAGGACTGATTCAGAAAAATGAAGCTACATTTGGCTCATCGGTAATCTTAAACATAAGAATAAAGAAAATATGTAGGAAATGGAAACTAGGTCAAGACAAATATGAAAGTATTTCATGACTATGTGGAGATAAACACAAACAAAGCACAAACAAGCGAAGACCATGAAAGCAAAAGAAATTAATTTATTACTGAGCTTAAAAGAGTATATCAAGGAGAAGTCTTCTGTCAGAGAGGGGAAGAAATTATTGACAGATATAGACAGCCAGGATGCATAATGCCATTTTTGAAAAAAGCTTCACTGAAAAAGGCTTCACTGAAAAAGTCTTTCAGTCATTTGATTAAATGATAGGAAGCTGTTACATTTCATAAGAGCATCAATGGAATAATATCCAAGGGACAGAAAAAGTTAGACTACTCAATCAAATCAAATGTATCTAAGCCAGTATGTAAGAAATCTTTCTGTCATTAGGTTTGAGAATGTCTAGAAATATAAATACATATATCTTTATTTAAGAAAATATTTTTTCTTATACCCATAAGAAAAAAATGGGTAAGCTGGGCATTGTGGGTCAGTCACAGTAATTTCAGTTCTGAGAAAAATGATGGAGCACATAACCAGTGACATATAAAAACATAAAGGAATAAGGAGATGATCAGCATCCATCATGAATCTGTCAAAAACAAGCAAGTCAAAGCAATGTACATTACTTCTGAGAATTTCTTCAAGACTCCTTTGGGTCCAGAAAGCCTAAATACTTGATGGATCTGAGAGTTTGCGTAACAAAAGTAATGACCACACTGAGCTAAAAAGTTAGTATGTCAGAAGAGAATATAGAATTCACCTATCAAACTGATGCAAAAAACAGCATGCTGTTCAATAAAGAGTGGTGGGAAGAAGACACTACATGCAGTAGACAGATGGATCATGATTGACTAAGAAAACAGTTCTGTATAAAATGCCTGGGAGTTTAGAGTATCCTTAGTGGAGAGAAGTAGTAGCAGACTTAAATTACAGCAAGGATGAGTCTGCTTCATTATTAAGTACAACTTTTTAAATTAGAGAGATCATGAAATATTGAAATAGATTGCACAAGGTGGCTATGGTTCCTCCAACATCAGAGGTCTTTAAGAACAAATTAGACAAACAGCCATCAGAAATTACATAGAAATAGCTGATCCTGCCTTAGGGAAGGGTAATACATTGGAGACACCTATGGTACCAATCAATTCTGTGCTTCAAGTGCTGATACTTGCACATATATCTGATTGTGTTGACTTCTACTCCTGATGGACCACAAACAGAGATGTGCTGAAATATTGCTGTTGCAGTTAGTCTAATCTGGCCAAAAACATAATCTCTTAAAATAGTTCATTCTTTCAAGATCAAGGACTAAAAAACGCAGAATTAGACCCAGGTTCTAATTTTTTTCTCTTTCTGTCATATGGCACTCACATCAAACTTCTACATTCTTAAAAAATTATATATAACTAACCACAGTTAAATTGTCTACTATAAACTGTTTACACAATTGGACATAGATGAATAATGTGTGGCTGATAAGATGGTAGTAGTGCTTTTGTCCATATAAAATAGGTGTGATAAGAGCTCTTTTTCATAAACTGGGATGCCGAGTCCATTTTTCTGTCAGTAGAGTATGTGAATGAACTGTAACCGCTATTCCACTCAATAGGAGAGAAGTTTCCATAACAATATGCAAAATAATGTTTCACCAGCCATTTGATTGTCCATCTCTGGTCTCATCATAAACTGCAAGAGCAAAAGCTGAACTGGTTTGCTTATATGTCAGAAACCTTGATATCGAATTACAATTTGAGCTTACATGCCTTTAATGGGTGTGTTGATGTGATGATAATAATAATAATAGTAATAATAAGAATAACACTTTGCAATTCTGTAATTGCACTCTGATTATACCAACATGATTTACAAACACTAATTATGTGAGCCTTTCAAAGCTCTTGTAACAAACGTAATAGGCCCAGATACAGCAATTACAATCATACTTCTCTTTCAGCAAGAATTTCCTTAAGACTTGTACATAATCAGCATAACAAAGAAAATAAAGGAATATGAGCATTTTGGCAAAAACTAGTGTGCTGAAGATATAGATATTATTTTTATTCTTATTAAGCTACTTCTTATATGTCATTGTGTCACCACACAATGAACACTTAAAATTTTTCTTTCCTCATTTACAAAACAAAAGTTAGTTTGCAAATTGCAGACTTTGCAACTCATTGATAATCAATGGAAGTAGCTTATTAAATATTAATTTGTTGGAAAAAGCTCAGTATCTTTACTTTCCTCTTCACTCTGTGTTCATTGTTTTATGTAACCTGTATGCTATTGTTTTATGTAACCTGTATGCTATTGTTTCTCTCACTTGACAGTTTGATTTCTGTAGCATACTAAAATGTTTATAGTAGCCATTATGCAAACAGTAAAGCTGAAATTTACTTCATATAGGTATTTTATTTCAAAGCATGGTATGCTTTTCACACAATTGCTCAAACATAAAAAATGAATACAAAATAATTCTCAAAAATTTATTTGAATATGCATAGGTACTACGAACTAACTTTATGTTTTAAATCTGAAACATTGACCTACAATCTCCTCCAGGGCCACACTACCTCATGACTTTCCACCATCTATTTAATTTCCTTCAGTGCAGTGTTATTCTTCTACGGAAACATTTTCTCCCTCCCTACTGCCCTTTATCTCTACTTTGCCTTTTTGGAGTTAGACCTTTAGATTTGGCAAAGATAAGACACATTGCTTGAAAGTGGACATTTTACAGCTCAATGCTGCTTTTGTATATTTTTATTATAAGAAAACTGTATGTGATCTAAGCAAGGGTGTTTGAATTAATATCAGAGCACAGCTCTACGTGATATCTCAGACCAATGAGTAAACTCTGTGGTAAGACAACACATGGCATGGCCCTTCATCTTCTGCCTTTCATGGGAAAGCAGAATTTGCTTGGCCACAGTCATGGACCAAATTATACATTCCTCTAGTACCATCAACAATAACTGAAGCAAACAGTGGTAGGAAATTTTGCAAGACATTATGTTCAGTTGATATAGTCCATCCTACTTTATCCTTTTCTATGCCTTTAAACCGCTGCAGTGTAAATTTCTGCAGAATTTGATTCAATGAATTAAAATGAAGAATTTACTAAAATTACATTTTCTTCATCAAAAAATGTATACGTTAAAGGGTTTTGCTCTCTTGTCTTTATTTTTAGCAAGGAAAAGTTAGCAGATGTATTTTACTTTATTTTTACTTCATTTAACGTTTTTGTATTAGATTAGATAATTACAAAAAAAAAATCTCTGTAACTATAAAATTCCTCAATATTTCTAGGACTTACATATAGCTAAAAGTAAATATAAAAGATACACACACAGAGAAAACACAGTCCTTTGCTGATTTAAAAACTATGTTTTATTTACGATCTGCTTAAATCAATCCCATGGATAAACAGTAACACAAAAGGTATTTAGCTTTATAAGAACTTCTACTTCCAACAGCCGTATTAGGTAATTTCTTATTTGTTTCATGTATGTCTTCATATAGTCCGCATTAGAGCAGAAGTAATGCTAATAAATATTGATTTGAAACAAAGTAGAATCGAAAGAAATCCCACATAACATTTTGTAAAACAAGAAGTTTAAACTCAATGTAAGAAACGAGCTCCAGTGAAACAAAAAACCAAGAATGTCTTTCTGTATTGTGATAAAACCTATATACTTTGCTAGTAGGCAATGTATTTGATTACCTTAATAGGGCTTTGAAAAGAAACAGTTCACTACATTTAGTCAATACTTGCATCCTGGTTCACCAGAATTCACCAAAACTCTTCCAGTATTAATACGGACAATGCATAGACATTTAAAATTAGGTATTGAATGGTAATTATCAGTATAATTTGAAGTGATTGGAGGTCTTGGACTGACTGTATATCTGCCATGAATAGACAAAAAAGCATGTGGTATTTCAAGTGATTCCGACTCTTTTCAAGTGTCTTTTCAAGATTCAAGTGACTCTTTTGCAAGAGTACCAGTTCCTATTATGTATTATTTGCTGAGTCCATTTAAACAAAGGCAGATTGTAGCAGACTGAAAATTATTTGAACTGGTTGAAAAAGGAGGAACAGGCTCCTAGTTGAGGATTATTGAAGTTTTGTTGCCAGTTATGGAAAAGTCTTATTACAGAAACAAACATTATAGCAAAGGAAACAAAGGCTCAAATGGCTGTATAACAGGGTGTGAGAAATCTGCAAATGACAAAATGTTTATTTGAAGATGATGAAAACAAAATACAGCCAGGGAGCAATAGTCAAGAATTTCACAGAATCACAGAATCACAGAATCATATAGGTTGGAAAAGACCTTTAAGATCATCGAGTCCAACCGTAAACCTAACACTGCCAAGACCAGCACTATACCATGTCCCTAAGCACCTCATCCAAACGTCCTTTAAATACCTCCAGGGATGGCGACTCAACCACTTCCCTGGGCAGCCTGTTCCAATGCTTGATAACCCTTTCAGTGAAGAAAAATTTCCTAATATCCAGTCTAAACCTCCCCTGGTGCAACTTGAGACCATTTCCTCTCGTCCTATCACTTGTTACCTGGGAGAAGAGACCGACCCCCACCTCTCTACAACCTCCTTTCAGGTAGTTGTAGAGAGCAATAAGGTCTCCCCTCAGCCTCCTTTTCTCCAGGCTAAACAGTCCCAGCTCCCTCAGCCGCTCCTCATAAGACTTCTGCTCCAGACCCTTCACCAGCTTCGTTGCCCTTCTCTGGACACGCTCCAGCACCTCAATGTCCCTCTTGTAGTGGGGGGCCCAACACTGAACACAGTATTCGAGGTGCGGCCTCACCAGTGCCGAGTACAGGGGCACGATCACTTCCCTAGTCCTGCTGGCCACACTATTTCTGATACAAGCCAGGATGCCATTGGCTTTCTTGGCCACCTGGGCACACTGCTGGCTCATGTTCAGCTGACTGTCAACCAACACCCCCAGGTCCTTTTCTGCCTGGCAGCTTTCCAGCCACTCTTCCCCAAGCCTGTAGCGTTGCATGGGGTTGCTGTGGCCCAAGTGCAGGACCTTGCACTTGGCCTTGTTGAACCTCATACAATTGACCTCGGCCCATCCATCCAGCCTGTCCAGGTCCCTCTGCAGAGCCTTCCTACCCTTGAGCAGATCAACACTCCCACACAACTTGGTGTCATCTGCAAACTTACTGAGGGTGCACTCGATCCCTTCGTCCAGATCATTGATAAAGATATTAAACAGAACTGGCCCCAACACCGAGCCCTGGGGAACACCGCTTGTGACCGGCCGCCAACTGGAGTAAACTCCATTCACCACCACTCTTTGGGCCCGGCCATCCAGCCAGTTCTTTACCCAGCGAAGAGTACACCCGTCCAAGCCATGAGCAGCCAGTTTCTCCAGGAGAATGCTGTGGGAGACAGTGTCAAAGGCTTTACTGAAGTCTAGATAGACAACATCCACAGCCTTCCCCTCATCCACTATGTGGGTCACCTTGTCATAGAAGGAGATCAGGTTGGTCAAGCAGGACCTGCCTTTCCTGAACCCATGCTGGCTGGGCTTGATCCCTTGGTTATTCTCTACATGCCATGTGATAGCACTCAGGATGATCTGCTCCATCAGGTTCCCTGGCACCGAGGTCAGGCTGACAGGCCTGTAGTTCCCCGGGTCCTCCTTCCGGCCCTTCTTGAAGATGGGCGTCACATTAGCTAATCTCCAGTCAACTGGGACCTCCCCAGTTAGCCAGGACTGCTGGTAAATGATGGAAAGGGGCTTGGTGAGCACATCTGCCAGTTCCTTCAGTACTCTCAGGTGGATCTCATCAGGCCCCATAGACTTGTGAGTGTCTAAGTGGTGCAGCAGGTCACTAACCATTTCCCCCTGGATTATGGGGGCTCCATTCTGTTCCCCGTCCCTATCTTCCAACTCAGGGGGCTGGGTACCCAGAGAACAATTGGCCCTGCTATTAAAGACTGAGGCAAAGAAGGCATTAAGTACCTCAGCCTTTTCCTCATCCTTGGTCACTGTGTTTCCTCCCCCGTCTACTAGGGGCTGGAGATTCTCCTTAGCTCTCCTTTTGCTGCTAACGTATTTGAAGAAGTGTTTTTTGTTGTCTTTTACAGCAGCAGCCAGATTGAGCTCTTTGACAATGTGTGTGAGTTACTCAAGGGTTTGCTTTCAAAATAACAAACCCAAATAATTTTGCAAAGCATGAGCTAAAAGGATTTCAGTAGAAAAAAATGCATTTTAAAATTACAGAAATAGTGAAGACTGCTTCTGTAAAGAAGCATCAGTGCCCATGGAAAGTAGGGGTGCTGTGACTGGAAAATATGAAGGGAGAACCTGCGGTGGGTCAAGTATTTATCATTGTATTAGGGTATTAGGAAATTAAAAAAAACCCCAACTTTTTCTTCCAGAAAATGGAACTTCTGATGGTGGCAGCTGAAGGAGAGGCTAAATCACAACATTCTTGTGTCCATCTCCCAGTTGACTCTGTCACAGATGGACCAGTACAGCAGGACAACATCCTTGCTGCTACCACACTTTGCTCCACCCATGGATCACCTGTGGTTTTGGAGGTGACAGCAGAAATGAGTCCAGACCTCTCTCTCCATGCCTGAAGAGCAGGACTACTTCAGAGTTTGCTAGAAAGAGAGCACTTAAAGCTGGTTTTGTTCTCAAACTAAGTGTTTGTCACATTAGGCTGCTGCTGCTGCAGGCATCTAAGGGCTCACCAACAACTGCAGTCAAAAAGTGAGCATCAGAGGGCATGCAACTATTTCTGGACAAATTATATGACTGATTGGACTTCAGAAAAAGACTGGCAAGTGTTCCCTTTTTATATTTGCAGTGTGCTTAGCCCGTAACAGGATGTCTTCTGAGTGTTCTCACCATGCAGAATTAATAATAAAGAACAACAATTAGTACCCATCTTTTGGTCCTGAATCCAGTATCCTCTAAAGCTGATGAAAAGATTACCTTTGATTTACAGTGATAAAGTGGGAATCTTGATGCAGGGAGCATAACTGAATAAATGTGAACAATGGACAATGGACAAAGAACATGAGCCTGGTCATAAACCATGGCCCTCCCTGGCAAACCTCTCTGGCAACTTCCCCTGTTGTCTCTGCCTGATATATTCTCACTGTCCTGATTCATTTTAACTTTTTCTAAAAGACTACTCCTACTCCTCTGCAGCAGTCTACTTTGTCCCCTTTCAGTCACTGAGCTACAGTGAAGGTCTTACTCAGCAAGAAACAGAATATGAAATAAGTCTGGGAGGGTAAGAGCAGAGCGAAGTAATGCATTGTCTCACAAATTGTTTATATTCTTTCATTTTTGTTGGACAAAAGCAGTACTTTCTTGTATTGGAAACACATTATCTAGACTTCTACCTCAGAAATTCTGAAACCCTACAGTTCTACAGTATTTTATTGCAATTTCTATCTACTGACAGAGCCTGGTGATATAAGTGTACATATATTTAAACAGAAGAAAATCCCTTCTGCATTCCAAGACACAGTCAATTAAAGTTTTTGCTCCACCCTTTTAAGTGTTGTGCTGTCCCTTCTTATGGTGTTTTAGCTTCAGTCAGTAACTAGGCACCACACAGCCGTGCGTTCAGCCTCCCCCCCCACCCCAGTGGGATGGGGGAGAGAATCGGAAGAGCAAAAGCAAGAAAACTTGTGGGCTGAGATAAGAACAGTTTAATAATTGGAAAAAAAAAAAATAATAATAATAATAATAAATTGAGGAAATAGATGTAAAACTTCAACACATTAGATCGCATCTAAACTCAGAAACTATAAATGCACAGTTCATCTCTAAAAGCTCTTGTAATTGTCTCCTCCTTTTGAAAGAAGGATAATTTATCTCATGTTTGTTAAATGGAAACACTGCGTAAACATGCAGTTACTATAACAACAACTGCATCACAAATTCATACCCTGATTTTCTCCAGTAAGGTGCTTATTAACCACCTTTTCTTATAGTAGACTGGGGATTATGATTGTATTTTCAAATGCCTGGAATGTGTAGCTATTCACAGACCATGCATGAGGCTATGCAAGGTCACTGTTTCAGCATATGAAAGAAAATCAGTAAGACTCTTTCTCCACTCTCCCTCACTGTTTGCTGCAAATAGAGCTTCCTGCCTCACCATCCTTCCTTTTTCATGTCATTAATCCCTTGCCATGTTAGAATCCATTAACAAAGTTGTGTTTTCCACTGTGTTTGACAGCTGGTTTGTTGCACTCATGTACCATTTGCTTTAGCTGGTTGAGTGGGTTCTCTGTTATGAAGTTTGGTTTTTCTGCATGGACCACCTGCAATAACCCTGTACTTCTTTCATGCCTGCACAGCCGGGCTGTAGGGCTTTGTTTTACCCAGGCCATTCTGATTGTATCCTTCTCCTTGCTGCATGTTGCCTCCTTCATGTTGCTGCTGTCTTCATTTTCACCTCTCAGACTTCTCATGAACCTGCTTTCCATCACCCTAAGTCATGGTAGTTTATGTAAGAGAAAGGATGGCTGATGATTGGTGCAGAGAGAAGGAACCTGTCCTGGCAAGGGGAAGGGCTTTAACTAGAGGAGGCTATCGTGATCCGCCACAAAATATCTTATCTCAGGCACTTGCAGTTTAAGGAGTAGCAGCTCTGGTCTTTCTTTTCCTCTGTGACTCTGTTCTAGATGCAGCCCATCTTCTGACAGATCAGGCTCAGCATCTGCATCTGATGCATGGAGTGGCTCCCCTGGAGTGCAGGGGAGCCAAGTGTTTGAGACAAGACTTCTTGTGAGACATCCTAAGGTAGGAATCAGATGTAAACATGGGAACCTTTATTTCTTTGGTTTTCTCATCTCACCTAGAAAGATATTTTTTGGAAGCTCTTATTTTTGAAGATTTGAGTTAAGCTGCTGGTTTATATGAGTATAGGGAGAAAAGTTTAGTCTTCTTATTTCAAAAGGATCTTGGCTCACCGGGGTGGTAGATGCAGTAACTCAGATACTCTAAAGACCAGTGCTACTCACTCTAGATCCAAGCACACTGAGCAGAGAAAAGAATGTGGTCCAGAAAGCCCTGCCAAATTCTATTTTCACTCAATCTGTTGTCCATACCCAAATGCTGCTCCCAGGGCTCAACCTTGCTTCTCACTTCCTTATACCTGTTCTCCCACACACACTATGATGCTCCTTCCCCTCTGACACAGTGTTTGTCTCTTCACAGACCACCCTCTCATTTTCTACTATTCAGTCTCCCATCCTTCTGTCAAGCATTCTTATGTGTATTTATTTTTGTGTTTTAATACTCCAATTGTGTTGATTTCCTGGTGTGCTCAGATTACACTTCCCCAAAATAGGAGTCCTCTGACAGAGGCGAATTGCAGTATACCACAAACAAATGATACAGCCTTTCAAGACCCAAACGTGATCTGGCTTCAGCTAAGCATTGAAGGCTGAGAGCTACTGCAAAACCTTCTCCTGTCTGCCTTGGATAGAAACTCATATCCTCAGAAAGTCTCTACCTGCACGCTCCTTGTATACAACCCAACTCTTTTTTAATTTTTATTTTAACTTCCCCCAAAGGATAGGAAATACACACACAAGATGTAATAGTAACAGTGAGCAGTATAACAATTTGAAGTGTAATTCAGAGCTGGTGTGCTGGTTTTGGCTGGGATAGAGTTAATTTTCTTCATAGTAGCTAGTATGGGACTATGTTTTGGATTTGTGCTGGAAAGAGTGGTCATAATACAGGGATGTTTTAGTTACTGCTGAGCAGTGCTTACACGGAGTCAAGGCCTTTTCTGCTTCTCACACCAATCCACCAACAAGTAGGCTGGGGATGCACAAGAAGTTGGGAAGGGATACAGCTGGGACAGCTGACCCCAACTGACCAAAGGGATATTCCACACCATATGACGTCATGCTCAGCATATAAAGCTGGAGGAAAAAGAAGGAAGGGGGGATGTTCGGAGTGATGGCGTTTGTCTTCCCAATTAACCGTTACGCATGATGGAGCCCTGCTTTCCTGGAGATGGCTGGGTTGAGATAAGGCAGTTTAATAGGTAAAGCAAAGGCCATGCACACAAACAAAGCAAAGCAAGGAATTCATTCACTACTTCCCATCGGCACGCAAGTGTTCAGCCATCTCCAGGAAAGCAGGGCTCCATCACACATAACGGTTAATTGGGAAGATAAACGCCATCACTCCGAACATCCCCCCTTCCTTCCTCTTCCCCCAGCTTTATATGCTGAGCATGACATCATATGGTATGGAATAGCCCTTTGGTCAGTTGGGGTCAGCTGCCCCAGCTGTATCCAATCCCAACATCTTGTGCACCTAGCAGAGCATGGGAAGCTGAAAAGTCCTTGATTTAGTATAAGCACTACTTAGCAACAACTAAAACATCTCTGTATTATCAGCACTGTTATCAGCACAAATCCAAAACGTAGCCCGTTACTAGCTACTATGAAGAAAATTAACTCTATCCCAGCCAAAACCAGCACAATGTCCCACCACCCATTGCTCTCAGCGTAGTCTTTAACAGTCCATTGTATCGTTCAATCTTCCCGGAGGCTGGTGAATGATAGGGGATGTGATATACCCACTCAATGCCATGCTCTTTGGCCCAGGTGTCTATGAGGTTGTTTCGAAAATGAGTCCCACTGTCTGACTCAATTCTTTCTGGGGTTCCATGTCACCATAAGACTTGCTTTTCAAGGCCCAGGATAGTGTTCCAAGTGGTGGCATGGGGCACGGGATATGTTTCCAGCCATCCGGTGGTTGCTTCAACCATTGTAAGCACATGGTGCTTGCCTTGGCGGGTTTGTGGGAGTGTGATAGAATCGATCTGCCAGGCCTCCCCATATTTATATTTCAGCCATCACCCTCCATACCACAGAAGCTTTAACCGCTTGGCTTGTTTGATTGCAGTGCATGTTTCACATTCATGGATAACCTGTGCAATAGTGTCCATGGTCAAGTCCACCCCTTGATCACGAGCCCATCTCTATGTTGCATCTCTTCCTTGATGGCCTGAGGGGTCATGGGCCCACCCAGCTATAAATAATTCACCCTTATGTTGCCAATCCAGATCCACCTGAGCCAATTCAATCTTAGCAGCCTGATCCACCTGCTGGTTGTTTTGATGTTCCTCAGTGGCCTGACTCTTGGGTACATGAGCATCTACGTGACGTACTTTTACAACCAGGTTCTCTACCCGGGCAGCAATGTTTTGCCACAATGCTGCAGCCCAGATGGGTTTGCCTCTGCGCTGCCAGTTGCCCTGCTTCCATTGCTGTAACCACCCCCACAGGGCATTTGCCACCATCCATGAGTCAGTATAGAGATAGAGCACTGGCCACTTTTCTCATTCAGCAATGTCTAAAGCCAGCTGGATGGCCTTCACTTCGGCAAGTAAAGACAGCTGCTTACTCCATACAGCAGCTTTCCATCTCCAATGCTTTCCTACAATTCGACAGGACCCATCAGTGAACAGGGCATATTGCTTCTCATTTTCTGGTAGTTTATTGTACAGTGGGGCCTCCTCAGCACACGTCTCCTCCTCCTCTGGCGATATTCCGAAATCTTTGCCTTCTGGCCAGTCCATAATTACTTCCAAGATCCCTGGGAGATTGGGGTTTCCTATCTGAGCCTGTTGTGTGATCAGTGCAACCCACTCACTCCACGTAGCATCAGTTGCATGATGTGTAGATGGGACCCTCCCTTTGAACATCCAGCCCAGCACTGGTAGTCGGGGTGCCAGGAGGAGCTGTGCTTCAGTACCAACCACTTCCAAAGCAGCTCGAACCCCTTCATATGCTGCCAATATCTCTTTTTCAATTGGAGTATAGCAGGCCTCGGATCCTCTATATCACCGACTCCAAAACCCTAGGGGTCGACCTCGAGCCTCCCCTGCTGCTTTCTGCCAGAGGCTCCAGGTAGGGCCATTCTCCCTGGCTGTGGTGTAGAGCATCTACATTTTTACATCTTGCCCTGCCCGGACTGGCCCAAGGGCTACTGCATGAACTATCTCCCCTTTAATTTGTTCAAAGGTTTGTCGTTGCTCAGGGCCCCATTGGAAATTGTTCTTCTTCTGGGTCACGTGATAGAGAGGGCTTACGATCAAACTGTAATTTGGGATATGCATCCTCCAAAAACCCACAACGCCTAAGAAAGCTTGTGTTTCCTTTTTGCTAGTTGGTGAAGACATGGATGTTATTTTCTTAATCACATCCATTGGGATCCAATGACCTCCATCTTGCCATTTTATTCTTAAAAAAATGGATCTCCTGTGCAGGTTGATCTTGTTTTATGGCAAAACCTGCTTTCAGGAGGATCTGGACTATTTTCTTCCCTTTCTCAAAAACTTCTTCTGCTGTATTGCCCCACACGATGATGTCATCAATGTATTGCAGATGTTCTGGAGCTTCACCCTGTTCCAGTGCCGTCTGGATCAGTCCATGGCAAATGGTAGGGCTGTGTTTCCACCCCTGGGGCAATCGATTCCAGGTGTATTGAACACCCCTCCAAGTGAAAGCAAACAGTGCCCTGCACTCTGCTGCCAAAGGGATTGAGAAAAACACATTAGAGATATCATTTGTAGCATACCATTTGGCTGCTTTTGACTCCAGTTTGTATTGAAGTTCCAGCATGTCTGGCACGGCAGCACTGAGCGGCGGCGTGACTTCATTCAGGCCACGATAGTCTACTGTTAGTCTCCACTCTCCATTAGACTTTTGCACTGGCCATATAGGACTGTTAAAAGGTGAATGAGTCTTACTGATCACTCCTTGGCTCTCCAGTCGACGAATCAGCTTATGGATGGGAATCAGGGAGTCTCGGTTGGTGCGATATTGCCTCCAGTGCACTGTTGTGGCAGCGATTGGCACCTGTTGTTCTTCGACCCTCAGCAACCCCACCACAGAAGAGTCCTCCAAAAGACCAGGCAAGGTAGACAGCTATTTAATTTCCTCCGTCTCCAAGGCAGCTATACCAAAAGCCCACCGGTACCCTTTTGGGTCCTTGAAATACCCTCTCCTGAGGTAGTCTATGCCAAGGATGCACGGAGCCTCTGGGCCAGTCACAATGGGGTGCTTTTGCCACTCATTCCCAGTTAGGCTCACTTTGGCCTCCAATACAGTTAGCTGTTGGGATCCCCCTGTCACTGCAGAAATACAGATGGGTTCTGCCCCTATATAGCTTGATGGCATCAGGGTACACTGTGCACCGGTGTCTACTAGAGCCTTATACTCCTGTGGGTCTGATGTGCCAGGCCATTGAATCCGCACAGTCCTGTAAACCTGGTTGTCCCTTTCCTCCACCTAGCTGGAGGCAGGGCCCCCCTTGTCCTGGTCACAGTATTCATTACCCATTTCTTGTACATACGAGTCAGGAGTTTCTTCATGAAAAGCAGGAGTAAGATCATCCCTCTTACTCTGTCCGGGGAACTGTCCACTGGAAACCAGAGCATCAATTTTCCTGGAAGAACCCCCTTTGGTGTGATTTTTTCCTTGCAACTCACGTACCCGCACCTCTAGGGTTGAGGTAGGTTTTCCATGCCACTTCCTCATGTCCTCTCCATGGTCACACAGGTAAAACCATAGGGTGCCCCGTGGTGTGTACCCTCTATATCCTCTCTCTTGAGCAGAGGAACGCTGACTCTTAATATCTGAGACACTGGTACGTACAGGTGGGGAGTAGGACATATCCTCTTTGAATTGTTGGACCTTCCGAGACAGTTTCTCCACAGCTGAGACAAGGGAGGAAGAGATACTTTCTTTGTATTCCCGTAGCTGGCTAGCCACTTCATCCACTGTTGGACCCTCTCCATCTTTCCAGTTCAGTATTGCCAATGAGTTGGTACACGACGACGGTGCGTTCCGTACCAACTTCCGCCACATGGGTTGTGTGCACTGGACTTCATCGGGATCTTTGGGTAACCGCTCATCATCCAGGTCACCATAAATCACCTCCAGCACAGCTAATTCCCTCAGGCACTGGATACCTTTCTCCATGGTGGTCCATTTCCCGGGGCGATATACATCTTCCTTGAAGGGATATCTTTCTCTTATAGCTTACAGGAGTCGCCTCCAGAGGCTGAGGGCTGGTTCCCCTTTTCCAATCCCTTTGTCAATGCCCCCTTCCCTAGAAAGGGATCCCAGCTGTTTGGCTTCCTTACCCTCTAATTCCAGGCTACTGGCCCCACTATCCCAGCATCGGAGCCACCAGGTGACAATGTGCTTGACTGGACGATGGCTGAAATCTTTTCGCATATCTCACAGCTCACTCAGGGATAGGGATCAGGTGGTTTTTGTCTCGTCCACGAGTTTTTCCTCTTCCTTTCCTTGTGATGGCCCTGCTGTTTCATCTTTCCTTTCTAAACGAGCTGACTTTCGCTTCCAGGATTTCTTCTTGTGTATAGGGGCAACTGGTACCGACACGGGTTGGTTCCCTGGTTCAACCGCGGTATCTGTTGCTGGGGCAGTTGGAGTAGCCGCAGTGCCTGTTGCAGCGGGGGCTGGAGTAGCTGCGGTGCCCGTTGCTTTGTTGTCAAATCCAGAGACCTTCTCTTCCCCTTGAGGGTTCTGAATAGTTTTCAGCATGGATCGGTAGGCATGGGCCATGCCCCAGCATGTTGCAGTGATTTGTATCTCCTTAGAATTTTCAGGGTGACAACATACTTTCTCCAAATATTTTACTAGTTTTTCAGGATCCTGCACTTGTTCAGGGGTGAAGTTCCAAAACATTGGAGGTGCCCACTGTCCTAGGTACTTGCCCATGCTATCCCACACAACCTGCCACTCATAACTATCCAGCCTTGGGGCAGATCTCTGGATGATATTCTTAGTTGCTTAAACTTAAACAAGGCCTGACACACATTCAGGAGACATAGCAATAGAAACATGCTGGTTTGAACATCCCAAGGATATTCAAAATTCTCAGAAGCTATTGTAGTTAGCCTGGAGAGGAAGGGGAAAATGGAGGAAGGTGTCTCCCCAGTAGGTTGGCTCTCTGTGGAGAAAAGGTAAAAAGTGTAATTATCAATAATTCCTGATAGATGGCTCCCAAAACAGAGATGTGACAGCAATGCTGAGTACAAAGACAAGATCCATTACACGAACAACAGTTTTATCATAGCATAAGACAGTGTTACACAATACAGCAAAGCCATAGCCTTAATCCATCTCCCAGAAGTGATAAACAGTATACAAATGCTGATAAACAGTATATATGGCAAGTTAGGTGTTACATAACACAGCTCTGACTACCAGTAAATCAACATTGTGACCAGCAACTACTAAACTAATATAATAAACACTTATAACAAATTTGTTTTAAAACCCTCTGATCAGATCTGTTGTTATCTCACGCCTTTGAGCCCCAGTTGGGCACCAAAAAGGACTGTCGTGCTTTAATCCCAGTCAGCAATTAAGCACCACGCAGCCGCTTGCTCACCCTCCCCCCTCCCGGTGGGATGGGGGAGAGAATTGAAAAAGCACAAATAAGAAAACTCGTGGGATGAGATAAGAACAGTTTAATAATTGCAATATAATAATAATAATAATAATAATAATAATAATAATAATAATAAAAATTGTAATGAAAAGGAAAACAATGAGAGAGAGAGAGAGAGAGAGAAAACCCAGGAGGAAAACAAAAAAAACAAGTGATGCAAGTGCTCACGACCCGCTGACTGATGCCCAGCCAGTCCCCAAGCAGCGATCGCTACCCCCGGGCCAACTCCCCCCCCCAGTTTTTATACTGAGAATGACGTCATATGGTATGGAATAGCCCTTTGGTCAGTTTGGATCAACTATCCTGGCTGTGCCCCCTCCCAGTTTCTTGTGCACCTGGCAGAGCACGGGAAGCTGAAAAGTCCTTGACTAGTGTAAACATTACTTAGCACCAACTAAAACATCAGTGTGTTATCAACATTATTCTCATGCTAAATCCAAAGCACAGCACTATACCAGCTACTAGGAAGAAAATTAACTCTATCCCAGCCGAAACCAGGACAAAAATGTACTCTGTTACAGCAATGCTAGTGGCCACTACCACTTCAGCAAGTACTTCACAAGAGCTTTCAAAAGCTGATTTTGACACTGAGGGAGTAGGGGAGCAGGGTCATCTCTGGTGTTTGTGTGTGGGGAGGGGTTTTGATTTGGTTTGTCTTTCAACAAGAGAATTAACACGGTTTTTTAAAGGTTTTGGGGTGGTTTTGTTTGTTTTTTGTGTGGGTTTTTTTTTAATTTCCACCTTGAACTAGTTGAAAGAACTGATTGGAAAATGTGGGTCTTGTCAATTCAGTAGTGTGTTGAAAATACCTTGTGTAAATTTTTTTGTCTGAAAGCAGGAATTTCATGAAAGTCTTAGCAAATTTTGACTTGGGTTTGTTATTTGTTCCTGTGATCAGGTATATTAGCTCTCCTTACTCATTGTTTCTTTTCAATCTTAGTTTAAATTTTATCTGGGTTTTTAAATTTCTGACTATATTTCTTTGTGATATTACATTATAGATCAATGTATTTTCCTAATCTGCTGCATAATACTGGTCTCTTCTCTTTAAACTGCAATCACGTTTCATCACACAGTTATCTGTATTTTGCTAGTGATTGTAATTGTTTCTTTATTCTGCATATAGGTTGAAAATCCATTTGTAAATTGCTTTAGTATATTTCCAGATGCAAGTTCTATAAGTATAGATCATCATAATTATGGTGCAATTCCTATTTTATTTTAGCACTTTTTTTTATTGGAGAACTGAGATATAGCACAGTGATTCCTCAAAGAGATAATACCATCCAGGCCTCTTTTTTCCATGACGATTTTTCTCCTGCTTTCTCTCCATGTGTACTGCTGCTGATACAATCTTACACAATGGGTAATGTAATGACCTCTATTCATTTACAGTAAGTTATACAGTATTGTGAAGTCCATGAAATATATAACACTAAAAACAGGATGATCATTACTTTAATGTATAATGAGAAAGTAAAATAAGTAACTGACATTTAAATAAAATATAAATACTTTATGCCGTTTCTATTTACCACATCATGGCAGTAATCCATTTAAAGTCAATGAATAACATAATTGAATGGCTCATGTAATGCAAAGATCTTTCATGAGTTTTTTCCCCCGACTATTCACATGGAAACTTGCTTGCAATTTCCTGACATTTTTTAGGCTGCCTGTAAACGTGGAAGTATTATTATATATATGCCTTACACAATATTTTCATTTCACAAAATATCAGAAGCACTGAAACTTGGAACATGCTACTAAAAAGTAGTGCAATTTACAGATGATAGGAAAATAGAGCAGTCAATCAGAGGCTGAGACTACCTTTTCACTGATGTTCTGTGGAAATTAATTCCAAACTTGTGCAGTAACTGGTATTATAACAGATGAAGGAAGGTTTAAGCAAAAAGAGCTCACTGTCTTAGAGAAAGGATGCCATTTTCTCCATAGACAACCAATGCCCACTCACTTCACTGTCTAGCAGGAGTGACATTGAATGCATTAAGGAAGGATAAATGAAAAAACAAAGCATTTAAATAAATTAAATGCAAGTTTTCATAGTAACAAGCCCTTCCTTTTCCAAAAAGTCAAACGAGAAATTTTAACAAACATGAGTATTCAACACAGTCTGTGAAAAGATTTCACAAATGACTCAGTGCAGCCAAACTTTTGCATTCCATGTAGGTTTGTTACTATCTGAGGAAGATGTGTTGCATTTAATTCTAAATACTCTTTTCATTCTCTTTTGAAAAAAGAGTATTCTGAAGATGTTCAAATGTCCCATTTAGTACTTTCAACAATATTCAAGGTTCAAAGTTCAGAAATAAAGAAGTAAATGGTAAAAAAATAGAAAGGAAATTAACAATTTCAAATACATTATTAAAGTTTAGCTTAATCAACTGCAATATTCTCTGGATTTTTAATTCTTATACAATTGAAAATTTGAAATCAATAATTTTTACATCATGGACTTTTTTGGGGGGGGAGAACCCTGTAACTGAAGATTTTATGGGAAGGGAAAATAACTCTATTTACATAAAACAAATAAATATAATCTAAAGGCCTATAGCAGTGTTGTCCCCAAAATCAGGGTTCGTTTGCCTGGTGTGCAAAATGCCAATATACACACAGAGCAGAGGTATTTTATTGCATATTTGCACAGATATGGGTGCCTGTCCCAAGACAGCACACACAGCTTTCAAATTAACAGTTATTTATACACAAGGCATTAACATATTCAACTTCCTAATACATATGCAGTATTCTTCTATTACATGATTGGTTCAAATCTTTTTGTCCAGCATGTAAATTAGTACGCATGCTTAGTTGTTCTTCTTCAACTTCATCATTTGAGTCGGTGGTATAATTGGGGTAGGTGGTCCGTGAGTCGGTGGTCACGATCTCCCCCTGCTGGAATTACATTTCCCCTAGTTTCCTACTTTTTTGGCAGATCTAAGCGGTTCTTCATGGTTTACTAACTAGACTAGTAATACATCAGTTACACTTCTGCTTTTCAACAGCCACATCCTGCTTATTAGACAAAGGTACATTGTCTAAGTTCCTATGGAGATAGGGTAGGGCTCTACAATGGATTTCTATAGCAGCATCAATCATTATGTGAATTGTATACTTACATTTGATTATTACAATATGAGCTGTACAACCCCTACAGCAAACTTTTCCAGACTACTCCCCCATTTTCTGTTTCTGCACACATCATAGAGCAGGTTCCCAGTTAACGACACAGTGTTGCCCTAATCTGGTAGAACCAGCATCCACAAACCACTGGAAGCACTTGAACCTCTTGCAGCTTCCTAATACACTTGCCACTCAGGGGAGCAGGAAAACAAAGCAGGGAATCCTGTTTACAATGATATCATGTCCACACCCCAAGGGTCTCCCATTTTTAAGCAATACAGTGCTTTCTCTACTGTCTTCTGCCCATGGAAGAAGTTTTTCTCACCTCCAAACAGGCCAGTTTCCAGAAGAGCTCCTACGTTCCCTGTAGCATTGGTCCACAGCCTTCTAAACAATGCTCTTTGAAGCTCTCCATCCAATTTTCTGTATTAATCTCCATTTCTATCAGAAGGTCCACACTATTAGAAACTGAACTTTGCTCATTCCTCACTGCAATCAGTCACAGTGGAAATGGATGTATCCAAGCACTCCCAAACTGTCCATATGGACATGTTTGAAAGCATCTAGCAACATCATTTACTTCTCTTTAACTTTACAACTTGTTAATAGTATTGTCTTCATCAGTAATCAATTGTTTCTGATATCAGTCTATACTCAAGTAATATTAGAAGTAGCTGAAAGTGTTATCCTACAAGTGTGAGGTCATTTACCTGGTGTGCAAGATGCCAATATACACACAGGGCAGAGGTATTTTATTTCATGTCTGTGCAGAGATGGGTGCTAGGTGGTTATTCCACAAAGCTAGCACCAAGTTCGGTCATGCAGGTACAATATTTATACGGTCTAGTTATACATATGCATAAGTAATTACACAAAGCAGTTTTCTATTTGTCTACATTTCTCTTGTTTCAACTTAAAGCTACAGTGCTATTTTAATATTCTGCGCATGCTTGCAGGAAGTGGGGGGGTAGCTTTCTTTGGTCTTTAATTGAGTCGGTGGTTGCGATCTCCCCCTGCTGCCTTTACCTTTTCCCTAGTTACCGCAGTTTTTTCCTGACTTCATGTTTCTTCGGCACTCCCCCAGTCTTCAGCGCCTTTGAGGGCAGGATGTTCCCCTTTTATCAGTCTTTTAGTTCTTCTTCAAGGGCACAGTCATTAGCAAGGCATACGTTGTTTATACAAAAAGTGTCTTGTTTCACAAGGCCTTTATGGCCCTTACATCACAAGTGTTCAGTTTTGCAGCAAAGAGAGGAACAATTCATGAACAAAATTACAGCAACACACTTTTCAGAGGCCTTCTTCAAAAAGTGTGGCAGTTGGCATGGATTGGGCCTGGCTCACAGTAGTGTTACCATATCAACTTTAGTTACCTTACAGGATAAGGGAGCAGCTTTCTTATAGGAATAGAGGCATACCTCATGCATAAACAACCTGTTAATCATTGTGAGAGTTGCAAACTGTGGAGACCCTTCCAGAGGAGCAGATCATGAGCACCAGTGATGGTGACAGACAGTTGTTAGCCAATGAGGGAATTTGAACAAGCCAAAGAGGAATTGGATACGCTTTACCCAGTCCTGTAACTGATGGTGTCCAGAGTCACTTGGGGATAGATGTCAGGGACTGAAAAAAGACTCTGGGGATATGTGGGGGAGAGGGTCCAGAAGAAGCCCAGGAGAGACTCCAGGAGACTCAAGAAGAGAGAACTGAAGAGAGACCCCAGGAACCTGCACCTGGATGATACACTGCACAGCTCGATCCGCTGTGCTGACCCACCCGACTTCTGGACTGTGTTGCCTGTCCTGCAGATGGGGAAGTCGTATAACTTGTAAAAATTGAACATATCTGTAACTAACTAACTAAAGTGTTTTGTTATCCATTAAGTCTCTGCACTGTCAGTCTGGTCTCAAACCATGACAAAATGTCAGCTCACCCACCACTCAGTGAAACTTTCTGGGAAAACCATGCAAAGGGAGACATTGCATTGCAGCTGTGGTGGAAATACATGGTTCCGGCCACCTACCAAATGGGCAACGGGTCCTTGGACTGTCATGTGTCACTGCATGTCCCTTTCCTTAATGTGCTGCCCTTCTGGCTAACAGACTTGCTGAGAGTCCGCAATATAGTGGTCCAGAGTCATAATTTCACAATTTTTTCTTTTGCTTAAATGACCACATTCACTATGTAACAAATTTCAGTACATCAGTGCACAAAATTAGTTATGGCCACTTTAGCAGGAAAGTGGTAGAAATGATGGAAAGGGATTGTCACTTTGTGCTGGAGCAAGGAGTACATGAATCCTGTGTAGTCTCTGGTCAGGGGTTATTATCCTGTGTGGCCAAAGTACATTTGATTTATAAAGGTATTCAGATTCCTGATACCCACTGATTGTAGTAGAAAATTAGGCACTGTTAAGAACCTGGCCTATAATATTTCACTCTCAACCTGAGTCATTAGATACCTTAGTGAATGCCTATGCCTCTGTAGCAATTAGCTGCAAAACTTTGAGCAGTTTATTAAAAACCAATGGGTTCTGTGAACGGTCTTTGTAATTATTATAGCATCTGGAAAAAACAAGGAAACTGAAATCAATGAATGTTTTCCCTAGGTAGTGATGGAATATAACACTATCTCGCCCTATTAATCTCCTGTCATTTTTAATGAGACCTGCTGATATCCAATAAAAATGTAGGGAAAAGTAGAAATATGAGTACAAGTGCAAAGGAGGAAAAGATGCATTAAAACTGTAAATAACCATATACTGTGAACTTTGAGCCCATGATAGGAAAATAAAACAAAACTCTTACAAATCTGTCATTACTTCTAGCTGGAGGGTGATGGGGAATCCTCACTTCTAGTTGCATACAAGAGAAATGCAGACCAAAAATAACCAGAATCCAGGTTATGTAATCAGTATTTTTGTATGACTCAGAGTTTTAAGTTCTGTTTTGTGTTCTAGATATTACTTATGACTTTTTATTAGAATTAGGAGATGAAATGAATAAATTTGGGACCATGGACCATAACTCAAAATTACCATATCTCGGAATGGTGCTGTGTTCATGGAATTAGAGACAGGTATCCCCCAAGCATTTCTTCCTGTCCCATGATTTTTCTGTATCTCTTTGTAATGGTTTAAGAGGCATGGGAATAGCCATATTGAAAGTATTTTCCTTAGTCTTTGGATTTTATACTTAAGAAAGAGGGGGAGTTTAACATACATAGCCTGTGTTCCTGAATAAGTTCCTTATTCATTTGGATATCAAGCAGAAAGTGTTGTAATCTGCTACAATTCCTCCCCCCTCTTCCCCTCTGCTCCCTGCAGTTTAGCACATAACTGCTTTCTCTATTCTGAAACATAATGGACTGAAGCAATTTAGGTGGAATATATATACCTTTTTTCTATAGCTGTAACTGCATTGACTGCCATGGGAAGACTCCAGATAAACAAATGAGAATAGGCTCCTTCTTCTCTGCACCTTCCCATCAGGTAGCTAGTTAACATGCTTAACTGCCTAGAAGACTAGACATTTTGTTGGACAAAATGTAGTTAACCAGATGGGGGCAAAACCTAGATATATGCTTCTCCAGAGGGCAGAGCCTGGATTTTGAATTAATCCTAATTTATGTGTTAAATCAGGAAGTCTTAATCTCATCATGTAGTGAATACACATTACTTTTAAATTAAGTATATTTGAGGCTATAGCTTCAGTAGGTTGAAGACAGGCGATATGTAACTATTTTTAGAAGACATATGTAGGTCAGTCAAAATGATGGAAAAAATTCAGCATATGCTTAAGTAAAGCTATTTGGCCTAAATATCTAAACCATACCGTAACTAATTCAGCAAATCATTAACTGCTTCACAACTGTTGGTATTGCAGAACTCACAACTCAGATGAAAAGATCTGACACCATAAACATTTTGAGTTATGGGCTGATAAATATAAAGAGTAATAGCTATAGTTACTCAACAGACCTTCCACAAATGAGTGATCTGTATTTACATTAGAACTAAGATGATTTACAAATTCCAAAGTAAGTGCCACATTTTAATTTAATGATATACGTCAGGAGATTTTTATTGAATATATCACATCTATAATCCTTTGCACTATATTTCATATGAAATAAGAAATGAGTGACAAATTAAATCAGAGTCACAAAAGAATCAATGACCAATATAACAGAAATAAGGCTGTGTTTCAGTCATTATGGTTGTCAAAATCCTTCTTTGTATTCTGGAATGAGGCCGGCTTCCAGAAAGATGAGGGAAGTTTTGAAGCATTCATCACAATGCTCAGTTATTTCAGTTCTCCACTTCTGGGGCTCAAAATATTAAGAAATTATGAAAACATTTTCAATTAAACTTTTAGATCTTAAAATGCGTTGAAACATATGCTCTCCTCAAGGGCCCTTCAGCGGTTTTTCTAATATATCTTCTGTCAGTTTTCCCATATCGAACTTTCAAATCCAACCCATGAAAACTGGTTAGTTGATTTAAAAAAAAGGATATGTTTAGAAAGTATGTTGGGTCAGGAGACAAAACTTCTATTTTTTTTTTCCAACAATAAAATATTAACTTTTCAATAATGTATGAAGCATTAATCTACCTACAACAGATAAGGCATAACATGGCTAATGGACCAAAACTGACAGCTAACAGACTAATGTTTCTCAACTTATATTAATATGCAAATACATCTCAGAGAGAGATTTTCACTTCTGAAATTTATTCTACCAAGAAAGAAGTGAACATGTTACAGGAAAAAAACAGCAGTATAGAAGGATTCAGATCTTTTAAACATAAAGGCATCTGGAAAAGTAATTCTTAAGTAGCCAGGAAAAAGACCCATCCTTAATCAAACCTGGTCTTACATTATTTCAAAGCTCTGTATTTTCTAAAATCTTTCAAACGTATGCAATGGTTTAAATGTAAGGTGGTTAATTAGTAGATTAATAGAAGTCTAGAAATATCTGGAATGAATTTAATGAATGACAGCTCATCAGCTGTTTTCTATTAGAAAGAAGAGGGTAAGAGGGTAGCAGCAGTCAAGAAATATTCTTGACACTTATTGCTGAGGCTGAAATTAGAAATACTAAAAAAAGTCTAAGAAACCCTTGTAACTCATCTGAGAGAAGGCAATATATAGTAACCCTTCTTCTGAAGAGCCTGATATTAAAAGACATCTATCAACAGTTTTTAGAACAGAAGAGGTTAAGGTCTTTAAATAATTTTCTAATAAGTTAAGGTTTTGTCTTTCCTTTGTAAGGTTCCTTTACTCAGCCTGTAAACCTTTTCTTGTGCATCACTAATATGAATTGTTTACATTCCTAAAGGCTGTTGTATGTAAAGCAAATATCCATTTTATTTTGAATACAGAAAGGTCACATGAAAATTCAAAACATACAGAGGCCTAATGGACAATAATAACAGCACTCCTATTTCCTTCCATGAGGCCATAATTTCATCTCAAAGGACATTAAAGAGCTTCTTTCACTTTCTTTTTTTCAAGTTTGACATATTTTGATAGAAAATCTCTAATTAATACTATAGCAAAATGATAAGTAATTAATTGTATTAAAGTGGTATGAGCTTTAATTTTGAGTGATGTGCAAGCACTACTCTGCTACTGCTATCAGCTCAGTGATTTTATGATTCCTGTCAGCAATGGTTGATAAAACAAAGAAGATAAAGAGAACCAGGCATATTTCTCCTTTGTTAAAGCAGAGAAAGAGCTAGTTTAAAGAGACAGGTAATTTAGTGGGTTTGAATGACATACTGAACCTAGTTATGATGTTCTAATCAATCCTTATTCTTTTAAAATTTCTTTATAAACTCAGCTTAATTTCATTTGGATACCTTCCAGCAATTCTTTGAGAGATTAACAACTGTAAAAAAAAAAAAAATCCCCAAAACCTAACAAACCAACAAAAAGCCACTATGTAGTTGTATTGATTCATTAGTCTTAAACCCACTATCATAGAGAACAGCTAAAAGATAGCAACCAAGAGTTCTAGTTATAGAATCTCAGTTATATTCAGTTATAGAATCCTACTTCTCCTTAAGTAGATCCCAATATCATAGTGCTCAGTAGGAAACCCAGCCCTCTAAAGACATAGAATAAGAAATACTGAAGCATAAATACTGATCAACCTTTTTTGCAAAGAAAAAGAAACAACAAGAACACTTAGTGACTTGGATTTTTATCCTTCTGTCAGGCACCAGGATCAAATGAACTGCAGCTGCCAACACCTAACAGGTGGTTTGCAGCAGCTGTATAAATCACTCCTTGCATTCCTAGTTCCTTTCTAAAACAAAGCCTAACAAGAAAAGTAGGATCATCAGAGTAAAGACTGTGGGAATTTCAAGGGCTGAGCTAAAGGGTTGGTAATCTGAAATCATAATTAAGACTTTTGGTAAGAAAAGTAGGCAAGGCTACTGACCAAATTTTTTCAAATAATGTTGGTGTGGTTTAATAATCTAGTTATTTTATTCAATGAAAGTAGAGTATTTATAGGGGTAATACCTTTAGATAATGTCTCAGGTCTTTCAAATGTTATTTACTGTGTTCTGAGTTCTGGTATCTGAGTAAAGTATTAAAACTAATTAAAACTACAGAGGGGCTTTATAAAGATCTTTCTACTGTATTTTTTTATGGATTGCATAGGTAGAGGTGACATGGTCAAAAAACAAAGACCTATGTGAAGCTCTTTTACCCCCTTGTAGTGATAACTGCTGAAGGGGTTGTGGCATGTTCTTAAACAGGTATTTCTGTTTTCTGGGATGGTGGCTAGTCTCCTTCGTTGATGGTAGTTAGGCAGGTGTACTTTGTGAAGGACCTTCTTTCCCCTGTATGAATGGTATGTAGCTACCCATAGAGGAGACTCTGGTAACAATATAGGAGATCAGTTTCATGTAACTCTCAGTTCTTAGGAAAGTTCTTAATTTTTAAGTTTGGTGTACTGGTAACTTCTTTTCCTCTTGATAAGCCCATACTTCTCTTCATATGAAGACCTTATGAGCTGCTGTACAAAAAAGATCCTGTTGCTGTATGCTTGCGGTACAGGTACTTTGGCAGGGTCTAGTACAGGGATTGTTCCTGTTTAATTATTAAAATACGTATGTGTATAGTGAGAGGTATCACTGTGCTTACAGATTCTATCTCAGATTGGCTTGGGGGAGTAAAAATATTTGGGCTGGGATAGTGCAAGGCATATACACAATTACAGCTTCATAAGGGGGAAAAAACTTTTCCAGTCGGCTAAGACAAACATGCTACATCACAGCTTTTAATTCATACATCTCTTCTTTCCAGTTCTTATATCTGTTAACATAGTTTTTTCAATATAAACTTCATTATATTATTCTTCTACTTGTAATTTGTCTTATCTATGTTACATTCTTTCTTTTTAGCTCTTGCTACTACTGTTGATGATTCCCATTTTAATATAATGCAAAAATATTATTAAAGTATTTACACTTCTAGAAATGGATCCCTGTAAAAGGGGAATATGCTGGGCACCTGCCCTCAGTTTGATGCAAATTCTTTTATTGTTAGTTTTATGTCTGTAATTCTAGATGGCATGATCAATGTGCATGTGTATTGGTATTAAGTACACTAGTTATTTTTTTACTTAATTTTGATAGAGAGGATTTTTACCCTAATTCAGTAAAGCAGTTAATCTTGTGCAGCATTGATCCATGGCTCAAGGGAGACCTTCCCAATGAAAGAGGAAAGTGTTACTTCCTTTGCACAAAGGACTGGTAAGTCCTGCTCTGGTATACTCTGTACATCAATGTTCAGGAAAGACAGGAGCAGAAGATCAGAGGAGTGAAAAGTCCATCTTGTTGGAGTAAAGATAATGTGGCTTGTTTAGCTAACAAAACAGAAGCTAAATATGGATAGCCAGGGTAAAGCTCAGGTGGGAGCTCAGCTTTATAACTGAAGACCAGTGTAAAAGAAAATAGCTCAGTAGTAACTATAAATAAACTTAGGATGGAAGTTTGAAGACTTTTTCTGAGTACTTCAGAAACTGGAAAATGAAATGTACTAGGATCTATCAGTTTTAAAAAAATTTTGTATTTATAGCAGCAGGAAATTACACTTGACTCTAGAGAGCCCTTCCAGTCAACGTCACATGTTTCTATGTATTTAGGTTTAGACCTACTGAAAATTGTAAATTATTTTTTAAAGAGATTATTGAATTAAAGCAAATGTAGTTTTTCATCATTTGGGAGGCTATGTTGATTGGAATACAGTTATGAAGTTACTATATTCTTCCTCTTTCCAATTATCTGTTATTGGATATCAGATTTTGGGCTAGGTAGATATTTGGTCTGACATGTAGAGCTACTTTTGTTTTAATTCTTGTTCAATCTGATAGCAACTTAAGGATACCTATTTGTGTAACTTCTATAGTATTATCACAACTGGTGGCTAAGACATCACTGAGGCATGCAGGATAGCACTCTTGCATAACAGAATCAATAAAGACATTGCTATTGTCTCTTCTGCACATGGATTCTCTGATAACTAATGCTGAGTGTCAAGCTTTAATCTTTATTAGACTTTGCAATTTTCATTGAAAAGGTAGAAATCTCGTTTCTTTAGAAACCTTTGTTTATTAAATTGGGTTCACTTGAAAATACTCAGTTGAAAAGCTGTTGGAAAGAGTAGTAGTTACACCTATGTAACTGCAGTGCAATAAAATGCTCTCTTCCTCAGGATACTAGGCAAAAGAGGATAATACTCTTCCCTCAAAATTTTTGTAATCTGAGGTTGAAAGGATGTACAACCAACTACTACAATGAAAAGAACAGAAAAGGCAAAGGCAGAAACTATACAAAGAAACTCAATTTAATACATAAATCAGTCACAGACCCATAGTTGTATAGTTTGTAATCAGAAAATGTTGGGTTTGAGGTGCTTAGACAAATGTCTCTGAAAGAAGTACACATTTATTGCAGTCTTTTTCTGTTGGTCACATAACAAAATAACACCGAACAACTGTAGTATATGGTTGCTGCAACTGAAGTTCCATGATGATAAGTACAATAATTCATAAAATAGAGGTATCAAAAATAGGATTTCTGGTTGCATCTTTAATCTTCTGAAAATGTAGTATTTAATGCAAATACAATATAAAGATGATTTACCCTTCTTTATTGTAATCATAATAAAAAGGGCGTTGTGGTTTAGCTCCAGTCAGCAATTAAGTACCACACAGCTGCTTGCTCACTCCCCTCCCGGTGGGATGGGGGAGAGAATCAGAAGAGCAAAAGCAAGAAAACTCATGAGTTGAGATAAGAACAGTTTAATAATTGAAAATAAAATAATAATGAATTGTAATGAGAAGGAAAACAACAAGAGAGTGAGAGAGGAACAAAACACAGGGGAGGAAAAAAAAAAAAACCCTCACAGAATCATATAGGTTGGAAAAGACCTTTAAGATCATCGAGTCCAACCATAAACCTAACACTGCCAAAAACCACCACTACACCATGTCCCTAAGTACCTCATCCAAACGTCCTTTAAATACCTCCAGGGATGGCGACTCGACCACTTCCCTGGGCAGTCTGTTCCAATGCTTGATAACCCTCTCGGTGAAGAAAAATTTCCTAATATCCAGTCTAAACCTCCCCTGGCGCAACTTGAGGCCATTTCCTCTTGTCCTATCACTTGTTACCTGGGAGAAGAGACCGACCCCCACCTCTCTACAACCTCCTTTCAGGTAGTTGTAGAGAGCGATGAGGTCTCCCCTCAGCCTCCTTTTCTCCAGGCTAAACAGTCCCAGCTCCCTCAGCCGCTCCTCATAAGACTTCTCCTCCAGACCCTTCACCAGCTTCGTTGCCCTTCTCTGTACGCGCTCCAGTACCTCAATATCCCTCTTGTAGTGGGGGGCCCAAAACTGAACACAGTATTTGAGGTGTGGCCTCACCAGTGCCGAGTACAGGGGCACAATCACTTCCCTACTCCTGCTGGCCACACTATTTTTGATGCAGGCCAGGATGCCATTGGCCTTCTTGGCCGCCTGGGCACACTGCTGGCTCATATTCAGGCGGCTGTCAACCAACACCCCCAGGTCCTTCTCTGCCAGGCAGCTTTCCAGCCACTCTTCCCCAAGCCTGTAGCGTTGCATGGGGTTGCTGTGGCCCAAGTGCAGGACCTTGCACTTGGCCTTGTTAAACCTCATACAATTCACCCCAGCCCATCGATCCAGCCTGTCCAGGTCCCTCTGCAGAGCCTGCCTACCCTCCAGCAGATCAACACTCCCACACAACTTGGTGTCGTCTGCAAACTTACTGAGAGTGCACTCGATCCCTTCGTCCAGATCATTGATAAAGATGTTAAACAGAACTGGCCCCAACACCGAGCCCTGGGGAACACCGCTTGTGACCGGCCGCCAACCGGAGTAAACTCCATTCACCACCACTCTCTGGGCCCGGCCGTCCAGCCAGTTCTTTACCCAGCGAAGAGTACACCCGTCCAAGCCATGAGCAGCCAGTTTCTCCAGGAGAATGCTGTGGGAAACCGTGTCAAAGGCTTTACTGAAGTCTAGATAGACAACATCCACAGCCTTTCCCTCATCCACTAGACGGGTCACCTTATCATAGAAGGAGATCAGGTTGGTCAAGCAGGACCTGCCTTTCCTGAACCCATGCTGGCTGGGCCTGATCCCCTGGTTATTCTCTACATGCCGTGTGATAGCACTCAGGATGATCTGCTCCATCAGCTTCCCCGGCACCGAGGTCAGGCTAACAGGCCTGTAGTTCCCCGGGTCCTCCTTCCGGCCCTTCTTGAAGATGGGTGTCACATTCGCTAATCTCCAGTCAGCAGGGACTTCCCCAGTTAGCCAGGACTGCTGGTAAATGATGGAAAGGGGCTTGGTGAGCACATCTGCCAGCTCCTTCAACACTCTCGGGTGGATCTCATCAGGCCCCATAGACTTGTGAGTGTCTAAGTGGTGCAGCAGGTCACTCACCATTTCCCCCTGGATCATGGGGGCTCCAGTCTGGTCCCCATCCCTATCTTCCAACTCCAGGGGCTGGGTACCCAGAGAACAGTCGGCCCTGCTAATAAAGACTGAGGCAAAGAAGGCATTAAGTACCTCAGCCTTTTCCTCATCCTTGGTCACTGTGTTTCCTCCCACATCTACTAGGGGCTGGAGATTCTCCTTACCTCTCCTTTTGCTGCTAATGTATTTGAAAAAGTGTTTTTTGTTGTCTTTTATAGCAGCAGCCAGACTGAGCTCTAGCTCAGCTTTGGCCCTTCTAGTTTTCTCCCTGCACAGCCTCGCTACACCTTTGTAGTCCTCCTGAGTTGCCCGCCCCTTCTTCCAGAGGTCATAGACTCTCCTCTTTCTCCTCAGTTCGAGCCAGAGCTCTCTGGTCAGCCAGGCCGGTCTTCTTCCCCGCCGGCTCGTCTTTCGGCACCTGGGGACAGCCTGCTCTTGTGCCTTTAGGACTTCCTCCTTAAAGAATGTCCAGCCTTCCTGGACCCCTTTGCCCATAAGAGCTGCCTCCCAGGGGACTCTGTCGACCAGTCTCCTAAACAGGCTGAAGTCCGCCCTCCGGAAGTCTAAGGTGGCAGTTTTGCCGACCCCCCTCGCCGCTTCTCCACGTATCAAAAACTCTATCATTTCATGATCGCTCTGCCCAAGACAGCCTCCAACCATCACATCACTCACCAGTCCTTCTCTGTTCGTGAACAAGAGGTCGAGCGGGGCACCTTCCCTAGTTGGCTCACTCACCAGCTGTGTCAGGAAGTTATCTGCCACACGCTCCAGGAACCTCCTGGACTGTTTCCTCTCTGCTGTATTGTATTTCCAGCAGACATCTGGCAGGTTGAAGTCCCCCACAAGAACAAGGGCTAGCGATCGTGAGGCTTCTCCCAGCTGCTTACAGAATAGTTCATCTGTCTCCTCATCCTGGTTGGGTGGTCTGTAACAGACTCCCACCACAATATCTGCCTTGTTGGCCTTCCCCCTGATTCTGACCCATAGACACTCCACCCTATCATCACCATCATCGAGCTCTAAACTATCCAGACACTCCCTAACGTATAGGGCTACCCCACCACCTCTCCTGCCTCGCCTATCCCTCCTGAAGAGTTTATAGCCATCCATCGCCGCACTCCAGTTGTGCGAGTCACCCCACCACGTTTCCGTGATGGCCACCATATCATAGTTTTCCTGGTGTACAATGGCTTCCAACTCCTCCTGCTTGTTGCCCATGCTGCGTGCATTGGTGTAGAGGCACTTCAGCTGGGCTGTCGTCCGTGCCTCCTTCATAGAAGAACTCCCCTTGCGTGCTTTGAGGCATTTCACTGGTGTTTCCCTCTTGGCTCCCGTTGCCTCAGTATCCCCTGGCTCAACTCCGCTCGACTTCGGCTGTGCCCAAGCGTACCCCGCGCATCTCGAGGACTCAGGCCGACTGTCCTCGCTGTCAGCCGCTCCCTCCAACCATGGCACGTCGCCCCTCAGCTTCCCTCGGGCAAGCCTGATATTATCCCCCTCCCCCTTCGAGTCTAGTTTAAAGCTCTGTCAATGAGCCCTGCAAGTTCCTGTGCAAAGATTCTCTTTCCCCTTTGAGAAAGATGAATCCCATCAGATGCCAGCAAACCCGGTGCGGCGTAGGCCATCCCATTGTCAAAAAACCCAAATCCGTGGCGATGACACCAGCCGCGGAGCCATGCATTAATAGATTGGGCATCTCTGTTCCTTCTGGTGTCACTGCCCACCACTGGAAGGAGAGAAGAGAAAATAACCTGCGCTCCTGAGTTTCTTACTAGCCGTCCCAAGGCCCTCAAGTCTCTTTTGATTGCCCTAGGACTTCGCGTTGCAGTCTCATCGCCCCCCACATGGAAGAGCAGTAGGGGGTAATAGTCCGAGGGCCGTACCAGACTAGGGAGTACCCTCGTGACATCCTTCACGCGGGCTCCAGGGAGGCAGCAGACTTCCCTAAGAGGAGGGTCTGGCCGGCATATCGGACCCTCCGTTCCCTTCAGAAAGGAGTCACCCACAACTATAACCCTTCTTTTCTTCCTCGTGGAGGTGGTGGTAAGACGAGAGGTACGTTCTTCTGACCTGGGCGACACCTCTGGTGTAGATAGACTGTCGTCCCCATCCTCCACTGACTGTCCTTCCACCTCCAGGGCCTCATACCTGTTGTGTAGAGGCACCTGGAGGGGCGAGGCGGGCAAGGAGGGCCTTCGCCTGCCGCCACGAGCGCGGACTCGCCTCCATTCACTCTCCTCCTCTGAGCTGCTGCCTTCAGCCTGGCGGGGGGGGGACAGAGGATCCCCTTGATCGTGGGTTCTTACTGGCGGCTGCTGCTGCTCTTGTTCCTGTCTCAGGGGGGGCAGAGCCTGGCACCACCAGTCGATCTCCTTTTCAGCCTCCCTGATGCTCCTTAATCTTTCCACCTCCTCCCGTAGCTCTGCCACCATGCAAAGCAAGTCATCCACCTGGTCGCACCTCACGCAGCTGTCCACATGGCTGCCTCGTGTGAACAATGAGATGCCCAGGCACTCCCTGCAGCCTGAGACCTGGGTGGCGGCATGTTTTCCCGGCAGCTCCGTCTGGGTAGCCACATCCACTCTGGCGAGCACAGAGGGCATCGCTTTCTGACGAGTGAGGACCATAGTTGAGTTCCTTCTGGAAGGATGGGGACTACCGAATGAACTCACTTCTCACAGATCCTCTTGAGCTGCTAGGCTGCCTTCGCCTTCCCCACACGCCCTGCCTGCGCGAACTGCCGCGCAAACTGCCGCGCCACGCCCTTCTGACGCGCCACACCCTGTTTGCCCGTCCTGGTCGCCGCGCTCCTGGTCGCTCGCGCTCCCTGGGAGATGCTCTTGTACGGGAAGGGGATTTCCACCGTCACTCTCGTCCCCGCCCACGCTGAGTCAGAGCCGGGTCCTCGTCAGGAGCTCCCGCCTTCCTGCTCAGGGGCCGGGGGGGTGGCTGCGCCCTCCCTTTTCTTTTTCCTCCCTTCCCTGCGCGGTTTTGCCGCGGTTTCGCCGATCCGGCAGCGGTCCCCCGACGCGGTCCTCTGTCTCAGAGCTGCTCGCCTCGGAGGCTTCGCTGAAATGGCGGTTCCAGTGTGTTCTCCTCGTTCTAAAGTGCCGCCGTCACTCTCGTCCCCGCCCACGCTGAGTCAGAGCCGGGTCCTCGTCAGGAGCTCCCGCCTTCCTGCTCAGGGGCCGGGGGGGTGGCTGCGCCCTCCCTTTTCTTTTTCCTCCCTTCCCTGCGCGGTTTTGCCGCGGTTTCGCCGATCCGGCAGCGGTCCCCCGACGCGGTGATACACAAGTGATACAACTGCTCACTGATGCCCAGCCAGTCCCCAAGCAGCGACTGCTACCCCTCTGGCCAACTCCCCCCATGTTATATACTGAGCATGATGTCATATGGTATGGAATAGCCCTTTGGTCAGTTTGGATCAACTATTTTGGCTGTACCCCCTCACAGTTTCTTGTGCACCTGGCAGAGCATGGGAGACTGAAAAGTCCTTGACTAGTATAAACACCACTTAGCACCAACTAAAACATCACTGTGTTATCAATATTATTCTCATACTAAATCCAAAACACAGCACTATACCAGCTACTAGGAAGAAAATTAACTCTATCCCAGCCAAAACTGGGACAAGGAATACAATAATTCAATGAATATCTATTTGTTCAGGTTAGCAAAAAAGTTGATAGTTATTTGAATGTGGTAATAAAATGAAAGTGGTAATGGATTATTACATTTTACGGCCATACATTTATTTCACATAATTCAAACTGTTTCATCCTACTGTGTGTAAGGAAAAACCCTAATATGTAGGTACTAATTTTAAGGTAGAGGCATGTGCAGATAATCAGTTTAACAAAATAACCCAATGAAATATGAATTTGCTTGTGTTTAATAGGTCTACAGTTAGGACAGACTGAGTGGATATGTTAATGCAAATAATGCTTGGGGTGAGCCTTGGCTGAAAGCAAAAAGGGTTATTTTATGCAGCCTCAGATTCAAACTGATCCTGAATTTCAGTCTCTTTTATCATGGATAATCATTAAAACCCAAGAGCACTGAATCAGCATTAGTATAAGCACATGCTACACCAGTAAAACCAATCAAATTGTACCTTCATAAGGAGATTGCTTTTGCCTGGTTTCCCAGAGCAATATCTAAAACATTGTTGTAGGAGACCAGTACACCGATGACCTTGATTTAATAAACACATCTCTGAACTGAGATCATGTGCGAGGGGCCCAGAGGAAAAAAGGAAAACAAGGAACGCAGAAGAAGGAACAAAAGAATGCAGAAGAAGGAACAACAAGATAACTATAAGCCAATGAAATATTGCGTGATAAAAGTTATAGAGCCAATTAGATGGGTAGAATAAGCATGTGCGTTGCGCGTGCTTCGTGTGAACCGGTTGGGATAAGTATAAAAAAGAGTGCTGTCAGGTAAATAAAGGTCCCCCCTACTATCAGCACCGGAGTCCGTGTCTCATTCCCTTCAAGTGGTGACCCCAACGTGATTCGGAGAAAGCAACGCTGCAAGTGGCGTTCGGAGGGAACCCCAGCTGAACGAATCAAGCCGGCGGCAGGACTGCGGCTTTAATCCCGGGACATCACCTTAAGAAACAGGTGAGTGGCTGGGCAGTGATCAGTGATCATGGGAGCAAATATATCAGCAGAGGAAGAGGCCATAGTTAAGCTATTGATGCAACTCCTGAAAAAAAGAGGAGTGAAATATGACTCCTATAAGATAAAGTTATTATTGAAGTTTTTGCAAAAGCAAGGGACTCCCTCTACAGTATCTGCGGTGTTTGACGCGAAAACGTGGGAACAGGTGGGAGAGAAGATTTGGGAGGCAGCGTCCAGGGGGGACGCCACCACTACTGAAGTTATGACTACATGGCGTTTAGTAACTGAGACCCTGCGATCATGGCAAGCAGAAAAGAAAGTGCAGAGTACAGTCGCTCAGGCGGTACAAGCAGGTGATAGTGAGCCGATCGCGAGCAAGCCACAGGAAAAAGACGTTCTTATAGATTTGGGGGAAAAAGACGGAGGCTCGGGCGAAGCAAGTGGGGAAGTGGTTTTGAAGTCGCCCCCCCCCCCCCCCCCCGAACTCCCCTCCCACAAAGCCGATGTCGTCCCCCGCGCGTCCGATACATGCATCAGAAGCACAACCCATGCCAATAGCAGAACAGGCTTTTGACCCCCGAGATCGGTGGGAGCGATTCCATAGGGAGGCATTGAAGGATGGGGAAGATGCAGGTTTTGTGTTTCCGGTGCGCGTACAAGACAACAGACTGAATGAGTGGACCCCCTTCCAGTGGGACCTAATTAAGGAATTGAGAAAGACTGTCACTGTGTACGGTTTAAATGCGCCATTCACTCAGTCATTGTTAGAGAATGTTATGACAGGACATTTGCTAACTCCGTATGACTCGCGGCAAGTGGCTGCAATGATTTTAACTCCAACCCAGCGATTGCTTTGGGAGCAAAAATGGAAAGAATCCTGCGAGGTGGCAGCCCTGAATAATCTTGGGCGGCAAGTTGGCGATCCCCTTGCCGGGGCGGGAATTCCCCAGTTGATGGGCACCGACCCTTTGCTGGATCCCCGATTGCAAGCTAGATTAGATCCGAATATTCTCCGACAGTCCGCGGCATTAGCTTTCCAGGCTATGCTGCGGTTGCCCGAACTTGGAAAGCCAGCACAATCGTTTACTACTATACGACAGGGGCTTCAAGAACCGTATATGCAATTCATTGATAGACTGAGGGATGCGCTAGATAAACAAATTGAGAATCCTGAGGCAAAGGAAGCCCTAATACTGAAATTGGCAGTGGAAAATGCAAATACGGACTGTAAAAAGTTATTGCAAGCAATGCCTGTTAACTCTACGTTAGTACAGATGATCGAAGCGTGCAACCGGGTTCGATCTATTGAACATCACACTGCTGCCCTCAAAATCGGGCAGAGGGTTATTGGAGACAAGCGCTGCTATCGGTGCCATACCATAGGGCATCTAGCTGCTGACTGCCCGCAGCGAGAGTCAGCTATTGGCCAGAGCGCTGGTTCTAATCCTCCTACCTTATGTCCACGCTGCGGAAAGGGCTGGCACTGGGCCAACAAGTGTCGTTCAAAATACAATGCGGCAGGACAGCCTCTGCCAACGTGGCAGGGAAACGGGAGGCGGAGCGCGAGGCGGGGACGCGCGATGACACAAGTTCCGTCGCCCCTCAGACCGGAAGGGCAATCCACGCCGGACTTCCGTCCAAAGGCAATGATGGCCGGAAGTTTACCATCGGCTGCCGCGACAACAACGCCACAGACGTCGTCACCATGGATACACTCTCCGCCAGGACCCGAGGAAGCGCCGGACTGGATGTCGCCACGGTAACGGATTTTACTCTTTGGGGATCCCATGTTCAAAAGATTCCACTGAATGTAAAGGGACCCTTAAGGCAAGAGTATAGCGCACTTTTGTTGGGCAGATCTAGTACCACCTTGACGGGTCTGTTCGTTTTGCCCGGGGTTATTGACGCTGATTTTACCGGACAGATTCAAGCTATGGTCTGGACCCCCTCCCCTCCAATGTTTATACCCAGAGAAACTAGAATTGCCCAGCTCATCCTGTTTAAGGCAGTAGTTCCACAGGCTGAAAACTGTGACCGATGTGATGCAGGTTTTGGATCAACCGGTCCTCCTGCAATTTTTTGGGCTATGCAGATTGCTACCACTAGACCTATGCTTACCGTGACACTGTATAATCCTCACACAAGCCCTGCTTGTGTTCAACTGCCGGTTCTCATAGACACAGGGGCGGATGTTACTGTGCTAGCCTTGAAAGATTGGCTGCACAGTTGGCCACTGGCCACCCCCACGGAAGGCTTAGTTGGTGTCGGTGGCACTTCACATACTTTTCAAAGTATCAATTCGCTTACCATTAAAACTCAAGAAGGATCCACATTCACTGTACGCCCATACGTAACTAATTTACCCATGAGTCTATTGGGAAGGGACGTGATGGCACAAGGTGGTTTTACCCTGAACTGTCCCGAAAATTTTCAGTAGCGGCCATTGATGAGCGACCGACAATTAAACTAACCTGGAAAAAAGAGACGCCCGTTTGGGTAGATCAATGGCCGCTTCCCAGAGAAAAGGTCGCTGCACTTCAAGAGTTAGTTGCTGAGCAACTCAAACAGGGGCACATCATACCTACAACCAGTCCCTGGAATTCTCCGGTATTTATTATTAAAAAGAAAAGCGGAAAATGGCGACTGTTGCATGATTTGAGACAAATAAATAAAGTAATAGAAGAAATGGGGTCACTCCAGCCCGGATTACTTTCACCGACTATGATACCCCGAAATTGGGACATAGTAGTTATAGATTTGAAAGACTGCTTTTTTACAATCCCTTTGCACCCTGCAGATGCGCCTCGTTTTGCATTTTCAGTGCCTAAGGTAAATCGAGGTGAACCCATGGATAGGTATCATTGGACTGTCTTACCTCAAGGTATGAAAAACTCTCCAACAATCTGTCAGGTATATGTGGCCGAAGCCATATGCCCTGTGCAACTCAGATTTCCAGAAATGTATATTTATCACTATATGGATGATATTTTGCTTGCTAGCCCTACGAACAACCAAGTGCAAGAGGCGTTACCTGTTTTAAGGAGCGCGCTGCAAAACGGAGGCCTCCAGATTGTGCCTGAAAAGATCCAAATGGAGGCACCTTGGAAACATCTTGGGTGGAAAATATTACAACAAACCATTCAACCTCAGAATGTGGCCATTTCTACAGACATCAAAACATTGAATGATGTACAAAAACTATTGGGCAATATAAATTGGATCAGAACACAATGTGGTATAGACAATGAAACATTAGCACCGTTCTTCGAGTTATTAAAAGGGGACACTGATCTTAATGCTCCTTGACAATGGACCACAGTGGTGAAAGATGCACTGAGAACAGTGAATGAAAGACTCTCCCTGCAGCAATGTCACCGACGAGTTGAAAATCTACCCATGCAGTTATACATTTGTAATCAAGAACAACAACCTTTAGCAATTATTGGACAATGGGAGGCTCAGGAAAGAGACCCCCTTTTACTGTTAGAATGGGTGTTTTTGCTGTATCAACCTACAAAGACTCTTGTTACTCACATTGAGCTGTTTGCTGCCCTAATCAAAAGAGGCAGAGAACGAATTGTCGACATGACTGGGAAAGAACCCGAACTTATTATTCTTCCAGTTGTAAAAAATTACCTAAATTGGTGTTTTCAAAATAGCCTGGAACTTCAAATGGCTTTAGTGGGATTTGATGGGCAAATAGATACTCATCACCCCCCTCATAAAATGTTTACCTTTTATAATAATGTAAAAATGGAAAATAAGCCACTATATCAATGGCAACCTGTTACGGGTACCACGGTATTTACTGATGGGTCAGGGAAGACAGGAAAAGCGGTAATTACATGGAAAGAAAAAGGTCAATGGCAACATCAAATAGAACGAATTGAGGGATCACCTCAGTTAGTTGAGTTGCACGCCATTACTATGGCTTTTCGAAAATGGTCTTTAACTCCTTTAAATATTGTATCAGACTCACAGTATGCTGTTGGGGTAGTCCAACGCATTGAAAGAGCGCAGTTGAAACATGTACCAAAAGAAGCTCTGTTTCTAAAATTTAAGGAATTATTATTTTTAATAGAGCAGAGAAGACATCCCTATTCTGTGATTCACATTAGAAGCCACACACACTTACCAGGGTTTTTGACAGAAGGAAATGCACGAGCTGACTACCTAACAAATATGGCATTACACACTCCTGTACCGCACACACTTACCCAAGCTCAGTTGTCACACCAATTTTTCCACCAATCTGCCAAAGTTTTAGCAAAGCAATTCGCGATATCTGTGGGAGATGCAAAACTCATAGTTCAAACGTGCCCAGACTGTCAACAACAACCATCTGGACCATCTTTTATGACAAACCCTAGAGGTTTATATTCCCTTCAACTCTGGCAGACTGATGTGACACATATACCCGAGTTTGGCCGACAGAAATATGTTCACGTGTCCATTGATACCTATTCTCATGCGGTATGGGCTACCGCAATGACAGGCGAAAATAGTCGACATGTGCAAGGCCACTTCCGTGCTGCTTTTGCGGCGCTCGGTATTCCGAGGGAGATAAAAACAGACAATGGCCCTGCATACATTAGTCACACAACGCGTAAGTTTTTCCACGCATGGGGCATCAATCATAAGACAGGCATACCCCATTCCCCCACAGGACAAGCTATTATAGAGCGCACACATCACACCTCAAAAACTCTTTTACAAAAACAAAAAAAGGGGGAAGCTCAGGAATCGCCACAAAACAGGTTAGGGAAGGCTCTGTATGTAATGAACCATCTATCGTTACCTTTTCAACATGAAGATATTCCACCTATAGTTAAGCATTATAAGGCAATGGTGGAATCAAGATTAACACCAATATCGCGGGAAAAAGCAATGGTGATGATGAAAAATCTAAATACAGGGTGCTGGGAGGGACCGTATCAACTAATAACCTGGGGTCGAGGATATGCTTGTGTCTCCACAGGTCAAGGGCCCCAATGGGTACCAGCACGGGGAGTTCGACCTTGGTTAGGAACATCATCCTCCTCAGCATCATCATCAGACTCAGTGAGCCATGGGTTTCCGTCCAACCCCGAAACAACATATGGGTAATGCTCGCCAACATGACAAGGCAGGAGCACATGTGCCTATCCATGGCGAGTGCTGGAAACCCCTTTACCACTTGTTTAGTCGGCATCCCATTACGTAGTCTAGAATATGAAGGATTAGTTAACCGTATCGCTCCAAGTGTCAGTATTTTTTTACAGATAAAGAATGGAACCAGAGCAATGGACCAATGGGATGGGTGGATGTCGCACAGCCTGCAGACCGACTTAGAACCGCAAGAATTAAACATCTTGGGGTGTGTCACTGCCACTGCATGCTTGCAGTTCAATTATACAGGAACGAGTAAAACTTTAAAGAGGGATGTTACAGCAAGTTTAGCTGTTTATCAGAATGGGTCAATGTGGTGCAATTATACATCACCGAACATTTCCAAATCCACCAAGGTTCCGTTCTTGCTACCTGCAGGAATTTTTTTAATTTGTGGTGATAGAGCATGGCAAGGTATCCCTTCTCATATATCTGGAGGGCCTTGTACCCTAGGATGCCTTACCTTGCTAACACCAAATACATCCATGATATTCAATATATCCCGTATCTTAAGAAAAAAACAGAAACGTGAAATTCACAAATATCAAGATGGATGCAATGACAAGCTTGATTTTTGGCAGGCTGGCAAAACCGTATTGACTTCTTTTTTAGCACCTGGTGTTGCCGCAGCACAAGCATTAACCACTTTAAATAAGTTAGGCTGTTGGCTTGCAAAACAAAATAATGCTACATCTGCAGCTCTTAGCGCACTTTTAACAGATGTAGATTCTATAAGACATGCCACTTTACAGAATAGAGCCGCTATTGATTTTCTGCTTTTAGTCCAAGACCACGGGTGTGAAGAGTTTGAAGGCATGTGTTGTATGAATCTGTCTGATCACTCTCAAACTATCTATCAGCAAATTAAGTCTCTGCAAAAGCTCACAGGCAAGCTAAAGACTAGTTCAATTGGGCTTGAATCATGGTTGACTAGCTTAGGTATAGAAGGTTGGCTGAAAGAATTAATCAAAGTAGCTATCATCATATTAATTGTAGTTGTTTTGCTAATTGTTTTGCCGTGTTTGTTGCAATGCTTGCAAAAAATTATAAGTAAATCGATGCAATCGGTCTGGCTCATAGAAACAAAAAAAGGGGGAAATGTAGGAGACCAGTACACCGATGACCTTGATTTAATAAACACATCTCTGAACTGAGATCATGTGCGAGGGGCCCAGAGGAAAAAAGGAAAACAAGGAATGCAGAAGAAGGAACAAAAGAATGCAGAAGAAGGAACAACAAGATAACTATAAGCCAATGAAATATTGCGTGATAAAAGTTATAGAGCCAATTAGATGGGTAGAATAAGCGTGTGCGTTGCGCGTGCTTCGCGTGAACTGGTCAGGATAAGTATAAAAAAGAGTGCTGTCAGGTAAATAAAGGTCCCCCCTACTATCAGCACCGGAGTCCGTGTCTCATTCCCTTCACATTGTCTCAAGTATAGTTGATTGATGGCAGAAGAAATTGGTTGTTTGCTACAGCTTTGAGTCAGACTAGCCCATTTACAGCTTTCCTGAGATTCTGCCCAGGAGCAACATCTCTCAGCCCATTCCCATCACGCATGCACGGGCATGGGAATTTCTCCCTTCATTGTGCATTAAGCTGGGGGGCTCCCATAGAAGCTGGGGACTTAAAGCAATAATGGTACTAAGATCCAAAGTGAATGCAACTCCCTGTTGCAGGGACATACAGTGTCTACAGCCTCTAACCTCTCCAGAATGAGTCAGAGGAAGAGAATAGAAAACCAATGTATCGACTTCCTGTAACTTCAGAAGATGTCATTAAAGCCGTCTCCCACTGTGAGCTCTGTCAGGCAAAATATTGAAACTGTGTGCCAGGGTTGGGACTGAAAGACTCAACTAACTTTTCAGCTGTCAGCTTTAAGCAGGTCTGCTTATAGAAGCAATGCAAATAACAGCAAATAGTTGTTTAAATGGGTTAAGGACTCAACTCAGGTTTAGCCAGTATCCTTGATCTATTTGGCTTCTTCCTAGGCATTTGCCACTTGCTTAGGGGAAAAAAAAAAGGGGGGGGGGGGCTGGAAGGATCCAGAAGTGCACTGCCACTCTTACTCTAAAGGTATTTCTGTCACGTGTTCATTAACTTATGTGTTTTCAAGTAGCAGGTAAAATCATCTGGCATTGCTCTGAGAATTACAGAGTTGCAGTATTTAATTTCCCCAGTACCCTGCTTGTTCTGCTTGGGTTGAATTATCTCAGTTTGGATAAATGTTCACAGTTGTCCTTCAGTGGGAAAAGGCTACTTGAACCAGCCAGCATGACCTGTGTTTTTGTTATAGCGGCATGGTTATACATTGCTAATGTTTATCCTGTTCCTGTAGGTGTTTTATTGTGGCCACTGGCAGACAGGATGGTTGAGGAAATGGGGCTTTAGTCTTATCCTGTGCCCAATGCTGGAGTTCTTAGGAACCAACTTTATGTTGTGATAATAGTAATACCATAAGACACTGAATAAAACAAGGAATTGGACTCAAGAGGTAGGACCCTGGTTGCATGGTACCATCACAGCTGAGAATCTAGAGTTCATTTTATTTAATAACTTAATCCCAGGAAACCATATTCTTGGTGGTACCATGAGAATTATTTGCCTAGAATAAAAATACATACATTACAAAACTGATTCAGTTATTTCATAGAATCATATAATATCTCGAGTTGGAAGGGACCCATAAGGATCATCGAGTCCAGCTCCCTATTATTATATTATCCCCAGCTCCATTATTATTATAACTGCCCCTTACAGAGAACTTACCCATTTCTTGGCATTCTTGTCCCACCTATTAGAGGAAGAAGTTACCTGACTTTAACTTTTCCTCCAGTCTTTTCTTCTTTCCTTTTCCACAAGTGTGAAAGAACAGCTGCTGCCTGATATAATTATTTTAATTGTTTGCATGCTATAAAACTGTTAAAAGCAATTTTAATTTTAACAGTAAATAGGTTTTATTGCCAAGTTATGCTTTTGCTTATAGCTATAAGATGGCAAGGGGTGGTTAAAAGTATATTTGATTCTGTACTATTATTTCTCCTGTATCCACTGTATAATCAATGAAGTGATACTATTTTGCCCTCAGGATAAAAAAAAAAGAAATGCTAATGGAAGCAATTAAAAGATATGAATAATACTGGCACCTCTTTATTATCTTTCAGGTACATTCAGAGTTACCCAACACATTAAGTGGTAATGATTCAGTTACAGTTATTTTCCAGTTCACATGATTAGTTCTGTGGCCCAGCCACATTTATCTTGTGCTTTGAAGCCCTTCACAGTAAGTTATTGGATTTGGGAAATAAAGTAAATAGATATATGAAATGACCTCATCCCTAATTTTGAAAGACATGGTTAAGAATGGCATTTCCATGGTCTACAGCACTAGTCTAAGTTATACGAGTTATTCTTGATTCTCTGCTGTGTTCCTTAGACTGAGGAGTTTCAGACTGGAATGGTGTAAAGAATAGACATCTAGGGCTACAGACACAGAAGTATTACACCACGTCGAGGTGTCTGACCTTTGTGTTAGACACTTAGCTCCACATCTGTATCCTCAAAATGTCCCTGTGCTTACAACTCCATTCAATGTACATTGAAGGAAGATGCTCCTGAGTCTTGTGATGTGGATGTCTTCATCTGAGCTTGTGTTTTCCAGCTTTAGGGCATTTCTGTTGTCTGGAGAGGGGCCCCATAGTAAGCCCTTTTTAGAAATGTAAATGCTATCAGGAATCTATTAATATCTGGGCAGGAGCCCTGAACAATCAAATACATATCTGTGATGTGTGAGCAAAAATCCCAAATTACTTGAGCACAATTTTGAGACCAATTTTCAATGAAACATAGAGGAGTTATGAAGTGTTGCAAGTCATGATATTAATAATAATGAACTGGGAGTCTGAACAAGATTTAAAGATGTGGATGAAACAGCAGAATAGATTTGACTGAAGAGGCCTTTGACATTCCTACCTTCCTTATAACTCCTAAATGCTAAGTCTGGAAAGCTTCTGTGTGGAGCCTAGACTATTGATTTACTAGAACTGGGAGCTTTGGCAGGCCCAAAATGCAGCCATTTTTTCAAGCGTTCAGGATAAATAAGTTTGTGCAGCTAACTAAACATTCAAAAGTTCAAATATCACTTTAAATTGTGTATCTGTCGTGGTTTAGCCCCAGCCGGCAACTAAGCACCACGCAGCCGCTCGCTCACTCCCCCTCGGTGGGATGGGGGAGAGAATCGGAAGAGCAAAAGTAAGAAAACTTGAGGGTTGAGATAAAAACAGTTTAATAGGGAAAGCAAAAGCCGCGCACGCAAGCGAAGCAAAACAAGGAATTCATTCGCTACTTCCCATGGGCAGGCAGGTGTTCAGCCATCTCCAGGATCAACTATCCTGGCTGTGTCCCCTCCCATCTTCTTCTGCACCTGGCAGAGCACAAGAAGCTGAAAAGTCCTTGACTAGTACAGCAACAACTAAAACATCTCTGTATTATCAACACTGTCTTCAGCACAAATCCAAAACATAGCCCCATACCAGCCGCTACGAAGAAAATTAACTCTGTCTCAGCTGAAACCAGGACAGTATCCACCCCTTATTCCATACCATTTACGTCATGCTCAGGTCTCACACTATTCAATACATTCTCATTACCCACCATCACCCTTCCCATCCTTTGATATAATACACACATATTATTCCCTTAGTCTATGGACCACCCCTGTAAAATGTCTGTAAAATGTCCATAAATGTCCACAAAATGTCCACAAAATGTCCACTGAGTTCATTTAGTCCATGACTTTGGGCTTCATCTCTTATGGTTGTTACTCAGGACAGGAGAGGTGGTGTTTTGCTTGGAGTTATTGGGCACCAAAGCCAGCTCAGGTCAGGTCACTGCTGCACTTGCACTGCTTCTTGTAAGGCTTCTCCTCCATTTGTTCAGGTGGTTCCGGCTGTAGTAATTCCTATAACATGCAACTCAAATCATGGGTTACAACAATTTAAAGGTATATCTATTACAATGTCCACCCCTGGTCCTTTTGGACCAGGTTATAGGGTTTAACATTGCAATGAACTCCTCCCCTTGCTCCTAGCCTGGCTAGCAACAAGGGGTTCCTGCTATAGTAATTCCCACAACATGCAACTCAAATCCCGGGATACAACAATTTAAAGGTATTTCCATTACAATCTCCACCCCTCGTCCCTTTGGACAGACCATCAGGTTTAACATTGCAATGAAGTCCTCCCCTTGCCCCTGCTCCAGCTTGGACTTGTCCACAGAATGTAGTACCTTCAGAAGTAAACTTGCTCCAACATGGCCTCATGCACAGCCACTGATGCTTCAAGGTGTACCTGCTGCAGCATGAACTTCATCCACAGCCACAGATGCTTCGAGGTATACCTGCTGCAGCATGGACTTTATCCACAGCCACAGATGCTTCGAGGTGTACCTGCTGCAGCATGGACTTCATCCACAGCCACAGATGCTTCGAGGTGCACCTTATCCAGCGTGGACTTATCCTTGGACCACAATCCCTTCAGAGGTATACCTGCTGTGGCACAGACATAACCATGGCCACAGACGTTTCAAGATATACCTGCTCTGGCATGGGCTTATCCATGGGCACAGACGCTTTGGGGTGTCCTGCTCCCATGTGGATTCATCCACAGGTCACAGTCCCTTCGACTCGAGTTCACAGCGGAGTTCCAGCCTGTCCAGTACAGCAGCACAGAAACAGCAGCAATGCCCTGGCCATCTGCCAGCCCAGGCGCAAGGCCATTGCTGTTATCAAAATGTTCCCAGGCACAGCAGAGTAAGGTGATCAGCAGTACAGCAGCACGGCAAGCAGTGAAAGCAAAAAGCAGCCACTAACGAGCCCTAGGCTCTAAGGTACAGTAAGGCAAGCAAGCCTATGGCAAGCACAAAAGCCTGCTGATTAATAGCTAAACAGCAATAACAGCTATAAATTCTATCTGGCACATTCCAATCAAATCTGTCATTATCTCAAACCCTTCGTGCCCCACGTTGGGCGCCAAAAAGGACTGTCGTGGTTTAGCCCCAGCCGGCAACTAAGCACCACGCAGTCGCTCGCTCACTCCCCCTCGGTGGGATGGGGGAGAGAATCGGAAGAGCAAAAGTAAGAAAACTTGAGGGTTGAGATAAAAACAGTTTAATAGGGAAAGCAAAAGCCGCGCACGCAAGCGAAGCAAAACAAGGAATTCATTCGCTACTTCCCATGGGCAGGCAGGTGTTCAGCCATCTCCAGGAAAGCAGGGCTCCATCACGCGTAATGGTTACTTGGGAAGACAAACGCCATCACTCCAAATGTCCCCCCTTCCTTCTTCTTCCCCAGCTTTATATACTGAGCATGACGTCATGTGGTATGGAATAGCCCTTTGGTCAGTTTGGATCAACTATCCTGGCTGTGTCCCCTCCCATCTTCTTCTGCACCTGGCAGAGCACAAGAAGCTGAAAAGTCCTTGACTGGTACAGCAACAACTAAAACATCTCTGTATTATCAACACTGTCTTCAGCACAAATCCAAAACATAGCCCCATACCAGCTGCTACGAAGAAAATTAACTCTGTCTCAGCTGAAACCAGGACAGTATCTAAATGTATGTTATCTATAACAGTAGTGAAATGAGAGACTCTGCTTGAAGAAAACCAAAGGACTGCCTATTACTTAAGAAAAAAAATGCTGGCATTATTACTTAAGAAAACAAATTGCTAGCATTTAGGATTCCTTTTATGATGATATATACTGTCTTCAGTATTTTCTGTGCACATTATATACTTGTCCTATTGAGAAACAGTGCCTTCTCTCCAGAAGGTGACTAGAGCCCATTAATATCTACCATGATTCTGTATGCTGGAAGTCATTAAGGGCCCCCACCTGTTAAAGGCAAGAACTGGGTAATAGCACTGCTTCATCTAGTTTAAGTGTTGTGCTGCGTATTGTATTGCTATTCATTGTGAATATGACCCTTTTTATACACTAGATAGCTACGTGTATTTCTAAGCATTCAGCAGCTATCATCATGTAATTTATTTTATTCACCTCATTATTATTATTTGTTGCACCTGCATAAAAGGTGCTTTTATTGCACTCAAATATTTACTTTGTTAGCCTGATTGGCCTATATGCCCAACTGTTTACTCTTTGATCATGCTGAAACACTGAGCCTTCTGCTATGCCTTCCATGTGATCAATCAGTCAATCAATAAGGAGGTATAGGGTTTTTCTTATTTTTTTAATGCTTGAATACTACATTGCATGGCAACTATTGCCCAGCAATTTGAGTCGGACAAAGGAATAATAAATTTATTATTAAAAAAAAAAAAAGCACAAAAGAAAACTTCTTCCAAATGGTATCATCAAGATACTTGATTTAAGAAAAAGCTGATGATGTTGGTTTAATAAAGTGACACCGAGGAAGTGGCTTGTTCAGTCCATAAAATGAAAATTTCTTAATCAGGATGACCAGTTAAATCTGCACAGATGAACAATTCAAAATTTGCCAGACAGCTGATCAGATAAATCCAGATGTCAGCAGCTTGGAAAACAGGACATTAACTATCAATGTAGGAGACTTGAAAATTAAACAGGGAGTGTCTAAGAACAGAAGAGGTCAACAAATGAAATGAATGTCATTGTTTAATTAAGAGGGATGAGAATCATAGACAAATAGGTAGCTTAAGGTTAAAAACTACCTGCTGGTTGCCTCTTGGATGCAGTATCCAAAGCTATAACCTCACAAGATGTTTGGGGACTTCCCGAGCTTCACCTTCAGCTGAAATATGTATTTCCTTTTGAACATTTTTTCATGAAAAAAACTCTTGATTTCAGTAAGTGACTTATCTAAAGAAACATGCTCAGGAGGTGCAAAGGCAACTCAGAGGCTTTTGGAGAAAACAAGACAAGACAAATATGGCACAATATAATCCATACTGCTTACTGGAAACAGAACCTGTCTCACTCTAGTCCCTGAATCATGTTTGGGATTGTCTAGAAGAGTGCTAATTGGAACAGGCCAAAATTGTGCTAGGTAATGTGTTAATTGTTACCTGATATGCATGTCTGAGGCTAGTGCTCAAGCTATGACTTCACCTCTTGTACCTTCTTCTCTAACATAGTCGAGAGCTCTGAATATTCTCTGGAGCAAACACTAAAAAAAGACTTAAACAAAAACCTGAGGTGCTTCAAGTTCTGAGGTTGTAGCTGAACAGGATTTTAAAGATCATGATTATGAATTCCTATGTCCTTTTGTGGATGCTCTTATTGATACAGATAGCACTTGGAATGAGATGGAATTGATCTCCTGTTAGATAATTTAGATAACTTTCTAACTTAGAAATTTGAAGCAGACCAAAGGAGAACTAAAAGTCACCTCTAATATCTGAGTTATGTGAGTAAGATAGATTTATTTTTTATTCCTTTTTTTACCTTAGTAGTTTCTGAATAGGAAATGTGAGGATCAAATATGAAGATGTCTGACCACTCAGGCTCCTTCAAGCTGTATTCAGGCTCCTACCACTTATCTGAATGTTTTGTTCCATCTTTCCATTCAACAGCCAACCTGAACCTTCTCAACTGTCAGTAAAGCTGTCCAGTCAAACAGCTTAGGCAAGATTTATGCGATGCGTCCTTGTTATAGCTGACAAATAAAAATAAGATTCCTCATAATTGAAAAGGATGGCTAGGATTTTTAAAAAACAAGACAGTAAATGTCAGTAAATTACATTTTTTCCTTTTTAGATGTTGTGTTTTGTTGACATTTAAGCACTATGGTTTACCATGAGAGGATTCACTTGACTAAACATAGACCTCTGTGTTGTATAGGTCTATGTTTGAGCTAGTCACCTTAGTTAATTATAGATAAGGGTGAGAAATAAGGTGCTCTAGAAGTCAATCAGTGCTTCACCCCAAATCTCAGCCCTTGTTTCCTTCACCTCTTCTCTTTCCATTTTCCTATTTCTCTATTCCTCTTAGCTCAAAGACAGTGTTACACTTCACATGGCTGACTGAAAAGAGAGCTCATTTCCCAGGGGAAGAGGAGGGAAAGGGGGGAGAAGGATAAAGACATGCAAGGGGATGGGAAAGGGAGAGACAGAGTTTTCTAGCAGCTTCTTATATTTTTCCTCCCTTTGCTTGGATTGAATATCTACTCTCTCCAAATTGTCTTCTACCAAAGGGACATGCCCCATTTTAAGAACAATAGTTTTACCTCATATTAATTTTAGATAGCTGTAAAACTGTGTACAGTATCGTTTTGTCATACTGTCTCCTTTGTTTATACCTTATCTTTGTTTCTGTTTGTTTATTACATGTGAGAAACTATACCAGAGTATGTCATGGAGGTACACACAGGCTTACAAAATCTACAGAAACTCCAGACACCAGAGGAACCTCATATCCAAAAGGCTGAACAAAGCCAACCACTATGTCCCCATTGCTCCCTACCAAAGCTGTTGCGCCCTACCTTCAGGAGAAGTTTTCTTAATACACAGCTAGTTGTCTGGATAACTGGCACGGTTGGTTGCCGACTCCTCTGGTATAGGTGTAGGAAACTCCTTACTTAGCTTAACAGTAGCTGTCATAAGTTGTTGCCTCCTTTTCCAAGCCTAAAGACAATCTGGGCTCCTGTAACAGGACCGAAGACTCAAGAGAACCAAGATTTTTTCATCTTGGCTTCATTTCTACATGTGACTTCACACAAATGAGGAACGACTTTAAAAACAGGGAAAACATCCTTGGGTTTATGACAGGACATGGGCTTGCAGAACATGGTGAGAGGGTGTTGTCAGAGCTATGCAAGCATGGAAAGCCTCTCCCTAGCTTTCAAAAGGAAAAGAACTGGACAGATCTCTAGCTCTCCATTCTTATTTCTAGTTCCTTTCAGCATAGCTATATTCTTTTCATTAAATGACTGCATAAATATGGCATACTTACAGGATACTGTAGGAATATGCTGAGTATAGTTGAGTGTAATTTGCCCCACCAGATGAAGCAAATAGTACTGAATTCTCATTCAGTCCAAATGCTTTTCTTTCCAAGCCCTTTGAATGGTGTCAGGAAGTAGAATCTGGCAGTAGCTCCGAGTAGACCAGCCGAGCTTCCCATACATGGGCCAACTATTTCAGTATCTCAAGTTTGCGCTCTTTGTGCGTGTCAAGCAAATGGACGAATCTGAAATTAAAACCATTCAAAACTGGTTGATCTTTGTATGCCACCCCCTGGCAGCCTTTTAATGATTTTTTTCTTTCATTTAATTCCGTGAGTTTTCTCTTCCTTTTATGATATCATAGTATATTGCCTAGATGTTTTAGCTTGGTTTTAGATAGTGTTATAATCTAAAATAAAATGCCGAATTATCTGTTGGTAGAAAAAAAAAACCCTCAAATTGTGACAACAGATAGAAAAAGTAAATAAATATTCATGAGCATTTTAAAATTTGAATTTATAAGAAATAAATATAGTACACTGCTTTGGGGAAAATATGCAAATACTAAGGAAACAATTATTAATGCTCTGGTTATATATTCCCATTTTTGTGATTCTTTGTTTAAGAAGCTGCACTGAGTTTGTGTTGTTCATGCATAATAAAATCCCACATTTTAGAACAGATGGATTTTATTTTTTGAGGAAAAAAATCCACCTCATTTTAGCAATGATGGAGAAAGGTGGATGCAGTCCACAAATATCTGCTTAAAATTAAGAAACCACGCTGAAAAATAAACTTGATGGTTATTTCTGACCCATCTGTTTCCCATAATTGCATAAAAATATATGCATTTTACTTCTGAAAGAATCCCCCTGGCAGTACTTCATCTGCCTCAAGTGACCAGTCACAGCCCACACACAGCCTGCAGCACAGTTTGATGGGGTGCAAGTGCAGTCCTTCTAACAGAGGGAAAATGAGGCTGTCCATGTCATCAGGTTGAAGGAGAAAAAGCTCTCAAAGTTGCAGGTGTGATAGGGGAGAAGAAATGAGGCTGATAGTGTCACCAGCACAGGGGAGGCTGGCAGGAGTCAGGGCAAAACACCAGTAAGGAAAGTCATGATGCTACGGGAGAGGCGATGAAGCTCTTTGTGCCACGTGCAGGAGCAGGGTGAAGTCTAGACTCTGAGTTAAGAGAGGTTTTGCTCCTGATATCCAGACAAACAGTTTCATTTATAAAGTACAGGCAGATGCACAGAGGATTTCTTTATTTTGTCCTATACATCTGCTTCTATGTTTTTTGGTGACATACTGCTGAATTTATACAGATAAACCAGATCAGCAGGTTACGTAGTCTAGAGAAGATGTGACCTGTGAATATAAATGTGTGTGTTTATCTCAGAAAGAGAGAGGGAGAAAAGTCCCTTCCCATAAAGTTAGCCAAGTTCTTAGAGCAAGAAATGAGAGGAGAAAGAAATTATGAGGTTTCTCATAAATATGGAATTGTCTATGAATAATTATCTTGAGCAGGGAGGATTGCAAGAGATGTGTTTATGGCACTGCTCCATGCTTATACCTATATATGCTCTTTTAAAGAAATATTGCAATTCTATTTATTCTCCAGTTGTGTGAGAGACTGAAAGAGTTAATGTCTCAAACATTGTGGCGAGGCGCGATTTGCATGGCGACGGCAGGGGTCAGCTAGCACGGGACACATGGAGAGTGGAAGCACATCGGAGGAAGCACAGTTCCGGGTTCTGACGGACCTTACCATATATGGCCAGAGGTCACAGAGTTGATCTGAGGAAGGGGCTTGCGACCATCCGAGAGACCCCTTGCAACCACCCCCCTCCCCCAGTGCCTGTGCAGAAGATTGAGAACTTTCTAGAACAAGAACCATACAAGTCCTCAAGGGGCGTAACTGGAGGTGGGGATTAGAGTATAAAAGACACACCCCCAGGGAACCACGCACGCGCCCATCACTGGAGGATTGCCACGCCTGTCATCATCATCGTGGGATCCAAGGGTGGCGATACCTTTCCTTTCTCTATCCTCCTCTCTTCTCCTTTCCTTTTCTCGCTTCTCTCTTCCTCTACTCTTCCACCATATATTCGGGTATATGAGTTTTGGATAAATTGTGACGGGTTGCCAGGAAAATAGCTCCATTGCCAAATTGCCTCTGTTTGTTCGTTGGTCTTGCCAGTTCGTTAAGTTTGTCCGTTTGTGGAATTCGCCAGTTAATAAAGTTGCTAGTCAGACTGTTCCTCTGAGTCATTGTCGTGACTCTACCGGCCCCACGGCTCTGCTGAGCAGAGATCAGCCTTCATTAGTACACAAACCCTTGGGGAATCAAAAAGATTCACCCATCGCGCAACCCACTGAGTGGGATGGGAAAAGTTGTCTGTAGCATCTGATAAATACACTCAAATGTGTCAGTGGATATGTACAATGAAAGGCAAAGTTGTTAGAACACAAATTTCCAAATACTGTTCTACAGCTTGCTTTCTGGCTAGTGATCAGCTCGTTAGCTGTCAGCCTCATTGCTTAAGCAGCTTTTCATCTGGTCAAGGGTGGAAATCTTGGTGCCTTCCATAGACTCTTATTTCTGAAAAAAATAGGTACGTCTGAATGCTTTCAAAAGCAGACTTAAAGACATGCATTTTTAAAGATATTCAGTATTGTAAGATGTTAATAACTTTTAGAGTGATTTTCCTTTTTAAAACATGAGAGGTTTTTTTGAAGATGTTTTTTCAAGGTTTTTGATAACCTGGAAAGTTCAGTGCTACACAATGAATACACAGTTTGATTTTGGGCAAGAAATTTTGGATTTACAGCAAAGCTAGGAGCAAAACTTGCTTAGTTTGTTGACAACAGTTAGGCAAAATAATTTGAACATACAGAGGTCACTCCTAGTATATATATTATATATATACACTATATAAATTATATATATACAGTATATACTATATATAGTGTGTATATATATTATATATAGTGTGTATATATAGTATATACTACATATAGTATATACTATACTATATATACACACTATATATATACACTATACTATATATATTATTTAGTATATATCTTTAAACATGGTGTAACGTAAACTAGCAGTCAGTCGCCGAGGGGAGCTGCTCTGGAGCTGGCCCGATCTGCAGCGGAGCGGCAGATCTCGGCGCAACAGGAGTTTTCCTGACGCAGGGAAATGCCAGGGCAGCGGAGAGACCCGCCAGGAGCTGGCAGCTCTGGTAGGAGACGCTGACAAGGCCTGGGCATTGCCAGAGCAACTGCAACCACCCCCACGCCTATAAAAAGCAGCCTGGGGAGTGCTGGTGACTAGGAGCACTGCCAACAGAGCATGGCACGTCAGCCAGGGTGTGGCATGGCAGTTTGCATGGAAGGGTGTGCAGGAAGGGCGTAGTCACCCTACCAGCTCAAGAGGTGAGTTCAGTTTGTGGTCATTACCCTCTCAGAAGGAGCTTAGCTGTAGTATCCATCCAGCAGAAAGCCATGTCCTCTGCACTCGCCAGAATGGATGTGGCAACCCAGACAGAGCTCCCATGAAAACATGCAGCCACCCAGGTCTCAGGCTGCAGAGAGTGCCAGAGCCTTTCACTGGTAACAGATGGCAGCAGTGAGAACAGCTGTGTGAGGTGTGACCAAGTGGATGATCCGCTCAGCTTGGTGGCAGAGCTACAAGAGGAAGTAGAAATTTTAAGGAGCATGAGGGAGTCTGAGAAAGAGATAGACTGGTGGAACCATGCTCTGCCGTCCCTGAGGCAGAAACAAGAACAGCCATCAGAAAAAAAACAAGATCAAGGGGATCCTGTATCATCCCCCTACCAGGCTGAAGGCAGTAGCATAAAGGAAAGGAGTGAATGGAGGCAAGTCCACACTCAGAGTGGCAGGTGAACCCCCTCCTTGCCCACCTCGCTTTCCCAGGTGCCTCTGTACAACAGGTATGAGGCTCTGGATGTGGAAGGCCAGTCAATGGATGATGTGGATGACGGTCCATCTACACCAGAGGTGTCACCAAGGTCAGAAAGGCCTACCCCATGTATCACGACCACCTCCACGAGGAAGACGGGTTATAGTTCTAGGCGACTCCCTTCTGAGGGGAACAGAGGGTCCAATATGCCGGACAGACCCTCCTCTTAGGGAAGTCTGCTGCCTCCCTGGGGAATGGGTTAAGGACATCACTAGGAAACTTCCTAGCCTGGTACGCCCTCGGACTATTACCCATTATTGCTCTTCCATATGGGTGGCGAGGAAGCCACAACGCATAGTCCAAGGGCAATCAAAAGAGACTTCAGGGCCTTGGGATGGTTGGTAAGGGCATCTGGAGCACAGGTTATTTTTTCCTCTCTCCTTCCAGTTGTGGGCAGTGACATTGGAAGAAACAGATGCACCCAGTCTATTAATACATGGTTCCGTGGCTGGTGTGACTGCCAGAATTTTTGTTTTTTTGATAATGGGATGGCCTACACAGCACCAGGTTTGCTGGTGTCAGATGGGATTCACCTTTCTCAAAGGGGGAAGAGGGTCTTTGCTCAGGAGCTAGTGGGGCTCATTGACAGAGATTTAAACTAGACTTGAAGGGGGAGCAGGATAATATCAGGCTTGCCCGTGACAAGCTGTGGGATGACACGCCAAGGTTAGAGTGACGGGGTGCTAGCAAGGGCCCTCAGCCTGTTGCTCTGAGATGTGCTGGGTACACTGCAGCACACTTGAAGTCTTACAGAGATGAGCCAGGGGCTCCTGAGGTAACAGGAGCCAACAGGGAAACACCAGTGAAATATCTCAAAGGAATTAAGGGGTGTTCCTCTAAGAAGGTGACATGGCCAACAGCCCAGATGAAGTGCCTCTACACCAATGCATGCAGCATGGGCAACAAACAGGAGGAGTTGGAAGCCACCATGCTGCTAGAAAGCTACAACCTAGTTGCCATTACTGAAACTTGGTGGGACGAATCCCATGACTGGAGTGTGGCTATTGATGACTGCAGGCTGTTCAGAAGGGACAAGTGAGGAAGAAGGGGTGGAAGGGTTGCCCTCTACATCAAGAAATGGATAGATTGTGAAGAGCTGTCTCTGAAGAGTAGCCACGAGCAGGTTGAAAGCTTATGGGTAAGAATTAGAGACTGAGGCAACAAAGGGAACCTTGTGGTTGGTGTTTACTACAAGCCGCCCGATCAAGGGGAGCCTATTGACGAAGCCTTCTTACTCCAGCTACAGGAGGCATCGCGCTCGCAGGCTCTCGTCCTGCTGGGGGACTTCAACCACCCCGACATCTTCTGGAAAAGTAGCGTGGCGAGCTGTAGGCAATCCAGGAGACTCCTGGAGTGCATTGAGGATAACTTCTTAACCCAGGTAATAGACAGCCCTACCCGAGGGGATGCGATACTGGACCTGTTGGTCACCAACGCAAGTGAGCTAATCAGTGACGTCAAGACTGGAGGCAGCCTGGGCTGCAGTGATCATGCACTGGTGGAATTCGCAGTCCTGAAGGATATGAGTCAGGCAAGGAGTATAGTCAGGACCCTGAATTTTAGGAAAGCAAACTTCCAGCTATTCAAGGAGTTAGTCAATAGGACCCCCTGGGAAACAGCCCTCAGGGACAAGGGAGCAGAACAGAACTGGCAGATCTTTAAGGATGGAGAGCAAGAGCTCTCGATCCCCAGGTGTAAGAAATCAGGAAAGGAAGGCAAGAGGATGCATGGATGAGTCAAGACCTGCTGGTCAAACTAAAGGGCAAGAAGGAAATGCACAGGCAGTGGAAGCAGGGACAGGTAAGCTGGGAAGAGTATAGGGATGCTGCCTGGTTGGGTAGGGATGGGGTCAGGAAGGCCAAGGCGCAGCTGGAGCTGAACTTGGCAAGGGATGCAAAGAATAACAAGAAGGGCTTCTACAGGTACGTCAGCCAGAAAAGGAAAGTTAAAGAAAGCGTACCTCCACTGATGAACACGACTGGCAAACTGGTAACAACGGACGAGGAGAAGGCTGAGGTACTCAACAACTTCTTTGCCTCAGTCTTCACTGGCAATCTCTCTTCCCACACCTCTCGAGTGGATGGACCGCAAGATGGGGACTGGGGGAGCAAAGTCCCTCCCACTGTAAGAGATGATCAGGTTCGTGACCACCTGAGGAACCTGAACATACATAAGTCTATGGGACCTGATGAGATGCATCCCAGAGTCCTGAGGGAATTGGCTGATGTAGCTGCCAAGCCACTCTGCATGATATTTGAAAAGTCATGGCAGTCAGGTGAAGTCCCTGGTGACTGGAAGAAGGGAAACATTGCACCCATTTTTAAAAAGGGTAGAAAGGAGGACCCTGGGAACTACTGACCTGTCAGCCTCACCTCTGTGCTGATCATGGAACAGATCCTCCTAGAAGCGATGCTAAGGCACATGGAGGACAGGGAGGTGATTCAAGACAGCCAGCATGGCTTCACCAAGGGCAAATCCTGCCTGACCAACCTAACAGCCTTCTATGATGGAGTTACCACATCAGTGGACAAGGGAAGAGCAATGGATGTCATCTATCTGGACTTCTGTAAAGCCTTTGACACGGTCCCCCACAACATCCTTCTCTCTAAATTGGAGAGATACGGATTTGATGGGTGGACTGTTCGGTGGATGAGGAATTGGTTGGATGGTCGCATCCAGAGGGTAGTGGTGTCACGAATGAGTGATTTAGATTGCTTAAAAAAATCACTGTCAAAGGTATTAGCAAAAGTGGTTTTAATATGATTTATAAAACTGCGACTTAACAAAGTTCGATGGCAAGGTTCACTCTATTAATTACTGCATGGAAGAAACATACACAGGAAAATTGGGTTACACTCGAGTTAAAATGGTTCAGAGAGAGACCGAGGATACAAAAGGGTACGGAGGACCCTCCTGTTGAGTCACGAGGTTCAGAATAGACCCCCTTGCTTTCTAAACTCCTGATGGAACTTAGGTGAGGCTAGGTCCAATCTTAGTCTCGGACTTGGACAACGGTTTATGTCTAAGGGATTATATATGCAAAATTTATCAATTCAGCATGCAATCAAAGTTACCAAGACAAAATCAAAGTTACCATACTACAAGGTTATGCGTGATATCAGTCGCTTACCAAAGATCTGCCATTGGTAAAAGGTCTCTCTGCCTCGAGGAGCAACCTTGAGAGGTGTCCCAGCTCAAGGGGAGATCACCGCCATGCAGCCACGCTGCCTATCAGGGAGAGCTCAAAGAAGGCTCACTTTGGCTGTCATATTTATAGATAAAGTGGTTGGCTTGTAGTCAAATTCCATGTGATAGGAATGATATGCATGAGACTCCTTGTACCCACAACTTTCTTTGTTCCTTGATGAATGAGTCTTAGAAAAGCCACCTGCTATTCATGCGTTAACTGCATGATCGGTGTTCCAAGCTCATATGCATCGATGCTCGCTGTGTCACTCTGCTCCTTTGTGGGATGTCAGAGAACAGATCGGGACCAGAGGAGTTCTTGGCCTGGTCACAGCTCAGGCCTTTACCTCCTTTGGAGCCTGTACCAAACTACTGCTAGTTTGGTTACGAGGTCGAGTGCATCCCTCAAAAAAGTGGTCAATGGCTCAATGTCCAGATGGAGATCAGTGACGAGTGGTGTCCCTCAGGGGTCCGTACTGGGACCAGTGCTGTTCAATATTTTCATCAATGACATAGACAGTGAGATCGAGTGCACCCTCAGCAAGTTTGCAGATGACACCAAGCTGAGTGGTGCAGTTGACACACCAGAAGAACAGGATGCCATCCAGAGGGACCTGGACAATCTGGAGAAGTGGGCCCATGTGAACCTCATGAGGTTCAACAAGGCCAAGTGCAGGGTCCTACACCTGGGTCAGGGCAATCCTCAGTTTCAATACAGGCTGGGGGATGATGTGATCGAGAGCAGCCCTGCGGAAAAGGACTTGGGGGTACTGATGGACGAAAAGCTGGACATGAGCCAGCGATGTGCGCTTGCAGCCCAGAAGGCCAACCGTATCCTGGGCTGCATCAAAAGAAGTGTAGCCAGCAGGTCGAGGGAGGTGATTCTGCCACTCTACTCTGCTCTGGTGAGACCTCACCTGGAGTACTGCATCCAGCTCTGGGGCCCCCAACATAAGAAGGACATGGAGCTGTTGGAGCAGGTCCAGAGGAGGGCCACGAAAATGATCCGAGGGCTGGAGCACCTCTCCTATGAGGACAGGCTGAGAGAGTTGGGGTTGTTCAGCCTGGAGAAGAGAAGGCTGCGGGGAGACCTTATAGCAGCCTTCCAGTACTTAAAGGGGGCCTATAGGAAAGACAGGGACAGACTTTTTAGCAAGGCCTGTTGTGACAGAACAAGGAGCGATGGTTTTAAACTAAGGGAGGGCAGATTTAGACTGGATTTAAGAAATAATTTTTTTACAATGAGGGTGGTGAGGCACTGGAACAGGTTGCCCAGAGAGGTAGTGGAGGCCCCATCCCTGGAAACATTCAAGGTCAGGTTGGATGGGGCTTTGAGCAACCTGATCTAGTTGAAGATGTCCCTGCTGTTGCAGGGGGGTTGGACTAGATGACCTGTAAAGGTCCCTTCCAACCCAATCTATTCTATGATTCTATGATTCTATATGTCATAGCTTTGTTGTCGAGGAGTACCTGCACACTTTTGCCATCTTTAATCTTTCTTTAAGCAATAAGGGCAGAATGACACTAAATGCTCTGCAGCTTTTTTTCTCCAGAAGTCCTTGCAATATGATTTAGCTGAAGGATCCACATCTACAGACTATCTCCAAAAAATCATAGTTACTGCATAGTCAATATGTTTTTCTTCTTTATTTTGTTTCCCTTCTGTCCTGGTTTCAGCTGAGATGATAGTTAATTTTCTTTATAGTGGCTGGTATGGGGCTATGTTTTGGATTTGTGCTGAAAACAGTGTTGATAATACAGAGATGTTTTAGTTGTTGCTGCACTAGTCAAGGACTTTTCAGCTTCCCATGCTCTGCCAGGTGCAGAAGAAGCTGGGAGGGGACACAGCCAGGATAGTTGATCCAAACTGACCAAAGGGCTATTCCATACCACATGACGTCATGCTCAGTATATAAAGCTGGGGAAGAAGAAGGAAGGGGGGACGTTCGGAGTGATGGTGTTTGTCTTCCCAAGTAACCATTACGCGTGAGGGAGCCCTGCTTTCCTGGAGATGGCTGAACACCTGCCTGCCCATGGGAAGTAGTGAATGAATTCCTTGTTTTGCTTTGCTTGTGTGCGCAGCTTTTGCTTTCCCTATTAAACTGTCTTTATCTCATCCCATGTGTTTTCTCACTTTTGCTCTTCCAATTCTCTCCCCCATCCCACCGAGGGGGAGTGAGCGAGCGGCTGTGTGGTGCTTAGTTGCTGGCTGGGGCTAAACCACGACACCTTCACAATGTTTAGCCAGTACTTCAATAATGGCATGAGATGGAAATTCATCTGCATATGGAGTTTGGAGCTACCTGCCCAAAACAAGGTGTTCGATATCAGCAGATAACAGTCATAAAACATGAAGTGAAATCCCTGTAGATGTTACACACATTTGAGAAAGCAGGGATTTGATAGAGCATATTTCCAAAGCAGTCTCTTTTTCATACAGTGAATTCTAATATGAGTTATCATCTTATAGCCAGCCATCTAGGTGATTTGTGAATGCATTTTATTGTGGAGAGGCAATAGAAAAATGCTTTTTTTATGTTTAAGTTGTGCAGCTTAGCTTTCCCTTGCAATGAATGAGGTCTTGGAAAAACATTGCTAAGTTGATGTGATGATTGATGGCCAACTCAGATACTCAGTCAGAATGAAATTGAAGTGAAGTTTCATCGTTCCTCTATCCTCATGAAAAATCATACTTTGAGTGTTTGCCACGAGAGCTTGCATTTCATTTATTATAATATAAAAATTATAATGCTGAAGTGATTGATATTAGAAATTTGGTTTTCATTGACAAAAGATGATCAACATGATGTTTTTGACTAGTGTCTATCAGAAAATGAGAGCACCAAGTTTAAGTTGAGATGTTTCTTTAATGGTAGAAAACTTCTTGTAATAACCCCTAGAATCTGTTTTCACCATGAAAAATGGCTGGTGAGAAAGTATTTGTGAAAATGCATGCCAAGTAAACTAGTAAGCATGCAGACATTTTTAAAAATCTCACTCTGTTGTGCTGAAACCTGTCATAATGTTCAAAGACGTGTTAAAATAGGACACCCTGTGCTCACATCTTTGATCTCAGGCTGGGAAGTAGAGGAAGCACCAGTACATGGTAGGTTTGTTGTGAAGCCAGCTGGATCTCCTGTTTGTCCACCAGCCAGTAGATCTGCACATGTGCAGCAAATACAGAGTGAAGATTCATTATGAAGGTACAGGTGTTGCACAGACACTCATGGAAAGGGTGTTTGCTTTTTTTTTTTAAAAAAAATTATTGGGATCTTGGCACAGAGCAATGCTGACTTGGGGTATCCAATCTTTCCAACAGGGTGGTCAATCCCTGTCCAGACAGTGACAGGAGTTTCTATTGCAAGGATCCTTGCAACAGCATCTTCAGCTGGATCAAGTGTGACACCACATAGTTTCTCCAAATCTCACATTTGTCCAACTAGACAGTAATGCTCTGGGGGTAACAATCTACTCCATCTCCCAGTTATGCTATTTACAAGCACTTTAATTCTGGATTTTGTGGCTTGAGAAGAAGCCATGAGGAAGGTGATACCTGCGACCTGTTGAAACCTTTGACTGTAAGAAAGTACATGAAGCAGCAGCTTCCCTTAGTGATGTTCATAGGCTGTGTGCAAGTAAGGCTGGTAAAGCGGAGTTGAAGCCAAATGTATCAGTGATGAACCTAACTAGATAAGCTACAAGAGGATCTTGTCTCTTATCTGAGCTACAAGAGGAACAGCAGCTACTGTTATTCATAGAATAACATGAAGATTTTTAGGTAAACTTCAGGATCTTCAGATCAGCTCTGAATAAGATGTTCCTATGCTAGATATCTCACTCGGGAAGTTTTAAGCTCCCTGACCTCTCCAGTTACCTGTTGGAGTATTCAAGAGGTCAGAATGGTTAGAAGAGATTAAGATTGTCCCCTTATCATGAAATACATTCACACAAGCATATTTTTATAAACTGTTTCAAACTTTGCTAACAGACAGCAGGGACCTACTTCAAGTATTCTCACATTTAGAACTAACTTCTGGTGAATGTGAGCCAAACTGCTGAATCAAAATGTAAATTTGAAGTAGGCAGTACACAAGCATGGAAGTATTCTGGGTACTTTGGTTGGTTTAGAAAAATGATATAGAATTGAATTTATATTTTTAAATGTATTTGAAGGTTTGCATGTGCTGTTATTTATGCACTTGGATAGAGGTGGTTACGATAAAATTATCATGTTTTAGACTACTTCCTTTACCTTAATTAGAAGTGGTAGTAGCTGACATTTCAGAACATTTTCTGTTGCTGGAGTGACTCTTGGTTTTGCTTGGTTTGAATTTGTTTTGTTACTTAACAAAATTAAATAACGTAGATATATGTCAGTTGTATAACCCAAGTTTGTTTCTGTATTTTTCTCTTTCATTTAAACTCCGGTATTTGTCTTGGTTGCCTTACTTTATTTTACAGGAATATAATTAGCAATATGAGCTAGCCAACTAATCTGCATAAACAATTCTATTTACTTAAGAGTGTTGAATTAAAAATTCTATATAATCATCTGGGATAGAAACAAAGGAGTCTTTCAAGCTCTACTTGAGACTTGTTTTAGTTTAGGTGGGATTTGAACCAGTCCACAACTTTCAGTAGGGAATTAACTAACATCACTAGCTCCCATTTACATCACTGTCTCTGCTGGCTGAATCATGTAAAATGCAAAAAGAGATTTAGGGAAGGAACCTGAACTCAGGCTTTCCTCTCCTGCCATGAGAGTCTTAACATGAAGTTCTCTCTTGTCTCTTCATTTGTTAGTTCCTTCTGTGCACTGGCAGTTTCCAAAGTAAGGCTTACGAAAAAGTCTCCAGATTAACTTTTTTCCTGAGATTAGCAAATCGTCTGGGGGAAGAGAGAAAAAGTTGAAACTATAACCATAACATGCATTCCAAATATTTTACCTCACCAAAAAAATAAATATAGAAGTATTGGGAAAGCACTATTTTCTTTTCCTTCATCATTAAAGAGCAAACCTTCTCAATTGTATAACAGCAATAACATACGTGCCTGTTTTAAATTTGGAAACTTCTTTGTTTATGAAATGAGCTTCTTTCATCTATTGTTGCATAAAGAAAATCATGTCAGACTCAGTTCATCCCCACTTGTCCCTGTTTGCTGGAGGAGCGTACTGAAGCCACAGAGGTGGGAACTGGTCCAGAAGACCTGGGTACCGCTGAGACATCAGACAAGCTCTGCAGACCACCCAGGGACCTTTTGCAGAGGATTTCAGGCTCCCCTCTGGGAATAAGGGAGCGGTAAGTGTCTGCCTTTAGATGAAGTGTCAAAAATTTACCCTATTCTTTAATGGGGTCTCTCGAGTTCCTAGTGTATCACGTAAGAAAGTTGGTTAGAGGGTAACCTGATAAGCTATCTTGCATATCCCTTGTAATATGGATGTATGATAATAAAAGTGAATGTATGACAACTAATTAGAGAATTCCCTTGCTGAACAGCTTATCTCTTTATGTTCAGTATCCCCATGCTTCACTCAAATTGTGTACCCTTTTTCTCTCCAAGACTAAAAAAAAAAACACAAAAAAACCCTCACAACCTGTTACTTTGACAGTTGTAAAGTTTGAGAAAGAACTGATTTATCACCTACTGACTTCTCATTTCTGAGGCTGTGTGTGAAATCATTCACCGCATCTAAACAAACTCAGCTCTTGGTTGAACAAGGCAACAAGTGATCTGTGTAACTGCAACTCAGCATGAAGGTTTGGTATGTGCTATGAAGTGCACCATTATCCAAAATAAACAGCTGGCTCCATTAGGAGTTAAGAAATGGGACTGCTCTCGCTAGGATAATAAACACCTATTGACTTTGGAGGTAATAATTCAGAAAAGCTAAATGGATTCTTGCTATTCACTCAAGACTTGTTTAATGGTAACAACTGAAGATTAGTTTCTACTCCAAATTACTGGTAATTGAATCTTGTTCTGTGTTTGTTTCTAGCTTTATCTGACTCTTCAGGCTTATCTGCAGCTCTGTAAATGTTTTGTGTTCATTCCAGCACAGCCTCAAGAAAATGCACTGTGTTTCCCAAATCCTTTTCCATTACCTATATGTACTCCATTCCTTATTCACCGATACTTTAAAGAAACTGACTCAAGGTGGAAGTATCAGCGTTCCTGATACACAAACTTGAGGGAGATGGATGGGCTCTAATTTGAAGCCAAATGCCTGATGCAAAGACATGCAATTCCTGCAGTTATTCTTGATGCAAATGCAGACTAAAATATATTCTTTCAGTTCTCAGATGTGCAGAACCAGTGCAAAAGTTGCAGTCTCCTGTCTCAAATAATGGACAGAGGAACTGTACTGCTCCACCAGTCTCAAATGACATGGGAAACACAAACCAGCCAGCTCTTGCTAACAAGGGGGAGAAAAAAAACCCCTTTGGTCTTCTTGATAATCTATATCTGTTGCAAACTGGCATAGAATTAAAGGGCAGTTTAAGTCAATTAATGTCTTATGTTACTCCTAGTGCTATCCATTACCAAACAAATCACATAAACACAGAAGTGATGATACTCTCTTCTTATAATTAAAAAGTAGGATTTCAAACCTCCCAAATCACACTTTATGTTCTTCATTATAGTACTTACCTGTGTACCCTTTTTGACTTAATATTTTGACTGTTTCGCAGGCTGCTCTGTTACATCAGTAATTGCTGGGATGGAACATGATGCAGTAATTTTCTTCCATTTAATGGAAATGTATCAATTCTTACTAAAAAAAACAATACAGAGAGATGATGTAATTCAGTGCCTTAGAATTCATGTCATACTCACTTAAAGTTTTTAGCATTGTAGATGTGCAGGCTTTCATTATAGATTTAGGTCACGTTACTCGCGCCTCCTGCTCATCTCAGCTCATCTTTGTGCAGAATATGTTTAAGTGCATTACAGTATTTCTCTGTCTAGAATTTGATTTCAGTGATGTTGGAGTCTGCTCCTTGGCCTGCAGTTGCATCATTCTGTGGTATTAGAATGATGGAGAGAAAATGACAGATTAAGCTACTTAAAACCACAAATGTTAACCCATTCCTTGAGTCTAGACTTTTTTGCTTGTCTTACTGTCTTCAGGTGTCTTTCATACTAGGAATGCCAGTTTATTAGGGAGCCATGGGGGTGGGGGTGAGAGGAGTAAGGGTTCAGAAAATAGTCTAGTACTTTAGGTGTAAAACTGTTATTTCAACTTGACCATTCTACTGACTGTACAATGCCACAGGATGAACTGCCTTCTTGTCCCCCATCCAAATAAAGGAACTAAGCAAATAGGGAAAGATTCTGGCTGCTTCACAGTCACCAACCAGTGCACAAATTTTGCTGTTACTGGGGCAAAGGAAGGCTTTGCCTGCCCCAAGTCTTTCAGCCAATTGAGTGTAATGAGGTAGTCCGGCATTTGCTAACTTTGTCTGGTTTTCTTGCTTCTATGAATGGTTAGTCCAATTGTATGTGGAAACACGTTTATGCAGGATGGGAGAACATCCCATGCTTAATCAAAATGTGGTAATAGGGATAGCATGTTAGATGAAGAAAAAACACAGCTTGTCAAAGGCTTGGTAACTTGATAATTTTAGATGGATTAAAGTGACCATGTGATAAACTGGACAGAGCAAACATTTATCAGCTTTTAATTGGTAGCCTGCCATTGGTTTATTAATTTCCAGCAGTGTGTACTGCTCTAATTCAGCTGGAGAAGTAAAGTATCTGGGTAAAATAACAGGATTGCATTTACTGTATAATACATTGATCCTACAGATATAGACACTGCATTTTTTCTCTGTCACTGGCTTTGTCTATGAAGCCTAAATTCAATTATACAGGTCTTCAAAGGAAAAATCTTGAGGGGAAAAAAAGCAAAACCCTGCGATATGACATTCTAAGAGACGAAGAGATTTCTTCTATCTTCTATCAGAAAATACCCAGGATCTGACTCAGTTCATGCAGCTAGAGCCATCTAAAATTAGGTGTTTTTCCTAAACTACTTGTCCAGGCTCCCACTGTTAGATGCAAGAAAGAGGTAAGAAAAATAATTCATTAGTGTCTCTTGCTTTTCTCTACTCACTACAATAGAAACCAAAATTATGTCTTTAAAATAAGTCACTAAAGGAGAGATGATTCCCACTAATGTACATTCCTTTATGTGAAGAAAATTTGAGCTCCACTATTCTAGGGTGGAGTTTCCCTAGGAGAGAAAATGACAAAAACTCATAGCTGAAAGTAGACATGTTGAGTATATTTCAGTTATGCAGAGCAAAAGTTGTCACTGTTATCAAATTCTGTAGGAATGGATAGACGTTAGAACACTTTCTTAAGTAGGAAGTTATTGAAATATTGTATTCCTATATAAAAGTCCAAGGGATATTTAAGTTGCATTTCCCTATATTGAAAACAAAGGAGAAGGCAGGACGTGTTCCATCAGAGCTTGTGACCTACTTCTGTGGTGATAGAACTGCCAGTTTAAACTGTCTTGCTGAAAATATCCCAGCCAATCCCATTGGAAAGAAAAAGCAGAATAAATTCAAGTTAAGATTAAAGCATAAGGTTTAACATAAGGTGGGGGTCGGTCTCTTCTCCCAGGTAACAAGTGATAGGACAAGAGGAAATGGCCTCAAGTTGCGCCAGGGGAGGTTTAGACTGGATATTAGGAAATTTTTCTTCACCGAGAGGGTTATCAAGCATTGGAAGAGGCTGCCCAGGGAAGTGGTTGAGTCGCCATCCCTGGAGGTATTTAAAGGACGTTTGGATGAGGTGCTTAGAGACATGGTGTAGTGGTGGTTTTGGCAGTGTTAGGTTTATGGTTGGACTCGATGATCTTAAAGGTCTTTTCCAACCTATATGATTCTGTGATTCTGTGATTCTGTGAACAGTTGGATTGGCTGTTGAAACAAAATACAAAGGCGGAATGATTGCTTGTCTTCATATTAAGTGTCCACCAGCCAAAAACCAGTTACTGATTTCTATGCTCGGGTACAGAATGAAATCCTGTGGCCTGTGATATATCAGAGGTCATATTATACTTCATTTTGGAAATTAGATATAGGCATTTATATAAAATTCAGATTAATTCATTATGCTTTCAGTCATTCTGTGTTGGTTTTTTAGCTTCTTTGAAAAGTCTTTTCTACTTATAATGAAAATAGTGATCTTTAATTATATATGTAAAACTTTCTATTTAGATATGTAAAACTTTCTGTACTACAAAAATATTTATAAAACATGGTTGAGAAATAGTTTTAGTGCAGTTATAAAGGACAAACAGGAAGAAATCAATGTAATCATGTTAGAGAGAATGTTTTTAGCCTAGCTTAGTGACTAGCATTAATATGTTATCCTTAGTATATTTGTTTTCTTCATGAGAGTCTAGAAGAAACACTTTCTTAACAAAAATAGGCTACAACCAATCCCAAAGAGAGATTTTTGTTTGTTTTTAATTTAAGTTTCATATTAACTATAAAAAAAAGTGTGCAGTAAATAAGACTCAAATGTCTAATTTTCATTTGTTTTTTTCAGTGATCTGGTTTGCATATTTCTGGCAAACTGTTGCTGACTGCATCGTCTCCACTGGATCCTCTTTCTTGCTCCATGGTGACTAAAAAGACAGCTTGAACTTGAAGAAATGAAAAATGGGTACCAATACTGGGTGCATGAGTATGTACTACTGACCCATGGGAAGTACTGAAGTAAGGATTAGAGGTGATTTTTCTAGCTCTATCACTAATTCAACCTTCAGCAAGTTTCAGTCATCTGAATTTTAAACAAAAGAAAATTATAAGAGCTTCTGTGAAGTCTAAGTGATTAATGAATTTAATCTCTTTGAGATTCTCAGATAAACTGTGCTAAGAAGGCTAAACAAACCAAAAGTAGTAGCAATACTGACAGTATATCTCATTAATGTCACATCAGCATTAGTTTAAAAGGTATTTATTATAATTGCCTTTGCCTGGAATACTGTTTCATTTTTACAAACCACAGCCTTTGCTATGGACAGGTGAGGAGGAATTAGGCATAGCGGGAGTGAAAGGGTTAACAAGATTGAAGTACTGAGGGTCCGGGTCATGTCCGAGGGAAGGAGGCTGTGTGTCAGGAGGGGATTGGAGGGAGATAGGCGAGAGCGTGATTTTTGTTGTGAAGGAAGGAACTGCAAAGTTGCAAAAAGATAGCCAATCGTATTAGCTGAAGGGACGCATGAAGGACGCGTAAACAAGACATATAAACCAATAAGAGTTCTCTCAGTAGCGCATGTATAAACAATTAGAAAGTATATAAGCCATGTAATATTTCAATAAAGGGTCTTCGATTTATCCTCTATCGGAGTCCGTGCATCAGTCCGCTACAGACAGGTGCTTTCGAATGGCTACTGTGCAACTTCGGGTATGTAATTAATACAAGTCATGATTAATACAGGTTGCCTTGACCTTTTCTTCTAAGCAAGCTGTGTATTAACAGGCAAAGCTATCTGGTTTCAGCAGACAAGTCTACAGCTGGCACATGGATGTCTGTTCCCCAAGGACATATGTAAATCCAGTAATGCAAGAAAATCCTTGCTTTTTTTTTCCTTTCCATTGCTGTGATTCAGAGATTAATACATTGAACTTTTTTCTCCTGTATAAACTTTCAGTAGCAAGACACTGAGACAAACCAGACACCCATTCACTCATCCTGTAAATGTTATTAAGAAGACAAGAGTGCAGCTTACTTGAAAACACAGTGGCCAAAAGTTCAAACAAGGTGTTTGCGGGGTGCCTACCTCTTTATTTAGGCATACATGTATTTGATTTTTAGAACATGCTGAGCACTCATCTTCTCTCCTGTGAATATTCAGTACCTCTAAAACTCTTGTTGCTGCAAGCTACAGTTTGTAACCATGACTTACATTACTTTACTAACAGGTTTGTGGCTCGCTCAGCTACTTAAAACTCCAATGGATTGTCCCTAGCGGAGGGGCTCGATGTATCAAGCATCTTTTCAGGTATTAGCAAACACACTGGGTGACATCACAAAAACCACCTAATATCTCTTACTTTATCATCATTGAAGAATGACTTTGTGTTTTGTGCTGTAACATTACGTACTAACTTCAATCATGAGAGATGTTAGAAATCTAGACAAGATTCATCAGAATTTTTATGGTTAGCATGTCATAGTTGTAGACTATAAGATAAGAGGCAATGGACAGAAATTGTAACAAAAGGAAATTCTGGTTAGGTATTAAGGAAAAAAAAACCTTCACAATGAAGGTGGTCAAGCATTAGAACAGGCTACCCAGATATTCAAACTGACTAGCTGTGATCCTGAGCAGCCTGATCTAACATTGAAACTGGATCTAACATTAAAGTTAGCTCTGATTTGAGTGAGAGCTTGGACCAGGTGACTTCAAATATAGGTAGGCTGGAAATTTTAAAGGTTTATAAACATCAAAGCACTGAGATTTTCAAGCAGCTTTCAGATCGAAGAGTTGAACCAGAACAAAAAAAAAGTTAATAAATTTCTGAACAGGATTATGTTATACAGTTTTTTCCATATCAGGGTACTGGAATGAATGATTTAGGGTCAGTGACCCAGGAATTCAATCTTATGCTTCCTGTTTCCATGGGATTCATCCCAGACCTTTTACTAAATATGTGAAAGAGAGAAATTCAGGTGCTCTGTAAAATAAACATTATGAAGTCTCACCGACTCTCATCTTTGACTTTGGCTTTTCTATTGTTGTCTGTATCACAGATAAGAATCAAGAAGTTGAGTTTAAGACACTTCTCTGTCTCTCCTGTAGAGACACATTATAAAGCTGATTCTGAAACAGAAATTAAGTGTAAAATTGATATATATTCAGATTTCTGTTTTTTATGATGTAGTCCTGGTATTTGTTTCATAGTGCTTAATTGAAGGCAAAAAGAAAATACAGTCATAGAATATCTGATGTCTTCAGTTCTTAACTTAATAGTGTCTGTTCTTTGACATCTAATGAAAATATGATTGCCATCACATGTACCAATACATACCAAAATGTACACCTTTTTACATGAACTTAGTGCTGCTTTCTTCAATTTTCTTTAATTAATCAGAATTGGACCTTGAAATTATTTGCTTACAGAAAAACTATTTCATACATGAAGTTTTTCAAATTATTGGGGGGAGGGAGAAAAAAGCTGATTGCAAAACTAAGTGTGGGACAGGTTACTCCTCATTTGAAATGTAAATTGCTTATCTTTTCTTTCTCATCACATCTCTAATGTGTAGGTACAGCTCTCAGAGCACTGATGCTTTTAGAGCTGCTTGAGGTGAGAGCAGTAATTAAATACTGTGAACCTTGAGTTAAGTAGTTCATATCAGGGTTTGGGGAAGAAAGCTGCAAAACATTTCAAGATACCTAAAGGCAGTGATTTCATGTGGCACATCTGCTACTGTATAATTTTGATGCTTTTTAAAATTTTCTTATTGTGAGAGATTATGTGAAATGGCCAATGGCTCTTTGAATCATGTGTGTTTTCTTACCCAGACAAATATACAACACCCTATTTTTGTTAATTCAGTTGTGTTCAGATGCTTAAAGGAGAGGATAAGCTTTTAACAGCTCTCAGCCCTCCTTTCTCTTCATCATACCTCTGACCTTACTTCCATATAGGCTTTATTCCACTTCCAAATCCTGACTTCCAATTAGATATTCTTATATAAATGTTATAGTAACTACTATACATGGGAAAACATGGAGAATATGTAGCCTTATGAAAGTAAGTATAGCACCTTGAGGAAAGTCTTCAGATAATCACACCTCATAAGTCCACATAAAATCAGAAGCAGAAAGACAGATATAGAAGATGTAGAAAAAAAAAGTACGTATGATATTCAATAATGGGATCTTACTCTAAATTGAGTGTAAGTGGAGCAGACCCAGAGACATTAGACCTTAGAACATTAACAAATATTCCCTAGTAATATGATTCAGTAAACTAAAGGTTCAATTACAAAGCAAAGTAAAGCCAGAAAAAAAAAAAGCAGCTGTGGTCAGATTTCATTAGCTCTCTCTGAAGTTATACTCATAAGGTATATTAAATACCACTTTTTTCTTTTTAGTAGACTGATATAATTGCAATCTGTGGTCAGGACCTTATTTAGAAGACTACTGAAACATGGATGCATTTTTCTTGGGCAGTTATGTAGATTTGGTGACAGCACAGTGATGGGCAATAACTGCGATTAAACAATAATATTACAGTTTTCAGTATATGTGAGTTAGGTACCCAAATTTTTAGGCCCAATGCCATTGCTGGATTTAGATCAATGCCACATTTCTTCTCAAAAATGTCTAATGCTTTACCACATATCAGTCCCTTCTACTAATGAACCCATATACAGGGAACCCATTTTGGCTCATTAAGCGTGGCCCATCCAACCCAGTCTAAACCCATGTGGTAATGCTGCCATGAGCAAAACAGAACCATTTAGCTCCTTCAGTCCCTGTCCTTGCTTTTCTGTCCTATAATTACCATAATTGATGGACACCATCAAAACTTGTCAAAGAAAGAGCTTTGTGACACAATCTTGTCTGTCCTGGGAGAGGGAAAATTGTGGTACTTTGGATGTCTTTTACCCCTCACTCCACTGGGGAAGCTGAAGAATTTTATTTCTGTGACCTTTATAAAAAAATTTGAAATTTGCATGCATTTCGGTAGTTGTAATGGAAAGAGTAGCTGGTTTGTACTTGTAGCACAGTTATGCATACAGCTAGGGTCAGGTGGTCTGAAAGAAATCAGGTTGGACATCAGGAATTTGGTTTTGTCCTTTCTCAAATAGGATTCATAGTATATCACTTAGCCCTTCTTTTTGGCCCTCTCACCAAGAGGGACACAGTTTGTCACAAGCCACAAAATAATTTCTGGACTCTGCTACAGCCTCTCATTTGAGTCTTTTTGTTCAGGCATCTTTAATTGGGCTCAAAGACACTGCAAGCAGGATATACACAGCTTATAAGTATAAAGCACTCATTTAGTAGCTAACATAAGCAAAAGATAGTTAGGAATTAACAAGCTATTAGGCTAAGCATTAGTGTGCTCACTGTTCTGATAAGGCACCCAAAGAGTCTTTGCTGGCCAGGCAGGCATCACCCAGGAGGGAAAAAATCCTCCTCCGCACCTTCCTGGAGATGTTACTGAACTGTCTCCAGTTTCTCAACATCCCACTTGAACTGGGAGGCCCAAACCAGACACGTATTCCTGGTGTGGTGTCACCAGTACTGAGCAATTAGGGATTGTAACTTCCCTTGATCTGATGGCTGTGCTTTTCCTAGTGCAGCCCGGTGCGCGGTTTGCCTCATTCACAATGAAAACATACTTTTGGCTCGTATGTGTGTTGGCATCCACTGTTATTCCAGGTCCTTCTCAGCAGAGCTGTCAGTTTGTTCCTGGCCTGTACCAATGCATAGGCAGGTCTGCTCTGTCCTGAAGCAGATCTTTGCACTTTTCCTTGCTGAACTTCAAGGGTTCCCTGATGATCTAATCTTTAATTTTAGCAAGGTCTCACTGAAATGAAGATCTGCTGTTCATTTACCAACTCCTTCTCCCCTAGCTTCGAATCATTCAGAAATCTGCTGAGGAATAACACTTTCTCAACATCTAGGCAGTTGATGAAGATATTGAACAGTATTGGCCTGAGTATTGATGTCTGTCATGCTCCACTTGTGTCGTGGTTTAGCCCCAGCCGGCAACTAAGCACCACGCAGTCGCTCGCTCACTCCCCCTCGGTGGGATGGGGGAGAGAATCGGAAGAGCAAAAGTAAGAAAACTTGAAGGTTGAGATAAAGACAGTTTAATAGGTAAAGCAAAAGCCGTGCACGCAAGCAAAGCAAAACAAGGAATTCATTCACTACTTCCCATGGGCAGGCAGGTGTTCAGCCATCTCCAGGAAAGCAGGGCTCCATCACGCGTAACGGTTACTTGGGAAGACAAACGCCATCACTCCAAATGTCCCCCCTTCCTTCTTCTTCCCCAGCTTTATATACTGAGCATGACGTCATGTGGTATGGAATAGCCCTTTGGTCAGTTTGGATCAACTATCCTGGCTGTGTCCCCTCCCATCTTCTTCTGCACCTGGCAGAGCACGGGAAGCTGAAAAGTCCTTGACTAGTGCAGCAACAACTAAAACATCTCTGTATTATCAACACTGTCTTCAGCACAAATCCAAAACATAGCCCCATACCAGCCGCTACGAAGAAAATTAACTCTGTCTCAGCTGAAACCAGGACAGTATCCACCCCTTATTCCATACCATTTACGTCATGCTCAGGTCTCACACTATTCAATACATTCTCATTACCCACCATCACCCTTCCCATCCTTTGATATAATACACACATATCATTCCCTTAGTCTATGGACCACCCCTACAAAATATTTGTAAAATGACCATAAATGTCCACAAAATGTCCACTGAGTTCATTTAGTCCATGACTTTGGGCTTCATCTCTTATGGTTTTTACTCAGGACAGGAGAGGTGGTGTGTTGCTTGGGGTTATTGGGCACCAAAGCCAGCTCAGGTCAGGTCACTGCTGCACTTGCACTGCTTCTTGTAAGGCTTCTCCTCCATTGGTTCAGGTGGTTCTGGCCGTAGTAATTCCTATAACATGCAACTCAAATCATGGGTTACAACAATTTAAAGGTATATCCATTACAATGTCCACCCCTGGTCCTTTTGGACCAGGTTATAGGGTTTAACATTGCAATGAACTCCTCCCCTTGCTCCTAGCCTGGCTAGCAACAAGGGGTTCCTGCTATAGTAATTCCCACAACATGCAACTCAAATCCCGGGATACAACAATTTAAAGGTATTTCCATTACAATCTCCACCCCTGGTCCCTTTGGACAGACCATCAGGTTTAACATTGCAATGAAGTCCTCCCCTTGCCCCTGCTCCAGCTTGGACTTGTCCACAGAATGTAGTACCTTCAGAAGTAAACTTGCTCCAACATGGCCTCATGCACAGCCACTGATGCTTCAAGGTGTACCTGCTGCAGCATGGACTTCATCCACAGCCACAGATGCTTCGAGGTGTACCTGCTGCAGCATGGACTTTATCCACAGCCACAGATGCTTCGAGGTGTACCTGCTGCAGCATGGACTTCATTCACAGCCACAGATGCTTCGAGGTGCACCTTATCCAGCGTGGACTTATCCTTGGGCCACAATCCCTTCAGAGGTATACCTGCTGTGGCACAGACATAACCATGGCCACAGACGTTTCAAGATATACCTGCTCTGGCATGGGCTTATCCATGGGCACAGACGCTTTGGGGTGTCCTGCTCCCACGTGGATTCATCCACAGGTCACAGTCCCTTCGACTCGAGTTCACAGCGGAGTTCCAGCCTGTCCAGTACAGCAGCACAGAAACAGCAGCGATGCCCTGGCCATCTGCCAGCCCAGGCGCAAGGCCATTGCTGTTATCAAAGTGTTCCCAGGCACAGCAGAGTAAGGTGATAAGCAGTACAGCAGAACGGCAAGCAGTGAAAGCAAAAAGCAGCCACTAACGAGCCCTAGGCTCTAAGGTACAGTAAGGCAAGCAAGCCTATGGCAAGCACAAAAGCCTGCTGATTAATAGCTAAACAGCAATAACAGCTATAAATTCTATCTGGCACATTCCAATCAAATCTGTCATTATCTCAAACCCTCGAGCCCCACGTTGGGCGCCAAAAAGGACTGTCGTGGTTTAGCCCCAGCCGGCAACTAAGCACCACGCAGTCGCTCGCTCACTCCCCCTCGGTGGGATGGGGGAGAGAATCGGAAGAGCAAAAGTAAGAAAACTTGAAGGTTGAGATAAAGACAGTTTAATAGGTAAAGCAAAAGCCACGCACACAAGCAAAGCAAAGTAAGGAATTAATTCACTACTTCCCATGGTCAGGCAGGTGTTCAGCCATCTCCAGGAAAGCAGGGCTCCATCACGCGTAACGGTTACTTGGGAAGACAAACGCCATCACTCCAAATGTCCCCCCTTCCTTCTTCTTCCCCAGCTTTATATACTGAGCATGACGTCATGTGGTATGGAATAGCCCTTTGGTCAGTTTGGATCAACTATCCTGGCTGTGTCCCCTCCCATCTTCTTCTGCACCTGGCAGAGCACGGGAAGCTGAAAAGTCCTTGACTAGTGCAGCAACAACTAAAACATCTCTGTATTATCAACACTGTCTTCAGCACAAATCCAAAACATAGCCCCATACCAGCCGCTACGAAGAAAATTAACTCTGTCTCAGCTGAAACCAGGACAACTTGTTACCAGCTGCCAAACAGACATTGAGTCATTGATCCCTACTCAGTGAGACCAGTGGTCTGGACAATTGTCAGCTCATCTAACAGTCTGGCCAATCTGTACTTCTTCAGCTTATTAATGAGGCTGTGGTGGGAGAGTTTTATGTAAAGTTTTAGCAAGGTCAAAATATATTTCAGACCCTCTGTTTTCCCCTCATCCTTGAAGTGGATCATAGGTAGTCTTTTGTCATTGAAAGGAATCAGATTGGTCAAGCATAATTTACCCTTGTCAAATCTGGCTATTCCCAATCTTCTTTTCTTCGGAGGACTTGCTCCATGAGTTTCTTGGAGACCAAAGTGAGGCTGTCACACCTGTAGTTCACCCACTTATCTCTCTTGCCCCCTTTGAAGGTAGATTCAACGCTTGCCTTTCTCCAGTCATCGGGGACTTCCTCTGATCTCTGTGATCTTTGAAAGATTAAGTAGAGTGGCCTCATAGGGACATCAGCCAGATTTCTCAGTGTCCTCAGATGTATCCTCTCTGCCCATACACCAGTCTGCAGTTCCCCAGATCCTCTCCTTACATTTTGTAAGGATAGGTGTACCATTAGCCTTCTCCCTGCTATCAGGGACTGCCCCGATAATAATTTTTGAAGATAGGAAATAACAATCTTGCAATTACATCAGTGCACTGAGTTAATTCCCATCAGGCCACGTGGGTCTGAATATATCCCACTTCTGTACTAGCCCACTTACACAATTCTTCCTGTCCCCCTTGAATCGCCTTTCTAGTTTTAGTTAATTTTGGCATTGGCCATCCTGATTTCATCCTCTTTTGCCTGAGCAATGTCTTTATACTCCTCCTTTATGTTCTTGTTTCCACCTCCATTTCACTATTAGTTCATTAAGAAACTCTTTGCTTAGCCAAGGAGGTTTCTGTGAATATTCTTGGTCTTCAAGAAGAGCAGGATGTTTTTTTCCTTGCCTACAAAGTCTCTCAACAAGCCAAAGCCTGTTCTCCTACAGTCCATTGTCCTCATTCCAGCTTTCCTCTGGATGCTGAACTCAGTCATCCCACAGTCCCTGCAGCCCAGACTGCCACCTGTGGCCACATTCTCCACACTTCTTTCCTGTTTGTTAGCAGCAGGACAAAGTTTTGGATCAACTTTTAGTCTAAAATCTCTGCTTTTTACCAAGGCTATAAACCTCTACCTGGCTCATTCCTATACATCTCCAACTGCCTTTTTCTTTACTAGCAAAAACACATACATAACAATTTTGCCATAAAGAGAAAAAAGGTGAGGGAAATATAATCTTTCAAATCATTCTGCCTATTTTTTTTTTCCTGTTAGTAATGGAATGTCCTGACATCTGTTTTCTTCTGAGTGCTCATTAATTAATAGATCTAATGGCACTCCTACTGATTGGTCTTCTCCATAAATTCATAAATCAGTCCTAATTTTCCTGGTTCCTCTCACAGTAAGAAAATGAAAGGCTTCTGACTCTGCATTATCCTTTAATAGGATAGTGTCCAAATGAACAGTCTTCTAAAGATTTGCATAGGGACCCATTGAAAAAACCCACGTATTGTATGCTCTCGTGTGCCTGCAGACCCTCAGGGGTTGCACTTGAGAGTGCAGCTCTGCTCAGAGGAAGACTTCAGAGCTCCATGACTGGCCTCCAGACTGGAGAAATTTGACAGTTCAGGTTTGTACAAGGACCCTGTGACATTTATGATGTTATCATTTCAAGGTAATATATTTATCAAGCCATTACTGTTGTTTCTGTTATTCTCCATCCCATTCCAATTGCTGTGTTTGACTACATATTTCAAACATTTATTCCCACATCTTCAGTGCTATTCTTTCTTGGTTTGACAAAATGTAGAAAATCTGCCCATCCACTGAGATTATAGAATAAATCAAAATACTTGTCTCTAAATATCACTTACTGAGCAACTGTAACACTGCTACAGTGAGGAGTCATTTTTGCTATTTTGCTCTGTGTTGGCCTAGTGAAATTAAAACGTGATTAGAGGTAAAGGGAAACAGATTCCAAGAGACTAAGTAAAAAAATGAAAATTGGTATATTCCAAACAGATGGCTGTAAAACTTTGCAGAGTGATTCTTGAAAACTCTGTACTAGACAAAGGAGTCAGTTTGAGGGAAAAGCAGATTCATATATGGTCTATGGAACAACTTTCCTTTCTAAAGACCTGTTGTTTTGGTTTTCTGTGAAACAAGTCAGTATTTTTATATATAATAATAAACTTTCACACATGACAGTTACAACAGCTTGATACAGCTGAAGCACGATATAAGATAGTGCTTGGTAATGCCAGCATCACCCTTTTAAAGCCTTTAAAACACTTCCATCAGGAGAAAAGAAAGAGCTGTGTGATGCTGATGTACTCTTCAATGGGCTTCTGCTCACTCCACTGTAACCTTATTCAAAATGCTTTCTTTTTAAAGGGCAGCAGCTATTATCCAAGAAGATTTTTTTAAGAGGCCCACAGATATTCAGCTGATCCATCCTGACTCCTTGCATATTTAGCCCATGGAATTTGTGTTCCTGATCCCTGAAGCATGGCTGTGTCGTCTGGCTGAGCTGCAGTTTATCTTCTAGATTTGCTTTAAAGACACAAAACATCCACCACATACCTACATCAGTTGTTAAAATGATTAATCTCCCACAGGTTTCAGACATGGAGAACTCTAAAGGGATTAATCACTGCACCCTTTTCCCTGCTTTGCTTGAGAAAGAGATGAAGGCAGAGCATTATATGCAAAGAAGATTAAAATGAAGTTGAAACTTCCTACAGCTTTCACTAAGAAAAACTGGAAAGAAGAGAGACTACTGTTAGGGAGGAAAAGATCTGATGATATTCAGAAAAGAGAATGAGGGTGAAAAGTGCTTGAGGAAGCAGCGATACATCATCTTGATACAATTATAAGCCTATGACGACTATAAGGAAGGAGTTTTGCCACCATCTATTAGTGAATAGGAGGAAGAGACAAAGCCAGCAAACGTGTTTGTTCCCTGCCTTCTCACACAAAACCAATATTTTAATTATTTCCTTAATTCATGCATATTTTGAACAATTGATGTCCCTGTTACATGACAAAGAATCAAGTGTTGTCCTTAATATGCCCACAGTAAAGATTCACCCTAATCAATACACCTGTTTTAGTATGAGTAACTGAAAAGGGAAGGTAGAGGAAAAGGACAAAGGACTTTGATCCCATTAGGGATTGTTTCATAGGCGATCCCTGAGTTGTAAATGCTTTCCCACCCTGAGCAAGGAGGTGGAGTTGAGCTATCACCTACGCCTCTTCTGAGCTGCTATTTGGCTTAATCTGCTCAGGCCAAGCTACACCAGTTCCTTACTCAAACCAATGTGTTTAGAGCTATATAAGGTGTCTGCACAACACTACAAGTACTATAGTTATGTTAAGATATCCAAAAATTTTATCTGTATGTCCCTACAAAAAGAGGTACTTAACAGGATCACATCAGTACAGTCATACCTGAAAATTATAGGTCCTGAACTAAGTCAGGTTGAAAAAGAAATCAATAGTAATAAAATCCTCTAATGCTCTGTAAATCTCAGGAGAATTAAATGAATTTAGGGAATTGGATCTGTTCTTTCTAAAACAGTCACCGTGCTATTAGTATTTATTCCTTGTTAGATGAAAACATGCTTTCAGGGCAGAAAAAAATACAATGTTACTTGTATATTCTAAGAGGAGTTAACATATGTCACAGATGTATTGCTGCTTTCTCCTCTAGACATTAGTTCAGCAACCAAAATCTGTGTAATATGTGCCTGGATAGCTTCTTGGATCAGCAATAGTTGCAGGGACAGATTCTCCTTTCTAAGCCCCAGTGGTTTTTGCTGTCTGCTTCATTTCACAATCCTGAATTAAGTATCTAAGCTCCCCTAAACAATACTGAGTCCCAAAAAATAGGACTCAAAGAAAGCTGCATAATTTTGCAGGCTGCTGCTAGTGGTAGAAAAGCTTTCTACCTTTCTCTTAGACTCTGTTCTCAAACTCTGTCCCTTAGACTGATGGAGGCTAAGAAACAAATTCAATAAAATGTAGTCCCTCCAGTGCTTAACTCTGACACCTGGTCCCCTGAGCGTGCATATACATTAGTGGCTCAGTATGCAACACAAACACTTTTTTGACATAAATCTTTAACATCTGCACTTGATGCTTGTTAGGCCACACTTTACACTATCCTGATACATAGTAATAGGTTTTCTTTTTAGAGAAACCAAACTGAACCTTGTGCAACAGGGGCCACAGTAGTGTGTGGCATGGGAAAACAGACACAGGGTACTGAAAGGTAGAGCAAGCCTCAAGAGGAAAAGGATCGTCCATCCTACAAATGGAGCACAAGAGATATAAAACTCTAGGCTCTTGTATAAGACACTAACCACAGGGTCTGGGAAAAGTCTGTGCAGCAGCTGTGTGGTATCAGTCCTATGTCATCTGGGAATGGTTTCAGTTATGGTTTGCTATTTGCCTAGGATGCCTTCCCATTCTAGATTTACACAGCTCACTTCTGATTAATTTCTCCTCTTTCCATCTTAATTTGTTGACTCTTTACATCTATTTCCATTTTTAACTATTTTTTTTTTTTTTACTTTACTATGTCCGCTAATATACGTAGACAACCAAAGGAGGTGTCTTAGAGGAGCAACCAGGTAACCCATGGGGACAAAAAAAATTGACTTGTAAAAGGGCAGAGAAGCTTGACAAAAGGCAAACAATCTAGTGACAACATAAGAAAATCACCAGGCCACTGCAGGCCACTGTGTATCGGGTGACAGTTAAGACAATAAATGTATTAATTGTTAACAATGAGTGCTATGGAGGCATCAGGGAAAATGATGAGCACAGCTATGCTGCATCATCTGTAAGTGTCTTTACGAGATGGTGGGAAGAGAAGTTGAGGCAGCTTTGTCCCCTTCTGCTCATGAAGTAAAAGAAAGATGTTCTGCTGTTTCCAGAAAGAGGAGCAGAAGGTATATAAAAGATCTGTATGAACAGTGGACATGTATGTTTTCAGCCTGGTAAATTAGCACTTGCTCTTCTACGCTATCAAAATTCTGACCCCCATCCAAATTTCAGCTACAAATTGAGCAAAACTCTGCTCTTTTCCAGCCCACTCACCTCATAGGTTTCAGCAAACAGCTGGGAAGCAGGAAACACAGACTCAGATTCTCAGGGGTGTGAGGCAGATTTGGCTGTTGGTCTTACAAATGCTGTATGAGAACTTTGACCATGAGGTTAATTGTGCGCAAAGGGGGAATAAGGAGGATCCCACCTCTTCCAGTGCATGGTGTGGGTATGCTCTGGGTATGTTGATAGCACCAGGCTCCAGTAACTGCAGAAGCAAGGAATTCACTGTTTAGTGGCTCCTGATGGGACTTGGGTGTGAGACGGGGTTTATTTGCTCAGTACTGCCAGCAAGAAGTAAATGGCCTTGTGAATACCCAGCAGTGGGAATTTAAACTGCTTGCTGCAGTTGCTGTGTGTACCTATGGGACCTTAATGTTAAAACCTTATAGAGGCATGTAGGTTCCTGTCATCTCCTTATGTATCTAGGTCTAAACCAGTAGCACTTTAATGGCCTGCTGCTGACTTTTCAGGTACCATTAGATGCATCGTAAATCCAAAGATCCAAAACCACTCAAATCAAAAAGGACTGTCGTGGTTTAGCTTCAGTCGACAACTAAGCACCACACAGCCGCTCGTTCACCCTCCCCCCCGGTGGGATGGGGGAGAGAATTGGAAGAGCAAAAGTAAGAAAACTTGTGGGTTGAGATAAGAACAGTTTAATAATTGGGGGAAAAAAAATGTAATGAAAAGAAAAATGACGAGAGAGAGAGAGAGGAACAAAACCCAGGGAAAAAAACAGTGATGCAACCGCTCACCACCTGCTGACTGACACCCAGCCAGTCCCCGAGCAGCAATCGCTGCCCCCCCGGCCAACTCCACCCCAGTTTATATACTGAGCATGACGTCATATGGTATGGAATAGCCCTTTGGCCAGTTTGGATCAACTATCCTGGCTGTGCCCCCTCCCAGCTTCTTGTGCACCTGGCAGAGCATGGGAGACTGAAAAGTCCTTGACTAGTGTAAACATTACTTAGCAACAACTAAAACATCAGTATGTTATCAACATTATTCTCATACTAAATCCAAAACACAGCACTATACCAGCTACTAGGAAGAAAATTAACTCTATGCCAGCCAAAACCAGGACCAAGCCACACTGAGATTTTGTTGCTGGGAAATCCTCACAAAATGCAAAATTAAATGAGAGGGAGCTTCAAGGGCCAGGCATATATTAAAAGAGCAACAACCTCAGAAAAATGGAGGCCTTCATATGCTACTGTAAGCAGGAGCTGTGACAAATAAAGTGATGAGCACTGATGTGCTCTGCTGAGATGCACACAGAAACAGAATAGCTGTTTTGGAGGTGAGGGATTGCAGTGAAACTGTTGCCCAGAAACAAAGGTGATGTATCTCTGTTGGACAGCAAAGGACCCACCTACCTCTTCTCTTTCCCTTTGAATCTTTATTAATATAATTGCAGATAGGGCTCTAAGTGTGGCTCAGGATGTTTTTATAGAGGTCAATTATATACTGGACTACCTTGGGACTGGAAAGGGAGGACTTGCAGAAAGGAGTTAAATATTTAAACAGCACTTCAACCCAGTGCCTAAAACATTCTGTTTCTTTTAGAGGCTTAGTAGGGTTGGAAAGACAAACAACCAATTTGCTGCGTGGTTTTCTATTTTTGAAAATCCATGCAAAAACAGTATATAAGCACTACAAAACCTAACTCCAAATTCATCTAGAAAATTACTTTATACATCTTCTCTGACAGCGTTAGTTCTTATTCGAAAATATGCCCCACAATGTCAAAAGAGCCTGCATGTACAACTTTATTAATCAGAGGTTTTTTGTCAGAATTTCCACATGTCAATATTGCCATTAAGTGAATTAATGAAGATCAGAGATAATGGAATATTTATGTAAATTATCTTAACTAGATATCTCCAATATTTTCAGAGCTTATGTCTTTATTATGATAATGCTCTTGATGTGTATCTCATGTGAAAGCTACATTAATTATGTTAATTCAGTTATGTTAATTCTAAATTTCTAATGTCTGCGTTTGGTTTTTTTGGTTGTTGTTGGTTGGGGTTTTTTTATGTTTTGAAACACATAAAACTAACCCTATTTCTTAAAACTGCTGAAGTCTACCTAAACACTTAGGCTGACAAGCACAGATGGCTACAGTATTAAAAGCATTCTCACAGGGTATAAATTTTTAATAACCTTTGCTAACTTTAGCTATGTTTATTTGTGCATTTTCCTCTCTTCCCTGATCTATAAATTAAAACAAACCCCACATTATTCATATTTCCCTAAACCCCAATATAAAAAAAGCAATTCCTGCTTTTTTTATTGTCTTTGTGAACTTCTGATGTTTTTATGGGACTGGACTGGAAGAAACTGCATGTTTTAACTTTTTTAAATTATTATTCAAGTCAGTAAGGTGTAATGAAAACAACACTTATGGAAAAGTCATTTACTGCTGCCGGGACTCTTCATATTCTTCTAACTCTATGCCTGGGAGCAAAAGAGATCTTGAACCATAAGGTGGGAGATTCAGCAAACTTTTTGTGTTTGCTTGCAGATGGAGCCTTGAGTGCACAGTGCAATGCTACTGCACAGCAGATGTTGTGATCCCTGTGCTGACAGGTATGTGAGACATCACCAGCGTCTGTTCCAGCCAGAACTAAATGCTGTTTTCTACATGCTTTTATTGATCCATGAAACAACCTTTTGTAATGCTGCATGGAAATATGCAATTAAAAGCTCTGTTTACCTTCACCTCTTCATTTTATTTAAAAATTCCATTTAATCACCAGTATGTATTCAGCAGACAGTCCCAAATAAAAGTATTTTATTCCAGATTAGCTGAAATGCAGAGAAGGCTTCATGCTTGAGGTTTTGTCCTCCACTCATGCAAGGTGTGGCCCTTCTGTGCCTCTCCATAAAAACACACACAGACAGACTATGTCATGGGAAATCTAACTGCTGAGAATGTTGATGAAAACCAAATGCAGATGGACATTCAGGACTTATTGTTTGCAGATTATAGAAGACGTATTTTTAAGCAGAAGAAAGACCCATTAATCAAGCAAGAATCCATAAAGCAAATAACCACCCACATCCATCACTACTTAGAGATACCAAAATGATAAAGTTGCTAATCAGAATTCAGGAAGAGCTATAAAATAATCCTTAGGCTCTTCATTTGATGGGTAAAAGAAAAAGCAGATGAAGGACCACTTCAGTGTTTAGTGCCTGCAGAGTAGGTCTTTAAAAATGTAGAGTAGGTCTTTAAAAACATAGCTGCTTCAATCTGAAGAAAATCTAGAGAAGAGGTAAATGTTTAAATATGAGTAAATTGTTTAAATATGAGTAAAAATGTTTAAATATGAGTAAATTGCTAATCTTTGCTTTTCTGACTGCAGTTTTGTGGGGGTTTTTTATTATTTTCCAAATATCTGAATTAAGACAAAAGAAAATATGAAACTGATTTTAACGTCTAAGAAAAGATCAGAGGATAGAACTGAAAAGATGGTTTATTGCCTTTGCAGCTGCTGAGTAAGGGCATAAAATACATTTTGCTTCTTTATTTTTTTCCTTTGAGTTTCCATTTGCCACCATGCAACTGCATTGTCAGCCAGATTAATTTTCAGCCAGAAACTGAGTTCAGTGAGTTAATTTTCAGTTAAAGCAAGGAACTGGTGTGGCTAATCACATGCACAGTCACATCATTCACAGGAGGACGTGAAGAGGCAGAGTGAAAGGAGAGGAAAGACCTTTTCTGCAGCAATCTACAATTAGTTTCACTTAAACTGATGGAAAGCTAGACTGTTATGTGTTGCAACCATAGTAGAGAATTTGATGGGCTGGATGGGATATACATACATTCACACAAACACAGACACACGCATTCTGCATCCGCCTGTGTGTTGCCATTTGGAGTGGTCTTAATGTAGATACTGAATAAAAAGGGAACAGCTCTTTGCTATGTTTTGGGTAAGATTAAATTTGCTTTGAGAATACTTATTGAACCACAAATAAAGCTCTGAGTTTAAACAGAATGCCATAAAAATAACCAGTGGCAAAATGCCACTTTAGTTGGTTTAGTCGGTAAAATTGGTAAAATTTCAGTCAGAATACAGTATAGTAGGTGCCTTTAGGTGTAGTGGAGTTGGGCAGGAAGGGAGCAGGAAATGATGTAGTATAATGGGAATTTACTTATAGGAATTCCTATTTCTTTCTTCCAAGTCTTCTACATGTCATCATGAAAACAGAAAATGAGATGTTTGTCCTGGTAGCTGCATAAATTAGGTTACTGAAAAAGTACTGAGTTGATGGGATAACAGCACAGTATATATGTGAGAAGGATCAGCATCTTTCTGTTGTCAAATATCTGTGAACACCCACAGTCTCCTCAATGTACCATAAATAACTGTATATGCAATTTAAGGATGAGAGTCATTTGGTTAAACGTAGATACACAAGGATATTTGAGATGTTCCAGGTATCCTGCCTGGCCTTCAGATAGGATTCAAGTCTCTTCCAGGTGATTTGTCCTATCTGCCAGCTCCTTGCAAATGTCCGAATCACTTCTAACATTTCAGATGAAAAAATTTTCTTCCTATATTTTAATTCCACATTGTTATGTTCTCACCAACAGCATTTCAGAACATAAAGAGTTTTGCGAATAGGCTGCAAATTTATAGAGTAAATTATGAAGACAACTGAAAACTAACACAATGTTTTAAATGTTTAAAATGATAGGATATACAATAAATAACAGCTGCTTAAAAATAATGCCAAATTTTATATTAAAATACACTACAACAGTGATGTGGGGAATGGGGGGAAAAGGTTGAAGAATCCAAAGTCTTTTTCTGTTGAATTACAAACAAGTTTCAACAGGAAAGAAGTTACCATCGGTGCTCATTATCTGTCTCTCTTCACTTTTAACTCACAGTTCCTCATGGGAAATGTGCAATAATATGGGATATCACTCAGGAAAAGCTCCAGGCATTGAATGCTGTGGGTGAGAAATGGATAGGGGTGACAGTTATGATCTAACAGCTTCCTCACAGTAACATTAATTCTGTCTAAAAGTCCTAAAACTGATAGAGCTTAAATCTTCTCATAGGTTTGGGAGAGATATTTCACAATATGGTATTGAGATAACCTTTTCAGCTGATGTCGGTTGAATGACATTAAAATGCAATTCATTTGGCCTGCCTGCAGAATTTTTTTAAAACAGGCAGCACCACCACCGAAATCAGTTTAATGATCATATTTCAAGCCTTTACTTTAAGCACAATTTTTTTCTCAACCCTTTCGCGATTATGTGATACTGATTCTCATTCTTCTCCAATTTGCATGGTCCATTTTAATGCAAAAAACAAAAAGGATATCTTAAAAAGGTGGTCTGCAAAATACGAGCTTAGCATTCTTCAGAAAAACTAGCCTGGCATGTGAATACAGTGATAGGCAGTGGAAGATCACCAGAATGCATCAAAGAAAGAGAACGTGAACATGGGACTAAATCCTGTAAATATTATTTATAGATCCTGCATGTCTTTTTCCAGAAAGGTTAAGAGAAACTTTTGTGGTTTAGCCCCGGTCAGCAATTAAGTACCACACAGCCACTCGCTCACCATCCCCCCACCCCGATGGGATGGGGGAGAGAATCAGAAGAGCAAAAGTAAGAAAACTTGTGGGTTGAGATAAGAACAGTTTAATAATTGGAACAATAATAATAATAATAATAATAATAATAAATAACTTGTAATGAGAAGGAAAACAAGAGAGCGAGAGAGGAACAAAACCCAAGGGAAAAAAAACAGGGATACAACCGCTCACCACCCACCAACCGACACTCAGCCAGTCCCCGAGCAGCGATTGCTACCCCTTGGCCAACTCCGCCCCAGTTTATATACTGAGAATGACATCATATGGTATGGAATAGCCCTTTGGTTAGTTTGGATCAACTATCTTGGCTGTGCCCCCTCCCAGTTTCTTGTGCACCTGGCAGAGCACGGGAAGCTGAAAAGTCCTTGACTAGTGTAAATGTTACTTAGCAACAGCCAAAACATCAGCGTGTTATCAATATCATTCTCATACTAAAATCCAAAACACAGCACTATACCAGCTACTAGGAAGGAAATTAACTCTATCCCAGCCAAAACCAGGACAGTAGCCACCCCTCATTCTATACCATCTACGTCATGCCCAGGTTCTACCCTTTCCAATATATTCCAATTAATCACCACCACTTTTCCTGTCTTTTGATATATACACACAGATATAATTCCCTTGGTCTATGGGCCATCCCTCTAAAATGTCCCTTGAGTTAATTTAGTCCATGACTTCGGGCTCCATCTGTCATAACAGTCTTTCAGGGCAGGAGAGATGGTGTGTGGTGCTGGATTGTTGCATGCTGAAGCCAGTTATGGTTCCATCACCACTGCACTTTGCTTGGTTTTCATCGAAGTTCATTCTTCACTAATCTGGGTGATTCTCAATGAAATGCCATTGATATGGTGTATAGTGACCATAAAAGTGATGACATACAGTATTATATAGCAATTAACATCATACCATTTAGTTCATTGGCTATTCTCACCCAAAATCAAATCCCCTTGAGGTACACATCGGACTTCCCCATCCTTTCGCATTACCCACCAAGTGCACCCGGGTCCTTGAGCAAAAGCAATCCCATGAATGGGCGTGCCTTTGCCTGAGGCAGGAGTAACCCAGACTGTCTTCCCCAGCATGTTTTTGATGTGCACTACATGGGACTTTATCCCCTTCTACAGTACGTAAAAGTTTTGATTGGGCAGGGCCAGCTCGATTGACAGATCCCCTAGTGTTGACTAACCAGGTGGCCTTTGCTAAATGTGTAACCCAATGTTTGAATGTCCCACCACCCATTGCTCTCAGCGTAGTCTTTAACAGTCCATTGTATCGTTTGTTTTTCCCGGAGGCTGGTGCATGATAGGGAATGTGATATACCCACTCAATGCCATGCTCTTTGGCCCAGGTGTCTAGGAGGTTGTTTCGAAAATGAGTCCCACTGTCTGACTCAATTCCTTCTGGGGTGCCATGTCGCCATAAGACTTGCTTTTCAAGGCCCAGGATAGGGTTCCAGGTGGTGGCATGGGGCACAGGATATGTTTCCAGCCATCCGGTGGTTGCTTCCACCATTGTAAGCACATAGCGCTTGCCTTGGCGGGTTTGTGGGAGCGTGATAGAATCGATCTGCCAGGCCTCCCCATATTTATATTTCAGCCATCACCCTCCATACCACAGAGGCTTTAACTGCTTGGCTTGTTTGATTGCAGTGCATGTTTCACATTCATGGATAACCTGTGCAATAGTGTCCATGGTCAACTCCACCCCTTGATCACGAGCCCATCTCTATGTTGCATCTCTTCCTTGATGGCCTGAGGGGTCATGGGCCCACCCAGCTATAAATAATTCACCCTTATGTTGCCAGTCCAGATCCACCTGAGCCACTTCCATCTTAGCAGCCTGATCCACCTGCTGGTTGTTTTGATGTTCCTCAGTGGCCCGACTCTTGGGTACGTGAGCATCTACGTGACGTACTTTGACAACCAGGTTCTCTACCCGGGCAGCAATATTTTGCCACAGTGCTGCAGCCCAGATGGGTTTGCCTCTGCGCTGCCAATTGTTCTGCTTCCATTGCTGTAACCACCCCCACAGGGCATTTGCCACCATCCATGAGTCAGTATAGAGATAGAGCACTGGCCACTTTTCTCATTCAGCAATGTCTAAAGCCAGCTGGATGGCCTTCACTTCTGCAAATTGGCTCAATTCACCTTCTCCTTCAGCAGTTTCTACAACTTGTCATGTAGGACTCCATACAGCAGCTTTCCATCTCCGATGCTTTCCTACAATTCGACAGGACCCATCAGTGAACAGGGCATATTGCTTCTCATTTTCTGGTAGTTGATTGTACAGTGGGGCCTCCTCAGCACGTGTCACCTCCTCCTCTGGAGATATTCCAAAATCTTTGCCTTCTGGCCAGTCCATAATTACTTCCAAGATCCCTGGGAGATTAGGGTTTCCTATCCGAGCCCGTTGTGTGATCAGTGCAACCCACTCACTCCACGTAGCATCAGTTACATGATGTGTAGAGGGGACCCTCCCTTTGAACATCCAGCCCAGCACGGGCAGCCGGGGTGCCAGGAGGAGCTGTGCTTCAGTACCAACCACTTCCAAAGCAGCTCGAACCCCTTCATATGCTGCCAATATCTCTTTTTCAATTGGAGTATAGCAGGCCTCAGATCCTCTGTATCCCCAAATCCAAAACCCTAGGGGTCGACCTCGAGCCTCCCCTGCTGCTTTCTGCCAGAGGCTCCAGGTAGGGCCATTCTCCCTGGCTGTGGTGTAGAGCATCTACATTTTTACATCTTGCCCTGCCCGGACTGGCCCAAGGGCTACTGCATGAACTATCTCCGATTTAATTTGTTCAACGGCATGTCGTTGCTCAGGGCCCCATTGGAAATTGTTCTTCTTCCAGGTCACTTGGTAGAGAGGGCTTACGATCAGACTGTAATTTGAAATATGCATCCTCCAATAACCAAGAATGCCTAAAAAAGCTTGTGTTTCCTTTTTGCTAGCTGGTGGAGACATGGCTGCTATTTTGTTAATCACATCCATTGGGATCTGATGACGTCCATCTTGCCATTTTATTCCTAAAAACTGGATCTCCTGTGCAGGTCCCTTGACCTTACTTTGTTTTATGGCAAAACCGGCTTTCAGGAGGATCTGGACTATTTTCTTCCCTTTCTCAAAAACTTCTTCTGCTGTATTGCCCCACACGATAATGTCATCAATGTATTGCAGATGTTCTGGAGCTTCACCCTGTTCCAGTGCCGTCTGGATCAGTCCATGGCAAATGGTAGGGCTGTGTTTCCACCCCTGGGGCAGTCGATTCCAAGTGTACTGAACAACCCTCCAAGTGAAAGCAAACTGTGGCCTGCACTCTGCTGCCAAAGGGATTGAGAAAAACGCATTAGCAATATGAATTGTAGCATACCATTTGGCTGCTTTTGACTCCAGTTCGTATTGAAGTTCCAGCATGTCCGGCACAGCAGCACTCAATGGCGGCATGACTTCATTCAGGCCACGATAGTCTACTGTCAGTCTCCACTCTCCATTAGACTTTTGCACTGGCCATATAGGACTGTTAAAAGGTGAACGAGTCTTACTGATCACTCCTTGGCTCTCCAGTCGACGAATCAGCTTATGGATGGGAATCTGGGAGTCTCGGTTGGTGCAATATTGCCTCCGGTGCACCGTTGTGGTAGCAATTGGCACCTGTTGTTCTTCAACCCTCAGCAACCCCACAACAGAAGGGTCCTCTGAGAGACCGGGCAATGTAGAAAGCTGTTTAATTTCCTCCGTCTCCAAGGCAGCTATACCAAAAGCCCACCGGTACCCTTTTGGGTCCTTGAAATACCCTCTCCTGAGGTAGTCTATGCCAAGGATGCATGGAGCCTCTGGGCCAGTCACAATGGGGTGCTTTTGCCACTCATTCCCAGTTAGGCTCACTTTGGCCTCCAATACAGTCAGCTGTTGGGATCCCCCTGTCACTCCACAAATACAGATGGGTTCTGCCCCTATATATCTTGATGGCATTAGGGTACACTGTGCACCGGTGTCTACTAGAGCCTTATACTCCTGTGGGTCTGATGTGCCAGGCCATCGAATCTACATAGTCCCGTAAACCCGCTTGTCCCTTTCCTCCACCTGGCTGGAGGCAGGGCCCCTCTAGTCCTGGTCATAGTATTCATTACCCATTTCTTGTACATATGAGTCAGGAGCTCCTTCATGAAAAGCAGGAGTAAGATCATCCCTTTTACTCTGTCTGGGGAAATGCCCACTGGAAACCAGAGCAGCAATTTTCCTGGAAGAACCCCCTTTGGTGATTCTTTTTCCTTGCAACTCACTTACCCGTGCCTCTAGGGTCGAGGTAGGTTTTCCATCCCACTTCCTCATGTCCTCTCCGTGGTCACGCAAGTAAAACCATAGGGTGCCCCGTGGTGTGTACCCTCTATATCCTCTCTCTTGAGCAGAAGAACGCTGACTCCTAATAGCTGAGACACTGGTTTGTACAGGTGGAAAGTAGGACCTACCCTCTTCGAGTCACTGGACTTTCCAGGACAGATTTTCCACAGCTGAGACAAGGGAGGAAGAGATACTTTCTTCATGTTCCCGGAGCTGGCTAGCTGCTTCATCCACTGTTGTCCGTCTTTCCAGGTCAGTATTGCCAATGAGTTGGCACACGACAATGGTGCGTTCCATACCAACCTATGGCACATGGGTCGTGTGCACTGGACTTCATTTGGATCTTTGGGTAACCGCTCATCATCCAGGTCACCATAAATCACCTCCAGCACAGCTAATTCCCTCAAGTACTGGATACCTCTCTCCATGGTGGTCCATTTCCCAGGGCGATATACAACAGCTTCCTTGAAGGGATATCTTTCCTTCATAGCTGACAGGAGTCGCCTCCAGAGGCTGAGGGCTGGTGCCCCTTTTCCAATCACTTTGTCAATGCCTCCTTCCCTAGAAAGGGATCCCAGCTGTTTGGCTTCCTTATCCTCTAATTCCAGGCTACTGGCCCCATTATCCCATCATCAGAGTCGCCAGGTGACAATGTGCTCACCTGGACGATGGCTGAAATCTTTTCGCATATCTCACAGCTCACTCAGGGATCGGGATCGGGTAGTTTCTGTCTCATCCACAAGTTCTTTCTCTTCCTCTCCTTGTGATGGCCCTGCTCTTTCATCTTCCCTTTCTAAACGAGGTGACTTTCGCTTCCAGGATTTCTTCTTGTGTATAGGGGCGACTGATACTGACACAGGTTGGTTCACTGGCTGAACCTCATTATCTGTCACAGGGGGGCTGGAGTGACCACAGTGCCTGTTGCAGGGGGGGATGGAATAGCCGCAGTGCCTGTCACAGGGAGGGTTGGAGCAGGCGCAGTGTCTGTTGCAGAGAGGGCTGGAGTAGCCACAGTGTCTGTCGCAGGCGTTCTGGACTAGCCCCAGTGCCTGTCGCAGGAGGGGCTGGAGTACTCGCAGTGCCTGTCGCAGCGGGGTCTGGAGTAGCCGTGGTTTGTGTCATTTTGTCACCAGATCCTTGAGGGTTCTTAATGGTGTTGAACAGGGCTTGCTATGCATGGGCCAGGCCCCAGCACATTGCAGTGATTTGTATGTCCTTAGAATTGTCAGGGTGACAACATACTTTTTCCACATATTCTACTCATTTTTCAGGATTCAGCACTTGTTCAGGGGTGAAGTTCCAATACACTGGAGGTACCCACCGTCCTAGGCATTGCCCATGCTATCCCACACACCCTGCCACTCATAACTATCCGGCCTTGGGGCAGATCTCTGGATGACATTCTTAAATTGCTTACTAATCTTGGACAAAATCCAAACAATATTCCCAAGCAATACCAATAGATGTATCTTAACTACCCAAGGATGTTCAAGATACTGAAAAGTTATTGTAACAAAGATGGCAACATTGTAGAAGAAAGTAGTGAAGGTGCCATTTTGTATTTCCTCCATAAAAAACCTCTCAGAGGAAGAGGTATAATTGCTAATTGTCTCCATAAGGTGGTACCCGACATACAGTAATGGTTTCAGTACGAAACTTAGATACCAAAATAAACCCAAGGTCACTGTTTTAATAACAAATCTCCCAGGCAAAACATCACCAATTAAAGCAGACCACAGCAAACTGCAAAAACCAACACCAACCTTTAACATGTACAGCAAAAAAATGAGCATGGTGCAGATCAGGTAAACCAATATCGAGAACAGATGAATCAATATCACATCCCACAACTACTAACAGATCTAAATTCCTTAATACGCTCTGGTTAATCTGTTAATATCTCAAACCCTTCGAGCCCCACGTTGGGTGCCAAAAAGGACTGTTTTGTTTTAGCCCCAGTTGTTAACCAAGTACTACACAGCCGCTTGCTCACCCTACCCCCACCCCAGTGGGATGGGGGAGAGAATCGGAAGAGCAAAAGTAAGAAAACTCGTGGGCTGAGATAAGAACAGTTTAATAATTGGAACAACAAAAAAGAAATTGTAATGAGAAGGAAAACAACAAGAGAGCGAGAGAGGAACAAAACCCAAGGGAAAAAAAACAGGGATACAACTGCTCACCACCCACTGACTGACGCCCGAGCAGCGATTGCTACCCCTGGCTAACTCCCCTCAGTTTATATACTGAGCATGATGTCATATGGTATGGAATAGCCCTTTGGTCAGTTTGGATCAACTGTCCTGGCTGTACCCCCTCACAGTTACTTGTGCACCTGGCAGAGCAGGGGAAGCTGAAAAGTCGTTGACCAGTGTAAGCACCACTTAGCAACAGCCAAACCATCAGCATGTTATCAATATTATTCTCATACTAAAATCCAAAACACAGCACTATACCAGCTACTAGGAAGAAAATTAACTTTATCCCAGCCGAAACCAGGACAGAAACCTTCCATGTTTGTAATGGAGAGTCATGTCTGAGACACACATGAATACATTTATGTCCTTACACTCAGGAATTTCTAGCTCTGGTTTTATGTACTAGCTTCATCTGTGTGAAAAACATCACTGTGTTTTGCTAATGTATGTCACTTTATACATAGTTTCCAGTCGACTGGTACAAGAGGTCCCAGAAGGTATGGAAGAGGTTTTGTGAAAATACACAGTAATGGACAATTCACCTCCTAAGACTTTACAGTTGAGACAGAGTTGTAGAGGTGATGGTAGCGTAGGAAAGGGATAGTGATTCATGTAAGATCTATTCTTGATGTTAAGTGCCTCACTGTTTTTTCTCAGCTGCTGGTATTTGTGAACTCTAGTAAGGGTAGATAGATTGCTTTTATAGTGTTTAGTTTTACCAGCCACTGGGGACTTTTCTCATGAATATTAGATTAAGCTTTTCGAGTTCCTTGGCATGATCTCTGAAATTCCTCTTCTGTCAGCTGTTGCTCCATCTAGTATGCCCACTGATGCAGTTGTCACATATCTCTGGGCAGACATCACTGTTCTGAAAGGCTGCCGCAGTAGACCAGTGCCAGGCCTGGGGATGGGATCCTAGGATGAGACTGAGCTACAGATTAAAATACTTAAGTTTAGATCAGTGGGGTACAGGAAGCTGTTCAGCCGGACAAATCCAGGTATCTGCTCTAAGGAGAGTTAGATGGCTCTCTAGACTCTCTTGACTACATTGTCTATGTGTTAGATTGGATTGCCTATCAACAGCGTGTACTATATGCAGAGAGTTATAGGGCATTGCACCTTCAGATGGCTGTGCACAAGGCTGGGGGACTCTTGGAGGCTCTTAGTAGATTTTCTTAACCCCAGCAGATCTTTTCACAGAATCACAGAATCACAGAATCGTATAGGTTGGAAAAGACCTTTAAGATCATCGAGTCCAACCGTAAACCTAACACTACCAAGACCACCGCTATACCATGTCCCTAAGCACCTCATCCAAACGTCCTTTAAATACCTCCAGGGATGGCGACTCAACCACTTCCCTGGGCAGCCTGTTCCAATGCTTGATGACCCTTTCAGTGAAGAAAAATTTCCTAATATCCAGTCTAAACCTCCCCTGGTGCAACTTGAGGCCATTTCCTCTCGTCCTATCATTTGTTACCTGGGAGAAGAGACCAACCCCCACCTCTCTACAACCTCCTTTCAGGTAGTTGTAGAGAGCAATAAGGTCTCCCCTCAGCCTCCTTTTCTCCAGGCTAAACAATCCCAGCTCCCTCAGCCGCTCCTCATAGGACTTCTGCTCCAGACCCTTCACCAGCTTCGTTGCCCTTCTCTGGACACGCTCCAGCACCTCAATGTCCCTCTTGTAGTGGGGGGCCCAACACTGAACACAGTATTCGAGGTGCGGCCTCACCAGTGCCGAGTACAGGGGCACGATCACTTCCCTAGTCCTGCTGGCCACGCTATTTTTGATACAGGCCAGGATGCCATTGGCTTTCTTGGCCGCCTGGGCACACTGCTGGCTCATATTCAGGCGGCTGTCAACCAACACCCCCAGGTCCTTTTCTGCCAGGCAGCTTTCCAGCCACTCTTCCCCAAGCCTGTAGCGTTGCATGGGGTTGCTGTGGCCCAAGTGCAGGACCTTGCACTTGGCCTTGTTAAACCTCATACAATTGACCTCGGCCCATCGATCCAGCCTGTCCAGGTCCCTCTGCAGAGCCTTCCTACCCTTCAGCAGATCAACACTCCCACACAACTTGGTGTCATCTGCAAACTTACTGAGGGTGCACTCGATCCCTTCGTCCAGATCATTGATAAAGATGTTAAACAGAACTGGCCCCAACACAGAGCCCTGGGGAACACCGCTTGTGACCGGCCGCCAACTGGAGTAAACTCCATTCACCACCACTCTTTGGGCCCGGCCGTCCAGCCAGTTCTTTACCCAGCGAAGAGTACACCCGTCCAAGCCATGAGCAGCCAGTTTCTCCAGGAGAATGCTGTGGGAAACCGTGTCAAAGGCTTTACTGAAGTCTAGATAGACAACATCCACAGCCTTTCCCTCATCCACTACGCGGGTCACCTTGTCATAGAAGGAGATCAGGTTGGTCAAGCAGGACCTGCCTTTCCTGAACCCATGCTGGCTGGGCTTGATCCCTTGGTTATTCTCTACATGCCATGTGATGGCACTCAGGATGATCTGCTCCATCAGCTTCCCTGGCACCGAGGTCAGGCTGACAGGCCTGTAGTTCCCCGGGTCCTCCTTCCGGCCCTTCTTGAAGATGGGTGTCACATTAGCTAATCTCCAGCCAACTGGGACCTCCCCAGTTAGCCAGGACTGCTGGTAAATGATGGAAAGGGGCTTGGTGAGCTCTTCTGCCAGTTCCTTCAGTACTCTCGGGTGGATCCCATCAGGCCCCATAGACTTGTGAGTGTCTAAGTGGTGCAGCAGGTCACTAACCATTTCCCCCTGGATTATGGGGACTCCATTCTGGTCCCCGTCCCTATCTTCCAACTCCAGGGGCTGGGTACCCAGAGAACAATTGGCCCTACTATTAAAGACTGAGGCAAAGAAGGCATTAAGTACCTCAGCCTTTCCCTCATCCTTGGTCACTGTGTTCCCTCCCCCATCTACTAGGGGCTGGAGATTCTCCTTAGCTCTCCTTTTGCTGCTAATGTATTTGAAGAAGTATTTTTTGTTGTCTTTTACAGCAGCAGCCAGATTGAGCTCTAGCTCAGCTTTGGCCCTTCTAATTTTCTCCCTGCACAGCCTTGCTACACCTTTGTAGTCCTCCTGAGTTGCCTGCCCCTTCTTCCAGAGGTTGTAGACTCTCCTCTTTTTCCTGAGTTCGAGCCAGAGCTCTCTAGTCAGCCAGGCCAGTCTTCTTCCCCGCCGGCTCGTCTTTCAGCACCTGGGGACAGCCCGCTCTTGTGCCTTTAGGACTTCCTCCTTAAAGAATGTCCAGCCTTCCTGGACTCCTTTGCCCTTTAGGGCTGCCTCCCAGGGGACTCTCTCGACCAGTCTCCTAAACAGGCCAAAGTCTGCCCTCCGGAAGTCCAAGGTGGCAGTCTTGCTGACCCCCCTCGCCGCTTCTCCAAGTATCAAAAACTCTATCATTTCGTGATCACTCTGCCCAAGACAGCCTCCAACCATCACATGGCTCACAAGTCCTTCTCTGTTCCTGAACAACAGGTCCAGCGGGGCACCTTCCCTAGTTGGCTCGCTCACCAGCTGTGTCAGGAAGTTATCTGCCACACACTCCAGGAACCTCCTAGACTGTTTCCTCTCTGCTGTATTGTATTTCCAGTAGACATCCGGCAGGTTGAAGTCCCCCACAAGAACAAGGGCTAGCGATCGTGAGGCTTCTCCCAGCTTCTTATAGAATAGTTCATCTGTCTCCTCATCCTGGTTGGGTGGTCTGTAACAGACTCCCACCACAATATCTGCCTTTTCGTTACACTAAAGCATCTCAAATCACACAGGAAAGTTATGTTTAGGTACTCTGTGCTCATGCTTGCAAGCAGGAAATATTAAACTCTGACTGATTGTCCTTTTTTTCCCACGCTATGGATAGCACGTTTCAAAAAATTTCCTGTGCACCTAGCTTCATGCGCTTGCTAAACTTCTATGTTAGTCTGTCTATCAGCAAGTCTGAGCTTTTCAGCAGAAGAAATTATTCCAACAACTTACATCATTTATAAGATCCTGGGACTACTTGCATTAGGCAATCTAAGTTTGATATTGTTACCTAGCTCATTGGTGTGAGAATATATCCATTACAATCACATTTTCTGTTCATTTTAAAGAGTAATGCAGGGAGTAGAGAAACCATTCAGTTATTACCAGCAATTGCAATGTGCTTAATTTTCACTGCTCAGTTTACTATGGTCAATGTCTGGAAAACAAGCAATCATCTTCAGCTGTTAGTAGGGAGTTTTTTGTTGTTGTTTTGCATTTTTTTGTCATACAGGTAAAAAAGATATTTTCTTATTGGGGGAAGGAAGAAACCTGATGAAATCTTATTACGATGAAAATGTGAAAATGAGACTATGTCTGTTCTTGAAATTGGCCATTTCTTATATTAGGGTAAATACTATCTCAAAGGTAGCAAATCTGTCAGTGAAAACACACAAGGCATAGTCCCCATCAATATGATTGTGACTTAGTCCTAGCATAACCTTGTCCTTTTAATAAGTGATGTTTTGTATTAATTTATAGCACCAGGCACCAGACACGTCCCAGGTGATTTTCGTATTTTTAAAAAACTGTTGTAAAAGGCAGCCTGAAATGTAAAGGTCTCGTATACATCCCTAATCCTGAATTATCCCTGCAGGCAGTTTGTATCCACACATGACCTTCTGCTGACATCTGCATAGATACAGCAGTCTGTCCAGATAAATTAATCAGCAAGATCATGAATGGGAGATGGAATGTCAAAAGCATAAATGGTAAGTGGGAGCCATGATCTGTACTCCCATTTCCTTCTTTTGTAAAACTTCCTCATTGGAGAGACAAGATCCTGTTTAGCTGAAGTCTGTTTTATGATGGAAATGCAGAAGGAATGACTGGGGGAGTGGTAAAACCTCTGGGGCAGCAGCCTGCACTCAGCTCTAGGAGGGAACACATGCTATAGGAAAGAAGAGCTTCTGGAGGCAGCAATAAGGAGCCAGTCACTTACATGCATACCAAAATTGCTAGCTATGGTTGCAGCCTCTCTGGAAATAGTTCTCTCACCAAAGCAGCAATGTAATTTAGATGTAATGGAGTTATCTCTTGTTGCTACCCATTCGCAGGTGCACATAACGTGGAGAAAAACTAATCATTTACACAAGACTTTTAGTAAAGCAGGCAGTGTGATTATGAGCCAAAAAGGCTGTACATAGAAACAAAGACATCATGCCAGATTAAGATAATAGGGAAAATGGGATTCCTAAAGTAAACAAAGCATGTGTAAACAGAAGCAAGAATGTAATTTATATTTAGAGCTGACCTAAATTTCCATTTAGGAGAAACAGAAAAGAATGAAAGCTTTTATCAGTCCTCGCTGGGAAAACTCAGATGAGGACAGATAGACTCCATTGTTAGAAGTAATGCATTGGCCTGTTGAGAAAGGGATCTGGGTCATATTAACAAGACAAGATGAGAATTTCAAGATATACCGTGAACACTGGCCTGCATTTGTAATTGGAAAATATTGAAAAGTCCTAAATGAAAAGCAAAATAACTTATGAAAGACCCTTTCCCTAAGTTTGGTTTATGGGAGATGTCAGTAAGGAAATTAATCAAACCCAGGAAAAAATGGATCCAAATCCTAAGGGAAGCTGATTTGTCCTGGGAAAGGAAGAAAGAGAAGATAACCTTTTTATGCAGGATTAGTGGAGAGACATAAGCAATAGGAGCAAGATAGGTGGGTTATCGGGAACCCCACTGAAATCACATTTTAGCCTACAAGTAACACCACAGGCAGTAAGAAAAATATGTGGTCACTAAGAATAATGTGGGGTTATGGGAAACAACCCAGCTCAGGCATCGCTGCATCACTCCATTACGCAGCGTAGGCATTCCATATATATTGTGGCTATACATTAAAATATTCTGAGCTGAGTAGGCAAATTAGGACTATTGATAAGAAAGCTGTGATGATACCCTCTGTTGGGGAGGTGGGGGAGAGAGGAGAAAACAGTACTACCAAGCATTGTAACAGCGCAGAAGGTAATATTTCATAGCGTGTCAAGGACAAGCTGAAGTTCGGAGGATAACTCCCATGTGTAGACTACTGGACTATATTACACCAATTCCCATTAATCCTAATGGGTCCGTGGAAGAAGAAATTAATAAATCCTGCAAGGAAGAGGTATTCCTATATTCATTGCAAGTTTCTCTGAGGAGATCAGTGGTGAAACGATGATAGAAAAACTAGTTCAAGAATATAATTCAGGAATTTGCATGAGCTCGAGGTAAGGGCATTGAAGAGGAGCAACAGCCCAAATGGATGGCAGCTATCTTTTCTTGTTTGGTTTCTGCTCGGGATGGGGCACCAGAGAAGCAGTCCATTCATATGCACAAGAACACAGCTGAATGCACCTCCTCTGCTGTATACCACCTATTCCTATGTAAACTAAATCTGTAATACACAAACTTCAAACATTTCATTTTATTGTAGAAGGAGAAGAGAACAAGAAAGATGGAAGTCAGGCATGTGATGAGAATGGTCAGGAAGAGGGCACACTATATCTAGTATCTTTTGATTTCTCAAATACTCTAAGATCCATTATGGACTTGCCAGTATCACAAATGTGAAAGGAGTCTCACATTATATATGAATGCTCACCCACTCTGAAACCTGTGAATCCCAGAGACATTTGGCACACAGTGCTACAGCATATGAATAGAAACTTGAGAACTTTCCAGGGTGCAAAGAAAACATAAACCTTTAAATATTTCTTGTCCTGCAGATCAGCTGTAGCTTCTGCAGGCCTCTGAAGTCTAAACAGCAGACACAGGCACATTTTTTTTCATAGAGCCCTGACAAACATGGCAGAGAAGTATGCAAAGTTAAGGTAATGTTGTGCTCTTTGGAAAAGAGCAATTCACTTGACCTTTAGACCCAAAGTGGATGTGCAATCTGAGCATCAGCTTCAGAAAGGATGCTAAAGAAGATACTGAACATGCTAAATGCACCCAAATGGTCAATAATGTGTTCTGCTGAAGCTCTAATGCTATGATGCTAGAGTAAAAAACTGTCCAGATGAGACTTTACCATTGATGGGTAGGCTGAGCAAGGCATATTTTCCAGTATACAGCACAGACGGCTCTTTGGCGCAGGAGAGGGATTCCTCTCAACATGTTGCAATATTTCTGTAGCTGTGTATGGGTCAGGGAAACAGGCAGAGCACTGTACAGATATCATGCTATTGGCAGTAAGGCAGGTCAGAGTGCAGAGAGCCAATCCACAACCATCTAGCAGATGAATGCAAGTGTGAGACAGCCCAGGATTTGCAATGCTGGTGAGCGGTGCCTTAGGTGCCCTAACCACTGCAATGCTAAGGGGGCCCTCTGTCTGCAATTCTGCAACCTGCCTTTCACTTGCAACCTGTTAATCTTTTATCTACACACCCCGAGGCTGCCTTTAGCATGGTATCTCAAGTGCTATAATCCTCACTGTCTTGCACTGAAGCACTGCTATGAAAGTGATTTCCACTTAGATGTGAGTTGCCCTTTTCTTTCTATCTCCTCATGCTTTGCCTTGTAGTGTTTTACAACAGAATATTAAGGTCTCTTGACTCTTTTCCTTATAGTTTCTAGTTTATAATATTAGAGCCTACTTGATGACATGATACGTCATATACATTCCCATTAAATATTATTGAATAATATACATCCACAAAGCTCAACAACCAATCATTATGCAACACCTAGCCCTGATCAAGTGTGGCCCAATTAGTGCTAATAGCACCTTAAGCAGGAACAGCTAATGAGCAGGTCCTGATGGAAACTAGACAGGTACTGTGAGAAAAATGTTTGGACTGACCAACTACCACCCTGGAGAGGACACCCAGAGGATGATGCTCATCTGAGGACCCTGTCATTGCTCTTCCCAATTGAAGAAGAGAAAAGGTTTTCATTTTTCTCTCACTCACTTGCTCTTTCCTTGATTTTTTGTTTCCCTCATCCCCAAGGTAATTTTGAAGTCAAGGTGTGCCATCAGCTGTGGACCCTGCAAACCCGTCTCAACTTTCTTTGTGCAACATGACACATTTATTAGAGTATACCTGGAAAAACATATGGAAATAATTTGATTAACAGCAGGAGGAAGCATAGGAAATAAAGCTTCAGCACTGTGGCAACAATGTAGCAATGATCAATGCAACACTGTATAGAACAGAAAGGTAGTTTTATTTTTAAATTAAACCCATTTTGCTCTCAATTCCTTGTAGCCACGTACTCCAAGCACCAAGATGATTCAGGTGATCTGGTCTGAATTCCTGCAATGGCATTGAAAACAAGGGACACAGCATATTTTTTCACATCTCCTAGGTTCTTCTTCGGTTGGCATCCACCTGCCTATTTTGGATGTGTGTTTTATATCCTTAAGAATCTGACAGAGAGTGTGACATTTTATCTCTCCACCCTGTCACAGTTCTGCAGGTCATTAGGTTTATCCCGCTGCGTTTTGTCTCTTTATCTGGGTGTCTTATGGCTCTGTTCTTTACCTTCCCACCATCACTTCTTAAAAGCTTGAGTTTTATTTTAGACTGTCTCATGTTTCAGTCTGGGTGCAGGTAGTCTCTAGTTATTAGGCTGTCGCTTTTGTCTCAACAGGCTTGACAGTGAATGAACAGTGTAAAAAGGGATTTGAGAACTTCAGCCTTAGCAGAAGTCTCTCAATAAAGGATGCAAAAGAAAATGCAGTGAAGGAAGCAAAAGCATGAGCTTATCATGTTTGGGTGAGCAGGTGTGGCTCAGACAATCAAAAAATTCACATAAAGAAATGGTAAAATTCTCATCAAAAAGGGCATGGGTCTCACAAGGCAGCTGTTAACCAGACACATGGTAGAATAAGTGCAACTATAGAATAACTGCAGAGAAATGCCACACCCAGACATACAGAGACCACACTAAATGGTAAAGACATGGAAAGTTCTTCTGTCATCAGCTGACTTGGCAAAGAAGACTCAGAAGAAGGCAGGTCATGGGCAGCAAAAAGGATTAATGAGACATTGACAAATTTACTTCTTAAGAAAATGCATAATTCTCAAAACATTTGCTTTACCTCAAAATAGTTTTTCTAATTATGAAGTTTTCATACCACATTATTTCATATCTTCTTCCTATACATCACAACACACCTTTTATTTTCTCCCCTTCTCCTATGGACAATCAACAACTCATTCTCACTTTTGGATCTTATTTTTCCTGTACATTTTCTCCTTGATGTTCCCTTGAATCCATCTGGTCCTTCAAGAACTCTCCCCACCACTTACCTCTCCTGGCCTCAAAACATTTTCTTCTCCAAAGAAAAATCAGATTAGTAGAATCTCATTGATTACAATAAAGAATAATTAAGAATTTAAACTAATGCTTTATACAGAATTCTAACCATATAAAGTATTTAAAGTACTAAGTACATTAAAGCTTAAGTATTGTTTTAAGGTCAAAAGACAGCCACTTTTTTTCCATATTAACTGTCTTCATTAATCTGCATGGTGCTTGCCTTTGATGTCCTAATATTAATAGGTTGTTATTCTCACCCAGGTTAAAACAGGGAGTGTAGAATATATACCTTCATAATTGCCATTAATTCTGATGAGGCTGATTCTTGTACATCTCCAAATACAAAGAAGAGCATATATCCTCCAGTCTATACTAATAAGTCATATGAATGACCATTTGCAAGAATTAATGAACTGCATAGCTTTGTTTAAAGCACTGTCAAGTTAAAACAATACACAATAATCAGAAAAAAATCTTGTTATATTTCTGTGACTTATTTAAGGTTTAGAAGTTTGGTGGCTAATTCTTTACTGGAATAAGATGGAATATCTTACAGAAGCTAGGTCAGGGATATGTTGATGTATTTCACTTTCTGCATACTTGGCCTACTTTGTAGAGTTCGAGTCTCTAACGATGTAGACAGTTACATTTGCCATTAAGGCTATGAAAATGCTACACTCAGACTTTGGGAAAAAAAAAAGAATAAAAGCAAAACCCTAGGTTTTTAAATATCCTATTGGAGGCCTAAAGTAATAGAATATCATAATTTTCAATTATTTCTCACAAAGACAAAAATGCTAGTATTATTTTTTGCTAGAAATAGATAAGTGGAACGAAGAAAGATTTTACTGTCAGCTGTTGTCCTTGGGTCTAGCCAGTGACCTTGTTCCCATTGGATGTGAATACAAGAAAATTTGAAAGCCTTTCTCCTCTGCTACCACTAAATGACGATAGGTAATTATGAGAAGCATCTGGGAATTATCTAGTATTAAAAAAATAGATTAGCACACATGATCAGAATCTTAATACATTCATTTCCTATCTATTTTTCTTTATATGCCTTGGAATATTAAGATGGAAATTAGTAAGTGAATGGGGAGGTATTTTATGTTGGTTTTGTGAGTTGTGATTTTTATTAACACCACCCTCCCCTTTATCCTATATTGGTTTTATTTAGGAAAGGAAAACTAAATTGAACAAATTGGTTAGGAGGGACACCAAAATGGCTAAACATTAGACAGGGGCATATTTTAGTACCATAGGTGGGAATGGGAAAAAAGGAACAGTATTAAAAAGTAACATCTGAGGCACAAGATAAAATGTACAAGAATTGTTCTTTGGTTTTGAATCCAGAGTACATTGCTGGGTTAAACAGCAATTACGTATGGGTAAAATCAGAAAAAGAGAGAAAGATAAAATGAAGAGGTAAATGGAAGGGCTGGATGATATTTGAGCAAGTAGGAAAGGAAAGACCTGAAACCACTAATGATTGCACAAAAGACATTAACTCCTGTAGAGTAAAAGGAAAGAGAGGTTCAGCAGGTCAGCTGGAGAAAGTCTATACAGAACATGGGAAACGCCTTTCTAAGAAGGCAGGGGAGTGGTGAATGATCATAATGTGCTCATCTACCTGAACAGGGAAAAAGGTCTTCTAATACACTGCAAAATGGCATTGCCTTCCTGGTCTGATCTCTGCAGAAGAAAAATGGGGTATCTCCCTCTGATATGCTTTCTTGCAAATAATGACACAGGGAAGAGTTATTGGATCAAGAGAAACATCATCTGAGTAAGTGTTACCCAAGTTTCTCTCCAGCAAAGGAGGCTAGCGAGGAAGTATAAGCCATGTATAAGCCATTCCATTTCAGCGAAGCCTCCGAGGCGAGGAGCTCTGAGACAGAGGACCGCGTCGGGGGACCGTTGCTGGATCAGCTAAACCGCGGCAAAACCGCGCAGGGAAGGGAGGAAAAAAAAAAAAAAAAAAAAAGGGCACGGAGAGGGAGGGCTATCGCAGCCACGCCCCGGCCCCTGAGCAGGAAGGAGGGAGCTCCTGACGAGGGCTCGGCTCTGACTCAGCGTGGGCGGGGACAAGAGTGACGGCGGCAATTCCCTTCCCTTCCCTTCCCGTACAAGAGCAGCCCCCAGGGAGCGCGAGCGACCAGGACGGGCAAACAGGGCGCGGCGCGGCAGTTTGCGCAGGCAGGGCGTGCAGGGAAGGCGAAGTCGCCCTACTAGCTCAAGAGGAACTGTGAAAAGTGAGTTCATTCGGTAGTCCCCATCCTTTCAGAAGAAACTCAGCTATGGTATTCACTCGTCACAAAGCGATGCCCTCTGTGCTTGCCAGAGCGGATGTGGCTACCCAGATGGAGCTCCCACAAAAACATGTGGCCACCCAGGTCTCAGGCTGCAGGGAGTGCCTGGGCCTCTCACTGTTCATGGATGGCAGCCATGTGGACAGCTGTGTGAGGTGTGACCAGGTGGATGATTTGCTCTGCATGGTGGCAGAGCTATGGGAGGAGGTAGAAAGGTTAAGGAGCATCAGGGAGGCTGAGAAAGAGATAGACTGGTGGTGCCATGCTCTGCCCCCCCCGAGACAGGAACAGGAGCAGCAGCAGCCACCAGTAAGAACCCACGATCAAGGGGATCCTGTATCCCCCGCCACTGGGCTGAAGGCAGCAGCTCAAAGGAGGTGAGTGAATGGAGGCAAGCCTACGCTCGTGGCGGCAGGCGAAGGCCCTCCCTGCCCACCTCGCCTCCCCAGGTGCCTCTGTACAACAGGTATGAGGCTCTGGAGGTGGAAGGCCAGTCAATGGAGGATGGGGATGATAGTCCATCTGTCGTGGATGGAGTGAGCGTGCACTTCACTCGTTAGAGAAGTAAAAATATAGTTTATTGATACAGAATAGGGAGTTAACAAAGTTCAATGCGACAGTGTTTTAACAAGATTCAATGGCAAGGCACGCTTGATTATTTATTGCATAGAGGACAGGGTCAGACAAAACTGTCAGGGAGACCCTCCCATTGAGTCATGAGGTTTGGAAGGATCCCCTTGCTTTCTAAACTCCTTCTCAGAGAGGAGTCTAGATGCGGCTAGATCCAGTCCTAGTCCCAGACTTGGTCAAGGGTTTATGTCTAAAGGATTATATGTGCGCAATCAATCCTTTATATCACTTAGCTAAGGTTCCAAAGTTTAGCATGCTATTAGTCACTTACTGAGGATCTGTTGCAGCAAGGAATCTCTCAACCTCGAGGAGTAACCTTGAGAGGTGTCCCTGCTCAAGGGGAGATCCTGGCATGCAGCCCACTGCCATGCAGGAGAGCTCAAAGGGCTCTTGGGCTGCTCACTATTTATGGGGGATAAGATGATTGACCTATAGTCATATTTGCATGCCGACCACAGGTTTTAGTTTCTTTGGTGGGTGCATTGCACAATAGCCCTAGGCTATTGTGTTGTTATCTGTCTCCTGAATCCACTTTGAGCCGATGGTGACCAGATGCATCCATTACAATCACCACTGGTGATTATCACCTGAGCAGGGTTGCAGGAGATAAAGGTCGGGGGTGGGGGAAGCACACTGTCACACCATCTACACCAGAGGTGTCACCTAGGTCAGAAGAATGTATCTCTTGTATTAACACCACCTCCACAAGGAAGAGAAGGTGGGTTATAGTTGTGGGTGACTCCCTTCTAAGGGGCAAGAAGAAGGGGAGCTAACAAGCATGTGCAAATTAGGTTCTTTTTTCCCCTCCTTCTTAACACAGGCTATAATATTCTATTTCACTAAGTGATCCTATCAGAATATTAAACTTTTCCATTAGCAGGATTAGATTAGGTCTTAATATTAAACCATGTACGTCAGCCCTATTACACAAGATATGTTCCCCAGCCCTGCTACCATCCTGGTATTATTCCAGCTAAATATCTTTTTCTTACATTCAGCAGGGATTTGGGCAGGACGCAGAGATCTGAATATTAGGAGCTGTCCTGGGTAACTGTTCGTTATGAAGAGTAACAACTGGGAGGCAAATCCCTGCAGTCAAATAGGCTTAAACAAAAATAACATTTTTATTGTTTATGGAGCAAATTACATTAAATGCCAAGCATATGGATTTAATGAATAAGACTTTCTAAAACCATAAACAAGATTGGGTTTATACTTTTTTTTTTTTTTTTTACAGCACAGCGGAAACAAATTAAATTTGCTCTGAGATGCACTTCTCATAACTATCATCTGTGTTGTAAACTTCTTATCCATAATCAGAAATTCAGTGTTACAGACAACAAAGCCTACTGAGGTGTTAAGCTGAAAGATAGGTGGAAAGCAGGGTGAGCTTTTTCTGTGGAAAACATATGGTTTTTTTCCCAATTGAAAAGCCTTAAATGAGATTCAGTTAGTGGATGACTGGTAAATGATGCCTAATGTTCAAGTAGAAAATTGTCTTATTAGAGTCGTGATGATTCTTCAGCCCAGGGGTGGATACTCTATGTCGCAAATATCTGAGACACTGGATTTTTATTCTTTATATTACTTGATAATATTTAGGCATACATTAGTATGAATGGCCTAGCAATAATCTTTTGCTTACACAGCCCTCAATAAAATACCTATTAAGCTATTAGAACCATATTGGGGCAATGCACTAAAACATATGAAGGGAGGCTTTAGAGATGGGCTGTGTTACCAAACTGGTAACACAGCATATTAATGCTAGCAACTGCTAACCTAACAAAACAAGAGCAAGTTCCCGGCTGTCTATTATCAAGGTACATGGATAAAAGTAATGGAGTGGGATGATTTTCTATGTTCTGCAAGCAAAGAGGATGGTTTTGTCTAAGTCATGGTTCATGCACAGCGTTGCTCTGTAATTTCCATTTCTGAGGGAGTTCAGGCCCCTGAAACATGGAAGACGATTGATCAGGGTGGTAGTACAGGGCTGTGAACAGGTCAGGAGTTGGTTTAACAGAGACTAAAGCATGAAATAGGAACAGGAACCAAAAATTGCAGTCAGATAACTTAATGCCCAACATAAAAACTCCAAAGCATATTATAATGCTTATCAGCCAAATAGCAGCTACAGGTCCCTTTGTTATTGCCATATCTGACTGTTATTGCCACATCTGCTTCATGTAAGCACCGTGAGACATCTTGGAAGGAGAAAGCTCATGGCTACAGCATCAGCCAATGTGGAAAGCAGCAATGAAATGCTTGTTCTCCAGGCAGAGTGCTGATGTCAACAGGGAATTGCACATTCCTATCCACAAAAAGCTCATGTAATGATAACAACAGGAAAAGACATTTTATTTGTGAAGGTATCAGTAAATATAATAGACTTTGTGGTCTGGAGTAAAGGTTATGTAAATTGTCATTCTGCTTTTGATAAAGACCTAGAGGTCCCCAGGCCCTTTCAAGTGGGAGACAATAAGACAGTGTTACTGTTTTGTCTGTTACTGCATCCAGGCATAAACTTAAAGAAATTTATCTTCCCATTTGGGGTACTAGCCTGGTATTTTAAGATAGCCGTTATATATTGAAGTTGAACTTGGGGGGTGTGTGTGTGCACTTGTGTGTTTGCATGAGAACATGCACTCTGTCTTGGGGAGTGAAGCAAACATTTTGAAGCAGCAACAGGATGTGTATCACCACTCTTCTCCTTCCTAACAATAACTAGATCCTGTTTTGTAACTAGGATCAAGGGACATTATTGTCACTGTGACACACAGCAGTTGTGTCTCTACCTCGATTAGAGGAGTGGAGGAATATACTGATTCACTGTAGCCTGACAAGGAATATGAGTCCATTCCCTCTGGCACTGGTGAAGTGCTAAGTTATTTTAATAGAATTACTACTGGTTTAAAGGAGTACAGGGTAATGAAACCAGGTCCAGGCTCTTTGTAAATTCCCTCTGTCCTAAGCAGTTTTACATGAAACTCCTGGCTACAATGCATTTCCAGAGAGATGCTGTTAATTTACAGGCAGCAGAGGTGCCACATGTTAAAATTTTATTATGAATTTCACTATACTGAAATCCTGTCCTCTTGAAATCAACAGTATATTTTCTGTTGACTTCAGTGAAGTCAGTATTTCACTCCTGGTACCCTTTTTAAAGTCTGAGCTTGTGAGCACATGAGGAATCATGTTTTTTTAAATATTCTGATTGCAGAGAGAATTTTGTATATCTTTGTCCTCGTTTCAGCTGGGATAGAGTTAATTTTCTTCCTAGTAGCTGGTATAGTGCTGTGTTTTGGATTTTAGTATGAGAATAATATTGATAACACGCTGATGTTTTGGCAGTTGCTAAGTGGTGCTTGCACTGGTCAAGGACTTTTCAGCTTCCCCTGCTCTGCCAGGTGCACAAGAAACTGGGAGGGGGCACAGCCAAGACAGTTGATCCAAACTGGCCAAAGGGCTATTCCATACCACATGACGTCATGCTCAGTATATAAACTGGGGGGAGTTGGCCAGGGGATAGCGATCGCTGCTCAGGGACTGGCTGGGCGTCGGTTGGTGGGTGGTGAGCAGTTGTATCACTGTTTTTTTTTTTTTTCCTTGGGTTTTGTTCCTCTCTCTCTCTTGTTGTTTTCCTTTTCATTACAATTCATTATTATTATTACTATTATTTTGTTCCAATTATTAAACTGTTCTTATCTCAACCCACGAGTTTTCTTACTTTTGCTCTTCTGATTCTCTCCCCCATCCCATGGGGGTGGGGGAATGGTGAGTGAGCGGCTGTGTGGTACTTAATTGCCAACTAGGGCTAAACCACAACAATCTTTGGAGAAAAAAGATGATAAAATCTTGTACATATTTTTTAATCTCATAATTTAAAATCTTTATAGCCAAGACTCATAGTTTTTCAGTGATTTGACTGGTGATATTAAACAATATAACTGCAGAGTACTGGAATAGATCAGATCCTGGAAACATTAATGTAGTAAGCAATCAGCTCAAAATTCTTTGAAATAAACATGTCTACTTGCTTAAATAAAGTCAGTTCATTTTCCTTCATCTAGGTATGACTTACACCCTTCCCCAAGCACTTTTATCTTTTAGCATAATTAAAACCCACTAAACAGTACTTCAGTTCATCATCCCCAACATCACTAATGGATCCTTTTTGCTCTCGGTGATCTGATGATTACGGATAATATTTCTCTAAAGAAAAGTCATTCGTATCAGAAGCACATCCCAGAGTGAATTTAATTTCTAACTTATGTGCTGTAAATATAAACACTGCACTGAAAAGGTTTGTCTTGTTTATGCTTTCATGTAGACATATTCATTAAACCTGTATTTTCTATGGTTTATGGCATTCACTCAAAATTGAAATGTCACACCGTCAGTTTAGTCTATGTGACTATAGAGACTTGCTTGCTGATTTTGGTTTTCATTATTACCCATTACCCTGATGTCTCTACTCCATCATGCTTGCAAAAAGTATATCACACTTACCAGTTACAACTTCTCGCGTTCTGTGCCTTTAAATGGAAGAAGAAATCTTGCTCCTACAGGAAAGACATTTTAAGGTGCTTCTGGGAGTCAGCCAGGAACAACTGGGATGCATGCATTAGATTATCAAGCAAGATGCACCTTCTTTCTTTTGTTATTCAGCTGCTGTTAAAGGTGTGTCTGACTAGCAAGAGACAATTCTCTTTGTTTATAGGAAAAAGTACAGATGCATATGGGAGAGTGGCTCTGTGTAAGTTTGAGGCTGAGCTTTGCCTTTGAACTATAGCCCAGCAATGGCATGCACTGATGAACAATTCTCCTCTGCCTGGATAGGGTAGGGTGAGTCTTAAAGCACCAGGGAGCTGCAGAGCCAAGTGCTTTGTTGTGGCCTCTATGGCAGAGATAACTCTGTGCAGCTCTGTGGCCTTTGTTAGTTGGGAAGTGAGCTGAGAGGCTCACATGGGTCCCCTTAGGAAGTCTAGAGTTAGCTATAAATTTTTTATTGAGCTTTCTTTTTACTGTATTGTTTCAAGAAAGAACCCACAACTTTTTTCAGCACTAGCAGTGTGCCTTCTGCTGACAACACTGCACTGACAATGTTTTGTTTTCACTCAGATACACTGATTTCAAGGATTCATTCTCATTACCCACTGTCACCCTTCCCATCCTTTGATATAATACACACATATCATTCCCTTAGTCTATGGACCACCCCTGTAAAATATTTGTAAAATGTCCACTGAGTTCATTTAGTCCATGACTTTGGGCTTCATCTCTTATGGTTGTTACTCAGGACAGGAGAGGTGGTGTGTTGCGTGGAGTTATCGGGCACCAAAGCCAGCTCAGGTCAGGTCACTGCTGCACTTGCACTGCTTCTTGTAAGGCTTCTCCTCCACTGGTTCAGGTGGTTCCGGCTATAGTAATTCCTATAACATGCAACTCAAATCATGGGTTACAACAGTTTAAAGGTATATCCATTACAATGTCCACCCCTGGTCCCTTTGTGCCAGGATATAGGGTTTAACATTGCAATGAGCTCCTCCCCTTGCTCCTAGCCTGGCTAGCAACAAGGGGTTTCTGCTATAGTAATTCCCATAACATGCAACTCAAATCCTGGGTTACAACAATTTAACTGTTTACTTAAATGTAACAATTTAATTCCCCTGCTTTCTTATTGCAGGGGAGGTGCTATGGCTGATGTTAGAAAACATGTGAAACAAGAGGATGTGGATGGGATGGCTGGATTCAGGGCATGACCCACAGCACCTTCTACAGAAATAAATAAGCTCCTAAAGTAACTCATGGCTGTTTAAGTCACCCTGAGCTGTGTGTTTGATACAGTATCTAGGAAGTAATCCAAGCATCACATTTTGTAAAACATTTGCCTAGTTTTCAATTCAAATTCCACATTTATTATTTATAGTTTGGTTCTTGGATTCATATTCAGACAGAGGCACTGTTTGTACAGTCTGGATGAATTACGACTCCTGTTGAAGTTCATGGAAAATCTCCCACAGATGTTGGTAGGAAGCAAGGTTTCACCTTTCATATGAATGGAAGATTTTAAAAGGAATTGTTTCCATGTATCTTTATAACAATAAGTAATTGTGTAACATATGCATAGGGTTCGCTAATATATCCAGCGATGCCTTAGTGGGCTTTTGCTATAAAAGTTGATATACTGTGGTTTTGGTATAGATTTTAATTGTGTGAAATTTAATTCCTGGGTAATATGAAACTTGCTGACTTTAATCAGAGAACAATTGCCACACCAAAATTAAATTCATGTTAAAAATATTTTCATTGATCATACACTGCTAAAATTCCTCAAAGTGCTGAGTTTTAGAAAGATAGCTAAGACTGTAGTTTAAATTATCTTGCCTTATAAAGAGATACAGATATTCCTTTGTCTTTATGTAAGGTGATCCAGTTTTGGACACTTCAATACAAGAAAGACATTGAAAAACTGCAGTGAGCCTGGCAAGGGCCAACAAAATATTTGGGGCCAGAGCATGAGCCCTGTGAGGAGAAGCTGAGGGAACTGAGCTTATTCAGCCAGGAGCAGAGATGGCTTTGGGGGACCTGACAGCATCCTTCCCATACCTGCAAGGAGGTTTCTGAGTAGATAGAGCCTCTTTAATGAAGTTAATGGCAGGAAGACAAAAGATAAAGGTCATAAACTGAAACGGGGGTGGTTACAATTTGATGTAAAGGAATATTTTTCAACATGAGGACAGTCAGGCATTAGAATAGGTTGCCCAGGGAGGCTGTGAAATCTTTCACCCAGGAGGAGACTGAACTGGAAAAAGCCCACAGCAACCTGGTCTGAATTCAGTAGGACCCTGCCTTGAGTAGAAGGTTGGAATAGAAACTTGCTAAGGTCCCTTCCAACATGAATTATTCTGTGATATTAGCCTGAAAAATAACAGACTACTAGAAGTAACAAATTCTGTTCTACTTCTGTTTATGACTCTTCCTCAAAATTTTCAGCTACGTTTCATTTCTAGAATCTCTGACTGACGAGGAAAGAGGACAAAAGTGGTGATTTAAATTTATGCTAGGGTGGATCCAGCATTGATAGTCAGTTGGTGTGATGAAACCCTGGAGAGCTGCCATACTATAGGACCATGACTTTATCGATACTCTAACTTATCCTACCAGCAGATGCAAATGGAGATAACAAGTTTCCTGAATCCCTGATCATGAAAGCCACATTTGCTAAGATAATTTGCAACACCTAAAAGCATAATGTAATCTTCTAACATAAAAATAGTCTTTTTAGTTTTAAGTTAAGCAGATGTGATGTAGAATTTATTGAGGGATTGTTATATGCATTATTCTCCATTTCTCTGCTTGCTATTATTTTCTACAGGGAAGATTTTTTTTTTCTGAAATGCAGAGGTATTGGAATGTTATTGTTATTGAACAGCAAGTTCACCATTTGTAAAAATCCAACATAAATCCATTAACTTGTAGCTTCATAACACTCTCCTTTTGCCAAGTCTGGAATCATTAAGTTGATTCAGAACTTATTCCACCAGCTCCAAAAGAAATATTCTGACTTCAGTACTAAATGTTGATGAATTAGGATATTCTCATTGAGTTAATAAAGTCAGAATTTTGCTGTGGTACCAAGAGCATCTGTTACTATGTATAAAATTTAAATTTCTTTCTTCTCCATTCTCTCCTACTTTACAGCAGCTAATAAAAAGGAAAGAAAAAGTTAATAAAATTCAGATGGAGTGTGTCAAGCATTGTCAAGATCTCAATGACTACTTTAATCAAAAGTAAAACCCATGTTGGCTAGGATGGGTAGTAATTAGGTCTTTCAAAAAAAAAACAAAACAGAGTTTTGATAAGGAAAACTGTACTGCATTACCAAACCTTCATCAATTTGTAAAGCACAAAATGTAAAAGCTGCTGAATATACCTAATTGACATTAGCCCTAAATTAAAGTAGAACACCACAGAAAATAAGCAGAAATTTAACCATCAATTACTCTGCTTTCTTTGATGCTTTGATAGATGGATAAAGCAGCTTTAGGTAAGGCCACTTATAATGTCTCCTGTCAGAGAATTTTGAATTTCACTGTATAGAATAACAGTCATTAAGACACAGGATTCTTATCCATTTATTTTTCTGGGCCACTAATGATAATATTTATCTCCTCTCTGGCACTTTGTAACACATCTCAATTTGTTATGTCTTTTTATTATTAGCAACCAGTTAACAGGTAGGAAAACTGAGGCATGTGATGTGACTTGTCCAAGGTCTCACACGTCATTGGCCTAACCATGTAAAGACTGTGGAGTTGCTAAGTCATAGCTCTGTGCTCTGGTCTCTCTACAAGGCTGCTGCTACTACTGTTTAATATTATCTTGTCCAATGTTAATATATGTACTGTTTCACCATGACTTATCTTCAGTAACAAAACATATGCATTCAAATAACATGTCCCCTATAATGCAGGTGTATCACATATACAGACAGATAAGTAGTAGTTAAGTGAATGAATTCCAAAATTAATTCTAATCCTCAGTGAAGTTGATCATTACGGTGTATAAAACAGAAAATTAAAACAATGCTTTGAAACAACATGCCATTCCATAAGGACCATCATTAGGTGTTTACTCTTTAGAGGGAAATTGTCCTGGTTTTGGCTGGGATAGAGTTAATTTTATTCCTAGTAGCTGGTATAGTGCTGTGCTTTGGATTTTAGTATGAGAATAATATTGATAACACACTGATGGTTTGGCTGTTGCTAAATGGTGCTTACACTGGTCAAGGACTTTTCAGCTTCCCATGTTCTGCCAGGTACACAAGAAATGGGAGGGGGCACAGCCAAGATAGTTGATCCAAACTGACCAAAGGGCTATTCCATACCATATGATGTCATGCCTAGTATATAAACTGGGGCGAGTTGGCTGGGGGGTAGCGATCACTGCTCGGGGACTGGCTGGGCGTTGGTCGGTGGGTGGTGAGCAGCTGTATCACTTGTTTTTTTTTCTTTCCTGGGTTTTGTTCCTCTCTCGCTCTCTTGTTGTTTTCCTTCTCATTACAATTTATTATTATTATTATTATTATTATTATTGTTCCAATTATTAAACTGTTTTTATCTCAACCCACGAGTTTTCTTACTTTTGCTCTTCCAATTCTCTCCCCCATCCCACCGTGGGGGGAGGGTGAGCGAGCAGCTGTGTGGTACTTGGTTGCTGACTGGGGCTAAACCACAACAGTCCTTTTTGGCACCCAACGTGGGGCTCGAAGGGTTTGAGATAATAACAGATTAACCAGAGCGTATTAAGGAATTTAGATCTGTTAGTAGTTGCGGGACGCGATATTGATCCATCTGTTCCCGATATTGGTTTACCTGATCTGCACCATGCTCATTTTTTTGCTGTACATGTTAAAGGTTGGTGTTGGTTTTTGCAGTTTGCTGTGGTCTGCTTTAATTGGTGATGTTTTGCCTGGGAGATTTGTTATTAAAACAGTGACCTTGGGTTTATTTTGGTATCTAAGTTTCGTACTGAAACCATTACTGTATGTCGGGTACCACCTTATGGAGACAATTAGCAATTATACCTCTTCCTCTGAGAGGTTTTTTATGGAGGAAATACAAAATGGCACCTTCACTACTTTCTTCTACAATGTTGCCATCTTTGTTACAATAACTTTTCAGTATCTTGAACATCCTTGGGTAGTTAAGATACATCTATTGCTTGGGAATACTGTTTCAATCTTGTCCAAGATTAGTAAGCAATTTAAGAATGTCATCCAGAGATCTGCCCCAAGGCCGGATAGTTATGAGTGGCAGGGTGTGTGGGATAGCATGGGCAATGCCTAGGACGGTGGGCACCTCCAGTGTATTGGAACTTCACCCCTGAACAAGTGCAGAATCCTGAAAAATTAGTAGAATATTTGGAAAAAGTATGTTGTCACCCTGACAATTCTAGGGAGATACAAATCACTGCAATGTGCTGGGGTCTGGCCCATGCATACCGAGCCTTCTTCAACACTCTTCAGAACCCTGAAGGATCTGGTGACAAAACGACAGACACCGCGGCTACTCCAGCCCCTGCTGGGACAGGCACTGTGGCTACTCGAGCCATTCCTGCAACAGGCACTGTGGCTACTCCAGCCCCTCCTGTGACAGGCACTGCAGCTACTGCGGCCCCTCCTGCGAAAGGCACTGGGGCTAGTCCAGACCGCCTGCGACAGACACCGTAGCTACTCCAGCCCCCGCTGCGACAGGCACTGCGCCTGCTCCAACCCCGGCTGCGACAGGCACTGCCATCACTCCAGCACCCCCTGTGACTGGCACTGTGGTCACTCCAGCCCCCCTGTGACAGATAATGCGGTTCAAACAGGGAACCAACCCGTGTCAGTATCAGTTGCCCCTATAGACAAGAAGAAATCCTGGAAGCGAAAGTCACCTCGTTTAAAAAGGGAAGATGAAAGAGCAGGGCCATCACAAGGAGAGGAAGAGAAAGAACTTATGGATGAGACAGAAACTACCCGATCCCTATCCCTGAGTGAGCTGTGAGATATGCGAAAAGATTTCAGCCATCGTCCAGGTGAGCACATTGTCACCTCGCGGCTCCGATGCTGGGATAATGGGGCCAGTAGCCTGGAATGAGAGGGTAAGGAAGCCAAACAGCTGGGATCCCTTTCTAGGGAAGGAGGCATTGACAAAGTGATTGGAAAAGGGGCACCAGCCCTCAGCCTCTGGAGGCAACTCCTGTCAGCTATGAAGGAAAGATATCCCTTCAAGGAAGATGTTGTATATCGCCCCGGGAAATGGACCACCATGGAGAAAGGTATCCAGTACCTGAGGGAATTAGCTGTGCTGGAGGTGATTTATGGTGACCTGGATGATGAGCGGTTACCCAAAGATCCAAATGAAGTCCAGTGCACATGACCCATGTGCCATAGGTTGGTATGGAACGCACCATTGTCGTGTGCCAACTCATTGGCAATACTGACCTGGAAAGACGGACAACAGTGGATGAAGCAGCTAGCCAGCTCTGGGAATACAAAGAAAGTATCTTTTCCTCCCTTGTCTCAGCTGTGGAGAATCTGTCCCAGGAGTTCCAACGATTCAAAGAGGATATGTCCTACTCCCCACCTGTATGGACCAGTGTCTCAGCTATTAGGGAGTCAGCGTTCTTCTGCTCAAGAGAGAGGATATAGAGGGTACACACCACGGGGCACCCTATGGGTTTACCTGCGTGACCACGGAGAGGACATGAGGAAGTGGGATGGAAAACCTACCTCGACCCTAGAGGCACGAGTACGTGAGTTGCAAGGAAAAACAATCACACCAAAGGGGGTTCTTCCAGGAAAATTGCTGCTCTGGTTTCCAGTGGGCAGTTCCCCAGACAGAGTAAAAGGGCTGATCTTACTCCTGATTTTAATGAAGGAGCTCCTGACTCGTATACACAAGAAATGGGTAATGAATATTATGACCAGGACTAGGGCAGCCCTGCCTCCAGCCAGGTGGAGGAAAGGGACAAGCGGGTTTACTGGACTGTGTGGATTCGATGGCCTGGCACATCAGACCCACAGGAGTATAAGGCTCTAGTAGACACCGGTGCACAGTGTACCCTAATGCCATCAAGCTATACAGGGGCAGAACCCATCTGTATTTCTGGAGTGAGAAGGGGATCCCAACAGCTGACTGTATTGGAGGCCGAAGTGAGCCTAACTGGGAATGAGTGGCAAAAGCACCCCATTGTGACTGGCCCAGAGGCTCCGTGCATCCTTGGCATAGACTACCTCAGGAGAGGGTATTTCAAGGACCCAAAAGGGTACCGGTGGGCTTTTGGTATAGCTGCCTTGGAGACGGAGGAAATGAAACAGCTGTCTACCTTGCCTGGTCTTTCGGAGGACCCTTCTGTGGTGGGGTTGCTGAGGGTCGAAGAACAACAGGTGCCAATTGCTACCACAACAGTGCACTGGAGGCAATATCGCACCAACCGAGACTCCCTGATTCCCATCCATAAGCTGATTCGTCGACTGGAGAGCCAAGGAGTGATCAGTAAGACTCGTTCACCTTTTAACAGTCCTATATGGCCAGTGCAAAAGTCTAATGGAGAGTGGAGACTGACAGTAGACTATCGTGGCCTGAATGAAGTCATGCCGCCATTGAGTGCTGCTGTGCCGGACATGCTGGAACTTCAATACGAACTGGAGTCAAAAGCAGCCAAATGGTATGCTACAAATGATATCGCTAATGTGTTTTTCTCAATCCCTTTGGCAGCAGAGTGCAGGCCACAGTTTGCTTTCACTTGGAGGGTTGTTCAGTACACCTGGAATCGACTGCCCCAGGGGTGGAAACACAGCCCTACCATTTGCCATGGACTGATGCAGACGGCACTGGAACAGGGTGAAGCTCCAGAACATCTGCAATACATTGATGACATCATCGTGTGGGGCAATACAGCAGAAGAAGTTTTTGAGAAAGGGAAGAAAATAGTCCAAATCCTCCTGAAAGCCGGTTTTGCCATAAAACAAAGTAAGGTCAAGGGACCTGCACAGGAGATCCAGTTTTTAGGAATAAAATGGCAAGATGGACGTCGTCAGATCCCAATGGATGTGATTAACAAAATAACAGCCATGTCTCCACCAGCTAGCAAAAAGGAAACACAAGCTTTCTTAGGCATTCTTGATTTTTGGAGAATGCATATTTCAAATTACAGTCTGATCGTAAGCCCTCTCTACCAAGTGACCCAGAAGAAGAACAATTTCCAATGGGGCCCTGAGCAACGACAAGACTTTGAACAAATTAAACGGGAGATAGTTCATTCAGTAGCCTGTGGGCCAGTCTGGGCCGGGCAAGATGTAAAAATGTAGATGCTCTACACCACAGCCAGGGAGAATGGCCCTACCTAGAGCCTCTGGCAGAAAGCAGCAGGGGAGACTCGAGGTCGACCCCTAGGGTTTTGGAGTCGGGGATACAGAGGATCTGAGGCCTGCTATACTCCAACTGAAAAAGAGATATTGGCAGCATATGAAGGGGTTCGAGCTGCTTCAGAAGTGGTTGGTACTGAAGCACAGCTCCTCCTGGCACCCCGGCTGCCGGTGCTGGGCTGGATGTTCAAAGGGAGGGTCCCCTCTACACATCATGCAACTGATGCTATGTGGAGTGAGTGGGTTGCACTGATCACACAACGGGCTCGGATAGGAAACCCTAATCTCCCAGAGATCTTGGAAGTAATTATGGACTGGCCAGAAGGCAAAGATTTTGGAATATCTCCAGAGGAGGAGGTGACACGTGCTGAGGAGGCCCCACTGTACAATCAACTACCAGAAAATGAGAAGCAATATGCCCTGTTCACTGATGGGTCCTGTCGAATTGTAGGAAAGCATTGGAGATGGAAAGCTGCTGTATGGAGTCCCATATGACAAGTTGTAGAAACTGCTGAAGGAGACAGGGAATTGAGCCAATTTGCAGAAGTGAAGGCCATCCAGCTGGCTTTAGACATTGCTGAATGAGAAAAGTGGCCAGTGCTCTATCTCTTTACTGACTCATGGATGGTGGCAAATGCCCTGTGGGGGTGGTTACAGCAATGGAAGCAGGGCAACTGGCAGCGCAGAGGCAAACCCATCTGGGCTGCAGCATTGTGGCAAAACATTGCTGCCCAGGTAGAGAACCTGGTTGTCAAAGTACGTCACGTAGATGCTCACGTACCCAAGAGTCAGGCCACTGAGGAACATCAAAACAACCAGCAGGTGGATCAGGCTGCTAAGATGGAAGTGGCTCAGGTGGATCTGGACTGGCAACATAAGGGTGAATTATTTATAGCTGGGTGGGCCCATGACACCTCAGGCCATCAAGGAAGAGATGCAACATAGAGATGGGCTCGTGATCGAGGGGTGGAGTTGACCATGGACACTATTGCACAGGTTATCCATGAATGTGAAACATGCACTGCAATCAAACCAGCCAAGCGGTTATAGCCTCTCTGGTATGGAGGGTGATGGCTGAAATATAAATATGGGGAGGCCTGGCAGATCGATTCTATCACACTCCCACAAACCCGCCAAGGCAAGCGCTATGTGCTTACAATGGTGGAAGCAACCACCGGATGGCTGGAAACATCCCGTGCCTCATGCCACCACCCAGAACACTATCCTGGGCCTTGAAAAGCAAGTCTTATGGTGACATGGAACCCCAGAAAGAATTGAGTCAGACAGTGGGAATAATTTTTGAAGCAACCTCCTAGACACCTGGGCCAAAGAGCATGGCATTGAGTGGGTATATCACATCCCCTATCATGCACCAGCCTCCGGGAAAAACAAATGATACAATGGACTGTTAAAGACTATGCTGAGAGCAATATGTGGTGGGACATTCAAACATTGGGATACACATTTAACAAAGGCCACCTGGAGAAGAGCCAATGACCTAAATGGTATGATGTTAATTGCTATATAATACTGTATGTCATTACTTTTATGGTTGCTATATGTCGTATCAACGGTATTTCAGTAATAATCAGCCACATTAGTGAAGAATGAACTTTGATGAAACCAAGCAAAGTGCAGCAGTGATGGAACCAGAACTAGCTTCAGCATCCAACAATCCACCACCACACACCATCTCTCCTGCCCTGAAGGACTGTTATGACAGATGGAGCCCAAAGTCATGGACTAAATGAACTCAATGGACATTTTAGAGGAATGGCCCATAGACCAAGGGAATGATATCTGTGTGTATATATGAAAAGAGAGGGAAAGTGGTGGTGATTAATTGGAATGTATTGGAAAGGGTAGAACCTGGGCGTGACGTAGATGGTATAGAATGAGGGGTGGATAATGTCCTGTTTTTGGCTGGGATAGAGTTAATTTTATTCCTGGTAGCTGGCATAGTGCTGTGTTTTGGATTTCAGTATGAGAATAATATTGATAACACGCTGATGGTTTGGCTGTTGCTAAGTGGTGTTTACACTAGTCAAGGACTTTTCAGCTTCCCGTGCTCTGCCAGGTGCACAAGAAACTGGGAGGGGGCACAGCCAGGATAGTTGATCCAAACTGGCCAAAGGGCTATTCCATACCATATGACGTCATGCTCAGTATATAAACTGGGGCGGAGTTGGCCAGGGGCTAGTGATTGCTGCTCGGGGACTGGCTGGGCTTCGGTCAGCGGGTGGTGATCGGTTATTATTATTTTTGTTCCAATTATTAAACTGTTCTTATCTCATCCCACGACTTTTTTTACTTTTGCTCTTCTGATTCTCTCCCTCATCCCACAGTGGGGGGAGGGTGAGCGAGCGTCTGTGTCGTACTTAATTGCCGACTAGGGCTGAATCATGATAGGACTGCAGGGTGCAGGTGTTGGATTTGCTGTGTAAGGCTTTGTCTGAGTGCAAAAAAAATGGTTAAATACAGATGATTACTTACCTTGAAGGTAATGACAGCCATTCAGGGCAAGAATAATCTTATCCAATATTTAAGAGCTACAAAGTAGATATCTCCATCTGAGTTAGTCACCCAAGACTCCTTTCTAGTCTGTGTAGAGAAATAGAATCTCCTGGGAGTGACTCATTTGACCTATTTATCTATTACTTTAGAATGAAATGAATCACATCTAGTCTCTGTTAACTATATTGAGTGGGTCTCCATCTACTAAAACTTGGAGTGTAGAGTGACTAAGTCAGATGTAGATGTCTCTGTTTAGTCTGGTGACCCTCAGCCCTTTTTTTTTTCAAAAGCATGAACTGTGCTTTTGCAGGAAACTTGAGCACAACAAGTTACGTGCAATTTAGGCAGACACAAAGAGAGCATCCAATTTGTCTTCAGTTCCTCTTCCACATGAGTTACTGCCATTGCTAATACTGTTTGCTTCTCAGCACATTTCCCAAGGCTTCCTTGAGCACATGATGTTCACATTCTGTAACGGATGAGAAAGGATTTAAGGAGTCTGTAAAAGTGAAAAGGCCACTCCTGTCATGCAGTTGTTGTCTAACACCTCTTGACCACCTGTTTTGGTCAATCTGTAGTAATTAATATATGCTAATGACCTTTTTAAGGGGTATGATTTAAGGGTATGAACTGACAGACTTCCTATATTATAAATTCTACAGTTTGCTTTCAACATTTTCTTTAATATTTTATTTGATTAAAGCTTTAATGACATTTTTTTCTCCATGAAAAATGTAAATTAAAGTAATAGAAATTTTATAGGATAGGAGAACCATGCTAAACAAGAAAGAAGAACAGACATTTTGCATTTTTTAGTGTGGGGATTGATATTAAAATTAGTGTTTCTCTTACCAACTTGCCAGTAAAACTTTTGCTGTCACAGAGTTGGAGGATGTCTGCTTTTAGTACAAGCCCCAGCAGTGATCACAGAATCACAGAATTGTATAGGTTGGAAAAGACCTTTATATCATCGAGTCCAACCATAAACCTAACACTACCAAGACCACCACTATACCATGTCCCTAAGCACCTCATCCAAACGTCCTTTAAATACCTCCAGGGATGGCGACTCAACCACTTCCCTGGGCAGCCTGTTCCAATGCTTGATAACCCTTTCAGTGAAGAAAAATTTCCTACTATCCAGTCTACCTCCTTTCAGGTAGTTGTAGAGAGCAATAAGGTCTCCCCTCAGCCTCCTTTTCTCCAGGCTAAACAACCCCAGTTCCCTCAGCCGCTCCTCATAGGACTTCTGCTCCAGACCCTTCACCAGCTTCGTTGCCCTTCTCTGGACATGCTCCAGCACCTCAATGTCTCTCTTGTAGTGGGGGGCCCAACACTGAACACAGTATTCGAGGTGCGGCCTCACCAGTGCCGAGTACAGGGGCACGATCACTTCCATAGTCCTGCTGGGCACACTATTTTTGATACAAGCCAGGATGCCATTGGCTTTCTTGGCCGCCTGGGCACACTGCTGGCTCATATTCAGGCGGCTGTCAACCAACACCCCCAGGTCCTTTTCTGCCTGGCAGCTTTCCAGCCACTCTTCCCCAAGCCTGTAGCGTTGCATGGGGTTGCTGTGGCCCAAGTGCAGGACCTTGCACTTAGCCTTGTTGAACCCCATACAATTGACCTCGGCCCATCGATCCAGCCTGTCCAGGTCCCTCTGCAGAGCCTTCCTACCCTCCAGCAGATCAACACTCCCACACAACTTGGTGTCATCTGCAAACTTACTGAGGGTGCACTCGATCCCTTCGTCCAGATCATTGATAAAGATGTTAAACAGAACTGGCCCCAACACAGAGCCCTGGGGAACACCGCTTGTGACCGGCCGCCAACTGGAATAAACTCCATTCACCACCACTCTTTGGGCCCGGCCATCCAGCCAGTTCTTTACCCAGCGAAGAGTACACCCGTCCAAGCCATGAGCAGCCAGTTTCTCCAGGAGAATGCTGTGGGAGACAGTGTCAAAGGCTTTACTGAAGTCTAGATAGACAACATCCACAGCCTTTCCCTCATCCACTAGGCGGGTCACCTTGTCATAGAAGGAGATCAGGTTGGTCAAGCAGGACCTGCCTTTCCTAAACTCATGCTGGCTGGGCTTGATCCCTTGGTTATCCTCTACATGCCGTGTGATGGCACTCAGGATTATCTGCTCCATCAGCTTCCCTGGCACTGAGGTCAGGCTGACAGGCCTGTAGTTCCCCAGGTCCTCCTTCCGGCCCTTCTTGTAGATGGGTGTCACATTAGCTAATCTCCAGCCAACTGGGACCTCCCCAGTTAGCCAGGACTGCTGGTAAATGATGGAAAGGGGCTTGGTGAGCTCTTCTGCCAGTTCCTTCAGTACTCTCAGGTGGATCTCATCAGGCCCCATAGACTTGTGAGTGTCTAAGTGGTGCAGCAGGTCACTAACCATTTCCCCCTGGATTATTGGGGCTACATTCTGGTCCCCGTCCCTATCTTCCAACTCAGGGGGCTGGGTACCCAGAGAACAATTGGCCCTGCTATTAAAGACTGAGGCAAAGAAGGCATTAAGTACCTCAGCCTTTTCCTCATCCTTGGTCACTGTGTTCCCTCCCCCATCTACTAGGGGCTGGAGATTCTCCTTAGCTCTCCTTTTCCTGCTTACGTATTTGAAGAAGTATTTTTTGTTGTCTTGTGATGCATATAATGCAATAAATATATGTGTTGGTCTTTGTGTACTAACTGGTTCTTCAGCACTCCAAGTTTTTTATCTGCCTTTATATCCCTTTTCTTTTGCATTTTTTGCCTCCTTTCCTTCAGCAGGAAGAGTTTTTTCCAGACCCTCGAACTAGACAAGTATAATTCAATTTGCTTATGTTTCTAAGAAGCCTTGAGTCCACTCTGTTGGCATTAGATACTTAAATTCTTATACTGCCATTTCAAGTTATTATGGGTGAAAGGTCCATCACCTTATAGAATTGAAAAATTATTTCATTCCTCACTGTAAAGAGCAGGTTGATAAGCAGGCTTGGTTTTTTGATCTGAATAGGAGGAAAGAAAGTATAAGCATCTTTGCTTTTCAAACCAAGATCAGAGTCAAATAATCCAGAAACTTCATCATGAAATGGTACAAAAGTCCAAGGAATGGGGGAGAGAAAAAGAGAATTAAATTTCACCAGCGTAACAAGTATATCTATGTAATAGATCGGGGCACAGTACCACTAGAACCAACTCAGAAATGTTTTAAAAGAGCAGATTGCAGAAAGTTATACAACACAGTACAGTACTGTATCAAAACCATTGTGTTTGTCTGGCAGACAGTGGCTGTTTTTCAAAAAGCACTTTGTTGACACCCCACTTTTGTGCTTTTATTCTCACGAATTGTTGTTGAAATGGTCTGTATACAATGATACAACATTCCAGCTCTTTACATTTGCCTACCAGCTTCATTTCAGAGCGTCTGAATTACCGTTTCAAGCACTGTCTATAAAACTCCCAAGGAATTTACAGATAAAAGTGAGCAAAAGATCATCTGCCAAGTATAATAGAATTGAAATGATGTGTAACAAATTCAGTTGTATGGAAATTACATTTCAGAAAGGACTTCAGATCTGGCTTTGAGTATTCAGAAAAATTCCATAAAGGAAAAAGAACAATTTAAAGTTAATAAAAATATTGTGCTTGTTTTTGACTATAATAATGTAAAATTTCATCATGAGATAAAGACCAAAAACTGAAAATGCCTGGAGACTCTCTCCCCTCCTGACAATCAGTGATCTGGCCTCAGGTATTTCATGTCACTTCTCAGCTGGTCTACAGCAATGTGATATTCCTGGGCATGATGCCGTCGCTGTTTAGGAAAAGCCAATTAGTACTGAATACTGGAGCAAAATGAGTCTCTTCATTGCATATGCTTCTTTCCCCCTGGGCAAGAGGATTAAAGAGAAACAATATGTAACAGTACAGTCATGTTGCTTAATGCACTACTGGGAGGAACCCAGCTATTGTTGTGAGCAGACTAGTCTAAAGCCTCTGAGGAACTGTCCTGGTTGCAGCTGAGACAGAGTTAATTTTCTTTATAGTGACTGGTATGGGGCTATGTTTTGGATTTGTGCTGGAAACAGTGTTGATAATACAGAGATGTTTTAGTTGTTGCTGTACTAGTCAAGGACTTTTCAGCTTCCCATGCTCTGCCAGGTGCAGAAGAAGCTGGGAGGGGACACAGCCAGGATAGTTGATCCAAACTGACCAAAGGGCTATTCCATACCACATGACGTCATGCTCAGTATATAAAGCTGGGGAAGAAGAAGGAAGGGGGGACATTCAGAGTGATGGTGTTTGTCTTCCCAAGTAACCGTTACGCGTGATGGAGCCCTACTTTCCTGGAGATGGCTGAATACCTGCCTGCCCATGGTAAGTAGTGAATGAATTCCTTGCTTTGCTTTGCTTGCGTGCACGGCTTTTGCTTTCCCTATTAAACTGTCTTTATCTCAACCCTTGAGTTTTCTTACTTTTTCTCTTCCGATTCTCTCCCCCATCCCACTGTGGGGGGAGTGAGCGAGCAGCTGTGTGGTGCTTAGTTGCCGGCTGGGGCTAAACCACGCAAGGAACAGAACAGGATGTTTCACTCCAAAAAATTAGGGAAAGGGGTGTGTGAAATCAGGTTTTGTGCTTGTGGTTTTTTCTTTTTGTTTGGTGGATTTTTTTTATCTTTTTTTTTAATGAAATCAAAATAATCTCATTAAATACTTTGCATGAAAGAAATTCCTAAATACTGATTCACATGACCAAGCAGATATAATGAGTAGGATTCCTGGATAATAAATGGACTTATCCAGTACAAAATTAGCCCTAGTTTTCTTCTTGACAGAAGTTGGTTCCAATGAGGATTTTCTGTGATAATTAGCAGTCTACAGTAGTTGTAGCTGGGGGAGGTTGTGAGGGAAGCAAAAGTGGATTCTAAGCAAACAAATCTAACTTAGTGCCATAAGCTAAATCCCAAAAACGGAGTCCCACTTCCTGTGAAAAATGAGTTATTCACGCATTTTATTCACTGATCCTCACATGACACCTGTTTTTAGCACTGACCATTCACATTTTGAAGTAAAGTGTTTTCAGCCTATTTCACATGTATACTACTGGGAGCCAGTGTTTTTATAGTATATTATCTGGGGGAAATAAAATAAAATAGAAGCTGTAGCCATGTAGTACAAAACTTTGAGCTGAGGAAACATCCACCCTTGCCCAGAATGGTTTTACCTCCCTTTCCATTTACAATATTCTATTGGACGGGCGTACTCTTTGCTGGGTAAAAAACTAGCTGGATGACTGGGCCCAAAGAGTTGTGGTGAATGGAGTTTACTCCGGTTGGCGGCCGGTCACAAGCGGTGTTCCCCAGGGCTCTGTGTTGGGGCCAGTTCTGTTTAACATCTTTATCAATGATCTGGACGAAGGGATTGAGTGCACCCTCAGTAAGTTTGCAGATGACACCAAGTTGTGTGGGAGTGTTGATCTGCTCAAGGGTAGGAAGGCTCTGCAGAGGGACCTGGACAGGCTGGATCGATGGGCTGAGGTCAATTGTATGAGATTCAACAAGGCCAAGTGCAAGGTCCTGCACTTGGGCCACAGCAACCCCATGCAACGCTACAGGCTTGGGGAAGAGTGGCTGGAAAGCTGCCAGGCAGAAAAGGACCTGGGGGCGTTGGTTGACAGCCGCCTGAATATGAGCCAGCAGTGTGCCCAGGTGGCCAAGAAAGCCAATGGCATACTGGCTTGTATCAGAAATAGTGTGGCCAGCAGGACTATGGAAGTGATCGTGCCCCTGTACTCGGCACTGGTGAGGCCGCACCTCGAATACTGTGTTCAGTGTTGGGCCCCCCACTACAAGAGAGACATTGAGGTGCTGGAGCGTGTCCAGAGAAGGGCAATGAAGCTGGTGAAGGGTCTAGATGTCGTGGTTTAGCCCCAGCCGGCAACTAAGCACCATGCAGCCGCTTGGTCACTCCCCCTCGGTGGGATGGGGGAGAGAATCGGAAGAGCAAAAGTAAGAAAACTTGAGGGTTGAGATAAAAACAGTTTAATAGGGAAAGCAAAAGCCGCGCACACAAGCAAAGCAAAACAAGGAATTAATTCGCTACTTCCCATGGGCAGGCAGGTGTTCAGCCATCTCCAGGAAAGCAGGGCTCCATCACGCGTAATGGTTACTTGGGAAGACAAACGCCATCGCTCCAAATGTCCCCCCTTCCTTCTTCTTCCCCAGCTTTATATACTGAGCATGACGTCATGTGGTATGGAATAGCCCTTTGGTCAGTTTGGATCAACTATCCTGGCTGTGTCCCCTCCCAGCTTCTTCTGCACCTGGCAGAGCACGGGAAGCTGAAAAGTCCTTGACTGGTACAGCAGCAACTAAAACATCTCTGTATTATCAACACTGTCTTCAGCACAAATCCAAAACATAGCCCCATACCAGCCGCTACGAAGAAAATTAACTCTGTCTCAGCTGAAACCAGGACAGTATCCACCCCTTATTCCATACCATTCACGTCATGCTCAGGTCTCACACTATTCAATACATTCTCATTACCCACCATCACCCTTCCCATCCTTTGATATAATACACACATATCATTCCCTTAGTCTATGGACCACCCCTACAAAATATTTGTAAAATGACCATAAATGTCCACAAAATGTCCACTGAGTTCATTTAGTCCATGACTTTGGGCTTCATCTCTTATGGTTGTTACTCAGGACAGGAGAGGTGGTGTGTTGCTTGGAGCTATTGGGCACCAAAACCAGCTCAGGTCAGGTCACTGCTGCACTTGCACTGCTTCTTGTAAGGCTTCTCCTCCACTGGTTCAGGTGGTTCCGGCTGTAGTAATTCCTATAACATGCAACTCAAATCATGGGTTACAACAATTTAAAGGTATATCTATTACAATGTCCACCCCTGGTCCTTTTGGACCAGGTTATAGGGTTTAACATTGCAATGAACTCCTCCCCTTGCTCCTAGCCTGGCTAGCAACAAGGGGTTCCTGCTATAGTAATTCCCACAACACGCAACTCAAATCCCGGGATACAACAATTTAAAGGTATTTCCATTACAATCTCCACCCCTGGTCCCTTTGGACCAGACCATCAGGTTTAACATTGCAATGAAGTCCTCCCCTTGCCCCTGCTCCAGCTTGGACTTATCCACAGAATGCAGTACCTTCAGAAGTAAACTTGCTCTAACATGGCCTCATGCACAGCCACTGATGCTTCGAGGTGTACCTGCTGCAGCATGGACTTCATCCACAGCCACAGATGCTTCGAGGTGCACCTTATCCAGCGTGGACTTATCCTTGGGCCACAATCCCTTCAGAGGTATACCTGCTGTGGCACAGACATAACCATGGCCACAGACGTTTCAAGATATACCTGCTCTGGCATGGGCTAATCCATGGGCACAGACGCTTTGGGGTGTCCTGCTCCCACGTGGATTCATCCACAGGTCACAGTCCCTTCGACTCGAGTTCACACTGGAGTTCCAGCCTGTCCAGTACAGCAGCACAGAAACAGCAGCGATGCCCTGGCCATCTGCCAGCCCAGGCACAAGGCCATTGCTGTTATCAAAGTGTTCCCAGGCACAGCAGAGTAAGGTGATCAGCAGTACAGCAGCACGGCAGGCAGTGAAAGCAAAAAGCAGCCACTAACGAGCCCTAGGCTCTAAGGTACAGTAAGGCAAGCAAGCCTATGGCAAGCACAGAAGCCTGCTGATTAATAGCTAAACAGCAATAACAGCTATAAATTCTATCTGGCATATTCCAATCAAATCTGTCATTATCTCAAACCCTCGAGCCCCACATTGGGCGCCAAAAAGGACTGTCGTGGTTTAGCCCCAGCCGGCAACTAAGCACCACGCAGCCGCTCGGTCACTCCCCCTCGGTGGGATGGGGGAGAGAATCGGAAGAGCAAAAGTAAGAAAACTTGAGGGTTGAGATAAAAACAGTTTAATAGGGAAAGCAAAAGCCGCGCACACAAGCAAAGCAAAACAAGGAATTAATTCGCTACTTCCCATGGGCAGGCAGGTGTTCAGCCATCTCCAGGAAAGCAGGGCTCCATCACGCGTAATGGTTACTTGGGAAGACAAACGCCATCGCTCCAAATGTCCCCCCTTCCTTCTTCTTCCCCAGCTTTATATACTGAGCATGACGTCATGTGGTATGGAATAGCCCTTTGGTCAGTTTGGATCAACTATCCTGGCTGTGTCCCCTCCCAGCTTCTTCTGCACCTGGCAGAGCACGGGAAGCTGAAAAGTCCTTGACTGGTACAGCAGCAACTAAAACATCTCTGTATTATCAACACTGTCTTCAGCACAAATCCAAAACATAGCCCCATACCAGCCGCTACGAAGAAAATTAACTCTGTCTCAGCTGAAACCAGGACACTAGAGCAGAAGTCTTATGAGGAGTGTCTGAGGGAACTGGGGTTGTTTAGCCTGGAGAAAAGGAGGCTGAGGGGAGACCTTATTGCTCTCTACATCTACCTGAAAGGAGGTTGTAGAGAGGTGGGGATCGGTCTCTTCTCCCAGGTAAAAAGTGATAGGATGAGAAGAAATGGCCTCAAGTTGTGCCAGGGAAGCTTTAGATTGGATATAAGGAAAAATTTCTTCACCGAGAGGGTTATCAATCATTGGAACAGGCTGCCCAGGGAAGTGGTTGAGTCACCATCCCTGGAGGTATTTAAAAGACATGTAGATGTGGTGCTTAGGGACATGGTTTTTGGTAGACTTGGCAGTGTTAGGTTAACGGTTGGACTCGATGATCTTAAAGGTCTTTTCTAACCTAAATGATTCTATGATTCTATGATCTCATAGAGCTGGTGGGATTGCTGGTCCTGAGCTAACTCTCAGGGCCCTCGGAGCTCCATGGCTCCCCAGTAGCTCTCAGTGGCAAATCTCAGAGAGCCATTCAACAGCTTTTGCTTGCAGAGAGATGCCGAGAAGAGGCACTGAACTTATATTCCTTTCCAAATCTCAACAGGAACCTACATGACAAGATTTTTCAATTACACGTCATTTCCCTCACCTGCAAAGGAAAGTATTTTGCTCTTTTCATCAATAGCAGTCACTGCAAGCCTGTCCCTGGCTGTCTAAGTAGCAATGTGGAAATGCCACAGCTTTGAAATCGTGCTCCCTAGTTGGGGAGTTTCTGTTTTGCAGAGACTTTGTAAGACTGAGACTGGTCCAGCAGGATTTTTTCCTTGTATGTCCCCTAAGGGGTAAAGGAGTGCTACTGATCCTGACCAAGTGAAGGGAATGGGAGTTTTACATTGTATATGGACAGGTATAATCATTGCTGAGACTGTGGAAAAGGGAAAGAGGTTACAGCAAGGCAGAACTGCGCAGATTCTTTCACCTCCTGATTTGCAAATCTGGCACTTGAAAACACAAGGTGTGTGTACTTTGTGTACACAACATAGAATCATAGAAATCATACAATCGTATAGGTTGGAAAAGACTTTTAAGATCATCACGTCCAACTGTAAGCCTAACACTGGCAAGTCCACCACTAAACCATGTCAGTATTCACAGTGAGAGGAGTCCTAGGATGGGCCTAAAGACAGAGATAGATTCATAGAATCATAAAATCATAGAATGGTTTAGGTTGGAAAAGACCTTTAAGATCATTGAGTCCAACCGTAAACCTAACACTACCAAGACCACCACTACACCATGTCCCTAAGCACCTCATCCAAACGTCCTTTAAATACCTCCAGGGATGGCAACTCAACCACCTCCCTGGGCAGCCTGTTCCAATGCTTGACAACCCTTTCAGTGAAGACTTTTTTCCTAATATCCAATCTAAAGCTCCCCTGGTGCAACTTGAGGCCATTTCCTCTCATCCTATCACTTGTTACTTGGGAGAAGAGACTGACACCCACCTCTCTACAACCTCCTTTCAGGTAGTTGTAGAGAGATGTTGTGCCCAGGTAAACAATTAGCAAATAAATATTATTCTGAGCAGCGTGATAATGCAGCTGCGTTGCTCCTGGGCCTGCTCAGCTCAGTCAAGTACTGAGCTCTGCGTATCAGCTCCAGAGGCAATGACAAGCCCGGAGGATGCTTTGTTACCACCCCCACTGCTTGTTGTGGCCATGATGTTTAGCTACAAGCCTGGGCATGGGGGAAATGGAGTGAATTAGTTTGGCATTCATTTAGGAATGGTGAATTTGTGGGGTTTATTGCTAGGTGTAAAAATGGAGCTGTGTTAATATGCAGCCCGCAGCCCCAGAGGGAGGGAGGGTGAGCCAGCCCTTGCAGAGCGATGCAGCAGATGCTCGGTGCCATCTAGTGGGAAGAAGCATGGTGAGCATCAGGGAACGGAGGAGAGCTTTGCAAAAAGTGCCTTATCTCACAGGTTATTTCATGGACTTTTGCACCTAGCGATTTATATTCTTCTGCAGAGAACAGAGCCTTGCTCCTGGATGCATAAATACATACTCATAACACGCACGTCAGCTAAGGAAAGTTTAGTGCTGTAGTAGAGCTGTTTTTCTCATGGAGAGCATCCACTGCCTCTTATCTTGCAGCTCCAGCTCCAATGTATATGGATCTGCAGTGGCATTGGTGAGCAGCAAGGATTTCTACCTGTTATGCCTCTACTGTTTTCTGGGAACTAAGATTAAAAAAGAAAGAATAAAAAAGAAGGAAATTGTTCTTTTGGCTAAAAGTAGTTGCAATGGGCTTCATAGCCTGAAATTTCCAGGACACGATAATGTTACTTGGTGTCTGACTAATAATTAACAAATCAAGGCCTCTTCTTGCTCTGTTTCTCTCTAGTGAGCCCAGGCACAGTAGTTTACTCACATATAAAACACTGAAGAATCAGAGGCTCTTATCTTTGTACCATTTTAAATGATGACAGATTAAAGCTGGAGGAAACCAGGAACACTGGTTGTTAAAGATCTGTGGAAGCCTCAACACATCTACTCAGTATTTGGCTGGCCATCACATCACGCTGAAGTTAGGTATGGCCCTTTCTGATTAGTTGCTGAAATTATTATAGAAGGCCACAGGTTTACTTAAGCAAAAGTAAAGAGGCAGAGTTAACATGCCTTCTTTCTAAAACTAAAGCAATTTTTTTACCATGTTTTAACTTCACCTGGAAGAAACAGAACAAGTGTCATCTCCAGAAATGTCACCCAAGGTGACAAAAATGACAAAATACCTCTCAAAACATTATTCTTGCAGCATGTTTTATGAATTTTATGTCCTGTTTTCCAGGTGTCTCGTTATAATATTGTTCAGTAAGTTTTAGTATGACTTATTTTCACCAAAATTACATCAGCCATGCTTATATAGGATTACAGCTTCACTTTGTATTTCCTTAACAGCTAAAAACAACCCTAGGAACAAGCTAAAATAGTTGCACTTTATAAAATATTTTGCCATTCTTTTCCTTCTTAAATCAATAATAGGGTTACTATAAATTTTCCAGTAAGAGAAAAGTTTATCTACATTCCTAAACACAATTTATTTCTATTCATCTGACTTGTTCCCAGTAGCATGACTGATCTAAAAGGAATAGTCCTGCTTCCTGCCATCGTACCCCTCTTACTCACTGCCTGCCTCTGCTGGGACCCCATTTCTGAGCCAATTCAGCTCAATCTAGCAGAAAACTATTTCAGCAAGAAGTACCAGCTTCACTGCTAATTAGGGGAAACGTAAGATTGACCAAGATGCTCAAAAAGCCACATAGAAGTGCTGCTTTTTTTTTTCCCATTAGTGTTTCAAAAAAGCTGAACCACCTTAACAGGCTTGGCATAAAACTTCTGACACTTGCTGAGCTTCTGCAAGTAACCTATAGGGTGTCTTTTCTGTACCTTAGAAATCTAAATGGTTTGGTCATTTCTCAGAAGGAATGGCTCTCAAAAACCCCCCTGCAGGACAAGGAACCGGAAGTCAGCCAAAGGCAATTAAAAAAAATGCAGCCAGCTGCCAAAGCAAATGAAACTATGCTGGGGCTCAGAGTCCAGCGAGGTAAAGACATTAGTTTTTCCTATTAAAAAAAAAAAATTTGCTCCAGTTGTCTGTGGTCAAATAGCTTAAATGCCCAAATGTGGGTGTCATTTCTCAAGCTGTGACCCAGTCCGACTGAGGTGCCTACACGTGAGCTAGCTGCCAGGTCTACATCTGACAGTTCCTACTGACTGACATAAACCTCTCTTTGTTCAGCAGCCTCTGCTATGGGAATTTTGTTGCTGTGCATCTCACCTCTGTGTTCAGGGACTTAATTAAGGGGTCTAGGTCTATCTTAGCAAGAGTTATGAGGACTGAGTGCATGAATCTTCTCCAGAATAGCTGTGGGAGCCCCAGCATAGGAAGAGAGAGATCTGGGTTCCAGTTTTTCTGCCTGTCATGTATTTTCTTTGAGGATGGTTTAATCAATAAGTGAATACATATCCAGGGACTCCTCTTGTTGATAAGTCAGTGAATTTCAGGGTTATATTTCCACTTGCTCACTCTCTGACCATAAGGCATTTGTTCCACTTGAATAGAAGATGTTGGAGAGCTTCACCAACCTGTAGTTTAGTAGGTAAGACGTAATCTTAGGAAGTGAAATCTTCTTTATCTGAGTACAGATTTCAATCCTCATTTCCAACCAAATTCACTTAAAAGCTACAACAAACCAGCTGCCTTTTGTTATACCTCTCACCCACTCTGTATTAGGCATACTCTGACAATTACTATAGGCCAGGGCATGTGATGATGCCAACTTTGTGAATCTTTTCCATTTATTTATAGATGTTACAGAGAGTAACGTTGGTAAATAGTTGTTTAGTATAGGGAGCTTTTTTGGAAGCGTTTGGGTGGTTTATGCTGCAGATAGATCTTAAGGACCTTTAGAAAGTTATTTTAATTATGTAAGTGTTTTAAAAACATTATTCTGAATTTTATAAAGAGTCTCTGCTGAGTCTTGCTTTTCAGCAGATTTTTTTTGTCTGATTTTCAAAATAGTTTTCAACAGTTTGGATGCTGAGTGCTCCTGAATACAGCTCCACAGACATCAGGATAAATTCCTGTATACCTGCTGTATCCTTTGAAGTTTAGATGCAATTGGAGGGACTGAATGAATAGCTGGTCCAAGCTGGGTGCGCAATTTTCAGTGTAATAATGCCATGTGTGGGAATTATAGTCATTTATCATGGTCCTGGATACTTTCTAATAAAGCATTATAGTGCCTCTCTTCACAAATCTGTAGCTATCTAGGATCCTATTAACATCTTCAGGATGGAAGATCTGACTAGTCTATGCAATGAACTTATGTGCAAAGAGAAAGATTTACTCCTGTTCACATTGAAGACAATGGCAAGGACTACCACTATGGCAGGTGCTTTCATCTCTGAACTTATAAATAAAGGAAGGTGCACATGAAAGACGAGACAGCCAACATGGCAAAAGACACTGCAAAATATGCTGTGATTAAAAAAGGAAGGAAAAATCTTTCCATGCATGTGTCTAGCTCTGACTGCAGGTGGATGCATGTCTCATCCAAGTCTGCAGGTGTTTCCCTCAGAACTCCGACACCCACAGTCTTTCCTAAGGGCCTCTGCCTTAATCAGAGCAGGAGGAAAAATCTAAGATGAATATCGCTACTTATTGAACACTGCAAGAGAAGAAAATGAAAGCCAATTCATTTAAAAGAGAGGTATAGAATAGAGCACACATGAAATCCACCATCTGTCCACAAAAAGACAAAAGTTTTATTGCTGAAAGCAAGCACTTCTCGTTTTTGTCCAAAACAGTATTACCAAAAAATAAAAACCATAGAAATGCATATTTTAGTTGATCAAAATGTTTAGGAAATAAACATCTGTTCTGCTGAATTTTTTCAAGCAAAAAAATTTTTTTTTTAAAAAAGAACCCTAATTTTGCTTTGACATGCATATTTAAGTGAAATGTTCTAATTATCAGTTCAAATTATGTTGCCTTAGAAATTGTATTTCTATTTTTAATTCATTTCCATAAAGTTTGAAAATGGAATAAGAAACACTGGCCCTAGATGAAATTAAACATTTTATTCAGACTAAAACATTTTAAAAAAATAAAATCAGGTCACCTAGTAATTTAAAACTTTGTAACAAAAAAAAAGAATTATTCAAAATTCCACTCTTACCTTAGTATCATCTCTGATTAAGTAACTTGCTGTGCCTCATTTTAATACACCTGCTTCCTCTTTCAGAAAAAAGGGAAATCACAATTCATTTTCAAAATTAACTACAAGATGCATAATAAACCCCAAACATTTAAGTTCAGAGACCACATGTATAAAGCACCTGACTTCTCACGTAATTCAGGCCATACACTTTCTCCTAGTGATTCCTACAATAAAGAGAATAATTTTCCTATCCATAGACATATTGCACTGTGGTCATTAGCATTACAGTCCATGGCACTCAGACATCCTTATTCACATAACAGGAGAGCCAGTGAACCTCTAGATCACAGTAAACCTTTGCTTACAGCAGACTAAGATGATGGGTTGAATATTGTGAAAAAGAAAGTATAAACCTCCAAAAATTCAAGTTAAAAGGCTTGCTTATGGCTTCTAACAATGTACTGCTTGGGAAAAGACAGATGAGAGTTTGATTCTAGTGGTGGTAGATAGGGCCTTTCATATGTCCAAGATGTACTCTACAATGAAAAACCTTAAAGATGTTAACAGCTAACTAGCAAAATGAAGAGGATAGATTTCTAACATCTTGTACACTGTTATGTATGGATCTCAGTGGAATATAGAATAATCCTTTCAGGATGATCATGGAGGAGGAGGTTTAGGAGACAGAACAAACTCTCAAAAAGTGTCTTTGAAAGACAGAAGGAATAAATCCCTGCATATAAAAATCTCTTTAATCTCTTTTTTTTTAATTTTTGATCACTGGGTAGTAATGTTTACAAGATAAGAGAAGAGCGAGCTCCAAGAGTGCTATTAAGTTGCTTTCTTCTAAAGCATCAGAGATCCTGAGAGAATCCATTGGCTCTAATTAATTAAAGCTTTCCATAGCTTCACAATATAATACACCAGACAAGTGTTGTTCAACCTATCCATAAAACCGTTGAAGCTCCACATCCAAACTTTCAGACTGTGTGCTGTTTCAGCTCCCATTTTAATAAAAATATAGAGGAAAAACATCAATGAGGGTTTGGCAAACATCTGGTTCTGTCCTGCCACCCACACAACTTCCCAGGCGCAGAAGATCTTTTCATCCTGCAAGTTCAAAAAAAAAAATTCAGGCATTTGCTAGGAACATTCAATCCTGCTCTATCTGTGCCATATTTATCAGGGCTTCTGATACAGTGAGTTTTCATAAAAATAAATTCATCCCATATGCTTCATAATAGCACAAAGTATAGACAGCTTCTGCAGCAGCTGCTGCCTTCAATTATGTTTCTACCTTTGGGGCCTGAAGTCAAAGGAAACTTCTCTTTCACTTCTGCAAACTCCAGATCGTGCTCGTGGAAGAGCACTTTTATAGATATCTATCTCCTGTATGTGAAGAAGATATAACTGAAATATGTCGGTGGCAGCTTTAAACTTTCAGAAAATATCCAATGCTAGATGTGTGATTGTTGTTTCCTTATGGTGGTCTAAACTACAGGCTGAATGGAGAAAGGCTCTGTGTGGCACAGGAGAGTGGTACTAACATGAGCAAAAAATGAGTCTTGAACAGTCTATCTAACTTTGCAGCTTCAACATCATTTTTCCACACAGATTCCACACTGTCTTCATCACCAGTAAAAAATGAACTCTGACTTTCCAGAGCTTCAATACATTGTGTCTACTGGATTTGCAGGTGAAATTCTCCAAGGAGGCCCCAAGAGAGGAACCACTGTGCTGTGTGGAAACTCTCTGTAGTCCATTGGCTATGACTAGTTAAGAATAGCCAGGTCTGGCAGACTTTTTTTTCTCTTTTCCTGAGAACTTATTCATTCTTTACTCACATATTTTATGAACTGCTTGAACTTTCTGCCAAGAGCAAGGACTAACAGAGTTGCAATCCTCTCTTCTTCCCTCTGCCTTTCCTTCTTCTGTGTAGCAGGAGGGAATCAGCTTTACAGAGCCCTTCTGAATTTGAGGAGATTTGAGGAGTGACATGAAGTGGGGTGTGGGTTTGACCCCAGGCGAGTAATGGTTATGTGGGGTAAAGTGGGAATGAAAAGGCTACTCCCATTTGAAATGAAAGTGTCTGGTAATTCCCACATTTAGCGTGTGCGTGCCTGTTTCTGCTTTCATAGCAGAAGTGTGATCTTAACTCTTTAAAACATTTAAAATAATTTTTAACAGATCACCAGTAAAATTCCTTAGGAGCTGAGAAAAAGTCATTTAGCAATTTAAAACACGAATAAATAAATGTAATTTAATGAGATATGGAAGGACATTTTCACTACTTAGAATCCTTTATATGACTGTGTTTCAAAGAGTTAATTGAAATAACAGTGGTGTTCAAATAAGAACAATAAGTTTTAACCCAGAACACCATTTCATTTTTTGTTCTTTTTTGGGCTTTCAGGTTTGTTTTTTTTTTTTCAGTGAGAAAAGAAGAAAGGAAAATTCAGAAGGCATGAAAAAGAGAAGTGGAGAAAAAGAACTTCTTTAGCAGGAAATAACATTCTAAGAAGTAATTACTTATATAAAAATAAATACTATGTAAAAGTACTAGATAAAAGCAATACTTGTATAAAAGCGATATTTATATTTTTCAGTTTCTTGATTTTGCTGCTTTGTGGGGTGTGTGTACGTGTAGACACATACCGTTAGTGAGGAGTGGGAAAATTACAACCTCTGTTGCAAAGTGTCCTTGTCATGAAGAACAGGAGCTCTCACAAGCATAGACCAGCTTAGGAGCTCCCGGTGGGGAAAGATGGCAAAGGGAGAGAAAGAAAGATGGACTGTTCTGCAGAAAGCAATAGAGAAGGAGTAAGTGACGCTGAGACCCTCAAGTGGGGACCTGCACAAGGACATAGGTGAGCTCAGTATCCTCTGAGTTAAGATGCTGAAGAGGAAACTGAAATGCATTTGTCTGTGATAAAAGCTGTGATGCATCAGTAATGTCCAAGGATAAATAAGCTGAGAAGATCTCTACATGTCTTGGCTCTGTTTTTACTGAGGGTTTGTCACAACAGATAAACAAGGAGGTTGGGATCTTCAGGGAAATTCATAGTACAGGGAAACATGTGAGAAACTTAGAAATGTGGCATATTTCTAAGTGTTCAGGGAATAGGTTATCCTAGGCCTTAGTTAAGAAATTGGTGCAGGTGAAAGAATCAAATCAACATTCAGATCAGGGATAAATAAAAGTTGCTTTTCCATTCTCACAACCTCAGAGAAAGTGGGAAGGACTGCTGTGATCCACAAGCCAGAGGCTGACCTTGAAGCAAGAATCTGCATCCATCACTATGAAGGAACTGTCCTAATCTTCACTCTGCTAAAAAGTTGAAATGATGTTGGGTTAAGAAGGCCACCTTATCAAAATGGTAATAACTCTTACCCTGGCAGAAGGTACGCAAAGAAAAGACTACCTGCAAGCTGCTGTTGCATTGAGAGGGAAAAAAAAAAAAAGAAAAAAAAGAGAGAATGAGTTCTTGGGTACGAAGGGTGGCTTTGATTTAGAGATTGGACAAAGAGTTGAGCTAGGGTTTGGGGATTTTTTTGCATAAACCAGAATCATGTGTTCACTCTTTCCATTTATGGTACACCAGTAGCACCAACCTCTCTTTGTAATTCATGGCCTCTCATTTTTCCTCATAATGTGTCTTCAATAGTAAGATGCACAGAGGTCAGCCTGAAGTCTTTATCCCTCTTCTCTTTTGATTACCTACATTCCCCTGCCTTCTTTAAACCATTGCTCAGATATGATAAATAACAGCTCTCCATACCTATAAACTTTTGACTCTAAGAAGACTCCATCTGGGTCTGTTTGGCAATGTTGCTTCTCTGGTTCTAAGGTCTGCTAATAATTTGGACCAGGAATAAGCAGATAGACAAGGGAGGTTATGTTTTGTCTGTAAAGCTTACATACATAGGGTAAAACATATTGAGAACATAGAACTTTGGGGAATAAAAAGAGTCTGAGATAAAAACCAAATGTTTTAGAGCTGTTGCCTCCTATGTGCTAGCTATCAGCCATATTCACTAACTGTGGATTCAAAAGATGGATTAAGGTTTGGACCACTTGCCACTGGGCATTTACAGACCATTTAACCTGAAGTGTCTGAGTTCCAGTTGAAGAGATTGAAAACTTTGGAAATAACAGTGTTATCACAGTCCACACAGTTTCAGTCTTCTCCCACTGCATTTTATCCTGGTATTGAACCCTGGCCTCCTGAAATCTTCTCAAAGGTTAGAATACAGCAATCGTGGTGAGTCCTCTGAAGTTATGAATACTGGTGATGCCAGTTAATTTCAGCTGTATTCATTCATACAGTGTCAATGTAAGTCCCAAAACATCCATCAGCAGAAAAGTCAGTTTTGTCAAGATCAAAAGTTATCTTTGCAACAAAATTCCTCAGAGCATTCTTATGAAGGAAGAAGATTGAGATTTAAGTCACTGTTTCCGATCAGAGGGAACCAAAACAGTTCAGGTAAGCATGAGATTTTTCTGTTCTCTTTGCTGAAGAGGAAAAGCAAATTCTGTAAACTTGAATCTCTTCATTTCACAGAAGAGAACTTTCCTTTCTTCTGGCAGACCTGCTAATAGTTTTCTTTCACATTGGACAGCTGGCAGTCATCAGTGACAATTAAATCACAATTAGAGCAGATGCAATCTCAGAATCCTACAAAAAAACTTTTTTTTTTTTTAAGATGCTCCTTAATCTCAGGAAAACAAAAAATAGAAGCAAGAGCTCTCAGCTTTTAATAATTTTCTTCTCCAAAAGAGTAAAATAATTAGCATCACTAGACAACAACCAAACATCTCTAAACAATAATCACATAATAATTCAGTAAGGAAAATAATTTGAAATGTGATCCAGAGATCACTGGTCTCTGATCTTTCCAAGACAATTTGGAAATACACCAAAGCTTTTCTGTTTGTTTGTTTTTCTAAATCACAGTCTATTTGCAAGTCTGATGACACAAAATGTTATGTGATATGTTTCAGAATTATCATATTTTATGTTTCTTAAATTGGACAGCAAATCAAATAATTTTGATTTTTTTCATAGGAAACACAAAATGTCTTAGGACTTGATGAAATTTGAAGAAAAGTTCATGGCACTAGTCAAAGGCATATATCCAGCTCCAAGGCTATCTTCTTCCTTGTGTTCAAAGGAAAATAGCTTTAAAAGCAGAATGGAATATTGTTCTTCCATGTTATCATGTAATCAGAGTCCATAGATTGGAATAGACATCTAACTGCATGCAACTGTTAGCTCTCCTGTGAAAAAGTCTTCCTGGATTGTTCCACCTAGCCATGACAAGAAGGTTGCTATCTTTGAGCAGCAAATATCAAGTAGATCTTGAAATGTTTGAAACTCAGTATGGCAGAGCAGGGATTCAAAATGACCATGATTATTAAAATAATTAATAAGTAGCGTGTCTTTCTCTCTCTCTGTTGGCGATCTTGTTAAAGTTACCTTACCAGTTTTTCTTTTTGCCTCCTTTTTCCCCACTTAAATTATGATCTCTGTAAGGCACAGATTACCTTACTATCCATTCTCATAGGGTCAGTTTCAGTGAGGAACCAAGCACTACCAAAACCTACATAAATACTTAAAGTATCAGGTAAGGAAGATATTTGCAAAAAAGATGGGGGCAAGAGAGCTTTAGCAATATTGAGACTGAGAAGAAAATATCTAGCCATGAAATATTGCAGGCAAGGAAACAACTGTATTTTGAGAATGGTTTGCTTATATCTACAAGAGTGAAGGACCAAAACCAGATCATGTGTCACTGTAGAAGTGTTTAAGGTTGAATAGCCTAAGAAATAAATGAGATCATAGGAAGTAAAGGACCCTGCTAAACTAAAACATATCTGTACCTGTAGCCCTGTGATAGGTGAAGAGAACCTTTGAAATTTGCCCAAGGCCCCACAAGTCTTGTGTGCCCTGGGTGACATCCCTTGGTGTTGTCAGTGGTTACTGAGGATGAAGATAGGTTAGGAGAAGATTGAAGAAGGTCAGTGTGTACAATGTATTGTATTTAGGCTGAAATCAAACAGGAGAGTTGATGTCCTAGATGTAAACAGACTCAGAATGGGAAAAATAGATTTTTTTTGTGAAAGTTACTGTCATAAAGATAATGAAAATCATGGTAGGATATGATATCACCTACAGGAAGATGCAAAAGTAAAAGAGATATTTCCATATAGACTTAGGGGAGATTTATGGAGAATGAGAGGAGGAATATCAAGGGAAAAAGATATTTTAGAGACTAAACAGACAAAGAAGGCATCACAATAAGGCAAGGGATGGCAAAACTCAGAGAGAAAATAACTGCCAACATCAAAAGCAGCACTGAAACAGATGAAAGTGGAATGAAGAGTCTGAGGTCTGACCTGGGCTCCTGGAGAGCGTGCAAGTATCATCTCTGTAAGTATAAATAGCATCACAGTGAAAAGTATGGAGTTTCGTTCAAGCCTCAAACACTACTGTTGCTCTGCAGTATGTAACAACTGTGCATGACAAGATGTCTTCCTAAAGAAGGCAATGTTAAAATTATAAGACAAACTGATACTGAACCAAACTCAGAAGTTTCTGATGCCAACAGCTGGATTATCAATTAGTATTTAGTTTGCTTCATCAGACCATGTTAATCATTGCAAGCTGTTTAATATGAAGTAAAATTTATTTTTTGATTGACTGGCACCAAAATATGAAAAATATACACTATATTTTGATATAGTAATACCCAGAAACTTATACATAAGGTATGTTTGTTTTAAGAAATGAAAGCTTCTTGCCTAAAACTCTGAGCCAGCAGACAGGAATGTTGTATAACAGCTGTACAACAGCTTACAGCAGGATTGATGTACAGCTGTGGTGGTTTTAAGAAATAAGGGGTGAAAGGCTTTTTGGAACAGGATAATAGCTTTTTATTAGACCAGTGGATGTACTTAGGGGAAAAAAAAGGCAACTTTTAATTGTGCAAGACCTTCTTTATGCATGGGGAGTTTGCTTGTTTTGTTTTAATAGTTAAATAAAGAATTTTGAAAGGTTTAAGAGTTTACCATAAAGACATTTAACAGGTTATGAGAAAAAGCTGAAACATGCCAGGTGTTCAGGATTTCTACTCTTTGTCTATTTTCTCAGGAAAACCAAACCAAATATTTGTATTATGAGATTTCAGTTTTCCCAACAGAGTTGGGAAACTTTACAGTTTACACTTTTGCCAACAGATGGAAGTAGATTCAAGGAAATAGTGGACTGCTGGTGTTCGCATAGTTTTCAGGGCACTAAGACATACTTCACAGAACCACAAAAAGATGATAAAATAGTATCTTCAGGATGTGAGGGAGACATTTCCTTACCAAACTCTTAACAGCCTGTGTATATATAACTCACAGTATCTGACTTCTTTTTTTTTTTTTTTAATATTAGTATAAGTTTAGAACGTGTTATTGTTTTGTGTGTCTAAGGACCCTACTGATTTTTGGGCCACATAGTAAAAAGCAGACCTTGTTCCTAAAAGCAATCAAATCCAAACAGGGGAAAAGGAGGAAAAGGAAGAGCATGTCAGCCTTTTGATAAGTGTGGGGAAGATATGTCTCAGACAGAGGAAACATGCAAAACAATACTTCATACATATATTCAACATAGTCAGGTTTTTGACCAAAGCTTCCTGAACTGTGTCCCATAAGCCATGATGTCACCATTCCGCAATCATAATATAGACCAGTGTTAAGGAGGAAGAAAGCTCAGAAGTCTACATCTCCAAATAAAAAGATCATTCATAGGCACAGAAGAACCATCAAGGTCATCCAGTCTGACTTCCTCTAACAAGGAAGTGACCTTGAGTTAAAAGCTTTTAATTATAGCAAAATAAACCATTTATCTTATTTTCAGGTGAATACACTTGCTGGTACATATCTTTGACTGTAATGATTACTGTCTAGTCCAAATGAAAGTTTAGGGAAATATATGTCTATAAATAGTTTCTATTATGAGAAGACTGGTCATAAGCTCTGATGCATCTTTAAAGATAAATAGTTGTTTTGGCTAGGCACAGAGCAGAATGCCATAGCCTTCAATATACTTGCATAGATTCATCCGTCCTACTTTTTAACTCTTGGGTCAATGCCTAATCCCATTTCCAACACAGCTGTCCTAAATTTTGAAACACTCTCCTATGGTGCCTATATTTCTCCATTGACTACAGAGACAGAGCAGTCAGATGCACACCTAATTTAGGCATCTCAGATAACTGGTAGGATGGGCTTGGGCCACAAGGATGTAGTCTTGACTAGTGAATTGATAAAGAATATATCAGAACGTATCTTAGGAATGATTTGAAATATTTTCTTTTCAGAAGCTGGAAAGCTTGAAGGTCACATATAGTTAATATTGCCTAAAAACTGGAATTTCTAAACATGAAGAAACAGTAGAAATTTCAGGCCTGTGTGATCTGATACGTTCTTAACTATTAAATTCCTTTGTGAAATTATATACTTAAATAAATTCCTATCAAAATTATTGACAAATCCAACATATTCCCCCAAAACATTTTGATTTAATTGAATCAACAATTTTTGGTGAAAATATTCCCATCAGAAATTATTCAAGTACCTGTTATATCTACATGAAAGGACTTATGCCAGTATCAGATTATGGTAATGCTTCAGAAACATATACCAACGTTGACCAGTTTCCAATGATAAACAATTAAATAAGCCATCTAACTGACACATCATGAAGCTGCATAGTAGGTCGGTCACCTCTTTAAGAAAGAAGCCAGCACATCAGTATTATCTCCTTCACTCCTTCAGGAAAGCACTTGTGAGGCTAATGGCCACAAGCAGTGAGCAGAATTTCAGTTTTGCCTCCTTGTATGAGGTGATATTGATTGAACAAAGTGTAAAATGTAGGAAAGGGGATGAACATGTCTAAAGGTAAGGTCACCATCATGGACCACTGCCCTTTTTTACTCCTATCTTCGAGCAGGAATACCAGTGATTTGTGCTTTCTTCTCAGTATGGATACTCTGACTCTTAACTTTTGTTCCCAGAATAAAACTCTGAAATAATTAATATGAAAATCAATTTGTATTAGCAACTACTGAAATCATATTCCTATTTTATTAGCATGTAATTTTATGAATATGTCAGGAAAAAAACCCTTCTTCTAGTTAATGATTTCTGTTCTGTGTACCCTTAATATAAAACTTCCAAATCTCATTAGCAGAACCAGCCATTAAAATACACAATGTTAATAAAGCACAATGGAAAACTGATGATACAGTTAGTCTGGGGTACAAACGTAACTTTTATAATCACAGTGGAAAATTGAATGCTGATGGTGTATACTATTACCTTGACTAATATGGAAAATAGCTTGGCAGATTAAATAGTATAGGAATACACTTTTTGTTCTGCGAGTTGAGGCAATTCAACAGCTTGGTGGATCCCACTTAGGCTATGAGATTGATTAGACTTTTGCACAAATCCACAGCTCAGGTGTGGCCTTTAGATTCACAGAGACGAACCTGTCAAACCTTTAAGTATGTTTTGCTTTTTCCAAGTATTTTACATAGGATCTTAGGTATAAGATACTTTGTTCCACAGCCTGATTTATAATCCAAGATTTATCTGGTGATCAGGGGGATTTAACCTCTTTTCAAAAGCTGAAGGCCATGAGCAAAGCTAGTTAATCTGTTTATACAAATATATATTAGGCATATGCATGACTCTTTGGATCGCTTCCCATACTATTCCCTGGGTACCAGGAAGACATACAATTTTGGTAAGATTACTGAGAGAGGACATAAATAGAAACTGGGGTGGAAATTAGCTCACGTAGTTAAGACAACTAAAAGTAGATCTTAATACCTAGATGTCTACATGTGAGTTTGATACCAAAGATCATGCTCTAGTCAATGCAGACAGCCCATACAGTCCTTACAGTCTCAAGAGCTATTTAGCTGACCAGATACATTTGTCTGCCTTCAGGTGGGCTGGGTGGCTGTCAGAGCACCACTGAGTGTATTGACCCAGTTTCTGTTGACTGTGACAGGGGTCTAGACACCGACATTCCGGTGTGCAAGTTCGCAGCTAATTCCACCATTGGTGCCCAAGCTCTCAGCCCAGTTATCCCTGGTACTTTGCTAGCACAAAGCACTCACACCTTATCAGTTTTCTCCCAGCTAGAATCATAGAATTGTAGAATCATTTAGGTTGGAAAAGACCCTTAAGATCATAGAATCCAACCATGAAACAAGCAGGCAGAGCCCATCACGAAGACAAAGATGGCTGAAATAAGGAAGAACACCAGACTCTTCCAGGTCTGAAAATAGATTTGGTTGAAGACAATCCTGGTTTGCTATCTGCTTATATTTTGTCAAAGACATACTTGTCTTCTTGAATAATCAGTGCAAGAGAAGTTTTCTACAGCACTTTGTCAGCTGCAAAACAATAGGAAGCTGTTCCACGTAAGTGATGAGTCATAACATGTATGATGTTAATGGCTATTTGGTAATAACAATTGTCGTTGCTATACAACAGTTTAAGCCTTCTGCAAACTTCAGTACACAGTTGATAAGACAGCTGAGTGATGAGCCCGTTTCCCTTTGTGATATTGCTGAACCAAGGCTAATAAATAGAGCCCCAAAAGAATCTTATATCTGATCCTTTTTTTATTCCAGGGAGGTTATATTTTATAATGCTGTGTGTGGCAGTAGTTCAGTTGTAATTAAACAAGAACTGATATATTATTTCCTTCAGTGAAGTACAGAACCACTTCTTACTAGGACTGCTAATTAGGCAATAAGGAAGGTATCATGAAAAAATAATGACCACTTCACTAGTCCCTAGAGTTTCCTGGGGTGGGGAGGGGGGCAGGAGATTGCAAACACAGTTAAGATGTTTCACTCATTCCATATGGGCATTTTGAAACCAGGGCAAGAGAAATGCTGTTTGGGTGTAATGGCCCACATTTTCAAAGGTATGGCATATCACTCACATGGATTTCACTTGAAGTAGAGGGCTTCTGGATTTCAAAATAACTTTAGAAATCTACCTGATAATGTTTGCTTTTAAATCTGGCAAAGCAAATGATGCTGAGTTTCCTAAAAGGAAGGTGCTGTGGTATCTAGACATAACCTGTGAAAAATCTTTTTATACTGATTAAACTATTACCTTCATAATCCTTATAGAAGGTTCATGCTGAGTAGCAGAGTCTTGGCTCAGAATATGAACATACCCCATCAGCTCTACTGTCCAGCACCGTACTGTGAACAGGCTTTTTCTGATTAATGGATTAAGAGAGTGTTGCCAGGTGAAATGACCGCATGCTTGCCCTGCTGACTCTGCTGGGGTGGGATTATCCCTGCCAGAGCGGCACAAAGGACAGCTGGAGGCAGTGACATTTTAAACTGACACCACAAAATTTTCTGTTACCTGTCAGGGCCCTATGTTTCAGCACACCTTCATCAGGACATACCTGTGGATCTCCATCAGGTTTGGGAGCAAGCTCTGGAATCAGAAGCCTGATCATGGCAGCTAAACACACCGAGGTTACTAAACCCACTGAGGTAGAAATGGTCTCAACTAAGAAATTGGTGTGTGGGCTATGTGTTTTGAAATCCTGGTCTACACAGCTGCTGCAAACTCTCTTGCTTGGCCCGAGATTTCCCAGGTCTCTCTAAAATACATCATGCACCTACCCAATGAAGGGAAGCCCCAGTGGAACAAAGCATGGCAGCTATTTTAACATCACAGTTGTACTGATAGGGAGTGAAAGAGGGGCAGGAAGTGAATGACAGAGTAATTTTCTCCTCTGGAAAATTCTGCGGCAATTTAGCTTTGCAAATACATTTCCTTACCCTACCCACTCCTGCAAAAAACACCTAAAGAATAAATGCTTTCCTGTGAAAAAGGACAGACCTTCCATGGTGACAAGTAGTTGAGACACTAGTTTTGTGCTCCAGCTGCAAAAACATTTCTAACTATTATTAAATGCTTTTCTTTTTTCTTTTTATTCTGCCTGTTTGCTTGCAGTGTTCTTTCCTCTGTGCCCTTGTATTCCCTTGAGGTTCCTACATGCTCTGAATCACTGTCCCTCATCAAAGGAATGTTTTATTACCTTACTCCTTACTCCTTACTCCTTTCCCCTTTCCATGCCTTCCCTTGCCTTGCCTTGCCTTGCCTTTCTCGTCCTTTCCTTGCATTTCCTTGCCTTTCCTTGCCTTTCCTTGTTTTGTTTCTATAAATGAATCTATACTAACTGGGCTCCTTCCAACAGAAGTCAACAACTGGTGCGGCAAGCACTAAGAAGACCTGTTAAAGCTTTTCAGTAGTTGGGAATTTTCCCTTTCATGCTTTCTGTTTTTAAATATACAATGATGAGGTTACTTATTTTTTACAGTATGATTTGTTTTATTATACTTCATTACTCCCAAAAACAGTAGATGAAGGCTGAGATGCTGGGAAGCACCAGCATATTCCTGGAGTTCCTATCCTTTTACCATGCATTAAAAATCAGTGTTGTGATTTAGCCCCAGTCGGCAATAAAGTACCACACAGCCGCTCGCTCACCCTCCCCCCACCCCAGTGGGATGGAGGAGAGAATCGGAAGAGCAAAACTAAGAAAACTCGTGGGTTGAGATAAGAACAGTTTAATAATTGGAACAACAACAACAACAACAACAACAACAACAACAACAATAATAATAATAATAATAATAGTAATGAGAAGGAAAACAGCAAGAGAGCGAGAGAGGAACAAAACCCAAGGGAAAAAATACCCCAGTGATACAACTGCTCACCACCCACCGACCGACGCCCAGACAGTCCCCGAGCAGCAATCGCTACCCCCCGGCCAACTCCCCCCAGCTTATATACTGAGCATGACATCATATGGTATGGAATAGCCCTTTGGCCAGTTTGGATCACCTATCCTGGCTGTGCCCCCTCCCAGTTTCTTGTGCACCTGGCAGAGCAGGGGAAGCTGAAAAGTCCTTGAATAGTGTAAGCATTACTTAGCAACAGCCAAACCATCAGCGTGTTATCAACATTATTCTCATACTAAAATCCAAAGCACAGCACTATACCAGCTACTAGGAAGAAAATTAACTCTATCCCAGCCGAAACCAGGACAGTATCCACCCCTCATTCTATACCATCTACGTCACGCCCAGGTTCTACCCTTTCCAATACATTCCAATTAATCACCACCACTTTCCCTGTCTTTCGATATATACACACAGATATCATTCCCTTGGTCTATGGGCCATCCCTCTAAAATGTCCATTGAGTCTATTTAGTCCAGGACTTTGGGTTCCATCTGTCATAACAGTCTTTCAGGGCAGGAGAGATGGTGTGTGGTGTTGGATTGTTGCATGCTGAAGCCAGTTCTGGTTCCATCACCACTGCACTTTGCTTGGTTTCATCAAAGTTCATTCTTCATTAATCTGGGCGATTCTTAGTGAAGTACCATTGATATGGTGTATAGCAACCATAAAAGTGATGACATACAGTATTATATAGCAATTAACATCATACCATTCAGTTCATTGGCTATTTTCACCCAAAATCAAATCCCCTTGAGGTACACAGCAGACTTGCCCATCCTTTCGCATTACCCACCAAGTGCACCCAGGTCCCGGAGCAAAGGCAATCCCACGAATGGGCTTGCCTTTGCCTGAGGCAGGAGTAACCCAGACTGTCTTCCCCAGCATGTTTTTGATGTGCACTAAAGGGACCTTATCTCCTTCGACAGTGCGTAAAAGTTTTGATTGGGCAGGGCCAGCTCGATTGACAGATCCCCTAGTGTTGACTAACCAGGCGGCCTTTGCTAAATGTGTATCCCAATGTTTGAATGTCCCACCACCCCTTGCTCTCAGCATAGTCTTTAACAGACCATTGTATCATTCAATGTTCCCAGAGGCTGGTGCATGATAGGGGATGTGATATACCCACTCAATGCCATGCTCTTTGGCCCAGGTGTCTATGAGGTTGTTTCGAAAATGAGTCCCGTTGTCTGACTCAATTCTTTCTGGGGTTCCATGTCACCATAAGACTTGCTTTTCAAGGCCCAGGATAGGGTTCTGAGCGGTGGCATGGGGCACAGGATATGTTTCCAGCCATCCGGTGGTTGGTTCCACCATTGTAAGCACATAGCGCTTGCCTTGGCGGGTTTGTGGGAGTGTGATAGAATCGATCTGCCAGGCCTCCCCATATTTATATTTCAGCCATCGCCCTCCATACCACAGAAGGTTTAACTGCTTGGCTTGTTTAATTGCAGTGCATGTTTCACATTCATGGATAACCTGTGCAATAGTGTCCATGGTCAAGTCCACCCCTTGATCACGAGCCCATCTCTATGTTGCATCTCTTCCTTGATGGCCTGAGGTGTCATGGGCCCACCCAGCTATAAATAATTCACCCTTATGTTGCCAGTCCAGATCCACCTGAGCCACTTCCATCTTAGCAGCCTGATCCACCTGCTGGTTGTTTTGATGTTCCTCAGTGGCCTGACTCTTGGGCACGTGAGCATCTACGTGATGTACTTTTACAACCAGGTTCTCTACCCGGGCAGCAATATTTTGCCACAATGCTGCAGCCAAGATGGGTTTGCCTCTGCGCTGCCAGTTGTTCTGCTTCCATTGCTGTAACCACCCCCACAGGGCATTTGCCACCATCCATGAGTCAGTAAAGAGATAGAGCACTGGCCACTTTTCTCATTCAGCAATGTCTAAAGCCAGCTGGATGGCCTTCACTTCTGCAAATTGGCTCAATTCCCTGTCTCCTTCAGCAGTTTCTACAACTTCTCATATGGGACTCCATACAGCAGCTTTCCATCTCCAATGCTTTCCTACAATTCGACAGGACCCATCAGTGAACAGGGCATATTGCTTCTCATTTTCTGGTAGTTTGTTGTACAGTGGGGCCTCCTCAGCACGCGTCACCTCCTCCTCTGGTAATATTCCGAAATCTTTGCCTTCTGGCCAGTCCATAATTACGTCCAAGATTCCGGGGCCATTGGGGTTTCCTATCTGAGCCTGTTGTGTGATCAGTGCAACCCACTCGCTCCACGTAGCATCAGTTGCATGATGTGTAGACGGAACCCTCCCTTTCAACATGCAGCCCAGCACGGGCAGCCGGGGTGCCAGGAGGAGCTGTGCTTCCGTACCAACCACTTCCAAAGCAGCTCGAACCCCTTCATATGCTGCCAATATCTCTTTTTCAGTTGGAGTATAGCGGGCCTCGGATCCTCTGTATCCCCGACTCCAAAACCCTAGGGGTCGACCTCGAGTCTCCCCTGGTGCTTTCTGCCAGAGGCTCCAGGTAGGGCCATTCTCCCCGGCTGTGGTGTAGAGCATCTACATTTTTACATCTTGCCCTGCCCGGACTGGCCCACAGGCTACTGCATGAATCTCCAATCAAAGGTTTGTCGTTGCTCAGGGCCCCATTTGAAATGGTTCTTCTTCCGGGTCACTTGGTAGAGAGGGCTTACGATCAGACTGTAATTTGGAATATGCATTCTCCAAAAATCCACAATGCCTAAGAAAGCTTTTGTTGCCTTTTTGCTAGTTGGTGGAGACATGGCTGTTATTTTCTTAACCACATAGTCTGGGATCTGACGATACAGTGTGTATTCAAGTTCCAGCATGTCCGGCACAGCAGCACTGAGTGGCGGCGTGACTTCATTCAGGCCACGATAGTCTACTGTTAGTCTCCACTCTCCATTAGACTTTTGCACTGGCCATATAGGACTGTTAAAAGGTGAACGAGTCTTACTGATCACTCCTTGGCTCTCCAGGTAATGAATCAGTTTGTGGATTGGAATCAGGGAGTCTCGGTTGGTGCGATATTGCCTCCGGTGCACTGTTATGGTAGCAATTGGCACCTGTTGTTCTTCAACCCTCAGCAACCCCACCACAGAAGGGTCCTCTGAGAGACCAGGCAAGGTAGACAGCTGTTTAATTTCCTCCGTCTCCAAGGCAGCTATACCAAAAGCCCACCGGTACCCTTTTGGGTCCTTGAAATACCCTCTCCTGAGGTAGGCTATGCCAAGGATGCACGGAGCCTCTGGGCCAGTCACAATGGGGTGCTTTTGCCACTCATTCCCAGTTAGGCTCACTTCAGCCTCCAATACAGTCAGCTGTTAGGATCCCCCTGTCACTGCAGAAATATAGATGGGTTCTGCCCCTGTATAGCTTGATGGCATCAGGGTACACTGTGCACTGGTGTCTACTAGAGCCTTATACTCCTGTGGGTCTGATGTGCCAGGCCATCGAATCCACACAGTCCAGTAAACCCGGTTGTCCCTTTCCTCCACCTGGCTGGAGGCAGGGCCCCTCTAGTCCTGGTCATAGTATTCGTTACTCTCTTCTTGTACATATGAGTCAGGAGTTCCTTCATGAAAATCAGAAGTAAGATCAGCCCTTTTACTCTGTCTGGGGAACTGCCCACTGGAAACCAGAGCAGCAATTTTCCTGGAAGAACCCCCTTTGGTGTGATTGTTTTTCCTTGCAGCTCACGTACCCGTGCCTCTAGGGTCGAGGTAGGTTTTCCATCCCACTTCCTCATGTCCTCTCCGTGGTCACGCAAGTAAACCCATAGGGTGCCCCGTGGTGTGTACCCTCTATATCCTCTCTCTTGAGCAGAAGAACGCTGACTCCCTAATAGCTGAGACACTGGTCCATACAGGTGGGGAGTAGGACATATCCTCTTTGAATCGTTGGAACTCCTGGGACATTTTCTCCACAGCTGAGACAAGGGAGGAAGAGATACTTTCTTCGTATTCCCGGAGCTGGCTAGCCTCTTCATCCACTGTTGGACCCTCTCCGTCTTTCCAGTTCAGTATTGCCAATGAGTTGGCACACGACAATGGTGCATTCCATACCAACCTATGGCACATGGGTCGTGTGCACTGGACTTCATCTGGATCTTTGGGTGATTGCTCATCATCCAGGTCACCATTAATCACCTCCAGCACAGCTAATTCCCTCAGGTACTGGATACCTTTCTCCATGGTGGTCCATTTCCCGGGGCGATATAGAACATCTTCCTTGAAGGGATATCTTTGCTTCATAGCTAACAGAAGTTGCCTCCAGAGGCTGAGGGCTGGTGCCTCTTTTCCAATTGCTTTGTCAATGCCTCCTTCCCTAGAAAGGGATCCCAGCTGTTTGGCTTCCTTACCCTCTCATTCCAGGCTACTGGCCCCATTATCCCAGCATCGGAGCAGCCAGGTGACAATGTGCTCGCCTGGACGATGGCTGAAATCTTTTCGCATATCTCGCAGCTCACTCAGGGATAGGGATCGGGTAGTTTCCGTCTCATCCACAAGTTCTTTCTCTTCCTCTCCTTGTGGTGGCCCTGCTCTTTCATCTTCCCTTTCTAAACGAGCTGACTTTCGCTTCCAGGATTTCTTCTTGTGTATAGGGGTGACTGATACTGACTCGGGTTGGTTCACTGGTTGAATCGCATTATCTGTCGCAGGCGGCTGGAGTGACCACAGTGCCTGTTGCAGGGTGTGGCGGTGTGCTCCCCCCGCTGCTCCCTGCACAAGCAGTAACCATCAATGGGAGTCATCCTGATACCTGCATCCAGCTTATGCTGGACCTTGAGGACGAATGGCAACAAAGTAGCCAAGGGCTGCCTGAAGCAGGGATCTAAACGTCTTGCTGATTTGCAAATATGACCATAAGTCAATCATCTTACTCCTTAAATAGTGGACAGCCCAGGGCCCTTTGAGCTCTCCTGCACGGCAGCGGGCTGCATGCCAGGATCTCCCCTTGAGCAGGGACACCTCTCAAGGTTACTCCTCGAGGTTGAGAGATTCCTTGCCACAACAGATCCTCGGTAAGTGACTAATAGCATGCTAAACTTTGAAATCTTAGCTAAGTGATATAAAGGATTGATTGCGCACATATAATCCTTTAGACATAAACCGTTGACCAAGTCTGGGACTAGGACTGGATCTAGCCGCACCTAGACTCCTCTCTGAGAAGGAGTTTAGAAAGCAAGGGGATCCTTTTCCGAACCTCATGACTCAACGGGAGGGTCTCCCTGACACTTTTGTCTGACCCTGTCCTCTATGCAGTACATAATCAAGTGTACCTTGCCATTGAATCTTGTTAAAACACTGTGGCATTGAACTTGTTAACTCCCTGTTCTGTATCAATAAACTATATTTTTACTTCTCTCTTGTGAGTGAAGTGCACGCTCACTCCATCCACGACACAGGGGGTGCTGGAATAGCCGCAGTGCCTGTCGCAGCGGGGGCTGGAGTAGCCGCAGTGCCTGTTGCAGGAGTGGCTGGAGTAGCCACAGTGCCTGTCACAGGGGGGGGCGGAGTAGCCGTGGTGTGTGTCGTTTTGTCACCAGATCCTTGACGGTTGTGAATAGTGTTGAACAGGGCTCAGTAGGCATGGGCCAGGCCCCAGCACATTGCAGTGATTTGTATGTCCTTAGAATTGTCAGGGTGACAACATACTTTTTCCAAATATTATACTAATTTTTCAGGATTCTGCACTTGTTCAGGGGTGAAGTTCCAATACACTGGAGGTGCCCACCGTCCTAGGCATTGCCCATGCTATCCCACACACCCTGCCACTCATAACTATCCGGCCTTGGGGCAGATCTCTGGATGACATTCTTAAATTGCTTACTAATCTTGGACAAGATTGAAACAGTATTCCCAAGCAATACCAATACATGTATCTTACCTACCAAGGATGTTCAAGATACTGAAAAGTTATTGTAATGAAGGAGGAAACATCATAGAAGAAGGTAGCGAAGGTGCCATTTTGTATTTCCTCCATAAAAAAACCTCTCAGAGGAGGAAGTATAATTGCTAATTGTCTCCATAAGGTGGTACCCGACATACAGTAATGGTTTCAGTACGAAACTTAGATACCAAAATAAACCCAAGGTCACTGTTTTAATAACAAATCTCCCAGGCAAAACATCACCAATTAAAGCAGACCACAGCAAACTGCAAAAACCAACACCAATCTTTAACATGTACAGCAAAAAAATTAGCATGGTGCAGATCAGGTAAACCAATATCGAGAACAGATGAATCAATATCATGGCCCGCAACTACTAACAGATCTAAATTCCTTAATACGCTCTGGTTAATCTGTTAATATCTCAAACCCTTCGAGCCCCACGTTGGGTGCCAAAAAGGACTGTTGTGGTTTAGCCCCAGTCGGCAATGAAGTACCACACAGCCGCTCGCTCACTCCCCCCCCCCCGATGGGATGAGGGAGAGAATCGAAAGAGCAAAAGTAAGAAAACTCGTGGGTTGAGATAAAAACAGTTTAATAATTGGAACAATAATAATAATAATAATAATTTGTAATGAAAAGGAAAACAACAAGAGAGCAAGAGAGGAACAAAACCCAAGGGAAAAATAAAACGGTGATACAACTGCTCACCACCCACCAACCGATGCCCAGCCAGTCCCCAAGCAGCAATCACTACCCCCCGGCCAACTCCCCCCAGCTTATATACTGAGCATGACGTCATATGGTATGGAATAGCCCTTTGGCCAGTTTGGATCAGCTATCTTGGCTGTGCCCCCTCCCGGTTTCTTGTGCACCTGGCAGAGCAGGGGAAGCTGAAAAGTCCTTGACCAGTGTAAACACCACTTAGCAACAGCCAAACCATCAGCGTGTTATCAATATTATTCTCATACTGAAATCCAAAACACAGCACTATACAAGGCAGAAAATTAACTCTATCGCAGCCAAAACCAGGACAATCAGATAATGAATTACTAAAGGACCAATTTGTATTTTTCTCAACTAGTTAGACACTACTACTGCTAATACTCCTAATGTTTTCTTTACAGACTGTCCTGGTTTCAGCTGAGACAGAGTTAATTTTCTTCGTAGCGGCTGGTATGGGGCTATGTTTTGGATTTGTGCTGAAGACAGTGTTGATAATACAGAGATGTTTTAGTTGCTGCTGTACTAGTCAAGGACTTTTCAGCTTCCCGTGCTCTGCCAGGTGCAGAAGAAGCTGGGAGGGGACACAGCCAGGACAGTTGATCCAAACTGACCAAAGGGCTATTCCATACCACATGACGTCATGCTCAGTATATAAAGCTGGGGAAGAAGAAGGAAGGGGGGACATTTGGAGTGATGGCGTTTGTCTTCCCAAGTAACCATTACGCGTGATGGAGCCCTGCTTTCCTGGAGATGGCTGAACACCTGCCTGCCCATGGGAAGTAGCGAATGAATTCCTTGTTTTGCTTTGCTTGTGTGCGCGGCTTTTGCTTTCCCTATTAAACTGTTTTTATCTCAACCCTCAAGTTTTCTTACTTTTGCTCTTCTGATTCTCTCCCCCATCCCACCGAGGGGGAGTGAGCGAGCGGCTGCGTGGTGCTTAGCTGCTGGCTGGGGCTAAACCACGACAGTCCTTTTTGGCGCCCAACGTAGGGCACGAAGGGTTTGCGATAATGACAGATTTGATTGGAATGTGCCAGATAGAATTTATAGCTGTTATTGCTGTTTAGCTATTAATCAGCAGGCTTTTGTGCTTGCCATAGGCTTGCTTGCCTTACTGTATGTTAGAGCCTAGGGCTCGTTAGTGACTGCTTTTTGCTTTCACTGCTTGCCGTGCTGCTGTACTGCTGATCACCTTACTCTGCTGTGCCTGGGAACACTTTGATAACAGCAATGGCCATGCGCCTGGGCTGGCAGATGGCCAGGGCATTGCTGCTGTTTCTGTGCTGCTGTACTGGACAGGCTGGAACTCCGGTGTGAACTCGAGTCGAAGGGACTGTGACCTGTGGATGAATCCACGTGGGAGCAGGACACCCCAAAGCGTCTGTGCCCATGGATTAGCCCATGCCAGAGCAGGTATATCTTGAAACGTCTGTGGCCATGGTTATGTCTGTGCCACATCAGGTATAGCTCTGAAGGGATTGTGGTCTAAGGATAAGTCCACGCTGGATAAGGTGCGCCTCGAAGCATCTGTGGCTGTAGATGAAGTCCATGCTGCAGCAGGTATACCTCGAAGCATCTGTGGCTGTGGATGAAGTCCATGCTGCAGCAGGTATACCTCGAAGCATCTGTGGCTGTGGATGAAGTCCATGCTGCAGCAGGTACACCTTGAAGCATCAGTGGCTGTGCATGAGGCCATGTTGGAGCAAGTTTACTTCTGAAGGTACTACATTCTGTTGATAAGTCCAAGCTGGAGCAGGGGCAAGGGGAGGACTTCATTGCAATGTTAAACCTGATGGTCTGGTCCAACGAGACCAGGGGTGGAGATTGTAATGGAAATACCTTTAAATTGTTGTATCCCGGGATTTGAGTTGCATGTTGTGGGAATTACTATAGCAGGAACCCCTTGTTGCTAGCCAGGCTAGGAGCAAGGGGAGGAGTTCATTGCAATGTTAAACCCTATAACCTGGTCCAAAAGGACCAGGGGTGGACATTGTAATAGGTATACCTTTAAATTGTTGTAACCCATGATTTGAGTTGCATGTTATAGGAATTACTACAGCCGGAACCACCTGAACCAATGGAGGAGAAGCCTTACAAGAAGCAGTGCAAGTGCAGCAGTGACCCGACCTGAGCTGGTTTTGGTGCCCAATAACCCCAAGCAACACACCACCTCTCCTGTCCTGAGTAAAAACCATAAGAGATGAAGCCCAAAGTCATGGACTAAATGAACTCAGTGGACATTTTGTGGACATTTATGGACATTTTACAAATATTTTGTAGGGGTGGTCCATAGACTAAGGGAATGATATGTGTGTATTATATCAAAGGATGGGAAGGGTGATGGTGGGTAATGAGAATGTATTGAATAGTGTGAGACCTGAGCATGACGTAAATGGTATGGAATAAGGGGTGGATACTGTCCTGGTTTCAGCTGAGACAGAGTTAATTTTCTTCGTAGCGGCTGGTATGGGGCTATGTTTTGGATTTGTGCTGAAGACAGTGTTGATAATACAGAGATGTTTTAGTTGCTGCTGTACTAGTCAAGGACTTTTCAGCTTCCCGTGCTCTGCCAGGTGCAGAAGAAGCTGGGAGGGGACACAGCCAGGATAGTTGATCCAAACTGACCAAAGGGCTATTCCATACCACATGATGTCATGCTCAGTATATAAAGCTGGGGAAGAAGAAGGAAGGGGGGACATTTGGAGTGATGGCGTTTGTCTTCCCAAGTAACCATTACGCGTGATGGAGCCCTGCTTTCCTGGAGATGGCTGAACACCTGCCTGCCCATGGGAAGTAGCGAATGAATTCCTTGTTTTGCTTTGCTTGTGTGCGCGGCTTTTGCTTTCCCTATTAAACTGTTTTTATCTCAACCCTCAAGTTTTCTTACTTTTGCTCTTCTGATTCTCTCCCCCATCCCACTGAGGGGGAGTGAGCGAGCGGCTGCGTGGTGCTTAGCTGCTGGCTGGGGCTAAACCACGACACAGACCAAAATGCTGATAAGGCCAGAAAAGCTTTTCAGTAACTCTGCAGCATGCAAACTATGCAGAGTGACCTCCAGGTCTTAGATAAGCGCAGCGTGGCTTCTACAGAGTCAGACAGAAGAGAAAACCTTTTTGTCACATCTGCCTTCAAAACCCGCAAGATTCCCATTTTAATAGTTATGTTTTATTTTTAGAGCAGCTGCCTACAGGGCTAACCCTGGGTATACTGGACACTTGGTATAAGAATCTAAGAATCTCTTGATCTTTTTTTCTTTCACTTCAGCAGGCTTTTGATCTTCCTTTGCTTGCACCCTCAACTTTTTTCCCTAGGTCCCTGCCTCTCCATTACATGTTTTCCAGTCCAGCATCCCCACAGCCCTTTTCCTAATTTTAGGAAGCAACTCCTTTTTCAAAATGGGCTGTATTGCCTTTTCATACAACGGTGGTTATGATAAATGCTAAAATAGAGAAGGATGGATCTCCTTTCTCAAAGCATCTGCCTTTGAAGGAGCAAACTCAGGACTCCAGCTCCCAGTGCCTGAAGTGTTCTTTGGCATGCACTGTGTCTTTGGGGGAAATGTAATTTGTGGTATATATACAAGCCCTGGACTCATCTCACTTCACTTTCCACACCTAACTGAAGCATGTGGATGCCCTAGGCTTCTTCTCTTATCAGCAGCGAAAAAGATAGATATCTGCACAGGACACTTTATTCAATCCTAAAGTCTGATTCACTTCCTGGAAATACCTCTTCACTTCGTTAGCAGTAGAAACTGTCCAGAATGGCGAATTTTCTCCCTGAGATTTCTTCTGTAGGAAGGATGAATCTGTTTCCCAGGGATCATTTCTTAACACTCAGAATTGACCGAAATACCTCTCTCAGCCAACTGGGGAGAGCTTCACTTCCCATTGCACTGTCCAGAAAACAAATAACTACAACTTTTCTTTTGCATCTGGTAGCTAGCAGGAACAGAAACCAGCAAGAAAGAAAAAAATCTCCTGCTATATTTAGCTATTTTTGTTCCACAATATTATTATTCATAAGACTTTCTTAAATGGGAAATTAATAACAAAATGATACATTACATTCCTTCTGTCACAGAGATGTGTGAAGGGCTTGGTGGAACACCTCCAGCATTCGCCTGAAAATCTCACTATTTAGTGCACTTCATTTTAGCACCAATTCTCTCAAGAAATTCTTGCTGCAATTAATTCAAGCCATCTAAATTTAAAGCATACTAATTAGGCAGGCATCAAAAGAGAAAATCTATCCTTCCAGGAAATTTGAGCCTTAACTATAACTCTCATAATTTAACTGTTTGGAGTTTTAAAGATAAGAAAGGTATTTTGAGGCAGAAGCTTCCTGGGCTATATAGATATATGAGCTCAGACACTCACCTACAAACAGGATAAAGCTCTGTAGTGGTCTGGGTGAACAATGTGACTTCTCCTACATCTTTACCTTGTTGTTGCAGCTAAAAAGTTTAGGTAGTGTCGCAGAAGGTGCAGAACCAACAGAACAAACTGCCTTTCCTTGTACAGAGCTCATGAACCGTAAAGCATTGAGTTAGACTGGATGTCTCGAATTAAAAAATAAGAGTTAAAGGATACATGCAGTTTCTGTCAAGGACTCCCAGGAGTCATGATGTGGTCCCGAACTAGGTAATAGTTGTTTGCAGCACGTCATGTGTCCCATGACCTCCAAGAAGCGAATTTCAGAAGACTGTGTGAGATCTCCTGTTTTTGCTCTTTGACCAAAAGAAGCTCATTAAACTCAGTTTAATTGCAGGTTTCCTCAAAAAATTTCTAGTTGCTGTTCTGATTATTTATTTTTATCCACTGATGGCCTAAAATAAAATCTGTGAGGATTCAAACTGGAACTAATGGGGTTGTAGGCTTTCCCCTACCCCATAACACTACCCGACGAGGCTACCTGCCAGCGGGACTTGCCCTATGAACATTTTTGAAACTGGAACTTTTCCAAACTGCTTGTCCAACATCTAAGTGGAAAGCCATGTCTTTTCTCCTCCTCTTTGAGCAGTTCATAGAAATGGACCTAGGAAAAGGAATTTACATGAGAATTTATTATTTTTTCCTTGTCCTGTCTCCAGCTCCCAAACACAGTCTTTTCTTTACAAACATCTGAAAAGCTCCAAGATGCCTTAATGACAGTTGCTGGGTAAGGCAAACTGGGTTCATTTAAAAACTTGAACTGGAGGATGATGTATTCCCCTTTCCCCTCCCCCAATACCATAATCATGTCACAATGAGATGAGTGAATGTGGACGGCAGGACACAAGGAAAACAACATCCGAAGACTTTCAGTCAAATTAAGTTTGGAATTGAATTAGCTGACAGATCAGATGATAACATACAGTTATAAAGATACAGTTGACCTGCACCCTAACAAGGGAATAGCAAGTTGAATGAATGCTATAATATGTGATTTATGGCCTAATCTCCTCAAGTATTTTTCTCTTCCCACCATCCCCACTAAAATCTACATCAATCCATTCCAGTGTTAGTGAATCTAATATGCACTGTAATATGCATCGAGTTTGAGGGGGGCAGGTATGAGATCTAATTACTCTACTTGCCTGATGGAGGATAACATTGGAGTTGTCAGATTAATGTCAACCTTAAAGAGATACAAGCAATTACCATTTCTAATGGCTTATTTTCTTCTACTCATCCTGCTTTGTAATGCTTGAAACTTGTAGATTTTTATTCTTATTGTTGTTGTTATTAATAATAACTATTTAGTGCTTTTTTATGTGGGGAAATATGTAGGTGTTTTTTCAACTTTCCTTAATTTTCAGTGACAGATCTGAATAGTTGTTGCATTGGCTCTTTAACTGGATATACACAGCATTAGCAGTATATTTTTTTAATATTCTGACTGAATGATGGAACTATGTGTAGGTGCCTGTCGAACCCACAGTCTCATTGTACATACACACTGCAGGTAAGCACCTCTTCTGAAACAGTTTTCAGTCTCAATAGGTAAGAAAAAAAAGAATGGTCATTTTAAGACTTCTTCACATCACAAAACCTGTCAGAAGCACAAGCAGGGCTGGCACCTCTGGGCTTCTATTTTGAAGAACTGTATACATAAAGTGGTGTTGGTATTTGTGTCAGTGAATTATTTTGAACCACAGCAAAACAGAAGAGTCATGTTAGTTGTAAACAACACGTGTCTTTGAAATATTTCTTGAGCCTAACCATCTTGCGGTTAGGGAAAAATCAGCCAGAGCCCATTCCATACCAATGACTTTGCAAAGTTGTTGATCTGCTTCTGTGCTTCCCTGAGAGAATTCCTAATATATGCAATCCACAAAGTGCCTGGGAGTCCTTTGAACTCATTATCAATCCAGGTTTTATAATTTGATCTTAAATTGTCATTGTTAAATAATATTTATGGGATTTCCTGCTGAGTTGCCCTAAAATTCATATACAATAAGAACTTTGTCAACCAGAAGTTTAAAGCAAAATGACCACCCAACACCTCATTTGCAACCTGGAGGTTTTCTTTTAATCTTTCCTCTTTTCCTTAAAGTGATCAAACAATATTCAAACTATCAAAAGTACTGTGAAAGAAAAACAAACACAATTTTTGTCTCAGAAAACAATTATTTTATACAGTTATGCCATGTGTAAAGAGGCAGATTTGATAGGAAACTTCTCTGTAAGCTTAAGTACAGTGAGGAACTGTATTTTTACAATCTGTGAATATTTTTTAATGTCTGTTTCATGTCTAATTATTAACCTGTTAAAAACAGCTACTGCTGGGATGCAAAGAATAAGAAGGGCTTCTACAGGTATATCAACCAGAAAAGGAAAGTTAAAGAAAGCGTACCTCCACTGATGAACAAAAATGGTGACCTAGCATCAACAGACAAGGAGAAGGCTGAGGTACTCAACAACTTTTTTGCTTCAGTCTTCTCTGGCAACTGCTCTCCTCACCCCTCCCGAGTCAATGGACAATGTGTTGGGGACCAGCGGGGTAAAGCCCCTCCCACTGTAAGGGAAGATCAGGTTCGTGACCACCTGAGGAACCTGAACATATGTAAATCTATGGGACCTGATGAGATGCATCCCAGAGTCCTGAGGGAATTGGCTGATGTAGCTGCCAAGCCACTCTGCATGATATTTGAAAAGTCATGGCAGTCAGGTGAAGTCCCTGGTGACTGGAAGAAGGGAAACATTGTGGCCATCTTTAAAATGGGTAGAAAGGAGGACCCTGGGAACTACCGACCTGCCAGCCTCACCTCTGTGCCTGGGAAGATCATGGAACAGATCCTCCTAGAAGCTATGCTAGAGCACATGGAGGACAGGGAGGTGATTCAAGACAGCCAGCATGGCTTCACCAAGGGCAAGTCCTGCCTGACCAACCTAGTGGCTTTCTACGAGGGAGTTACCACATCAGTGGACAAGGGAAGAGCAATGGATGTCATCTATCTGGACTTCTGTAAAGCCTTTGACACGGTCCCCCACAACATCCTTCTCTCTAAATTGGAGAGATACGAATTTGATGGGTGGACTGTTCAGTGGATAAGGAATTGGTTGGATGGTCGCATCCAGAGGGTGGCGGTGAACGGCTCAATGTCCAGATGGAGACCAGTGACAAGTGGTGTCCCTCAGGGGTCCGTACTGGGACCAGTGCTGTTCAATATTTTCATCAGTGACATAGACAGTGAGATCGAGTGCACCCTCAGCAAGTTTGCAGATGACACCAAGCTGAGTGGTGCAGTTGACATGCCAGAAGAACAGGATGCCATCCAGAGGGACCTGGACAATCTGGAGAAGTGGGCCCATGTGAACCTCATGAGGTTCAACAAGGCCAAGTGCAGGGTCCTACACCTGGGTCAGGGCAATCCTCAGTTTCAATACAGGCTGGGGGATGATGTGATCAAGAGCAGCCCTGCGGAAAAGGACTTGGGGGTGCTGATGGATGAAAAGCTGGACATGAGCCAGCGATGTGCGCTCGCAGCCCAGAAGGCCAACCGTATCCTGGGCTGCATCAAAAGAAGCGTGGCCAGCAGGTTGAGGGAGGTGATTCTGCCCCTCTACTCTGCTCTGGTGAGACCTCACCTGGAGTACTGCATCCAGCTCTGGAGCCCTCAGCACAAGAAGGACATGGAGCTGTTGGAGCAGGTCCAGAGGAGGGCCACGAAAATGATCTGAAGGCTGGAGCACCTCTCCTACAGGGACAGACTGAGAGAGTTGGGGTTGTTCAGCCTGGAGAAGAGAAGGCTGCGGGGAGACCTTATAGCAGCCTTCCAGTACTTAAAGGGGGCCTATAGGAAAGAGAGGGACAGACTTTTTAGCAAGGCCTGTTGTGACAGGACAAGGAGCAATGGTTTTAAACTAAGGGAGGGCAGATTTAGACTGGATTTAAGAAATAATTTTTTTACAATGAGGGTGGTGAGGCACTGGAACAGGTTGCCCAGAGAGGTAGTGGAGGCCCCATCCCTGGAAACATTCAAGGTCAGGTTGGATGGGGCTTTGAGCAACCTGATCTAGTTGAAGATGTCCCTGCTCTTGCAGGGGGGTTGGACTAGATGACCTGTAAAGGTCCCTTCCAATCCAAAGCATTCTATGATTCTATGATTCTTTGCTATAGAATTTCCTTTTATGCAAGTCTGTGACTTAGAAGACATATTCAGTGAAGCAGAGCTATATCAAACTTTCGATTGCAACAGATCGTTAGATACCGTGGCTAAAGGAGATGAGGTGATTGCAGTAATCTCTATCTAGTGACAAAGCCATGAGTCAATGGCTTAAAATCATTAATAAAATTTATATTAAAATGAGTTTTATTCATGCAAATAACCCAGTAGATGATGATGGTAAATATGAGCTAGTATCTCATATGAGGAAATTTTAAGTATATGCCATCACAACTTTCAGAACAGAAATTTGGAATCTAATCATGCCATTACATTTTTACTTATATTTCTTTTTTCACCATTATTTTGTCATTTCCTGCAGTTAATCTCTGTTGGATCACCTGTTGTTCTTTTCAGTGATACAGCTGCTTTACTCCTCAGCAAAGGAATCCATATGCTGTGTAATCTGCTATTTCCTGCTATGGTTCTATCTCTATTCTTATCTTAGAGAATCAGGAGTCTTATACCCAGATCCCTATTATGCAAGATGATCTCAGTGTAAATTTTGGGAGAGTATGAGATAGATTCGAGAGTTGTGGGTTTGATTCCTGAGATGCCTATTTTGACTGGCAAGTTTAAAATGCTAAAAATCAACAAAAGAATACTTGTTTTTAAATTTTTATGTAACTTCAGAACAAGAAACAAATAACAACAATCTTGCCATCTGCTTCATACATTTAAAAAAAAAGATTTTTAGAAAAGTGAGTAAGGGAAAAAATATCGAGGAAAAAGATGGAAAAATGTAACCCTCGAGGATTAAAATTCATTCTCTGATACCTACAGACTAAATCTAGTGTGAAATAATTGATTCTTAGTTTTATATTCCAAGGGGTTTAAGCACAATATTAATCAAGTACTTACCACAGATACTCCAGGAGTGCCAAGTTTCCTGTAATATAGCTACGGGAAAGTTTAGATAAGACTATGAGACCAGGATATGTAATCAGTTTAATGGACTTGCTCACTTCCCTCTGTTTATTTCCATAAAAATGTTTAAATTATCTAAACTTTTTAAACAAATGTAAACACTTATTTGCTATCAAAATAGATAATCTACTTTCTTCTTATTAAAAAAAAATGAAGAAATAATGTTACACTGTACATTTCTGTTTGAAAAGAAGAACCAACAACATTGGTTCATTCAGGAAAAAAGTTTTAGAATCTGATTCTGGTAACCAAACTATTATTGCTTAATGAAATGATTATGGATTGTATTTATGACAAGAGTTTCCAGGATCTTTTAAAAAAACCCAGAAAATTAATATTTCAAAGGATTAATGCTACCCATTTGAGCAACAAAATCAAAACCAGCTGACTGGAAAAGGGTAGAAGAAAATTCAAAGGAAACAATTTTAAGCTGTTATAGATTTTCCTTTCAATTTTTGTAAATGTTTCAATGAAAAGATAAAATATGATTCATTTCAGCATATAAATTGTCTTTAAGAGTTTCTCAAAAAAAATGTTTCTCTAACCTTAATCAACATATCAATTGAAAAGAATATTGACAAACATCATTTGATTTTCAAGTAATTGATGAATTATTGAAAAAATAATCCTTCAAAAATCATACTTTCTTTGAATGAAAGAATGAACAATAGTCCATCTACTGAAGAGGCATAACAATTAAAGAAATAATATTACAGTTTGAAGTTTTTTTCTTTTGACAAGCCAGAAGGAGGAAATCTGCATGTCCCTTATGGAATATTATAGTTCAACCTTTGTCCTTAGATCGATAAAGTCAACACTGCTGCTGCACAGCAATGCTCACCTCTGCACACAGCTTCACTTGTCACTCTGGGTACCAGAAGACCTAGTGTAGTTGCAGCCCCCCTTTTCTTTACAAGGCATGTACATAGCCTCTTAACTAGAATATTTCATTACCTGTAAACCATCAAAAATTCATTGGGGGGACTTTTTTGTCGATTAAATTTGGCTTCCAAAAGAAAATTTCATTAGTTTTCTGTTGGAAGCTAAACCCAGCCACAGAAGCTTTATAATGTATAGCAAAACTGTGTTTGCAACAAGCTGTATTACTGAAGTCTCAATGGGGCACATGTGGCCAGGACTGTACTACAGAGCAATGTGAACTGAGCATGATATGCCAATTCTGCTGTCTCTGAAAATGAATACAAAGGCATTATTGAAGCATTTCATCTACTACATGCATACATTTGTGAAGGATTAAAGAAGTACTAATGGAGAAAAAAGCACATGGATGTTTCAGGAGCAAATGACATGGAATAAGAAGGAATTGTGAAAATACTCGAAGAGTATCCAGCAAGTCTGGTAAGATTTACTTTTGAAAAAAGCCAAATAGAGTGTTTTAAATAGTATTTAAAAGAAAAGAAAAAAAAGGTGATATTATTCCACAGTTTCTGCTTACATTTGATACTTTGATGACAGCTAAGACTTGCTTCATATTTACTACTACTTACACAAGACATGGCACTGAGTAATAGTGATCACCAGAAACACTACAGCTTCCTAAACCTCCTTTCAATGGAAGCTGGTCTTGGGAGCAGCAGAAGGTAATCTCATAATCCATATGACTTTGCCCTGAAAAGGATGAAGTGTGTTCCTATTAGCAGTTCCTGGTCTCTGCTGAGACTGTTATAAGGACAACGGTAGGAAGCAGGTTCTTCCAACATGGCTTGGTGTCCCTGACATTGAGCACCACCAGCTTCTATTCACTGTGAAGTTAAAATGACCTTCACCATTCACATGGTTGCAGGTCTGAGGAGCTGCTGCTTCTTACCACTTTGCACTTAGTAGGGACTGATTCCCTGCTGAGAAACATACAGTCCTTGAGTTTCCAGAGTAAATCTCTCGCCACTTCCCCTCATGCCTGCATAACATAAGCATACATGAAAAAGGTATTGCTTTGCCCCTAGTTCGTACTATTTTATAGTTTATACATACCAAAGTTCATCCTTCTTGCCCATCACAGGTTGATTCATGGTTGCAAGGCACATTAAGAAGTTAGCAAAGACTTGATTCTGTTGTAAGTTAAATGATCAGGAGCTTCTCCAAGACTACAGAAATAAAAACATCAGAAATGTACTTAGGAAAAATTATCTAAGTCAATTACTAACTATTTATGTTTGTCTCACCTGCATAATTACACATATGATAGCCTGGAGAGGCCAGATTTGCTTTTCAGAGTTATGATAGCTTGTCTCTAATCAAATTATGTTCAGAAATATCCTTTCTAATTTGATTTTTAATGATCAACCCAAGGATGGACACAGAAATTCCTGGTTTTGTGAACCTAGTCAGAGCAGCTTATTAAGTTTTTGTCTAGTTTGTTCATTATTGCTGTAAAGCTGTTTGTTACCATTCCCAGAGCTGAACTGTGGTAACATAATGTACAAATATTCTTAGTCTGCTTCAGTGGAATGTCTGATAGACTGGTTTAAATCACCAGCCTCTCTGATTTAAAGGTCTATTAAGCTGACTGACCACACTGAAATCAATTAAGAAGCAATCATTTGATCTGTTACTGTGACTCAGCTAGGAAGATGGTAATGAACTAATGGAGGTCAACAGCAGTCTTAAATCTCAACAGTTGTTTTTGCAGAGATCATGTATTTATGTCCTAATTTCTTGGTGTTGAATACATTCTTAATGTATTTCATTATAAGTTTATCTCTGTCTTTACAATCTATCATTTGTTATTATAAACATCACATCAATTAATATTTATGTGTGTCTTTATACACAATGTTTTATAAAGACTCATAGTTTCGCCAAAATGACACCCTCCCACTTCTAGATTACTGGGATATGTTCCCTGTCTGCATAGTTTATAGAAAATAAGCAACTTAAAATATATTAGTAAGTATTCAGTAATTCTCCTATCAAAGGGCAGGACACTTCATTTTTAAATTCCTCACTATGAGCCAAAATTCAACTTTATCACTGTAAAACTCGCAATATATCCGTTATCTTCAGATTAAAGCTAAAAGCTTTTGATATGACAAGCAGGCAATTCATCCTGTTTATCATCTAACAGCTAATTCCCTTCTCCTCATGCTGCAATAGTGGAGTACACGTGTTCATTTTGTCACACTAGCTTTACCCTGCCTGAATTTCTTTCCTTAATGCATGTTTCTCCAGATTGTCTTCAAAGTGAGAAGGTGGATTATGTCCTTGCCAAAATTTTAGCACGTCTAAATAATTGATACAATCTCACTGGAGCTCAGAGAGAATTCTTAACCATTCCATCAATCTATTTATTTTAAACAGTGAGCACAGACTGGGGGAAGTGGGGGAAACAGAGATGGAGGGTAATTACTTTTAGCAATAAAACGTCTAGCTAGAATATCCATCCTTGCCTTTAATTTTATAAGTTTTCATTTTCCTCTAACTGCCTTTGTAGATGAATATACCAGTTGTCTGAGTGTTACATTTACTGGTTACCATATTTTTATCTCCTCTCCTTCAAATCTGGCCAGACATCATACAGAAATGTTAAAAGGCTGATGTATGTTGGGCTTTGCAGCTGTAAACTCATTAGCTGAACAATTATTTTGCTTGTGGATTACAGGACTTCTTATTTAAATTAAATATGCATCAACTGGTCCTCTAGTAAAGCTGGGGCTAAACAGTGAAAGAATTGGAAATTATTTATTTATTTATTTATCATGGAAAAATGAAAACAGAGTCCTTAAAGAGACAGGTATGTTTTTCTTACTGAAATGAATTTCAGGTGATAAAGGATTCTTGTTACTTTGACAAGTTACTCAATTACCTGTGGCTCAGCTACTTAGTAATAGAACAATATTATTTCCACCTGTTCACCAACTTCATAGAACTCAGGTTAAATTCACAGATTGTGGTAGAGCGCTAATTGAACTATTGTCATAGTCAACTGCACAGGGAAAGTTTATAGTGTGGGGAGAACCGTGTTTGCTCTTGAAGGTGGCTCAAACCTGACCTACACTGTCTGATGCACCCAGTGTCATGTTTGAGTTCACTCTTGGACTTTCTCTGAAATATTGCAAGTTCAACATTTATTGAGTAGTGGTAGAGTCCAGATTTAGATCTGAATTTTAAAAACACTGTCAGGATGCAGGAGTGAGATCCTCCTTGGGGATGCCCTCTATGCTGTTACTGTGGATCATCCCTAGAAAAAATAGGTCCAGATAGAGATATTAGAGCCTTGAAAGGAAAGAAAAGTAGGATGCTTTCCCCAATATATATTACTTGTAAGTAAGGACTTGAAGGCAGAGACAATGACCAAGAACCTGGCATGCCCCAAAAGCATATGAGTAATGAGCTTTCCAACATTTCTGTGATATGTAGGAGACTGAAAACCTTTAAAAGTCTGGGTCCAGCTTCTCCAAACATAGCAGGGTCCAGAGATCAACCTTTCAAACAGTATGCTTTTTTTGGAACATACCAAATATTCTTATAAACATGGAACCTGAATGACTTTGAAATAAAGTTTTAGTTGAGATGAAAAGGATCTTTTTGCAAGGAAATATCTCAGCTGTTTCCACTCACCATGCTTAGGTAGCCACCTCTCATTTGGTTATGACTTCACCAGGCAGTCTCTTGGACTATGTGAACTGGTTTCCTTTCAAGTAAAACCACTCCAGAAAATGTGCTCCAGAAGCACACTGCTCCAGAAGATGCACTCTAGAAAATGTGCTCCAGAAGCACACTGATGCACATCAATATACTACTGATGGGTGCAAGAAACAGGGCCAGGTCACAGTTTGAAGTAAAACCCTTTCAGTGTCAAAGCACAGATGTCAGGTCCTCAACACCAGCTGTTTCGCTCTTAGTGGGATGCACTACTTGCTAAAGTGGATCTAGTTACCATGGTTCCCTGAAATTACATCAAGTACAACAGATTTCTATGAGAGATGTTCTAATTAAGAGAAGATCTAATTAAGGACATGCTAGAGAAAAGCATTTGCCATATATGGGCCCCCTGCACTTATTTATTCAGTGAGGTGTGTTGAATAAGGATCAGCTCTCAAATCAGAGCCTGTGAGACAACTAGGCTCAGATTAAGATTAAATGATTAAAATGATATTTAACATCAGAAGTTCTCAACTTCAAAATGTCATTATATGGCTGATAATTCTGAGGCTGAGATACTTCAGGAATCTTTCAAAATAAACAGGCAACCTTATTGTTTTCTGACATCAACACATCGGAGACAACCTGTGCTAATGACCTGTTGAGTAAGTATATACCCTTCTTCACACCAGGACTTGCTGCAAGAAATAGCAGAAACAAAACAAGTCCCAGAATCAGTTACCCTGCTCTAATGCATGCTGGAGCAGTGGGGTGGGGTGGATGTGGTTGATATCTCTGATAGTCTGAGGCTTTGCTCTGCTGGGGTAAGCTGCTCTGGCTGCTGGCCTTCCCCAGGTGGCTGTAACAGAGCTCCAGTAATCCAAGGATGTAGTCTGTGTACCTCTCACAAAATCCTTAGAGTCATTTCCATCTTAAAAGACATCTTCCCCTTTTCCCCCCCCTCCCCCATCCTACTTATAAGAAAAGACAGTCAGTCCCTTTTTGAAGCTTTTATTTTTAATGCCCTGTTTTTTCATCTGAGTGTAACAATGGAGGATGATTGAAGAGCTGAGACCCAAAGACTCTTCAATTTTCCAAATTGGTTTAATTTGATGAAGAAGGAATGCTACATCTTCTTAAATTATATTATGATAAAGAGGAGCTGGTAGCTTCTCAGCATGAATCTGAAAGCAAATTATTTCCACAAAAAAGGATGATGTATTTAACCCGAAAAGTAATTATGTTGTGGTGCTACTATCTCCCCTGCTTCAGATTAGAAAAAGAATTCAATTATCACTCCATTAGATCAAAAAATAATTTTAGTGATACATTCAAATTGAATTCATTTATTCCTAAGCATGCTCTGGATTAACCTTCATGCATTTTGCTGATTAGAATCTTCAGTCAATACTTTTACTTAAAAATCTACATTAACTTGCTACAATTTTTATTTTATGTTAACATATTCTGTTATTGATTTTTCTGATGCATTATATTATAAATAATATTTAATTTTCCAGATCAGATAAGTCGGTTTCTCACACAGTTTAATAAAATCACTTTGTTTTTCTGTTATTTTGCCTTCCTGGCCCACTTCCCAGGTAACAATTATATTTCCATGACACTCTTGAGATGTTGTAAAGGTGTAAGTTCAGAGGTAGAGAAAAAGTCTTCCATATCAAAAAGGAAATCATATCTTTGTTTTATAAATCTATGGTTTGTTTGACTTTTGCATTTTACACTTTGGCTAATATTTTACATGATTCCCTGTCCCTTTCCTTCTCTCCTACAACTTGATGCAGCAGTCTAGAGTCACATGGAAAGATAAAACTCTTGCAAAGGAGAAATAAGAGCAAGGCCTTGGTCAGCTTGGTAGCTGTAGTTCAATATAGGGGTAACTTGGTGAAATGTAATAGCCTGCAGATCAGACTAGATGAGCTAATACCTTTTTCTGGCCTTAAGCTCCATGAATCTATGAATAGCAACTAGTGAGGCTCCTGGGCTAACATGACTTTGTCCCTGAGAAGTAGCTGCTTACAGGGTGGTCCAACCTCAGCAGCTGCAGGGCTCAACTTTGGGTTGTGTAACCCTGTTCCTACCAACCTCCTCCCTTTCTGAGCTTTGTTACTTTGGCAGCTCCACCTCCCAGGTCTGTGCTGGGATGCACCTATGGTAGCTGGTCCATCTTCCATGTCAAAAGTGATTGCATTTGGTTTTGTATAGGCTCTTTGTAGGTGTAAGAGATTGGCTGTGAGAGGCTTCCGCACTGTCCAAAGAGCCATTTGGATGCCTTCTTAGCATAAGGTTTATGTCTGAAAACTTTGTATATTCCTTAATGACATTCACTTCAGTGTTTTTAATTTCTTGGAGATCAATTACTTGAATATCAAGTAATTTGGGAGACAGTGGATTTTCAGGCAGGATCTTTATCTAATAAATTGACCCAAAAAAACGATGAAGGTTCCACAGAGGATTTGCTTCCATGAGTAAATTTAAAGGCTCATGCCCAGACTCTACCCCTGAGCACACATGTGTGCATGTACATATGTACACACAAAATATACATACAGTAAATGAACTTCATTGACCTTAAAAACAGCTTAGGTTCCGTGAATGGAACAAAAGTTTGATTGTCGATTTTTGTAACTGGGTTAGATGAACATATTCATGGGTTTTCTTTGCCATTGATTTAAGCAACAAAAAGACACCTACTTTCAGTCCTCAGATTTGTATTAGAAACATCTTCTTTTAGTATTACATATCAATTTGTAACTAAGTAAATATTTACAGTTTGTCTAGTTCATAATCTATTTAACATATGCTTTACTGCTACTATATAGCAGTTACACAATCAAACTATTCACTTGGAGTTTTGTAGTGTATTAAATGAAGTTCCATAGAGTTTACTGTGTTTATGCAGTAAACTTTCCCAATTTAAATTTTATTCTGAAGGAATCAAATCAGTCCTGACAATTCTTTTCCTCAAAATCATGGTGTCGGGCATTTTAACACATGTAATGTCCCTCTTTCAGAATTCTTAAGGATAAGTTTTCTGACCTTTTTTTTAAAAAAAAACCCAAACAACTATCATAGATGGTATTAATATTCTCATCTCATTAGTAGATGAATTTAATGTCTTTCATCATCCTTATATGATAGAGAATAAAATATTGCTTATTTTTAATTACAGTATAGACATATGTACTAAACACTTCAGCAAGAATTAACAATTTTATTTTCTATATTTTGTAAGGGTTATATATAATGGTATGTCCCAAATATACTTTAAATTCTTTTTAAGTTACCTTACCAGCATGCACTGCAAATCTTTCCTGTGGTGTTTTAAATTACCTAACCCATTTTCTGCAATTCAAAAATCAATATAACTTGGAAGATATGTCTGTTTTCCTTTTTGTTCCTTTGTTGCCATTTGTTATCTGTTATTTCTATTTATTGCTTTCCTCACCACAGAACTTAGGTGTGTGATATATTTTTAGCAAAATTTATGTCACCTTTGATAGCTGAATTTTGACTTTTTCACCAACTAAAACTTTGAAAACTCTTAGTTAATTACTGTTAATTAGTTCTTTTATCATCCAATTAAATTCCTCATCTATGGTATTCATAATTTCTCTCCAATTTGGACAAATAACTTATTTGAAAGAAATCTTATAAGCTAATAGGCAGCATTTTTTTTCCCTATTTAAAGTCCTTAGAAAAAAACAAACTTAAAGTTAATTTTTATCTGAAATAGAAAAGTGGTCATATATTTACAGCAGTGCCTTTACAAATTATAGTCTAATATTTTGGAGGCAATTGTTTTATTCGTAACTGAAACCCTTAGCCTTTGTCTCTTATACTGAATAACCTGTAACTTAATTTTACCTGTGCTTTAAGCAAAATCTCCTCTTGTTTTCTAGTTCCAGTCCATGGCCTAAAATAGATCTTTACTGAAAGCTTCTATTAAGTTCAATCAGATCACTGTTCTGTGTGAAGTTAATACCCTGTATCCCTAAATTAACAAGTCAGAACCAATCAGTGGGTTTCTTTGAGGTGTCACTCCCACACCATCTACCAGCTTTATCCTTTCTATTCTCGTTACAGCCCAAGTGCAACATCCCACTCAGACAAACTGTATCAACATGTCAAAAATGCCAATTTTATCAATATAGTCTCTTCAATAAGCTTTCTACCTCAGAGCTTTGACAGGAAGGCTCCTAAAAATCCTTTTTTTCTCCACTTTGAGAGTTATGCTTCTTTATTTTTATTTACTCCTATTCTTCTGAATTTCATTTTACTAGTAATTTTTCATATTCTTGCTTTAACAACCTTCTTATATCTTCATATAGATACAAGAATTTGCCTGTAGGGAGACAAGCTATGGATTAAGTTCATCCCATTTGTGCTCTAGTAGTTGTCAAGTTCAAAATTTTCACCATCACTTGGCATAGACATAGTTCAGCTGTAATATTTTATGTCTTACCCAGTCCTTATACACAACATTAAATGTATTTGCACTGCTGGAAGAGTAACCCAGGCTTCCTGCCTTCTTCACTTTCTGGAGTTCTTTGGACCATAATCGATGAAAAGTCCCTTGGTAGCTCATTGCTTTGTAGTCTCAGGAAGTTCCAGCATGGTCCATCAGTTCCTGCTCTGCTCCTCTAGACAGGATGACCAAGTGCTTGACACATTCAGGACTTCCAGTCAGATGGAAACTTCTCTACATCTTTCAGATTCTTGGTTCCTGCTAGATTGCTGTCTACTGTTTCCTTATCCACCTCGGTGCCACTCAAAAGCATCTCTGGGAATGATTCCCTGAAGTGGCTTTCCAATTAGACTTATTTTACTTAAAACCTGCAAGGCACTGAAACTTGTTTCCAGGCCACATCACTTCTCCCCAGCATGACCACTAGATTTTTGCTTTGTCTCTCATAAATCTCTGGCTTGCCACTGAGAAGAAAATATATATGTGCAGTGGATCACAGCAATTTTTCCTTTACTGTTTGTATTGGCTGCCAGCTGCAAAGTCCAATATGAAACAAAAGGAAACAGTCTCTTAAACTTCCTCTTTGTGATTCCTGTTCACCTATGTCATATGCTCTCGTGGCAAGGGATTTATCTGAAACTAAATTTTGGTGCTCAGTTTTACTGTCTTATCTAACTCTAAACAGTGTTTGAGCACTTTTACTTGTATATTAACACCTTGAGATTGAATTATGTCAAAATCTCCCAGAAGTGGGTGACTTATGGATGGGCCACTCACAGCTTCATTTCATCCATTTCTATCAAGCTGTGGGCACAGGTGCTCTCCCCAGCCATGGAAAAAAAACAACACGACAAAACAGACAGGTACATGTCAGTTGGAAAGGTCTTCTCTCAAGCTAAAGCCATTAGGGTCAGAAATAAAAGACCAGCAGCAGAAAAGTGTGCAGGGGGAGAAGTATGTATGGAAAGGTAAGTATGGAGTGGGACAGCGTCATGGGGGACAAGGGAGGAGTTTCTGTCTCTGCTGCCAGTGTAATACAGCTACTTCATAAGCTAGAGCAAAGTTGCTTGCTGATAGTTGCTTTTAAAGAGTTGCCATTTGGAAGCAACAAGCAGCGTATGTTTCTTGATATGAGCCTGTGGAGAAACATACTGAGAGCTGATTAGCTTTAATGTACACACAGACAACAGGGGAGCTGAGATGTAGCACAAGAGCCATACGTGTGGGGAGAGGCGCTCAGCTGAATATCATTACAAACCCAACAAATCTCTCTGGCTTTGTTTCCCTCTCACAATTTTGAGTGTTTAACTTCATGGCAATTGATGGGAACCTCAGGAAGCAAGGAGGCAGTGTAACCTGTACAGGGTCCAAGCAAACTGCTGGACTCTTTCTGTTCTAAGGAAAATATTATTTTTCTCCATGGTCAGCTGAAACCTTTTCTGAACTATTCCAAAATACTTTGGAAATGTATATCCAAGAGCAGATATTAGATAAAATGAGAGTGAGCACCTGCATGTAATGGACGGACAGTCCTTCTTAGCTCTGTAAATTATTCTATGTCTTAAGCTTTTTCCCGTATATGACCCCTTCTTTCTTTTTTCTTTTTCTAAAAATCTATTTCATAGTTTCCCATTTTATGGGGTGATGCTGTATCATTTGCCTGGGTTGTGGCTTATCCTTTTTAAGGCAAGCACCATGTCTTGGTATTTTTTTGCAGTTCAAGGAGTACCACAATAACATTGGTTTTGTATTCTTGTAATGCATGTTGACTACACAACATTGGCACCAGCACACTGAAGATTATAAAGAACACTACGCAGGCATTTCCATTATCCTTGGTAATTAAATGTCTTAATGTTTGCATTTCAAAGTTGTTGTTGTTGGTGGTTTCCCTTTTTTCTTTTCCAAGTAGGGAACATCCTCAGATCTCTTTCTCCAGATATGTATCTGAATCTGAAACACTGCAATCTGTTTGAAAGAAGGAAGAAAAGTGTAAACATTGAGTTCAGTTTACACAAAAAAAGGGAAGAATTTTGCATTCATTGAGCTAACCACTCTGCGCTACACTGTTTCATTTTAATCTAATGCCATTCCACCTCCTCTTTCTTTTGTCCTGGCAGAGTTAATTATAACCACAGATTGCTACATGGAATTGTAGCACTAGGGAAACTTAACACCTAGCTGCTCTGGCACAAGATCACAGTAAATAGCTTATTAAGATTCAGCCATCAGCTCTGATGAGTTACATGCAGCAAAGGGCTGGGATTTACTTCCAACTCATTTAATTACAGAAATCAATGAATTCATGGAGCAAAGCCATGAACAGGAAGATGAACCCGACCTGACCAATGTTTCATTTGAGATCTCAAGATATTACAAGTAAGACTGTATCAAGAATCTATTAAATTTTCAGGGTTTGAACAAATGAAACAATGATAACAAAATTATACAGATTTTTACATTGATATCAAAGTATTTGCAGTATTTTACAAATACGATACATAAAATTGAACAAAAAGAGCACTAGAATGCTCTGGCACAGAAGTATTACAGACTTCTACACAACAGAAAATCCAATTGATTGCACTGAAGGATTTTTACATTTGAATAGCTTCCTAAACACTGTTTTACATCTAACTCCTGTAAAGCAGGTAAAGAGACTGGTCAATCAAAACATCCCACCTGACATCATTACATCAAGAATCTGGTCCAACCTGTTTTGGTGAGGTTCTGGATGGCTATAGGTGCAGTTAGAGTATTTAAATTCCATAAAGCGTACAAAGCTGATGAAAACACAAGATATTTCCCTCAGAGTACACAAACTTGAAATAGCATGAAAGGTTGAGTAACTATAAAGTATATTACAGTTTTTGTAGTATCTTGTGGTGCATCACTCTATTTCCTGGCTACCCCCTGTGAAAGGATGGCATTTATCACATGGTTTCACAATTTATTCATTAAACTTTAATATGTCATATGCCTTGCTTTCCTGATATCCCATTACTGTGTGATGTTAACTACAAAACCAAATACTAAACAAAGCTTTGGAGACAGCAAGCCCTCAGGAAAACAAAACAAGAGCAAAGGAAAACATGAGTAGGTAGAACAGAACATGAAGAAGGAATAAGGACAAATTAGAGAATATAAGTAACCACACAAAAAATGCAAACAGAAGTCCAAGACAGGCTAATCAAAAAATGTCCTATTATGCAAATGTTACAGTAATTGCTGAGCATATGTATTTGAATCTCAGAAGGAGAGAAAAAAATATGTAACAGCTACTGGTGCCATATTGAACATTTGAGTAATTTAAGATATTGATTTATATTTCTTTTGGAGGTTTTTCCCCCGCTCTGAAGAGCATCCTTACTGTATACAAATGAAAAGCTCCAAAACACTTTGAGTGTACTGGTTTCAGCTGGGATAGCGTTAATTTTCTTTATAGTGGCTGGTATGGAGCTATGTTTTGGATTTGTGCTGAAAACAGTGTTGATAATACAGGGATGTTTTAGTTGTTGCTGTACTGGTCAAAGACTTTTCAGCTTCCCATGCTCTGCCAGGTGCAGAAGAAGTTGGGAGGGGACACAGCCAAGATAGTTGATCCAAACTGACCAAAGGGCTATTCCATACCACATGACGTCATGCTCAGTATATAAAGCTGGGGAAGAAGAAGGAAGGGGGGGACGTTCGGAGTGATGGTGTTTGTCTTCCCAAGTAACCGTTACGCGTGATGGAGCCCTACTTTCCTGGAGATGGCTGAACACCTGCCTGCCCATGGGAAGTAGTGAATGAATTCCTTGCTTTGCTTTGCTTGCGTGTGCGGCTTTTGCTTTACCTATGTCGTGGTTTAGCCCCAGCCGGCAGCCAAGCACCACGCAGCCGCTCGCTCAGTTCCCCCCCCCCCGATGGGATGGGGGAGAGAATCGAAAGAGCAAAAGTAAGAAAACTCGTGGGTTGAGATAATAACAGTTTAATAATTGGAACAAAATAATAGTAATAATAATAATGAATTATAATGAGAGGGAAAAAAAAAACAATGAGAGAGAGAGAGAGGAACAAAACCCAAGGGAGGGGAAAAAAAATTATATATATATATAAAAAAATAAAAAAAAAAATTACAACCGCTCACCACCCGTCGACCGACAGCCAGCCAGTCCCCGAGCAATGATCGCTACCCCCCGGCCAACTCCCCCCAGTTTATATACTGAGCATGACATCATATGATATGGAATAGCCCTTTGGTCAGTTTGGATCAACTATCCTGGCTGTGTCCCCTCCCATCCTCTTCTGCACCTGGCAGAGCACGGGAAGCTGAAAAGTCCTTGACTAGTACAGCAGCAACTAAAACATCTCTGTATTATCAACACTGTCCTCAGCACAAATCCAAAACATAGCCCCATACCAGCCGCTACGAAGAAAATTAACTCTGTCTCAGCTGAAACCAGGACAGTATCCACCCCTTATTCCATACCATTTATGTCATGCTCAGGTCTCACACTATTCAATACATTCTCATTACCCACCATCACCTTTCCCATCCTTTGATATAATACACACATATCATTCCCTTAGTCTATGGACCACCCTTACAAAATATTTGTAAAATGACCATAAATGTCCACAAAATGTCCACTGAGTTCATTTAGTCCATGACTTTGGGCTCCATCTGTCATAATAGTCCTTCATGGCAGAAGAGATGCTGTGTGATGTTGGGTTGTTGCATGCTGAAGCCAGTTCTGGTTCCATCACCATTGCACGTTGCTTGCTTTCATCGAAGTTCATTCTTCACTAATCTGGGTGATCCTTATTGAAATACCATTGATATGGAGTATAGTAATCATACAAGTGATGATACACAGTATTATATAGCAGTTAACATCATACCATTTAGTTCATTGGCTATTCTCACCCAAAATCAAATCCCCTTGAGGTACACATCTGACTTCCCCATCCTTTCGCATTACCCACCAAGTGCACCCGGGTCCTTGAGCGAAAGCAATCCCATGAATGGGCTTGCCTTTGCCTGAGGCAGGAGTAACCCAGACTGTCTTCCCCAGCATGTTTTTTATGTGCACTACAGGGACCTTATCCCCTTCTACAGTGCGTAAAAGTTTTGATTGGGCAGGGCCAGCTCGATTGACAGATCCTCTAGTGTTAACTAACCAGGTGGCCTTTGCTAAATGTGTGTCCCAATGTTTGAACGTCCCACCACCCCTTGCTCTCAGTGTAGTTTTTAACAGTCCATTGTATCGTTCAATGTTCCCAGAGGCTGGTGCATGATAGGGGATGTGATATACCCACTCAATGCCATGCTCTTTGGCCCAGGTGTCTATGAGGTTGTTTCGGAAATGAGTCCCGTTGTCTGATTCAATTCTCTCTGGGGTGCCATGTCGCCATGGGACTTGTTTTTCAAGGCCCAAGATAGTGTTCCGGGCAGTGGCATGGGGCACAGGATACGTTTCCAACCATCCAGTGGTTGCTTCCACCATGGTGAGCACATAGCGCTTGCCTTGGCGGGTTTGTGGGAGTGTGATAGAATCGATCTGCCAGGCCTCCCCATATTTATATTTCAGCCATCGCCCTCCATACCACAGAGGCTTTAACCGCTTGGCTTGTTTAATTGCAGCGCATGTTTCACATTCATGGATAACCTGTGCAATAGTGTCCATGGTTAAGTCCACCCCTCGATCACGAGCCCATCTATATGTTGCATCTCTTCCTTGATGGCCTGAGGTGTCATGGGCCCATCGAGCTATAAATAATTCACCCTTATGTTGCCAGTCCAGATCCACTTGAGCCACTTCAATCTTAGCAGCCTGATCTACCTGCTGGTTGTTTTGATGTTCCTCAGTGGCCCGACTCTTGGGTACGTGAGCATCTATGTGACGCACTTTTACAACCAGGTTCTCTACTCGGGCAGCAATATCTTGCCACAGTGCTGCAGCCCAGATGGGTTTGCCTCTGCGCTGCCAATTGTTCTGCTTCCATTGCTGTAACCACCCCCACAGGGCATTCGCCACCATCCATGAGTCAGTATAGAGATAGAGCATTGGCCACTTTTCTCGTTCAGCAATGTCTAAAGCCAGCTGAATGGCTTTAACTTCTGCAAATTGGCTTGATTCACCATCTCCTTCAGCAGTTTCTACCACTTGTCGTATAGGACTCCATACAGCAGCCTTCCACCTCCGATGCTTTCCTACGATACGACAGGACCCATCAGTGAACAGGGCATATTGCTTCTCATTTTCTGGTAGTTTATTGTACAGTGGGGCCTCCTCAGCACGCGTCACCTCCTCCTCTGGCAATATTCTGAAATCTTTGCCATCCGGCCAGTCCATAATTACTTCCAAGATTCCTGGGCGATTGGGGTTTCCTATCCAAGCCCGTTGTGTGATCAGTGCAACCCACTTACTCCATGTAGCATCAGTTGCATGATGTGTAGAGGGGACCCTCCCTTTGAACATCCAACCCAGCACCGGCAGTCGGGGTGCCAAGAGGAGTTGTGCTTCCGTACCAACCACTTCTGAAGCAGCTCGAACTCCTTCATATGCTGCCAATATCTCTTTTTCAGTTGGAGTATAACGGGCCTCGGATCCTCTGTATCCCCGACTCCAAAACCCTAAGGGTCGACCTCGAGTCTCCCCTGGTGCTTTCTGCCAGAGGCTCCAGGTAGGGCCATTCTCCCCGGCTGCGGTGTAGAGCACATTTTTTATGTCTTGCCCTGCCCGGACTGGCCCAAGGGCTACTGCATGAACTATCTCCCGTTTAATTTGTTCAAAGGCTTGTCGTTGCTCAGGGCCCCATTTGAAATCATTCTTCTTCCGGGTCACTTGGTAGAGAGGGCTTACGATCAGACTGTAATTTGGAATATGCATTCTCCAAAAACCCACAACGCCTAAGAAAGCTTGTGTTTCCTTTTTGCTAGTTGGTGGAGACATGGCTGTTATTTTGTTAATCACATCCATTGGGATCTGGCGACGTCCATCTTGCCATTTTATTCCTAAAAACTGGATTTCCTGTGCAGGTCCCTTGACCTTACTTTGTTGTATGGCAAAACCGGCTTTCAGGAGGATCTGGACTATTTTCTTCCCTTTCTCAAAAACTTCCTCTGCTGTATTGCCCCACACAATGATGTCATCAATGTATTGCAGATGCTCTGGAGCTTCGCCCTGTTCCAATGCAGTCTGAATCAGTCCATGGCAAATGGTAGGGCTGTGTTTCCACCCCTGGGGCAGTCGATTCCAGGTGTACTGAACGCCCCTCCAAGTGAAAGCAAACTGTGGCCTGCACTCTGCTGCCAAAGGGATTGAGAAAAACGCATTAGCAATATCAATTGTAGCATACCATTTGGCTGCTTTTGACTCCAGTTCGTATTGCAATTCCAACATGTCCGGCACGGCAGCACTCAGGGGCGGCGTGACTTCATTCAGGCCACGATAGTCTACTGTCAGTCTCCACTCTCCATTAGACTTTTGCACTGGCCATATGGGACTGTTAAAAGGTGAACGAGTCTTACTGATCACTCCTTGGCTCTCCAGTCGACGAATCAGCTCATGGATGGGAATCAGTGAGTCTCGGTTGGTACGATACTGCCTCCGGTGCACTGTTGTGGTAGCGATTGGCACCTGTTGTTCTTCGACCCTCAGCAACCCCACAACAGAAGGGTCCTCTGAAAGACCGGGTAAGGTAGACAGCTGTTTAATTTCTTCCATCTCCAAGGCAGCTATACCAAAAGCCCACCGATACCCTTTTGGGTCCTTGAAATACCCTCTCCTGAGATAGTCTATGCCAAGGATGCATGGAGCCTCTGGGCCAGTCACAATGGGGTGCTTTTGCCACTCATTCCCAGTTAGGCTCACTTCGGCCTCCAATACAGTCAGTTGTTGGGATCCCCCTGTCACTCCACAAATACAGATGGGTTCTGCCCCTATATAGCTTGATGGCATCAGGGTACACTGTGCACCAGTGTCTACAAGAGCTTTATACTCCTGTGGGTCTGATGTGCCAGGCCATCGAATCCACACAGTCCAGTAAACCCGGTTGTCCCTTTCCTCCACCTGGCTGGAGGCAGGGCCGCCCTAATCCTGGTCATAATATTCATTACCCTTTTCTTGTGTATATGAGTCAGGAATTTCTTCATTAAAATCAGGAGTAAAATCAACCCTCTTACTCTGTCTGGGGAACTGTCCACTGGAAACCGGAGCAGCAATTTTCCTGGAAGAACCCCCTTTGGCGATTGTTTTTCCTTGCAACTCACGTACCCGTGCCTCTAGGGTGGAGGTAGGTTTTCCATCCCACTTCCTCATGTCCTCTCCGTGGTCACGCAAGTAAAACCATAGGGTGCCCCGTGGTGTGTACCCTCTATATCCTCTCTCTTGAGCAGAAGAACGCTGACTCCGAATAGCTGAGACACTGGTCCGTATAGGTAGGGAGTAGGACAAATCCTCTTTGAACTGTCTGAACTCCTGGGACAGTTCCCGCACAGCTGAGACAAAGGAGGAAGAGATACTTTCTTCATATTCTCGGAGGTTACTAGCAGCTTCATTCACTGTTGGACCGTCTGGATCTTTCCAGGTCAGTATTGCCAGTGAGTTGGCACACGATGGTGGTGCGTTTCGTACCAACTTCCGCCACATGGGTCTTGTGCACTGGACCTCGTCTGGATCTATGGGTGACCGCACGTCGTTCAGGTCACCATAAATCACTTCCAGCACAGCTAGTTCCCTCTGGTACTGGATACCTTTCTCCATGGTGGTCCATTTCCCAGAGCGGTATACAACATCTTCCTTGAAGGGATATCTCTCTCTTATAGCTGACAGGAGTCGCCTCCAGAGGCTGCGGGCTGGTTCCCCTTTTCCAATCGCTTTGTCAATGCCCCCTTCCCTAGAAAGGGATCCCAGCTGCTTGGCTTCCTTACCCTCTAATTCCAGGCTATTGGCCCCGCTATCCCAGCATCGGAGCAGCCAGGTGACAATGTGCTCCCCTGAATGACGGCTGAAATCTTTTCGCATATCTCGCAGCTCACTCAGGGATAGGGATCGGGTAGTTTCGGTCTCATTTACGAGTTCTTCCTCTTCCTCTCCCTGTGATGGCCCTGCTCCTTCATCTTCCCTTTCTAAACGAGCTGACTTTCGCTTCCATGATTTCTTTTTATGTATAGGGGCGACTGATACTGACACGGGTTCGTTCCCTGTTTGTACCGCAATGCTTGTAACAGAGTTGTTCGGTGCAGCTGCAGCCGCAGTGCCTGTCGCAGGGGGGGTTGGAGCAGCCGCAGTGCCTGTCGCAGGGGGGGTTGGAGCAGCCGCAGTGCCTGTCGCAGGAGGGGTTGGAGCAGCCGCAGTGCCTGTCGCAGGGGGGGTTGGAGCAGCCGCAGTGCCTGTCGCAGGGGGGGTTGGAGCAGCCGCAGTGCCTGTTGTTTTGTCACCAGATCCTTGAGGGTTCTGAGTAGCGTTGAACAGGGCTCGGTAGGCATGGGCCAGACCCCAGCACATTGCAGTGATTTGTGTCTCCCTAGAATTGCCAGGGTGACGACATACTTTTTCCAAATATTCTACTAATTTTTCAGGATTCTGCACTTGTTCAGGGGTGAAGTTCCAAAACACTGGAGGTGCCCAATAACTTAGGCATTTGCCCATGCTATCCCACACACCCTGCCACTCATAACTATCTGGCCTTGGGGCAGATCTCTGGATGATATTCTTAAATTGCTTACTAATCTTGGACAAGATCGAAACAATATTCCCAAGCAATACCAATAGAAGTATCTTAACTACCCAAGGATGTTCAAGATACTGAAAAGTTACTGTAATGAAGGAGGAAGCATTGTAGAAGAAAGTAGTGAAGGTACAATTCTGCATTTCCTCCATAAAAAACCTCTCAGAGGAAGAAGTATAATTACGAATTGTCTCCATAAAATGATACCCGACATACAGTAACGGTTTCAGTACAGCACTTAGATACCAAAATAAATACAAGGTCACTGTTTTAATAGCAAATCTCACAGGCAAAACATTACCAATTAAAGCAGACCACAGCAAACTGCTAAAACCAACACCGATCTTTAACATGTACGGCAAAGAAATGAGCATGGTGCAGATCAGGTAAACCGATGCTAGGAGCAAACGAGTCAATATCACGTCCCACAACTACTAACAGATCTAAATTCCTTAATACGCTCTGGTTAATCTGTTATTATCTCAAACCCTTTCTGCCCCACGTTGGGCGCCAAAAAGGACTGTCGTGGTTTAGCCCCAGCCGGCAGCCAAGCACCACGCAGCCGCTCGCTCACTTCCCCCCCCCCGATGGGATGGGGGAGAGAATCGAAAGAGCAAAAGTAAGAAAACTCGTGGGTTGAGATAATAACAGTTTAATAATTGGAACAAAATAATAGTAATAATAATAATGAATTATAATGAGAGGGAAAAAAAAAACAACGAGAGAGAGAGAGAGGAACAAAACCCAAGGGAGGGGAAAAAAATTTATATATATATATAAAAAAATAAAAAAAAAAATTACAACCGCTCACCACCCGTCGACCGACAGCCAGCCAGTCCCCGAGCAATGATCGCTACCCCCCGGCCAACTCCCCCCAGTTTATATACTGAGCATGACATCATATGATATGGAATAGCCCTTTGGTCAGTTTGGATCAACTATCCTGGCTGTGTCCCCTCCCATCCTCTTCTGCACCTGGTAGAGCACGGGAAGCTGAAAAGTCCTTGATTAGTACAGCAGCAACTAAAACATCTCTGTATTATCAACACTGTCCTCAGCACAAATCCAAAACATAGCCCCATACCAGCCGCTACGAAGAAAATTAACTCTGTCTCAGCTGAAACCAGGACAACCTATTAAACTGTCTTTATCTCAGCCCACGAGTTTTCTCACTGTTACTCTTCTGATTCTCTCCCCCATCCCACCGGCAGGGAGTGAGCGAGCAGCTGTGTGGTGCTTAGTTGCTGGCTGGGGCTAAACCACGACACTGAGGTTAATAGGTTTGGGTTAAAAATTCTTATAAAGATTTAACAAGTCAAATAGTTGCTGAGCTCTGTGGCGTGGAATTAAAGCATTGGGGCAGAATTGGAAAGAAGATGATCTGAGTGAAATGAAGAAATTGAAGACAGTGATTAAAAGAAGGATTATAATAGAAAGCTAAATTAATTAGCTGGATAAAGAACCATAATGAGACAAAGACTTAGCTTTTTAAGAAGGTATGCATTTCATGCCTTCAGGTAGCAGTGTTTTAATCAATTCAGTATTATACTGAGGAGGAAAAAAATTAATAATCAGTTGTGAGTTTTTGTTTGTTTCAGTTTGTTTGGGGTTTTGGGGGCATTTGTTTTATTTTTTTATGAACAGGAAGTCCTCGATGATAAAATTAGCTCCATGAAGGCAATACCTGCATCCCATGTAACTGCCTGTGTGTTGTCTCACAAACGGAGTTGGTTACCCCGTGTGCAACACCCAATACACACACAGAGCCGAGATATCAGTTTATTTCAGGTTTTGCGCAAGACCGGGTGCTAGGTGGTAATTCCACAAAGCTAGCACAAAGTTCGGTCATGCAGGTACAATATTTATATGGTTTACTTATATGCATAAGTAATTACACAAAGCAGTTTTCTATTGGTCTACATTTCTCTTGTTTCAACTTAAAGCTACAGTGCTACTTTAATATTCTGCGCATGCTTGCAGGAAGTGGGGGGGTAGCTTTCTTTGGTCTTTAATTGAGTCGATGGTCACGATCTCTCCCTGCTGCCTTTACCTTTTCCCTAGTTACTGCAGTTTTTTCTGACTTCATGTTTCTTCAGCACTCCCCCAGTCTTCAGCACCTTCTAGGGCAGGATGTTCCCCTTTTATCAGTCCTTGAAGTTCCTTTTTGTAGTTTCTTCTTTGAAGGTTAGTGATTAATGAGGCCTGCATGTTCACCTTTGTCTGATTAGCAAGTATGCAAGTTAGTTAAGCCTATACAAGACAACTATTCAACCCATAAATCTCAGATTTCAGATATCATGTGTAGAGTTTGAACATAATTTCATCTAATGAGAAAATATTTATTTTGTCTTCTAATACAGCGTTACCATGCGGGACAGTCAACATGATCTCTGGAGGCAGCAGGGAAGAAGACGTAGTCATTGCCCTCCTCATCTGAAACTTGGGGCTTACTAATCTTACTCTGAAGAATTCCTGACCAAAAAAGAGTTAACTGCTGGGACCAGGTTTCTTACCCCAATTTCCAGCACAGCCCAAATACTAAAAAAAGACTAGTATGTTTTTCTTCTGCCTGCAGCGTAGCACAAAATGTATGGGACCATCAAAAGTTTACAGTTGTGGGCAAAATGGCATGTAACTTGCAGGAAGATGAATCACACTAGAGAAAAACATATCCTGAACATCATAAGAAGTTTTGATGAAATCTAACAGAAAATCCATTACTGTGATTCAAAAGTCTTTTACAGAGAGAGCAGAAAAAGAAATACTTCTCTTACCATCAAAAATTATAATGGAGATAGATACCTAAAAGATTGATACTGCTTTGCAATGCCTGGGGGGGGATGCAGCTCCAGACTAAGATGCTGACATTTAGGTGCCTGAGTGTGAAGGAGGTAAGAGAAACCTTAGATAGCCAAGATGTCCCTATAGGCTTCGCAGATACGACACAGGGCCCAAAAAAGACCCCTACCCTTTTGGAGTGGTGGATGGAAACAATGTGGGATACCCTGAAATGCCCTACCAGGTACTATACATCTTATATTTGAGCACTGCGTTATTTGAGCACTGCATCAGATCCTTAAATAATCATAGTTGCTGGGTGTAGAGGGAGCTAATGCAGACACCTCTATTTAGGCTATTTAATCCATCTAGAGCACATGAGGGTCCACCTGTGAAAGCTCCCTTGAGGATATAAAAGTCATCTGAAGGTCATAAGGTGTCCCTGCAATTGATGGACTAGCAGAAAACTAAGTGGAGCAGTTGCTGTGTTGTGTCAACAGCAGACTGAGTACCAGGAGAGGTACAGCTTCACAGACTGCCAAAGGATTTACCACTCACCTCTCTCCTCTTTGTGCCAAGTGTAAAGTCCTGTTTTTCCTCTTTTTTTTAATGCCTTGGCTAATACAGGCACATGGCACTGGGCACACTTGAAGAAAAGAGAATCCACAGGCAATCTTTCCTTCCTGTGGAGAGAGTGAGCCACTCTTGACAGATGCTAATTATATCGCTTAGAGTTATACTAGAAGGTGCTCAGATACCGAAGAGATGGGACTGGATATATAAATACAGTTGGTCTTTGATCTCATTATGCAGTAACTCTGGATTTGAATAAAACCTAAACTGACTGTCAATGATGCTGTTGTAACTGAGTGGTGGGAAAAGGAGGAATGATATAGCGTTTCCTTCCCACGTCTAATCATTGCAAAAATTCTTCCAGATAGATAATTCTGATGATAGATTTATAGGGAATTTGTTGTAATTCTGCACTGTTTTTCTCCTGTTTCTAAACTCAGCACCTGAATATTTTCCAGAAATATTAAGCAATGTGACTAAGCATCTGTCAGGTGTTTGCTCTCTCATCTTCCCAAGGGCAGAAGTATGAGTGTGTGTATAAGGAGAAGCAGATGGCAGAGTAAGCATATTCTGTATATATGGATATGGTGAATGCAGTAATATTGTTTAAATACCAAATCTTCAATAGCTTTGCTTTGAATAGCAGCATATCAAGCTGGGGAGATGAAAGTTGTGGAAATGTTTTGGGGGAGAAGGCTGTGTAGGAGAGGAGGCGAGGGTCATTCCAAAGAGCCATGCAGAAGGGGATTATTTTGCAGTGCTGCAACCAAAAGGCACTACTGGATTAATTCTCTAATCTGCAAATAGAGAATCGATTAGGTGCTATTAGAGGGCATAAAATAAAATTGTGGCATAGTTCAGTTGCTTTTGTAGAACTAATAGGCAAAACCTGCCAGCTGAGGCCTGAAAGAGATGTGCCCAGAGTGATGGAGAAAGGAGGAGATGGAAACCCAGAAAGGGGGGATACTCAGTCAGATCTAAGAGAAAGAGAGTGGGAGCTGAAAGGAAGGGACTACTGACTAGCCTTGCAATGTGGACACTTTATACTTGTTCTTTTTATCATATTTTAGGGCACTACTTTGGGAGCCAAATCCACCATTTTGGCTGCCCTTAACACTGAAAAGCAGAAATTTCTGAAGAACAGGGGCAGCTTTGAGGCCAGCAGGATAAGCATGAGTGGCTATGAGAGCACAAGGTGGGTGAGTGACCAAAACCTGATGGCCCTGCTGCTTACAGAGGTAGAGGACAGAGCCCTGGGATCTGACAGCTCCAGCTGAGACTTTCTACAGGAGACAGAAAGCAGCCAACATCCCTGGAAGTTGCTTTACCATGATGAGGGAACTTTAAATGGTTATTGTAATTCATGAAAGCAGTAAGTAGGTCATTGTATCTTATCCAATTTCCTCCCTCATTTTGTTTTCTTTTCTCCCTTCAGGAAAGCACATTTTCTTACACACTTGATTACTTGTTTGCAAATGGGAAGCGCTTTTTATTGAGCACCCAGATGGTATAACATGCTCATCATTATTGTCCAAACATGAGCACTTTGGATGGAAGCTCAAGGCAGTGCTTATTAATGAACCTTAAAAACAATGAAACCTCACCAATCAAAGCCTAGGAAAAGGTTACGGATATAGCCCACAGCTTTTTTTTCCTTTGTGAGTGCTTGTGTCACTACACATGACTACTTCCCTTCTGATGTTGCAAACCTCAGGTGCTGGTTGGTATGCTATGGGAGAGACATGAAAAATCAGGACAGGATATCAAGTTATTACAAAAGTTTGTTTTTCCTCTTTGGACTTCTGTTTTTTATGGTTTTTTTGGGGGAGAGAGAGTGAATTGGTTTTGATCACAAAAGATAGTCCAGGTCTAGGTGATTTTTATACTTCTCGAGTGATAAATGTCACCTATCCCTTTCCTAGTCCTATTACAAAGCCCAAGGGAAGCTAATACAGGAGCATGTGGGGAGGCAGGGGAGAAGAGTAAGAAATTGCAGGACAATATTAACAATTGGAGAGAGGATAAAAAAAACATTTTGAAAAGATTCAGTTAGGTTAAAGGAACGCTAATGCACTTGGGGAATACTAATACTCGACAAACATACAAAGGAGGAGAGTACAGAAATGACAAAGGTTCTAGAACCAAGAAGGGAAGAAAAAGAACAGAAGCTCAAGTCGTATTTAGTGTGAGGGTAAAGATACAATTTGTGTTCACGTATAAATGTTTCTGGCAGAACCAATGTGTTTGTGGGGTATTATATTTTAGAAATATTTTTCCTGCTTTGCAAATAATCCAAAACTCATGAGTCTGTGTAATCACTCTAACACACAATACTTATATTTATTCCATTGGGGTTACCTATATTATTTTCCATAGCCAAATTATCTATGTCTGTTATATTAAAAGGGTCAAATTCTTCAAGGGGAGGGACATACTCATATTTTTATGCTGCTCCATGAAAAATTACACAGTAACACCAACCATAAAATTCAGCTCCAACTCCTCCTGTACTGAAGATTATAAGTGTATCAAGCATTCATAAAAGACCAATCATATCCCCAACTTTTTTGGTCTAGGGCTTAAATCTCTTTCAATGTGTGCAAAACCACAACTATGACCACTACTAGAGAAACATGTCAAACTGCAGACTAACTAAACACACATGTCCTCACTTGAAAATGTCAGTGCAGGCAAAACAAAGGTAAGTTGAAGACAAATTTCAGTTTTATTGCACCCTCTCAAAGGCAACTTTGCAGTGGGAGCCCAACTAAGCCTCTTTTAGGAAAGAAGGAAATGCAGCAAGATCTGAATGACCCTAAAGTGACATCATATAAGCCATGGTTCAGTGAGATATTGAAGCATGTGTCTAATTTCTATGGGACTATCCAAATGCCTAAAACACAGAGGACTGCATTTTAAATCAAAGCGTCTGCTCCCCAGATTAGATGTAGACACATATCTACGTGTCTTGCTGAATCAGAGCCAAGCCTTAGACTGAACCTTACAATCCTGGCTCATTTTAAAACTGACCTTAGAAAATTCATCATTTGAAAATAAGCTCCATTATTTTATTCATTGTTTATTCTCTCTTTTCCTCCTGTACGTCCTCTCCTGGGCGCCATGGGGCACACAGCCATCTCTCCTAAATTCCCGCAGCGATCACCCTTCCTGCAGATTTGCTCCACAAGGTGGCAAAATGCAATCAAGCACATCCCTGCATTTCTGTCCTGCAGTTCACCTTAAATAATAAAAAAATCTGAACTAGATTTGATTCCCTTATCAATGGAGGCTTAAAACAGAGGAGAAACAGGAACTGCTCTGAATTCTTTTTATGGGCTTGCTGTTGCCAGGGAAACCATTCCCCTGGCATTCCAGTGCTGAGCATATCTTGAACTTCTAGCATTCTGGTTCTCAGAAAATTAAGACTGTATCACGCTATCATGGTGTGGAGAAACTATTAGGAAATGAGGACAAACACTGCTTAAAATAATAGACCCAACTTCTAAAAATAAAACGTTTATTGAGATCAGATTTAAAATGTTCTGCATGGGGTTTTTTTAGGACTCAGCCTTGTACGAAAATAGGTTAAGATGCAAGGACGGACCCTGGTTCATCCTGGTTCATGCTGAATATGCAGAAGAGGCTGCTGGTATTTAGCAGTTATTTTCTCCAGTGTAATACAAAATTAGCTGTAGGGTGTGTGGCAGACAAAGAAGGCTATGAATAGCTGTGATTTCTTGTATCATGCCATAATAAATGTGATGATGTTATACAGTTTTTATGTGTGGGTAAACATATTAGGACAAATTTATCCCTGATGTGACTCTATTGATTTTGCTGGATCATCCAGGGACAAATTTGCCATGGTGTTTCACGCCCAGACCTTTGATCCTCCTGAAGTTATTTATGAAGCAGAGAGCAAATAAAGTTTTCCAGGGGGACCCTGACATATGGTCAAATATCAAATGAAAAACCCATATTCTGTGTTCACACAGGCTGAAATTCATTTTTGTATTGTGTCCTAAGTAACAGTGGTAACATCAGTGTAATGAAGCATTGTCATAAGCTTAAGAAAAATAAAATTTGGAACTCATCAGTAAATGTTCTAGGCTGGTACAAATATATTTATCCAATAGTCCTTTATTGCCCTAGACATCATCTACTCTATGGCCAATAGGGAACAAATTTTCTTTCACATTATCCCACCCATCACTGTGTCCAAACCCTCACTTGCTAGGATAATTTCAAATGGAGTATCAGAAGGAACTAGCAAGGATATAAGCAATGGAGCAGTTCCAGTGAGTGAATACGGAATCTGTCTTCTACATCTTCAAACTAATCTTTTTTTCATGAGTCCTGGGAAACACTAGGGTCTGCCAAGTACCACCAATGAGAGGAATAGTGTTCTTACCTCTGTGTCAGCTGATCACCACCTGCTGCCAGAAGATAAGGTCTCTGCTGGAATATAATTGTCATTGGCCAGGCTAGAACTCAAAGTTTCAAAGAAATACCTTCATGAAAACCTTTTCATCCACATATACTGAGTATAAACATACTCTTTAAAATAAGATGAGAATGAGTAATAAGAAGCAGGAACAGATGAAAATGTGAGGCAATTTGGACACTTAGGCTCTTACTCTGAGGATAAATTATTGATTCTTGGGTACTTCAACTGGGACCACAAACATGTGTCCAGACTGCTTTGTAGTAACATAAAATTATTTTAGGAAAAAAGTTGAGATGGGCAATAAGCTAATAAGGAAATATATTGCCCAATTCTAAGTATTTTCATATCATGGCTATTCATAGAATTATAGAAAATGAACACTACATTTCCAATTCCCTGGATATAGAGATGTTTATTTTGCAGTAGACCCAAACACATTGCCTTCTCATTCTTCTTACTTCAGTGTGCTGAAAATATGGAAGGGCTTCATAAGGTTATTATGAAGAATGCTCTGCTTTTTTAAAACAATGAGGAATAACCTGGAAAGTTGTAGGACTTTCATTCAATGTCTTTATCCTTAGGCCCATGCTGGGCATCCTGTAGAAACATAAGAAGTCTTGGAGACATTAATTCACTAATTAGCAATTACAAGAACACTCTTTGACGGTGGGATTTTATTGGCTAAGGGATATGTCCTCAGAGAAGATCACACTGATCCTCATCCTGTAGCTGTTCAGAATACAGTGCACATCCACACACATCATCCATAGGATTTTCTGCATAATGTCTGTGATGTAAATAAATACATGCACAAATATGTACTAGAATTCAGAGAGAGGACAAACTGTCTTTGGTCTGGACTCTTATGCACAGACCTGCATTCTTTAGTGCTAAGAGCTTCTCTTTCTTTCTGTCTGCCCCTCCTCCCCCAATGTATGCATATAAAATAACTCATCATTTCTTGGGGTTTTTTTCAGCTTTCTGGTTTTAAAAAATCACATTGGAGCAAGGGGTACGATATGGGCAGTGGCTCAAGATATTTCAGCTCTTGGGGGTAAGAGAGCTTCTCCATGTTGACTTCTTTCTTGCTTTGTGTATGCAGTTCCATGAGCATTGATTATTGTGCTGTCTACATGATGTGTGCCTTATACTTGTTTAAAACTTAATTAGACTTTGAACTCCTCAAACAAAGGATCCTACTGTTTTTGGCCTGGATTCCTCCTAGCTAATGCTAGGCTCTTAACTGGGATGTCTGAATTAGGAGTTAAGAGGTTCCTACTTCTCCTCAGTAATTACAGAGGGATCTAGGGCTTCTTCAAGATAGGTAATTTCTCTCTTAGGTGGTCTGAATGTCTCTCAGAAAGTGCCAATTACTTTCCATTGACCATAAAGGCATCCCAAGATATGTGGCTTCAACTTAGTTGACTCAATTTCAGCACCTAAAGAAGTGAATCTGAACCTCTCTATTTTTACAGTGTCATGGACCTGAAGAATTATAAAATATTTTCTGTGTAGCTTCAGGTGAAAGTACTACCTATTGCTGGACTATTCATGTCTGCTGGCCCCAGCTGAATTCAGGAGTCCATGTTGTTAGGGACCGTACAAACATATTGCCATTAATTCTTCTTCCACATCATTGTTTAAATGAACATCACAAGCAGAAACTGAGATGAGGAATAGGAAGGTGAAATGTCCTGCTTGAATCCAAACAGCAGATCAGGAGAGCTGCAGTCAGTATCTTGGTCTCTTTACTACTACTCTAGTTCCCTCGACGTTTTAGTTCCTTGCTGGAGCCAAGAAACATACAGCCGTATCTATTAAAGAAGTTCAAAAATGTTTTGGGAGCATGAATGCTTCTCCCATCCAGCCTTAAGAAATGATTAAAATAATTTCTTTCTGGATCCACAGACACACTGCTCAATTTCAAATTTAAGGTTGGCTGGCATTTGCCCTGGCCAATTGTTATTCAGGAAAAAAAAAAATCTAAAAAAATTATTCTCCAATTGCATGTGTGCAAAACTCAACCCTTTTTTTTAACATCTGTTTCACAATGTATTTTTTTCATAGGATTATTGTAAATGTTGCTTTGGCTACTTTCCAACACACAGGATGATACCTCTGTTTGGTAGATTCTCTTAATCTATTTTTGGAATTAAACTTATTCAGGGCCAGTGATAATAAGATAGGCTTAAAAAGGGATACTTTTTTCAGTCACCATTCTCTAATAGTAATTTGCTTTCATAATTAAATAGAATAATCTGCAACTTTTCCTTTTCTTATTACACTTTTCCATTTGTATCTCAGAGTATTTGAGAAGCTGATTTCAGACTCCCTAAGTATTGCTTGTAGATAATGTACACAAATAATAAAGATTGACCCTGTGTTAGAGCTTTTAGAAGAATAGATAAAGGATGTGAGAAAGTGAGACTTACTGTAGAGCTGGGGAATTGAAACACAGAGAAAACCCACAAAGACAGACATACAAGCTACATACATACAAGAGGCACATGAATAATGGAATCACTAACTTTGTCCAAATAATAGCAGGGGGCATGGGGAGGTATCTCCAACTGAGTGCGGTTCTGAAAAGAACAATTTTTTATTGAGGTGAGCATAATTAGGAATGAATAAATGAATAATTGAACTCAATGTCTAGAAAGAACCCTTAACAATGCTTGCTCTGTGGGGACACAGAATATTTTCCTCAGGGGACTGACAGAAGATCTGGTACTTGAAACATTAAAAACCAGACTGGATGAAGAATTGAAAAGTCTGTCCCAGAAAGAAGTGCTCTGTAAGTGCCTTTAATGGAGGTTTTACCTTCTTCCCATTCCAGAATACTGTGATTTATTACAAGCAAGCATTCAGATCTCTATTAGAATTACAAATACTACTTCAGGGTCTGGTTTCTCATCAATATATGGGGATTTATAGACCTGATTTCAAATGAAGTTAATGCATGTTGCCTCTGTAAATCCTCTCTATGTGATGTGAGACTAGACCACCTAGAATAAATTAAAAAAAGTGAGATTATTTACCTAATATATCCAAAGAACTCCTCTGGCACACATACCAATTTTAAAACTGCATCTAATTTACCTGATAAAGGATAACAGCTCCTCTGGTGCTGTTAAGGCCTGTAGGAGAAGTAATTATAAAGGTACTAATATATACTTAAGGAAAAGTGCATATTATTTAACTAATCCTTTGTTGTTCAGCTACAAGAATTGCTGATTGTCCTGGTTTCGGCTGGGATAGAGTTAATTTTCTTCCTAGTAGCTGGTATAGTGCTGTGTTTTGGATTTTAGGATGAGAATAATATTGATAACACGCTGATGTTTTGGCAGTTGCTAAGTGGTGCTTACACTGGTCAAGGAGTTTTCAGCTTCCCCTGCTCTGCCAGGTGCACAAGAAACTGGGAGGGGGCACACCCAGGATAGTTGACAGGCACTGCATCTATTCCAGCCCCCTTTGCGACAGGCACTGCAGCTACTCCAGCCCCCTCTGCGACAGGCACTGTGGTCACTCCAGCCCCCCTGTGACAGATAATGCGGTTCAACCAGGGAACGAACCCGTGTCAGTATCAGTCGCCCCTATACACAAGAAGAAATCCTGGAAGCGAAGGTCAGCTTGTTTAGAAAGGGAAGATGAAAGAGCAGGGCCACCACAAGGAGAGGAAGAGAAAGAACTTGTGGATGAGATGGAAACTACCCGATCCCTATTCCTGAAGTGAGCTGCGAGATATGAGAAAAGATTTCAGCCGTCATCCAGGGGAGCACATTGTCACCTGGCGGCTCCGATGCTGGGATAATGGGGCCAGTAGCCTGGAATTAGAGGATAAGGAAGCCAAACAGCTGGGATGCCTTTCTAGGGAAGGGGGCATTGACAAAGCAATTGGAAAAGGGGCACCAGCCCTCAGCCTCTGGAGGCGACTCCTGTCAGCTATGAAGGAAAGATATCCCTTCAAGGAAGATGTTGTATATCGCCCCGGGAAATGGACCACCATGGAGAAAGGTATCCAGTACCTGAGGGAATTAGCTGTGCTGGAGGTGATTTATGGTGACCTGGATCATGAGCAGTTACCCAAAGATCCAGATGAGGTCCAGTGCAGACGACCCACGTGCCATAAGTTGGTATGGAACGCACCATCGTTGTGTGCCAACTCATTGGCAATACTGAACTGGAAAGACGGAGAGGGTCCAACAGTGGATGAAGCGGCTAGCCAGCTCTGGGAATACAAAGAAAGTATCTCTTCCTCCCTTGTCTCGGCTGTGGAGAAAATGTCCCGGAAGGTCTAGTGACTCGAAGAAGATAGGTCCTACTTTCCACCTGTACGGACCAGTGTCTCAGCTATTAGGGAGTCAGCGTTCTTCTGCTCAAGAGAGAGGATATAGAGGGTACACACCATGGGGCACCCTATGGTTTTACCAGCGTGACCATGGAGAGGACATGAGGAAGTGGGATGGAAAACCTACCTCGAACCTAGAGGCACAGGTACGTGAGTTGCAAGGAAACCAAGTTGTAATAACCAAGGGATCAAGCCCAGCCAGCATGGGTTCAGGAAAGGCAGGTCCTGCTTGACCAACCTGATCTCCTTCTATGACAAGGTGACCCGCCTAGTGGATGAGGGAAAGGCTGTGGATGTTGTCTATCTAGACTTCAGTAAAGCCTTTGACACGGTTTCCCACAGAATTCTCCTGGAGAAACTGGCTGCTCATGGCTTGGATGGGTGTACTCTTCGCTGGGTAAAGAACTGGCTGGACGGCCGGGCCCAAAGAGTGGTGGTGAATGGAGTTTACTCCAGTTGGTGGCCGGTCACAAGCAGTGTTCCCCAGGGCTCTGTGTTGGGGCCAGTTCTGTTTAACATCTTTATCAATGATCTGGACAAAGGGATCGAGTGCACCCTCAGTAAGTTTGCAGACGACACCAAGTTGTGTGGGAGTGTTGATCTGCTGGAGGGTAGGCAGGCTCTGCAGAGGGACCTGGACAGGCTGGATGGATGGGCCGAGGTCAATTGTATGAGGTTTAACAAGGCCAAGTGCAAGGTCCTGCACTTGGGCCACAACAACCCCATGCAACGCTACAGGCTTGGGGAAGAGTGGCTGGAAAGCTGCCAGGCAGAAAAGGACCTGGGGGTGTTGGTTGACAGTCAGCTGAATATGAGCCAGCAGTGTGCCCAGGCGGCCAAGAAAGCCAATGGCATCCTGGCTTGTATCAAAAATAGCGTGGCCAGCAGGACTAGGGAAGTGATCGTGCCCCTGTACTCGGCACTGGTGAGGCCGCACCTCGAATACTGTGTTCAGTTTTGGGCCCCCCACTACAAGAGGGATATTGAGGTGCTGGAGCGTGTGCAGAGAAGGGCAACGAAGCTGGTGAAGGGTCTGGAGCAGAAGTCTTATGAGGAGCAGCTGAGGGAGCTGGGACTGTTTAGCCTGGAGAAAAGGAGGCTGAGGGGTGACCTTATTGCTCTCTACAACTACCTGAAAGGAGGTTGTAGAGAGGTGGGGGTTGGTCTCTTCTCCCAGGTAACAAGTGATAGGACAAGAGGAAATGGCCTCAAGTTGAGCCAGGGGAGGTTTAGACTGGATATTAGGAAATTTTTCTTCACCGAGAGGGTTATCAAGCATTGGAACAGGCTGCCCAGGGAAGTGGTTGAGTGGCCATCCCTGGAGGTATTTAAAGGACGTTTGGATGAGGTGCTTAGGGACATGGTGTAGTGGTGGTCTTGGTAGTGTTAGGTTTACGGTTGGACTCGATGATCTTAAAGGTCTTTTCCAACCTATATGATTCTGTGATTCTGTGAAAAACAATCACACCACAGGGGGTTCTTCCAGGAAAATTGCTGCTCCAGTTTCAAGTGGACAGTTCCCCAGACAGAGTAAAAGGGATGATCTTACTCCTGCTTTTAATGAAGAAACTCCTGACTCGTATATACAAGAAATGGGCAATGGATACTATGACCAGGACTAGGGGGACCCTGACTCCAGCCAGGTGGAGGAAAGGGACAACAGGGTTTACTGGACTGTGTGGATTCGATGGCCTGGCACATCAGACCCACAGGAGTATAAGGCTCTAGTAGACACCAGTGCACAGTGTGCCCTAATGCCATCAAGCTATACAGGGGCAGAACCCATCTGTATTTCTGCAGTGACAGGGGTATCCCAACAGCTGACTGTATTGGAGGCCAAAGTGAGCCTAACTGGGAATAAATGGCAAAAGCACCCCATTGTGACTGGCCCAGAGGCTCCGTGCATCCTTGGCATAGCCTACCTCAGGAGAGGGTATTTCAAGGACCCAAAAGGGTACCGGTGGGCTTTTGGTATAGCTGCCTTGGAGACAGAGGAAATTAAACAGCTGTCTACCTCACCTGGGGTCTCAGAAGACCCTTCTGTGGTGGGGTTGCTGAGGGTCGAAGAACAACAGGTGCCAATTGCTACCACAACGGTGCACTGGAGGCAATATCGCACCAATCGAGACTCCCTGATTCCCATCCGTAAGCTGATTCGTCGACTGGAGAGCCAAGTGATCATTAAGTGATCAGTAAGACTCATTCACCTTTTAACAGTCCCATATAGCCAGTGCAAAAGTCTAATGGAGAGTGGAGACTAACAGCAGACTATCGTGGCCTGAATGAAGTCACGCCGCCACTCAGTGCTGCCGTGCCAGACATGCTGGAACTTCAATATGAACTGGAGTCAAAAGCAGCCAAATGGTATGCTACAACTGATATTGCTAATGCGTTTTTCTCAATCCCTTTGGCAGCAGAGTGCAGGCCACAGTTTGCTTTCACTTGGAGGGGCGTTCAGTACACTTGGAATCGATTGCCCCAGGGGTGGAAACACAGCCCTACCATTTGCCATGGACTGATCCAGACGGCACTGGAACAGGGTGAAGCTCCAGAACATCTGCAATACATTGATGACATTATCGTGTGGGGCAATACAGCAGAGGAAGTTTTTGAGAAAGGGAAGAAAATAGTCCAGATCCTCCTGAAAGCCGGTTTTGCCATAAAACAAAGTAAGGTCAAGGGACCTGCACAGGAGATCCAGTTTTTAGGAATAAGATGGCAAGATGGACGTCGCCAGATCCCAATGGATGTGATCAACAAAATAACAGCCATGTCTCCACCAGCTAGCAAAAAGGAAACACAAGCTTTCTTAGGCCTTGTGGGTTTTTGGAGAATGCATATCCCAAATTACAGTCTGATCGTAAGCCCTCTCTACCAAGTGACCTGGAAGAAGAACAATTTCCAATGGGGCCCTGAGCAACGACAAGCCGTTGAACAAATTAAACGGGAGATAGTTCATGCAGTAGCCCTTGGGCCAGTCCGGGCAGGGCAGGATGTAAAAATGTAGATGCTCTACACCACAGCCAGGGAGAATGGCCCTACCTGGAGCCTCTGGCAGAAAGCACCAGGGGAGACTCGAGGTCGACCCTTAGGGTTTTGGGGTCGGGAATACAGAGGATCCGAGGCCCGCTATACTCCAACTGAAAAAGAGATATTGGCAGCATATGAAGGGGTTCGAGCTGCTTCAGAAGTGGTTGGTACTGAAGCACAGCTCCTCCTGGCACCCCGGCTGCCCGTGCTGGGCTGGATGTTCAAAGGGAGGGTCCCCTCTACACATCATGCAACTGATGCTACGTGGAGTAAGTGGGTTGCACTGATCACACAACGGGCTCGGATAGGAAATCCCAATGGCCCCGGAATCTTGGACGTAATTATGGACTGGCCAGAAGGCAAAGATTTCGGAATATTGCCAGAGGAGGAGGTGACGCGTGCTGAGGAGGCCCCACTGTACAACAAACTACCAGAAAATGAGAAGCAATATGCCCTGTTCACTGATGGGTCCTGTCGGATTGTAGGAAAGCATTGGAGATGGAAAGCTGCTGTATGGAGTCCTATACGACAAGTGGTAGAAACTGCTGAAGGAGACAGGGAATTGAGCCAATTTGCAGAAGTGAAGGCCATCCAGCTGGCTTTAGACATTGCTGAATGAGAAAAGTGGCCAGTGCTCTATCTCTATACTGACTCATGGATGGTGGCAAATGCCCTGTGGGGGTGGTTACAGCAATGGAAGCAGAACAACTGGCAGCGCAGAGGCAAACCCATCTTGGCTGCAGCATTGTGGCAAGATATTGCTGGCCGAGTAGAGAACCTTTTTGTCAAAGTACGTCACGTAGATGCTCATGTACCCAAGAGTCAGGCCACTGAGGAACATCAAAACAACCAGCAGGTGGATCAGGCTGCTAAGATGGAAGTGGCTCAGGTGGATCTGGACTGGCAACATAAGGGTGAATTATTTATAGCTGGGTGGGCCCATGACACCTCAGGCCATCAAGGAAGAGATGCAACATAGAGATGGCCTCGTGATCGAGGGGTGGAGTTGACCATGGACACTATTGCACAGGTTATCCATGAATGTGAAACATGCACTGCAATCAAACAAGCCAAGCAGTTAAAGCCTCTGTGGTATGGAGGGCGATGGCTGAAATATCAATATGGGGAGGCCTGGCAGATCAATTCTATCACACTCCCACAAACCCGCCAAGGCAAGCGCTATGTGCTTACAATGGTGGAAGCAACCACCGGATGGCTGGAAACATATCCTGTGCCCCATGTCACCGGCCGGAACACTATCCTGGGCCTTGAAAAACAAGTCCTATGGTGACATGGCACCCCAGAGAGAATTGAGTCAGACAACGGGACTCATTTTCGAAACAACCTCATAGACACCTGGGCCAAAGAGCATGGCATTGAGTGGGTATATCACATCCCCTATCATGCACCAGCCTCTGGGAACATTGAACGATACAATGGACTGTTAAAGACTGCACTGAGAGCAAGGGTTGGTGGGACATTCAAACATTGGGATACACATTTAGCAAAGACCGCCTGGTTAGTCAACACTAGGGGATCTGTCAATCGAGCTGGCCCTGCCCAATCAAAACTTTTACGCACTGTAGAAGGGGATAAGGTCCCTGTAGTGCACATAAAAAACATGCTGGGGAAGACAGTCTGGGTTACTCCTGCCTCAGGCAAAGGCACGCCCATTCGTGGGATTGCCTTTGCTCTGGTACCTGGGTGCACTTGGTGGGTAATGCGAAAGGATGGGCAAGTCTGCTGTGTACCTCAAGGGGATTTGATTTTGGGTGAGAAGAGCCAATGAACTAAATGGTATGATGTTAATTGCTATATAATACTGTGTGTCATCACTTTTATGGTTGCTATACACCATATCAACGGTACTTCACTAAGAATCACCCACATTAATGAAGAATGAACTTTGATGAAACCAAGCAAAGTGCAGTGGTGATGGAACCAGAACTGGCTTCAGCATGCAACAATCCAACATCACTCACCATCTCTCCTACCCTGAAGGACTGTTATGACAGATGGAGCCCAAAGTCCTGGACTAAATAGACTCAATGGACATTTTAGAGGGATGGCCCGTAGACCAAGGGAATGATATCTGTGTGTATATATCAAAAGACAGGAAAAGTGGTGGTGATTAATTAAAATGTGTTGGAAAGTATGAGACCTGGGCATGATGTAGATGGTATAGAATGAGGGGTGGCTACTGTCCTGGTTTCGGCTGGGATAGAGTTAATTTTCTTCCTAGTAGCTGGTATAGTGCTGTGTTTTGGATTTTAGTATGAGAATCATATTGATAACACGCTGATGTTTTGGCTGTTGCTAAGTGGTGTTTACACTGGTCAAGGACTTTTCAGCTTCCCCTCCTCTGCCAGGTGCACTAGAAACTGGGAGGGGGCACAGCCAAGATAGTTGATCCAAACTGACCAAAGGGCTATTCCATACCATATGAAATCATGCTCCGTATATAAGCTGGGGGGAGTTGTCCGGGGAGTAGCCATCACTGCTCGGGGACTGGCTGGGCATCGGTCGGTGGGTGGTGAGTGGTTGTATCACTGTTTTTTTTCTTTCCTGGGTTTTGTTCCTCTCTCTCTCTCTTGTTGTTTTCCTTCTGATTACAATTAATTATTATTATTATTATTATTTGTTGTTCCAATTATTAAACTGTTCTTATCTCAACCCACAAGTTTTCTTATTTTTGCTCTTCCGATTCTCTCCTCCATCCCACTGGGGTGGGGGGAGGGTGAGCGAGAGGCTGTGTGGTACTTAATTGCCGACTGGGGCTAAACCACAACACTGATGAATGCCCAAGGCTGAGTTTTGTTCTGTGATATGTATGGGCAGAATCTATTAAACAAAGAAAACTATGCACGTGTATCCAAAGTCAGAAGTATTTAGACATACCTGGAAAAATATCAAAATTTTGAGTGATATTGAAACCTAGATCTTATGGCCTGAGGAGTATATTTCTAGCTAAGCGGTGTTTTCAGAATTGCAGCTTGGTGTTTAGTTGTCTACAGCTATCCTAAGTCTTATTTTGTATTTCATGTTTTCCATGATTGTGGATCCTCACTGTTCTAAGCCACTTGGTGTGCACCCTTCTGGTTCACATTGTTGTTAATTTAAACCTGCTGAATATCAGAGCTCTAACTCAGGACCCTGAGTTTATGCCTGAACCATGCAAGGGTTACATAAAATAGCATTCTTCTTATCTCTTATTCTCACTGAAGTCAGGGAACATGGCTGATGGAAACAGTCCTTGCTGGAGTCTCACCTCACCCAGTGCTGGGAACGACTGGTGAATCCCACAGTGCTGGGAACGACTGGTGAATACCCAACTCATTACAACCAAAAAGCAATAGTAACAGGCTGTAAATCACATCCTTTCTTTTTAACTACAGTTTTTTGTGCTTTCTCAAGATGTCTTTTGACAAGTGACATTCTCTGGCACCTAGATGACTTTCTTAGGGATCACGTAGAGTGGCACAGCTGAGAAGTATAGAGAATTAACTCCGGTTAATACAAGGAATTTGAAGTTAACCAGATGGATGTGTGGACACTCTCATTTTGAAATAAAGTTCATCCTCCAGAAAGTTAGGCCTTTTGACCTGATGTCACTTTATTTCTGAATGACAGTCTTCATGCAGAGTTTTAATCAGCTGCATCTAGAAATATTTCAATTTTTATTTTATTATTATTTATCTTTATCTTTCCATGTGGTGAGCAGACAAGCTCTCAGGATAGTCTTTTTTTAAGTAGCAATAAAGACATTCCTTCTCCAAGACTGATAATATATTATTTCTCATATCAGTTTTGCATGCCACATTGCTTATTATGGTACAAAACTAATGGGACAGAAGGCAATCATGTTACTAAGGTATTATTCTGGGGCTCAAGAGCTGTGGGTTTGTATCAGCTACAGCAACAATTTTCCTTTATTTTTTTGCTTTGTATTCTTATTTTTTGAGGCATTAGTCACCTCCTTTCACTCCACCTCTGTCTTATTCTTTTAGACTAAAGATGGGGTTCCATCATTTGTACCGGTGTCTGTTACAATATCTCCAACTTTGGCTGGGAGACTTTAGATATTATTGTGATAGAAATAATACTTTAGATGAGTGCCAGACAGCTTTCACAGCTCTGTTTTCAGTAGGGGAAATAGAGAGGAGGAAATGTTTCTGTGAGTGCCTTTCTGGGCACTCTCAAACGCCTGTTGAGGTCACCAGGAGCAGGATCTCACAGGTGGATCTCTTTCCTTTTCGCCTGTTCAGGAGAAAATCTATGATTCACACTTGGTGGCAGTGTTTGGCAGAAAATCTAGAGAGCGCCCACAAGCAACATCCATGATCCAAATGGGGATCTGGGTTCATGTTTATTAAGATGAAAGATTCAGTTTGACTTTGTGCATCATCCCTGTGTGTGATAATCAAAGCTTTGTCAAAGTCTGCAGAAGTAATTTAAATGGCCATTAAAATAAAGCGAGAGAGAAGCTTTCAAGCCAGCCCCCAATGCCATAATAAATTCTTGCTTCCTGCAACTTTCCTATCTGGATTGTCAGAACACATAAACAAACAAACGTGGGGGAAGTTTGCTGAGCCCCTGACGCTGCTGTAGCTGTTGCTGTTGCCAAGCAGGGCCTGTGATACCACTCTCTTGTTGCTATCTGTGTTTGCCATGTTTATCTTACACAGAGCAGAGGCATCGGTGCATTGCAGAGAGCAAGGTTCTTGTAAAGGAGATTGTAGATAAACAGATGTCATTGACAGTAGGGCTGTCAAGCAACTATACGTATGTGTGTGCACTTGTATGTGTGTGTATGCTGTATAAAGAATAGCTAGAAAAAGTACACTGCAGGTATTTATTTTCTCTTCTTCAGGTCGGGATTCTCTTATCACGTGTTGTACCTAAGCCAGACATAATGTTGAGGTTTTAACAAATAATCACATAAGATAAGAAGATTTGGATATCCTCCATGTTAGAATACAACCAACTCAAGGCCCTGAAGGCTGATCTACCCTAAGGAATGGATACCTTTACAATGTCAAGATCTGGCTCTCAGTAATGTCCTTAATTTACACCTAAGGCTTTGGCTTTGCTTTATGTCCAACTCTAACACCAGAGATTGTTGGTATCTATTACTATCTTATCTGCTTAATAGCTTTCTGCTTATCAGGGCATGGCTGTGAACTCTGGCACTGCGGTGACCCTTGCTCACTTTCAGCAGTCTTGGACTGTTTAATGCAATAAGTTATTTGTTACTTTATTCAAAGGAAGAAGCCTGTAATGGTTACAGGGCTATTTTTATCCCCGTTTCAGTTCTCTATTTATAAGCATTCAGGCTTTCAGCCTGCCAGTAACACTGCTTATAAACTCACATGTATAGGAAATATTTCAAATTTAAATGAAGTAATTTCACTATACCCTAAAATACATAAAATTAGCACAGAGGTTTCTAGTCCCAGAAGATGGATAGATGTGATATGTTCTTGGAAAGTTACCACTCTAGTTTTCCCACCTCATAACTGGTTTTGAGGCAAAACTGAAATACTGGAAATGTTCATGATGATAAGCTGGAAGAATATAGGTTGACTCAATAAACATATTTTGTTTCAGTAATTTAAGATGTGATTGATTGTGGTTTGGGCCTTTTAATTTTTAAGCTTTTAAAGTAATAAACCACAGTTTTCAAATGGGAAAGTCATTCTGCCACCCTGATAACATTGTATAGACTCTGAACACTGTATAATATATATATTTGTCATGGTTTAACCTCAGCCAGCAACTGAGCACCACACAGCCGCTCACTCACTCCCCCCCACAGTGGGATGGGGGAGAGAATCAGAAGAGTAACAGTGAGAAAACTCGTGGGCTGAGATAAAGACAGTTTAATAGGTAAAGCAAAAGCCATGCACGCAAGCGAAGCAAAGCAAGGAATTCATTCACTACTTCCCATGGGCAGTGATAAAACATCAGTGTGTTATCACATTATTCTCATACTAAAATCCAAAACACAGCACTATACCAGCTACTAGAAAGAAAATTAACTCTATCGCAGCTGAAACCAGGACACAAACCAATGGTAATAATCTTTGTTCTTGTGGAACCTGGCAGACAGTCTAATTAAGGGAAAAAAACAGCATGGGACTTGGATAACTATACCTTGATAGACTCAAACTGTATACATTTCCATAAAAAAATGTTAGTCCTAAATCTTAAACTCTCTGAAAATCCAGAAAGAAAAGAAAGGATCTCAAGATAAGTCAGGGAGTGTACGTTATGTGGATTCTCAAAAAGTTTTAATAAGAGCTTTTTTGAGAACTATTCAGAAAAATAACCATGTTAAGCAACAGCACAGGATTGTAGATTAAAATTCAGTAAATATTAATTAGAATAAATGCATTTATACATACATCTGTGAACAGAGAGGGAAATGAGCAAGACAAAGTCAATTAAATGTAAATTTAAATTTAATTGAAATTCTAGATAGTAGAGATATTTTTGTGAGCTACTGAGGGATCCCTGAGCTCTTTCAATTCCTGATTGAAAGGAATTCTTGCCCAACATCTCTTGCCCAACTAATGCAAAGTAATGGATGTTTTTGTGTCGGAGTGGGAGACGGACCCGGAGTAACGATGAATCTCAATATGAGTATGGTCGTTCTCGTTTATTCAGATTACTTAACAGGTTTATATAGAAGCTAAGCAAAGCACGCGCTAACAGCGACTATTCCATTGGATAACTATACTTGTCCACGCGCTTAAAACAATTATATGATTGGTACAAAGTTGCCGTTCACGCACTGTTCACAAAGGGGGGTTTATCAGCACTTTCCCAGGCTTAGTCCCGCTTATCTTGCTTTACCAAGTACTCCTTCTGCTGTTCTCAAGGGAATTTCACCTTGATCTCTGGCTCCCAGGCCCCATCAAAGGCTGGATTGCTCACATCAATTAAGCTGTGTCCTTTTTCACTTAACCATTCTTCCACATTTTTGTGTGTGAAAAAGGAGTTTAGTATGCTCTGTACCTTCTGCTGGTAGCAGTGTCTTTTTCTGATGCTGTGATTCTCCCACAGAAGAGCAACAGCATATATTTAGGGCATTAAAGATTAGGCTTTTACTGGACAAGAAGTACATACAGATATTTTCCTGGATATTTTCTTGTATTATGATTGAAATTCAATCTAATGTTTTATTGAACTGATTTGAAGCACAAACAAAATCGTTCCAGATAGAAAAATGAAACATTCAAGCTTGACAAACCTATATCTATTATTGTTTTCATTTCTCAATGACAAAAAAATATTTCTTTTTATAAAAAAATAAATGGAATTTTGTGGACGATGTACTATATAGGGAGAAAAATAAACCCATAAAAAAATCCCAGAGTTCTATTCTATATAGAACCTTGCCTCAAAAAAGACTAAAAAAAATCCCAAAATAAACCAAGATTAATATTTTAAAGTTTACATTAAAACACTACAAGACAAAAGATACTCAGTATTATATGCAAGTCACATGGTTTTTTCCACACCTATATAAAAAAGTCCACTAAGTCGGTATTTGTGTTTGAAAATATTTTTGATTTAGCAAATGTCTAATATTGGTATCATAGTTTTCTCACATATTGCAATATTAACAAGTAGTGCGGAGGACGGTGGAACTTTTCAGTGGATTTCAACATATTGTGGAGGTACGACTGCCTAATGACAGATGGAATTCAACTGGGATACATGTAAGGTTATCCTTGTAGACAGAAGTACTCTAAAGTTCTCAGATGTTTATCGAGCTGCAGGATTATCTGAGGATATAAAACATTTGGAAACTCGTGGAATGTTTGACTAATATCTTTTCATTATTTGGCAGCCACAGGAAAAGCAAATATGATTCTTGGTTGCATGAAAAAAAAAAGGGATAGAAAGAATTTATATAAAATATGATTCTACCATGTTGGGAATAGTCACCTTCATCTGGAACAGTTGTGATTCCAGGTTGCTTTATTCCCACAGCAGTATCTGAGTTTACCTGCATATCCATGGTTAGAAAGACTGTCCAACAGTGAAGAGTAAGGTTTTTTTTCAAGTAATTAAGGAAATTTCATACTGCAAACCTAGGGAATATTCTGAAGAAGAATTCAAGGATAATTTAAGATTGCATATCAACAAGATACTATCTATTGACTCTACTCTTTTAAAGCTCTTGCCCTGAAGTTATAGTAGCAGAGTAAAGTGCCAACATATGAAATTAGGACTGAATAAGGTGAAACAGCAACAGAAAACTTAACTAATACAGTGGATTTTTGTGCTTCAGGAATCCTTCATGTCAAACATTACAGGAAGGCTTTTTAAAAGAAAGATAAATCAGTCTTTTAGCAACAGTAAGTAGCACTTGTAAGTGTGAACAAAATGACAATGCAAAATGTCTGACTTCAAAACATATCTGATCGATTCATAGCAAAACAGTAAAGAGAGTATGATCCCAAGGCTCCCTGTATGATCAGTGGAGAGTTGTCCAGGTCATGACTGACAGGAGCCCAACTCAAGTGTACTGATTAGGTCCCCTGGGAAGCCTGCTCCCCACCCCCCATTAACTATAAAAGAAGCCTCAGGAAATGTGCCTTGTATTTTAAGGACTGAGTTGCAGCCAAAGGTCCAGGCAGTGTGAGTACTCTTCTCACAGGGACTCAAGCCCAAGCAGTAATTCTTTCCTCACTGTACAACACTGCATAACAGATGTGGTTGAATTAATTAATCAGCTAAAAGAATGCAAGTATACTCTAGTAAGTACAAAGAGAATTAGGCTCACAGTGTTTTGGGTTTGAGTTTTTTCTCCATATATACTCTTAAGGCAACATGAAGCGCTGGAAGCACTATCCTGATATTATCAGAGAAGGCAAATACAATGTTCACATGCTTCTTGAATTGGATAAATGCTTCTTTTTATTTTAGTAAGGAGATTTATAGTAGCAGCTCATAATGAATATGAGAATTTTATCTTTCTTTAACCATACAAACCAATCAGATTACTGTAATATTAAGGAATGCTTTAATATAAAATAAGCTTACTGGAGTATGAATGTGAATGACAAGCTTGCTTAGAAAAAAAGGACACTGCAATAACATGTTAAGTTTTCTATGTTGTCCTTTGTTCCCATAACTCATCCACCTCAACCAAAGTACAGCTAAAATTATCCTTTCACTGTTCAATGAGACATGTCCCTAAAAATGGAATAGAGGAGTATCATATGTTCAATTTAATCAGAAAACAATTTAAATTAAAATATTATACTGAGATCTATTTTGTCTTTCATTGAAGTAAATTACAAACTCTCATGTAGTTCAATAGAAACAGAGCTGGAAAGGACTGACATACACTGGTATGATAGATCAGTACAACTGATCTTTCTAATTAAGCCTGGTTGCAAGGTCACAAGGACTTTTTTTTCCCCTTTTTCACACTCTTTTCTTAGTATGATTCTGGCATGAAAAATAATAATTTCCTTAACTCCCATTTGGTATTGAATAGCCTCTGCCCCAAGTTGGAACTAGATTAACACTGTAAAAAGCAATAACAATTTTGCAAGTGATAGGACTAATACAGTCCAATTTCTCAGTCTTAACTCATCCCTGTTTAACATTGGTGTCCAAGAAAGTGTCAGACTTTCAAAGCATCTTTCTCATACATAGCATCATATAACTGAAAAAAAGCCTCAGTAATGTGTAAGTCTACAGCATAGGTATTTATATGTGCACAAACAACTTTAAGCAGCCTTTGTATTCACTGAAATGATAGACAGCATAGATAGTGACATGAGAATACAATTTATTTCATCCCATAGGAAGCACATACATTACCTGAAAGCCATTATAAATGTTGTATTGGCTACATTTGAATTCCCTCCTGGGTGTGCAATGGGGTATGAGTCTAGTATCCAGACTTTACCTCCATCATGGCACTTCAAGGAGTGGGGTTCTTTATGAAGGCATTTATATTATCAAACCTCTTCTGCTGGGAGTCATTTCTTCCAGGGGCCATATGACTGGGCCCTCACTTAAGCATCAGCCACCATGACTATGATTGAGGTCACTTCTTAGTGCGCTTCCTCTTGTATTTGGAAATGTTCTAGTCTTAGTCCAGTAGTAAAAAGGTTTGGTAAGAACAAAAAGCAAACCAGAGGGTAATTAAAGGGGAGGGACGGGTGTACTCTTCGCTGGGTAAAGAACTGGCTGGATGGCCGGGCCCAAAGAGTGGTGGTGAATGGAGTTTACTCCAGTTGGCGGCCAGTCACAAGTGGTGTCCCCCAGGGCTCTGTGTTGGGGCCAGTTCTGTTTAAAATCTTTATCAATGATCTGGATGAAGGGATCGAGTGCACCCTCAGTAAGTTTGCAGATGACACCAAGTTGTGTGGGAGTGTTGATCTGCTTGAGGGTAGGAAGGCTCTGCAGAGGGACCTGGACAGGCTGGATGGATGGGCCGAGGTCAATTGTATGAGGTTTAACAAGGCCAAGTGCAAGGTCCTGCACTTGGGCCACAGCAACCCCATGCAACGCTACAGGCTTGGGGAAGAGTGGCTGGAAAGCTGCCAGGCAGAAAAGGACCTGGGGGTGTTGGTTGACAGCCGCCTGAATATGAGCCAGCAGTGTGCCCAGGCGGCCAAGAAAGCCAATGGCATCCTGGCTTGTATCAGAAATAGCGTGGCCAGCAGGAGTAGGGAAGTGATCGTGCCCCTATACTCGGCACTGGTGAGGCCGCACCTCGAATACTGTGTTTAGTTTTGGGCCCCTCACTACAAGAGAGACATTGAGGTGCTGGAGTGTGTCCAGAGAAGGGCAATGAAGCTGGTGAAGGGTCTAGAGCAGAAGTCTTATGAGGAGCGGCTGAGGGAGCTGGGATTGTTTAGCCTGGAGAAAAGGAGGCTGAGGGGCGACCTTATTGCTCTCTACAACTACCTGAAAGGAGGTTGTAGAGAGGTGGGGGTCGGTCTCTTCTCCCAGGTAACAAGTGATAGGACAAGAGGAAATGGCCTCAAGTTGCACCAGGGGAGGTTTAGACTGGATATTAGGAAATTTTTCTTCACTGAAAGGGTTATCAAGCATTGGAACAGGCTGCCCAGGGAAGTGGTTGAGTGGCCATCCCTGGAGGTATTTAAAGGACGTTTGGATGAGGTGCTTAGGGACATGGTATAGTGGTGGTCTTGGCAGTGTTAGGTTTACGGTTGGACTCGATGATCTTAAAGATCTTTTCCAACCTATACGATTCTGTGATTCTGTAAAGGAGATAGGAACATCTCCACTCTAGGACATGTGGACAAAGCACCAGAATAGGACTCGTGGCTTGATTCAGATTCCCAGTTCTGTCATAGGTTTCTTGTAGGACATGGGAAAAGGGTGAATCATTAATCATTTCAAGGCCCATTTTCCGTATGTAAAATATAGACTATACCTCTTCCTTTCTCCCTCATTTGTCATATACATTTAGATTAGGATTTCTCATAAGCAGAAACCATTTATTCTAGTGTTCCTAAACATCTAGCTACAAAAGTCAACTGGAAACTCCAGGCTGCAGCATTACAGGTATATAGCAAACTTCTGACTTTTTTAAGGTAGTTGAATTACCAGCTACAGCTTCAATTTTCCCTTCTGTCATGACACACACACTCTCTGTGAGACAGAGGATATATTATGTTGTGCAGCTTCTCTATAGAATAGAATAGAATAGAATAGAATAGAATAGAATAGAATAGAATAGAATAAATAGAATAGAATAGAATAGAATAGAATAGAATAGAATAGAATAGAATAGAATTTCAGTTGGAAGAGACCTACAATGATCATCTAGTCCAACTGCCTGACCACTTCAGGGCTGACCAAAAGTTAAAGCATGTTATTAAGGGCATTGTCCAAATGCCTCTTAAACACTGACAGGCTTGGGGCATCAACCACCTCTCTAGGAAGCCTGCCTGTTCAAGTGTTTGACCACCCTATCAGTAAAGAAATGCTTCCTAATGTCCAGTCTAAACCTCCCCTCCCCTAAACCATCCCCATGAGTCCTAACACTGGATACCAGGGAGAAGAAAGCAGCACCTCCCTCTCCACTTCCCCTCCTCAGGAAGCTGTAGAGAGCAATGAGGTTGCCCCTCAGCCTCAGCCTCAGCCTCCTTTTCTCCAAACTAGACAAGCCCAAAGTCCTTAGCTGCTCCTCATAGGACATTCCTTCCAGCCCTTTCACCAGCTTTGTTGCCCTCCTCTGGATGCATTCAAGGACCTTCACATTGTTCTGAAATTGTGGGGCCCAGAACTGCACACAGTATTCAAGGTGAGGCTGCACCAATGCTGAATGCAGCGGGATAATCACCTCTTTTGACAGGCTGGTTATACTGTGTTTGATGCACCCCAGGATGCAGTTTGCCCTCTTGGCTGCCAGGGCACACCACTGACTCATATTGAGTCTGCTGTCGACCAGCACTCCCAGATCCCTTTCTGCAGGGCTGCTCTCCAGCCACTCCTCTCCCAATTTATACTTGTGCCCAGCGTTACTCCGTGGTGCAGAATCTGGCATTTGGACTTGTTAAATTTCATCCCATTAATGATTGCCCAATGCTCCAATCTATCTAGATCCCTCTGCAAGGCCTCTTGTCCCTCCAGAGAGTCAAGAGCACCTCCTACTTTGTTATCATCAGCAAATTTGCTAATGGTGCATTCAACTCCTGCATCCAGATCGTTGATATATTGAACAGGACTGGCCCTAGAATTGAACCTTGAGGAACACCGCTGGTGACCAGTTGCCAGCCAGATGTAGCCCCATTCACTACAGCCCTTTGAGCTCTGCCCTTCAGCCAGTTCTTCACCCAGCACACTGTGAACCCATTCATCCCACAGTTGGACAACTTGTCCAGAAGGATGCTGTGAGGGACAGTATCAAAAGCCTTACTAAAATTCAGAAAAACTACATCCACTGCCTTGCCTTCATCCACTAGGTGGGTGACCTTATCATAGAAGGATATCAAATTAGTTAAACAGGACTTTCCCTTTGTGAACTCATGTTGACTGTGCCTGATGATTGCATTATTCTTTAAACGCCTTTCAATAGTACCCAGTATGATCTTCTCCATAATTTTTCCAGGAACTGAGGTTAGACTAAGTAGCTTGGGTTTCTTTTCTATGTTAAGTCATTTGAAGATAAAGTTGCTTTTTAGTCCAGTGGGGAAGAGAAACCAAACTTCATAGTGGTCTTTTGACTTGATATGCTGGTGAAACTTATCATGTTAGGTTATGTTGCTAGAAGAATTACAAGTTGCAAGGACTCTGCTGTGAAAATACTCTTAGGTGGGCTGCCAAATTGCACCCTTTAATTGCACTGTCATTCTAGCAAAACATCATTAAAACAGGGAGAGTTAAGTTTGGGTCCATAGAGGATTTGGTCTGTTCGAATATTTCAAGTTGATTTCTAGATACTGTGGAGACATTTGCAAACTACTACAGATCTCTGCATGCTGGTTTGCTTCCATTTGCACTTTAAAAAGCCACTATATGAATAGGTAACAGCTTTCCAAGCTGAAAATGAGTGTGAACCATTCTAAAAGTTCACAGGGAGTGTAATTTTTTTCTTCCCATTCATCAAGTTTGCTAGTGCCATTGCATCACCTTGTTTATCATTCATGTGTAAAATTATATTAAAGTAGCATGAAGAGTTGGAATGTAAAACTGTGCAATCCAGGAAATCCACAAGTGCTGTAATTTCTTCCTTGACTCAACCTCATAAACTGGTATTCCCTCGGGGTACGAAGTTTTGCCAAGAGGCTGCAAATAGGACACATCTTTACCTATTTTGTGTTATGAAAGCAAGAAGTATTAAAGGAAGAGATTAGATGATTATTACTAGATTTCCCTTAATGTATATCATGATATTATTAATATTCTGATTCCATTTGATCTCTTGGATGAAGGGGATCAGCGCAGTGGGAGGAACTCAACTTCAGTGTTCCCAGAAGAAGTTGCCCTTTCTGGGTTCACACTGTGGAGGTATCATAAAGCAACACTGGAAGTGCTCTCTTTTTGTCCAGTACCCTACAAAAGGGTACCCTGTTCCCAGCACAACCTCATTCCTCATCCAGGGTCTGCAGATTCCTGCTGACATCCCACAAATGGCAGCTTTGCTCTGTTCTGGAGGGCGGTGGGTGTACAGCCAGCAAGAGGAAGAGAGAGAAGAGAAACATCATGAGGTTCATTCATGCATTGCTGAGCAAAGACGACTTCCAGATAGCATCTTTTCAGGTGGTGCAAGGTGAGGGCGGAGTAGGGGAGACCTTAGCAGAGGCATAACAGTTGATGTAACAGGTGACGTAATCAGAACAGGACTATGCAAGGCCATGCAGAGCAGGGCATAACACTGGTTTCATGGATAATATTATAGCGCAGTGTCCAGTCAGAGCAGTGTCTAATCATTTTGAACTACAGTACTGCTGCAGTACAGACGTATCTCACCTGGCTTACCCTGTCTCTGTTCCAACCCAACTCTTTTTAGGCAGGAACATTCTCACTGTTTATATGTTGTTATAGCCCCTAGCCCACTGGTTTTCACTTAGTTTAATCTAGGTGAAATGAAGGAATCTAGGTGTTTAATAGCACTATTAAAAATACAACAGTAATATGTATATACACATAGTGAAACTGCTGAATCTTTCACAGAGAACATAGTACTAGTCCCTTGAGACAGGCAGTCAGATTTTCCTCAAGGATAGCTCCTAAACTCTTCAAGATGAAAATAATAATAGTAAAATGATATAGTATAGACTGGACATTGTTAACATTGGCATACGTGGTGAATAAAATTAATATAAAACTCGGGAGCCAAGTCTAAGTATTTGAGAAAATGTCTGCTAGAGGAAAGGTCTGCCATAAAAATAACATGAATCAGGTGCTGTTGGAAGTTCAGATTATTCCTGAACCTATTCTGGTCATTTCTTTACACGTGGGAGATCATGGGTTAAGTCAACAGTGATGTAAAAATTTGCAATACAGTTGCTTACAGAGGAGTTGCATCTCCATATGTGAGGGGCTGAATTTGGCCCTTAATTTTGAAAAATTGGCTTGAAGCTAAATAAGCTTCAGAATTAGTAACACATTTTCAGATCACCATGGCTCCTACATCAGAACAAGTTCAGTTGCCCCTGGAGGTGAGAATGTAGGAAGTAAATTAAAGCAGTCTTTTGCCATTATGCTAGTGTGTACATCTAGATTAATTGTTGGTACTAGCAGGGCTTTGCTGTGAGGATGCTCTCAGCAGGGCTGCAGTCCTAACCTATGGCTGTTGCTATAGGGAAAAAAGCTGTCAGAAAGGGGGTGCAGTTGCACAAAAGGGGAAACACTCCTCAATACAGCTTAAATTAATGTTAATTAAAATAAGGAATAGGTTGCAGGAGGGAGACGGCAGTGTTAATCAGCATAATATAAGGCAAGGGACTGGAAACGCTCCACTAGGATCTGTGCCTGTATAGCTCAGTTTGTTTACAACAAACAAAATATTCTCAGCTACTGTTACCGTAGCCATGGCAACAGTATTGAGGTTACATCTATCAACAAAGAGAGCAAAACAAAGATAAGGCTGGTGTTTAATAAAGATGAGCCATTATAATTATACGCCAGGCAACAGAGGACTGCAAAACGAATAGCCTGTGCCCCCAACGTATGTGACATTCCCTCTGCAGCAATAGAAATTGGATAAACTTGTGACACCAGTGTCACCATTTCCCTAATAGGTGGACGAAAGGCATTGAATATGTTCCCACTCCCTTTAAATATTACACAGTGATGCAAACTCCTTGCCCAATTATTTATTCCATATATAAGGCATGATGGCTTGGGTGCGACAGTGACATCTGAGGTTGTGTCAGAGAGCATAAGAGAAAAAAGGATTGCTGAGGCTCACAAGCACGATATATCCAAGTGGAAGAAATAACGTATTAAAAAGAAACAGCATTTATACAACTTGGGATATATGCCAAATGATACTGGGTTTTATCTGCGTATCTGTTCATTGTGTTCCCTTTACTTCCTTACACATTTTGCTATTAGCATGAAATGTCCATGTGGTCCTTTGTGAAGAGGTCATGTGTGATTCAGTTTCCAGGGAATGAAGTCAGCCTGTCTTCAGGATAAGAGGCTGAACAGTAAGAGTTCAGATGGCCCCCCGCATTACATAGTTAGAGACATACTGAAGAAGCTGTGCTCCAGAAATGGAAATGAGAGTAGGAGATGGAAGGATGTATGATGGGTGACCTAGGAAGTCTCTGCTCCAACTAATCACGTCTGACACATTGGTGGTTCCTTTCTAATCTGAGAGAAGGACTCATAGGGAATGACTTGAGCTAAATTTTAGGAGGACATTTTGTCACAGGACATTTGTTAGTCCATACAACAGGTGAAAAAACACAATTCAAATCATTTGAGTAAAAAGGAATGAGCAGAGATCTTTCAAACAGTGGTGTTTGATGGAATTACTCTAGTTACATATGCCAAAAATCAGGTCTATCATTTGGCCACCTGGCCTCCAGGAAACTCTTGAGAAGGGCAAGAGTCCCTATTAGTCCCATGTCATATTTGACAGCCCCAAGCTGATGTTCAGGATGCCATAGGGCATATAAAATGTAATATAGATATAGCCACCTATACTTAGAGAGCCGAATTGCTCTCTCAGCAACTATCAACTTGCTTTAGAAGTTATAGTAAGGGAATCTTTTAAGATAAATTATTTAAGATCACTTGACTTTAAGCATCTAAAAGTTAGGAGCTCAGTCTAGGAAGTTAGTTGTCTAGACTACCTCATAAGTAGCTACAGAGAGACTGGCACTTCCAAAAAATGATTCACCACATCTAAAGATAGATGTCTAAGATGAGTCACTCTCTGGAGGTTTTCTGCTGAACAGAGAGAAAGACTAAATTACTAACTTAGAACTAGCAGATCTCTCTTAGGTGGCTAAGCTTAAGTGAGATAAATTTTAAGTTTACTCATAACTTCTTGTAATGATTCCTTAATTTTATTTAGTAATTGATTTACTTTTTGGAAATAGCTGGAGCTGTCACTTGGGATTTTTTTCTTCATGTGTTTTTTTTTTTTTAATCAGCAAAAACTAGAGCTATATCATTAAATAAAGCAAGGCGAGGGATCTTTCTCTGATCTTGAGGTCAAGTGACACAGTTTAGCTGAATCCATACAGACCATTTTTCTTTGTATCTGATCTGTACCCTATATAGGACCATTGTGGTCAGATATAATTCTGATTTTGTATGATTTTTCTCAGTTTAAACTATTTGACAATGTAAGGCTCAATTGCACATGTTGAGAGAGTTGTTACATAGCATGAAACTTAGAGTTTTTTGTTGCTTGCCTTTTGGTGTGGCATGAGGACATGCAGAGGTCTCTCAGAGTATAAAGTTTTTTTAGAACTGTTGGAGTGTATAGAGATGAGTGCCAAACATGTCTATGTCTTATCCATAATACCCATGAGAAACGATCCCTAAGTATTTATTGCCATAAACTGTGTCTCAAATAATGTTAGGTGGCATGGCCAAGAAAATTCTCAGGGTGTGCGCAAGCAATATAAATAAATGATGCAGAATTTCAGTATAGATATTGTCAAAGCAACTATTAACTTCAATGACATAGCAATTTTTCCTCCACTTCAGGTTTTCTGTAGGCTTCAATGAAGCTGGGAGAAGGCAAGCATGCTAAAACTATTTAAACTATGCATATGCATCTATAGGTATGTGCCTAAGGGTGAAAAATAATTACGGCAATGTATTTTTGTAGTGCAGCTACCTGACAGAAAATGGATGTGGAAGTAAAGCTCAGCAAAGAGCAGTTAATAAGACAATGGAAAAATCCTTTGAGCATTAAAAAAGCATTTTCAAATTATATGAAGATGCGCAGTGTCTCAGGGGGTTGTTCGTCAGATAAAATGCCTTTACCTTTCAAATCTGGCTTAACAGAAACTCAAATTTGCCATCTGAAATTAGTAGATATGAAATGCTTACAGTGGCTTTAAGCATAATTGTCCTACTCGTAGGGAACTGCATACAAACTACAATTGCAAACAGTGTCCAGTAAATCCTCATTTGGGAAGGTGAAGACTGGTGGAATGATTCCTGTGCTCCTGTCTTCCTAGGTATGTGAAATACTGCAAGTCTCCAACACACAGGCCCACCAAAATGGCACAATAATGTGACAGAAAATCCCAGTGGCAGAATTCATTTTGTCCTGGGCACAAAGGATTTCCCACTGGAGGACTTCAGAGGTGCTTATTTTTCTCCATTAACTGGACAGAAACCTATGTACTTATTTTAGGAGTGTTGCTTCATTTGGCCCATAAAATTGAAGCATCTATTGTGTGTCTGAGCTTGGCAAAATAAATCCTGCCCAATATTTTATAAAGGACTTGTTTGTTTGGACTTTAAACCTATTCTTTCAGCAAAAATGAAATCAACACAGGGCAATTTATTGTATATTTTATTGTGGATTGGTCACTGCTGGGGCTGTAACATGGACATGAATTTCCCACTGACTGCTTCCCAGTAACCTGTATCTAACACTTCCCATGGGGCGATTCAAACACATGTCCAAGCTGGAACTGTTTGTGGCTGATTATCTTCTCTTTCATGAACTGCAAACTCCCAAGTATCTCAAAACATTTTGTTAAATATTTTGGATTCTTGTCTAATAATCATACAAGGAGGAGGTTGTTGATTTTTCACAACGCACATATCTCTCCTCCAGGTATTTCACTTTCAGTGCTCTCTAAAGCAGAGACATTTTTGAAAATTTAGGCAGCAAAATGCTCCTTCCATATATGTATTTCTTGAGATAATTTTATTCCAGATGATGCCTTCATGAAAGAACTTTGTCCCCTAAATGTATACAAAATGAGTGCAACTCATTTTCAAAAGTGAGTATGAATTGAAGCAGGAAACAAGCAAAAGGAAAAACAAGTTTTGCTGAGACTAAGAAGACATACATAGTTTAGATACTGGGAGAGCCATACTTGAATCTGGGAGAGCTGATTTAATTGCTGACAGTGCTACAGACTCCCTACCTTGGAAAAATCAATTTATCCCTGTATGCCAAAACTACATTAAAGCTAAAGTATGTTTTTCCATTCAAGTTTACTTTGCCTATTTTTTTTTCATGTTTTAGGCTTGTAAGTGGAGAAAGCTTGTTATTAACTCTGTCTACCAAACATAATAAAATATGCCATAATTTCAGAGAGAACTTTAATGAAGGCCATGTGGGCTTACAAGGGTTTGGTAGATGGGGTTTCTATGGACTGGATCCAAACTGAAACCCTGCATGTTCTCTGTGTCACCGTAGGATACCTATAACCCTGTGTTATATCCTCTTTATGCCAATATTTTAGAAATTCTTACCTGAAAAGTGTTAACAAGGTGGGAGTTCAGATCCTGGAGAGGATGGAGAAAAGCACCTCTGCAGCTGCTGTCTGGCCCTAGAGATGCTGCTAGGCAAGGCGGCAACACAGGGGATATCAATGCAGGTCACTACTCTGCAATTGCTGCTATAGCTGCCTCCTGCCATACACATTGGGCCCCATCTTTCACATCTTGCTGGAGTGCTGCCAGGAGATTCCAGACCGAATCAGAGGGGCAAGTGCAAGGATTCATCTTGCCTTAACTTTAAGAAGCTATGTATGACCTATAGTGTATATATGTTTATATAGACATCGATGTAGTTCTTGATCTGCAAGATGTAAGGGTGGGATTAGGAGATGAAGAAAAATTGTGACACCTGCATTGCTCTGCTCCATTATTGCGGTGATAACCCCAAACAGTACAGTTTCAGCTGTGTTCAGACTTGGAAGCGGCCAAAATTTCCTACGAGAGTGTCGTGGTTTAGCCCCAGCCGGCAGCCAAGCACCACGCAGCCGCTTGCTCACTTCCCCCCCCACCGGTGGGATGGGGGAGAGAATCGAAAGAGCAAAAGTAAGAAAACTCGTGGGTTGAGATAAGAACAGTTTAATAATTGGAACAAAATAATAGTAATAATAATAATGAATTATAATGAGAGGGAAAAAAACAACGAGAGAGAGAGAGAGAGAGGAACAAAACCCAAGGGAGGGGAAAAAAAAGGGAAAAAATATATATATAACAAAAAAATTACAACCGCTCACCACCCGCCGACTGACACCCAGCCAGTCCCCGAGCAATGATCGCTACCCCCCGGCCAACTCCCCCCAGTTTATATACTGGGCATGACGTCATGTGGTATGGAATAGCCCTTTGGCCAGTTTGGATCAACTATCCTGGCTGTGCCCCCTCCCATTTCTTGGGCACCTGGCAGAGCATGGGGAGCTGAAGGGGGGAAAATCCTTGACCAATGTAAACACCGCTTAGCGACAGCCAAAACATCAGCATGTTATCAATATTATTCTTATACTAAAATCCAAAGCACAGCACTATACCAGCTACTAGGAAGAAAATTAACTCTATCCCAGCCGAAACCAGGACAGAGAGATACCAATATGATTAAATATTGTTCTGTTTATATGAACTAGAAAATGTTGTAGGTTTCTATTAGGGCTTTAGATCTTTAGAGACGGTCAGGCCAGGAGTCAGATTTGAATACATCTCTGAACCAAACTGGCAAATCAATAGATAAAGGATAGTGAATCCCTAGAAAACCTGCCAAAGTCCTTTTCAGTCTGTAGCTACCTCCTTCCCTCCTGGTAGCCCTTAGCTTGCCTCCAAAGGCTTGGTGGTTGGGTTCAGAGAGACACCTCAAACTGCCTTACCAGATGGCCAGAAAAAAAATAAATCTCTAAATGAGTAATGGAAAATTTAGGCTGAAACCAAGGGTAAGTGAGATCTATTAGACTGTAGACTGATCTCTAGAGAGAAATGGTGGAAACTGTTGCATGAGTAATTTCAAAGTGGACTATAAAAAGTACTGGAAAATATGCCTCAGGGAGTAATCTTGCATTGGATGAAGGACAATGTAAGTGATTTACACTATCAGGTCTTTTCCATCTTTAATTTCGATGAATCTATGATCCCTAGCATAACAGGCTTATTTCCTCAGTTTAATATACCACAATCTGGAAGAGAATATGACAGAAGTGTTTGGGGATATGATCTTTCATACAGCCCAGTCAATGCCAGAAATCAAGCTGCCAGCGCAAAATACCATTTTGTCACTGTCACTGATCCACACAGTAAGATAGACAAAAGATTTGGGATGCTGGGTCAGTATGAGGTGGGTCTTTTGCTTTTTTTCCCCCTTATTAGGTGAAAGTGCAGGCCATATGACCAGTGCAAAACCTCTGCAATAAATACAGAAAATTCATTCCCATTACTTCCATTTCAGGATACATCATTCCTTCTAATTTCTCTGGCCCACGGTCTGTTTGTTAATGTGATGTTGTCTGCATTGTCTGCAAGAATATTAAAAGGTACTTTGACTCATTGTTTTTGCCTTAAGTGCGCACATTCACTACCCCCTTCATAAAAGACGGGAATCACCATCTGCGGGTTTTGTGGGTTTTCTTTTTTTTAAAAACAAACAAATCAGGCTAAATCACTGGATAGCTGCATTATTCTAAACAATTTATGAGACAGTCTGCCTCACTGTATTTCCCTGTAGAAGGGATTGGGCTGATTTTATAAATGACTTATTACTGTTTTCTTCTGTAGGCACCAATAGACTAGACAGAAAAATCAAAGTAAATTGAATGCAAAGTAATCAGTTTTCTTCCTTTAGAGTGGAACAACACACACACACATCCATAGGCGTACACCAAATATTGTTAACATTTGAAAGTAACTATTTGGTTTATGAAACAGAGGCTGTAAAATATCAACATAAAAATATTCGATGGACTAACATTAATTGTGAATATAAAAAGTGGTGAGCAAGGAAAGATTTACAGCTGCCTGTGGAGAGAAACCGGCTTGTTTGCTCAGTGGCTCAAGAGCTGATTAGGGCCAGGTGACTTTTTTTTTTTTTCCTTGGAAATTCTTTTCTGAATGTTGGAGGACTTGCAGCAGGTAGTAAATTCTGGTTGTCTTTTGATTTGACTGCAATATTTGTATTTCATTTCAACCAGGAAACAAAACAAAACAAAAAAACATTCAAAGGGGCAAAACCAAAGATCAGTCAGGCCAGTCCAGACACATACAGTTTATATATATATATATCTGCCATTCAAAAGTCAAACAAATCAACAAGGATTATTTTTGCCCAATAGCAATTTTGCCAGACATACTGAGGAAGGTGAATAATCATTTGGCCATTAGTCCATGAGTTCATATGCTAATTCTGTTATACTTTAGCAGTTCCTAAACTAGCCACTTTTTAGCTAGTTTAAGCATATCTACAAAAATCTATTGATGTACACTTAAAATAAGGACACCACTTGTTAATGTTGTTTACAAATGACAAATATTTTAATACTAATTTTAACTGAAGATGTCAGTTAAATTATATTTATACTTCCATTGTTACACTCTGTTGAAAATACCAGAAGAACACAACCTAATGACAAACCAATTTTATAGCCCCCATTTATAGAGAACAATGGCAACTTGCTAATACAGCATCATGCCCATGTTGACTGATCAGAAATGTGCTGTTAAATGTACCGTTTTGTCTGTGCTCCCAGTGAGCAAGAAACCACAAACCCATTTTAATTTTACAGAGACAAATTAAAAGACTCAAGCATCTTCATTATGGTGCAGCTGTCATAAAAACTGAGACAGAAAACAGAAGTGAAACTATCTTCAAATCACATCCATATTGGCATCTCACAAATGCAGCCTGATTGTATTGTTAATTAATTCTCTAAATGCACAATAAGCCAAAGAGACAATTTATAAAGCATACTTGTCATTTAATTAGTAAATTAACTTTTTATCTCAAATGTTTCTCCATTTAATTAGTAGGTACTGAAGGCCGAGATCACACCAGCTGGAGTTTGCAGAAAGAAAAAATTATTTCATTTATCTAGTCAACAACTTTTAGCAGAGTGGTCTGTGAGTTCTCTTCTGTCTGGTTATTTATGAATTTCCATTATAAAGCAGAATGTGGAAATAAAATTTCAAAGATGAGTTAATATTGTAATTCACAAGATCAAGTTTGTAATTATTCATGTCTTCAGTTTTACTTAATTATACTCAACTTTTGTACTGCCATGTTACTCACATGAAGTCAATTAAATGTACAAGTGTTTCTTGGACCAGACCCTCTGTATAAATTAAGGAAATTTGGAAATTGCTCTCTGAGAAGTGACTTGTTACAAGATGCTCCATACCGAGCACATATGGAAATGAAATGAAAATAGAAATGACTAGCCTGAGACACTGTAAATCTTAAATGGTTATGCAGTTTTGTACAGACTTCTTTCAATACAGGCAAGTTGCTAAGGGCCACTCTAACCACAGCGTTAGATGACCCAGTGATGTTAGATGCTATAGATGCCTTTTTCATACCAGAATCAGGAACAGTTTTGTGTTTTCATAATTCTCAACCTTCACCTGAAGTTGTTTTTTCTTCCAAAGAACTCAGTTTGTTTCAAACTTCTTTTAAAATAAGCCTTCTAGGGATGGAAATGGTGGCAGCTTCCTCATATGGAGAGTCCACAGAGCACTCTCCTAAGAAATGACCAGTTTTCTCCGCAGACTGAAATGATGCAAATCTGTGTCTCTCCTTCAGCAGAAGCTTTTCTTAGTCACAAGGGGAGGCAGATCTAGATAAATCTGAGGGATGAGAAAAGTTCCACACTTCTCTTGTTGAGGTTGTGCCAAAGTATAGGTTTTCAGAATTTCAGACTTGCTCAGAAGCACGTACATTTTATTTAAGTATCACTTCAGGGGTCTAAGTATTTCTGGATGCTGTTCTTAGTTACTTTTCACTCCTGTGAAGTGAGGATGATACCACTTCCCCATCTCACTGGGTGTTTGAAGTATCCTGGAGTGATGATAGATACATAGTATATCCCTTTTCCCACGCATATTAGGTGGAACTTACTGAAAAATCTTATATTCCATATGTAAAGTATTGAAATGATATCTCTTGTTCTCCTGATTCTCTTTCTACTCTCTGAATCAAATAATAATATTTTGGTCCTAACAATATTGTCTAGGAGCATTTGGTTGAGAGGAACCTGCAGCTTCTGACTAGTTGACCTTAAAAGTTGATTTCCCCAGCCATGACTCATAGCTTAAGTAAAAATAAAAATTCACACTGTGAAAGGAATAGGTGATTTTGAATCACTCAAAAATATGGGAAGGAAAATGTAAATTGTTTAAGAGAGACTGTCCTGGTTTCGGCTGGGATTTTTCGGTTTTCTTCCTAGCAGCTGGTATAGTGCTGTGTTTTGGATTTGGTATGAGAATAATGTTGATAACACACTGATGTGTTAGTTGTTGCTAAGTAATGTTGACACTGGTCAAGGACTTTTCAGCTTCCCATGCTCTGCCAGGTGCACAAGAAGCTGGGAGGGGGCACAGCCAGGATAGTTGATCCAAACTGGCCAAAGGGCTATTCCATACCATATGACGTCATTCTCAGTATAAAATCTGGGGGGGAGTTGGCCGGAGGGCAGTGATCGCTGCTCGGGGATGGGCTGGGCATCGGTCGGGGGGTAGTGAGCAGTTGCAGCACTTGGTTTTTTGTTTTACCCTGGGTTTTTTTCCTCTCCCTCTCCCTCTCCTTCTCCCTCTCCCTCTCCCTCTCCCTCTCCCTCTCCCTCTCCCTCTCCCTCTCCCTCTCCCTCTCCCTCTCTTGTTGTTTTCCTTTTCATTACAATTTATGATTAATATTATTATATTTTATTTCAATTATAAAACTGTTCTTATCTCAGCCCACGAGTTTTCTTACTTTTGCTCTTCCGATTCTCTCCCCCATCCCACTGGGAGGGGGGAGGGTGAGCAAGTGGCTGCGTGGTGCTTAATTGCCGACTGGGATTAAAGCACAACAGTCCTTTTTGGTGCCCAACGTGGGGCTCAAAGGGGTGAGATAACAACAGATCTGATCAGAGGGTTTTAAAACAAATTTGTTATAAGTGTTTATTATATTAGTTTAGTAGTTGCTGGTCACAATGTTGATTTACTGGTAGTCAGAGCTGTGTTATGTAACACATAACTTGCCATATATACTGTTTATCAGTATTTGTATACTGTTTATCACTTCTGGGAGATGGATTAAGGCTATTGCTTTGCTGTATTGTGTAACACCGGCTTATGCTATGATAAAATTGTTGTTCGTGTAATGGATCTTGTCTTTGTACTCAGCATTGCTGTCACATCTCTGTTTCGGGAGTCATCTATCAGGAATTATTGAGAATTACACTTTTTACCTTTTCTCCTCAGAGAGACAACCTACTGGGGAGACACCTTCCTCCATTTTCCCCTTCCTCTCCAGGCTAACTACAATAGCTTCTGAGAATTTTGAATATCCTTGGGATGTTCAAACCAGCATGTTTCTATTGCTATGTCTCCTGAATGTGTGTCAGGCCTTGTTTAAAGTTAAGCAAATAATTAAGAATACCATCCAGAGGTCTGCCCCAAGGCTGGATAGTTATGAGTGGCAGGGTGTGTGGGATAGCATGGGCAAGTACCTAGGACAGTGGGCACCTCCAATGTTTTGGAACTTCACCCCTGAACAAGTGCAGGATCCTGAAAAACTAGTAAAATATTTGGAGAAAGTATGCTGTCACTCTGGCAATTCCAGAGAGACACAAATCAGTGCAATGTGCTGGGGTCTGGCCCATGCCTACCGAGCCCTGTTCAACACTATTCAGAACCCTCAAAGGGAAGAGAAGGTCTCTGGATCTGATGACAAAATGGCAGGCACTGCAGCTAATCCAACCCCTGCAACAGGTTCTGTAGCGGAACCAGAGAACCAACCCGTGCTGGTATCAGTTGCCCCTATACACAAGAAGAAATGCACAAGAAAATCAGCTTATTTAGTAAGGGAGGAAGATGAACCAGGGCCATCACGAGAAAAGGAGGAGTAAGAGGCAGAACCCGTAAATGAGATGGTAACCACCCAATCCCTATCCCTGAGTGAGCTGCGAGATATTTGAAAAGATTTCAGCTGTTGTCCAGGCGAGCACATTGTCACCTGGCTGCTCCGACGCTGGGACAGTGGGGCCAGTAGCCTGGAATTAGAGGGTAAGGAAGCCAAACAGCTGGGATCCCTTTCTAGGGAAGGAGGCATTGACAAAGCAATTGGAAAAGGGGCACCAGCCCTCAGCCTCTGGAGGCGACTCCTGTCAGCTATGAAGGAAAGACATCCCTTCAAGGAAGATGTTATATATCGCCCCGGGAAATGGACCACCATGGAGAGAAGTATCCAGTACCTGAGAGAATTAGCTGTGCTGGAGGTGATTTATGGTGACCTGGATGACAAGCAGCTATCCAAAGATCCATATGAAGTCATGAGGAAGTGGGATGGAAAAACTACCTCGAACCTAGAGGCACGGGTACGTGAGCTGCAAGGAAAAACAATCACACCAAAGGGGGTTCTTCCAGGAAAATTGCTGCTCCGGTTTCCAGTGAGCAGTTCCCCACACAGAGTAGAAGGGATGATTTTACTTCCGATCTTAATAAAGGGAATTTTGATTCACATTTACAAGAAGTGAGTAACGAATACTATGACCAGGACTAGGGGGGCCCTGCCTCCAGCCAGGTGGAGGAAAGGGACAACCGGGTTTACTGGACTGTGTGGATTCGATGGCCTGGCATATCAGACCCACAGGAGTATAAGTCTCTAGTACACACCAGTGCACAGTGTGCCCTAATGCCATCAAGCTATATAGGGGCAGAACCCATCTGTATTTCTGGAGTGACAGGGGGATCCCAACAGCTGACTGTATTGGAGGCCAAAGTGAGCCTAACTGGGAATGAGTGGCAAAAGCACCCCATTGTGACTGGCCCAGAGGCTCCGTGCATCCTTGGCATAGCCTACCTCAGGAGAGGGTATTTCAAGGACCCAAAAGGGTACCGGTGGGCTTTTGGTATAGCTGCCTTGGAGACGGAGGAAATGAAACAGCTGTCTACCTTGCCTGGTCTTTCGGAGGACCCTTCTGTGGTGGGGTAGCTGAGGGTCAAAGAACAACAGGTGCCAATTGCTACCACAACAGTGCACTGGAGGCAATATCGCACCAACCGAGACTCCCTGATTCCCATCCATAAGCTGATTCGTCGACTGGAGAGCCAAGGAGTGATCAGTAAGACTCATTCACCTTTTAACAGTCCTATATGGCCAGTGCAAAAGTCTAATGGAGAGTGGAGACTAACAGTAGACTATCGTGGCCTGAATGAAGTCACGCCGCCAGTGAGTGCTGCCGTGCCAGACATGCTGGAACTTCAATATGAACTGGAGTCAAAAGCAGCCAAATGGTATGCTACAATTGATATCGCATTTTTCTCAATCCCTGTGGCAGCAGAGTGCAGGCCACAGGTTGCTTTCACTTGGAGGGTCGTTCAGTACACTTGGAATCGATTGCCCCAGGGGTGGAAACACAGCCCTACCATTTGCCATGGACTGATCCAGACTGCACTGGAACAGGGTGAAGCTCCAGAACATCTGCAATACATTGATGACATTATCGTGTGGGGCAATACAGCAGAGGAAGTTTTTGAGAAAGGGAAGAAAATAGTCCAGATCCTCCTGAAAGCCGGTTTTGCCATAAAACAAAGGAAGGTCAAGGGACCTGCACAGGAGATCCAGTTTTTAGGAATAAAATGGCAAGATGGATGTCGTCAGATCCCAATGGAAGGCCTTTAGCAACGACAAGCCTTTGAACAAATTAAATGGGAGATAGTTCATGCAGTAGCCCTTGGCCCAGTCCGGGCAGGGCCAGATGTAAAGAATGTGCTCTCCACCACAGCTGGGGAAAATGGCCCTACCTGGAGCCTGTGGCAGAAAGCAGCAGGGGAGACTCGAGGTCAATCCCTAGGGTTTTGGAGTCGGGGATACAGAGGATCTGAGGCCTGCTATACTCCAACTGAAAAAGAGATATTGGCAGCATATGAAGGGGTTCGAGCTGCTTCAGAAGTGGTTGGCACTGAAGCACAGCTCCTCCTGGCACTCTGGCTGCCGGTGCTGGGCTGGATGTTCAAAGGGAGGGTCCCCTCTATACATCATGCAACTGATGCTACGTGGAGTGAGTGGGTTGCACTGATCACACAATGGGCTCGGATAGGAAACCCCAATCGCCCAGGGATCTTGGAAGTAATCATGGACTGGCCAGAATGCCAGATTTCGGAATATCGCCAGAGGAGGAGGTGACGCATGCTGAGGAGGCCCCACTGTACAATCAACTACCAGAAAATGAGAAGCACTATGCCCTGTTCACTGATGGGTCCTGTCGAATTGTAGGAAAGCATCGGAGGTTGAAAGCTGCTGTATGGAGTCCTATATGACAAGTTGTAGAAACTGCTGAAGGAGAAGGTGAATCGAGCCAATTTGCAGAAGTGAAGGCCATCCAGCTGGCTTTAGACATTGCTGAATGAGAAAAGTGGCCAGTGCTCTATCTCTATACTGACTCATGGATGGTGGCAAATGCCCTGTGGGGGTGGTTACAGCAATGGAAGCAGAACAATTGGCAGCGCAGAGGCAAATCCATCTTGGCTGCAGCATTGTGGCAAGATATTGCTGCCCGGGTAGAGAACCTGTTTGTCAAAGTACGTCACGTAGATGCTCACGTACCCAAGAGTCAGGCCACTGAGGAACATCAAAACAACCAGCAGGTGGATCAGGCTGCTAAGATGGAAGTGGCTCAGGTGGATCTGGACTGGCAACATAAGGGTGAATTATTTATAGCTGGGTGGGCCCATGACCCCTCAGGCCATCAAGGAAGAGATGCAACATAGAGATGGGCTCGTGATCGAGGGGTGGAGTTGACCATGGACACTATTGCACAGGTTATCCATGAATGTGAAACATGCGCTGCAATTAAACAAGCCAAGCGGTTAAAGCCTCTGTGGCAAAAGTCTAATGGAGAGTGGAGACTAACAGTAGACTATCGTGGCCTGAATGAAGTCACACCGCCGCTGAGTGCTGCTGTGCCGGACGTGCTAGACTTTCAATACGAAGTTCTCTTGTTATTTTCCTTTTCATTACAAATTATTATTATTGTTGTTATTGTTATTATTGTTTTTGTTGTTATTATTTTCAGTTATTAAACTGTTCTTATCTCAACCCACGAGTTTTCCTTCTTCTGCTTTTCCAGGTCTCTCTCCCTTCCTACCGGGAGGGGGGAGGGTGAGCGAGCGGCTGTGTGGTGCTTAATTGCCGAATGGGGTTAAACCAGGACAGAGACACATTGCCAATTTAGGCTAATTCATTGCTTCTATTTCAGTAATAAAGAGGCTTCAGGGTATGGTGCCATGGCTGTTGTGTTAGAAGAGATTCTTTCCCTTATAGGAGAAGGATCGTGATGATCTATTCTTTAATAGATATTGACAAAGTCAAGGATTCCTGTTCCTAAAAGTCGAAATTGCCCTAAGAGGAAAATCTTCAGCTATAAGGTATTCAAGCAAACTAATAGAAAAAAAAATATTTACAATCTAAGGCAATCAGACAAAATGCAAAGCTGCCCATTCTCATTGATTGGCCCAATTCTACACAGAGAGAGAATACCCTTAAAAAATCCTGTAAGTCAATCTGTATTAGTGTTTTAAATCGGGTGAAGAATTGAGATTTGAAATACATTCGTCTCTACACACACATGCAGCCTATTTTCAGAGAACATTCAGGGAGTACTGCAGCTGACATACTCTCAAGAAGGCATGAAAATCAGAGGTATGGGTTCAGATCTGCCTTCTAGTTATTTTATAATTCTGCTTAGATATGCATCTTGTAAGATATAGTTTCTGAGAGGCAATTTTTCTTCTCTCTTGTCCCTAAATGGAAGCTGGAGGGACTGTCCAGCATCAAACCTGGCACAGGAGTCTTGTGCTCTGTCTAGCTATCCTACTTTTGTATTATTCTGTTAGAACCATGCAGTGAAATTTCTGATTGTACCATAAGTATTATTTTGGTTTGGTTCATTTTTATTAATTTACTTTTTTTTTACCTATAGGTTACTCTGCAGAGTAATATAGAGTTATTCCAGCCCATGATTTTGGTCAGCTGTACCTGTGAATGAGAAAGTCTGGTGAACATCATGAATGAAAGTTGGGGAGTTACTAGTTATGAAACTGGTACCTAAGTCCCCCTCACAAGACACATGGTAGTCCAGCTAAGAGTGCTATGATCATTTAATTATACTCTACCAGTGTGGTGATTCACCTGAGGACAGGGAAACACTTTTTTTTTTTATTCCTGAGCAAAAGAAGTTCAAATAAGTGCAGAGATAGAACTGATTTCTCAGCAGTTCAGGAAACCAACAGTCCCCTCTCCCCTGAATTTCACTGCTCCAAAAGCAAAGGATTAGCAGGAAGTTCCTGAGACAGGAAAAGCAGAGCCAGAAGAGAGGTGTGAGAAGAGAACTGGATTTACTTCTGTTCTCACCAAGGAGTACATGAGAAGGGTGTGAATGGTGACAACCACTTTTAGCATGGCCTTCCCTGCACACCGTAAGCCTTCAATGATAGTGCAGTCATCATGGAAGATCTCCAGGGAAGACAGAGCATTCATGGTGCTCCATGGGGTCACTCCCTGCTTGGGTGGGGAGAGGAGGGGAACAGAGGGGTGGGAGTATGAGCACTCAGGATTATTTTGAAGTTCTCATGTTTGCAGAGAAATGTTGGAAAATTGGAAAGCATTGAAAAAGGTATAAAAGAAATTATTCAGGAAACAGAAAGCATGCCTAAATTTGATAGATTTAAGAGGTTCAGTATTCTTTAATTTATCTGAGGGAAATTTTAAAGAGAGAGATTCAATGTGACCTGTATATGCCAACATGCATAAGAAAGCTATGAAAAGTAGATCTTTAATACATACCTAGTATTTGAAGCTTCATCAGATGAGAAATAAATAAGATGGATTTTTTTTTACCCTGAAGGAAGTTTACTGTTAGAACAATACATGTAGATGTGTGCTGATTTCTCCATTGCTTAAGGTCTTTAAATCATGACAGAAGGTTTTTATTTTGCCTTACGAAATTGGCACAGAAGCTTAAAGATAAATCACAGCTTGAAGAACAAAGTTTTGGGACACGTTTGACAGAACAGTCTTTTTTGGCATTTTAAGTCTATTTATTTCTATAAAGTAATGAGTTAGATTTTGATAAACATGTGAGTTCATCTACAAAACTTCCTACACCAAAATGAAACCTTTTCCTGTCTTAGATATGCCCATTGCTTGAGGAAGCTTCTGAATTCAGAAATGAGATGGGAGGAAACATTTGTCCATACTTATTCCACATGGTGCCATAGATGATCCACCAACATCAAGATTTTTAGCTTCACATTGCAGTGCATACTGTGTATCTCCAAATCTGATCTGCAAAAGGTATAAGACTGTTAGAGAAGTTAAGTGATTTAGATACTCAGAAGGTATTTATATCCCTCATCCTGCTGCTTTAAATGGGGTTTATATGTTGACAATACTTTATGGAGCCTTTGAAAGTTTTTGAAAATCCAAGACCTAGAATTGTACAATTGTGAATGTCCAGGATAAAAACCCTATTTATGGATTACTATCAGATGTTGTGTGAAGGTATTTGTTATGAAGTTGTGATTCTATAAGTGTATAATTACAAGCTTATTTGTTTATGTATTTGTTTTATTCTTTAATATGTACCCAGATGGTGGTTTCTTGAAATCATATCTGTTATTACTAAGGATTACTAATTTGTCTAATTTCTATATTTTTTATCTCCCTTTTTGTATGTGCAGAAAAAAAAAATCTTTTCTGTTTATTTTAGCTTTTCCATTCTAGAATGAATTATCTTAAAAATTACAGAATTTCCCATACAAAGATTTTCTTTTGGGTTTAAAACCTAAAGGACTGTTCTGTGTTTTACTCTATCACTCTCCTTCCCTGTAAGATTTAAAACAGAACATGTTATAAGGTACAATAGTATAGATATTGACAACTCCTCCTCTCCCAAATAGTTTTTGACTGGAGGAGGAAATTATCAGTATAATGTTTATGGCAAATTTGCAAAAAATTAGTTGTTGCATGAAAAATGATTTGAACATGGATTCAGAGGAATTTTGCATTCGCTCTTCAAAGATCATCTTTGACTAAATATATGATGAAGAGGGGGAGATCACACTAGTTAACTAACTGGTTAATAAACTCAGCATACAAAAATGAAGTTTCTTTTTCAAGCAATATCCAAACAAAAATTTACATAATTTTAGTACAGGACTTGGAAATAAGTGAATTAGATATCAAGTACATAATCGTATTTCCATAAGTTACTCTTAAAAATATAAAGCCTAGTAACTGGATTTATGATCCAGTTTATGTGTAGATTTGTCATAGACTTGATATTAGGGACTAAGAATCAAAACTAATTTGAATGCCAGAATCTAGAATAGGATGAAGGTGGAATTTTGTTGCCAAAAACCAAAGCAATGCATGTAGGCACCCTCACTCAGCTGCCATCTAATGTCAGCATTTTTTGAGCCTCTTTTTTTAATAATGTAAAATTCTCTTTGAAAGCTTCACATGTAGCCTTTTAATTTGAAATCAACCGAGGAAAACAGTCTGACAAAGGGCCACTGAGCACCAGACCCAAACTCCACCTTGTTCAGTCTTTGTGGTCCAATGCATCTGGCACTTTGTTTTGAACAGCAGACTAGCTTCAGAAGAAAAAAATACAGAGTACTCAAGAAGAGTTTGTACCTTGATGTTTAGGGCATGTTTGAGGTAGATGACAGCTGTGGTTTAGAAATCTCCCTTATAGAGACACAGTTGTTGACCCTGACTACAGAACTATTGATTAAAAGAGGACATGATCTGGCAGTTTGGTGACTATTCAAACAGAAAAGAAGGGCATGTGGCCCTTAGAGAAAGGGGTCTGGCTGCCCATTTTTGAGAGAGATTTCTGAACTGTGGATTACAAGTGGATAAAGCTCCATCATGCATTAAAAATTTACTTATCTTGCTCTTTTTGACTAGCTATCTGACTGGGGTTGTTTTGGATCCCTCTCTTTTTCTCTCCCTTTGCTGTATGTGCCTTATTGAAGATGCTGGATTCCACTCCAGGATATGAATTCAACAGATACCATGTAGCTTTTAGACTACAAAGACCTTTCTGAATGAAATGATGAAAGACTAACTATTAAAAATCTTAAGAATTTATGAAGGAATCTGCATGGCACATTACTGAATAACTTTCATCCTGACATACACCATATATGGATCCAAAACCAGGTAAGAATTGGACATCTTCCTAAATACAGTACCTGCTGTATAATTAAAAGCAAAGGAACTACTCATAATGTAAGCTATTATGCAAGCTTAGTAAAGGTAGGAGAACAGAGCTGACAGAAACATGCCTATTCTTATTTTTCATTGTCATTCTTCTGTGTGCTAAATTCACATTATATTCATTCCAAGATTCTTATACTCTGATTTTCCTACTTTTTTACCTGCTCAGCATTTCAGATTTTCTTTATTTACCCACTGTTTTGCCTAATCCAAGCTAATTATCATATAAAGGGAAGCAGCATGCTCAAACTAGTACCTGCTAATCTCTGAATATCTGAAGTGTTACGCTTTCAGAGGCAATTCAGGAGAATCTGCTTTATTTGAGCAGCTGACAGAGACAATATGGTTTCCATAAAGAAAAGCCTTCCACCTCCAGTAATGGGAAGCCCAAGTAGTGTGTATATTGCTACCTCCAGGAAAGCAATCTAGATCTCATGGTGGTTGTAAACATTGGATTCCTCTTTTCAGAATAATGACATTTCCCATCTTGTGACTCCTTACAGCCCAAAGGCTCTCCAAAGCACTGTGTGGATCACATGCATCCCAAACCACCAAAATGAAATTCCCTTCCAGGAAGAAGAGGAAGGTAGTTGGCAGCCAAATTACATCAAAAGGCAAGAGGGCTCTGTTTGAATCACTGGTTTCATGCAAAATGGCCAACTCAAATGAAAAAGACCAGTTTTGGTACTTGAAGTCATATATGCTGCAAAGTGTATGGGGGAAAAAAAGACTGAACACTTCTTATGAATCTCTGTTATTAGTCTAGTTCTCAATATCGCAAAATGGGTGCTGACATTACTAAATGGATAAGTGCCAACACAAGTAGCCTGCTGGACTAAGGAGCTGTTCAGATTGCACATCCTTCCCTGGGAACCAGTGTGCAACCAGAAGCTTCTTAACTCAATTATATAAGTAAAAAAAATCCTGAACATTAACTATATTTAAAAAAACCTCCTTTTTAAAGAGCTCTCCATTAATTTTAGTACAGGTGAACTACGGATCACTGATGACTGAAATAACAGAGCACAACAGAGCAGAGTAGTTCCTGGAGCTTGACATATTCAGCCTATGCTGGGACTGCATTTGTTTAAGGACCCAAAAAATAACATTCTGTGGCTCCTCCTGTGTGACCTATCCAACTAGCAAGATTTTTATCCAAAAGAGATTTTTTTTTTCCTTAAGCAGAGAGGAATTTACCTCTATGTCTCATCCCATTATTATTAGATGTATCTCTTTGTCATTAATAGTTTGTGATTGCTCCATCCAGAGATAACTGTCTTGATTGATCAATAACATCTTTCTTCTCATGATTCATCTGCACATGAATACTGTATCAGCCCATTTCACAAACTCTATCGTATTCAAACTCTTCTCTATTTCTTCAATAACTTGTATGAGAGAAGAGGAAAATAGTTTTTTAAAACCTTTGTTTTACCAGATACTGACTGCTTGCCATTTTTCCTGCATTTCTTCCCGTGACAAAGATTTTTTAATTAAAATCTTTTCTTCACAGTAACAACCTACAATTTATTCAAGAACAATAGTAATTTCAACATGTTACAATCCTGTCGATTGGCCTCTCTGCTCCAAGGTTTGTACAATAAATAATTTCCTGTGCAAACAAATTACAACAAAAGGAGAGAGAAAAGGAGAAGAAGGGACCACAGAGATTTCCTGTGAATCAACCTTATGTCAGAGCTAGATGCTGTATTCAGATTTCCTGAGCTTCAGTCCTGTTTCTGCACAATACAACCAACCTCACTGTGTATAATGCTAATAGGGAAGATTTCTGTTTAAGAGAAAGTATAGCACTTTGACTATGGCCTGATGTTCATGGCTAGCTAAACAGATGGTTGTAATCTGTGAAAGCCCAGACACTTTTGTTTATACAACTATGCCAACTGTAAGTATAAGAAAACTTGGCTTTTGTGTTTCTCTCTATGTACACAATAATTTACAGTAAATGAAGGTAGTGTGTTTTCTCAGAAATCTGGGCTAAAGCATCCCTTATGAGCAGTCACACCATATGTAAGTTTATAGCTGTGTTCTGTGTGGTTCTAGTACATGCTGTTTATGAAGTGCTTTGGGGTTTCTTGCAATGAAAAATGCCATGTAAGAGGGAAATATTATAATATTGGACTCTTAGTTTACATACTTTACTTTTTCAGAAGATTTTCTTTCAGTGTAGTCTGTGTAGTGGCAGTTAAATGAATGATTAGTGGTCTCCTCTAGGTAGTTATTAGTCTTCATATCTGTAAGTGATCTTCCTTGGCCTCAGGGACACAGTTGACTTGACCTGTTCACTTCCTGTAAGTGTCATATCAGAGGCAGCAAAGAAAGACAAAACGTGGTTTGTGTTTAAATATGTGCATGCAAACAAACAGGACAACCTGAGTTCTGCTACTTTTATTTCAATTGCCAGAGGCTGAGGAAGGTTCATGGAGTATTTTTACATTGTTCTGAAGAAAGACCACAACTACAGGATGTTCCTCATGCCTTGAATATGAAAACACATGGGCTTCGATAAAACTGTTATCCACCTCTATTCATGGACTTGCGTAGGAGATCTGTACTGTCCATTTCTAAGTGGTTAATATGGAGGGAGCTGGGATCGAGAATTTAATTGCATAGGAACAAGGTGTATAAGGAAGAGTTTGGCTGACTGATGGAAAGTCTATATGCCAAAGCAAGCAGTACATTGAATAGGACCAGACAGGTTTGTATGTCTGCATACATGAAAGTACGTTGTGTTATAAAAGGATGATCATGGCAAGAGCTTTTCTACTGCTCAGTGGGAAAGGAAAACTATCAGAACAGTGCTGAGAGCACCAAAGCGTCTAGTACCTGCTCTGTGCATGTCTGTGTCCTACACTATAAATGTGGTGAGAATGACCCTGAAAAAAAGTTCTGTAAAAGGGAGCTATATATAAATTTCTATATGCAGGTGGAAATGCTGAACCACACAACTAAAGATCAGGGAATAGCTTGTGGGGCATTAGCTCTGCTAAAAAGGATCTGAGAGTTATTAAGGATAATAAAAATTTCTTGATGCTGTGAATGTGGCATATGATTTTGTAACATATAAATAGAAATGACATCTGTAGCATAAGTAGTTACTCTGATCTACTCTACACTACTAGAGTATTGGACTGAAATATTTGAGGAAGCTTTGGATTCTACACATCAAGACAAACATGAATAGTCCACAGAATATTGACAAACAAGATCCAAGGTATGCAGACCATAGTCTGAGTTTCCTTTCCCAGTGGGTATAGCTGATGTGCTATGTCAGGGAAGAGGACTATATGATCTGCTGAGCTCTCCAATTCCAAAATCTGTGGTCTTGTGTTAAATGCACTTTATGTGTCCTCAATCTGTCTTTGCATATTCAGATAATATCCCTTTGCTTTTTGGTAATAGCTATGTTAATGTTCTTTCAAGGTACCTCTTACAAAAGTTTTGCATTCTATAACATCTTGACTACCCTTATTTTAAAGCTTCATTATTGAGTTTACCAATATGTCTTCCAGATTTCAGAATTAATCTGCTCATCAACAGCACAGTCATTTCAATTTCGTGATGCAGCTGAAATATCGACTTAGCTAAAGGTTTAAGGTACTCAAAGAAGGAAAGAGGAGGATGGGAGACTTACAGATTAGATCTGACAATGACATTTTTTTTTAAATTATTTTATTTCAAAAAAGTTTTTTTTCTGATTTCTGACAGGGATTGAAATCAAAATTATTTACAAATGTTGTTTTCAGGTAATTCCCAGTGTGAACAATTATTTCTGTCTCTTTTTTTTTTTAGATGTTGGTTTCTGTACTTGACTTTTTTTTCTTAAATTGAAATATAATGCAAGTTAACACAAATAGATTGGAAAAATAAAATTTTAATAATATAGAATATTAGAAATGCTTTAACCCACCTGAAACAATGATTTCTTTTCCATTTCTAAATGCATAACTGCTTTTAAGATTTCAAAGTCTCTCTTCCTGACTTAAGGTTAGAGAAAAAGAGAGAAAGAGGGAGGAGGGAAGGAAAAAGTATGTATTTTTCTTTTTCACGGTGTTTGAATTACGTTTTTCACCCAGTTGTCATCAGACCATCCAGTGGTGCCTCAGGTAGTCTGGCTTTCTTGGTGAGAAAGAGGCATCCAAAATGATGAAAATTAACAGATCTGAAATGAACTCATGCCTTCAGGCATTGCTTGTTGCTCCTGATTTATTAAAGGTAAAGCCAAGAGAGAAAACCTCCACATTTGGGCAACTTAAATGTCTGAAATTTGGTTTTTGGCCTGAGATCTCGAAAGACTGCCCTTGAGTAGGGTGTTACTGCAAAAGGAAACAGATCTTGGCCTCCTGACCCTCCAGATAATATGTAATCCATAATAAAATTTCATCAGCTATGGAGCCAAGATTTATGTAAAGTTAGAATATGCATTCTCATTTTATATATCACTATAGAAGTACTCAGGATAGATGCAAACAAAGATTTTAAGATTTATTTGTTCCTTTCTAATGCAAATGTTATAGTTATCCTTGTAAAAGCAATTTTTATGGTACATGAACATGAATAGACTGACTTGACTTGGCTAAAAATGGTTGGCACTGAGCCTTGTTCATCACACATCATTTGAGGAGTATGGCTTTGTTAACCTCGTTGCTCACCATCCCTTATTTTTTTCATGTAGTTTAACAGAAGTATATGAAAAGAGAGCAACCAGTTAAGTTAGGATAGTTTTGTTTCCAAATTTCACACAAATAAATTAAAAAAAAAGGCAGCCTAGGAAGCAAAGCACTTGATCATATTTTCCCTTTGGAAATAAAACTTTATTAATATTAATATAATATTTTCTTGTTAGTTCTTTTCTAAAATGTTGCCCCTTAGGTATATATCAGAACTGAAGCTTTGCAGCTACTGCTTGTCAGTTAAATCTGAATATCTCTGCTGGTTTCCCATTCGGTTACCCTTATAAATGACTATTTATAACTCCATATGTATATATTTATGTAGGGTTGTACGTGTGTGTGTGTGCTCTTTTTTATTACAAAAACATTAGCTTGCAATGGGATATGAATAAAGATATGCATTAATAGCTTATAAGGCCTACAGTAATTATTTTTTTCTTTGTATGTTTTAATCTTGCATGCTGATACTTCACTCCCTTAGTAACTGTCTTGATTATCAGCTTCTCATGTGCTTTCTAACAGGCAAGGGTAAAATCCCCTTCCTCTTACAGACATCGAGAGCACTTCTCTATTAATAATTCCCCAGAAAAGAGTGAAAATATTAAAGATGTAGTGCATGAATATAATATCCATAGATGCATTTTTTGCCCCCATAAGTAGAGCTCACTGAAAACTTTACATGAAAATTGTTGAAATTTGAGGCTTTGATTATTTTTTTTTCTTCCATGGAAAAAAAAGAAAGAAAAAAGATTTCTGCAGGGAAAATCAACTTGTTATGAAGAAAAAAAAAAATATCTGGATAAAAGAATGGATTCTTCCAAAGTGAAAAAAATATGGATTTTCTAGCCAGACCTATCTATAGAAAAGACGCTATTTTGAGATTTCCATACAAAACTATGTTTCCTTCCATGAGATAATAATATGTGCTGTCATGAGGTATTATACAATTCATTTCATGAATCTGTAAGATTTTGGATGAGGCAAAGCTTTCGTGCTCAGAAAATGACTGTAACATCAGTGTTTTCGTATTTACATTCTGCTATAGTTTGTAGAATAAATAATTCATTACAAAGACATTAATGAGCAATCTTATCATTGTAATAATTTTGAATTCTTTTTCTTCTTTAGATCTGTCCTGGTTTCAGCTAGGATACAGTTAATTTTCTTCCTAGTAACTGGTATAGTGCTGTGTTTTGCATTTAGCATGAGAATAATGTGATAACACACTGATATTTTAGTTGCTGCTAAATAGTGAACACACTGATATTTTAGTTGCTGGGCTGAGGTCAATTGTACAGGGTTCAACAAGGCTAAGTGCCGGGTCCTGCACTTGGGCCACAACAACCCCATGCAACGCTACAGGCTTGGGGAAGAGTGGCTGGAAAGCTGCCAGGCAGAAAAGGACCTGGGGGTGTTGGTTGACAGCCGCCTGAATATGAGCCAGCAGTGTGCCCAGGCGGCCAAGAAAGCCAATGGCATCCTGGCTTGTATCAAAAATAGCGTGGCCAGCAGGACTAGGGAAGTGATCGTGCCCCTGTACTCGGCACTGGTGAGACCGCACCTCGAATACTGTGTTCAGTGTTGGGCCCCTCACTACAAGAGAGACATTGAGGTGCTGGAGTGTGTCCAGAGAAGGGCAATGAAGCTGGTGAAGGGTCTAGAGCAGAAGTCTTATGAGGAGCGGCTGAGGGAACTGGGGTTGTTTAGTCTGGAGAAAAGGAGGCTGAGGGGAGACCTTATCGCTCTCTACAACTACCTGAAAGGAGGTTGTAGAGAGGTGGGGGTCGGTCTCTTCTCCCAGGTAACAAGTGATAGGAGGAGAGGAAATGGCCTCAAGTTGCGCCAGGGGAGGTTTAGACTGGATATTAGGAAATTTTTCTTCACTGAAAGGGTCATCAAGCATTGGAACAGGCTGCCCAGGGAAGTGGTTGAGTCGCCATCCCTGGAAGTATTTAAAAGACGTTTGGATGAGGTGCTAAGGGACATGGTATAGTGATGGTCTTGGCAGTGTTAGGTTTACGGTTGGACTCGATGATCTTAAAGGTCTTTTCCAACCTATACGATTCTGTGATTCTGTGATTCTGTAAGCAGTGGCTATACTAAGTCAAGGACTTCCCATGCTCTGCCAGGTGCACAAGAAGCTGGGAGGGAGCATAGCCATGACAGCAGACCCAAACTGGCCAAAGGGCTATTCCATACCATATGACATCATGCTCAGTATATAAACTGGGGGGAGTTGGCCAGGGAGCAGCGACTGCTACTCGGGGACTGGCTGGGTGTCGGTCAGCAGGTGGTGAGCGGTTGCCTCACTTGGGGTTTTTTTCCTGGGATTTGCCTCTCTCTCTCTCTCTCGTTGTTTTCCTTTTCATTACAATTTATTATTATTGTTATTATGATTATTATTATTAGATATTATTTCAATTATTAAACTGTTCTTATCTCAGCCCATGAATTTTCCTATTTTTGCTCTTCTGATTCTCTCCCCCATCCCACCGTGGTGGGGAGAGGGTGAGGGAGCAGCTGTATGGTGCTTAGTTATCGCCTGGGGTTTAACCACAACAGTCCTTTTTGGTGCCCAACGTGGGGCATTAAGGGTCTGAGATAATAACAGATTAACCAGAGCGTATTAAGGAATTTAGATCTCTTACTAGTTGCGGGCCACGATGTTGATTCATCTGTTCTCGATATTGGTTTACCTGATCTGCACCATGCTCACGTTTTTGCTGTACATGTTAAAGATCGGTGTTGTTTTTTGCAGTTTGCTGTGCTCTGCAGTGATTAGTGATGTTTTGCCTGAAAGATTTGTTATTAAACAGTGATCTTGAGCTTAATCTGGTATCTGGGATTTGTACTGAAGCCATTACTGTACTTCTGATACCACCTCATGGAGACAATTAGCAATTATACCTCTTCCTCTGAGAGGTTTTTTATGGAGGAAATACAGAATGGCACCTTCACTACTTTCTTCTACAATGTTTCCCCCTTCATTACAATAACTTTTCAGTATCTTGAACATCCTTGGGTAGTTAAGATACATCTATTGGTATTGCTTGGGAATATTGTTTGGATTTTGTCCAAGATTAGTAAGCAATTTAAGAATGTCATCCAGAGATCTGCCCCAAGGCCGGATAGTTATGAGTGGCAGGGTGTGTGGGATAGCATGGGCAATGCCTAGGACGGTGGGTACCTCCAGTGTATTGGAACTTCACCCCTGAACAAGTGCAGGATCCTGAAAAACTAGTAAAATATTTGGAGAAAGTATGCTGTCACTCTGGCAATTCCAGAGAGACACAAATCAGTGCAATGTGCTGGGGTCTGGCCCATGTCTACCGAGCCCTGTTCAACACTATTCAGAACCCTCAAAGGGAAGAGAAGGTCTCTGGATCTGATGACAAAATGGCAGGCACTGCAGCTAATCCAACCCCTGCAACAGGTTCTGTAGCGGAACCAGAGAACCAACCCGTGCTGGTATCAGTTGCCCCTATACACAAGAAGAAATGCACAAGAAAATCAGCTTATTTAGTAAGGGAGGAAGATGAACCAGGGCCATCACGAGAAAAGGAGGAGTAAGAGGCAGAACCCGTAAATGAGATGGTAACCACCCAATCCCTATCCCTGAGTGAGCTGCGAGATATTTGAAAAGATTTCAGCTGTCGTCCAGGCGAGCACATTGTCACCTGGCTGCTCCGACGCTGGGATAGTGGGGCCAGTAGCCTGGAATTAGAGGGTAAGGAAGCCAAACAGCTGGGATCCCTTTCTAGGGAAGGAGGCATTGACAAAGCAATTGGAAAAGGGGCACCAGCCCTCAGCCTCTGGAGGCGACTCCTGTCAGCTATGAAGGAAAGACATCCCTTCAAGGAAGATGTTATATATCGCCCCGGGAAATGGACCACCATGGAGAGAAGTATCCAGTACCTGAGGGAATTAGCTGTGCTGCAGGTGATTTATGGTGACCTGGATGACAAGCAGCTATCCAAAGATCCATATGAAGTCATGAGGAAGTGGGATGGAAAAACTACCTCGAACCTAGAGGCACGGGTACGTGAGCTGCAAGGAAAAACAATCACACCAAAGGGGGTTCTTCCAGGAAAATTGCTGCTCCGGTTTCCAGTGAGCAGTTCCCCACACAGTGTAGAAGGGATGATTTTACTTCCGATCTTAATAAAGGGAATTTTGATTCACATTTACAAGAAGTGAGTAACGAATACTATGACCAGGACTAGGGGGGCCCTGCCTCCAGCCAGGTGGAGGAAAGGGACAACCGGGTTTACTGGACTGTGTGGATTCGATGGCCTGGCATATCAGACCCACAGGAGTATAAGTCTCTAGTACACACCAGTGCACAGTGTGCCCTAATGCCATCAAGCTATATAGGGGCAGAACCCATCTGTATTTCTGGAGTGACAGGGGGATCCCAACAGCTGACTGTATTGGAGGCCAAAGTGAGCCTAACTGGGAATGAGTGGCAAAAGCACCCCATTGTGACTGGCCCAGAGGCTCCGTGCATCCTTGGCATAGCCTACCTCAGGAGAGGGTATTTCAAGGACCCAAAAGGGTACCGGTGGGCTTTTGGTATAGCTGCCTTGGAGACGGAGGAAATGAAACAGCTGTCTACCTTGCCTGGTCTTTCGGAGGACCCTTCTGTGGTGGGGTAGCTGAGGGTCAAAGAACAACAGGTGCCAATTGCTACCACAACAGTGCACTGGAGGCAATATCGCACCAACCGAGACTCCCTGATTCCCATCCATAAGCTGATTCGTCGACTGGAGAGCCAAGGAGTGATCAGTAAGACTCATTCACCTTTTAACAGTCCTATATGGCCAGTGCAAAAGTCTAATGGAGAGTGGAGACTAACAGTAGACTATCGTGGCCTGAATGAAGTCACGCCGCCAGTGAGTGCTGCCGTGCCAGACATGCTGGAACTTCAATATGAACTGGAGTCAAAAGCAGCCAAATGGTATGCTACAATTGATATCGCATTTTTCTCAATCCCTGTGGCAGCAGAGTGCAGGCCACAGGTTGCTTTCACTTGGAGGGTCGTTCAGTACACTTGGAATCGATTGCCCCAGGGGTGGAAACACAGCCCTACCATTTGCCATGGACTGATCCAGACTGCACTGGAACAGGGTGAAGCTCCAGAACATCTGCAATACATTGATGACATTATCGTGTGGGGCAATACAGCAGAGGAAGTTTTTGAGAAAGGGAAGAAAATAGTCCAGATCCTCCTGAAAGCCGGTTTTGCCATAAAACAAAGGAAGGTCAAGGGACCTGCACAGGAGATCCAGTTTTTAGGAATAAAATGGCAAGATGGATGTCGTCAGATCCCAATGGAAGGCCTTTAGCAACGACAAGCCTTTGAACAAATTAAATGGGAGATAGTTCATGCAGTAGCCCTTGGCCCAGTCCGGGCAGGGCCAGATGTAAAGAATGTGCTCTCCACCACAGCTGGGGAAAATGGCCCTACCTGGAGCCTGTGGCAGAAAGCAGCAGGGGAGACTCGAGGTCAATCCCTAGGGTTTTGGAGTCGGGGATACAGAGGATCTGAGGCCTGCTATACTCCAACTGAAAAAGAGATATTGGCAGCATATGAAGGGGTTCGAGCTGCTTCAGAAGTGGTTGGCACTGAAGCACAGCTCCTCCTGGCACTCTGGCTGCCGGTGCTGGGCTGGATGTTCAAAGGGAGGGTCCCCTCTATACATCATGCAACTGATGCTACGTGGAGTGAGTGGGTTGCACTGATCACACAATGGGCTCGGATAGGAAACCCCAATCGCCCAGGGATCTTGGAAGTAATCATGGACTGGCCAGAATGCCAGATTTCGGAATATCGCCAGAGGAGGAGGTGACGCATGCTGAGGAGGCCCCACTGTACAATCAACTACCAGAAAATGAGAAGCACTATGCCCTGTTCACTGATGGGTCCTGTCGAATTGTAGGAAAGCATCGGAGGTTGAAAGCTGCTGTATGGAGTCCTATATGACAAGTGGTAGAAACTGCTGAAGGAGACAGGGAATCGAGCCAATTTGCAGAAGTGAAGGCCATCCAGCTGGCTTTAGACATTGCTGAATGAGAAAAGTGGCCAGTGCTCTATCTCTATACTGACTCATGGATGGTGGCAAATGCCCTGTGGGGGTGGTTACAGCAATGGAAGCAGAACAATTGGCAGCGCAGAGGCAAATCCATCTGGGCTGCAGCATTGTGGCAAGATATTGCTGCCCGGGTAGAGAACCTGGTTGTCAAAGTACGTCACGTAGATGCTCACGTACCCAAGAGTCAGGCCACTGAGGAACATCAAAACAACCAGCAGGTGGATCAGGCTGCTAAGATGGAAGTGGCTCAGGTGGATCTGGACTGGCAACATAAGGGTGAATTATTTATAGCTGGGTGGGCCCATGACACCTCAGGCCATCAAGGAAGAGATGCAACATAGAGATGGGCTCGTGATCGAGGGGTGGACTTAACCATGGACACTATTGCACAGGTTATCCATGAATGTGAAACATGCGCTGCAATTAAACAAGCCAAGCGGTTAAAGCCTCTGTGGTATGGAGGGCGATGGCTGAAATATAAATATGGGGAGGCCTGGCAGATCGATTCTATCACACTCCCACAAACCCGCCAAGGCAAGCGCTATGTGCTTACAATGGTGGAAGCAACCACCGGATGGCTGGAAACATATCCTATGCCCCATGCCACTGCCCAGAACACTATCCTGGGTCTTGAAAAGCAAGTCCTATGGCGACATGGCACCCCAGAGAGAATTGAGTCAGACAACGGGACTCATTTTCGAAACAACCTCATAGACACCTGGGCCAAAGAGCATGGCATTGAGTGGGTATATCACATCCCCTATCATGCACAAGCCTCCGGGAAGATTGAACCATACAATGGACTGTTAAAGACTACGCTGAGAGCAATGGGTGGTGGGACATTCAAACATTGGGATACACATTTAGCAAAGGCCACCTGGTTAGTCAAGACTAGGGGATCTGTCAATCGAGCTGGCCCTGCCCAATCGAAAATTTTACGTACTGTCGAAGGGGATAAAGTCCCTGTAGTGCACATAAAAACCATGCTGGGGAAGACAGTCTGAGTTGCTCCTGCCTCGGGCAAATGCAAACCCATTCAGGGGATTACTTTTGCTCCAGGACCCGGGTGCACTTGGTGGGTAATGCGAAAGAATGGGCAAGTCCACTGTGTACCTCAAGGGGATTTGATTTTGGGTGAAAATAGCCACTGAACTGAATGGTATGATGTTAATTGCTATATAATACTGTATGTCATCACTTTTATGGTTACTATACACCATATCAACGGTACTTCACTAAGAATCACCCACATTAATGAAGAATGAGCTTTGATGAAACCAAGCAAAGTGCAGTGGTGATGGAACCAGAACTGGCTTCAGCATGCAACAATCCACCACCACACACCATCTCTCCTGCCCTGAAAGACTGTTATGACAGATGGAGCCCAAAGTCCTGGACTAAATAGACTCAATGGACATTTTAGAGGGATGGCCCATAGACCAAGGGAATGATATCTGTGTGTATATATCAAAAGACAGGAAAAGTGGTGGTGATTAATTGAAATGTGTTGGAAAGTATGAGACCTGGGCGTGACGTAGATGGTATAGAATGAGGGGTGGATACTGTCCTGGTTTCGGCTGGGATAGAGTTAATTTTCTTCCTAGTAGCTGGTATAGTGCTGTGTTTTGGATTTTAGTATGAGAATAATGTTGATAACACACTGATGTATTAGTTGTTGCTAAGCAGTGGTTATACTAAGTCAAGGACTTTTCAGCTTCCCCTGCTCTGCCAGGTGCACAAGAAGCTGGGAGGGATCATAGCCATGACAGCAGACCCAAACTGGCCAAAGGGCTACTCCATACCATATGAAATCATGCTCAGTATATAAACTCGGGGGAATTGGGGGCAGTGACCGCTGCTCGGGGACTGGCAGGTCATTGGTCGGCAGGTGGTGAGCGGTTGCATCACTTGGGATTTTTTTCCTGGATTTTGTTTCTCTCTCTCTCTCTCATTGTTTTCCTTTTCATTACGATCTAGTATTATTATTACTATTATTATTTTTATTACTATTATTATTATTATTATATATTATTTCAATTATTAAACTGTTCTTATCTCAGCCCTTGATTTTTCTTACTTGTGCTCTTCAGATTCTCTCCCCCATCCCACCAGGAGGGGGGAGTGTGATCAAGCAGCTGTGTGGTGATTAGTTGCCGACTGGGGTTAAACCATGAGAAGATCCTTGAGCCTTTAAAGTATCTTAGTCTGGGAAATGATCAAACTCTTAAAGCCAGTAAGTAGGAGAAATAATAATTATCCAAATCTTTTGGAGCAATAGAGGCCTTTAACTTCATGTAATTCTCTAAGAGGTTTCCTCAGGATCCTCCCTTGACTTGCAGGGAGCAGGGCCATGAGAAAGGGAGGCTTCAATAAAAATATTATTTTCCATACAGTGGGTGAATTCCATGTAGACTGGGTGCTGCCAGAGCAGTCCTCATCTACAGTTTATATATAGTGTACTTTTTATGGTAAGATCTTCTACTACTACTATGGCATCTGAGTACACTTCAATTGAAATTGCTATGAATCTCCCAATGGACTTCATGTAGTCTGTGTCATTTCTTCCATTTCAGGATCAAAATTTTACTTGGCGGTGTGTATAAAGCTTCCCACAAAGCCACGTCTGCCCCTTGTGGTTGGATTGTCCCCTGTATTCATGTAAAACCTGCGTTAAGCTTGACGTTTAGTGCGAAGTATAAGCGGAAATTAACCTTAAGGATCTAATTGAGATAGGAAACAGATTCCATAATAAAATCTAAAACACATCTTGATTATAATCAAGAAACAGGGGGAAAAAAAAAGATTATACCATTTGGTATTTAATAAAAAGTAACACATACAGCTTTAGATATCTAATTTCCTTGGGTGGCATTAAAATGAAATGCAAAGCATATAAAACCAAAAAATCTATTCAAGTGCCTTATGGAATTATAAATTGCAATGACATTACAACGAGAACAAGAGGATTTGCCCAGTCAAAAGCAATTATTATAGGGTAAAGGGGGAAAACAAGAAAGCTGTGATCATCATAAACATTATCAGCCCAAATCTGCATCTCAGTGCCTCTTATGCCAACTTGTCTTATTATTTTACTTGCATCTCAAAAAGAAAAATTTTTCCTTAATGAAATGGGCCTACCATGTCTGCAAAAATGAACTTTCTGTCCAGTTTATCTTTTTAACTGTTCATGTTCAACAGTTATTTTATTATTTTTCCTTTTATTTCATGCCTGAAATGTTCCTGTTGATTGCTATATATCATACTGCAGACACAGGCACAATTGCATAATGACCTGCTATAATCTAATGAGCATGTTAACCTTCAAACTAATAAAAAAACATATTTGTCTTTTATACACGTCAAATGTACTGTGCATTGAGTTTCTTCTTGACCTGTTCTTTTGATGTTGGTTGTGTTTTAATTGAACTTGTAATTAACAGGATAAGACTTCTTTTCCCTTTCAACACAATTGCTCTTATAAATCACAGTGTTGAAAGGTGCTGCACACCTTTAATTGGCAATCACTGAAATGTCAGGGTGCTCAGCATTTCACAGAAGTGCTCAGCACCTTGAAATTACCGATAAATAATAAAGGGTTACAGAAGATCAAAAAATCAAATGCTCTGTCCATTTGATCACAGCGTGAAGACAAAAGAGGTGAGATACCAAGTTAAGAACATTCCTCAGGGTTTCTGGATGAAAACGTGTGAGATATTTTGCTCCCATACTTATTATGGGAAATAGTCAGTCCTTGTGCATGAGGCCAGCACTCCAAAATCTGTTTCCTACCAAGGAACGCAAGTCAAACAACATTCAAACACTGAGCAATATTTTTTGTTTTGGAGGCAGTGAGGTGCAGTGACCAGGATAACAGCCTATGTGCCAGAACATCTGGACTCTTCCTTCCCCAGTTTGCTACTAACTTTGTCTATGACCTAGGACAAGGATCCGGACTGGCTGTCATGCTTTCCACCTAACAAGGCTGCAGGCATCATGGCCTGACTGTGCTGATTGTCTGGATACCAATAAATTTTCCCCCTTGCTCTTTCCAAGACAACTGTACAGGCTGATATGAAAGCAATAAGGCGATATGAAGATAAGGGTATTGGGGGCTCCAGGGACTACTCCTATAAAAATGTTGAAACACAGCCACTGGGTTCTTAGTATGAGCTGGTAACTCTACTCACTGTCCAGTGTTTTTCTAGATATACATAATAATGAATTAACCTGAGGGATACCTGTACTAAGGTCTCAGCCTCTTCATGAAGAAAATGCATCTTCCATTACAAAATTGCTATAAAACTGAGATTATTGAAATAAGGATATATAAAGAGAGTATACACAGAATATCTGCTGGACCATAAAAATAAGTACAACTGTTCACGAATAAGAAGGTTGCTTACAGGTGCTGTTCTTAAATACTGAATACAGTCTCATTCACTGTTAGTAATTGCTAAATAAGAGAGTAATGTATTGAAAAAAATCATTCTGTGCTAAAGATGCTGTCAACCACTAGAGGGATATTATGAAAGGGTAAGAAAATAACTGTTATCATTCTCTTCTGGAGGCCTTTCCATGTGTTGCACTGATGGTGTGATATATGGTAAAGATTTTCCTCATGAGTACCAAGTGTTCTGGCCTTGTTCATCTCTCCTTCATATCCTGGACATGACTTCTGCAAGATTCACAGAATACATAAGATGTCACTATTGCCCCTCCTTTCTTAAAATACATTGCATTGCTTTGAGCCAAATGAAAAAAAAAACAACTGTGGTGTTCTGCAGGCCTTTAGTGCTAGGAAAAATAACTCACTGACAAATAAATTTACAGGACATGTTGGTAAAGTTGGGGCATACAGTGGATTCTTGGAGAATATTCATGGGTAGTTTAGATAGAGAACAGCACTAGGATCCAACTGTTTTGAGCTCTGCATCTCTATCTGTCACTGAACTGCTGTATTCTCTCAGGAGACTCAGGTAATCTCCATATTTTTTAGTTTATTTAAGTTTCCTTAAGAAACCAAAGATTATAATATCTAATTCACAGAGATCTTAAGAGGCTTCTATACATAATGGTGACACACGGATTTTCATCCCATGATTCTGGAATGAAAAATTATACCTATTCTGGAAATCATTAAGATGTTATAATTAACATTAATAAATGTGGTGTTGATTTTAGCATTTCTGTTGCAGGCATCACAATATTTTTATTTTCTTCAAACTGTGGTTTCAAGAATGAAAAAATATTATCTGTTCACTGCAGCTTTCACTAAAAAGCAGGGAGAGAAGCAGATAAAATAAAAGTCTAGTTAATATCATCTCAGAGAAAAGCTTATATGCATAATCCAACCCTGCAGGCTCAAAAAAAAAAAAAAAAAGGAAAAAAAAGAAAGAGAGAGAAAAAACTCAATTCTTATTACCTGAAATGTGTTAAATGTGACAATTTTGGAGGGACAGTATTATGAATTTTGAATACCTGAATTTGGCAGCAAGGTCACACCCCTCCCCCCACAAATGTTCACAAGTCTAAGATGAATAATGGTACAATTTTTCTCCATAAAGTTATATTCTTTGACAGCACATCACTGTATGTAAGATTTTACCTCTTCATGTATTAATTATATTTGTCCCTGTCCTACAGATACCAATTTCTGGACAAATCCCTGAGGCTGCACAGAACAGCTGAGAAATCAGTGTGCCTCTTGATGGACACAGCTGACAAATTTTGAAATTACAAAAATCTTTCAGGTAGTTACCAACTTTTTCTACTTATATATAGTAGGTCTTGCACTCTTTGGTCAGCGACCAAACAACGGCACCATATAACAGCAGCAATGTACACAGGGAAAACTCCTGATCGGTGAGAATTAGCCAAAACTCAAAACTTCACTGGGAGAGAAGAGAAGCCTATTTCTCTGGTACCTCAATGGTCTGAGCTGTTGGGAGGAAGGCAGACTTCATGGAGTTGTTGCGATGGGCTGTCTGCTAAGGTGGTGGCTGCAGACCTCAAAGAGCCTCACATCCTCAAGCAGGTGGAGCATCTGACATCTATATGGGGTCTCCCACCCTTTCCCCAGTCACAGAGGACAAAATAAGACTATAATTATGTCCTGGTTTCAGCTGAGATAGAGTTAATTTTCTTTATAGTGGCTGGTATGGGGCTACATTTTGGATTTGTGCTGAAGACAGTGTTGATAATACAGAGATGTTTTAGTTGTTGCTGTACTAGTCAAGGACTTTTCAGCTTCCTGTGCTCTGCCAGGTGCAGAAGCTGGGAGGGGACACAGCCAGGATAGTTGATCCAAACTGACCAAAGGGCTATTCCATACCACATGACATCATGCTCAGTATATAAAGCTGGGGAGGAAGAAGGAAGGGGGGACATTTGGAGTGATGGCGTTTGTCTTCCCAAGGAACCATTACGCGTGATGGAGCCCTGCTTTCCTGGAGATGGCTGAACACCTGCCTGCCCACGGGAAGGAGTGAATTAATTCCTTGCTTTGCTTTGCTTGCGTGCACGGCTTTTGCTTTACCTATTAAACTGTTTTTATCTCAACCCTCAAGTTTTCTTACTTTTGCTCTTCTGATTCTCTCCCCCATCCCACCGAGGGGGAGTGAGCGAGCGGCTGCGTGGTGCTTAGCTGCCGGCTGGGGCTAAGCCATGACAAATTACTGAAGGGATTCAGTGAATTGATTCTACTTACATTTTCTCTCCCAACTTTAAGCTGTGTTGACCAATTTCTCAGTGGATGGGGCTATCGGTGACCATCATCAAAGACCATCATCATCAGTGACCATCATGCAAGTAGGCACGTGTCCTGTCTTTCCCTTGAAAGTCAGTTACCACGCATTGCTGTATTCCTGAGTTGTTTTTGCTAATCGTAGGAGTCAATCAGCATGTTTCAAACGTTTCTTAGTAGTTTCTAGAGGGAAACTGTGAAAGTACACATTTGGCCTTGAAAACAATATTTCAGGGGCCAGAAGGCATTTAATTCACATCATATTGCAAAGGCACCACACGCTTTGACAGACCCTGAGAGAGTTACTTCAATGAGCATCACTTTAATGATATATGATTTAGACAGCTATTTTTTCCTTTTGTCCTCTCTGTGACCCTGCTCCTTCCCCCTTTCTTTTCAGCTCTGCCACAGACTCACTGTCACAAAGATGTCAAATCTGTAACCAATTGTGTCCTTGCTCAGAAAATAATATGCAAAGGATAGAATTAATTGTGCATGTTACTGTGCAGTTTGCAAATCAAGGCAAAGGGAATTAATTCAGTTCCCTAATTATTCTTGCTTGTCCAAGGCATAGGTTAGACATGCAGGGCCAGGTTTATCCCTGCCAAAAGCCTATCAAAATCAAGGGAGTTTAACAGGGAGAAATATTGCTCTGTACAATTAGCTGTTTAAGAGGGTGGAGTAATGTGGTTTATCACTTAAAATTGGTTCAAACAGTGAACCGGGTGGACAGGTAAATCACGTTTTTATATGTGAGAAGAAATTGTATTGCCCCTTTGTCCTGGTTTCGGCTGGGATAGAGTTAATTTTCTTCCTAGTAGCTGGTATAGTGCTGTGTTTTGGATTTTAGTATGAGAATAATATTGATAACACGCTGATGTTTTCGCTGTCGCTAAGCGGTGTTTACATTGGTCAAGGACTTTTTTTTTTTCTTCCTTCAGCTCCCCATGCTCTGCCAGGTGCCCAAGAAATGGGAGGGGGCACAGCCAAGATAGTTGATCCAAACTGACCAAACGGCTATTCCATACAATATGATGTCATGCCCAGTATATAAACTGGGGGAGTTGGCCGGGGGGTAGAGATCGCTGCTCGGGGCCTGGCTGGGCAGGTGGTGAACAGTTGTATCTTTTTTATTATTATTATTATTATTATTATTATTATAATTTTTTTCCCCCCTTTCTTTTCCTCCCATGGGTTTTCTTCCTCTCTCTCTCTCTCGTTGTTTTCCTTCTCATTATAATTCATTATTATTATTATTACTCTTATTTTGTTCCAATTATTAAACTGTTCTTATCTCAACCCACGAGTTTTCTTACTTCTGCTTTTCCGATTCTCTCCCCCATCCCACCGGGGGGGAAGTGAGCGAGCGGCTGCGTGGTGCTTAGCTGCCGACTGGGGCTAAACCACGACAGTCCTTTTTGGCTCCCAACGTGGGGCACAAAGGGTTTGAGATAATAACAGATTAACCAAAGTGTATTAAGGAATTTAGATCTCTTAGTAGTTGTGGGACGTGATATTGATCCATCTGTACCTAGCATCGGTTTACCTGATCTGCACCATGCTCATTTCTTTGCCGTACATGTTAAAGATCGGTGTTGGTTTTTGCAGTTTGCTGTGCTCTGCTTTAATTGGTGATGTTTTGCCTGGGAGATTTGTTATTAAAACAGTGACCTTGGGTTTATTTTGGTATCTAAGTGCTGTACTGAAACCGTTACTGTATGTCGGGTATCATCTTATGGAGACAATTAGCAATTATACCTCTTCCTCTGAGAGGTTTTTTATGGAGGAAATGCAGAATTATACCTTCACTACTTTCTTCTACAATGTTTCCTCCTTCATTACAATAAATTTTCAGTATCTTGAACATCCTTGGTAGGTAAGATACATGTATTGGTATTGCTTGGGAATACTGTTTCGATCTTGTCCAGGGTTAGTAAGCAATTTAAGAATAACATCCAGAGATCTGCCTCAAGGCCGGATAGTTATGAGTGGCAGGGTGTGTGGGATAGCATGGGCAAATGCCTAGGGCGGTGGGCACCTCCAGTGTATTGGAACTTCACCCCTGAACAAGTGCAGAATCCTGAAAAATTAGTAGAATATTTGGAAAAAGTATGCTGTCACCCTGGCAATTCTAGGGAGACACAAATCACTGCAATGTGCTGGGGTCTGGCCCATGCCTACCGAGCCCTGTTCAACGCTACTCCGAACCCTCAAGGATCTGGTGACAAAGTGACAGGCACTGAAGCTACTGCAGCCCCCCCTGCGACAGGCACTGCGGCTGCTCTGATTCCCCCTGCGACAGGCGCTGCGGCTGTTCCGATTCCCCCTGCGACAGGCACTGCGGCTGCTCCAGCCCCCCTGCGACAGGCACTGCGGCTGTTCCAATTACCCCTGCGACAGGCACTGCGGCTGCTCCAGCCCCCCCTGCGACAGGCACTGCAGCTGCAGCTGCTCTGGACAACTCCGTTACAAGCATTGCGGTTCAAACAGGGAACGAACCTGTATCAGTATCAGTCGCCCCTATACATAAAAAGAAATCCTGGAAGCGAAAGTCAGCTCGTTTAGAAAGGGAAGATGAAAGAGCAGGGCCATCACAGGGAGAGGAAGAGGAAGAGGAAGAACTCATAGATGAGACTGAAACCACCCGATCCCTATCCCTGAGTGAGCTGCGAGATATGCGAAAAGATTTCAGCCGTCGTCCAGGGGAGCACATTGCCACCTGGCTGCTCCGATGCTGGGATAGTGGGGCCAGTAGCCTAGAATGAGAGGGTAAGGAAGCCAAGCAGCTGGGATCCCTTTCTAGGGAAGGGGGCATTGACAAAGCGATTGGAAAAGGGGAACCAGCCCTCAGCCTCTGGAGGCGACTCCTGTCAGCTATGAAGGAAAGATATCCCTTCAAGGAAGATGTTGTATATCGCCCCGGGAAATGGACCACCATGGAGAAAGGTATCCAGTACCTGAGGGAATTAGCTGTGCTGGAGGTGATTTATGGTGACCTGGACAACAAGCAGTTACCCAAAGGTCCAGATGAAGTCAGGTGCACAAGACCTATGTGGCGGAAGTTGGTACGGAACGCACCACCGTCGTGTGCCAACTCATTGGCAATACTGACCTGGAAAGATGGAGACGGTCCAACAGTGAATGAAGCGGCTAGCCAGCTCCGGGAATACGAAGAAAGTATATCTTCCTCCTTCATCTCAGCTGTGGAAAAACTGTCCCGGAAGATCCAACGGTTCAAAGAAGATATGTCCTACTCCCCACCTGTATGGACCAGTATCTCAGCTACTAGGAGTCAGCGTTCCTCTGCTCAAGAGAGAGGATATAGAGGGTACACACCACGGGGCACCCTATGGTTTTACTTGTGTGACCACAGAAAGGACATGAGGAAGTGGGATGGAAAACCTACCTCAACCCTAGAGGCACGGGTACGTGAGTTGCAAGGAAAAAGAATCACCAAAGGGGGTTCTTCCAGGAAAATTGCTGCTCTGGTTTCCAGTGGGCAGTTCCCCAGACAGAGTAAGAGGGCTGATCTTACTCCTGATTTTAATGAAGGAACTCCTGACTCGTATATACAAGAAATGGGTAATGAATATTATGACCAGGATTAGGGGGGCCCTGCCTCCAGCCAGGTGGAGGAAAGGGACAACCGGGTTTACTGGACTGTGTGGATACGATGGCCTGGCACATCAGACCCACAGGAGTATAAAGCTCTTGTAGACACCAGTGCACAGTGTACCCTAATGCGATCAAGCTATATAGGGGCAGAACCCATCTGTATTTCTGCAGTGACAGGGGGATCCCAACAGCTGACTGTATTGGAGGCCGAAGTGAGCCTAACTGGGAATGAGTGGCAAAAGCACCCCATTGTGACTGGCCCAGAGGCTCCGTGCATCCTTGGCATAGCCTACCTCAGGAGAGGGTATTTCAAGGACCCAAAAGGGTACCGGTTGGCTTTTGGTATAGCTGCCTTGGAGACGGAGGAAATTAAACAGCTGTCTACCTTGCCTGGTCTTTCGGAGGACCCTTCTGTGGTGGGGTAGCTGAGGGTCGAAGAACAACAAGTGCCAATTGCTACCACAACAGTGCACCGGAGGCAATATCGCACCAACCGAGACTCCCTGATTCCCATCCATAAGCTGATTCGTCGACTGGAGAGCCAAGGAGTGATCAGTAAGACTCATTCACCTTTTAACAGTCCTATATGGCCAGTGCAAAAGTCTAATGGAGAGTGGAGACTGACAGTAGACTATCGTGGCCTGAATGAAGTCACGCCGCCAGTGAGTGCTGCCGTGCCGGACATGCTGGAACTTCAATATGAACTGGAGTCAAAAGCAGCCAAATGGTATGCTACAAATGATATGTCTAATGCATTTTTCTCAATCCCTTTGGCAGCAGAGTGCAGGCCACAGGTTGCTTTCACTTGGAGGGGCGTTCAGTACACCTGCAATCGACTGCCCCAGGGGTGGAAACACAGCCCTACCATTTGCCATGGACTGATCCAGACTGCACTGGAACAGGGTGAAGCTCCAGAACATCTGCAATACATTACATTGATGACATTATCGTGTGGGGCAATACAGCAGAGGAAGTTTTTGAGAAAGGGAAGAAAATAGTCCAAATCCTCCTGAAAGCTGGTTTTGCCATAAAACAAAGTAAGGTCAAGGGACCTGCACAGGAGATCCAGTTTTTAGGAATAAAATGGCAAGATGGACGTCGTCAGATCCCAATGGATGTGATCAACAAAATAACAGCCATGTCTCCACCAGCTAGCAAAAAGGAAACACAAGCTTTTTTAGGCATTCTTGGTTATTGGAGGATGCATATTTCAAATTACAGTCTGATCATAAGCCCTCTCTACCAAGTGACCCGGAAGAAGAACAATTTCCAATGGGGCCCTGAGCATCGACAAGACTTTGAACAAATTAAACGGGAGATAGTTCATGCAGTAGCCTGTGGGCCAGTCCGGGCAGGGCAAGACGTAAAAATGTAGATGCTCTACACCGCACCGAGGGAGAATGGCCCTACCTGGAGCCTCTGGCAGAAAGCAGCAGGGGAGACTCGAGGTCGACCCCTAGGGTTTTGGAGTCGGGGATACAGAGGATCCGAGGCCTGCTATACTCCAACTGAAAAAGAGATATTGGCAGCATATGAAGGGGTTCGAGCTGCTTCAGAAGTGGTTGGTACGGAAGCACAGCTCCTCCTGGCACCCTGGCTGCCGGTGCTGGGCTGGATGTTCAAAGGGAGGGTCCCCTCTACACATCATGCAACTGATGCTATGTGGAGTGAGTGGGTTGCACTGATCACACAACGGGCTCGGATAGGAAACCCCAATCTCCCAGGGATCTTGGAAGTAATTATGGACTGGCCGGAAGGCAAAGATTTCGGAATATCGCCAGAGGAGGAGGTGACGCATGCTGAGGAGGCCCCACTGTACAATCAACTACCAGAAAATGAGAAGCAATATGCACTATATGCACTGTTCACTGATGGGTCCTGTCAAATTGTAGGAAAGCATCGGAGGTGGAAGGCTGCTGTATGGAGTCCTATACGACAAGTGGTAGAAACTGCTGAAGGAGACAGGGAATCGAGCCAATTTGCAGAAGTGAAGGCCATCCAGCTGGCTTTAGACATTGCTGAATGAGAAAAGTGGCCAGTGCTCTATCTCTATACTGACTCATGGATGGTGGCAAATACCCTGTGGGGGTGGTTACAGCAATGGAAGCAGAACAATTGGCAGCGCAGAGGCAAATCCATCTGGGCTGCAGCATTGTGGCAAGATATTGCTGCCCGGGTAGAGAACCTGTTTGTCAAAGTACGTCACGTAGATGCTCATGTACCCAAGAGTCAGGCCACTGAGGAACATCAAAACAACCAGCAGGTGGATCAGGCTGCTAAGATGGAAGTGGCTCAGGTGGATCTGGACTGGCAACATAAGGGTGAATTATTTATAGCTGGGTGGGCCCATGACCCCTCAGGCCATCAAGGAAGAGATGCAACATAGAGATGGGCTCGTGATCAAGGGGTGGACTTGAGCATGGACACTATTGCACAGGTTATCCATGAATGTGAAACATGCGCTGCAATTAAACAAGCCAAGCAGTTATAGCCTCTGTGGTATGGAGGGCGATGGCTGAAATATAAATAGAGGGAGGCCTGGCAGATCGATTCTATCAAACTCCCACAAACCCGCCAAGGCAAGCGCTATGTGCTTACAATGGTGGAAGCAACCACCGGATGGCTGGAAACATACCCTGTACCCCATGCCACTGCCCAGAACACTATCCTGGGCCTTGAAAAGCAAGTCCTATGGCGACATGGCACCCCAGAGAGAATTGAGTCAGACAACGGGACTCATTTTCAAAACAACCTCATAGACACCTGGGCCAAAGAGCATGGCATTGAGTGGGTATATCACATCCCCTATCATGCACCAGCCTCTGGGAACATTGAACGATACAATGGACTGTTAAAGACTACGCTGAGAGCAAGGGGTGGTGGGACATTCAAACATTGGGATACACATTTAGCAAAGACCGCCTGGTTAGTCAACACTAGGGGATCTGTCAATCGAGCTAGCCCTGCCCAATCAAAACTTTTACGTACTGTCGATGGGGATAAAGTCCCTGTAGTGCACATAAAAAACATGCTGGGGAAGACAGTCTGGGTTACTCCTGCCTCGGGCAGATGCAAGCCCATTCGTGGGATTGCTTTTGCTCCAGGACCTGGGTGCACTTGGTGGGTAATGCGAAAGGATGGGCAAGTCTGCTGTGTACCTCAAGGGGATTTGATTTTGGGTGAAAATAGCCAATGAACTAAATGGTATGATGTTAACTGCTATATAATACTGTGTGTCATCACTGTTATGGTTACTATACACCATATCAATGGTATTTCAATAAGGATCACTCAGATTAGTGAAGAATGAACTTTGATGAAACCAAGCAAAGTGCAGTGGTGATGGAACCAGAACTGGCTTCAGCATGCAACAATCCAACACCACACACCATCTCTTCTGCCATGGAGGACTGTTATGACAGATGGAGCCCAAAGTCATGGACTAAATGAACTTAATAAACATTTTAGAAGGATGGCCCATAGACCAAGGGAATGATAACTGTGTGTACATATATATATATATATATATATCAAGAGACAGGAAAAGTGGTGGTGATTAATTGTATTAGAAAGGGTAAAACCTGGGCATGACGTAAATGGTATAGAATAAGGGGTGGATACTGTCCTGGTTTCGGCTGGGATAGAGTTAATTTTCTTCCTTGTAGCTGGTATAGTGCTGTGATTTGGATTTTAGTATGAGAATAATATTGATAACACGCTGATATTTTGGCTGTTGCTAAGCAGTGTTTACATTGGTGAAGGACTTTTTTTTTTTTCTTCCTTCAGCTCCCCATGCTCTGCCAGGTGCCCAAGAAATGGGAGGGGGCACAGCCAGGATAGTTGATCCAAACTGGCCAAAGGGCTATTCCATACCATATGATGTCATGCCCAGTATATAAACTGGGGGAGTTGGCCAGGGGGTAGCGATCACTGCTTGGGGACTGGCTGGGTGTCGGTCGGTGGGTGGTGAGCGGTTGTATCATTTTTTTTTTTAATTATTATTATTATCTTCTTTTTTTTTTCCCCCTTTCTTTTCCTCCCTTGGGTTTTGTTCCTCTCTCTCTCTCTCATGGTTTTCTTTCTCATTATAATTCATTATTATTATTACTATTATTTTTTTCCAATTATTAAACTGTTCTTATCTCAACCCACGAGTTTTCTTACTTTTGCTCTTCTGATTCTCTCTCCCATCCCACCGGGGGGGGAGTGAGCGAGCGGCTGCGTGGTGCTTAGCTGCCGGCTGGGGCTAAACCACAACACCCTTGTTATTCTTGCCTTACCTCACTGCTGAAAGCCAGAATGGCATTGTGAAAGGCACTGTGCAAACACAGAACTAAAAGGCACCTTCCTATCCCAGAAGACTTCAAATCTAACCAGTAATAAAAAAGAGAACTTTGTCCTACCTGAAACTCAAGCAACTGGGGTTCTCTCTCCTGACATGTGACTTCATTCAAGGCATAAAAAATTTGAGAGAGGTGATAAAATAGCAGGGGAGGAGATTTTGAACCTTTACAGAAGACCTGTAATCTCTGTGGAGTTGAAACAACTGGTTTTGCTGTCCTTTCACAACTCAGTTGTCATCTGTAAGTCACTGCTCAACCCGAATAAAGATGCTGAATCAGGCCTCAGAGTGCAGGTTGGTCAGGATCCATCATGTTCATACAAGTCTGCAGAGGATCAGTGCTCCTATGAAAGCAGATCAATAGGCTCAGGAATGCCATGCTAAATAATACCATTATTATTTACAGGTTGAAAGGGCTTCTAGAAGGGACAGTGTATCATCCCACTTGGTGGGTTGCAAGATGGGTGAACCTTTTTGATTCCCAGACGTTTTGTGTACCGACGAAGGCTGATCTCTGCTCGGCAGAGCCGCGGGGCCGGTAGAGTCACGACAATGACTCAGAGGAACGGTCTGACTAGCAATTTTATTAACTGTTCGAATTCAACTGCCCAAATTCAACAAACGGACAAACTTAATGAACTGGCAAGCTCAACAAACCAACAGAGGCAGTTTGGCAATGGAGCTATTTTCTGGGCAACCCGTCACAATTTATCCAAAACGTATATATAGTGGAAGAGTAGAGGAAGAGAGAAGCGAGAAAAGGATAAGAGAGGAGGATAGAGAAAGGAAAGGTATCACCACCCTTGGATCTTGCAATGATGATGAGAGGCTTGGCAATCCTCCAGTGATGGACGTGCATGTGGTTCCCTGGGGGGTGTGTCTTTTATACTCTAGTCCCCGCCTCTGGTTACGCCCCCTTGAGGACTTGTATGGTTCTTGTTCTAGAAAGTTCTCAATCTTCTGCGCAGGCGCTGGGGGAAGGGGGTGGTCGCGAGGGGTCTCTCAGGTGGTCGCAAGCCCCTTCCTCAGATAAACTCTGTGTGACCTCTGGCCATGTATGGTAAGGTCTGTCAGAACCAGGAACTGCGCATCCTCCGACGCACTCTCCACGTTCTGTTCTCCGCTCTCCCCGTCCCATGCTAGCTGACCTGCCATCGCCATGCAAACTGTGCCTTGCCTTGCCATAATGTTTGAGACATTAACTCTTTCAGTCTCTCACAGACAGGCTGCAGCCACTTCTAGTGGATCTACTGAAAAGCTAAAACAGAAGACCTTATAGTATTTATATCTTCAAAACTCTGGCCGCGATTTTCATTCTTCTCTCAAAGATATATATTGAAATGAAGAATGAAGTGCTTATGCAACCCTGCATTTTCTGCGTTGCAATTGAAGAAAGTATTTGGGTAATTTAATGTTATTTTCATCTTGGCAATGTATGACTTCCCATGACTTAAGTCACACTTCTCACCTGGTCATGGATAAAGAATTTTGAGAATATGGGGGGTTTGGTTTTTTTTAATTTCTCTGCATCTCTCACTTATCTTAGAAATTTATCTCTATAACCCACAGGAAAGTGTCTGAGTTCTTCTTGAACATTTACAAGCTGATTTTTTTATTATTTTATTATTTTATTTATTTATTTAACCACCAGTTGAGTAAATAGATTTGCTAGTTCATATTGGTTTGGTTGATACACATAGGTATTAGTGAAACAGCAGGAGATAACTATAGTAATCTGTGTAAAGAGCTTGTTGAGGGACAGACAAGAAAATGGGTTTTGCAATGAGTTGTGTTCCACAGCTGTGCTTCTTGTCCTTGGCCAGATCTAACTCTCAAAATGCTTCCCTCTCTGTATGGCCAGTGCTAGCCCTGTTAATCAAGGGTGATAAGTAGCTGCAGTAGAGCAGGACTATGACAGGCGGGAAGAACAGTCTTTGGGGAAAGCAGAAATAGACTTGTGGAAAGTTTTGGAGATTACACAGGAAAACCTCAGCTGAGCTTTATTGCTGATGAGGATAACAACAGGCCCTACAACTAGGACCAATGTTTCAGTGCTTGGTAGGGCATGTAGTGTTTTGAAAAATTTGTTTTTTGTATCAGGAGGTCATATGTTAATTTATCTATCCTCATTTCTGGATATAGCAGATTGCAATGTTTGTGTCTGGAGTTACCTCACCTCTCCCTACACAATTGCAAGTGAGATTTCTAAACTCCATTGACTGTGCCAAATAGCTGTCCTTTAACAATGAAGAGAGCCTACGCTGACAGACACCTGCATCAGAAACCCCTATTTATTTAAATGAATCTCATTTCTAATCTAAAGGCTTTCCCAGTGCTGGTTATTTGATAGACATATCTCCAGACAGAACTTCCTTTCGCGTGTTAGACCCTTGACTTAGGATGGCAGGAGTTGCCACTTTGCCAGCTAGCTGGCATTGGAGTAGCAGCTAACTGCTCTGGAGGTACCTACTTGTCTTCCTTAGCTATAAGGAGGTCTAAACCTCCAAAAGACCACTAACTGCTTAGCTTTATAATTTCTAACACCAGGTGATGTAAATGACATAATTGTCATTCTTATATTTTCAGGAATAATTGTGCTGGGAGCTATTCCTACACTTGTGTTCAGCAGTATGAAGATCAAGGTTCCTGCTAAGAAGGGATGGAAACAGGGATTGCTCTTACACAGTCTCTTTGCGCAAGGGCCATATCTGTTCTGTATCTATACTGCCTACAGAAGTGTAGGATCATGGTCTACAAAATCCTAAATAAGTATCTGGGAGATACAATCTCAATGCAGACTGCAAGAGGGCAGTCAAGCAATGATTTTAAAATCTGCAGATAGATTTGTCTGGTCACAAGGAATGTTATAGATTAACTATAAAAATGATACAGCCAATATCAGCTTTTTTTTGTATAAATTAAACTTCCTTTCTTAATGCTATATTCAGACAGCTATCAAGAAAGTTGGGGTAAACTTTAGTCCATTTTCTTGCTGTGTAAGTAAGTCCTATGGACACTTCAGACTGGTTTTTTATAATTACTCCCATCAGCTTCATACATCAAATGAGTCATAGAGAGGAAACAACTGAGTTGTGTGAAAACATCCAAGTCATAGGCTTTGGGAATGGAGGAAAACAGCTGTTCTTCATGGGTTTCATCCACAGGAAAGGGTGTGGGAATGTATCTCTGCACCTCCTTCGGTAATTAGAGATGAATGAGGAGCAGGAGACCATAGGCAAATTTTTGTCTTCTGAAGATAAGACAGAGACCTTCCACTTCTGCACTTTCTTCTCCAGTCAAAGCAACAGAGGCTGTATTGGTGCTCTGTTAGATACCCTGTTGCATCTGTGCTGTTTTCAGAACATTTTCTCAGGAGAAAAAAATAGAAGAAAATTAAGGACAATTAATATCACTATCATCAACAAGTATCATCCTTGTTATATACTGTGCTTCTGCATGTAACCTTCTCAGCCTTGATTACAATTTTAAATCTTTTTTTCCCTGATACTCATATCTTCACTGACCTCTGAAAATATGATATGCTAATCCACATTTAAAATAAGCTTCCAAGTATCTGGGGAGTACTGGGACATTATACCCAAGCACTTCTGTTGGGCTAGATTATGACTTTGATGGCATCAAGGCTATTAATAGTTTCAATATCTAGATACAAAATGCTCTTGCCTTGTATATCAGTCCACAAGATAATCACTGTAGGGACCCATAAAACCTTATTGTTTGCAGAAGCCAAATTAATGATGCAAAAGCTACTGGCACATGTGATTGCATCACTATTGGTACATTTCAGTACAGTTGGACTAAGATCAAATCAAAGGCACCTCTTATCTGCCAATTCTCACAAGGTTCAATTTTTTATTAACATCTGTGTTTGTTTATATGAGGAATAAATATTTAAATGGCAGGGGCAGGATCTCAAATTTGCTTCTTTTCCCCCCACTGTTTGAAACAAATTCACATGACTTTCCTTTTTGCATAAATTATAATTTTGTGCAAGTTCCATGGACAGGGTAGTAAATAGATACTTATGGTCTACAAATTTAATCTAAGAAATTACTTTGCCAGTTATAATCTGTTTTATGTATCTTTTTGACACATAAAACTAGGCAGAAAACATTAAGAATTTTATCATTTGCTTATAAAATAGAATGAAAAAGATAAATTTTTATTGTTGTTATTTGCACTGTTATTATATCACTATAGAGGGTAGCGGTTAAAACCAGCCTCAGGATGGAGGTGTGTATCAGGTACAGCACAAGTCTAGAATGAGACATAGTACTTGTCTCAAAGGGATTTCTGTCTAAAAAAAGAAGACAGATGATGGAAACAGGAAGGTGCTTTTAACATTATTTTGCAGGTGTAGGGAGGAGGAACAAACTGCAATAGAAATGCAAGGTTACTATAGTAATGCATCCCTGGTTTTATAATGACTTAAAAAAAATCATAATATTAATTTAAAATTAATTTCAAATGCCATGAGATTTTGATTATTTGATTATGTTCTTTTTTTGTTTATTGTGTCTGTGTGCATGGGAATACTGGAAAAATCTGATAGACATTTTCAGTTCCTTATATATATCTGAATTAATCAGTGTTAAATCCCCACTGAATGTAAACACTCACAAGAATATCAAATGTCTATCAGAAACTGTGGTCAAAGTTTGGTTTTAAATGGTTAGATTTTAATATTTTCATTTCTTCAGGAAACAAAGCTACTACAATTTTTGATACCACAATTTTTGCTACATTTGGCCTTTTGCCATTTACATTTTCAACCTACTACAGCCCTCCTTATCAGTTCTTCTTAATTGCATTTGCAATATTAACATGTCACAAAAGTTTGAAAATGTCATTTTGGTACCTGCCAGGACTTCAGCGCAGCACAATTAATTAATAGCAACCTAAGTAAATTTAAGAGTCCAGTCACTGAGCAATCTTAAGACATACATGTTCCCTACAGTGAAGAATATTATACCAGCAGAGACTCTTGTTGTTCTTATGACCGTGAATTATGTAAAAGTCAAGACTGCATTTGAGGCTAGGCAGGATGGGGCTTTGAATGCTCCTAAATCAAAACAATAATGATTCACATGTTTATGAAGGGAATAATAAAAGTGACTCACTTGCCTGCAATAACAGGGACCAAGACTTGGTGACCCATGTCTCCTTCAGTCCTATGCTGATATGATTTGGAAAGCAAGAGTGAATTGAACCTGGGTCTCCTATGCTACTGGAGAGTGTGCTAACCCTTGAGATGCTAGGTAAAAGGTGGGACAAAACTTCCACCTCATCCTCTTCTGTTTCACTAGCTCAGTCTTCATTTCAGGACAAACTCAAAAGACGATGTTTTTAGTCTGTGTCAGTGACAGCCAGGCCATACCTCCCACACAAAGGTTGCTTGCGGTTCCTGTTACGCCTATTCCTTCAGTCCCCAAACATAAACAGATGCTGTAGAATGGCCAATGGGCAGATAATTTTTCCCTAACAAGGAACATTATTCAAGTTGCTATGATCAGTCAGGGTGGGGTGGTTAAAGGATCAAGAGGAATAAACAAGAGGCACATAAGCAAAACTTTGGGTAGCTGTCACATCAGTCAAACCCACATGAAAAGATGCTGAACTAGGGTGGGCAGTAACTATGACATGGAGCTAATAAGGAGTATAAGTCTAAAACTAAAATTGATCCCCTAAAAGAGACAGAGATGCCAATACAGGGTTGAAAACAATACTTCAAAAACACGTAGGACAATCTGAGCTAATGTAGAAGTCATGGGAAGTGGAAGGATCCCACACAGCAGGAAAAGCTGTTTTCTTGTACTCTTCTGCTACACGTGCCATGCAATTTCATTTAGGAGTCTCTGTTTCCATGTGAACCTGCTATCGCTAGAGGTCCCACTCCCAGACAGGATAAGGCATAACTACCATGGAAGGAGTGATATTGACCTTCTTCATTATTATATTTCTACTCTCTTTATACCTGTATAGGGTGAGACTAAAAGCTCAATCATTAAACTTTATATGACTTTAAAATTATGGAAATGAGAACACAACTTTTAAAGTAACAGAAAATCAAGACTTGAACATTTCTAACCTGATTTGAGGATGCTTTTCAAATCAGAAAACAGCCGTGCTGACTATTTCCTTGGCTACGAATCTGCTGTTGAATGAAGTTTAAAGTCTCTGTAAACTTCCTTTCCTCACTACGTCTTAATTTCAAATAAGAAAATAACAGGACTACTCCTCTCCTCTCCTCTCCTCTCCTCTCCTCTCCTCTCCTCTCCTCTCCTCTCCTCTCCTCTCCTCTCCTCTCCTCTCCTTCCAGTAAATATATATCTTTTAACAGTTAAAGGAAAATAAAAGGAAAGTCTGTTTTCTGACTTTTCATCTACATGGCAGACCTAAATGAAACATTCTTCATTTGCACTTTGTCAGAGGATAGATGGAAAGTGTAATCTGTAATATAATAACTGTGACCAACGTGATGCAGCATCAGAAGCTTGGCAACATATTCCTTCAAACTGGTTTTTTCCCTTTTTTTAAAAGAAATGGCACTTGCTGGTATTTACATCCAGAAAAGGAAAAGAACAAGAGAGGGAGAGGAACAAAACCCAGGGAAAAACAAAAAAAACAAGTGATGCAACTGCTCACCACCCGCCAGCCGATGCCCAGCCCATCCCCGAGCAGAGATTGCTGCCCCCTGGCCAATTCCCCTCAGTTTATATACTGAGCATGACATCATATGGTATGGAATAGCCCTTTGGCCAGTTTTGGTCAGCTGTCCTGGCTGTGCCCCCTCCCAGCTTCTTGTGCGCCCAGCAGAGCATGGGAAGCTGAAAAGTCCTTGACCATTGTCAACATTACTTAGCAACAACTAAAACATCAGTGTGCTATCAACGTTATTCTCATACTAAATCCAAAACACAGCACTATACCAGCTACTAGGAAGAAAATTAACTCTATCCCAGTTGAAACCAGGACAATAATCTATATATAAGAAAGTTCACTTTTCCCCTTGTTAGCTAGTAAATGGAAGACGAATGGAAAAGGGGAAAAAAGATCATATGCCAACCACATATGTTTAATTATTATGCCATTATTGTGTGCCGGGACAATGAAAGCTCCAATGTTTTATGTCATCAACAGAAAGATACATTAGCTTTTTGATTGCAGAATAAAGCCACTGCAATATTGTGAAGGACTGTTTAGTTACTGTGAGCTACAGGGTAGCTAGAATGAATCTATCAAATACTATCTCATATAATGAAATTTAAACTTATACCATTTATTTATCCATATTGTTGTATATGAGCAGAAGATGAGTAAGTGTTATTTGCTCTGCAAAACTCCATGGTGGGATATCCAAGGTAATAATTTGGACAGTCAGTGTTCTCCCGTGAGTTATTTCTGTGAACCAAAGTGCAGTTCATGTAAGGTAAATTGTTCCTCTTCACTTTCTGCTGAGTTAGAAAGTTGTTATTTTGGAAGACAGTGTCATAAAATTTAAATATCATGGGCTTCCTTGACATTGTGATTCATTAGGCAAATAATGGCACCATTAAAAGACAGTGAAGAGGTTAGCCCATTCAAATGCAAAGTCTGGGATTAGGGGTACTTGAAATATGACCATGAAACATCAATGAAAATATCTGACTCTGGATGATGGAAGATGGAGGGTACTGGAGATGGGACATGTTGTTATCGTCTGTTACGGTGTTACAGAAGTTGTTGAGAGGTTAATACAACAAGAGGTGATATGGTGCCTAATGTGGCAGTATTAGGCAAGCTGATGTGATACTTCTAAATTCTGAGTATATAATGAAAAATCACAGAGACCTATTCTGCTGTTGCCTGCGGCAGTGTCGTGGTTTAGCCCCAGACGGCAACTAAGCACCACGCAGCTGCTCGCTCACTCCCCCCACGGTGGGATGGGGAAGAGAATCGGAAGAGTAAAAGTGAGAACACTCGTGGGTTGAGATAAGGACAGTTTAATAGGGAACGCAAAAGCCACGCACGCAAGCAAAGCGAAGCAAGGAATTCATTCACTCCTTCCCATGGGCAGGCAGCTGTTCAGCCATCTCCAGGAAAGCAGGGCTCCCTCATGCGTAATGGTTACTTGGGAAGACAAACACCATCACTCCGAATGTCCCCCCCTTCCTTCTTCTTCCCCAGCTTTATATACTGAGCATGACGTCATATGGTATGGAATAGCCCTTTGGTCAGTTTGGATCAACAATCCTGGGTGTGTCCCCTCCCAGCTTCTTGGGCACCTGGCAGAGCATGGGGAGCTGGGAAAAAAAGTCCTTGACAAGTGTAAATACCGCTTAGCAACAGCCAAAACATCGGCATGTTATCAATATTACTAAAACCCAAAACACAGCACTACACCAGCCACTAGGAAGGAAATCAACTCTATCCCAGCTGAAACCAGGACAGGCAGTATGTGAAGCAGACATTTCATCAGGCTAAAACCTTTCTGCTGAGGTCACCATGTAAACAGTTAATGAAGCAGAAACACTCCAGGGATTCACTGACTGAGCACATTTATATGCATTCTGTATAAATGTTCAAGTGGCAGTAGTGAAAGTACCTCACTGATGCTTTAAAGAAACTGTGGACATTGTACTCTTCCAGCATTAAATGGGGTGTTCATAATTAATTTCTTATTTTCTAAGCCAATGTAACAGTTTGAGTATAACTTTTATTAAGCATTACAAAGCTAAAAGGGTAAACTGCTTCATACAATTTAGAGTGCAGTAAGGAGTTATTGCTGCACTAGCGCCTGTTAATGTATCTGCAATTTTCTATGGAGTTAACTTTTTTGTCACAGGAATTGCCTCTTAACTGGTTACCACCAAATGCTATATCACTGTGCTACAACTTAACACAAAGATAGTTTGAGATGTAATTCATGAGCCTAGGAATGGATGTTGTCTGGCAATATTCTGCAAAGCCCCAAAGAGTACTGAAGCTGGTGCAGTATTTCATGAGCCACGGGAACATCTTACAGCACCTTAACAATGTCATGTCCTTAACACTTCTTTAAGCATGTTAGTATTTCCTGGGAAGTCAAAGGCTGAGAAATCCTCTACCACATTTCCTCCTGGTCTTAAAAAAAAAAAACCTAATAAATGGAGCACTACTATGAACAGCTAAAGAGTGAAACTGTTAAAGCCTTCATGGTTGTCATGGTTTAACTCCAGCCAGCAACTAAGCACTACACAGCCACTTGCTCACTCCTCCCCAGTGGGATGGGGGAGAGAATCAGAAGGGTAAAAGTGAGAAAACTCGTGGGTTGAGATAAAGACAGTTTAATAGGGAAAGCAAAAGCCACGCACACAAGCAAAGCAAAGCAAGGAATTAATTCACTACTTCCCATGGGCAGGCAGGTGTTCGGCCATCTCCAGGAAAGCAGGGCTCCATCACGCGTAATGGTTACTTGGGAAGACAAACGCCATCGCTCCAAATGTCCCCCCTTCCTTCTTCTTCCCCAGCTTTATATACTGAGCATGACATCATATGGTATGGAATAGCCCTTTGGTCAGTTGGGGTCAGCTGTATCCCCTCCCAACTTCTTCTGCACCTGGCAGAGCATGGGAAGCTGAAAAGTCCTTGATTTAGTATAAGCACTACTTAGCAACAACTAAAACATCTCTGTATTATCAACACTGTTTTCAGCACAAATCCAAAACATAGCCCTATACTAGCTACTTGTCATGGTTTAGCCCCAGCTGGCAACTAAGCACCACGCAGCCGCTTGCTCACTCCCCCCCGGTGGGATGGGGAAGAGAATCGGAAGAGTAAAAGTGAGAACACTCGTGGGTTGAGATAAGGACAGTTTAATAGGGAACGCAAAAGCCACGCACGCAAGCAAAGCGAAGCAAGGAATTCATTCACTACTTCCCATGGGCAGGCAGCTGTTCAGCCATCTCCAGGAAAGCAGGGCTCCATCACGCGTAATGGTTACTTGGGAAGACAAATGCCATCACTCCGAATGTCCCCCCCTTCCTTCTTCTTCCCCAGCTTTATATACTGAGCATGACGTCATGTGGTATGGAATAACCCTTTGGTCAGTTTGGATCAACTATCCTGTCTGTGTCCCCTCCCAGCTTCTTCTGCACCTGGCAGAGCATGGGAAGCTCAAAAGTCCTTGACTAGTGCAGCAACAACTAAAACATCTCTGTATTATCAACACTGTTTTCAGCACAAATCTAAAACATAGCCCCATACCAGCCACTATAAAGAAAATTAACTCTATCTCAGCTGAAAACAGGACACTACTATAAAGAAAATTAAGTCTATCCCAGCCAAAACCAGCACAGTGGTACTGATTTGTATTATGCAAATTACCCTGTGAACCCTCAGGTTGGCAATGAACTGCTTGCTTTCACCATCTTCTCTCCATTACAGAAATAGAAACACACATCCCACAAGAACAGTTCTTTGGGAATAAATGCCAGATGTGGAGATTTTAAGACCAGGAGGAACTATTATGACTTCTGCGTAACAAGCCATTGAATTTTTACAAAGTGTGAAGCCCTTAACTTGACTGTGCTATAAACACACATTATGCATGTAATTCATCCTCCAGCACAGAGCGTGTGAACTGTTTCAGTGCTTTTATCACTTCTATTGCTCTTCCTAGGAACATACCAAGGGATCAGTCCTTACACTTAGGTTCATCTACCATGTTCCTCCTGGAGGCTTGAGTATTATGTGACTATCGTCCTTCACTGAATATCTCGATGATGGCATTGCTTCTTGTATGTACATTATTGCATCAACAGCTTCTCTGAGTTTCTCCCATTTTAGTTACAGCAAAATTCTTGATGTGCTCTTTCACGAATAAATTACAGTTCCTTATACGTGGCATATATATTTTACACACGAGAAGTGCAAAAAATTTAAAAGCATTCTTTAGCTTTAGGCCCTACAAACAGTGCCTTTGAAATCCGTGAGATGTGTTCAAATAGATAGTGTTTCCTGCACTCAGAGACAATAGTGAAAAGTGGCATTCCCATGACTTTGTAAAGACATCCATTAGGTGAAGTACTGCATAACTCAGTGGGATGGAGACTGTAATGATTCATGTGTAGCTAACAATTTGTTTAAACGAATCCTGCTATTCCAGTTCCACTCTACATGAGTGCACTTCTCCATGTATTGTACAATGGCTACTGTGCCATGAGAGGTGTTTCAAGAACTGGTAAATTCTCGTTTAGTAAGATTAAGTCAGTAGCCTTGTAATGAAGGCTCTAAATCTTTAATAGGTAGCACTTCATACTAATTTAGAGAATATAATTCATACATAGATGTATTGACAATGTACACACTCCAGTATTTGTTAAAGGCAACTTAAACATAGATTATGAACCAATTTGTTGTGGAAATTAAAGTATAAACTGGAATGATTTTACAATGATAGTTTAATGTGTATGCCCATATTGATGTGTATGCCTATATTGATGTGTATGCATGTATATATATACAAACACGTACACACATACCACATCCATATTGCTAAGACGTAAAATATGATACAGAAAAATCATCCGATACATAAGTCTCTTATGAACGCTCAGAGCCAAGGGGCAGAAGATTCATTCAGGTCTAGTTAATCAGCATCTTGTTATCCAGCTAGTGCTATAAGAGAAGTCTGTCTCATCTGTTGGTTTTCAAGAACGGGAAAGTTTTGATCCATCTGTCACACAATGCCTCTCATTTCTATTTGGAGAAATATGCAATCTGTTCCATTAATAAAATGTCACAAGTAGTTTCCTCCTTCCATGCAGCTCTAATCCCCCTTGACAGGTGGATATTTTGACCTGTACATGGTGCAAAGCATTGAGTCATTTTAGTAAGTGTATGTCTCCACAAAGAAAAGAAAGATAGACACTAATTAAAACCTGGGTAAGTCATCTGGAAGACTAGTAGCACACTCTGGCATTTGTTAACACAATACAAAAGTCACTAATTATAGTAGTATTGTTAGTGCCATTGAAGTTATAACAGCCTGTCAGAGGAGCCATTATAAATGACTATATTCAGGTGTTCATAACGACAACCATAAAAATTAAAATAAAGCTGAAATTTGGCATACATGATCTTGGTTTGGAGCACTTTTTTCCCTTAACAAACTGAGTGGGAGTGCTTGTGGCTGCACATATTTATATCTAACTTCGGTGTTTTAAAAACCTTACTTTGAAAACCACTTATAAAATAAGTGGTTATTTTATTCATAAAATAAATACTTTGGGATTAAAAAGATGCCAGTTTAAATCCTGGTTCATCTGTTTACTGTGGTCCAAGCCACATATCTTCTGTTTTGGTCAGGTACTTAAATATGTCTACATCTCTAAGCAGTTGAGGAATTTAATAGAAATAGTCAACTGGGAAAGGTAGCAGTTTAAATACTTTTGTGCATCTGGTTATTAATTTTGCAGTTCTTCAAAACACCACTTATAAGAATGAGGAAGAAAATGTCTCCTTTTCCTGGCTCCCTTTTGTCCTTATACACTGTCAGCTCTTTGGGATAGAAGTTGTTCTTTGCCAGTGTTTATACAGCACTTGTCCCAGTGGGATTTCAAGCCTCAGTCAGATAAAGCACAACAGGAATGCAAATACCATATTACAGAATGTTTGCAAATATTCCTCCTAGTGGTGGCTGCTTTTAGGGTTTTACAGGAAATCAATTATTCCTGTATCTCTGCTAAAATGGGCCAATTCAACAATAGCTGGCAACAGTAAAGATCCCAGCCCTTAATTTCTCATGGCATGTTAGTTCATAGACTTAATGAAAAAAAACTGTTTACATGTTATACTTATACCTACATTAGAATGATTAGATCCCATAAATTATGCAGGACACCATTAATAAATTTCATTATGCATCAGATTACAATGTCCTCATTCCAGCAGCAGTCTCTGATTAATTACATAGCAATCACTGCAGAGCTGACATTGCTAGAGATGGGGGATTACCCTGAGTGCCCCTTGGTGCAAGCAGTCATTAATATGATGGCACAAGGATTTGGGATAACAAATCACCCCTGGCTAGAACAGACCTGAACTCATTAAAGTTTAAACGTTATATGGATTTAATATTTTATTTTAAAAAGTAAACACAGGGGGGATTTGCCTGAAAATAGTACCTTGGGTTTTCCTTTATCCAAATAAATCTGCTTGTGGCAACAATGCAGGAAAATAACACAGCGACTTAATAAGATGCATCAGGTAAGTATAAAACACTTGACTTCAGGAAATTTTCTTCTTCCAACATTTTCTTCATCGATTGCTTTTCTTCTCTCCCTCCCTTCATACAATTAGAAAGAAGAACAACTCTTCCTCACACATGACTCCAAAATCCAGAATCAAGAAAGAGTCTGGGCCAGTCTGGTTATGCCTGTGCCATCTCTGTTATCCAGGTCATATAAAGCATCCTGGTTCTTAGGCTAAATGGCATCGACTGGCTTGCATCCATTTGATCCTTAGGCTATGGGATCAGAAGCATGCTGCTCAGTTTCATGCCTGCATTTGCCAGCCAAGGGAGCTAATTGGTTCATTCTAGATCAAAGCCAGTCTGAACTAGCACATATGGATAATTTTCACACTGGACCACTGAAGTGAAACAGGAGTGCAGATGAATTCAGTGGTGCGCATGTACCCACAATGTTTTCCTATGTAAAATCTATGTCAAATTTCATGTATTTAGGTAATACATTAGGGTGTAGAAAATCAAATGTCTTCTCTGTTGAGCTTTGTGAAATACTACTGTGAAACTCAAAAGACTGAGTATTTTCTATGTGCATGGTGAAAGTAGAAAGTGAAAGAAGGAAGTAAATAAATTTGAAGTAGATAAGAAATTTCCTGAAAGAAGGATTTATTCTGCCAATGCTTAGATTCCCAGCTGACTAACCTAAATGAGTATTTTACTCATTGGAAACTGCTTGTATGGGGAATTAAGAGTGAGAGAGAGTTCTATATGGCAGCTTAGTTCTTAGGTGAGCTAAACCATCCCCTTGGAATACTTATTTCCCCTGATAACTAAATACTGCGTTAGCAGTGAGTTAAGTGGGACAACTTAAGGTTAGTGACCGAACAGAGAAGACAGTTCACCCTTTTATCTTCCTAGTGCAGTATGCATCTGCCTGAGCCACTCTTTTATTATGGTATCAAGAACTGTTAGCCCTGTTTGTGTAAACGTTCTCTTCCTCTGCACTAGTCAAGAGGTAGTATCAAGGCCGCGAAGGAGTTAGAGATATATCCTACCTTATTGCAACAGTTAGACCTCATGGATAAAGAAGAACCTTACCTATATTTGACTATACGTATAGACTCAGTTCAGTCTTATCATTTCTGGGACCCTGGTCCATGATATTTGAAAACACGGAGCCTGTAGACAGCAAAGACAGGTAGTGATCCTGCCTTAGAAAAAAGTATTGATTTAGTCTTGGTCCTGTGCGAAGTCTCACCATCTCAGATTCAACCATCTCACCATTCAACCATCAATGAGGCTCAGTTGAAATGGCCTGAGTGTTCTCACTTAAATTCTTCAGGAAAGAAAAATGCCACATCAAACTTAAACTAGACACTGAGGTTGAAATTGCTAGGGAAACAGACATATTTCAGGATGCTGAAATGCTGCCAGGACATTTACTCCAATACATTTATTTCTTGAAAGATTTTTACATAACCCTTTACTGGCCAGAAACTTTGTCTCCATGCATGTCCTGCAGATCGCTGCCTTTGCACATCGTTCACAGGCAGTGAACTAATACAATCCCAAAAGAAGCAAAAGAACCTGTGGACAGTAACTTTATTCCTTCAGAGCCTTATTGTTCTTCAGGATATCATTTATGTAATGCAACCAACTGAACAAGGAAACATATCTTTAAATGTATTGGGGTGTTAGCATCTGCCGCTTGCTAGAACATCAGGAAGCCTGTCCTAAACATTCATTGGATACTTTTCATATTTGTTCTCTGTGTTTTTTGAGAAGTCCTCTTAAAACTCAGGGTGTTCCTGATGTTGTTCCTGATCTTGACCTGATTTTTTTTTTTTTAAATTCTTTAGATATTCATATTTGTGACCTTTAAACATCCCTCAAATGTTTTAAAGGCTCTGCTACATCATGTTTGGGATGGGACTGAATCAGGAAGAGAGGTTTCTAAACAAGAAGTTATTGATATCTATAAAGGTCCATCTCAAAAAGAAACCCTTAATTTTTAAAGTGTGGGTGTGGACGCAGAGATAATATGAGGCAGGGTCTGGCTCACAGTCCTCCAGGAAGACTGGCAAGGGGAGGAGTTGGAGCCTGGCCTCACTCAATCAGCTTTCCACCCACTGGGTAGGGGAAGCCAGGGTGTACCTTAGTGTGCTAGAAAATTACCCATTTCATAAACATAGGTTCAAACAATACCTGTTTTCAAATTGTCTACTCCATAAACCACAAATAATTGCACAAAACTGCATTCATAAGCCCTTTCTGAGGTTACAGAGAAGTAGCCAGCAGCATGGACTTTCTTTCCTCCACAGTTTTAATAGAAAACAGAGTCAAACACAAACAAAGCAGACAACAAACAAGCCTGAAAAGCCTCAGGATGAAAACATCCTAGGTTACTAGTAATGTTTGTCAAGGATACCAGAGTTGTTGAAAAACAAGGATCTGCCCTACACAAAAACTCCTTGCCCAACATACCTTGCACCAGCTTGCTGCTGAGTAATCTATCCTCCTGTTTTTGCTTTCATCTTCATGCTTTCCTTTTCTCTTGTACTTTATCACAGCTAAATAAAAAACATTTTTCTTCCCAATAAAAACCCTAACAGTAGCCCATATCTGTATTTTTTTTTTCAGTTCCACAGAGTCAATACACTTTAAATCTTTGATGCTATCCTGGTTTCATAAGAACAGTGTGCCATTCTTGCTGTCACACTAAACTCCCAGATTGTCTGTGGGATAGTGCCTTCCTGTGCAAGACCAGATCTAGGCAACCTGCAGTAACCTTTCCTTTGTAGTAGGGAATGGGTGAAGCTGCTGAGCAGCATTTCCTAGCGCAGAGCACCTCTGGGTGCCCAGCACGCTAGTGAGAAGTGCTATACTCTGCAAACTCCCTACTTTTGCCCGTCCATGGCCATTTCATGTTTGTGGCTGTTTTCTCCATGGTAATATGAGAGAAGCAGGCTTCCTTCCATCCTGCCAGATACTGACATTGAGTGAAGGTAAAAAATTTTCCTGTTATGTCTAACAGCTGATGCTACCAATGATGTAACAATTTGTGGATTGTTACAGTACTTGTAGTTTAGTGGCAATTATGTTTCTGAGACAAACAGCTTCACTATCTTTATTTCTATATTCCCACACTGAAAAGGCTCTCAAAGCAAGCTTGATACCTGAATTTTCATATCTCCATTGGGCAGATGTAATTGCTGACTTCACTACATGCCTCTGTCTTACTGTGTCTGTTAAGATTTCAGCTTTATTTCTTGAATAAGTTTCCCCCTGCTGCCTTAACTTCTTACTCCAGCTCTCAAGACTATATCAAACATCCTTTCAGACCCCTTTTTTAATTCATTTTTGACAGTTCCTGGCTTTTGAGCTTTTTTATTATGTCTCCTATAAATTGGCCTCTCTACAAAATAATGAGCAAGGCCATAGTTCTAGCAAAAAGGAATGCAGTAGTGCCCCAGCACTTACAGGAACAGATATTAACTACTGAGGGAGCACTTTGAACTCATTCATAAAGTGAAATTTGTCCTTTGATAGTTAGACGTGGTCACTATAAGAAAAAATTTCAAAGGCAAAAGGTGACCTGAGAACATGATACCTTTTATGTTTCAGGATAAGAAAGCCCAAAGGAAGAACCAAAATGGCCCAGGGGTGACAGCATTAGTCAGGTCTGCAGTTGCATCCCATCTCTGTTCAAACAACACTGATAATGTTAAGCAGGTCATCTCATTAATACGTATGTGCCTATATACATATTTTTTCCCCTATATGGGGGAAAAGAAAGTATATGGTTTGCTCCAAAAAAATGTTTCCCCTGGCTGACAGTACAAATCTGTTTCTAGACAAGGTCTTAGCCTTTTAGCTATTCAAGCATAAACCAGGGATAACAGCACTCAGGGGTCTGGGGTGTTGTCAGGGGTGACAGGTCAGTCTGTCAGGGGTGTTGTGGAGATAAATATATTAAAAATTGTGAGGTGCTCACCTCTCAGATAAGTATTTTAGGCAGTGCCTGCAGAATTCCCAAATGTTTGCTTTCTTAAGCTCTGTGAAATTACTGGGCCTAATGCTTCCTGCTGTACGTTGTCTTAACATTTGCCCCTACTCAAATGAAATGGGAGTAAAATACTGTCTGTTGGATGGTGTAGTATTTTACACTGATGTGTAAACATCCCTCTGAGATGCAAGGATCAAACTCTCGCTGTCCATGGCAGTGTATGATACAATAGTACAGTAAAAGTGATGATAAAGAAAGAATATTCTGTATGCATAAAACAACTGAAATATTCATTACACACAAAATGAGTGAAAATACACTCCAATCATTTTTGCATGTGATATTTTAAAGTATAAAGATACAGATGACCAAAGGTCTTTCTGTCGCCCCCTTCTCCCATTACAATACTGACATACACCAGTATTTATAGCCAAGCCTAGTGTCACAACTAAGTTCCTTTTTATCTTTTGTGATGTAAGAGACTTTCCAAAGAGTAGCTGTAGCTCACCTACAGGAAACTGCATCCAGGCAATGGTAAGGTTTCAAAATCAATCTCTGAGCCATCAAGAAATACCTTTTCATGAATATACATGTAACCCAAATTCAATTTTCTTGTACACTTACACTACAACTACAAGCTAAATAACCCTTTACCATTTCTTTCCATGTGGGTCTTGCCTCAGTCAGTCCAGCTGTAAGCAAAGGAAAGTAAAAATTTGTAATGCTTAAATATTTAGTATTAATGCTACAACTTCCAGCTTACATTAGTGGGACCAGGAAAAACACATCTGGTGGTAGAGCATTGGGAAAAATCAAAAAGTCCAAAAACCTCTTGCAAACAACGTAGTTATGATAACCAGTTTTCCTCCAGAGTAGCACATGGAAAAGGCAGAGCTGATGATGCCTGATTGCCTACTGAGAGCTACAGACCTTGCATGACAAAGTTAGATCCAGTTTGCAGAGCTGTCAGTCTGGCAGCAGTAGCAGAAGTTTGTCATGAGGAAGGGAGTGGTGTAAATAAAGAGCTTCTGGGTCTCTAATCTCAGGCAGTAATAAGCTCCTTGGGCCAATTTTTTTTTAAAAAATGAGGGGCTATAGTTAGCAAGTGAAACCTCTATTTAAGCAATTAGATAAAGTGCTAAGCTTTCAAAAAGTCTTGAACACATACAGAGTGACTTCAGTGGGAAATTCCTGTGTGTAGTGGCTACATAAATCAGAGTTTTGTTTGGTGGATGAATGCTGGAATATGCCAAAAATATCTTCTCAATGGGAAAAGGGCTTGAAACTTTTTTTTTCAGTGACAGCAAAAACAGTCAACAGCAAAGATGATTCCTGTGGTTTGCCTTGTGGGGCTCTATGGGGCTGCAGAAAGCTGTCTTTCCAAGGATTTTCTTAGTGGAACTGGAAAAAGTCCCTTAACCTTTCTGAGACAGTTTGTTATCTGCAAACAGTTCCATCCCTTCACTATGGATTTACCAAGGATCAATTCACTGAGAGGCTTCAGGCCTTCTGACACCTGAAACAAAGACAGTAAAAACAAGAAGGAACAATTTGGTGGTGAGGAGGTGATGCTGGTGCTTTGCCCAAGAAATGCTACATAAAGGATGACCTCTGTAAACCTGGCGTAACTCCAGATAGCAATGAGAAAACATTTAGCGCTCAGTGTGTTGTTAGCTGTTCAAAGGCATATTTGAATCTCAGGAACTTGGGCAATATGGATTGTATTCATTCAGTGCTTAGAACTGTATATCCAAGACCAATAAAATTTTCTGATTCTTATCTAATAGGCCTTTTGTAGTCAAAAATTGTGATTTTAAAAGCAGTTTAGTTACAATGTGTTGGTTATTGTTTAGGAAAGGAGAGAAAGGGAAAATAACATGTTCTTAAATGTTTTAGATAAAGAAACATGGAATTAACCAAGCAATTCCTTCCTGTCCTCCTGGGAAAATAAAAAAAAACCCACCCACCTCACAATAACACCCCACCCTCAGACCAAACCAAAACATAACCTAAATTAAAATGAGCAGGGAAAAAAAAATCATGTTCCCAGAAAGTATTGCATTAGGAAAACATCAGGAAGAAAATTACGCACATTTCCATACTGCATAGTGCATGGCTGTGATTTTGCTGTGAGGCACAAAGGACTTGGGGCCTATACAAAACATGTAAAGACATCAAAACATATTTCAGCATCCAAATCAGAAGTGTTCCCTCTCAGTGTCAGCTGGCATTTGGGTAAGCATCAGCAAGCCAGAAAGGTGAAAAAAAGAGCAGCAATGGCAGGAAGAGTTTTCTAGTCATTCCTAGTGGAATATAATACACTATTCTAGCTGGGGTACTGGCCAAGCAAAGGCATTTTTTCCCCCGTAGGAAATTTTTCCTGTCTATTCCTTCTGCATTACCCACATATAAAAGTATTGCCCTACATAACAAAAGTACCAAAACTGCAATTAGAAACGATGCCTTGGTTCTGGTTGGAAATCTAGAGAAGACTCCAAAGTGTATTCTGGTGAAATAACCAAGTGTGGTAATACCAAAGTGAAGGCACATGCTACACTCTGGGACACGTTTAGTGGTATTTCTACCTGCAGCCTGTCCACATAGTGCAGGGAAGTGCTTTTCAGAGAGCAGTCCTTCAAATGCTTAAGATGAAGCTGGGTATATTCATTTAGGGATGATGAAAACAACAAAAAACACAACAAGAATCCTTTGGCAGGTTACTATTAGCTGAAGGGCTCTGTCTTTAATTGGTATAAATAATTAACCAGCACTGTGCATGGATGACTAAGCATGATAATAGAGATGTTTCCTTCTGAGTCGAGATTATATCCTTTGTAATACCAAATAAACCAGGCAGCTTGTAGGAGCAGCTTGCTTCTTACTGAATTGGACTGGAAATGTTCACAAATCATATTCTGCTAACCAAGACCCTCAGGGCTGTGGTTTCCAGGGGAGGAAACTAGAAGACTGCTCAGCCCGTGTTTTTAGGACTGGTTATCAGCACAGCATATAAATATTTCCAAACTAAACTGGATGCCTAATCTGTATTTTTCCTGTAATCTGCAGGTAAACACTGTATGTAGTATGATTTAAAAAGAAAAGTTTTAAAAAAAGATTGCAAGAGAGACACAAAATCTGCCTTGCATTATGTATAGCTCAGCCAGATGGGATTGTATAATTTTTCTATAAAAGAAAGCAATATGGTCAAGAGGATTTCCTGTAGTAGTTAGTATTAAAAATATACCAACTCCAATTTGTGAAACACAGATAGAGCAGGGACCTCAAACCAGGCTCTGCAAGTTATTCCCACAGCCTATGTCAGCACAACTGGACCAGTGTCTACTTCCCTTGGCTGTATTGCCCAGTGCTGCGTGTCCAGCACAAATGGCTGCAGACAAAATCTTTATCGGTCTATAACACACAGGAATATTTTCCACATCTTGGAAAACAGTGTATTGTTAACATTTTTATCTCATTGAACTGGTTTGCAGTCTTTCAGATTTGAGCCTTCTGAACTGACCTTCTGACTCTGGGCAGAGCGTGTGTGCATGCACGCATGAACATGCACACAATGTGTATTGCCATGTGTGATGGCTTCTTTGTTTTCCAGGTGAAGAAAAGACATTGAATTAATGGTGTTTACTGGGATGAATTAACAGTTCCAAGGGCAGTGTTACTAAAGCATGAGGTTTTACTTCAGTGAGACTTATCTCTTTTCAAAAAGAAAGCAAAATGTGAGCAATCTCTGTGATATTTATCATGACACTGAATTTTACCTTAATTTAACAGGATCTGGTAAGACCCCACCTGGAGTAATGCATCCGGCTCTGGAGTCCTCAGCACAGGAAAGACATGGACCTGTTGGAGCAGGTCCAGAGGAGGGCCACAAAAATGAGCACAGGAATGGAACACCTGTCCTATGAAGAAAGGCTGAGAGAGTTGGGGTTGTTCAGCCTGGAGAAGAGAAGGCTCCGAGGAGACCTTATTGCGGCCTTTCAACATATAAAGGGGGCTTATAAGAAAGATGGGGACAGACTTTTTAGTAGGGCCTGGAGCGATAGAGCAAGGGGTAATGGTTTTAAACTAAAAGAGGGGAGATTCAGAATAGATGTAAGGAAGAAATTTTTTACAATGAGGGTGGTGAAACACTGGAACAGGTTGCCCAGAGAGGTGGTAGAAGCCCCATCCCTGGAAACATTCAAGGTCAGGTTGGACGGGGCTCTGAGCAACCTGATCTAGTTGAAGATGTCCCTGTTCATTGCAGGGGGGTTGGACTAGATGACCTTTAAAGGTCCCTTCCAACCCAAACTATTCTATGATTCTATGATTCTATGATTCTATGATTCTATGATTCTATGATCTGCAGCTGTTGAAAATTGATTAAATGCTCCTCATGCAAGACAGTATGAGGCAATAAGGCAGATTCTGCGCTGCACCCAACTTATCCCAGGTAATGAGAGGCTTCTACAAAGCTAGGTACTGCTCCTCAAGTCTCTGCGCCACCTCCAGAGTGGTTTTGAGACTCCTGAGGGCTGCTCCAGATTTCATTTTGTGGCTTCACTCTCTGTGTGAAGTTCATTGTGTTGTCAAACCCTCATGCTATGCACATGTAGAGGCCAGAGGATGAAGTCTCCTATAGCGTCTTATGTGTTCCAGTTTTTCCCAGGCTATAAGGAGGTGCCTTGTGCCTTTCTGTTGAAAGCTGGGATCATTCTTAGCTATTCAGATTTCCTTCTCTTTACTCGATGAGCAAAATGTCAATGGTTCCTTCATTGGCACTCTATAATTATGTAAGCTAGCATGAATTCCCTCTGATCAGCATCTTTGCTCACAGCCTTACTTCACTAATTAGACAATCATCAGGTTGTTTTCCAGCTTACTTGAGTTTCTGTGGTGCAGCTCATAACTACAGTTTTTCATGCATTACATGGAAATTGATTCTTCACTGTTTTGCAGAATTATAAGGGATACACAGCTTTGTCCTCTTTTTCCTTAAGGAGCTCTCCCTTGTAGCTTTGTTTCTTTTTTATTTGCATCCTTTGCTTGGGCTATTTGTAACATTCACCCAGCACACCCTTTATAATCAAGAACTGTAGGTCATCTCCTCCACTTCTAATTTGTCTCTCTTGACTCCACGTTTTTCAGTGATCTTTCTGACACCTCCTTCTACAATTCACAAACAAAAAAATACCATTTTCAGTTTATGTAGTTTCACCAGCATAATGCTTTAATCATGTAACGGCGAAAAGAGCCAGTACATCTTCCATGGGTGTTCATCTCTCCTTTCCACCTCTCTCCTTTCCACCTCTCTCCTTTCCAATAAGACTACTCCTCTTACCAGACTCAGGATCTGATCTTTATCTTTGATGTTTCTCCATTGCTTACAGCTACAGAAATCTTGGCATGTTTTCTCCAGGCTGTACAAGGTGAGCTGCTAAACTCTCCATAAAACTGCAACGTCACAAGAACGTGGAGCTTGAAGGGACCAAAAGAGACCAATGTATTCTGTCTCCCACCAAAGTAACAAGATCAAATGTATATCTCCGAAGGGTTTTTGCTTTGCCTGTACTTAAAAACATCCAAAACCAGAGACAGAGCAGTAGCCTGTAGCCTGTTCCTATGTATCCTACACAAAAAGATGAAATTTTAATTATTTTATTCCTTGTTGTCTTTGCTCCCAATCAGACTATTTTTAACCTTCTCTAAATGGTTACACAGCCAAAATTATGGCATTTCTTTTTCCTATTAAAAAAAAATCAACCTTCTCTTCTTCAAGCTAAAAAAAACTTTCCCTACCTTTCCCATATCAGTAATATTTTCTAAGTTCAGATCATTTTTCCAGCTTCTCAAAATCAGCGTGAATTCTCATCCTATCATACAGAGTACTTGCTTTACATTTTTCCACAGAGCTTCTTGGTACCAACTATATCGGCATTCACCACTGAAGAAATTCATAATAAAATTGAATACTCTCCTGGAAGAGACTCGAATTATATCCTTAGATACAATGTCTTCACAGTCTGGCACTGCCCTATTGATAGATGCACATAAGAATATGACTTTTTAAGACCAACTGTGTACCTAAACTATACTTGAAATGTTCTTATTTGCTTCTGACAATGCCACAAAGGACCAAGTATAAAGACATATTAAAATCAATATGCCTCACTGTTGTAGTTTAGCCCCAGTCGCCACTTAAGTACCACACAGCCACTCGCTCACCCTCCCCCCACCCCAGTGGGATGGGGGAGAGAATCGGAAGAGCAAAAGAAAGGAAACTCGTGGGTTGAGATAAGAACAGTTTAACAATCGGAACAAAAATAATAATAATAATAAATTGTAATGAGAAGGAAAACAACAAGAGAGAGAGAGAGGAACAAAACCCAGGAAAGAAAAAAAACAGTGATACAACCGCTCACCACCAGCCGACCGACACCCAGCCAGTCCCCAAGCAGCAATCGCTACTCCCCAGCCAACTCCCCCCAGTTTATATACTGAGCATGACATCATATGGTATGGAATAGCCCTTTGGCCAGTTTGGATCAACTATCCTGGCTGTGCCCCCTCCCAGTTTCTTGTGCACCTGGCAGAGCAGGGGAAGCTGAAAAGTCCTTGACCAGTGTAAACACCACTTAGCAACAGCCAAACCATCAGCGTGTTGTCAATATTATTCTCATACTAAAATCCAAAACACAGCACTATACCAGCTACAAGGAAGAAAATTAACTCTATCCCACCCGAAATCAGGACAGCATCCACCCCTCATTCTATACCATCTACGTCACGCCCAGGTTCTACACTTTCCAATACATTTCAATTAATCACCACCACTTTCCCTGTCTTTTGATATATACACACAGATATCATTTCTTTGGTCTATGGGCCATCCCTCTAAAATGTCCGTTAAGTTCATTTAGTCCATGACTTTGGGCTCCATCTGTCATAACAGTCCTTCATGGCAGGAGAGATGGTGTGTGGTGTTGGATTGTTGCATGCTGAAGCCAGTTCTGGTTCCATCACCGCTGCACTTTGCTTGGTTTTGTCAAAGTTCATTCTTCACTAATCTGGGAAATCCTTACTGAAATACCATTGATATGCTGTATAGTGACCATAAAAGTAATGACATCTTATACAGCACTTACATAGCTATATAAGTATTATATATATAATATACAAGTATTATATAGCAATTAACATCATACCATTCAGTTCATTGGCTATTTTCACCCAAAATCAAATCCCCTTGAGGTACACAGCAGACTTGCCCATCCTTTCGCATTACCCACCAAGTGCACCCAGGTCCTGGAGCAAAGGCAATCCCACGAATGGGCTTGCCTTTGCCTGAGGCAGGAGTAACCCAGACTGTCTTCCCCAGCATGTTTTTTATTTGCACTACAGGGACTTTATCCCCATCGACAGTACGTAAAAGTTTTGATTGGGCAGGGCCAGCTCGATTGACAGATCCCCTAGTGTTGACTAACCAGGCGGCCTTTGCTAAATGTGTATCCCAATGTTTGAATGTCCCACCAACCCTTGCTCGCAGTGTAGTCTTTAACAGTCCATTGTATCGTTTGTTTTTCCCGGAGGCTGTTGCACGATAGGGGATGTGATATACCCACTCAATGCCATGCTCTTTGGCCCAGGTGTCTATGAGGTTGTTTCGAAAATGAGTCCCACTGTCTGACTCAATTCTTTCTGGGGTGCCATGTCGCCATAAGACTTGCTTTTCAAGGCCCAGGATAGTGTTCTGGGCAATGGCATGAGGCACAGGATATGTTTCCAGCCATCCGGTGGTTGCTTCCACCATTGTAAGCACATAGCACTTGCCTTGGCGGGTTTGTGGGAGTGTGATAGAATTGATCTGCCAGGCCTCCCCATATTTATATTTCAGCCATCACCCTCCATACCACACAGGCTTTAACCGCTTGGCTTGTTTAATTGCAGCGCACGTTTCACATTCATGGATAACCTGTGCAATAGTGTCCATGGTCAACTCCACCCCTCGATCACGAGCCCATCTCTATGTTGCATCTCTTCCTTGATGGCCTGAGGGGTCATGGGCCCACCCAGCTATAAATAATTCACCCTTATGTTGCCAGTCCAGATCCACCTGAGTCACTTCCATCTTAGCAGCCTGATCCACCTGCTGGTTGTTTTGATGTTCTTCAGTGGCCTGACTCTTGGGTACATGAGCATCTACGTGACGTACTTTGACAAACAGGTTCTCTACCCGGGCAGCAATATCTTGCCACAGTGCTGCAGCCCAGATGGGTTTGCCTCTGCACTGCCAGTTGTTCTGCTTCCATTGCTGTAACCACCCCCACAGGGCATTTGCCACCATCCATGAGTTAGTATAGAGATAGGGCACTGGCCACTTTTCTCATTCAGCAATGTCTAAAGCCAGCTGGATGGCCTTCACTTCTGCAAATTGGCTCAATTCACCTTCTCCTTCAGCAGTTTCTACCACTTGTCATATGGGACTCCATACAGCAGCCTTCCACCTCCGATGCTTTCCTACAATTCGACAGGACCCATCAGTGAACAGGGCATATTGCTTCTCATTTTCTGGTAGTTGATTGTACAGTGGGGCCTCCTCAGCACGCGTCACCTCCTCCTCTGGTGATATTCCGAAATCTGGCATTCTGGCCAGTCCATAATTACTTCCAAGATCCCTGGAAGATTGGGGTTTCCTATCCGAGCCCGTTGTGTGATCAGTGCAACCCACTTACTCCACGTAGCATCAGTTGCATGATGTGTAGAGGGGACCCTCCCTTTGAACATCCAGCCCAGCACCGGCAGCCAGGGTGCCAGGAGGAGTTGTGCTTCAGTACCAACCACTTCTGAAGCAGCTCGAACCCCTTCATATGCTGCCAATATCTCTTTTTCAGTTGGAGTATAGCGGGCCTCGGATCCTCTGTATCCCCGACTCCAAAACCCTAGGGGTCGACCTCGAGTCTCCCCTGGAGCTTTCTGCCAGAGGTTCCAGGTAGGGCCATTCTCCCCGGCTGCGGTGTAGAGCACATTTTTTACGTCTTGCCCTGCCCGGACTGGCCCAAGGGCTACTGCATTAACTATCTCCTGTTTAATTTATTCAAAGGCTTTTCGTTGCTCAGGGCCCCATTGGAAATTGTTCTTCTTCTGGGTCACTTGGTAGAGAGGGCTTACGATCAGACTGTAATTTGGGATATGCATTCTCCAAAAACCCACAACGCCTAAGAAAGGTTGTGTTTCCTTTTTGCTAGCTGGTGGAGACATGGCTGTTATTTTGTTGATCACATCCATTGGGATCTGACGACGTCCATCTTGCCATTTTATTCCTAAAAACTGGATTTCCTGTGCAGGTCCCTTGACCTTCCTTTGTTTTATGGCAAAACCGGCTTTCAGGAGGATCTGGACTATTTTCTTCCCTTTCTCAAAAACTTCCTCTGCTGTATTGCCCCACACGATAATGTCATCAATGTATTGCAGATGTTCTGGAGCTTCACCCTGTTCCAGTGCCGTCTGGATCAGTCCATGGCAAATGGTAGGGCTGTGTTTCCACCCCTGGGGCAGTCGATTCCAGGTGTACTGAACACCCCTCCAAGTGAAAGCAACCTGTGGCCTGCACTCTGCTGCCAAAGGGATTGAGAAAAACCCATTAGCGATATCATTTGTAGCATACCATTTGGCTGCTTTTGACTCCAGTTCGTATTGAAGTTCCAGCATGTCCGGCACAGCAGCACTCACTGGCGGCGTGACTTCATTCAGGCCACGATAGTCTACTGTTAGTCTCCACTCTCCATTAGACTTTTGCACTGGCCATATAGGACTGTTAAAAGGTGAACAAGTCTTACTGATCACTCCTTGGCTCTCCAGGCAATGAATCAGTTAATGGATGGGAGTCAGGGAGTTTCGGTTGGTACAATATTGCCTCCGGTGCACCGTTGTGGTAGCAATTGGCACCTGTTGTTCTTCGACCCTCAGCAACCCCACAACAGAAGGGTCCTCTGAGAGACCAGGCAAGGTAGACAGCTGTTTCATTTCCTCCGTCTCCAAGGCAGCTATACCAAAAGCCCACCGGTACCCTTTTGGGTCCTTGAAATACCCTCTCCTGAGGCAGTCTATGCCAAGGATGCACGGAGCCTCTGGACCAGTCACAATGGGGTGCTTTTGCCACTCATTCCCAGTTAGGCTCACTTTGGCCTCCAATACAGTCAGCTGTTGGGATCCCCCTGTCACTCCAGAAATACAGATGGGTTCTGCCCCTATATAGCTTGATCGCATTAGGGCACGCTGTGCACCGGTGTCTACTAGAGCCTTATACTCCTGTGGGTCTGATATGCCAGGCCATCGAATCCACACAGTCCAGTAAACCCGGTTGTCCCTTTCCTCCACCTGGCTGGAGGCAGGGTCCCTCTAGTCCTGGTCATAATATTCATTACCCATTTCTTGTATATACGAGTCAGGAGTTCCTTCATTAAAATCAGGAGTCAGATCAGCCCTTTTACTCTGTCTGGGGAACTGCCCACTGGAAACCAGAGCAGCAATTTTCCTGGAAGAACCCCCTTTGGTGTGATTGTTTTTCCTTGCAACTCACGTACCCGTGCCTCTAGGGTTGAGGTAGGTTTTCCATCCCACTTCCTCATGTCCTTTCTGTGGTCACACAAGTAAAACCATAGGGTGCCCCGTGGTGTGTACCCTCTATATCCTCTCTCTTGAGCAGAGGAACGCTGACTCCTAATAGCTGTGACACTGGTCTGTACAGGTGGAAAGTAGGACCTACCCTCTTTGAATCGTTGGAACTCCCAGGACTATTTCTCCACAGCTGAGACAAGGGAGGAAGAGATACTTTCTTTATGTTCCCGGAGCTGGCTAGCCGCTTCATCCACTGTTGGAACCTCTCCGTCTTTCCAGGTCAGTATTGCCAATGAGTTGGCACACAACGATGGTGCGTTCTGTACCAACTTATGGCACGTGGGTCATGTGCACTGGACTTCATCTGGATCTTTGGGTAACCGCTCGTCATCCAGGTCACCATAAATCACCTCCAGCATGGCTAATTCCCTCAGGTACTGGATCCCTTTCTCCATGGTGATCCATTTCCCCGGGCGATATACAACATCTACCTTGAAGGGATATCTTTCCTTCATAGCTGACAGGAGTCGCCTCCAGAGGCTGAGGGCTGGTTCCCCTTTTCCAATCGCTTTGTCAATGCCTCCTTCTCTAGAAAGGGATCCCAGCTGTTTGGCTTCCTTATCCTCTAATTCCAGGCTACTGGCCCTATTATCCCAGGATCGGAGCCGCGAGGTGACAATGGCTCACCTGGACGACAGCTGAAATCTTTTCACACATCTTGCAGCTCACTCAGGGATAGGGATCGGGTGGTTTCCGTCTCATCCACAAGTTCTTTCTCTTCCTCTCCTTGTGATGGCCCTGCTCTTTCATCTTCCCTTTCTAAACGAGCTTTCGCTTCCAGGATTTCTTCTTGTGTATAGGGGTGACTGATACTGACATGGTTGGTTCCCTGGTTGAAACGCATTATCTGTTGCAAGGGGGGCTGGAGTGACCACAGTGCCTGTCGCATGAGGGGCTGGAGCAGCTGCAGTGCCTGTCGCAGGGGGGACCGGGGCAGCTGCAGTGCCTGTCACAGGAGGGGCCGGAGCAGCTGCAGTGCCTGTGTGAGAGACTGAAAGAGGTAATGTCTCAAACATTGTGGCGACTTGAGGTGCTATTTGCATGGCAACGGCAGGTCATCGAGCAGGAGGTGGGGGAGAGCGAGAGCGGGATGTGGAGAGCGCATTGGAGGATGCGCGGTTCCAGGTTCTGCCAGACCTTACCATGTATGGCCAGAGGTTACACGGAGTTTATCTGAGGAAGGGGCTTGCAACCGCCCAAGAGACCCCTCGCGACCACCCCCCTTCCCCAGCGCCTGCGCAGAAGATTGAGAACTTTCTAGAACAAGAACCATGTAAGTCCTGAAGGGGCGTACCTGGAGGCGGGGATTAGCCTATAAAATGCTCCCCCCCCCTCCCAGGGAAGCGCGCGCGCCCACCACTGGAGGATTGCCACGTCTGTCATCGTCATCGCGGGATCCAAGGGTGGTGATACTTTTTCTTTCTCTTTCCTCCTCTCTTCTCCTTTCCTTTTCTTGCTTCTCTCTTCCTCTGCTCTTCCAATATATATGCAAGTTTGGGATAAATTGTGACAGGTTGCCCGGAAAATAGCTCCATTGCCAAGCCGCCTTTGTTTGTTCGTTAAGCTCGCCAGTTCGTTAAGTTTGTCCGTTTGTGGAATTCGCCAGTTAATGAAGTTGCTGGCCAGACTGTTCCTCTGAGTCATTGTCGTGACTCTACCGACCACGCGTCTCTGCCGAGCAGAGATCGGCTTTTGTCGGTACACAAACCATCGGAAAATCAAAAAGATTCACCCCTCTTGCAACCCACCGAGTGGGACGAGACAGCCTGTCACAGGGGAGGCTGGAGTAGCTGCGGTGTGTGTCGTTTTGTCACCAGATCCTTGACGGTTGTGAATAGTGTTGAACAGGGCTCAGTAGGCATGGGCCAGGCCCCAGCACATTGCAGTGATTTGTATCTCCTTAGAATTGTCAGGGTGACAACATACTTTTTCCAAATATTCTACTCATTTTTCAGGATTCTGCACTTGTTCAGGGATGATGTTCCAAAACACTGGAGGTGCCCAATAACTTAGGCATTTGCCCATGCTATCCCACACACCCTGCCACTCATAACTATCCGGCCTTGGGGCAGATCTCTGGATGACATTCTTAAATTGCTTACTAATCTTGGACAAGATTGAAACAGTATTCCCAAGCAATACCAATGCATGTATCTTACCTACCAAGGATGTTCAAGATACTGAAAATTTATTGTAATGAAGGAGGAAACATTTAGAAGAAAGTAGCAAAGGTGCCATTCTGCATTTCCTCCGTAAAAAACCTCTCAAAGGAAGAGGTATAATTGCTAATTGTCTCCATGAGGTGGTACCTGACATACAGTAATGGTTTCAGTATGGCACTTAGATACCAAAATAAACCCAAGGTCACTGTTTTAATAACAAATCTCACAGGCAAAACATCACCAATTAAAGCAGAGCACAGCAAACTGCAAAAACCAACACCAATCTTTAACATGTACAGCAAAAAAATTAGCATGGTGCAGATCAGGTAAACCAATATCGAGAACAGATGAATCAATATCATGGCCCGCAACCACTAACAGATCTAAATTCCTTAATAGGCTCTGGTTAATCTGTTATTATCTCAAACCCTTCGAGCCCCACGTTGGGCGCCAAAATGGACTGTTGTGGTTTAGCCCCAGTCGGCAATGAAGCACCACACAGCTGCTCGCTCACCCTCCCCCCCTGGTGGGATGGGGGACAGAATCAGAAGAGCAAAAGTAAGAAAACTCGTGGGTTGAGATAAGAACAGTTTAATAGTTGGAACATAAGTAGTAAAAATAATAATGAATTATAATGAGAAGGAAAACAACAAGAGAGTGAGCAGAACAAAACCCAGGAAAGAAAAAAACCAAGTGATACAACTGCTCACCACCCGCCGACCGATGCCCAGCCAGTCCCCGAGCAGTGATTGCTACCCCCGGCCAACTCGCCCCAGTTTATATACTGAGCGTGATGTCATATGGTATGGAATAGCCCTTTGGCCAGTTTGGATCAACTATCCTGGCTGTGCCCCCTCCCAGTTTCTTGTGCACCTGGCAGAGCAGGGGAAGCTGAAAAGTCCTTGACCAGTGTAAACACCACTTAGCAACAGCCAAACCATCAGCGTGTTATCAATTATTCTCATACTAAAATCCAAAACACAGCACTATACCAGCTACAAGGAAGAAAATTAACTCTATCCCACCCGAAACCAGGACACTCACATCTATCACCCTCTCTGTCTATGTACTATAAGGAGAAGATAGAAGATTATTTGATATTTTGCCAGATCTGCTACAATTGTTCTCTTCTTACTTCACAGAAATATAAACATGTAATTTTTTTACAAAATTTTCTGCACTTTCTTTGGCAAATCAATGTTAGTATTCCCCCAAAAATCCTTTTTTTTTTTCCTTTCAATGGTAGTCAGTATGTTTGACTTCCTTCAGTCATCTAGACCTCCCTGTTTTCTGTAATCTATTAGAAATAAATAATTTTAGTGGAGACATTGCTCTGACTGGTTTCTTAAGTATTGTAGAAATTGTTATAGTATACCATATGAATACATTCTGTCTTGAACATCAAGCTGACAAAAATCATTGACCACTGAATCCTTCCATGAATGCTTGCTCTCCCAGCAAAATTGTTCTCATCTCTGCCCTTCATCTTTTCTTCTAACAAATTCTTCTTCCCATTGATCACCCACTCACAGAGATGTCCTATGTCCTCCATGAAGCTTTATACACAGAGCCCTCTCACTGAACCAACTCATGAGGCTGTTACTTCCCTTCAGGTTTCCCTTTGAGACACATTTTTGGGATGATTCATATAAGAAATTGCCAAATGAATATTCACTTAAGGAAAAGATGGGTAGAAATGATACTTACCAATATCAACAGCAGCTTTTTATCTTTTTACCTAATAATATGCATTACATTTTTTATGGATGTAGCATATATCACGATGATATTCAGAAGGAATTCAGTTCCTGAAGAGGGTAGCTGGAGTTGCCGACGCAACTTTGAAAGCTGCATTTTTTGCTTATGAGACCTATAGTCACTTGTCTTTCATGATGGATTTTTAGAATGAGATTATTAAGCAGCTAAACTGGCTTTCATCTTATGGTACAGCATACAAATTGCAGATTGTTTACAATATTTCTCATTGCACTTGAAATGATATTTTATCCACTGTTGTCAAGACAAAAAAGTATTTCTATTTCTGTAGCTCAGCTTCCCTTTTGGGGAAAGAAAGCCTAAATTCTCTGCCATTTCAGCACTTGCTGCTAAATGATCCTAAATGGCATGTGCCCAAAGGGGTTTCTGTGTTGCAGTGCTCAGCAGTGCTATACCTAGGCAATTGCCTCTTGGAGCAAAATTTCCAGTCCCAGGTTAGATGTGTAAATTCCCCATCAATGCGTTTCCTGCTGAATCCAAGATTTGCCTCCTCTTAGCTGTCACCCACATCAGCACTTGCGAGGTCTCAATCCTTCCTGTGTTCTTGATCACTTTCTTGTCAGTAGAGTGATCCAGTTTCAGCCAACATCCCCTTAGCTTCACAAAAATGCAAGCCGCCTGAACTGGCTGGAGGGCTCAGAGGTATTACTAGTAATATACAGAGCAACCAAACTTTCAAGGTTCAGTTATTGATAAGGTCTAATTTCCTGAGAAAATAATGCTGAAGTGTTATTGTGCTGTTTATCATGAACTGATTTGACGTCATTTATATTGCCTCTTGTTATTCTCCTTCCTCTAACCTCTGTCCCCTTCTCTGTCTATGGATAAATGTCAAGCTTTTTGGTCCACAGATCTCCCTGCCTTGAATCTTAAGAAAGTGAATTGTAGCATGGCTGTAAATAAAGGAATAATAAATATATACAGCCATTCATAAAGATGTAGGCCTAATAATCCTCTGGGAGATAGTCTGCAAATGTCTGCCAGATGCAATGAATTGTCCATGATAATCCTTCCTAGTTATTAAAAGAGATTTCATCTAGTTATTTATTTTTCTCCAGGGTAAATGAACCATTATAAGAGTAACTTGGTTTTGTGGTTTAATGTTTTCATCATTGATGTTACTTACAACCTGAAGCCATTATGATGACTCACACGCTTTCAGACTTCAGAGACAAACACATGCTACATGTACTAAAACTTGGTACATATCAGTCTCATCATCCTAAGTTGCACACGTCACAAAAAAGACCCTCAAAAACCACCCCAAGAAAAAATACAAAAAAGAGAGAGTGAATGGTCTTTTATGACTCCAGCAGTTGAATTCATAGGATCAAAACCTAAAATGCTTTGTAGTGATGTAATTGCTCTTTTATAGGCCTGGCTAATCTTGTTATGGAGAACAAGCAGAAGAATATTGTCTTACTGTGGAAGGAGTTGGGGAGGAGTTGGGTTTCTCTATATGTATTGAGCAGCATGGCCAGCTAGTTGTTTTCTGCAAAATTATAGGGGTGTTTTGTGAAACTGTCTATTGGCTAAAGCCCAACTTTTTTTTTTCTTTTTTTTTTTCCTTGTAGTGAAGTGTTTTCAAAGAAACTTTCAGTATGAGAGATCAAATCTGGAATTCCTGATCTTAATGAGCAAGAACAAGAAAATCCTCAGACAAAACAATAGCAGAATGCTTGAGTTAGAAGTGAGAAGAGAAGAGAAGAGAAGAGAAGAGAAGAGAAGAGAAGAGAAGAGAAGAGAAGAGAAGAGAAGAGAAGAGAAGAGTTGAGTTAGTCATGTGGTTGACTTCAAGTGCTTCAGGATCATAATATGTATGAATGGTACAATTCATAGCACCCAAACTAGAAACCTAAACATAAGCAAAACAGCCCTCTTCACTTACTCACTCACTCACTCACTCACACATACACATACACTCATTCTACACCTCAAGTTTTAGGATGTTGGTCAGAAATCTAGATGGCTTCTGTGACTAGCAGATAGCAGGCCTTTTTTTCAGTGAACAACTGCATTTTTTTATAAAAATGTTAATGATTTATCAGCATGTTCATCACAGATTACCCAGTTTCAGATGAAATAAAACCCCACCCATAGAATTACTGGATATCTAATTGCTCATCTGTAACACAATAGTGCAATGAAAAGATTTCCTGGACAAATGTCTGGCTTGCTTTGATGTGAGTATCTCCTTGCCTATTCTGATCCTTCAATTCAGGCAAAAAGATGTCACCACTCTTTTTCATTCACCTGGTTTGTATGCTAGCTCATTCCTGATTTGTTATGCGAAAAGTTTTGTGACTGTTTGGCACCCTGTTCTACTGAGCTGCACTATAGACATTGAGTACTACCTCTGCCATCCAGGATGTCACTTCATCCAAAGCAGTAGAGACAACAATGAGATTTGTTTATTTTATTATTGAAAATAAAACAGTGGTTTGGACACGCAAGAGTGTTAATGCTAGCCTGCTGGCATCCTAAGCAAGGGAAAAGATGTTATGGTCTGAAAACCAAGAGTAATCTTTGCTGTTCATAGCAGTAATGTCCTTTGTTTTAAACAGTGGAGTTGGTTGGGTAATCTAGTGAAATTAACCTCCTCAAACTCTTAATGTGCAAAACGGACATAATGATTATCACTTCTTTTGTAGGAAACTGAGGACTATTGATAAAAGGGCTGTGTGAGAGGCCTTTAAGTCTATTACCATTTTTATTATCTTTATTTTGCTCTTGTTATCTGATGCCAATCATATGAACATTTTCTTATTAAAGTAAAGATTTTAATATATGAATGTTACACCTGCTACTAATAACATTACTATAACTGAAAGAACTGTGAACATCTGGAGTGAAATGCTGTATCCCCTTAAATCTACATGAGCTTTTTATACTGCTTTAAATGAAGGCAGGCTATCTTTCTTGCTTTGTACCAATCATGCAATGTATTTACTTCGGAATTATTAGGTGTAGGGTAATGCCTGGAGGCTGTGAGCACATTTAAACATATACTTAGTGACACTCTGGTGAGCTTAAGAAGGAAAGACAAATAAGAGAAGAAACAGGCTCAGTGGAACAGAAATCCTGAAGTCCTCTATCCAACGCCTGTTCTGAACACAAAAAAAATGTACTTTCATTCCTTTTCCCTGTTTTCATAGGTTATTGTCAAGCATGCCATATTGCCATTTGGAGTAATAAATACTGCATCAAATTTGTCACCTTTAAAGATGAGAGAATGAAACTGAGAAAAAGAGATTCATACTAATGTCAAGCTTTGAAAAGGTTATTTTTTTAACATTTGAATTTAAGACCTAAATTAACCTGCCCCAGTCTCTTCAAATGCTACAAATGGAAACTGAAATGTAAAAAGCATTCACTTTGGTGATCTTCTGTATTTGCCTTCATTCAAAGGAGCAGAGAAGATGTTCCCCATAAGGGAATGTACCTCGTGGTTATCTTTCTGGCAGGTTAATTCACTCAAATCCCTTCTCCTGTAAGGACAAGTAGTTTAATGTTCTGTTCAGTTTAGTTCCAGAGGGGTAATTAGCAGGGGTAAAACAAAGATAGTGAAAACAAAGATAGTGAATGAATAAGAATACCAAATTCCTCCCCCTCTTTAAGAAGACTTACTCCCTGGAGACAGGTATGCCTTACATGAAAGCACAAGAAAGACACTTCAGAGACACAAAACACCTGTAAAACTGCTGAATTCAGTCCCTGGAGGACTTCTCCTGCAGAGGTCCCTAAGTAGCATCATGCACTCGCAGCAGTTTCTGTGCCAGCTGTTCCCAGCTCTCCCGTCCACAGCACAGCACCTGCTGAAAGCATGGGTTGTCTTAAATCCTGGCATACCTAGACTACCAGGAAGGTTTTCAGCAGCAAATAGTAAGCCACAATGTCTTGAAAAGTACTATATCTTATTCCAGAGGTATGATGGCTGCTATGTGCAGAAGGACATGCAGATAACTGAGCAGAAGGAGTTCTTGTTGTCACTGGTTAAGCGAAGTGACACCCTTTTTTTCTTTCCTCTATATTTCTTCAGTGGCCTGTAAGGCAGTTCAGAAAGCCCATGCATAGTCTTATGTGGCTTCTGGAAATCAAGCAGAACCATATTTGTTGTCAGTTAAATAAAAAGATAAGCTTTTCATGCACACACACTCCCTGCCTTCCTCCCTCAACACACATCACACTTCATTTATGTTTCAAAAATTAGAGTCATGAATGTTTTTCCATTGAGTTTCTATTTTGTGGAACCTCAAAACCTTATTTACTCAAAACGATAGGATTACATTTATTTCATATGGCATGATATTCATCTTTGTTGTCTGCTTTCAAGCTATAGCTCTAGGGATAATTACTAAACTCGCGTGTTTTGGAAAACTGGCCTCATTTTTTCTCCCACTGTCTGCTACATTCTCCTCTCAGACCCTAGTTCCTTTATCGTCTACTCTGTATTTTGAACTTTTCTTATATAATTCGTCTTCCCGTCAAGAGCTGAGGGTTTTCTCCTAACTGACATTTTAGCACAAAAGTCTCTTCAGTGTCTGGATTACCTCCATGTGCTGATGCATGAATTAGAGAAGCAAAGAGAAAGGAGTTTGGCATGTAGCATGAGAACAAGAATTTACCAATTGCCATGCAGCTGTAGTGGATTTCTTTTGTTGTGCCCCTGGGCCTCAGCAGATGTTTAGGAAGAATGATATTTCCTGACTTTTAGTTTTTTAAAGCTTGCCTTGACTTGGCAGTTCTTGACTTCTAGGCAACTTTGGTGGCATCTTTCCTGTCCCTTCAGCTTTTCAGAACATTTTCTGTGTTTTTGAAGAGCTTTTTCCATAGCTGCTTTGAGACATTTGTCCTGAATTCTTTCCTCACTCACTCCTCTCCCACTTGTATCTCTCTTGCTTATGAATAGAGCTCTTTTTATCTTGTTCTTTAGGCTTTTACCTTATAAAAATCTTCCTCCTTTCTCAGTTGCTGTGAGCAACACCATACTTTTCCCCATTAAGGAAAATATCATTGATTTGACCTATGTTTTGGTTCTTTTTTAATGGGGTTTTCTTCCCCACCAGCACTTGAAACACTCATGCAAATGTTCATCATCTTGTATCTTAAGATACAAGGAGACAAAGATGAGGAGCCAACACAGCAGGACAGAGAACACACCTGCCCTGAGGCTGGGACATAGCCACAATGGGTCCCCAGGTTTTAGATCTGCAGGTATGTCGAGGAAAACAGTACAGACACCCTAGGCCTGGGATAAACTGACATCAAAAATAGAAGTATAAGCGCAAGGAGAAATTAATAAATGTAATTATTTAATGAGAATCTAGTTAACAGCAAAGAGGTAAATACAAGCAAGAACCAAAAAACCCACCCAAAACCCCAACAACAAAAAAAAGCACCACAGCTTAGTTGAAGTTTGGATTTTGAAGTTAACTATATTAAATTTTTTTAGAACATGGAATAATATAAAAAGGCAAAGTGGAAACTTCCTAGATAAGTCATTTAAAGCTAGCTGCAAATCACAATAAGTGTTAGACTCAGAGTAATGAGGAATCGGCAGGAGAAGAGAGATAACAAATTCTTATGCGCTTCTTTTTCACCAGGTCCTTGACCATAAAATAGGTAAAATGTAGACCCAATCAGAACATAATTTTCTGTTAAAATTTTTTTGAAGCCACTGTTTAGTGAAGGAAGTGTGGGGTACAAAGGGATTCTTCGTCACCAGGTATCATGGGAGATATGGGTCAGCCAAAGAATCAAACACGCATGGAAGAATGCAAGAAAACTGCTTCTGAATTATAAAGTCCATGAACCACTGTGGAGAGAACTATATTGGGATTTGGCTTCAGTATTTCAGTCCTGGGCCAGAATATTCTGGTTTTCAACCAAAGGCTGGAAGATTTCCATTTTCATGGGTTCATAAAGTTTTTTGTTTGCTTTTCTGTTTTAATATTAAACATTTCCACAAAGCAGACTCTTGTTAAAAAAAGAAAGCCAACCTTTATAAACACCTTTATAAACTCTACTGTCTTTAGCAATGGTAAACTCTTTTTTACCTTCCCTATCCTGTAGTTTTGTTGTTGTTCATTTGTTCAGCTGGCGGCTTCTGTTTGCTTTGCCTTTTTTTTTTTTTTTTGCTGTGGGGTTGTTGGAGATGTTGTTGCATTTGACTTGATAGGCCTGGTTTGCATTTATCTCGAAGGTGAACACCAGAAATCATGTGCTTATGGCATACACATATATGTGTACACACACACACACTCCCTCTCACACACATGTATGTATGTATTTTTATATAAAGACATGTATTTATATGTACATATTTCAACTAATGGTATTCAATCTGTTCCAGGGACAAATACGTTCAAATGTTTCTTCTGCTTATATGTCTCAAAGAAGACTGGCTTTCTTAACAACAAAACTATTGTAAATGTCTTAAAATTAAAGGACAAGCTTCAGGCAAAAAGATGTATGCACAGCAAAAAGCTATTACTTACAAGACCATACCTGCCAGAAGACAAATACTCCCATGTTCAAAGATGGAATAGAGAAGACAGCGTATTTCAGTTCTGAGCCCTTTAAACATATCTCCCTTACACACACAATAAAGATTTTTGGATCAAGCTGACTGCTTTCTTTCTACCAGAGTAATCAAGCTCTACATCATTAACCTTTCTGTTTGCCTGGCAGATAATCTGGGAGGGTAGCAAGTGACTACTCCTCCAGGCTTTGGAGGCAAGCCAACACAATTACTCTTACCCTGTTCTTTGAGGTGGCAGCTGCAGTGAGATCAGGATGCAGAAAACAACCACGAAATCAAAGGTTTACAGACTTTGGAGCCAACTCTTCATTCATCTGCCGATCAGCCAGAGCTCCTAACTTGGATGACAAAACTTCACAGCTCACTGTCTGTGCTGAACGGTTATGAACCATCAGTCAAGCAAAGAATGCCCTCACATTAGACATGTTAGCCCCACTGTCCTTCCACCTGTCTTTATTTGCTGGTGGTAGTAGTAGTAGTATGAATATGTAACAGAGCCAAAAGTATGCTGTCTTGCAGATTCTGTTCTCCTAATACGTCTAGTTGGATAGTGTTATTGTATAAAGTCTACTGACATTCTGCCAAATGCCAGCTTAGATTTTTTAAAATGGTTTGTGTTCAGAAATTTACACACACAGAGGAAAAACACTTCCCCACTGAAATGCCTCCGTTCCTAGACAGTGAATATGGCAGCTCTTTTGTGTCAGTGATGAACGTAGTTAAGGAGAAGGTGGTTACCTGTGAGAGACAGGTAGTGAGAGGAGGTGACACCCAAGTCCCTTGTCCAGGATCTGCAGCTTCGTAGGAGAAGAATAATTTCATTACTTGAAGGCTGTGATATCTTCAAAGGAGTTGCTGAAGCATTTGGTAAGAGACAGAATAAATAAATGCATAAAGGGAAAGAAGAATACAGAAAGGTGAAGTAATTTATCCAAGTCATGCTAATCGTGTTGGGCAGAGAAAAGAGCCCAGAGTCTGCATCCTCAGCCTGTATCCCAGTTGCTAAGCAACTGTCCTGAATATGAGGGTGCTCAAAGCACAGTATATCAGATGCTATAACATTGGCACTCTGACACCTTCTGCTTTGATTCATGCCGTATCTGAGGTCTAATAAAGAAAAGAAATGGGCCTCCTCATCTGTCTGTGACTTCAGCTCTTTTGTATTTAGTCTCTTAAATGAGACCCCCAAATTAGGAGGCCAGTTGTACTGTAAGCTTCCTTATCAGCAGATATAAAAGTCCAGTGGGTGAGTCGTACAACCTAAGGTCTGAATGACTGCATGGAGGTCTCTCTCACATGTTTTAAAGAGGGAAAGGAGGGTCATTAGGCTCCTAGCTCAAGATGCGTCAGCCATAGGCATAATATTAGATGAGACGAATCTTGGCTTTGCTGTCTTAAAAAGCTGCTGGAATACATTTTTCATCACAGTAAAAATGGCTGAAATTCTTAATATCTAGGAAAAATAACTGGGAATTTTCTGATGGATAGAAATGGATTCTTAGAATTACCGAGCCAATGTCTGGAATCCTTCAGTGACAGTGTAATTACATGGCGCATCTGCTATAGCCGACTTATGGATGATTTTCAGTTGGCAATATGGAGGCATCCATCAACCAGCAAATATAGATCATAGGCCTAAAATGACAGCCCAGCCTTTCCTGAAAGACATCAAGGTCAGGAAGCTGTTCTCCAACAATGAATTCCACATGAATTCGCGAGGGAGCCAAAGATCTGATCATGAAAGTGCTGAAGGGCAAAGAGTGAAATGGTGCGGGCAGCCCTGCTCCCACTAAGCATTTGCCAAATGGCTTTTGTTTGCACAGTTCCCATGTGCTGCACTCCTGAAGTAGAAACCACAGAGCTTTCCAGGGCACCATGCTTGCACAAAATGGAGATGAGTTAGAGACTGAGGCTGGAAATCACCAGAGCAGAACATGCACTGGAGAACTAAAGCTGAGTATTGTGGTTTAACTCCAGCCAGCAACTAAGCCCCACACAGCCACTTGCTCACTCCCCCCGTGGTGGGATGGGGGAGAGAATCAGAAGAGTAAAAGTGAGAAAACTCGTGGGTTGAGATAAAGACAGTTTAATAGGGAAAGCAAAAGACATACGCACAAGCGAAACAAAGCAAGGAATTCATTCACTACTTCCCATGGGCAGGCAGGTGTTCAGCCATCTCCAGGAAAGCAGGGCTCCATCACACGTAACGGTTACTTGGGAAGACAAATGCCATCACTCCGAATGTCCCCCCTTCCTTCTTCTTCCCCCAGCTTTACATACAGATCATGACGTCATATGGTATGGAATAGCCCTTTGGTCAGTTGGGGTCAGCTGCCCCAGCTGTGTCCCCTCCCAACTTCTTGTGCACCCCCAGCCTACTCGCTGGTGGGGTGGGGTGAGAAGCAGAAAAGACCTTGACTCTGTGTAAGCACTGCTCAGCAATAACGAAAACATCCCTGTATTATCAACACTGTTTCCAGCACAAATCCAAAACATAGTCCCATACTAGCTACTATGAAGAAAATTAACTCTACCCCAGACAAAACCAGAACACTGAGAAATAAGTAATTCCAAAGAGAAGATCTGTCAAAGTCTAGATTAAATCTGGTCTGCATAAATCTAAACCACTTCATATATTTTTTCAGAACTACCAAAACTTATGGGCACCTAAACTCATTAGGCATTTTCCTACTCAGCCTAAAAACACATTTCCATATATACTTCTCTGTACACTATCATAAGGGCCTGCCCTGGAGAAATAAATGCCTGCCTCCCATCAGCAGTTCTCTGATGGTGGTGGGGGTTCTGCCATTCATGTTGGACTTGATCCTAGACTGGTGGTCTGGCTGAGGCTGAGTGAATTCTGAATGTTATTTTTTGCTCCAGGAGTTATGCTTATACATGTGCATAGACATATACCATAGAGATAGACCTACATATATATATTATTAAATGAAGGTTGAAAAGAAAATGCAGATATTACATTCATAGAGTTGAAACTAAAATCCTGCTTTACCTCTTCCCAGATGAATGCTCTATCAAGTTGCAGTCAGGCGTTTTCTTGGCTGTCCTTCTGTGGGTCTCAGTACTGCTGCAGTTCTGGATGCACAGTGGCTCAGACTCAACATGGTGGATAGGCATTGCCAATGCCTTTGTGGTTAAAGAGGTTTCTGAGGCAGTGCAGGTTCAGTAGAGCCTAGAAGTTGCATTGACTGCTTCCTGGGATTATGACATGATTGTTTTTGAGGGATTCTGTGTCTGCATGGAAAAAGAAAGATGGACAAGTTTGCACTTTGCTTATCTTCAGAGATGTCAGTCTGCAAACTGACTGTACAGGGGATATGGGCAATCATGTTAGGTAGATACACTGGATCATAGCCATCCAGGATCAGGTACCCAGAAGACCAAAGGGCATTTTAGCATTTTAGCTAAGTTATGTCACATTCAGCGACATAGGTTCCCTCTTTGTGTTCTGTAAAAAGTCTTCTCCATTTACCATGAGAATTTTTTAATTATAAGATTAGTTAAGGACAACTAAGTATTGGAATAACTTACCTAGGGTCTCTATCTACTCAAGCCTCTAAGTAGAAACTCGATAGCTTTCTCAGAGATGACCTCATGAAGACATTAATGGCTTGACACAAGATTCTTCACTATTTCTCATGCAAAAAGCTCAACAGATACTGAGAATAATTCCATTTACTTTTAATCTGCTTACATACTTGACCTTAACTATGAAAGAGCTAATTGTCAGCTTCAGTGAAGCTACACTGCTCACATCGACTGAGAAATCCATCCATGTGCTATATATATTTTACACAACAAAATAAAAAACATAAGGCTGAGGGTTAGAAAAATGCTGCAAACAGAATCCTAGAAGACAGCATTTAAAATGTTATTTTGTAGAAATAAATCAGTAAATGAACAATTATCAATTAGTTTTACTATTATTGAAATTTTAAATAGTGTTAAGGTGGGGTGTTTTTTGTTGTTTAGATTTGTTTTTAAAGACTTGTCTTCTTTGCTGTTTGTTGTTTTCTGCTGTCTGCTATTTCCATCATGATGCAGCAACAACATAACAATGTTGGCTGAAAGTGAGCTTGAGAATAGACTGAGCCTTCAATGGATTTTTGATGCATGAATATTTTGAGGGAGCATTTAAATGATGTTTGTGCTTCTCACAGTGTAAAAAAACAACACTGTCAGGTTTCTTTGATCTACTGGAAACAGGCTACCATTATACAGAAATAGTTAGCTGAAATAAGTACATTCAGGTAGCTTCTTTCTACGTAACTGTGTATCATTTGCTTCTATGCTCACAAAGGAGGCTTTCATTCAGCTGGGGCAAAGTGCACACAGTTATTGGTGGTTCAAGTATTTATTCCTTAAAATGACAGTTCTGAAAACATATTTCTCTCACCACACAGAGAGTGGGAGGGCAGTGGAAAGGAGCAGATAATTGAGGAAGCTGGAAGTGAAATGATGTTCATGGCTGTCAGATGCCATTTCCATTTTAATGACTGTAAAGAGGAGTCTCAGAGAGCAGCCAGACAGCAGAGGTTTGGGTCACCACTCACAGTGTCAGATGTTGGGGTACTCTGGGTTGGCGTTCATGATTTGAAGGAAGGAATATGTCTCCTTTGCTCCTTCCCTGGGATGGACCGATACTGCTCCAAGTTTTTGATGTTTCACAATTTTCTGACTAGCACAACCTAAGGCTTCAATGAGGTGGAACCTGTGTTGTGTTTGACAGCCTACAAACACAAAGGCATTCATCATACCTCCACTCCATAAACCTGCAGTCTGAAAGATGAATATTGATGATTTGGTGAAGCAAGCAGTCCAGGAGAGGGGGAGGACAAGTAATAACAGGCTGTGTCTGTATAGACAGCCTGGCTCTGTACGTAGTTTAGAGGAATGCACATGTTGCCATGCTGGGTCAGATCTTTAATCCATCTAGCTCAGTGTCTTGTCTCCATGACTTGCCAGCACCATGCCTTAAAGAATTTGGGACAGTAAACATAAGACATCACATGGATCCTTAGTGTCCCTACTAAATGGTCATGCCTATGCCAAGAAACTGTAGAGCCTGTACTGAAGAATCAGTGTCTGAACTGCAGTTCATGAGCACATTTACCTGTACATATACATCTTACCAGGTACATGGCAGCCCAGGCTGCTGAGTGTCTGGAAACAAATATTTGGTGCACGGGTAAAGTAATATTCTGTGTGCAGAACATGAAGACTGGTGCTTAGCATGCGCAACTTTCTAATATAGAAATCACACTACGTGAACTAACCCCAACATGAGCCGCTAGGTCCTCAGGGTTTTTTTCCTCCAAAGGTTGTGGGATTTGGGCACAGGCCTAGGAGAGTTCTTCAAAGGAAAGTTCAAGAAATCTGGCTTTTAAAAAAGAGCTTTCAAATACTTCCCAACAAATATTTGGCTTTTTTATTTCAACTTCAGCAATTCTTGTTATCTGTTTAAATGTTTATTTGAAGTGTCCTTTACTTTTCACTTTCAGTGTGTCAGAAGGTTCCCTGGCTTAATCACTCACTGTAGGAACAAAAAAGAGCACTGTTGCCTTTTATCTGTTTTGAACTTGCTACCCTCCTTAATTTTATTGCACATTCTCTTGTCCTGCCACAAGTTGAGGAGAAGCACCTAATCTATCTTCTTAGATAGATTAGGTGCTTAGATTAGATTAGGCGGCGAGGGGGGTCAGCAAAACTGCCACCTTAGGCTTCCGGAGGGCAGACTTCGGCCTGTTTAGGAGACTGGTCAACAGAGTCCCCTGGGAGGCAGCCCTAAAGGGCAAAGGAGTTCAGGAAGGCTGGACATTCTTTAAGGAGGAAGTCCTAAAGGCACAAGAGCAGGCTGTCCCCAGGTGCCGAAAGACGAGCCGGCGGGGAAGAAGACCGGCCTGGCTGACTAGAGAGCTCTGGCTCGAACTCAGGAAAAAGAGGAGAGTCTACGACCTCTGGAAGAAGGGGCAGGCAACTCAGGAGGACTACAAAGGTGTAGCAAGGCTGTGCAGGGAGAAAATTAGAAGGACCAAAGCTGAGCTAGAGCTCAATCTGGCTGCTGCTGTAAAAGACAACAAAAAATACTTCTTCAAATACATTAGCAGCAAAAGGAGAGCTAAGGAGAATCTCCAGCCCCTAGTAGACGGGGGAGGGAACACAGTGACCAAGGATGAGGGAAAGGCTGAGGTACTTAATGCCTTCTTTGCCTCAGTCTTTAATAGCAGGGCCAATTGTTCTCTGGGTACCCAGCCCCTGGAGTTGGAAGATAGGGACGGGGACCAGAATGGAGCCCCCATAATCCAGGGAGAAATGGTTAGTGACCTGCTGCACCACTTAGACACTCACAAGTCTATGGGACCTGATGAGATCCACCCGAGAGTACTGAAGGAACTGGCAGAAGAGCTCACCAAGCCCCTTTCCATCATTTACCAGCAGTCCTGGCTAACTGAGGAGGTCCCTGCTGACTGGAGATTAGCTAATGTGACACCCATCTACAAGAAGGGCCAGAAGGAGGACCCGGGGAACTACAGGCCTGTCAGCCTGACCTCGGTGCCAGGGAAGCTGATGGAGCAGATCATCCTGAGTGCTATCACACGGCATGTAGAGAATAACCAAGGGATCAAGCCCAGCCAGCATGGGTTCAGGAAAGGCAGGTCCTGCTTGACCAACCTGATCTCCTTCTATCATAAGGTGACCCGCCTAGTGGATGAGGGGAAGGCTGTGGATGTTGTCTATCTAGACTTCAGTAAAGCCTTTGACATGGTTTCCCACAGCATTCTCCTGGAGAAACTGGCTGCTCATGGCTTGGACGGGTGTACTCTTCGCTGGGTAAAGAACTGGCTGGCTGGCCGGGCCCAAAGAGTGGTGGTGAATGGAGTTTACTCCAGTTGGCGGCCGGTCACAAGCGGTGTTCCCCAGGGCTTGGTGTTGGGGCCAGTTCTGTTTAACATCTCTCTCAATGATCTGGACGAAGGGATCGAGTGCACCCTCAGTAAGTTTGCAGATGACACCAAGTTGTGTGGGAGTGTTGATCTGCTGGAGGGTAGGAAGGCTCTGCAGAGGGACCTGGACAGGCTGGATGGATGGGCCGAGGTCAATTGTATGAGGTTTAACAAGGCCAAGTGCAAGGTCCTGCACTTTGGGCCACAGCAACCCCATGCAACGCTACAGGCTTGGGGAAGAGTGCCTGGAAAGCTGCCAGGCAGAAAAGGACCTGGGGGTGTTGGTCAACAGCCGCCTGAATATGAGCCAGCAGTGTGCCCAGGCGGCCAAGAAAGCCAATGGCATCCTGGCTTGTATCAGGAATAGCATGGCCAGCAGGACTAGGGAAGTGATCGTGCCCCTGTACTCGGCACTGGTGAGGCCGCACCTCGAATACTGTGTTCAGTGTTGGGCCCCCCACTACAAGAGAGACATTGAGGTGCTGGAGCATGTCCAGAGAAGGGCAACGAAGCTGGTGAAGGGTCTGGAGCAGAAGTCTTATGAGGAGCAGCTGAGGGAACTGGGATTGTTTAGCCTGGAGAAAAGGAGGCTGAGGGGAGACCTTATCGCTCTCTTCAACTACCTGGAAGGAGGTTGTAGAGAGGTGGGGGTCGGTCTCTTCTCCCAAGTAACAAGTGATAGGACAAGAGGAAATGGTCTCAAGTTGCACCAGGGGAGGTTTAGACTGGATATTAGGAAATTTTACTTCACTGAAAGGTTTATCAAGCATTGGAACAGGCTGCTCAGGGAAGTGGTTGAGTCACCATCCCTGGAGGTATTTAAAGGAGGTTTGGATGAGGTGCTTAGGGACATGGTATAGTGGTGGTCTTGGTAGTGTTAGGTTTACGGTTGGACTCGATGATCTTAAAGGTCTTTTCCAACCTATACGATTCTGTGATTCTGTGATTCTGTGATTCTCTAAGTAAGTCATTTATTTTTATCCTTTCATTATGTCCTTTTGTCCCTCTCCTTTCTAAGGTAAGTCTTCCCATTCTTTTCAATCATTCTACATGACAGATTTTTCTTTTTTTTTTTTTTAAAGCATGGATCACTTTCATTTGTCACAGGTGAGCCCTTTCTAATTTTGATAAACTTTTTTCTTATTTTTTTATTATTTTGTTTTTATGGTAGTGTAATGATACTTCACAAAATTTTCCAGATGAGACCACATTTTGATTTATGGATTGGCTGTGTAGTATTTACTGCATCATTCCCCATCTCAGTTCTTATGAACCCTCACATCTTGGCTGAATTTTTTTCTTAAAACTACTGCTGCATATGGTGTAGAAATCTGTCTTCATTGATGCCCAGATCCCTTTCCTGTGTTGAGACAGTGAATGAAGACCCCTGTCAGATGTACAAGCAGTTTAATTTATTTTTTTCCCTTCAGTATGCCTTACTTTGCATTTATTGGCATTGAACTTCATTTGCCCTCACTTTAGTCCTTGCATGGTTTAGCTAAGTCTCTTTGAAGTTTCTCATGGGTCTCTCTGGTCTGTGCTAGCTAAATAACTTTTTGTCATCTGCAAGTTTTGCTAACCTCAGTATTGCCCTCTTTCAAGATCATTAATACAGATTTCAAACATGAGATCTAATGCAGAACAATAAGGCGAGACATCCCACTGTTCACCTTGTGCCACTGACTATTTATTCCTTCCCTTTGTTTCCCATCTTTCACCGATTTTCAACCCATGTTGATGTACTCCATGAGCACATCAAATAAGTGAAACCATAAATGTGGTTAAGCATCAGCATGCTCAGTTTTTCTGACTGCTTTGAATACAATTTGTGTGGTAAATACAGTGTGTTTCCATCCCTTTCTCCAAGAAATCCCCTTTTATTCTTTTTTTTTTTTAACAGCTCTAGAAATCCCTTTGGTAGGCCTTGGTAGGAGTTTGGAAATGTCTGAGAAAGAAAGAAAGAAACATTTACAGTTATGTATATAGTTCAGCATGTCAGACATTTTCAGATTTGTACTTATGGAGGGACTGTGTAATTTTTCTCTTTGAGTAGTTAAGGATGAGGGGACTACATACAAAGATTTTTCACCATTTCCCTTTGTGAGGACCTCACTACTATCTCTAGAAACAGCAGCACACGATAAACCAGCCCAGTTTTGCAAAAAGAGTAACCTTGATTTTGGCCCCTATCTTAGGAGAAGGATATAAGAGAATTTCGCAGCTTTCCAGACTGCTTTCAGCTAGAAAGGGTGCCCTCTCCATCTGTGCAGCATGGTCACTGCTGATGTTCATGCTGTGAATGCTGATACTGATGTGATGACTACTAGCTAGGGGAGACAACTTTATATTGGGCCCTGAGTTCCCATGTCATGCACTTGCTTAGCAGGAGGACTCTCTGAGCTTGTTCCTTGCATTTCTCAGATACCTGCTGTCCATACTTCTATGTAAAATAACTGGATCAAGCTCAGCAGTCAAAGGGTGAGGGTCCTGACTTTGGTGACACAGAGCAGCTGGATTGTGGAACCTGGTTCAAATAATGGAGATGGGGCCTATGTCCCACCATTTCAGGCCTGTCATTATCTTCTGGTTGATCAGCTCTGTGCTGCTGCACTGGCTGAAAGCTCCTTCCACCACTTTATTGTGTAAATCAAGCTCATAAAAGCAAGTCTCCTTACACTATGGATACTCCCCATAATGAATATGAACTTTTTTTTTTCAAATAGTTTGCAATATGAGCTTAAAAATGAGCTGGTTCTGCAAATAATCTTTCCAGTTAACTAATTTGTCACAATATCATGAAAGTGAATATAAATGATGTATGAGCATGGTCAAATCAAATGTATTTATTACTTGGAAGTAATGCTCATAGAAAATGTTTAGTTACTTTCAGGCATCTCTGCTCAGGAGCCTTCACAATGTGCTGAGAAAAAAAGGAGATGTTATCACTTGAGTATCAGTGCTGACACTGAGACTAATCCTACTTCATCCTTTTATCTTGGACATCTTATTTTATGGTAGCATTTTACATTCCACAAACATTAAGGCACTGAGTGAGTTCCTCTGATGTTCCCTGGGAATGTGGCTTCACATACGATGATGCTTTGACTCCATACCATTCGTTAATACAGAGCTTAATTTTTAGGTTCCTAGTCACTGTGGCAGCATCTGCAGAATGGGTTTTGTATGCGGGAGGAGGAGGATTGGTAAGTTATTTAGGGCAATCTGTAGCAAATGCTGACGAATATCCCTGTCATTTCAGAATTTTGCCATCTTAACTTTGCCCATAAAGAGGAATTTACTTCCAGTTGGGATGTTCATTCATAATCCCTCTGTCTCTTCTTTAATGAAAACAAACAAACAAACTCAGGCAAAAGTCTTTATTTTTTAAAGCTGGAATGAAGGGAATTGACTGTGCTTTTATGACTAATCAAGTCTTAGATCTACCTTCCAGCATGTGGGGGAACTGAGTTCAGCTCCCTCCTGTGCCTGAGGTTCAAAAGTACACTGCTTATCTCCTGAAGCAGAAAAATGTCAACAGCAGTGATTCAGAAAGTCTCATTTTCAAATACCCAACATGTTTGTGGTGTCGGCACTTTGCTAAAAAAACAGAAGAACTGATTTTAAATCCCTGCTTCAAAGTAGGCAGGATGAGCTTTCAGTAACAGATCTCCTCACTCATCTGAGTGCACAGACAGTTTTTCTGTCATTTGCAATGGGGAAGGAGTATCTTTGGTTCCTTTCTATTTGGGTTGACTTCTTTTAGGTGTTCAGCTCAAGGAGAAGGTTACCTGTTTAGCTAACTATTGATAGTGGGGTCTAATTTCTGATTTTTCCTCAGTATTTCCCACTAGAAAGTTTAGGGGACTCCTATATAAGCCTGGTGGCTTCCCTGAAGCTAGTTCTAGTCATTTAACCCTCTCTATGTCTTCTATAAGGAACCTAAGCACTCTAACTCTGGTGAAGTATAAAGATTTCTCTAAAATTCAGGAAATTAAATGTGATTTGTCTTTGGAAACTTAGCACTGGGTTCCCAAGTCACAGCTTCAATCACAAAGTAATATAGTGACTTCTGAGACCCACTTTAGTTTTAGGCATCTGTGCTTATCTCTTCTCTTGGACTTTATGAGAAACTAATGGTATATCTCCATTCAGCTTTGGTTGAGAGTGTACTTTTGAAGCAAATCTCCTGATTGCCCCCAGTTATTATACATTGGTTCTCATCACAGAGGGGTCTCAAAACCTTTCAAATGAAGCAAAACTAAAAGATGTTCTTCAAAAGCACACTCGATGCACTGCAGCACCTACTGGGTCCTAGTTCATGGGTCTAGACTAAAGCTAATCTGCAAAAAATATCCCTTTTAAATGTAAACTGGCCCTCAACAGCAGCTGTTTCACTCTGCAGATCTACTCCTGTTGCACCATACTCCTTGCTTGTATAGACATAATCTTGAATTAGAATAGGTACCTCAGTTTGTGAGGTGTATTCCATCTTTGTCCTGATCTTGCTATAGTATGGCAATTTTCTTCTTTCAAGAAGTGGATGAGCATGTCTTTCTCAGTGAAAACCTGATTGCACATCACTCGATTGTAAAAGAAAAAAGTTTCTTGTGCAGCCTAGAATGCAAAAATCCATTTAGCCTCTTTACTGGGGGGAAAAAAGAAAAAAAAAAGTGTTAAATCAAGTGCCAGAGGTGAACTATTAACCAGGTAGTTAACTAATGCTAGTTCCTTTTCTATAGGTTGAGAGTCACTTAATAAAGAATGAATAGAATCAGTAAGATTTGCAAAATTGGAAGAATTCATACTTGACAAGCTTCATAAATATTCTTTTTTCTTCAGATACTCTTTTTATCACAGACCTCTTTCCCAAGCCACAATCCCAAAATTAAGAAGTCTAATAAAACATATGTAGTCATTTCTCTCTTCTCTTTTAGGAGTGAAACAAACCTCTGTGGGACTTTTTTTTTTCTTTTGGAAAGAGAGAAATTAGACTGAACTAATCAGCATGAATTGTATGGGGAACATTATGAGTCATCAGGGAGGAAATTCTGCTTCATCTTTGTTTAAAAAGAAATAAAAAATGAGGATTTTTTAAATTACCAAAAGAAAAGGAAGATTAACTGTGCTCTGAATGCAAGAGCTTTCCAGGAGACCAAATAAGTCTTCTATAAACTGATTTGCCTTTCTGACTGCGATTTAGTAGAGTGACACCTAATTTGTTCTGAGAGTCATTGATGCCTCCAACACAATGGAGAATGACAGCTTGCATAACCTCTCTTTCAGCTCTCATCTCATTTATTTCCTTTGAAGTCGAGTTCCGACAAGAGGCACAGAATTAATATTACCTTAGATCAGCTCAGTCTCCAGAGGGAGCAGCAAAAGCTTTTCTGGAAACAATAAACCCTTTAAACATGACAGGAGGAATAGGACCTTAGGAGATATCAGAAAGTATCCATTATTAAAGAAAAAAAAAAGATATCTATGTGGGTCACTTTGATTGTGTTTTTTTTCTCCTTAACAACAAAAGATGAGCTACTGCCAGTTTTACATACAAATTTAAAGATTTTGGATAGTTTGTGGTTAACATCTATATTATACACACACACATACATACATGCATACATATGTTTTCTTTTTTGTTATTGTAGCAGAGTCCCTAGCCATGAATGGTATTTGTTTTGACTTTGAAATTCCCTGCTTGTTTGATCTGGTTCCTTTCCAATTTAAGATAAAAAATCAGGAAGGGAAATTCCCATCACATCTGATAGTTTATAAGGTCAAATGTAATTATTGCAATTTGCATTCAAAATTAATGTAACACTTTTAAAGTAAATCAGAGGAAGCCAAAGAGATAATTTGTGCAGACAGCTTTGTAGAAGGAACAAAAATAAAGAAGCATGACAATTTCTGTGTAGCTGTGTACACTTTAATCTGTGGTCTACAGAATATCAGCATGGGTAAACTGGCACAATTCCATTCAAGCAATAAAACTACAGTGAATTATGCCAGCTAGTGGTCAGACCTTGTATATATATGTGTGTGTTTGTGTGTGTGATTGATTGACAAATTAGATAGTTGAGGGGAAAATATATATAGGAAGACTAGAAATGTAGCTGTTTGTCTAAAACCTTCACATCAAACTACAGCTAAAAAAAAATCCCCCTGGGGTTTTAACAACTAAGAGTGGACAGACTTAATACAGGGGCTATCCGTTAATAAATAATCTACCCAATGGATAAACCTTGCAGCATTTTCTTTTTGTGAATTCTCAGTGGACTTCAGATTTCTATCAGCAGACATCCAATTTACATGTGAATCGTGATTTCATCATATCATATCCTGTCATTCCACTAGGGATAATTTCCTGTCATTCCACTGTGAATCATTTCAGGAAAGTACAGATGACTTAATAATTTACAATTAAATAGTTTGTGTCATGCTGGAGCAAACCATGAGAAAAGAATCAGTGTATTTGCCACACAAATGCAAATACCTCTGGGAGATGCAGGGTGGAGCAGAAAAGAAAGGAAGGCAGAAGGAGGAAGAGAAGAAGAAAAGCCTATAATTTAATGATGGACAGTAGAATAGCGGCATTTAACAGGACTGTGGAAAAGGAGCCTGATTTTAATAGAAGTCAGAAAGGTAGAATATAAATGAGGATGTTAAGTAGATTGGAGAGAAGGTAGCCCAAATATCACTTTGTTGGAAGGGTGATATAAACCTTTCCCATTCTGCTGAATACAGGAGAACACTTAACAACCTCAAGGGACAAGCTATAGGCCCGAGATTACACTTGCCTTCTCACTGAACAATTTACTAAATGAATGTCACTTGTCTTCCCCCCACCCCCATCTCCTCCATCTCCCCCCCCCCATTCTTGAAATGTTTTTCTGAATAGGCTTTGATTTTCAGCGTTTTGTTAGAAGTTCAATGTTATTTGTCACCAGCTTTGAGCAGTTCTACATATGGCTTTGTGCTAATCTATTCACTTTGGCTGTGCCTTTTATCTTATTTGTGGTGTGTGGCCAGCTCCACTGTATTCCCCTCCAACTGGAAGAGCAGAGAGAGGAAACATATTCTTGTGGTCTTAGATATGCTACCATTACTTCTCATTTCTGGATAGGATTCATCTTCCTTAACTTTAGACAGGTACAATACAGATGTCTCCGAGATACTCATCACTCGCTCTCTTTATGGTCTATGAAAAGAAATAGGTGCTTTAAAGCAGGACTGTTTTGTCCTACATTAAACTGTCTAATTCAAAATGAGATTAATTTCACTCTAAAAGTGCCTATTTCTTTCTATAGTCATTAAAAAGAACCTATAATAACAGCTTGGATGGAAACATCTATAAGTTAGATGTTCAAAATTAGGTGTAATTAATGCTACACTGCAAGTTGGCTTATTTTCGTAGTCCAGATAATGGAATGGATGCTGAAAAGGGTTTTTGAACACAAAGATGAATATACCTCTCCAAAGCAATGTAAACAGACAAAAGGTGACTTTCTAACTGAGATCTGAAATAAAATCACTTACCTACTAGACAAACATCCCTTGGGAAAACATTCTACCAGGGTGAGTCATCATGAAGAAGGTCAAAACTTAGAACACAAAACCAGAGGAGGACAGACAGAAAAAATGAGTCCTTTGATAGCATGTAACAGTCGGGGTAACTTAATTCCTTTCATTGTATTAATTTACTTATATATGATGAGGACAAGGCAAAAGGTGTCATACATCTCTGCAACCATACTTTAAACTTATTCTTTAAATAAACATGGAGTGAAAAAGGAGAAATAAAAGTCAATGAAAAATGCAGGGTTTCACTATGATAAGCTTTATTGTAAGGTTTGTCTCCAGCTTGTAAGGAAACTTAAGCAATTCTGTGCATAAATTCACAATCAATTTTAAGAGCAGAAATCATATGAAAAAGCGGTGCATGGTTAGATACTTTTCTGAATGCAGGGTACGTTGGATAGTGGAAAGGTAAATTAACTGCCATGGGAGTTAACTTCCAATTTACTCCATGCAATGCTTGAAAATGGTCAAACAAGTTGCATCAATAAAAGACCTCACATATTAAGTGGAATTTATATCAAAGATCACACAATAATTAACAAATAACAATTAATTGTCATTATGTCACCCTGAGACAAAATTGATAAAAGCTATTTAATCTGTGGGTGGACTCACAGCCCAGAACAAAATAAATAAGAACAAAATAAAAACCCTGGCTCTCATGGCTGCATTTCAGAGGAGTACATACAGTGAATCCAAGTTACATTCTGTAAGTCTTTCATCTAGCTTCCCTCCAGAGAACAAGATTGAAAAAGTAATGATAGAATCTGTCTTCGTAACAGTAACTATGTGGTTATAGCAGCCCTCCAGGACTGGGAAAGCTATGTTCAATTCCTCCCTGCAGGAATTTAGTCTCTTTTCCCTTCATACATCTGAAGAATCTTGAAAATTTTTTGTGCTAAACGGCAAAGCTTCAACAAGGCACCAGGAAAGTTCTCCTGCCCTCCTTAGTTCATAATAGGAAAGTATCCTATCCATTATGTTACAAATGAGATTAAGGTAGAAGCATTCTCTGCTCTGCAATCATTTTAATTTTATAGGAAGGAGTTAAAGATTAATTAATTGGCCCCAAGAAAAAGGAGTAAAACTGAATGGGTGGGTATGTCCTAGGATGTCCAGCTAGAAATGGACTCTAGTGCTCTAGAGCTTGCTCTTGATTCTCTATCTCACCCAGCTGTTAAAAAATTCAAGTTTAACCCAGGAAGCTGCAGATGACATTTGAATCATTATAAGAAAAAGAGAAAATTAAAATTGGGCTACCCACTTTTAAAGGCTTGCTCTAATCACCAAACTCTCATATGTCAAAAAAGACACCTCATTCCTTTGGAAAAAAAAAAAGGTCATAAATAAATATGTTCCAGAGAGATTTGGGACTGTAATCCCGATGTGTTATGGTATATCCCAAAGACTGAGCAAAGTGTCTAAGATTCAGAAAAGGATAAGATCTGGAATATATATTCCTGTCTTTCATGCTTCTTACAAGGTAGTTCTCAACCAAGCATGTTGGATGCTTTTGATATGATGCTGATCCAAATGCACTGTGCAGGGAGCCCAGGTACCTGACAAACAATTCTAGCTTTTACTGCTGTTATAAGTACCTACAAGATCTGCAGGTCCTTTGATGCATCTTGCCTTTGCAGTTATGTAGCCTTACTGCCAAAGCCTCTCCCCCATTCCTGTATATACATTTTTTTTACCACACACTGAGAGGGAAATGATACGATCTGTATTTGCAAATGCCAATCTGAGGTACAGAGAGTTAGCAACTAACTTGTCCAACATGACAAAGGGAGATGTATTAGAAACTTCTGCCTCAGGTTCAGCACCATTACTGTCTTTTCTGTGATATGGGATCTCTTTTTGATGTATCTGTATCACTAAGCATCATTCTCAACATCTCTAGCTAGAATGCTAACTCGGTACCACTGCATGTTACACACAGGCTGGATAATTGTATTTCCTTCTCTTGGCAAAGCCTTGGACATACTATTTGTCTAATAAAATATCTGTAGTATTAATTATTAGTAGTATTTCATGTCACTGTTCAGTTCCTCATTACAGGGTGAAATACTTAAGTGCATGTAGCCACATTAATTTTCTTTAATGATGCCAATTAGCAAGTGGTTATAAACTTTTAATAATATTGTAACTATATAAATCCTTATTGAGGTATTTTCATTAATTTTTATTAGCCACATAATCAGCTAAATAACTGAATTCTTCTGCTGTAAATTTGTCACTTCTGTCACAAGTTTGTTAAACAGTGTTTAAGGTCTTAAGTAATTTTCTCCCAAACCATAGAATTAATGACAATCTCAACCCATCCCGTTTGCCCTGAACTGTATATGCCCTTCAGAAAATCCTGCCTCAAGCAACCCAGAAGTAGAAGGCAACCCTGCCTGTAAGGGTGTTTTTAATCTCAACTCAATTTAGGTGGCTGAATGTTAGGCATCTGACCTCAGTTTTTCATCTAGGGTCTCATGCAGAAATGAACAGTTCTAACTGGGGTTCTTTGTTAATACCTGTTTTGGAATTAGGTGATTCATATTTGAATAAACTGGAAATATTTGAGGAGGGGAGAGTAAATGAAAAGGTTTGGTGGTGTTTCATTTTGGAAGGCAGGAAGAGATGGGAATGTTTTATCTGCTGAACCCTCAAAATACCCTTGGGTAGAACAGAATTTTTCAGTGACCTCAAATGTGGTGAATTGTTTCACTTTTTGTATTTTTGTTTATATAGTTGTTTCCTGGTACAGAAAAACTCACATAAATAAATAAATAAATAAAAGGACATTCTGAAACCAAGAACTGAGAGACTCTGGGTGGGATTATGCTGCCTAACCTTGGGTGTCTTCTGTCTGCCTGACCTCCAGCTGTCATTTTGCAAAGGTGCAGGTCTTCATAGAATCATAGAATAGTTTGGGTTGGAAGATGACCTTGGAAGGGTCATCTAGTCCAACCCCCCTGCAATGAGCAGGGACATCTTCAACTAGATCAGGTTGCTCAGAGCCCCGTCCAACCTGACCTTGAATGTTTCCAGGGATGGGGCATCTACCACCTCTCTGGGCAACCTGTTCCAGTGTTTCACCATCCTCATTGTAAAAAATTTCTTCCTTAAAAATTTCTTCAGTAGCTCCTGGGCTGCATGTCTCAGGCCCATGTAGATGTGTCAGACACTCCAAAGTATTTAAATGGATTTAGACATCTGTGTTCAGGTATCTAAATTGTTGTGATGAAATGAAACATTTCAGCTCTCTCAATAAAACAACATACTGTGGATTTCTTTGAGAATTCTTATTTTTTACTCAGACTTTTCAGCTGATCCAAATATGCCTTTTTTGGAGGGGTTGGCGGGGAGTTTATCCCTGAGGTTTCACGTAGTTGCAGCTGTGAGAACAACAGATTCTCCTGTAATGCCTCATTTCAGGTGTCTCTGTCTAAAAAGTATACTACTATCCAAAAGTAAGTGACAGGATAGATACAGAACTTACCAGGCTGATGACACACAGGAGGACAGATTAGAAAATTTCTACAGTCTCTTTAAACCTTAACATCTATTAACCACAATAATTTCAACAATGCTTTTCTGTAAAAACAAAACCCAGCAACAATTAGTCATCAGCTAAAATCCCAGATGGATCAGAATAAAAGAACTTACAGAAATGAAGAAAAATATTCTTCTCTAGAAAGCATGCAAGACCAAAACTGGTGTTCAACAAATGCAGAAGACAGTTCTGCTTTATCTAACAAGCACTGAGGCAGTAGGTTAGTAAGTAAGCACAAATATTCATGTCAGAATAAGTGTGGAGAGACTTCTGGAAACATGCATTACATGATGGATGTTCCCTAAAACTTCTCACACAGCATTGCCATATCCATGCGAATATGTTATGGACTAATCCTCTCACCACAGAAGGAGCACAAAGACATAATTTTACCATTATTTTTATCCATGACCACATTTTGTCCATTAACTAGGTTTCCTCTTCCCCCCCTCCCATGTAATCCCTACATGCAGGCTTTGCATCCTGCCACCTTCAACTGAAAAAGCTAATAATCAAAATTATTCAACTATTGACACCGTTTTGCGTTCACTCAAACATTCACTCACATTTAACACCTGTAATATGCTTTCACCCTGTGGCACTGTAACATCCTTGTTTGTTAATGGAACAGATATCAGCTTCCAAACGCCCCTGGCTCAGCAAAAAGAAATGGAGCTATTGCAATTAGCATGAATCAGTGCGTCCAGCACTGTTCCGTGTGCCTCATTTTAACCCAATAGCAATTTTAATAATAGGGTTATGTCTGCCTAGAGCAATTGGAGAGATCCCTGAGTTAGTGCCAATTGAGTTGATGTATCCACTCAGACCAGTGAAAAGCCATGCACAAGTACTCATTTATGCCCCTAAAGCAGGGAAGCTTTATTAGGAAAGGTTTCCATCAGATTGGACTCACTGATGTGGCCACAGTGGGTCTGGATCCAAAGGTTGCTCTGCCCATACTGCCAAGTAGAGTGACTGCTCTGTGGGGTTCCCTTAGACACTGTACATTTGTGGTTACATTTGTGATTAGATATTAATTCTTCTGAACACATCTTGCAGAAGGAAAGGTTTTAAGTGAGGTACTAGATAGGGAGCTTGGTCCCCCCATGCTCTTTCCATGGGCAGTGGAGAGAGAGACAAAGAGGTGTTTCCAGAGGATGAGTCAGATCTTGAATGGAGCACGTCATCCTAGCGATGCTGAAGTGACCTTCTCTCTCCCTCTTCATGGTTGCAAAGGAAGCCTGGGATGAACAGGAACATAAATTGAGGGCCTAATATGGGTAAATGAGTCCAGGCAAAAATGACTGAAGGAGCTGCCAGCTTTCAGACTGCTGTTGGTTTCTTTATGCAACCGGGATCTTTTTTATTTGTTTGTATTTGCTTGTGGGTCACCTGGCATTAATTCAACTTTAGTAGTTTAATATTCAATGAAAGAACACGTAAGATGCCTTTTCCTGCACCCTCACATTCTGCAACAGGGCACTGCCTGTTTGTTTATCTCATTAGGAAGCTATATGCATATTTTTTAAGCACTGTCAATTACAAATCACAAATGACTAGCACATAACTGTGCGTATTTTCAGATCAAGGCAGAAGCACGTGTGCCAGTACCTGTTAGATTTGATTGGACAAGGTCACATAGAAGAACATTAAGAAATTGAGACAGAGATGTCAAAGCATTTCCAATGACAACAACAACCACCCCACTCATATCAACAGGGGGGAAATGGAAGCATAAACCAAATTGCATCCAAATGATTGCAATTGGAGCACATGTGTTATGGGAAAGGTTTGAAGTTAGCACATGTGCTGATATAGCAATATGACGATGAAGGGAAAAAAATTCCAGCATTCAGTGTCTTTGCAGCACAGATGGTCGGGTTTGCTTTTCTGACCTAGTTGTTCATTAAAATGAATCAGATGAATCTAGCTATCCCAAACTGTTAGTATATGTCTCTGCCTTATTATTCTGTGCTTTGCAACAATGATGATACTGTACTGCCCATGGGCCAAATAATGCTTTGATATGGATCGCATGATATAGTGGTGGGCTGTCAATGTCTTAACAATCCATTCAGCAGTGAAATCTAGGAAAGGGTACAAAGCACCAACTGGATCACATCTGTGGTCTAACCATGTTTTACAAAATCACTTAGTAGGTACTACACAGACTGTAAGCAATTATGTGTGATTAATTACAGCATCACAAATGACACCCGCTTTTGGGCACTTCTTTGCCTTTCACATTTTGACAGTACTGAGTGGTAAACACTAGCAGAAGCATTTTTTATTTTTATGTTCTTTTTTTTTATGTGGCAAAGGATCTGTATAATGCAAAGAACACCAGAGCTTTCATTTTTTTTTTTTCTTTTTCTTTTTCTTTTTCTTTTTCTTTTCCTTCTGGAGAATGAATAACAGTTATGAAGAGTGTGGTGATATATGGTCCTACTAGACAGCCATAAAGTGTGAATTTCCAACATGAGATGCCTGTGGGGAGGGTAGATTTTCCTTCAGCCTCACAAGTCCCGCTGACGTTAATGAAGGAGGCATGTCTACAACACCCCTCACTGAATAATTTACATCTGTACAAACCAAAAGTCAGAAGGCAAAGCTGGAGACACATCAGAGAGCTGGCTTTAAATCAAGTCAAAAGTTTGCCTGTGTTTGTAGGTGGTTTATTATTATAAAAGGAAAGCAATGCAAAGTGAAATTAAAGCTATCTTTTCAGCTTTGAGGGCTTCAGGATAGGGGGACGGTGAGGGGTTCACTGGGAGGGGTGGGAAACTAAAAAGTATGAGACATGGCTGAAAGGTAGAGAGAGGTTTAAGGAGGCAAATGAATTGTAAAGGTTGAATAAACAGCAAAGAGTGCCATGAACTTGAAAAGCAAAGTTAGAGTAGTTGTTTTGGAACTTCTTTCACAAATACATTATTTTGTTAGTCAACACAGAGCAAAAAAACCCAGGAAGGTAGCTGGAAATAATGGAGATTTGAGAATTAAGTATTATTTTGAGTTAGTGGCTGTGATTTAGACCAGCAATTAGGACCAAGCTTTCAAAGGAATTTAGATGCCAAGAGATAGACAGCCAGAGGCATCTGTAAGAATGCATTTTATCAGATTAGGCTGCTAGAGACATACAACAAAACACCTACACCAGCCCTGGGTGGACTAGCTGAGGTGCAGAAGGGATATTACTCTGTCAGCGCAGCTAATTCTTACTGAGCTTAAGATGCACTTTCACTGGGTACCTAGCATTAGCATCCTGCCCAAACCTTAACTAATTTCCCATGGGTGACTTAAAGTGAATATGAAGCACTCCAGGTATGAGTTTAAGGTCGGTAGGAGCACAAGGTCCAGATCCCCACAAGGTGGCAAATTCTAAAGGGTCGGATTCCCACTGGTTTTCTGAATAGAGAACAACTACTTCCTTCCTGGGTAGGTTTTGATGATCAAATCATTCAAGTCAGTTCAGCTCTTTAAGTGGTGAGTGATCTTGGAACTGCAGTTTCTCAAAAGACTTAGGGATCCACCCCTTACAAAACAGTTCCTTCTCAGAGTCTAAGCAAACACAGACCAAGAGCATTCATGAGAATACTCATGCAGGCCGAGGAGAAACCAAACTTCTGGAGGCTCTAGATCAATTGGGTATTCACATGACCGTTTCAACTAGACCTAGTTTCTGGGCTGGACCCTTTTTATCCAACTGAGGAGACTCAATATGCCAGAGGACATATTGTTTGACCCATCTTTGATGTTTGTCCTTAAACAAGATTAATCATTCTCTGGAGCTATTTTTCTCCACTGATTATAGAAGGAGTTTTGTATAACTAACTTAATTTTGAACACCAAACCTTCAAATAGCCTTTGCTAGAGAGAGAGGTACCAACTTCTGGAATCCTGTTGCTACCAAACTGCTGGGTCAGGATAGAGTTTAGTTATATTTGTAGGTCTGGGACTTTGTACTGTTGTCCCTTGCTCAGATCTGTCTTTTCCTGGGTGCTACTTTGTCCTCTGAGCTAACCACAAAGCTGCCTAGTAAATACCGATCCCCTTCCAGCTGGGTTCCTGGAGTGCTGCTGCCGTGTTTGCTGGTGCAGCAATATTCTTACAGACCTGAACTCGCCCACACAGTCCTAGATCGGGTTGTCTGCTCTGCACATCTGACTCCAAGACTGGGTCTAGTGTTGTTGGTAGAAACATATCTGTGACAGTGATGTACACTTCCTCTGAGACTTTGTTTCCACTACTCTGTCCCCATTATTCACCCTGCTCTAGCAAAGCTGTATAATAGTTTCCATGGCCTTTAATTTCATCATGAGGAGGGGTGAGCTCTATAACTTCTGTTCTCATTCTACATTGAGAAGCAAGAAAGAGTGCATTAATCCAAACTGAAGAAGTGACCAATGTGTTGCAAAGCTGACACATCCCACATAGCTCTTCTCCTGTGTTAAGCAGAGTCATCTGTTCCCCAGCTAAGTAAGTCACAAAGTGATGCTGATCTTTTTTTAAATACATCTTTTATTTTTTCCTAAGCTACCAAGCTTGGTGATAGTTTAGTTGGAAAATGCACCATCTGAACAGATGGAGGAAAAATCTTTCACTGAAAATATATACCTATCACTTTAACTGATGTGTAAGATGTTTTTTGCTAGGTAGGAACCTGCTGAATATGTAAAAAGGTTATTGTTCTGCCATTATCACTATACCATTATGAAATTATAGAGTGATTTTGAATAAAAGAAAATAAACTTCACAAAAAGGTTTGGTGGATGTTTATGATCGCAAATTGTCTGACTGTTCTTAAACCAGCTGCTTTCAATAGGAAGTGGGCTGTCTTTCCTCAGTGTGCTCCTCTTTGGTTCTGAGCCAGGAACTGGAAAAAAAAAGAAGTTTGCAATAGATTCAGGAAAATGGGGAGGGGGGATTGAAGTTAAAAGAAAACTAAAATATTGTTTCACTATTTCTCCCTAATTTACTGTTTAGTTTTGATATCAGTGTCGCATAAGCAGGTTTGTCTCCTAAGAGGAAAAAGAAAAAAATCAGTGATAAGGAATCTATGCATATTCTAAGTGTCATTTGTTTTATTTACAAGCCTAGAATGAAATGGTCAAACAGCAGGCAAGATAATCTATTCTTCTTGGAATCTTAGCCCTGTGTTAAGTTCCTAGGAAGCCATTTAATGTCTAGAGAGAAATCTAAGCAAGAGCCCAAGAAGGAGGGCAATCTTTCCTGATGCTTTTATGTCTTCTTGCTCCTTGATGTCCCTCTATGATATCTCTCCATAATTCTAACCTAACAATATTAACATCTCTTCCAGAGAATCAAACTTTTTTCAACAAAGTGCAGGAATTTGGAAGAGTCCACGGATACATGCCTCTTACCTAAGTTTAGGCATCTTCAGTGTATATAGCTACACTTGAGCTAATCACTCTAGATTTCCTCTACAGTTTATGGAGAAAAATAGTTGCTTGTAGGAGCAATCTGTCTCAATCTATTTAGTTGTTAGGATGGAGGGCTGACTAAATAGAATGCAGCTTTGCAGAAAAATAGCTGGGAGTTCTGATGGACGAGAGGTTGAACAGGAGTTACCAGTGTGCCTGTGCGGTGAAGGTGGCCAGCTGCACTCCGGGCTGTGTGAGCAGGAGATGATTAGGGGAGTAGAGTTCGGGAGATGCAAGGAGAAGGTGGGAAATTGGGTTTATTTAGCTTTAAGAGAAGGCTAAGCTGGATCTTACTGCTGTCTGCAACTACCTGATGGGAGAGTGTAGGAAAGGTGGAGTCAGACTTCTTGAAGGTACAGTGGGGTAGGAGTGGGGGTAACAGGTGCAAGTTGAATGTGGGAAATTTTGGTTATATATTTGGAAAAAATTCTGGATGGTGATTCAAAGCTTGACTGGGCAACGCACTGAGCAACCTCATCTAATTGGTTGTGCTTTGAGAGGTGGTTTCGAGTAGAGACTTTCAGAAGTCCCTTCCAACATGTCTGAAACTATGATTTGTGCCCTACAAGTGTGTATGGACTTTGCAATTATAAAGCAAGCCAAAGGACCATAAAGAAAATTACTCGCTCCTACGTAAATCTCTCTATTTTATGTCTAAATTCCAGCTTTTAACAGTGGCTTTTGGGACCTCCTCAATTGCTGTACCTTTCAAAGCCAAAATTAATTACTCTTTTATCTCTACATTTATTGGTATTCTAACCATCTGCCAGTGTACAGGTTCATAATATCATCAGTGAACCTATACCACATTAGACCTCTCTGTTACTGGTGCTTGTTGTACTGGGCAGTCAAACTCAAGTATCGTAACAAGACTACAAATAGAGATAACCTATTGTGGTTGAGACATAGCCATTTTCCTTTAGCCAAGCAAGAAAGAAACAAAAGACTCAGAGGAAACAATTGTGATTGTCTGATATGGCCTCAAACCCCAAGCAAGAAAGCACATCTTTGCGTGGAAAGAAACAGTTCAGCCTTTCATTCTCCCAGTGATGGAGAGACTAGGCTATAACTAAGAAGGAAATTTCTATTTTACTTTATAAGTTTTGTTTCCTTTTTCTTCCTCAGCTTTTCTTATTGAAGTGAAGCAAATTAAATTAAGGGAGTTTTGGGGAGAAAGTTCTAATGCAGGGGCATATTTGTTTGTGAAATGGTTTTCCAGTGGGTATAATAACAATCCCTAAACCGAAAACATCTGCAATGAAAATCCTGTCAGCTGTCAGGAATAAATCAGCAGGGCTTGACTTGACTAGCAAGACCCCCAGGAATTGTTGTGCTGGATTAGCATCATTGCCTATATGCCCCAAAATCTCATTACTCTCAGTGTCTCAATCAAGGAGGGTCAGAGAACAGTGGTCAGACAGGTAGAAGGTGGAAAGTGGGTTTTACGTATGGAGTCACTGAGATATATGGGAATCTTCAGCCTGAAAAGTGGCAGCTGAGGGAAACTAGCATAGAGGTCTATAAAGCTGTGAGTGGCATGGAGAGGGTGACTGGAGAAAGACTTCTACTCTATCTTCTGATGCAAGAAGTAAGGGTATCAAAGGAGGCTGTCAGAGGGCAGGTTTTGAAGAAACGAGGGATTTCATCTTTGCACAACGTGCAGTTAAGATGCCATGGGATGCTGTTGGTGCTACAAGTTGATGTCAGCTCAAGGGGAAACTGGGCTCCCCAAAGTACTGGAAAAAAAATATGGCTATTAAATACAAATATCTAGCTCAAGAATTCCAGGCACTGAAGTTTCTAAGTTTCTTACAGAGTTTGACATGTTGAGGAAAGTCTCAGTAGGGGCTTGCCTAGTCTTATAGCCCTTCCCTTGGTTTCTGGTTTCCAGTAATTGTTAGCGACAATGGCCAGATGGACTAGAATGACTATTCATATGACTAGCAAGAGGTGCTTCAAAGAGAATAAAATAAGCTTCTGGAAGGCCAGTGTTTGCCTCAGAGACAAATTAGGCTGATGTGGGACAGATCTTTGCCTTTAGAGATTTGGTGCAACATTGAAACACAGCTTCAGCTTTTGAAAATTTATAATTTCAGTTATTTCAAAATCAGACAAAAGTGAGAAATATTTACTTGAAAAGTTATAACAATGTGTTCTCTTTCATTTTCTGGCTGCCATGGCTTCTTTCCATTTAATAAAACTATTATAGAGAACAATTGTATTGGGAAATTAGCATTAATAGCAGAAAATATTTACAAATCACTGTGTACTCAATTGTTAACATAAATGATAAAAAAAGACTTTATTCTGTTGGTTGTGGAAACAAAGTCAATACTATATCAGCATCCTGCTGGTATTCAAAAGACAGGATGAAACAAAAAACATCCCTAAAATTAAACTTGTAAATCCGTATTGTATGTATGTGTATGTATATCCATATTGTAGCCTATGTGTATACCCTAAAAGTTGTCAGCACCACAGAGGTTCCCTGCGGAGTTGGCAATAACATTCCAGAAACTGTTACGGTACAGGTTTGAGTGGGTTCCTTCTTTTCTGAGCAGTCCACAGTCAGTCTAGTGGATGGCTCTTCCATTACAGATGCCCTGAAGCTTATACCTGTCTTTAAAATAGCTAGATAATTTTTTTAGGAGCACTATTTTAAGGAAAACTCATCAACACTTGTATTCCAGTCATGCCGTTGTCTTTTCTATTTCTTTTATTATTATTATTTATTTACTTATTTATTCATTTCTAAGGTCAGATTCAGCTTTCATGGATTTTTATATAATTCTAAAAAAGAAGTCTGTTTTTTCCATCTTCCCCTATATGCTTCTGTTACTTATGGCTATTTTGAGAATCATCAAGAATGTGAAACATTTCTTGTTTCTGGGATTTAGCTTATAAAAAGAAAAAAGATTAAACTCCAGATCTATATGCCTGTGTTAGTCACCTTAGGCTCCCTTGGCTGTCAGTTTAGGAACAGGCAGGCTAGGGTGCAGTTCACCTCATCCTCTCTGGACATTGAAAATAGATCAAATTAATCATTCTTTTCAAATGCCCATTTCTCCCCATTGACTTTATTAGACATCAGAAGTCACTGTAGCATACTGAAACTGCATATGTTCAATCCCTTGTCACCTTGTTCAGAATGAAACAATTTCACTTTGAAAATTGAATATCTAATTTATTCTCTGTATTTTTTTATGTGGCATTGCCACTGGAAGAATGAGCATAAAACATTGAGCATAAAAAATCCCAAATTGCATTGGAATTATGCTTCAGTATTTTACCCCATTTCAACAGTACAATAATGTCCTTTTCTCCTCACACACGAGTAGTTCAGAATTGGAAAGGACCACAGAAGAAGGCAGTTGCAGCACAGAAGCTCTCTAAGAGCAGGTCCAAGTTAGATATAATATAAATAAGGTCTCCAATTTGTTCAGCTGAAAAGCAATTCCTTTGCCAGAAAATATTCTTTAACACCTGCCATCTGTTGGTTTTAATTTTTATTGATTTTGAATTAAAATCACACTGGCTGTAAAGGATTGATGCTCAAATTTAGCAATAACAGACCAGACTTCTAACTGGTTCTTTAAAAGTGACTTTTTTTCAGTCACTGGATGCAAATAGTGTAATGGACTTATTGAAACAAAGTCAAACATTTCTAAGTAACATTTTCATGAGTCAGAGGTGTTGAGTTCATGAATGTGATTTTTACTTTAGCCAGAGCAGTAAGTCACCTGCACTTCTGAAAGTCAAGCTCTCAAGTCTGGATTTAATTTAGCCTTTGCAAAATAAATAGTTGAATTGTTTTGGCATTTCATAAGCATTAATACAAACAAACAAACAGATGTTGTTTTGAATAAAAAATAAATAAAACATAGACTCTAAAGGAAACATTTCAGTGGGAATCCCAACTTTTAATTTTTTTTCTGTCAAGAACTCAAAAAAGCCATTTACTTTCAAATGGGGATAAGGTCACAAAGGTTTCCTGAAAAACTGAAGAAACAACCCCAAACTGGCATTTTCACAACACTTAAAAAGAGGAAATAAAACTGCATGATACCAATTTCATTTCCTTCAACACTCTCACTTGTCTGTTGACCACACAGGACTCCACATCAGCTGTAAAAGCCATAACATTCACAGCACTAGCCAGAAGCATGGCATACAACATCCCAAAATGCTTGTTAAAATTGGGCAAGAGGGAGCTCCAGCCTGGCCTTCTGCTCCGGATTTTGCCATCCAAAAGTCAGCATATTGAGCAAGTAATTTTGTTTCTTTGTGTTCTACTGATAAAATATTTTGTGGTTTGCAGGGGAGGTCTAATTTTTAGGTCTAATTAATGTTTGTAGAAGATATTTCAAAGTCATTTCCTTGCAAATATTGCAATATGACTTCTTAGTGTTATTGCCACTGATAACATATCCTTTTAATAGCTGTTTTTCATTTTACCTGTTCCACACATCCTGTTTTTAATGAAGCCTGTTTTCCGACATCCTATGTACTTGCAACTTCTAACAGCAGGTCTGATGGTTTTTTATTTCTCTTTAATAATAGAGGCTACTTGAAGGGATTATTCTAGATGTGGAAAGAGTTTTCAAGATCCTGAGCCAGGTGTTTTTGAGACAATATTACCAAAATCCTTAAACTGAGAACTAGATTCTTGCTGAAATGAATATCTGACCTAAAATTCTGATTATTGTAGGTTTAATGAGTTTCTGTCCATTCTTTTCCTTGACCATCACAATCAGTATTTGGGTATGTCACACTCAGCTACAGATTTTTTCTTCACAGCATCTCTGAGATAAGCATGAACCATTATTTCCATTCCACAGCTGAATAAAATATGGTGGACCAAATTACTTGCCTGTAGTCACAAAGGCCATATTTGAAAAAGGACACAAAATATCAAATCTATTGTTATCCATCGTAACTCAGCCTGCCTAGTAGACAGCCAAATAAGGAATGAAGATTTACATGAGTAGCTCTTTAGAAGATTTTTTAATAGATAATACCCCCAAAACACTTTCAATATCAAGGTGTAAATAATATTTTTACACCAAGATGCTGGTTGGATGCTTTGCACTGATATTGCTTGGTCAGAGGCACAATCCCATGGAGACTTGGGACTATGTTCTGTACAAAATACATCTTTCAGCACTAAAACAGAACTGTTTATATCAGTGCAGTGTGGTGTGTCTACAGCAGGGATCTCTCAAAACTAACGGGTGACATAATTGCAATGATACATGTTTCCTTAGTCTAGGTAACACAGGCAACTTTAGAATAAAATAGAATAGACTATTTCAGTTGGAAGGGACCTACAATGATCATCTAGTCCAACTTTACAGAAATCATCCCTATATTTTGGGGAAATTTTCAAAATGAGTAGTGAGCTGTGTATCTGTGTTCACATGTATCAGATTTATATTTGCAGACAGTCGATACATTTTGAGACAGTTGTTTCTAGACACAAATCTAATTTCCTTGGATGCCTTTGGACATTTGTACAGATGCATTAGACACATGAAAGAGTGTTTTCCCAGGTTGAAATTCCACCTACCTAATTTGAGCTACTTAAGAATCAAGTATCTGGTCTAAATTAACTCATAAGGCTCCTTCTTTAGTCCCTTCTTGAGAGCAACTCATGCTATGTGAAGATCTGTCTGAGATACACAGGATGAACTGACCTGTCAAGGTCTTTTCTATAGTGGGAAATTATAGTCACCAAACTGTGGGTTAAGTAACTTTTAGATGCATAGAACTTAAAGATTATTTTCACTTTGGAGTGGCACTCCAAAGGGTCTCTTTGAAAATTTAGGCCTAAAAATCAGCTTGGAACTTGCAATCAACCTACTCGTTAAAAATAACCATTTCTGATAAATGCAGAGTTTTCAACAAGACCTGCTATGATTTTCCTTATCCTTAGGAAGTAACATTCAGAGGAAAGCACATAGGTAACATTTTCAAAAGGTATATGTAAACGATCCAGTCAAGAATTTTGACCAAAATTAATTCCAAGGCTGAGAAGCAGCAAAACCGTTTAGGCAAATCTGCTTGAGCATTTGCATTTTGTCATGAGAGGGATTTAAGAGGATGTAACTTTGGGCTCAACTTCTCTGTACCGAGGTAAATATAGATAGGTAAAAGGCTTTGCAGGGAGGGGGAGGAGAAGGGAAACAGGGAGCTCATTTGTTTGCTTATTTGTTTTTTAAGCCAGTTTTATTATAACTGAAAACTGTTTGATCACTTTGCATACTCCAGAGGTCCTCTTCAAATATCTAGTCCTAAAAGTTTATTCAGAAGCTGAAATCAATTTACAGGGTGGATAGCAGACAAAAATAACCTCTCTCTGATACACACAGTCTTTTAAATAACATCCTCTATGAGGCACTAAAGCTTTAATATCAACAATATCCCTGAAATGAGGGGAGTGAAAAAACAAAACATGAAGTGCAGAAACTGCTATCAATTCCATTCACAGTGGCAGAATTACTCTAATAGCAGAGATGTTTATGAGTCATAAATTACCATTTATAAATGCAGTGTTTAGCATTCATTTCAATGGACAACATATGGTAGCAACATTTCTAAATAGCTTGAACCGATAAATAGGCCAGTGAAGTGGCTCAATTTGTTAAAATGCTAACACATTAACTACTGCATGTGGTGGTGGCATGTTTGCATCCCTAACACTGTCTGTCTGCTTCGGCCTTATGGAAATAGACACTTGCCTTGAATTTATGAAATAGCACAGTCAGTCTATTTTTCATAATGATTTATGAGGAATCACCATTTGCAGACTGGGTGATCCATCTATGACTGTGTGTTAACCTCAGTCCTACCACGTTATATAGCATGACCACATCCCACACGTTTTAGCCCCTGGTACCTTGTCTTGAGACACTGGCTGATTTCTTAGGGATGTTTGAATCTTATATTTTGTCCTTTTAAATGAGTTATATAATGATTTGAACCTGATCATTATTACAGTGACACTGATTAAACAAATGTAATGACAAAACTAATTTTCAGTTTAAAAATAAAAAAATAAAAATCAGTGCTAGGTCTGAAGAAAATAGAAATGAGCTAGTGACTGCAACATTATAGTAATACAAACTTTGACTAATCTTTATGGAAACTTTGGATTGGTTTGTTTCTATTCTATCTGTATCTAATTAGCTTTCTTTGATCCCATCAATGATTTTTGAAAACAGTCTTGACACTTGTATAAAGCCAAAGCACCCCCTCAGGCCTCCAAAATATAGTACAGATTGGTGGGCACAGAGGCTCTAGCACAGCTGAATAAAAATTACCTGGGAAACTCAACATAGTAATTTCTTTTTCTTTTTTCCTCTTTTTCCTTTTATTCTTTTTTTTTTCTTTTTTTCTTTTTCTTTTTCTTTTTCTTTTTCTTTTTCTTTTTATTTTTATTTTTATTTTTATTTTTATTTTTATTTTCCTTTTCCTTTTCCTTTTCCTTTTCCTTTTCTTTTCTCTTTTTCTTTCTCTTTTCCTTCTTCTTCCTTTTCTCTTTCTTCCTAGCTATCTTTTTCTTTCACCACAATTCACAATCACCTTCATGGTATGCCTAGTTATTTTAAAGGAAGAGGATGGTCCTTCATCGCTTCCTTTTCTCATTGCTAGTCACAGAACTACAAATTCACAGGGCTGTTCTGTGACAGCCTAATAATATATGTGGCGCAGTTTATGAAATCAGAAACACAGCAGAACAGGTTTCTGCATCCTGATAACATTATAAACAACTTTCTTGGGTGTGTTGTATGGGGGAGTTTAAAAAAAGGTGCCTGAGTTTGCTTTGGAAACAAACTGTCACCTAGAACTGATGGGTGGGATTCCTGTCATCCAGCAGAAACATCTACAGTGGAGACCTCTGTCTCCAAGCTTGCTAGGGAAAGATTCATCTTATTCTAAAGTGGATTTATAAACCAGGCCAGGTGAATTTATCTTCATCAGCTATAAAGGGAGTCTAAAATTTAGGTCAGGCACCAACTAAGCACTTATTCATCCTTTCTTAATAAGATTTTTATGCTGATAGCTCTTCTGTTTGGGGATGAGAATGTTTTAATGACAATGACAACTGCAACAATAATAATAGGAATGATGATGATGATGATGGTGATAATGGTGATAATGATGAAGAGAAAGATGCAGAGTACCTAAAAATCATAGGCAGACTGGATCCCATTATATAAGGTATCATGGAAACTTTGGGGGGTCAATCAAACATGCTAAGCTAAATCAGATATGCAAAAACCACACACACACACTAAAATGTGAGTTTATTCTTAATATTCAAGGATGGGAATAGAAGTGGAGTACATCCTTGCAATCACTTGATAAAGCATCTGTTTCCATTTAGATTTTTTAATGGTGAAACTCTTGGTATCTAATCTCAAGATGAGTCAATCAGAAGACCTCTGCCCATCTCTACAGAGCATCCTTCAAGAAGAGCTGCTCTGGTAAACTTGTCTTTTCAACTTTTTCCCAGGAGGAGCTGAAAGGCTAGGGTTTATTGAGTGTTTACAGTTTCAAAACCTAGGAATATGTAAGGATTGGATGAGCTATTGATTTTGAAGCTGTAACCATTTGAGAAGCAATACTGTGCAATAGTTTAAGGAAATAGCTTAGATGATAGCTTTTCAATCTCAATTGCTAGAGAGAATAAAATGAGCACAATTCAACCATTCACACTGGAATTAGTAAAGAAAGCAATGAAGATGTCTATTTTGCACTGCAAGTATCTGCAGACTGCTCTTTGTGTTTTCTCTTATGTTTAAAATAGTTTGTGTGGAAATCCCAAACTTTCATGAGTGGTTACTGCTAAGACAAGTGAATCAGCCAATATTTGAGGAAGAAAATTTCCAAGCGAGGAAGAGAAAACTGTGTCTATGTTCAATTTCAAACATGATCTGAAAACCACCAATCTATGCCAAGGTGCTCCAAAGGAAATACTGTCTTTAAATACAAGCTTCTCAACAGGCCAGATACCTTCACTGGCTTGATTTCTGGACAAGCTGAGCAGCTCTACCTTTAAACAAAGCCTCTAAGAGTAATAGCTGGTCAGGACCTAAAAAATCAGGCACTGAACAACTGATCTAAAACCTGTCAGAATGAAGGATTTGGAAGTGTACTTTTTATTTAAGGAATCTCTATGTCCCTTCATATTATAGTTATATTTTTCCTTTATGGTTGCCAAACAGTCAAGATGATAGGATTGTGTCTGCTGATCACATATACCTCAAGGTGGTATAGAGCTGAGCTCAATCCAAATGTGTGAGAAGGAGTAAATGGCTATGGAAAGGGGACTTTTCTCTCTTTTATACTTCATAGATTGCCCTATAGTGTCCTTTCACATTGGCTTAACAGCTTTACCACTATACAGCTCATTAGTTCTTGCTATTTCTTAACTGAACAGCTGGGTAAAACATGTTTAATTTATGCCCATCTTAGGATTGAAATATATTCTCCATAAAACTTTAAAAAGGAAAAAAATAATATAAAAAATGTTCCCTCCAGCACAACCGTCACTAACAAATAATGAACTTGTTTATCATTCCTATTTTATGTCTGATACTTCAGGCATTTCAGAGCCCTTTTCAGACTATTATCTACTGCCCTTCAAACCCTTCATGTTGTTATCCTCTCTTTTATATCAGTAATAGGTTTTAAGACTCATAGTAATGAATGCAAATATATTACTGTTTTAGGGCAATAAAATTGTTCTTTAGCAGTTAACTACGCTCTTTGCAACAGTGAAAAGTATTTTAAATTAGCAGTTGGATAAAACTAGGACATTGGAACACAGAGACAATATAAGACTGCAGCAATCTATTGGCTGTTACCTAATGGAAAAGTTAGTTCATTAATGCTCAAGTCAGTTGTTGATTACTAAGGGCTGCAATGTGAAGTTTGACTCCTGTTAAATAACTCCTGGTAATGTCTTGTTCTCAGCTGGAATGGTTTTCTAGAATCCCTGTCTAGAGTTATTTACAAGTTTTAAAGAAAGGAGAACAGAAAATATTGGGTGGTGGTTTTGTTTTTTTTTTTAGTGGCATTGAGAATGCCATTTGTCTAGAAATTCAGCAAATATTTTTTTCTGTTTCCTAGGAATCCCTATCTGTAGTAATGTGTCAGCCCCAGTTCTAGGAAGCATCTGAGAATGTGCTTATCTCTAAGCAAATATATAGATAAGCCTGATAAAGCCAAAGGAACTATCTATCCAGCTCCTCAGAGACAAGTAGTCCATCCATTAGGATAACAGTGTCAGAGTCATAAAGCTGGATTCAGTCTTGCTGTATGCTGGGGAACTGATGGGTGACCAATGCAAAGATATTTAAATTTACACTGCTTAACAGAGCACAGCACTCTCCAAGCTAGCATTATTCTGAGCTGGTGTGCCCATGAAAAAACAACAATGCCGCACTATGCAGGAGCTCTATTTCAGGGCTGGAAGCAACATCACAGCATTAGGATGGTGCTGTGCCCACGCTAATAAGCTCTGCTTACAAGCAGGCTCAGTTGGCAGTGATTCAGATCTCTCTGTACTGTGCTTCATTGCACTGTGCAGATCTATAGCCCCAGATCCTCAAAAGAACTGAACTCAGTGGGAATTAGAAACCTACTCTAAATGTATTTAAGCTTCCTCCTGTAAATCAGGGATAATAAATAGCACTTTCAACTTCATGATGGTGAGAATAAATACATTAAAATTCGGGAGCTACTAAGTTACTATCACACTGAGGGTTATTTAGTTCTGTTTCTGTGATGGATGGATGAAGTTAAGCATATGTTTTAATTCTTTCCTTGACCATAGTCAGTGCTATTGGAAACTCTCCTCATAACTGATCTGTCAGGAGATGATCTGTTTCCCGGATTGTAATGTTCTATAATTTTGTTAGTGGGAAGATGCATATGAAGCAGCTTTTGCTTCATTTCCTTTTGAGGACACCATGCTGATGGATAGTTTAATTCAAAAGTCAGTTTGTTCTTAAGGAATGTCCTGGTTTCAGCTGGGATAGAGTTAATTTTCTTCCTTGTAGCTGGTATAGTGCTGTGTTTTGGATTTTAGTATGAGAATCATATTGATAACACGCTGATGTTTTGGCTGTCGCTAAGTAATGTTTACACTAGTCAAGGACTTTTTCAGCTTCCCATGCTCTGCCGGGTGCACAAGAAACTGGGAGGGGACACAGCCAGGATAGTTGATCCAAACTGGCCAAAGGGCTATTCCATACCATATGACGTCATGCTCAGTATATAAACTGGGGGGAGTTGGCCGGGGGCTAGCGATTGCTGCTCGGGGACTGGCTGGGCGTCGGTCAGCAGGTGGTGAGTGGTTGTATCACTTGTTTTTTCCTTGATTTTGTTCCTCTCTCGCTCTCTTGTTGTTTTCCCTCTCATTACAATTTATTATGTTGTTGTTGTTGTTCCAATTATTAAACTGTTCTTATCTCAACCCTCAAGTTTTCTTACTTTTGCTCTTCTGATTCTCTCCCCCATCCCACCGTGGTGGGGGGAGGGTGAGCGAGCGGCTGTGTGGTACTTAATTGCCAACTGGGGCTAAACCACAACAAGGAAGAACTCCATATTCAGACTCCAAATCCTGTCACTTATGCCTGTTTAATATGTCCTAAATGTGTCTTTGTTTTTCCCTCTACCTCTATTGCTGGAAATAAAACTGGCTTAGTCATCGCTTCCATTGATTACTATTCTGCCTCCCTTGCTGGTCTTTCAGTTCTTCCCCTCATACTGCAAAAGCAATCATTCATCTTCCCCTGTGCTCAGACTTAACTCTGTGTAACAACACATCTATTCTATGTATATTTTCATTTGAAATGTTGCTTTTGGTGAAAAATGTGTTTTTCATTAAGACAGACCTTTCTATAGGAATAAAATATTTTATTTAAATATTATTTTTATTGAAAACACAATTTGCCCTCTGTTTTGCTCACAAACTTAACAAATAAGGGGGGAGGAGAGAAGATACATCTTGGCTGACTAACCCTCTCCAAAAGTGTTTATTAGCTAAATACCTAAGAAAATTAAGCTTTGCAGGTTTGGGCTTTTCAACAACCAATTCATACAAAAATGTCAGCAAAAGTGAAACATTATTCATGCTATTTTTTGGCATCTTTATTGAAACATTTATGGCACAATTAACGATCAAGATTTTTCAGAACAACGTACATGGGGGAGATTTTGGTTCTATCACCTATTCAAAATTCAGTGTTCAGTCTTGGACGAGTTATTTATTTGAGCAGTAACATTGTTGGAAAGTATGGAGGAAAATAACCTCCACAGAGTGATTGTTGAGAATTGGGATTTACTGTTGCTGAGGACAGGGGTATGTATTTCATATCAATTAAAATTGTTTTGTAATGTTTGGGGGTTTTTTTCCTTGTAAATTTTATCTGTGGATTTCACAGTCCCTCAAAAGCTTGATTGAGATGGGGTGTCACAGCAGAGAGAATTTTAGGAACTAGATGAAGTTCTCTGGAAATGGAGGTAGGATTTGCTCTTAGACAATTCAGTGATGCTCTGGCATCACTGAGAGTTCAACTTGCCCACTTTCGGCACTAAATGATCTACAAGTAAGATAGGAAAGTCATTAGCCCATTAACTACAGAATTGGGAAAACAGGGCTATGATCACTTCCAGCATGTTTTGCAAGTCTTTAGTCCAGCTAGCAAGTCTGTGGACTCTAAGAAGAGATCAGATATCACTATTGCTCAGTCATGACACAATCTCAGTAATTTTATTCTAGACCCAAAGGGTCTACTTTAAGTTTTCTTGGGTTCCATGTAGAAAGTAATATGCTGTTTGTGACTAACTGAATTACCCATGGTATTTCTTCATATACAGTGAGGTGGTCATAAAAATGGACCATTCAGCCTATTCAGACAGGTATTCCAAGTAATAGGGTCTGGCATAATATAGAAAACAGAGAAAATAGGCATTAAAAACATTAATGCCTCCAGACCTAAGCTGGTTGCCACAAACCCAGTTCCATCAGCTCTCTACAGATTCAAGAAGCAAGTGTGACTAGCACAGACATTTTGTTGTGGAAATGCATAGAGCATCACCACTGCTTTAGAAACATGGAAAGAAGACATCCACAAGAAGCTCTGCATGGAGCCAGCTCATGTACAGCAAGGTCGATGCTATGCTTGAGCAAAAAGATCATGTTAAACCTGAGTTACTATGCCTTGCCTCTGTACCAAACTGCCCAAAACTACTTAATTAAAGAGAAACATGCAGAGATACCCTAGTTCTGCATGGGGCCAGCTTGTGTCCTCCATGCTAATTAACTTGGGCTCTGAGCACCATGAGAAGGTGGCTATCTGGTCTTGAAATAGCCTTGGAAGCAATATGCTTCAATGTAGTGCTGTGCCAGAGCCAAAGCTCTGCTGGACCATTCTGGCTGTCGCCATTTCTGTCAGACTTGAGCTGGCTGTGAGAGTGGGATTCATCTCACTTAGCATTAGATGTCTGCACTACAGACATCTACGTCTCGATTAGTCACCCTTGTCTCCCTTGGAAAGTCAATGGAAAGAAACAAGCATGATTCACCTCATCCTAAAACAGACATCTCAAATGTGGATGAATCATACCTCTACACTGTCTGTTTTGCTCAGGCAGTGAGAGAAAATGATGGAAACACAGGGCTGGTGTCAGGAAAGAGATTAGACCTTGAAAGTTACCGAGTGGCAGCACCTCATGGGAAGGGTCCTCGTGGGACATACAGGTAAACAAAAAAAACTATAACAAAAAAACATATAAACTACTTATTTATGGTCATGTGGCAACTGATTTGAAAACCCAGGAGCCAGAGAATTACTTCCCAGTCAGGAATAAAGATGGACACTTTGGTCTTGGTTTCAACATTAATGGTAAAACCACTGTGTTTAATCAATGAATTGTATGCATTTGCCTCCTCCCAAGGCAGGTCACTAAGTGTGTTGCATCTCTCCAGTATCACAACATTAAGCTAAATGAGATGCAGAGAACTTTGTAGGATTTAGTGATCAACCTTAGCCCCATTTCTTGTCCTTTTTTTTTCTTTTCTTTCTGGTGATTTATCAAAACCAGTGAAGCCTAGTGGTAGCAGTGTCCCATGTCTCCTATAATCTAGGCAAGTAACTTCATCTCTCCATTCACTAATTTTACAGCCTCAAAAACTGAGATAACAATTCTCCTTTCCTTTTTATACAGCAATTTTCCCATTAAAACAAGTTTTAGAAGAGAAGGGTATTATATAATACTATACTGCAGCTGGACTTTCTCCCCAAATAGTGACAAAGTTCAGTTTTGTCCCATCCAAATGAGAAAACTTATGCAATTAAGTTTGGATGTTCACAAACTTCATGTTTTTGGGCAGCATTTGCTTCTGACCTATGTACCATCTGCAAGAAGCTTGGGGAGTCCTGTGGTCTAAAATAACAAAAATCAATGTGTAATGAAAAAGCATCTAAATGTGGCATTCTTCTAAAGCTTGAAACTTGAGCAGTTAGTGAGGGATACACAACGTGGTGCCCTCATTTTCTCAAACTGGAGCTCTTTAAAGCTTGCATCCCCTGCCTTTGCTGTTGACATTCAAATTGACTTTTTGCATTTCATAATGGTAGTTTCTGTCTTGCTTTCCACTTTATCTGCCAAACCCACTGCTGGGTCTTTCTCAGATGCACAAGAGTCAGAGATAAAGCTGACTGAAAATGCATTACTTATTTCAGTCATTTTGCTAAAGTACACCCCAGTACCAGCAAAGCAAGACAGGAAATTATTAGAATTGGACTGCTGTCATCAATTGCTTTCTCATCAATTGCTCAATTTTCTGACAAGCCGCAGTTCTTATTAGCTTTCAGCCATTAAAATAGTAATAATAATAATAATAATAATAACAATAATAATGTCCACTCAGATAAAAACAAGGCAACCCCCCAGCCCTTTAAACAGGAAAGTACCATGTTATTGTCAGTGAAGGCTATCATCTCCATGTAACCTACAGAAATGCCCCCAACCCACGTCTCCCAAGCTACAGCACTGCCAGGGGCTCTTGTCTGCATGTTCTTCAGTATCCTTGTTTCTGCAGGATTGGCATGATTTTTTTTAATCCCATGATCTGCTCTCAAAATTCACTGCTGTCTGTTGGAGAAAGAATCAGACACTGAACAGGAACTTTTTTGAAATCCAAGTGATGGGAGAGGAAAGGCTGCACTCCCACCCACTGAACACCAGTCCTGAAGGAGCGGATTTCTACTTTGCAGCTGGCATTCCAGTCCCTGGCTCTGTGCATCTACCAGTCTGCCCTACGATGTGAGTTCTTTGGGCATGAAACATTCCCCCTTGTGTAGCTGGAAAATGTCTAGCTTGCATGGCTCTACAACAAATAATAAGTAGGTAGATTTGGGAGAAGAAACCACACACATTCTATTTTTGTAGATGAACTGGGCCAAATTCTCCTGTCAACACCACCAGCCTGTATCTGAATAATCCCATTGACCTCAGCAGAGTATAACTAAGAGGAGAATTCAGCCTCAGCACGTATCCCCTATGACTGTACCACAGTACATAATTATAGCTGTTTGTTATTTCTATTGCAGTAGAACCCACAGGATCAAATAAGGATCAGGATCCCCACTGTGCAATGCAAACATATAAGCAGTCATGGTGCCTGCACTAAGGAGCTTACAGCCATGTCTCTTAGAACATTTCTTCATCTAATATACTTCTCTATTAAGAACTGTTAATTACTTAATTCAGCCTAATTTTTTTCTCTGCTTAGTTTCTTCTATTTCTACTGCCTAGCCACCCTAGACCATCCTTAATAATTCTCCTTCCTTCACAGTATCAACAGCTTTCCACACTGTGCAAGTAATTATTATTCCCCCTTTTGCTTCTTGATTGTCTCAACAGACACTTCTCCCCCAGTCACTTTCTGCTTTTCAATCATTTTTGTTGAAAACAACCATTTCTCTTCATTCTTTTCATTGTAACAACATCTTTGGATCATTATCATTCCAGCATGGCTGAGTGACACAAAAGTTGTGCCTCCTCCCTGGGCCATGATGTCACGTTTCCTTGCAGGACTCCCCAAAAGCACATTCACACTCTCTGTTGCTCCCTTTGCCTGTCTTTTACTACCAGAGAAATGGCTCATTGTCACCCCACAGGTTTCCTTCACTGTTATTGCAACCTAAATATCACATCTTCCATTTACTGAATGCCTGATTCAGATTACCTCTGTGCACCTCTCTCCAGAGGCATTAGATAATGTTTTTTTTCCACTGTTCCAGACTGAATCTCATTTCACTGTTTCCTGCTCATATTTCTAAAGTCTCTAGGTCCCTTTGTATAACTTCTCTATCTCTGCTGTAATTCACACACAGAAATCTCAGCAGGCCTTGCCTGGAAGCCTGTCTCTGTGGCTTCCAGAGGCAAAGTGTACCCTTTGCAGTGCAGCTACACCTTCAAAAGATCACAGGATTGTAGTAGAAGGTTTGACTCCCATAACTGACATGTAACTGCAACTGCAATGCTCTGCTCAATGGCTACCACTGATCTCCACTCCACTGGTTTACTGCCAGTACTGCCATAGCAAGACCCTGCTGTAAGGGGATTTTTTTAGAAATTCAATGCTCAGGTTGCTTATTTCTTATAAGTCACATACAGTGCTGAAATAGCAGTCACACTAGCCCATGAACAAGTTAACATTCTGTTAAACTAAAGTTCCCCATAAAAATTTCTTAGAGAAAGAATATTCTCCAAATGCAACTGCTTTCTGGTCCCACACTTTGTTAGACTAGAGCAGGGCAGGATAGGAATGGTGCTTTTTTCCCTTCTTTCTATACATTTTTAAAAGGTTGAAAATTTGTCAGAAAACCTTCATCTTGTAGGTCATTAATCATATGTTATTGGACATCTCCTGACCAACTGACTTTTCAAGAGGAAAACATGAACCAACATATCTGGAGACAGGTGGTTAGACATCTCAAAGGAAATCTCTTGAACTACCTTCAGATGGAGAAAGTTTTCTTACCTTTTCACTGCAAGTGGAGACTCTCCTCAAAAGTCCTTTTCATAACATTGGATAAGGTGCAGTCCCTTTCTCATACCTATTTGAAAATAGTGCCAGACACCCTCTTTAGACAAGAAAGCTATACCAACTTTCAGCGATAATATTGGCTTGACTTGCCTCCACAATTTGCCATATTAAGAAAAGAGTAGATGACAGTATTCGTTTTGATAATACCTGAATTGAAGACAAGGACATGTCACGGTAATGATGTAAGTGGGAGGTACTGTAACTAACCATCATTAATACTGGGTCTTTTAATACCAAAAATTCATTTGCTAATTGGACTGTTGTTATGTTTTAGCTGTTTCCTGTGAACCATCAAAAACACTGGGGAAGAATAACTTCAGGAAATATAATCTTCTTTTGTCTCAGACTTTTGAAAAAGTTATTCAGTTTAAGGGATCCTCACTCTGTAATTTAAACTTGTTGCCTAAGCAGCAGTATCTTCTTATATACAGGCTTTAACATCAGTAAATTTCAAATTCTTCAGCTGGGATTAACCCCTTCCCTTATGTGGTAAATTATATTACCTCCTATCTGCTGCAGTGTAAGAATATGAACATGGATTGTGGCTCAGCTGATGTGTGGTAATAGTTAAGATATAGTAACTTAACCATGAGTCTCATCTCTTAGAGTTTCTTGGCTTCCAAAATGCCTGGGATAAATAGCAGAGAAAACCAGATGACTGGTATTAGGCATGCAGATTTGTTACAGTACATGGAAGTGGCAAGGGACTGTGCCAAGATATTTTCTCCTACTTTGCAACACCACTAGAAAAACACAAAAGCAGTGACTGAAAGTAAGTCTCACCTTTCCTATCTTCAAACATTTGAAGGATGGTTATCTAAGTCCACTACGTTCTCCTTACTGTCACTGGGGGCAATTGGGCATGTTATTGTGCAGTTGTGCCATTTTAAAAAATGAAATGGATTTGAAGGAATTGCTTAGTGGATGGACTTGATTTTATTTCAAGTTAGTAGAGTTAAACTAATTTATACCTTCGAAAGAACTAGTAGTCAGCATTGTGTAGCTTCCTTGGTCTTTGGGCAAGATAATATAACTTATTTTCTCTGGGGTAGATGAATCAATTCTATATGTCATAAGGGTAGTTTGTAATGATCAAAAATAAACATTATTAATAGTGCTTAGTGATAGGATGTCTTCTGTTATCTCCTGACTCTTAGGACATCACTGCAATATTGTGCTGGGAGCAGTTTTGAACATATCACTTCAAGAAAGGGTATAGTGAATACTATAGCTATAGTATATGAGGTATAGAACACTATACCTCAAGAAAGGTCTGGGTATAGTGAATTCAGAAAAGATAAATAAGAAGGGAGGTCAGAAGAGGTCTAGCAAAATGACCTAAGCAGAAAGATTGAATGAATTCAGGTTGTTTAGTCTAGAGAAGATAGCATAGGGGTGCTGCTGATAGTAGTCTACACATTTGTAGCAGACTGCTGCTAAGGAAGAGGGAACAATCTGTTCTTGATGTTCCTGGCAGGTAAGCCAAGAGATAATTTCAGCAAGAAGTTAAAATGAGAGTTAAGGAAACTTGCATCAATGAAGACAGCAAAGCAGTGGAAGAGACTGTCTTGGAAATTTTGGAGTTTCCCATACTAAAAATCTTTAAGGGTGTGTTACTCAAACCACAAGAACAATATATGAATGTTGATCTTACTTGGGGGGGGGGATGAAAGGGGATGAAATGACCACCTGAAGTACCCAAAAGCCATATGATGCTACTAGTAAGTATTTTAATCCATAAATAATCTCATAAAAATCAAGATCATTCACACAGTAATACATTGTATATTGTGAATAACACTTCAGAATCTGTCCCAAACCTATATCTAGCTCTGTGCATTGTTCCCTAATCATAAATATCTTTATATTAGTTGCTTATTCATTTAAATCCACTCACATTAGGCCTGACCACCTTTTGCCATAACATTTCTTTTGAGATATTTTAACCTCCTTTTCAGATCTTGTGTATCTTTTGATTCAGCAGGTGTTACTAGATTTTGCATAAAACGAAATGCAAAAAATTCTTGTAAGTACACTCTCTCTTCCTATCCAAAGATGCAGTCCTCCTTGCCCTGGCCAGTGCTATCATACTCCCATCAGCCTGGTTTTTTGAAGATGAAATCTGAAAGGGAGAAACAGTGTGCTGCTAGCTGAGGAGCTGACAGAGAGCAATTGAACCAACAGATCCCCTGACAGGTTGTTTCAGGTTCAAGGTCAATCAGATATTTTCCAGTCAAATAAGATTCTGAGTCCCTGTGTACAGCCGATCAAATTGCCCAGCTTTCTTATCTTCCTTCTGCCTCTGCCTTAAACAGCATGTTTATGAATACCGCAGTGGCCCTTTCTACATGAAAACTCTGGGAAAGCGTGTCCTTCGTCACAATGTCTCAGGCTCATTTGTTTTGTCAATAAACCAGAGTGTTTTTGAAGCTGCTGTGGGAACCACAGGGAAGATGCTACAAACACAATAATGTATTATCTGGGGAAGCATTTAAAGATAGTGAGGGAGTCAGATGTCACTGGGACATGATGCTTCTTGTTTCTATGGTGAGGGTGAGCAAAAGGAAATAATCCATGAAAAACACCCAGGTACACTCCCTCTTTCCCTTTCATTATTCTATGCATCAGTTATACCAAGAAGGGATTTAAAATAATTGTTTAAACCCTATGAGTTTTAAAATGGCTTACTGCTGAAAAATAGTGTCATATTCTTACTGTCTGTCTGCTTGCATTTCTAAAGCTTGTATTTGAGCAATATCTATTTTAGCACCTGCATATTGACAGTAATGGAGAGTGATAGTTATCTGCAGAGAATGCGGAGGCAGTACGATATTCCCCATTGTCTCACAAGCCCAGGTAGATCAGACTTGAAATAGACTAGTCACCTCTGGGTGAAGGGGGAGAGGGTATCTCACTTTTCGCTGCCTTTCTATATTTGGCCTCTTCCCTGCTCCTCCTGATTTTTCACAAGTTATACCTCATTAATGGGCACAGTCAGGGAAAGAATGTAGCACAAAATGCAGTTCTGTTGTGCCTTCTAGCATCTACCTTCTGGTGTAAAATGTAGATTTTTCAAGCAATGATGATGCTTTCTTATTTCTGCTGGGCTTTGTAACACATCTGTCACTTTCCAGTTGTGAAAAGTCAGAATAATATTTGTTTACAATAACATCTGAACTTCAGCCCCAGAAACACTTCTTAATGTACAGTTTTATAGACAAAGAAAATCTTTTCAGAGGAATGAGCAGCATCATATGAGGCAAAGTTTTATAGTCAGAAATTACTTTTTTACTCGGGCAGATCTTCAGCTAAAGTCACCAACACTCTTATAATTCAACAAGCTGAGCATATGGCCTGTAAAAAATAGTGTTGCTGGGGTTTGATGTCTGCTGCATCAAAACACTGTTTCCCCTAATTCCGTGTAGTCATTCTGTGATCTGAATGTCACATTTTTTTTTTCTTTTCATCAGTAACATAGATTTTTCTTGCCCTTGAATCATATCACAGATCATGTTCTGTAAGCCCTGTACTTTTATTTAGTTTGCACTGTATAATGAAGAACAAACTATTCAAATTACCAACCATCCAATTTTTGATGATGCCAGAGCTAGTAAAAGTCCCAGTGCTGACTCTCACTCATGAGTGTTGAGTAGCAGACATGAAAGGAATGAAGAGAAGATAATTCTTCATTTTTGCCCAAGAGAAAAAAACCCACACAGCAATGGATACTATTCAACTCAGTCACTTAAAAATACACATATGTGTCCTGGTTTCAGTTGAGATAGAGTTAATTTTCTTCGTAGTGGCTGGTATGGGGCTATGTTTTGGATTTGTGCTGAAGACAGTGTTGATAATACAGAGATGTTTTAGTTGTTGCTGTACTAGTCAAGGACTTTTCAGCTTCCCGTGCTCTGCCAGGTGCAGAAGAAGCTGGGAGGGGACACAGCCAGGATAGTTGATCCAAACTGACCAAAGGGCTATTCCATACCACATGACGTCATGTTCAGTATATAAAGCTGGGGAGGAAGAAGGAAGGGGGGACATTTGGAGTGATGGCGTTTGTCTTCCCAAGTAACCGTTACGCGTGCTGGAGCCCTGCTTTCCTGGAGATGGCTGAACACCTGCCTGCCCATGGGAAGGAGTGAATGAATTCCTTGCTTTGCTTTGCTTGTGTGCGCGGCTTTTGCTTTCCCTATTAAACTGGTTTTATCTCAACCCTCAAGTTTTCTTACTTTTGCTCTTCTGATTCTCTCCCCCATCCCACCGAGGGGGAGTGAGTGAGTGGCTGCGTGGTGCTTGGTTGCCGGCTGGGGCTAAACCACGACAATATGCAAAGAAAATCACCCTAGCTGGGAAGCTGGATATGCCAGACAATCCTGTCCACTTGTTTTCATTCGCTATTTTTACAGACTATGTGTCATTACTTCTGTTGTTTATAATGTTAATTACTTCTCAGCTGATGTAAATTATTGCAATATGTCCAGTTCTCTCCATTTTTTTAGGTAATTCCAGTTAGATCAGAATTTAAGAAACTGTGAGTTCAGCAGACTCCCTGTGTGGCCTTGCCACTCAATACGCAGTGCAGTTCAGTGTTTTGATCTTTACCTTTGGGATGTCTCATGGTCTGACCCACATTATCCAAGAGCTGCGGTCAGTACTTCACAACCTTCAGGTACCAGTTTATGTAATGACCTCAGAAAGACCAGTACCCACCTCACCCCTTTTTACTCCAAGTGCAAAGAGTGCTTCTTGGATCTTAGATTTCCTCTGCTCTGAAAAGTTACATGGAAATGGGTATATTTTTATAAAACAGAAATTAGAAAAAAAATACTGAAAGTTTTTTGTTTGATATGGTGAGAAAACAACTCAGATAAATACATAGTTTTCTGACTCAGGCACTACATGATGAATCAGAATAGGATAAGATAAGACAGGACAGGACAGAACAGAAATCAGATGAATGCCAAGAAGTTTGTTGGCGTCCCAGCGGCACAGCCGTTTCCATCTCACATCCATTAATACTTCATGAGCCTCAAAAAATTCAGTTTATTAAACCAGGCTGAAGTCAAACCACCCATGGATTTTCAGCATGCTTGTGATTCAGTTCAGCCTTTTCACACAGCTGTGAAAAATGTAAATACCTTGCTATGTCTGTGTAGAAAATTTGTGAAGAAATAGCATTTGCCATTCCCTGGAAAACATAGAATTAATTTCACACAAATCAAAGGTTAGTGTTTCATTCTGCTCAGGGTGATAGAAATGATGGACTTGTATAATTTAAAAAAAATTTTAAATAAGTTGTCTGATTGGCTCACAGGGACTGAGGTGAAATTTGTCATTGTTTCAATACTAAATATTCATTTAAACTAAAATTCCCATTGGATTTGTACTTGGTTATTGATACAATCCTTATCAGTGCTAGGACACTGCAGGAGTTAGCCTTTCTTGACTTATTTATGTACTTTAAATATAGCAGTCATGCATCAAATTAGAAGTACATTTATAAATAATTTATGGAGGATGAATAATGGATTTTTAGATGTCTTAATAAATGACTAATCAATCGTTATAGAATCCACAAGTCAGAGGTTACTTCTAAACATGGCAAATGAACCACATGAATAATAAGCTGTCCAGAAACCATCATCCTGGAAGGTGCTTGTAACTATACAGATAACCATTCATATCCATAATATGCATATAACTAGACTTGGTGAATAATGCAATAAGAAACAAAATGCAAAACAAACAAAGACATTTATTGTGTATGTTCCTGCAAACAATTCATTCTATTCTTCAAGGGGTTCTAAAGCTGGCAAAAACAATGAGAGGTTGAAAATTGTCGATTAACCTAAGGAAACAGGTCTCCTCAAAAGCATATTTCTATTTTTCAACTGATTTATGGAAGACACTGATAATTTACAAATCTTTTATAAGCAGTTTCTTAGTATGTGATTAGTGTGACAGGTGATACAGGTTATTTTTCCACTGTTACTACTCAGAATTCCTTCAGAGATCTATATCTATATCTGTAAATAAGGAAGCACAATTTCCTCATCAGCAATTTCTTATGCTATATGAAACTTATTCTTTAGCATATATAATTGGTTGATGCACAGACCTGGCACTAATGGTCAACATGAAAGACTGCAGAGAACCAAAAACATCTGATAAAGAGTGTTGTAGGATTGCAGCCTGACCCCAGACTTGCATGGCACCTAAGTTGTTGAGTATCTAAGCGATATTTCACATGACTATCCTGTAGAACAATATGATCTTCAGTGTATTCCTGCCCAGCAGAGGAAAGGACCAATATTACACTCTCTGGTGACCTTCAAAGCCTTGTCCCTGAATGGCAGGTCATATATATTGCATACCATTGATTAACTACTCTTGAAGGTAGAACCCAATAATGAAAAGAAAAGCCAGACATAGGCAGAAAGCTATACAGTTTTTAGGAAAACTTTAGGAAACTTTAAGATTATGGCTGGTTGATCATTTTTCTTCCTAAAAGAGTAAAGCATCTCTAAGAATAAACTACTTTCATCATGCTTTTTAATAAGATGACAGAATTAATTCATTGTCCAGTCTTCTTTTTGTTTTTCTTAAACCTTGAGCTGTTTCTGAGAGCCTTTAAAAGTTGAGAAGTCTTTAAGACTGTTTCAGCACATTAAATTATCCAAAGGAAAACCTGAAAGACAACTGAATGTGTCAGCTAAACAGTTTAAGCTCTCCAGCTTCAGTCTCTATAGGCAGCAATTACATTTCAAAGGAAAATGTTTTACAATTGTAATTACATATAATAGGAGGAATGTATTTTTTCCCTTTATCCTACTCCCATGGTGAGTCAATTTAATTTTTAAATACAAGAGACATAATTGATTTTAGCCCTAGATTAGTACTGAAAATGATCTATATGTGCTCTCACTAATGGAACAAGAGAATTGGCATTCCTCAGGGACCTTAACCCAACCCCGTTCATGGCAACAATTATTAGGCCCTGACAGGTTAGCTACTAGGAAGAGGGGGGCATAGAATACCCTGCTGATTAACAATCTAGTGAAATAATTAATGTTATGCTCTTCTCATTTAATTATGGATTATTCACAAATATATTATTATTAGAGACCACAAAGGGAAGTGGCTATGCAAAGTTTTGACTTCATCTGTGCTGCTCAGAAGGCCTTTTGTAAAGGGTTTAGGGAAACCTCTCACTTTGACTTGCTTCTGAGCATATTTTAAACAAATGGGGAGCTTTTACAATTTCATTAGGGCCTGATTCAACACCCTCAGAAATAGAAAGTTTTACACTGATTTCAGTAGGATTATATCAGGCTTAAATGTATAAGACTGTATTACAATATCAAGACTACATGTTCACTCGATATATTAGAGTAATGGGTGAACAATCAGCAACGATGCACCTTGTTCAGTTTCTAATACATTTTTCTTCCTGTGTGTCATAATAGTTTATATCAATCAAAACATGTCCTTTTACAGGGTGTTACGAGAAACAAGAATAGACCAAGTGTATTTTTTTTCCAGCTGCAATAACCCCAGTCATTTTATATGTCAAATACTTTATTTTAAATACAATGAAAGTAAAGTGAATAGGAAAACATTTGTGGCATCTGGGAAATGCCAGCCCCTGTGATTCACTGACCAGACAGATTATTTATGGGTAATTTGACCCACCTTTAATTTCAAGTGACATACACACATGGGCATATAGACTAAACTACGTTGCTTTAATAATGAAAATATGCTTAGCTCTGCTGAATATTTGTCTGTTTGCTGGAAAATAGCATCTCTCAAATCTCACCTGAGTTGGAGTTCTGTTAGTTTCCAGTTGGATGATTCTGGGTTTTCAGATTTATTTTATATTCTTCACCCAGTTTGCACTAAGATTTAGATATGCCAGGGGCTAGTGAGAAAAAACAGCCCAGACTTTCAAGCATGGGAGTTCAGAGTCAGACTCATTGATAATAAGACTTGGTATTTGTAGTTACATGCAGTTATGTTGTAGATCTTCAATCCTTTCCACCATCCAGAAAACAAGACAGAAAAAGAGACTCTAAAGAAGGTGCACTGCAGCCTTCCTAACTAAGCTGTGAGTTCAGGATGTTCTTGTCACTCTTGTTTCTTGTCCTTGACGCTGCACGGAGTTTTGTGTAGACAAATTCATGTCGAGTCCTGCTGACTTCAGGCTAGACAGGGCATTAGCACTTTTGTTCAACATGAGACTTGTAGACTATATCCCAACTCCTTTCCCTGTATACTCTTCCACTCTTTTTCTACTTGACTTGCTGTTACTGCTTCACTTTTTAATGGAGAATATTGGCGCTCTTACAGGCACTTGCTGAACAATGCAAGTAATGGTGTAAATCTTCATTCCTTCAGAGTGATGAGGCCTGTTATTTAGGAAGGAGCATGCTGTTGACTATAGAAACTCAAGAATAAGCAATCTGACCTGAGCCTGGCCACAACACACGACAACCAATGCGGGGGGGTTGGACTAGATGACCTTTAAAGGTCCCTTCCAATCCAAACCATTCTATGATTCTATGATTCTGTGATTCTATGAATAAAGCAGCAAGTATCATCCTTCAGAGGTATTCCGCATTGTCAGTGAGCATGTATATGCAAAGAAAGTGTGATATGTTGGTGAAGGAGTAAGTAAAACTGCTTTACACCAAAGCTAGCATCTAAGATCTGATCCCCTTTGCTTTGTCCTCAAGCGAAAACTCTGTAAGCACAGGAAGATGCATTTCAAACATGTCTTGAGGTGTCTGGCAGTCAAAAGGCTATACAAAGCATTTGCATTCAGCAATATTTTGTACATCTTCTATGATTTTACAATTGTAACTTTTGTGCTGTGTCTAATAAAGATCACTCTACATCTTAGAGTTAGTAAAACCAATATGAAAAATATGCTCCGGTCTGGTCTGGAATATGAACAACACTGTTCCTAGCCAAAAAGAGCCAAAGCACAGTTCTGACATGTGGGCAGCAGAAGTTTGGGAATAAAAATAGCAACACAAAGCTAGTCCCAAGGTAATGATCTAAGATAGCTGCGATGAACTGCCCTCTTTGGTGTCTGTGTCTCTAGCTGTCCTTATTGCTTCAGGTGTACTTCAGGACTAGTGCAGCTTCACTGATTTTGGACTGGACTAGATCATGCCTGACCTCTTCAGAGCACAGGAAGAACAGATAGAGGCAAAAAAGTCTTCTCCAGATGAGCCAGCAGTGTAGATAGTGGACCACAGATGTTTTGTATCACTGTGTAACACTACACAATATTGGCAAATGATAGTTCAATGGTACAGTCTTACATCTGCTCAGCATTTTGAAGTCTGTTGAGGAATAGCCACTGCTGACCTATTGTATTCAAACTTTGTCCTCTCAACATGCATTCTAATTGGAGGCAAGCAGCTCCACAGCATACATAGCAGCCAACATGTTCAACTCAGCAGGAGCCTATAGACACAGAAAACATTAATTGATAGTACTGTGTCAGCTATTAGTAAAACTCAGCATCAGTCATATGTAGCTTTGCCACGAAAAACAGAAAGACAATGAGGTATGTATGTGCAATGGGCATTTCCTAGTTTGAGCTGTAACAAAAGAGAAGAGGCAGGACATGGAATCAACTAAGAGGAGACATTTCTGAACATCCAAATATTAGCTAAAGAAATGTGGAGGTGTCTAATGTGGGAGATTTTAAGCTAGTTGAATTTACAGACTATTTATTTTGGGAAATGAAGTGAAACATTGGATGTTTGGTTTTGTTTCACTTTTTTTCCTCTTACACAGTTTCCATCTCTCCATTATATAAACAGGGGGGCAGTTTTCTCCTATGTGACCACTCTGCTGACTCCCATCGGTTACCCCAAACAGTTAGGCATTGAGCGTGGCTCTCCTGCCATTCACTTGTTTGTGAACTTGGTGACTTCATCTTGGATAGATGCAGGTGCAATGCTCTGTCTGAAGCATTACTTATTGGGGCACCCTTTCTGTTGCCATGGGACATGGAGTACCTGCCTTCTCAGATGGATCCACAGATTCAGCCCCACACTCTTGTAGCAAATTTTCACTCTACAGAAAACTAAATGGTTCCTAGTAATATATATGGGGAAGAACCGGTGCTGCTTACTCTATTCCCACCTGTGCATTTGCACACATATCCTTCACACGCGTGAAGGATGTCACGAGGATACTCCCTAGCCTGGTACGGCCCTCAGACTATTACCCCCTACTGCTCTTCCATGTGGGGGGCGATGAGGCTGCAACATGAAGTCCTAGGGCAATCAAAAGAGACTTCAGGGCCTTGGGACGGCTAGTAAGGGACTCTGGAGCACAGGTTATTTTCTCCTCTCTCCTTCCAGTTGTGGGCAGCAACACTAGAAGGAACAGAGGCACCCAATCTATCAACTCATGGCTCTGTGGCTGGTGTCATCACCACGGATTTGTTTTTTTTGACAATGGGATGGCCTACACAGCACCAGGTTTGCTGGCGTCTGATGGGATTCATCTTTCTCAAAGGGGAAAGAGAATCTTTGCTCAGGAACTTGCAGGGCTCATCGACAGAGCTTTAAACTAGACTCGAAGGGGGAGGAGGGTAATATCAGGCTTGCCCCAGGGAAGCTGAGGGACGACGTGCCACGGTTAGAGGGAGCGGGTGCCAGCGAGGGCACTCAAACTGTGTCTCCGAGATGTGCGGGGTACGCTGGGGCACAGCTGAAGTCAAACAGAGTTGAGCTAGGGGATACTGAGGCAATAGGAGCCAAGAGGGAAATGCCAGTGAAACGCCTCAAAGCACGCAAGGGGTGTTCTCCTATGAAGGAGACACGGACGGCAGCCCAACTGAAGTGCCTCTACACCAATGCACGCAGCATGGGCAACAAGCAGGAGGAGCTGGAAGCCATTGTACATCAGGAAAACTATGATATGGTTGCCATCACGGAAACGTGGTGGGATGACTCGCACAACTGGAGTGCAGCGATGGATGGCTATAAACTCTTCAGGAGGGATAGGCGAGGCAGGAGAGGTGGTGGGGTAGCCCTGTACGTCAGGGAGTGTCTGGATAGTTTAGAGCTCGATGATGGTGATGATAGGGTGGAGTGTCTATGGGTGGAGTGTCTATGGGCCAGTTCTGTTTAATCTCTTTATCAATGATCGGGATGAAGGGATCGAGTGCACCCTCAGTAAGTTTGCAGATGACACCAAGTTGTGTGGGAGTGTTGATCTGCTGGAGGGTAGGAAGGCTCTGCAGAGGGACCTGGACAGGCTGGATCGATGGGCCGAGGTCAATTGTATGAGGTTTAACAAGGCCAAGTGCAAGGTCCTGCACTTGGGCCACAGCAACCCCATGCAACGCTACAGGCTTGGGGAAGAGTGGCTGGAAAGCTGCCTGGCAGAAAAGGACCTGGGGGTGTTGGTTGACAGCCGCCTGAATATGAGCCAGCAGTGTGCCCAGGCGGCCAAGAAAGCCAATGGCATCCTGGCTTGTATCAAAAATAGTGTGGCCAGCAGGACTAGGGAAGTGATCGTGCCCCTGTACTCGGCACTAGTGAGGCCGCATGTCGAATACTGTGTTCAGTTTTGGGCCCCTCACTACAAGAGAGACATTGAGGTGCTGGAGCATGTCCAGAGAAGGGCAACGAAGCTGGTGAAGGGTCTGGAGCAGAAGTCTTATGAGGAGTGCCTGAGGGAACTGGGGTTGTTTAGCCTGGAGAAAAGGAGGCTGAGGGGGAGACCTTATTGCTCTCTACAACTACCTGAAAGGAGGTTGTAGAGAGGTGGGGGTCGGTCTCTTCTCCCAGGTAACAGAATCACAGAAAGAATTGTATTGAATAAGAACTGAAAAGCTAAAGCCCCATCTGCTCTGCATCCACAGTGAAGATATCTTGCTATATTTTATAGGAATAGGGGTGTATCTTGGCATCCAATAGATGACAGTGCACGCACCTCATGTTGAGCAGTATGCCGTGCTATGATTAACTCTCTGCCTTCCCCTTAGACTTGCCTGAAGGCTGGGAGCTACAGACTAAAAGGATCCATCAGCATGGAGTAGACGGATGGGAGGGAGAAGATTGGTAGAGCCTTTAGACAGCCTTTGCTCCTTCCTTATGCTGTGTCTTTATTTCTTAATTGAAACAAAGGCATAGACTTGCCTAGTGTACACAAACTAAATCTTTTATGACAGCTTTGAGCACTAAGAAAATCTTTGATCTTTGAGCAAAAAATATGTAATTGCTTGACACTGCAATTAGGTAGACTCCTGTTTAAGTGCTTGCTTAATTCTCATCTTAACCAATCACTTAAATCATGTGGAGTTTAAGTACTTTACTGAATCAAGCTCTAAAACCTTCATTAACTGAAGTTGAGTCCTCACTCAGCCAAGTGTCTAGACACAAATTTCCACTCAAGATAGATTTCCAGACCTTAAGGAAATTTGGGGACTTTTTTGACATTTGACACATGTTAAAATAGACTTGGACTTACAGAATTACCTCTGTATATATTCAGATATAGCATTGATGATTCTTCTGATTTCACATCCTTCATTCCCACTGCCTTTCCAGCAACATAATTGTAGGGTTATAATTTTGTTCACTGGATATATTTCTGATTTATACTTTTAAAAGTGAGTCCCTCACATTGGCTTGGCCAACATCTGACTTCGTTTTGAAACACTGAGAAATCCAAACTAGCCTTGCTTTGATATCATACATTTCCTTATTTCAACTACCCAGGGCTTTTTGCTTCATTCTTAGAAATCACTTGCCACTGCCTCTTGCCCATCAGAAGGCCACAAGAATCTACTTTGATTCATGAAACTTTCCTCCTAATTGACAAAGAAAACATTCTGAGGTAGAAAGAGAGTTTGAACATCAAGCTAGTTCAATTAGATTCCTAGTTTGTGCAACTTAAAATATATTTTAAGAGATTATTTCTGTGTTAAGTACAAAAAAATTCCTCTTTAACACAGGAAAAACCTAATACCACTAGGTGCAGGAGCTATTGCTAGTCAGTTCTTTAAAAAAAAAAAAAAAAAAATCACTGTAGCCTAATTCTCCTAATTTCAGACCATTTTGTTAAAATGCTGCAGAATCTAATTTACTAAAGACTTTTGAAAGAAGTGGCTGTGTTATCACAGAATCACAGAATCACAGAATCATATAGGTTGGAAAAGACCTTTAAGATCATCGAGTCCAACCATAAACCTAACACTGCCAAAAACCACCACTACACCATGTCTCTAAGTACCTCATCCAAACGTCCTTTAAATACCTCCAGGGATGGCGACTCAACCACTTCCCTGGGCAGTCTGTTCCAATGCTTGATAACCCTCTCGGTGAAGAAAAATTTCCTAATATCCAGTCTAAACCTCCCCTGGCGCAACTTGAGGCCATTTCCTCTCGTCCTATCACTTGTTACCTGGGAGAAGAGACCGACCCCCACCTCTCTACAACCTCCTTTCAGGTAGTTGTAACAAGTTGTAACAAGTGATAGGACAAGAGGAAATGGCCTCAAGTTGCGCCAGGGGAGGTTTAGACTGGATATTAGGAAATTTTTCTTCACTGAAAGGGTTATCAAGCATTGGAACAGGCTGCCCAGGGAAGTGGTTGAGTCGCCATCCCTGGAGGTATTTAAAGGATGTTTGGATGAGGTGCTTAGGGACATGGTATAGTGGTGGCCTTGGTAGTGTTAGGTTTATGGTTGGACTCGATGATCTTAAAGGTCTTTTCCAACCTATACGATTCTGTGATTCTGTGATTCTGTGATATCGTTACTGCCTTCCCCTCCAAATAAATGCAAGGTTTCTGTGGCATGTCAAGGCTGACCACCAGAGTGCAGCAACTATTTGAGAAGAAGCACTTGCACATTACTCCTTCTACCCCTTGCTTGGACAAAGAGGAAGCCCCTGGAGGCAGATTTCAAACTCATATGCACATGTATGCCAGTTACCAGGACTAGAAATTCCTTAGTGAAACACTTCCAAAATGCTGCAATAGCAAAGAAATGCAGTGCTCTTCAGACCTAATTGTGTATTAAGCAGTCTAAAACAGAAAAAAGGTGATCAGCTGATTATGCAGAACCTGAGAAAACAGGCAATGATTGCACTTTTGTATATACAAATGACGATGAAAAGGGCTAAGTATCCTACTGTGTAGCTCTGCATTACATGGACATTTTTCATCCATTTGTTTATGATGATGATATGGAAGATAATGATGGTGAGTAACTTTTTACAGTTCCAACATGTAGAGACTCCTACAAGATCAGGGAGGCTCTGCTGCTGGGCTGATAGCACAGGATAGCTCCTGGGTTATGGCTGTTGCATTCCAGGTGAGTTGGACACACCAAGGGTAGAAGGAAGGAAGCATGTTGAAAGCATAAGGGATACCAGGCTATTGATTCCAGCCAATGCATGGTAAACAGCAAGGCTAAAGTAACTTAATTTTAAGTAGGATACTGACTCCTTTTTATGTGCCTGAAAATGACCCTCTAAATAATTCATGCAAGCTCACAAAGTTTATATGAAGACTGATAGCGGGTCCCATATTTTTTACTTCCTCACAATAAAAGACAATCATCCTGCCTTTTAAGAAATCATCTTGTGCAGTTTTTAAGCTGAAGCACAAAGTTGAGCTATGTCAAGGTGACTGGTTTGAAGGGTGATTCAGATGAATGCATCCAACATGATTACCCAGAGCAGTTGCATGTATTGTGAGAAAAATGGGATTTGCTCAGCCCAGTTCCACAGACTTACCTAGAGCATCCTCCAAACTGGAGAGGACATACAGTACTGTAGGCAGGCCATAAAATTAAAAGCACCATCTTCCTTCATATTTGTTTAACAATTGAGCTTGGTGCAAGTTTAACAACGAGAAGGAATATAGATGAGTTTTTCAGAGTATTATGACAAAGCTGAAACCAATTAGCAATTCCCAGTGCATCTTATAAATCAGTTTGTGTGGAGCTCTGGATGAAAGGGTGGAGAATATTTAGAGCTTCCAGCTCTTAAAATGTAGCCTTTGAAATATATGAAAGAAAAATAACTGTTTGGTATAAAAGATTTAGTATATATTGTGGTACCCAAGATATATCTTCTCAGATGTGGGTACTTATTATGGACAAAGTTAATGGGTAGAGAAAGAAGCTCTCAGATCATAAAGCAGTAGGTGTGAGAAAAAGAGTTCAAGTCTCTAGACTCTTTATCCAGTCCGTCTCATTAAACTAGATTGCCTCAATTTACTTAATGGTGTAAATACCAGTTTATCAACTAAATTTGTAGCTGAATTTGGTCAGAGCCCTTCTGGAGATGTTCATGTTCCAAATCCAAGTACTTGGACTTACGCTTATTCTTGTCCTCCCTATCTAACAACAGCCTTGTAATTTTTCTTCTTGCTTCTACCTTACTTGATCCTAGCTCCACTGGAGAGTTTCATAGCAGCCATTTCACATTGCCTCTTCTGGAAATTAGCTCCTGTTTCTGTAATGTGCACAACTGGGTACAGCTAATAGGTGAATGCTGGACCGAGCTCAAGGTCATGCCTCCAGAAGCACATGCACTACCAGGAACCGCCAAAGGAGGTCCTCTCCCTCTTTTTCCTATTCTATACACTTGCCGGTCACATTATCAGACCTAGTCTTGCATTTTTTTTAGTGAGTCTTGGAGGAGTATATTGCCACCTTCAGGCCAAAAATCTCAAAAATTGGTCCACTGTGGTAATCGGAACCCTGGGTGTGAAAGAGTTTGATTTAGAGCAATAACACTACCTATTTAATTAGGACACAAAAGCCTTTATCTTAGATTCAGTAAAGTCCTACTGAATTGTGACTCATCAAGTGACTTTCAGATATTCTCTACCTGGTACTAGTGGAAATATTTTGTGGTTGCATGACCTAACCTAGTGATTATCCCTTCAGTTTACTGCTAAGTAGAACTGCTTTCTGTTTGGCCATTGATTATTTTTAATTATAATCAGAACTCTGTCACAAGCTCTAATCAATAAAGTGCCGGGAAACCTCAGAGGCTGAAAGAGGGAGAAATAATCATTCAATGTTATTAAAGTGATGGCCAAGAGAAGCACAATTCTTTGTACAATAGCCAATGTTTCAAGTGCTTATTGATTTGCTTTTATAACAATTATACTGCACTCAGGAAAGCTGGGGAGAAGGAGGAGGAAGGAGGAAAGTCAAGAAAAAAAAGAGAAACAGCAAATCTGCAACTGCTATTCATGTCTCAGAAGGCACAAGTGCAGAATATGCTCACTTAGATGATAATCTGTTCTCCTAGACCTTTAGAAAGGAGCCATGCTTTCTGAATGTGTTTTCTTTAATCATTCATGTTAAATATTTTATTTTAATACTCCCATTGCCTACTGTGGGCTTAGGGAACATAATGCTAGCCATACCATGATATTCCCATTCCATGCAACGTGATAATTCTTCAGACAGCTTTGCTATGGAAAAAAATGTTCCCCATGCATGATTTATAATAGTTTTATAAGGTAAAGTAATTACATTATCAGATATCCCTGATGTGTTTGAGCAATAAGGCACCTTCATAATAACATATGACATCTTATAATTACCGCAAGGCAATTGCACTCCTGGGGAAAGGAGGAGGCCAAGATACATGTCTTGCCTATACAATGCCCCTATGGATGTTATTATCAGGATATAAATAAATAAATACAATGAAAAGAAGAAGAAGGACAAAAAAGCTGATACTGAATAATGTTGAGCTGTGTTATAATGTAATTCATGATTTATAAGAAAGGGCAAAAGTGTACTTTCATGCTAGGATATGATGTGACAGTTCAGAATATCTAAACAGCAATTTTGAATGAGTGGAGCTATTCACAGAAGTTAATCCATCTCCTCAGAAATCTCCTTGGCCAATCAAAGCCAGTTTGTAAAAAAATAAGACTGGACTGAGAAATGCATTAAAATTGTAACATGCTTTTATTGCTCACAAAACTGTTGCAGTATATATTTCTAGTTGATTTAGAACATTCATGATTCTTATTTCAAGGTTTCTCCCTCCTCCCAAATGTTCTTATAGGCCTCTTAATGGAATCCTGAGCATCTGTTAAACCTGCTATAGTTATTATTTTTTTTTCTCCCAGAAAGGAATGGGAGAAAAAAATTTTCTGTCATCAGAATCTAACATGTTATTTGTCTCTGACTGATTGACTTATCTTTGTGCAAACTCTATTTAGACAGATGTCTGGCATCTGTTATACTCAGAGGTCCCTTCAATTATCCTCCATTCCTGTATTTTTAAGAATTTTTTTTATTTCATGCAAGGCCTCAAAATATTAAGCCAGTGACTAATCTGATAGGCAACTGGATGGGCAACTATTATGTACAGTTTTGGGTTCCTCAGCTAAAGAAAGATGTTGAAAAACTAGAGAAGGTCCACTGGGGAGTTAACAAGATGATCAGGGTCCTGGGTTACATGACCTATAATGAGCTTAGTAGCTGGGCTTATTTATTTTGGGGAAGAGGAGGCTGAGAGGGGATCCAATAGCAGCCCATTTGATTGGAGTTACAAAGATGATGTTGCTATACTCTTTCCAGAGGCAACAGATGGTAAGATAGTCACAGGCTGTGGTGTAGGAAGGTGTGCTGGTTTTGGCTGGGATAGAGTTAATTTTATTTATAGTAGCTAGTACTTGCTTCCCATACTCTGCCAGGTGCACAAGAAGTTGGGAGGGGATACAGCTGGGACAGCTGACCCCAACTGACCAAAGGGCTATTCCATACCATATGATGTCATGCTCAGTATATAAAGCTGGGGAAGAAGAAGGAAGGGGGGGACATTCGGAGTGATGGCATTTGTCTTCCCAAGTAACCGTTACGCGTGATGGAGCCCTGCTTTCCTGGAGATGGCCGAACACCTGCCTGCCAATGGGAAGGAGTGAATGAATTCCTTTGCTTTGCTTTGCTTGTGTGCTCAGCTTTTGCTTTACCTATTAAACTGTCTTTATCTCAACCCACGAGTTTTCTCACTTTTACTCTTCTGATTCTCTCCCCCATCCCACCGGGGGGGGGAGTGAGTGAGCGGCTGTGTGGTGCTTAGTTGCCAGCTGGAGTTAAACCATGACAGTCCTTTTAGGTACCCAACGTGGGGCTCAAAGGGTTCGAGATAATGACAGGTTTGATTGGAATGTGCTAGATAGATAGAATTTAAAGCTGTTATTACTGTTTAGCTATTAATCGGCAGGCTTCTGTGCTTGCCATAGGCTTGCTTGCCTTACTGTATATTAGAGTCTAGGGCTCATTAGCAGCTGCTTTTTGCTTTCGCTGCTTGCTGTACTGCTTATCATCTTACTCCGCTGTGCCTGGGAACATTTTGATAACAGCAATGGCGATGCGCCTGGGCTGGCAGATGGCCAGGGCATCGCTGCTGTTTCTGTGCTGCTGTACTGAACAGGCTGGAATTCCAGTATGAACTTGAGTCCAAGGGACTGTGACCTGTGGATGAGTCCACACGGGAGCAGGACACCCCGAAGCGTCTGTGGCCATGGATAAGTCCACGCCACAGCAGATACATCTCGAAGCATCTGTGGCTGTGGTTATGTCTGTGCTGCAGCAGGTATACCTCTAAAGGGATTGTGGCCCAAGGATAAGTCCACACTGGAGAAGGTACACCTCGAATCTTCTGTGGCTGTGGATAATTCCATGCTGCAGCAGGTACACCTTGAAGCATCAGTGGCTGTGCATGAGGTCATGCTGGAGCACCTCAAAGTGTGTGGCCCTGGGTAAGGCCATGACAGAGCAGGTTTACTTCTGAAGGGACTCTGGCTGTGGGTAAGGCCACGCTGGAGCAGGTATATCTCTGAAGGCATTGTGGCCCATGGAGAAGGCCACGCTTGAACAGGTGCACCTCAAAGCGACCGTGGCTGTGGATAAGTCCATGCCGCAGCAGGTATAGACCATGGAGAGACTGTGTCTCATAAATAAGGCTCCACTTGGAGCAGGTACACGCCTAAGGGACTGCAGTCTGTGGATAAGTCCAAGCCAGAGCAGGGGCAAGGGGAGGAGTTCATTGCAATGTTAAACCCTATGGTCTGGTCCAAAGGGACCAGGGGTGGAGATTGTAATGCAAATACCTTTAAATTGTTGTAACCCGTGATTTGAGTTGCATGTTATAGGAATTACTATAGCCGGAACTACCTGAACCAGTGGAGGACAAGCCTTACAAGAAGCAGTGCAAGTGCAGCAGTGACCCGACCTGAGCTGGCTTTGGTGCCCATTAACTCCACACAAAACACCACCTCTCCTGGCCTGAGTGACCACCATAAGAGATGGAGCCCAAAGTCATGGACTAAATGAACTCAGTGGACATTTTGTGGACATTTATGGACATTTTACAGACATTTTACAGGGGTGGTCCATAGACTAAGGGAATGATATGTGTGTATTATATCAAAGGATGGGAAGGGTGACGGTGGGTAATGAGAATGTATTGAATAGTGTGAGACCTGAGCATGAATAAGGGGTGGAGAATGTGCTGGTTTGGGCTGAGATAGAGTTAATTTTCTTTATAGTAGTGTCGTGGTTTAGCCCCAGCCGGCAGCTAAGCACCATGCAGCCGCTCGCTCACTTCCCCCCCGGTGGGATGGGGGAGAGAATCGGAAGAGCAAAAGTAAGAAAACTCGTGGGGTGAGATAAGAACAGTTTAATAATTGGAACAAAATAATAGTAATAATAATAATGAATTATAATGAGAAGGAAAACAACGAGAGAGAGAGAGAGGAACAAAACCCAAGGGAGGGAAAAAAGGGAAAAAGAAAAAAAAATATAATAATAATAATTAAAAAAAAAAATTATACAACTGCTCACCACCAGCCGACCGATGCCCAGCCAGTCCCCAAGCAGTGATCGCTACCCCCCAGCCAACTCCCCCAGTTTATACACTGGGCATGACATCATATGGTATGGAATAGCCCTTTGGTCAGTTTGGATCAACTATCCTGGCTGTGCCCCCTCCCATTTCTTGGGCACCTGGCAGAGCATGGGGAGCTGAAGGAAGAAAAAAAAAGTCCTTGACCAATGTAAACACCGCTTATTGACAGCCAAAACATCAGCGTGTTATCAATATTATTCTCATACTAAAATCCAAAGCACAGCACTATACCGGCTACTAGGAAGAAAATTAACTCTATCCCAGCTGAAACCAGGACAAGTAGCTAGTATGGGGCCATGTTTTGGATTTGTGCTGAAAACAGTGTTGATAACACAGGGATGTTTTAGTTGTTGCTAAGTAGTGCTTATACTAAATCAAGGACTTTTCAGCTTCCCATGCTCTGCCAGGTGCACAAGAACTTGGGAAGGGGACACAGCTGGGACAGCTGACCCCAACTGACCAAAGGGCTATTCCATACCATATGGCGTCATGGTCTGTATATAAAGCTGGGGAAGAAGAAGGAAGGGGGGGATATTTGGAGTGATGGCGTTTGTCTTCCCAAGTAACCGTTACGCGTGATGGAGCCCTGCTTTCCTGGAGATGGCCGAACACCTGCCTGCCCATGGGAAGTAGTGAATTAATTCCTTGCTTTGCTTTGCTTGTGTGTGCAGCTTTTGCTTTCCCTATTAAACTGTCTTTATCTCAACCCATGAGTTTTCTTCTGATTCTCTCCCCCATCCCACCAGGGGGGAGTGAGCGTGCGGTGTGTGGTGCTTAGTTGTCGGCTGGAGTTAAACCATGACAGAAGTCAGTGCAGCACTGGAACAGGTTACCCAGACCTATTTAAATTCTCCAAGGATTAACTTTATTGTCCTCTTCCTCTACCATCCCACAAGCTTCTGGCTGAAGTCAAAAAGCACAGAACATGGAAATCAATTTTTGTGCCCTTTCCCACCCAAAAGTCACTTGGTGTTTTCTCTCAGCTCAAAAGGATTATGTGTCTTATGTTTCTGTTTCCGTTTTACAATTAAACGCAAGTGCTTGATAAAAGTAAATCATGTCTCAGCAGGAAGCCAGAAGTGGGTAAATAGGCTGTAGGGGGCAGGGAGAATTCATAGTGTTACCTAGTAGTGTATGTGATTCAAACATCACCCAGATAATCAGTAAATCAAAGAGGCTCGTCTGCTGTTATGCATCAGGCAGAGCAGGCCATTAACTTACTCACAATGACAAATGGGGATAGATGGCTTTCGGTTTCAGGTTTCATTCCTGAGGTGCATTTCACGGCTCTCTCTAGAGCTTGACAATGATGTGCTTTGTTTCCCATCAGAACTTCCCTGACAAATGCTTCTAAAGCTATTTGCACTTCAGGAAACTTAACGTGGAGGCAGTTCATTCATGGCATCAGAGCTGTAGCATAATACGTGACCAGTTACGACTGCCACAGCAAACTCTTGGGGATTTGTGTGAGAACACATGAAACCTGTGTTTGTATGTCCAGAAGGGCAATTGTGTAGTATGTATTCAACCCATTCTCCTTCATTCTAGCTCCTTCTTTTGTCTTTCCCTCTTCTGTCTCCTATTTTCCTTTGCTCCTTTTTTCATTCCTCTTCTTTTCTCCCTCAATTCTTCAACTTCTTCCTTTTTGTCCTTGTCAGAAAGCATCCCTACACTTTCTCCTAAAAAAATATCTTCCCCAAAACAAGATTCTTTTTAGAAATGTCAGCAAAATCCACTTAATGACTGCTGAGTGCAAACCACATTACTGAAATGCATAGATTACCCTCTGCTCTGATTTTAATTACCGGGTCCAACTAGTGGTATGATTCAACTTGTTGGTTAAAGTACATAAATTTAGACATTGGCATATAGATGACTAAATGTGACCTGAGTGTGTAAGTTCCCATTACTGTCAGGGGCATGATTCAGTAGCTTTAACATAAGCACTGAGTACTCTTTGAGATGTCCTAAGGTATCCTGCATGATCTCCAGTTCACCACAAATATCCTGTAGATCCTGTGTAATGTCTGTCATAGATAACTTGGATCCCCAACACATTTTGAATGGCAGTCGGTGCTATGTGTAGGACAGAATCAAGCCCCAAGATATTCAGTGGAGTCTAGAGATCTAATCAACCTGACCTAAAGAAGACATCTGCATTTAGTCAGCTGAATGACTCTAGGCTCCATTGACTGCACTGGCTAGTTTTCCAATGACTACAGTGGGAAATGATGCCAGAAGCACGTTTGTAAAAACCTATATTCAGTCTTCTAAACTTTGGTATCCTAGTTTGTAAGTTGAATCCCACCTTGTTTGTCTCCTAAAACTAGCTTTAAACTTCACCAGTTGTGTAGGTCCCACAAAGAAAGGTGCATGAAGTAAAGGAATTCAGTTCTGTTACCTTCACCTAATTTTTCCAGCAAATTGGCAGATATGTACAAACAGTAGGGATTTGCACATGTGTGAATAAGAAAACCAGATTCGTTTGACACCACTGATCCTTGCAGGCATGTGTTAAGCATTAGTAACTATATACCCATCGGTCATTTTACAAAATCTAACTCTCCCTGAGGTTTTCATTGAGTAGTAGGTCCCTACTCAAAAGCAAAAAAAAAAAAAAATTAAAATAAAAGTTAAACCCTGTGTTTAGCTTAAACCATGTCCTTTTTTTCCATTACAGGGACATAAGGTTGTTTTTCAAAAGTATCATCTGCTTTTTCAGCTTTCCTGAATGGTATTGGTCTTCCACATACACTTGCACATTTGGGCTTAATTAGAACTAGAGTCTGTAGATATACCATAAGTAGGGGGTTTTTTTTAGTTTGAGAAATAATCAATTAAAATACATTTTGTTCTATTTTTATATTTTCTTCCTGATTTTTCTGGTTTCTTCATCTTTCACATTCTTGAAATAATGGGATATTGGTGCCAGTTCAGTAAAAAGTATTTCACATTATGTCTCAGCTTCCTGCAAGTTGCTGCAAGAACACACATCCACGGAAAGTATAATTCAATCGTTGAGCTGAATATATCTGTTAACGGGCTTATGTGAGAAAGTATTTAGTTCTTTCAACTGACAAAGGTTAAGGGAGGTGGAAATAGTTGGTAAAAACATTAGTGATATAACAGAAGGAAATCTGTAAGGAAGCTCATAAGACTTAAAATGCTTCATAGTTAAAGACAACAAATAAGGGTTCTCACAGTAAACTCATAAAGAAGACAGATGCTGGATTCAATATCTGGTCAAGGAGTTATTTATCAAATCAAAGCCAACATCTTAAAGGGTAGAATGTTCTCATTAAACTCTAATAAAAGCCTCAACCACGATATAAAATCCATGAGACTTTTTTTATCTTACTAAATCCTGTCAGGAACTTTTGTTATCAGTATCACATGCCATCCACATAACTATTACAAAAGGAGCCTGAAGTTTCTATGCTCTGCATCTTTTTTTCTGTTAAAATGTACTCTTACTATTATATGAAAATAGTGTTATACAAATAAAACATCTAATAAAAATCCCTTTTAAGAATGTTATGTTACTATTAAACATTGCATAAAATTAATATCAATTAGATTCTGATAAATTTAATAGGGTTTGAGTTATTGAGTTTAATTCAATTTCAATAAATTTCAGTTAAGCCCAATTTGTTTCCATTTTTTATTAATTCCAGTCACTATCAATTATCTTCCATTAATTCAATCTAATTGTGCTGCATTTTCAGGTAATTCTCCATTACTTTGAATTAGTTTCTATTAATTTCAAGTGGTTTTCATGACTGTTAACTGATTTCATAAGAAAACAAACGTCCTTCTTTAATGTGGGTCTGTACTATTACTACTTGCCCTCATGCCATAAATGGGTAATTCAGGGCCAGATCCTCATATGATGCTTACTGGCATAGTCCCAATAGTGTCAGTGTAGCACTGTTAAGCAAGAACAGTCAGAAAACTGCTGTTTCCTGAGAACTAAAGAATTCCTGGGAACTAAAGTCAGTACGAATTTCACCTTAAGCTACCATGAGGTCAGGGTTCACCCTAATCTTTCCAAACAAGTATACTAGTTAGCCTGCCTTTTCGTTAAAGAATTAAGGCTCTCATTTCTCAATAATATTGTGAAACAGAAGGATACTAATTCACTCTGATCCTTTTCAACATGTTAGCTAATGACTTGATTAAATTGCCTAAGCACAGGTGCCTAGTACAAACATGGACATCTAGTGCCATTTGAGATGCCCATTTGGCTCTCCTGTACAGTGTGGGTCTCCCATAGGTTTTGTATCTGCCAGCCTGTGGTGCTGCCTCAGTGGTCATTACAAGAATATGTTTAAGCAATTGATCCAAACCCTTAATCAGTCTGGTCAACAGAATATGACTCATTTCACCCTAAAATACGATGAGATCACCTGCATTGGTGAAATTCCAGTGACTATACAGCTCTAAGCCATATTACTATATTGACTAAATCTCCATTGGTTACAATGAGAATCAAGACAATTAGTTTGGATATAGACACTTTCACAATAGAAACATGAAAGTATGTAAGATGAACATCACTTCAAACGTATATGCTTTTGGTGGCCAGGAGACTAGCCTGTTTTCCATGTAGGACAGATGTATTCCTTTATGTTGTTTCCAGTTCTGGACTCAGTTTAAGCTTGTGATGACTATAATTAAAACTTTCAGTATTCTAAATACATAGTTATTTTAGGTAAAAACAAAGATTAGGAGAGAAAAAGTTCATATGGTGGAATAAAATATATGTAACATTCTTGGAGAACACAGATAAAGAGATTCATGATGGAGTTTGTACAGATGTATTGATTGATTTACTGTAGAAGTAGCAGTTACCTTCAAGCAAGCTCTGAGCTACTCATCTTGCAACTGAACCAAAATCACTCACAACAAACTTTTAATTTGTGATGTTAAAAATAAAGTTAAATATCCTCTTTAGCATTTCTGCAAAACATGATTCATGAGAGATATCAGCAGGTTTTATACCCTAGAAATGAAATCTCCACAACATTCAAAAGTGAGGGGAAAGTGCAATATAGTTTAGCACCTGGAATACATATCTGTACGCTCAGCTGGGTTTGAGTCTCTTCTATCCATAAGCCACCTCTGCTGTAACATGAGCCAGACATAAAAATTTGGGGGAAGAGCCAAGGCTGGTTGGAGTCATTGGAGGCTTCACATTTTACTTCACTGAACTTTTGGAGAAGGCCCTGCAGCACAAGCAATCCAAGATTTTGGTGGTCAATCTTCTGTGTTTATTTTAGCCCAATATGGTACTTCCAGGAAGCAGAAACTCAAAAGGTCTCTTCAAGGACAAAGTGGCTGATCATATTGTACAGACTCAGTAACACTTATGCAGGGAGGGTTGCCTATTTATTCTCACCAGAAACATAAGCCAAACGCTAACATCTGGAGCTAGGAAGAAATTTCTCTATGCAGCCATACAATTACACAGTTTATTGTCACTGACATCAGTTCTCACCTCCTCCAAAATTACCATCAGCTACAGATTTCTTGTTTTGGTGAACCACACCAAAACAGTTCAACCTGAAATTTTTGCATCTAGTAGCAGAACCTGCAAGGTATGCACTAAGAGAACTTTCTTTTCAGCAGCTGAAAATGTGAATGATAAAAGCACTTTTCTGGATTAGTATATTCAACAAAGATAATAACATTTTTGCTTATGCAGATTAATGCTCAAAATAAGTTACCCTATTTAGACCAACTGAGGTAGATTTGGCTCAGTGCCTCTTTTCTGAAAACTCTTCCTTTGGGTGGTTCAATTCCATGCTTATTTCAGAATGCACAGATCCCAGGGATGGGAAATCCCCTGCAAAATAATTACAGGTATGTATTGGAAATTTGCCTTTCCTTCCATATTAAGTTATGACATTGGACTGCTAGCGAGAAATAGAAGAGTGAACTTAGAATCACAGGGAAGAATTCTGCTTTTGAAGATGTTTCTGCCAGAAACAAAATAAATCAAACCAAACAAGTTTAGAAAGATGTTCTTTAAACATGAAAATGAAAGGAGGAAAGATAGCATGTTATCCACTGCTGTATCAGCTGACACTCAGGAAGCTGGTGGATTTTACTGAATATACACTGGTTTGGAAAAATGTATATCCATTTGCATTATAAAGCCCTTATACAAATGTACTTTGGGTTTAAAACCCCATATGTTGGCTGCCGTACTAATATTGGTTCAAGCAAATTATGCCTTGGCTTCACTAAATGCACATATCTATTTCAGTTAGACTGTTCTAATGTGGCAACAGATACTGTATTATTTATTCTGTGGCATAGATCAGGTTATATAAAATTAATGGTTGAACTTCATTCACATGGACTGAATTAAAAAGCGTTGGTCAGAATGGAAAAGAAGGAAAGAGAAAGAAAGAGACTTGGGTTTGATTATATTTATGTCTGTTCCTGTGTCAGCACAGCACGGTGATGAACAAGTGCTGGCTGCAGTTAATGCACATTAATTCCAAAAAAAATAAGCACTGGCATATTTTTTTCCCATGAAGGTTTTAATTTACAACATATTGGGTTTTGTAGATACCAGTTTAAGTTCAATTTGTTTTAAAATGTCCAAAACTATTTATGGATTTTTCATATCGCTGGTTTGCTTTGTTGTTAAGTATGCAAGTTTCAGGCAAATATTCTGGATGACCTTGTCCTGCTGCTCCTGTCCATACAAAATGTCCATGTGTAATCTTGTCCATGTACATAGTTCAGAAATCTTCTATAGTGCTGTACTAACCAGCTCTGCCCAGTAGTGAGGTTCTTTCCCTGCAGACATCCCAACCCATTGTCACCACCATGGCAGAAAATTTACCAGTCAGTCAGGACTCTGGCAGGTTCGGAGGACAGACAGGAATGTCTACAGAAATTAGTTGTATCATTGATAAATGTTTGCCCCTTCCTATGGCAAGTCATGGATGGGAATCAGTTATTGCACAGCTATGTGGGGCCTGGAACTTACTGCAAGTCTTTGGAGTGACATTGTAGCTGTTAGTGATTGCTATTAGCAATTGTGCTGCAAAGCATGAGGCTTAACATCTGTTCTTCCAAGGACCTGATATGTATACTTACATTGTCTGCACCATGGCATAGGTGAGCTGAGATTCTTCTGTCTTCCCTTAGATGGTGGAAGACCACAACTTTGCCATGCCATATGCCTTCTTATAACTACTATTTGCCCCTTTCTTTCCAGACTACATCTGTGCACACTTCCATTTGGGCCCTGCTTTCAGCTCTATCCTGTCCAACCTCCCTGTGAAGTGAAGACTCTGAGATATCATGAACAAGAATGCCAGAAACACATGAGCAGGTTTTCCCTCTGGATCACCTCATTCAAATATTACCGTTCCCAGAATACACTCAAGCTGTTCAGTCTCTTGGCTTCACAGTTAAATGAAGAACAATTTGTTCCAGCCAGAGCTGAGAAAAGTGGAGACGATGCTTCCTCTCCAGTGGTATTCCCACTCCATTGAAGATTACTGCTATTATTCACATGTCTAAAGAGAAGGTGCTTCCTCATACTCCCCATGTGCACTGTGGGCACCCAAAGTGGCCTGCATGTCTCAGACTCAACCAGGGTACTATTGCACTTCATCTTGTGAGCTCTGGCTGCAGCTTCAGAGTGACACATCTGCTTACCCACCCCCACACCTCCTGGCTTTGGTGACTGTATCAAACTGTAGATAGGCAAGCGACTGCCAAGCTTAAAAAAAATAAACAAAACAAAGCACACCCTCCAGCTGATGGAGAGCACAACATTCCATCTGCTGAACAAGCAACTGCTGAAAGCAAACCAGCATTTGAGCTGATGCTGATGACTTCTTACATGAAGTCAAGAATTTGTTCCTCAGTTTCCAAGAATCCCAGTTCAATTTATCAGTGTTACCGGAGAGATCACACAGGGGAGCTCCACTCCTCACAAACAATGGCTAGAAGGAAATTCGTGAAAGCAGGAGACAGAGGTTTCTTGGCTACTGGTCCACATTGTGATAGTTGCTTCTGGAACACATCAGAGTGACTGTAAACCTCAGCACTTTCAGAACAAAATGTAAAACATTCTTCCATTGACCTCGCTTTCCCACAATAACACCACATAAAATAACAGAGCAAGGAAAAAAATAGAGAGCTTTATGAGTGCACTTTAATAAATCAATAAGGGGTTTAGATGCCACAGTGGTAGTTGCTGTACAAATACCCAGACAGGAAGATCCTGTCCTGGAAAATTAGAATAGGCAATTCCTGAACCTGTTATTGTTCAGTTTCACTTGAAGTAGGAGAAAGTCAGTGTTATTTTTTTCCCCACTGACAGAGAAAAGCCTGGTGTCTAACTCTTAACTGGTATAAATAAATATATCTCTGTGTCACTGGTGCTAGCTTAATCTATACCACCTGAGACGTTGCCTGTGTGATCCAGCCAAGATAAGAACCACAAGTTGCTTGTATTTCTGATTATAAACAGATATAGAAAGAGCACAGTAGAGTTGAAATTATCTTTCATGTCTGCATATAAGTAAACAGAGGAAAATAAGCAAATGGTGTGAAAGATAGCCAAATATTATTTCTGAGTTTCACAGAAACACTCAGAGATATTTTACACTCTTGATGATTTCCCTTCTTTTACTGGTGCTTTTAACATGTTACAGTGATATTCTTCATTATCCTCTTCTGAGAGAATACTGTGTATATAGCTAAATTAACTGGTTATGGGCTAAGACCTAAGGACTGATTATCACATAAGGTTTACAAACCCCATCTCTTAGAGCACAGCAAACACACTGCATTTCTAATGCATCTCCTCATTACCGTACGATGCCCTCTTTTAACTTTGCAAAGGAGAGGTGAAATGAATGCCATCTACATATGCAGACTCAGAAAAACAGCCTTCCCTTCAAAAGAGGGGTTAATAAAAATCACACTTGATTAAGCTGAGGAGCAGGGATTCCAGGAAGGCAATATGTTAAGGAAGACAACAAGTGAAGAGAGGGAAATGCAGAATGTAAAACCTGGAATGTAGAATGGTGTGGAGAAGATCAAGGTTACAAACAGGCAGGGCAGAGCATTATGGGAAGGTCAAAAGCCAATTGAGAGCATGATGGAGTAAGGAACAGGTTTCTTGCAACAAAGTGGATGATAATGTCAGGAAGGCACTAGGAGGATCACATTGGGAAATAGAAAAGCAATAATAGTATATGGCTGAGAAAGGAAGCTGTGAAGAACTGAATGTAATTGAAAGTAGAAATAGAGCTGCAATGAATGAAAGGGGGAAAGACAAATGAAAATTAGACAGAAGATCTCTAGGAATGGATTAGCCAAAGTCCATCTTTGCAGGCTGAAAGATGAAAGGACAGAAAAAGCTAGTCTGGAGCTTAATTGCCACTGTCATAGCTAATGAATTATCAACAAGTAAATTAAGAAATTGAGCAAATCCTTTCTCTGTTTCAGCCAGCTCCCACTTCTGACAGTCACCAGTGAAATGTAAAGATCTTTTTACAATTCCTTTCCCTTCCCTTATGCAATGACTGGCAGCACACTGTGGTTTGATGGTTTCCTTTAGATTTGTTAGAACCTCTCCCATGGCTCTTTTTGGGTGAAATTCTCCCACCATAAACTTCCACACTATGAAGGACTCTTGATAAAGCTGTGCTGATGACATATCCACAGCAGTTGCTCCAGTCCTTCCACAGGCCAGCCCAGGCTTAAAGGTCACCATTGTTACTGTGAATTTATTTGAAGCTAGTGCCCTAAAGCCAAGCTTAATGATGTCAAGAAGTGGTTGCTACCCACAGACCGCAATGCTGAATGTTGTTTTCTTGCTCAGAGAACTTCCCATCCAGATTATTCTGGAGCAAGGAAGGGACACACAGCTAGGAGCCTGCTTTTAAAACTTTCACCATGAGTTCATCTAGAACTGCCAAAAAATGACAAATTAATACAATATCCTTATCACATCTTGAAATACAACTGTCCATAGCATTGTTCTAATCTCAGCTATGGGCATCATATAGCCCTCTGTCTTTTGAGTGATGCTTCTACATCATTTTCCAGCTAGAGGAGACAATGACAATCCTTTTCCTCATACCTCAAAGAAGGGAAGTAGATGGGCACCTGCCAGGGTTTCAGGGGAGAAGACGTGAGCAGACAATAGTTTCCTCCTCCCCCATAGTTACTGCACAGAGAACAGACAAAGTCTCAGGCACATGATGTGAGAAGTCCTACAAGACTGAGAAATCCTGTCCCATCCCCTATATCTCCAGCCACAATTTGGCTATTGGTCCTGCAGGAGATTAAGAAATAGATTATTATTTTTATTTTTTTAAATACAGGAAAAAAGGGGGGAAAAAACCCCACAACCCCTCCAATCTTTTTAGAAGTTTCCAAAAAGAGAACTTTTTCATCTAAATACAGAAAATGTTCAACCAAAATTAACATCTTCTGTCTACAGTCCATTTTGCTCATTTTAGTGAAAACCACTTTTCATTGGTAAGTGTTTTCAACAAACATTTACTGATTATTTTTGGCTTAGCTGTAGGGCTGTAGATCCCTGCTGCCATAAGGCTGGTATATACGTTATGTGTGTTTGGTAAATGTTTTGCACTTAAAGAATGCACAGAAGATGTCATTCAACTGGTCCTTGAGGTAATACAGGCAGAAAAGAGAAATCTGCAGTCTGCTACACAAAGGCAACCAGAATAGACCACAAAAAAAGACACACAGCCAAATTTAGAGAACGTTAAACATGAGGAGCTTCCGGTAGATGCATAAATATGGGCATAATTAACCCAGAGTAAGATCAGCGCTCATGGATCAGCAAACACCAAAGGGAGGAATCAGAGGATCTGCTGCTGCTCTGTTTAGCCTGCTGGGATCTGTTGCAGCTTGTGAATGCTATGTGTTTTCGTCAAAAGGGGAGAACAGAGCCCTGAAGCTGTCACTATCTGATTATGCTGACCAGAAACAATGCATTGCTGCTGTCAGCTCCAACTGTTTTGTATTTTGCTTTTCTCCTTGCCAGCTTTGAGAGCAGCTGTTTGCTCTCTTCCCTGGTGTAAATCAGGAGTAGCTTCAGTCAACACAGTGCCATTTCTCTGTCCATCATGTGGTAAAGATCTAATCCATTCTTCCTCCTGGGAGAGAAAAATGCAGCCAACAGTATATGTTGGCCTTGTTGTCCTTGCTCTTACACCAGCATGTGACTGTTAGCATAAAAGAATAATTATTTTTATGAGTAGCAATACCCATCTAGATGAAAATAAGGAAGAATCAGCCCCATGTGGTGCATCTTCTATTATGAAAGTAATGTGAGAAATAGAGTGGGCAGACATGGATTTAGAAATTCAGGATCTAGAAATACACTTCTTGGGTAGCAATGAGACTGTTCATATTGATTGCGTCTATGGGGTTAGCTTACACTGGGACTGAGGAGGAGACTTCTGTGCTGAAAGCCAAGTAGGGTTGAGCTGACTGTGCTCTCAGGCCCTCCTGCCAAGGGGCTAATCAGTGGGATCTGCTCATAGTCAACTCAAGTGCCTGCATCCTGCACACCAGGTAAAGCTCCCTCAGACAACTGACAGTAGTCTGCAGCTCTGGTATGAAATTGATACCTTATTAAACACCTCTACATACTGCCATAATGCATGAAAATGTGTCCTCTGGCTGGAAGACTTTAAAAAGCTGAAGCTTGAAATTCATCCTCACTTAACTGATTTCATGTCAAGGTATCAAGTCCAACCTGATCTTTATCAACTGGAAAACATCACAGCTTCAGAAACTGTTCAGGGAACTGTTTCATCACTGTTCAGAAACTACCAATTTCTGTCCAATTTCAACACATTTACAGCTATGTGAGGGAGGTCATCTCATGTCCCATGCATTAGCTAGTATGCATATATACACACAACTAATGGTAATGCTATAGGATGAAAAGACAACTGTTGACTGGCTCAGCTAAACTTTCTGCCATCTCCCTTAATTCAAGGGCAACAGAAGTCCTAGCGTGCACCAGCAGACCTAACTGTGGGTGATGAGAACTGTCTCCTGCTCTGTCACAAATATTATATACTTGCATCTGCCTCTTTGCTGACCCCTTCTCAGAGGATGGGCGCCGGTGCCCTGCCATCTCCATCATGTGTGGGTTGGCAGCTCGCTGTGTGGAGCAGACACGAGAGGGCAGTGCTGCCCCAAGCATGGGCACTCCTGCACAACGGGCTGCTGTGGGCAGCAGGTGCTGGTGGAGACCTCAGCTCTCCCTGTATTGGGGACACTTGCTGCTCTCCCCAGGCAGGACCATGGGGTGAAGAAATACACTGCTCCACAGAGCAACACAATAATTTCCCTGGTAGATCTAAAAGCTGCTCTTGCAAGGAGCATGTTGTCATGGTCTGACTGGTACAGAAAAGTTCTCATCTTAGGGGTGGTTAAGAGATAAAGAAACAAGTAGTGGGAGCTCATAATTTATTTTTGCAGTGAGGGGAACTTAGCAGATGGTTTCCCCATGAGCCACACTGCAACTGCTGTTCTTCACAGTATCCACATGTAATCTGAAAAGGGAACAACATTTGCAGGTGCTAAAAATTATTCAGGGTAGTCAAATCTAATACTGACTGCAGAGAGTCACAGGATTATCTTGCAGTACTGTCTCACTGGGTAATAAAATGGCTGAGAAAATTTAATTTCTACTAATGCAAAGTAATGCACATGTGGAAAAAAATAACCCTAACTATACTTATTCAGTGATGGCTCCAAATAAGCTTTGTATCACTGTACTTCATTCATGTATTCTGAATAGTATGTTCAATTCTAATCACACTGTCTCAGAAAGGATATAGAAGAACTGGAAGAGGTAGAGAGAAGGTGACAAAGATGATCAAAGGCATAAAACACCCTCTAGAAAATGAAAAGGCATGGTTATGGTGGATATAACAGAGATCTATGGAATCAGGAATGGTGTGAAGAAAGTGAAGAGGGGGAATAATTCACTTTTTCACAGTATAGTATCTGCAAGACACCCAAGGAAATGATCAGACAGGAAATTTAAAAGGGAAGTCCACAGATCCAGCAGCTATTAAACACAGCAGTCCATCTGCGGTGGCCAGCTCAGCAGTCCCTATACTACTTACTGCGGAAAGTTGTCCCAGGGGATCATGATGCCCTTTTCTCACACCCCTAGGCTGTTCCTACACTCTTCTGGGCATCTGCTGTAGCTACTATTGGAAACAATGTCCTGATAAATGTTTGTCCTGATCCAGTATCTTACATCTCTTTGTTATGGGGGAAAAAAATATCTGACTAGACTAGTATATTAATTTAGCCCGGATCCTGCTGTTTCGCTTCTCACAGAAATCATCTGGGCCCACAAAAATCCTATGACCAATTGTAAATGTAATTTGCATAAATTACCATACTCATTTGCATACAGTTGCTTCCTTTGCTTCCTTCCCTCAGGGACTGACAATCTGTTCTTACTGCAGTAAGTTTGGGATGGGTTTACACCTCAGTCTCTGAATTATATAATTTCACTTTCCTTCTCTCTTATTTATTTCTTACATTATATCATACTTCTTTTGAGGCTGAGCCGAGTCTCCACTTTACCATAGTTCTACCTTGTCTGATGTCTCTTCACTCTTTCCAAGAAAATTCACTATTCTTGTTTGATGGATATTCAAATAGTCCCTACAATGTGTAACAGCATCAACAAAAAGGATTAAGAACCCTTTATCTTTCTGATATATATTAAAGCTTGCCCTAACACAAAACTGTAAAATACTTACAGACAATGTGTGAAACTGTTGGGTATAAGACAAATATCCTCTTGCTTAATCTACCCCTTCATTTTTTGAATTGTGTCAAAATGACCCAAATCATATCTTTTAGGAAAATGAGATTGGCAGGCACTTTAGGTCATTTAATCCACCTCTCTCCCCCCAAAATAAAACTTCCCAATTCAAGTGGAACAAATGTTCAAACCAGATTTTGTATTTTACTCTCTTTTAGTGAGAAAATGGAAAAAAAAAAATATTCCTTTCTGATCAACTTAGCCCCTTTTTTCAGTTTTTAATTCAACTGCCAAGTAAAACAAAACAAATAATTTTTTCATGGAGCCCTAGCAAGATTATTACTAACAAACAGACCATTATTGGTCTGTTCTTCACTGTCTGTAGATGGCTGAGGATGATCAGAGCACAGATCTGTCTTCTTTCCAGCAAGATGTGGCTAGTCTTTCCTCTGTGACTGCTTCTGTCTTCTGCTCAGCATGATTTTAGATCTGTAATACCAAGATTACAGAAGCTGTCCCAAAAATCTGATAAAATCCCATAAAAGGCTGAATTTCAGACCGAAAACTCTAAGATTAGCCAGAGCTACCCATGCTTTCTTGCCGAACAGCGCTATCAAGAAGCGCTCACCAGGAAAAGGGATACCAACACTCAACTGAAGATTAAAAGCTCTTGTCATAGAAGACTGCTCTGGATCACTGCAGATATTTTCTGGTCATCAAACACCCATCATAGAGGAGATAAAGTCATTTACAGCGGTGAGTAAAATTAAAGGGCACTTTAACCATAGGAACACAACTTAACACAACTTTTTTTGGCTTCTTTCCTCATGCGAGAAGATTATGTAGTTCATGTGACTTTCACACACTGTTAAAATTTGTCTGAGAGAAATTATGTGAGGCTGTAATTGAGGGATGGACTTTTATTAAATTACTGTTTCTGTGTTCTCATTCATTCCCTCCCAATGATACCAGATGTGGGGCTGTTGGGCTGATTTTTCATTGTTTCAGAGCACGTGCAAGTGTCTCCAGTGAAAGATTCCTCCATGAATAAGCATCTCATGGAGTAAGTACCCAGAGCAGCTTCCCCCTGTGCAGGTATTCAAGCATCAGTACTGAGATGTGTGCTGGGGTCCCTTGTAAAACACGTGCAAAACCAGAGTGAGGCAGGATCCACCTTCACAGACAGCATGAGTGAGGCATGAAGTCACTGGTCACGCAAGTCTATGCAAATGTAGGGAGCAAATCTGATTTGGCTAATAGCCAGCTGTATATTTTAACCCCCAGGCAACCTCTTCTCTCCCATTAGAGGGTACAGTCATCACCTCTGCAAAGCTAGAGTATCACTAGAGGCACTAAAAAGAGACCAGCTGAGCTTCCCTTCTGTTTCCTCGAGATGTGTGATGCTGTGAAAATACTACAGGCAGTGTGAGCTGGTGCACAAACAAAGCTAACAGTGCCATGAATTAAAGTGTGGCATTCATTTTAGCTCTTGTGCAAGAAGCCATTGCATAAAGAGAAAACCCCATAATGATAAATGGACTCCCTCTGTGTAAATTACTGTGGCAGGGGGGGAGAATATTAAAATATGGTAGCAGTTTGGGGTAGCATGGTTAAAATGGGACAATGTCTGGTCAGGTACAGTACCAGCCATGTGAACCATAGTCTCATTTTCAGGTCATCTCCAATCTGTGCTGCATATCTTCTATAGGGTGTTATCAGGTCATGATAATCACACTCTCTGCAGTTCCTTCACTGCTATTATAAAAATGCTTTTATGTTGGGTAGATGTGTTATTTATTACGTGCTAGGAGGAAATGAAGTTGATAGTTCTGAATGTTGAACAGCAGTTGGAGCTGAGCTGCACAGTTCCAAGTCCGATGTCTCCTGTTTCTTCATAATAATAATAATAATAATAATAATAATAATAATGATTTCTCTCCTGTGCTATTAAGCTGTTTGAATGACTCCATGCAGATCTTGGGGCCAGCATGTTATTTTTGTCATCTACGCTGAAGCTGTAATAGCAAGGTCTGATTTTCTTTCTTTCTTTCTTTCTCTTTCTTTCCTTCTTTCTTTCTTTCTTTTTCTTTCTTTATTCTTTCTTTCTTTCTTTCTTTTTCTTTCTTTCTTTCTTCTTTCTTTCTTTCTTTCTTTCTTTCTTTCTTTCTTTCTTTCTTTTTTCTTTCTTTCTTTTCTTCCTTTCTTCCTTTTTTCTTTCTCTCTTTTTCTTTCTTTCTTTCCTTCCTTCCTTCCTACTTTCTTTCTCTTTCACATAATCGCAGAATCTTATAGGTTGGAAAAGACCTTTAAGATCATCGAGTCCAACCGTAAACCTAACACTACCAAGACCACCACTACACAATGTCCCTAAGCACCTCAGCCAAACGTCTTTTAAATACCTCCAGGGATGGCGACTCAACCACCTCCCTGGGCAGCCTGTTCCAATGCTTGACCACCCTTTCAGTGAAGAAAAATTTCCTAATATCCAATCTAAACCTCCCCTGGCACAACTTGAGGCCATTTCCTCTTGTCCTATCACTTGTTACCTGGGAGAAGAGACCAACCCCCACCTCTCTACAACCTCCTTCCAGGTAGTTGTAGAGAGCAATAAGGTCTCCCCTCAGCCTCCTTTCCTCCAGGCTAAACAACCCCAGTTCCCTCAGCCGCTCCTCATAAGACTTCTGCTCCAGACCCTTCACCAGCTTCGTTGCCCTTCTCTGGACACACTCCAGCACCTCAATGTCTCTCTTGTAGTGGGGGGCCCAACACTGAACACAGTATTCGACATGCGGCCTCACTAGTGCCAAGTACAGGGGCACGATCACTTCCATAGTCCTGCTGGCCACACTATTCCTGATACAAGCCAGGATGCCATTGGCTTTCTTGGCCACCTGGGCACACTGCTGGCTCATATTCAGGCGGCTGTCAACCAACACCCCCAGGTCCTTCTCTGCCTGGCAGCTGTCCAGCCACTCTTCCCCAAGCCTGTAGCGTTGCATGGGGTTGCTGTGGCCCAAGTGCAGGACCTTGCACTTAGCCTTGTTAAACCTCATACAGTTGGCCCCAGCCCATTAATCCAGCCTGTCCAGGTCCCTCTGCAGAGCCTTCCTACCCTCAAGCAGATCAACACTCCCACACAACTTGGTGTCGTCTGCAAACTTACTGAGGGTGCACTCGATCCCTTCGTCCAGATCATTGAGAGAGATATTAAACAGAACTGGCCCCAACACAGAGCCCTGGGGAACACCACTTGTGACCAGCCGCCAACTGGAGTAAACTCCATTCACCACCACTCTTTGGGCCCGGCCATCCAGCCAGTTTTTTACCCAGCGAAGAGTACACCCATCCAAGCCATGAGCAGCCAGTTTCTCCAGGAGAATGCTGTGGGAGACAGTGTCAAAGGCTTTACTAAAGTCTAGGTAGGCAACATCCACAGCCTTTCCCTCATCCATTAGGTGGGTTACCTTGTCGTAGAGAGACATCAGGCTAGTCAAGCAGGACCTGCCTTTCATAAACCCATGCTGGCTGGGCTTGATCTCTTGGTTATTCTCTACATGCCGTGTGATAGCACTCAGGATGATCTGCTCCATCAGCTTCCCCGGCACCGAGGTCAGGCTGACAGGCCTGTAGTTCCCCGGGTCCTCCTTCTGGCCCTTCTTGAAGATGGGTGTCACATTCGCTAATCTTCAGTCAGCAGGGACCTCCCCAGTTAGCCAGGACTGCTGGTAAATGATGGAAAGGGGCTTGGTGAGCACATCTGCCAGCTCCTTCAGTACTCTCGGGTGGATCTCATCAGGCCCCATAGACTTGTGAGTGTCTAAGTGGTGCAGCAGGTCACTAACCATTTCCCCCTGGATTATGGGGGCTCCATTCTGGTCCCCGTCCCTATCTTCCAACTCAGGGGGCTGGGTACCCAGAGAACAATTGGCCCTACTATTAAAGACTGAGGCAAAGAAGGTATTAAGTACCTCAGCCTTTCCTTCTTTCCTTTCTTTCTCTTTTCTTCCCTTCTTCCTTTTTTCTTTCTCTCTTTCCTTTCTTTCTTTCTTTCCTTTTTTCTTTCTCTTCTTCATTCTGTTTCTTTATTTCTCTTTCTTTAATTCTTTCTCTTTCTTTCTTTAAATCTTTCCCTCCCTCCTTCCCTTCCTTCCTTCCTTCCCCCCCCCATGTTAAATGAGGCAATATGTCCCATTTTTACATTAAACAATTCCCATATTTGTACCTCACTGAAACCAATCTAGGTGTTATGCTGCCCCTAAACACACTGCTTAGAATTACTGCTATTTATTTGTATGCCTGGGAAGGACCACACTGATGTGATCCTGCCTATCTTTTAAACTCCACCTTTGTTTCTCTATTTATTTGGCATATACGTTTACCTCAAAAATTCAACAAAGTGACAGAAGGAGCATCTTTCTACAGCACTTCTGTGCAAAATTTTAGGCAATTTACATAACCCTGAAATCTTCCAGAAAGATCTCAGACTGCAGTGACTGTCGCAGTGTTCCTTTATCTGCCCCCATAATTTATTGCACCTACAGAAGGATTTTACCTTAGACACCCTTCAGGAAAGTGTCCTTAGTTTGGCAGATGGTACAGCTAAACATTTGTTGGCTCGTACCCCTGTGCTGGGATCCCTTTTGAAGTTGTTATTATTATGCATCAATTGAAAATTTATTTTAAAATTGTGTGAGTCTATTTAAAAACTCTATTTTAATATGAATAAAATAATCTGGTGTAAACTGTGTTGACTAAATTCATATTTCTGGCAGTGCACTGATGCAGCTCCACTGAAATGGGACTTCCCTGCAAATGGCAAGGCATTTTTTCAGACCAAGCTTTTTGAACACCTATGGTCCCACATGTTTTCTGATTATTGAAAATCTTTGATGAGGTCAATGGGTTCAAACACAAAATGAGAAGTAGAAGAACTGCAAGTTTTTATTTATCTGTGAAATATCCTGAGTTTAAATTTCCAAATTTTCACTGAAAAATAAAGCAAAGTTCTTAAATAATAATAACAACTCTGGCAAGTTCCCCTCACATTAAGTCTTCTCTAGTATTTAATTTTGAAGTGTCCATAGATAATTTATAAGCGTATTAAGAAAATATGAATAGGTAGGCTAATAAATAGTTAATTCTTTGCCCCAGAGTCTAACTGATTACTGCTAGATATGGTGGTAACTAGACCTAGCATTTTCTGCATCAGTGGTTTTTTCTTTCTGTTTTCTTTTTTCCCCAGAAAAAGGTGACATTGATTAATATTATAAATGCCCGATGATTTTACAGAGGTTTTTTTTCTTAAACTGAAAATATAAAGCTGTTAAGCAATCCTGGACAGGCCATTTTGTACATATTTTCCAATGGCTGAAAAGAACTTTTGGTTTCAACATTTATACATTTCTAAAACTAAAAGATAAAAAACCTCAAAATCAAAACAGAGTCCTTTGATTTTGTCGAAAGGTTGTTTTGTTTTTCCCTTCATCCATGATGTTAAAACTTGTGCTCACATTCGAGTATCAATCAATCCCATGTACATTGGGTGGGCTTCAACTCATCTTAACTTCAGAGGCAGGATTCAGTTCACGGGTTAAAGGTCTAAACGAATGTGTATCTGTGTATATAAATAAGTTCCCATTTCAGTAAGCAGAGGTCTGGGGTTTCATTTGGTTGCCCAGACTCCATGAGAAGGATCTCACAGTGATGTCTGGAGATGTAAGTGGGATGGTTTCCCCTTTTGTAAAGATTGTTTTCTCCATAGCAGAGGAATAGAGATTACTTCATTCTTTCAATGTATGTGCCACCAACCATGCAATGAAATTCCTTAAATTATGATAAAATTGCTCATTTCCTGAAGTGAACACAACAAACTGACACAGTAATTTTTAGTAGATTTGGATTCAATTCAATTTTCCAGATGTTCGCCTGTAATCAGCTTAGGAACTCAAATCTCAGAATGGTGCTATTCACACAACAGCTGTTGCAAATTTTTCTTTTGAATCACACCAATCTAGGAATGGATTTGTTTACAGGCAGCCTCAGTGTTACATGAGGAACTGAATGATTACATAAAAAAAAATTCTAAAAAATATTCTTCTGACCATTTACGCAGTTTTGCTTTTATTATATTATAGATCCATTTTTAAGTAATTTTTCTCATGAATTAGTAAATGTAGTTTTCTTCACCAGTCAGTGAATTTTGCCATTGAATTTAATTTTAAAAAGCATTTTTTATAGCCAGCTTCTTAATAGGAATGTATTGGAAGGAAACAGCAGAGTAGTCATTGAAGCTTTATTTGGAGTCCATTGTCATAAGTATGTGCATAAGCTATCCTGCTTCAAAAAGTATAATTAACAGACTCACTCAGTCCAGCAAAGACTAGTACAACCTTTAGTCTGACCCTGTAAAATTCACACCTTAAATTATCACCCTATACAGAACTCAGTATCCTTTATCTGACTTACAGAAAAAAACCATTCAGTTCTCTTGATAATTTATTCCAGTGGTTAGCTATTCTAACTGTGTCCAACCTCATATTTGACTTCTGGTGTGTTGTAAATACAGTTTTTTTCTTATGCCTGGATTTGTTTGACTGAAGTGGCCATCTAACCTTCCCTAGCTCATCCACTTCATGTAGCTGGAGAACAACATAATTTATGGGTGTTTATTATTATGCACACAATTTATGTCTAATTTTTGCTGCTTAAAAGTGGTTCATCTGAGCTCCATCTATAGTCAATGGAGAGAAAGGTAGGGTGACTTGTTCTCAGATTTAAATATATCTCTTTGGATATATTCCTTTGGATTCGCCTGCATCTGTCCCCTGGTCATAGAAGGAGTCTAAAAGCTCACCTCTGACTATCTTCAGACAACTACATTTGGATGAGGTTAATTCCCACTTAGGTTTGTATGACTCAGACTTGCAACTTCTAACTCTTTAATTCCTGCCCCAGCTGGAAATGAACCCCCACAGGTTTCCAAATCCAGGCTCTGGGAAAGGTAGATACCTGAAAGTAGCCCGCAGGAATGCTACTATGCTGAGCAAATATCATGCATGAAAATATGGAGATGACTGTAGCTGACGGATTGTCATGTTTGGTACCAACCTCTGATTTACAGGTGTCTCTCTACTGAAGATTTAAAACTAAAAGTCTAGCTAAATGTCTAGCTAAATGATTGTAAGCTTTTTTGTAAGGCAGAAGAATGTTAAGTTTTTCGACATACAAAGAAAACGTCACATAGTCCCTGTTAATGGAGTAATCCAAGCAATTAACCATGCAAATTCACTACGTTAGGTACAACATCTTTGTACTAGGTAATGAAGATATTTTAGTGTCAAGTGTTCTTATGAGACATTAATGAAGTTAGGGTGCATTTTTCAAGCTGCCTGCAAAGTTGGTGTTTGACAACATTGTGTGTCTGGTGATATTCTAATGCAAGTGTCATATTAATTGATAGACAAAAGTAAATTAAGTAGAATGTGAAGTGTAGAACCAGGGCATTTATTGGAAAGAGGTATATACAGAGAGAAAAGCTCAAGCTACCTGAGTTATACAGTATCTTTAATTCATCTTGCTACTAAGTCAACGGTATAGGGAAATAGTGAATTATTCAGATTTGTTAAAGTCCTTACTATTTATACTATTAAAAGACTGTGCAATGTGGTAACAAAGAAGGTTAAATTTATATCGTGTAGGTTTTTCTATGTCAGTATAGAGTGTTTCCTCTGATATCTTTCCAAATTTTCATGTGACTGGAAGGGTGAATCTCATTAAAGAACAGGTATTTAATTGACCTATCCCATCTACACAAAGAAGACCAGTCTTTTCTCAGATTTCAAGGCAGTGAGCACTGTGTTCTCCTAATACATCTAAACATAACAATGGCTTTTCCTAAAGGTTAGTAGGGCTTTGTTATTTTCCAGGACACTTTTCCTGTTTGACAAGTTGTGTTACAAAAGGTCTTAAGTGTTGCCACTTCCTTCTGCTATGTGGAACTATCTAGACTTTTCTAGACCCTTTGTTTGTTCTGTCCTTCAGACCTACAGTCCATTTAGACAGCAATTTTTGTTCTGTAACATCAGAGCCACAGAAATTTGATAAAGGACAAAGACCTCCTGCTTTTTTAATGGGTGCTCCTGAATAATCTTCCCACATAGCTTTATACATACATAAAAGCATGTACATACACACATGTTTAAACTGAGAAAACTTTATAGAACAAATCTGCAGCAGGTAGTAACATTCCCCCAATGTCCTCACAAGGGGATTGAGACTAGAGAAGAAACACATTGCAATTAAATAAACCTAATTAATTTTCACATGGAGAAGTTTTCATCATTGAGGATTTCAGTTACTGTTGTTATTGTTTTAATTTTTAACACAAACACGTGCATAGAAATAACTGGAGCCTGCTTTAAAAAGCACTGGAGTAATTAAATGAGACTAACTTGATGAATGTTATCATATGCACCCTGGTTGCTGGGTACTGAAGTTCTATCTTTAATAACTTAGTGAGATAAAGGGATGTTAAGCTGAATATGATGTATTCAATTCAGCAGGCAGCAACTGGAGCAATCAAAACTCATCCAACAGATAAAGAAAACTGTATGGCTTGTGTAATACACGTTGAACTCACATTGTTATCCCACAAGTGTGAAGTCGTTTACCCGGTGTGCGAGATGCCAATATACACACAGGGCAGAGGTATTTTATTTCATGTCTGTGCAGAGATGAGTGCTAGGTGGTAGCTCCACAAAGCTAGCACAAAGTTCAGTCATGCAGGTACAGTATTTATACAGTCTAGTTATGCATATGCATAAGTAATTACATAAAGCAGTTTTCTATTGGTCTACATTTCTCTTACTTCAACTTAAAGCTACAGTGTGTCCTGGTTTCAGCTGAGATAGAGTTAATTTTCTTTATAGTGGCTGGTATGGGGCTATGTTTTGGATTTGTGCTGAAGACAGTGTTGATAATACAGAGATGTTTTAGTTGTTGCTGCACTAGTCAAGGACTTTTCAGCTTCCTGTGCTCTGCCAGGTGCAGAAGAAGCTGGGAGGGGACACAGCTGGGACAGTTGATCCAAACTGACCAAAGGGCTATTCCATACCACATGACGTCATGCTCAGTATATAAAGCTGGGGAAGAAGAAGGAAGGGGGGGACATTCGGAGTGATGGCATTTGTCTTCCCAAGTAACCATTACGCGTGATGGAGCCCTGCTTTCCTGGAGATGGCTGAACACCTGCCTGCCCATGGGAAGTAGTGAATGAATTTCTTGCTTTGCTTTGCTTTGCTTGTGTGCGCGGCTTTTGCTTTACCTATTAAACTGTCTTTATCTCAACCCACGAGTTTTCTCACTGTTACTCTTCCGATTCTCTCCCCCATCCCACCGGGGGGGGGAGTGAGTGAGCGGCTGTGTGGTGCTTAGTTGCTGGCTGGGGCTAAACCACGACAAGGGCTACTTTAATATTCTGCACACGCTGAAAGGTGAGGGGTCTCTGCTTGGGCCGGGGTCCCCAGCTCAAGGGGCGTGACTTTTAGTATTATAATGAGGATAGTTCGCGTGAGGGTGCTTCTTATCACACTTCTACTAGTTGTTTCAGATGGTTCCCAAAACATCTTAATTAGCTTACATATTTCTCCAGGATGTGCTTTATTCCCAAGGACAGTAGTTCTTGTTTAGACATTCCGCTTTCCAGCCTGAATCCCCCTTATCAGCTTTACATCCTTGGCCTTCCACCAGCTCCTGTTAGACTACACTGTTAGACTACAACATCACACTCCCTTCATTCACGTAAAGTTGTCTGGAGACTTCATCAGTGAAGTAGATTAGTTTCATTCAGATGTGATATAGATGACACACATATCCATTTGTGGTTACTGGTGAAGACTCATTACAGCTGCTAGGATGTGCTTATGCCTCACTTGAAGAGAGAAGATTTCTGAAAAAGAGCTGTCCTCTGCTCTTTTTCCTCCTTTCCCCCTTCTTCTCTCATCCCCTTCTTTCTTCTACTTCTCTAAACCTCTTTCTACATTTCCATCATCAGATCTCCTCACTTTTTCTTATGCTCAAAATTAATCAATTTCCCTTTTCCCCCATATATTCTGCCAGACTAACATTCTTCCTAAAGAACATCCCCACATTTTCTTTCTTTCTTTCCTTGCATCCTGACCCTGCAGCTGCTCTTCCCACTCCATATCCTGACTGCTCCCTGTCGTCTTATATTTGCTTTTTTGCTGCAGAATGACCATTCCAGTTATAAACAAACAGTATTATTTTTACAGTTATGTTGGTCAGGTAATGAATATAGCTAAGTACCGCAGACTGTGATTACAGTCAGTATCTTCCCTTCCCCTGATTAAATGTTGGAAATGAATACAGCTAAATGAACACTTTTTGACTAAACAAAGCCGTGTTAAAAACAATGATTTATTGAGCATCAAGCTGCTTTGTTTGAAAGATTTGGGGGTTGACAGACTTTTGCTGTATCCCATGTATTGTTTCTGCCAGACTGTGCAAACTCCTGGTGGAGAGCCACAAAAACAGGAATCCTGCTTTCTGGTATTCTCTGCTCTGTGACAGGTCTGCTGAAGAGTGACATACTCTGAAAACCAGTTTATTTCAACATGGGAAGAACCCATAGCAATGCACTCTGAGCCTGAAGGGTCTTCACCCCCAAGTTTCTAATCATGAGGTTGAGTCAATCAAATAGGTAAACCCACTGAGGTCCCAAGTCCTGGACGGTCCCCCTCAAGACACTTCAACATCTAAAACTCAATTCGTGTCACATTCAAAATCCACATAGTCAAAATTTGCCTCAGAATAGAAATCTTGCCAGCTCTGGTGTACCCTCATTTAAGATGACTTGTATTACACGCACAAAATGGTTATTTTATCCATATGGCCAATGTGTGCAGTTACCATTTACAACAGCAACTGAGTGGTTAGTGGGTGTAATTTAAGGGCTGAATTGAAAAATCTCTGACATGAATGAAAACCAAACTCTGATAGATGTCAGCGGAGGGGGGGTGGTGGTGTGATCAAATTAATATCCTGTTCATTCACTAAAAAAAGGTGGAAAAATTTTTGGAATTCCTCAGTGCATAAGTTCACTTGACAATCAGACACGGTGGGGGGTATTTAATGAGCAGCTGGAAAAGGGAAATTTTAGTCTATTGTTATAGACTCCCTCTCTTCCTTGAATAACCATTAAATAATTCAATGTCTCAGTTTCCCATTGTGAAATAGGGATAGTAGCACTTCCCTTACTAAGGTAGGGAGAATGGCAGTTCAGAGAATAAATATTATTTTTAAAATGCTAATGAGGGTTAGGTAGGTATTTTGGGTAGGCTAAAACCCTGTCCCCAGCTATGATGTCTAACCCTTCTTCCCGAAGTGGTATCAAAATTTTTTCAGGGATTTTTTTTCCTGTCTGCTTGTTCAAATGGAAGACTATTCCTTTGCACAAAATGACCACCAGAAACACTTTATACAACTGATGATTCTCAAAGCTAGTGGTAAAAAATAGAAATAAATCATAATGGTGTTCCAGAAAAGCCTATGTTTTTGATAGGAGTGGCTTTCATGAGAAATCAGAGCAGAGGGGAGATGTGTAATATATTTCTCAGTATTAATAACTGCTTCTTCTGCTTACATATAACAAAAGAGATTTTACTCACCGTGGTAATCTTTCTCTTTGAAATTAACATCTCATATTAATCTTTGTACAAAATTGAAGCAAATGAAGGTAAAATCTAGAATATAAAAGTTCCATCAGAATTCTTATTGAAAACTATAAGAATCCTTATTGAAAACATCATATTAAAGTTTCCAGTTGTTTATTTCTTTTTACAGGAGCTCCTTATTTTATGTCTTGAATAGTATTTCCCTAAATAAAATTGCACTGTGCAAAGTGCCATTATGATTTCCAACATTCATTTCCAGAGGGGCTCCTGCTAGTCCATAGCTATAACTATGATGAAAAGGGGCTGCGGACAGCCCGTTGCAATAATGCCATCTCCTCATCTATTAACCCAGCGGATTATATGAGTAGTATCTCCTTAGAATAGAATCTCAGAGATATAATAATCAATGAGATCTGGCATCCTGAGTGCCCACACAAATCCATTGCTATAAAGGATGCCAAATTGTTACTGCTGTACAAAATCTATGGAACTGTAGTCAGCAGGGCTGAGACAAGGAAGAAAGGCATTAAGGACTGACTGAATATTTTGGTGATGGTCTCTGTTTTTAGAGTAATATATGCCATTATAGTGTATGTTTTGGAATTTCCTGCTAGTTTTATGCTGTGATTTCACAATGCAGGAGCTTTAGGGGCCAAATCAGGGCCAGAAGCAGCCATGTCCTTTCCACATTGTTTTTTCCTCCCTTGATTCAAGCCAGCTATTGACAGTATCTGCGTGTGAGATGGATCAGGAAACTGAGCTTTCTCCCTCTGGTTCTGAAGGAGAATTTTTTGCTATCATGTTATTGTTCTTTGTAGTACTGAGGTTTTTTAACCCAGACCAGTTTCTTCCTGCAATGTGAGTGTAGGAACAAGCAGTCAAAGGCAAAAAGGAACAGCTGTAACTCCTTAGTCTGATATTTCCTCCAGACATCTCTGATCAAAACCCTACAGAATGTAGAATTTGGTCTGTTCTTAATCAACCTAAGATCCAACTTGTTCTCTGTAGGCTCCTGTCACTCTTCAGTGACTCTGGAAGAGACCAAGGACAACTAGGATCTTAATTTAGCAATGGCTGTTGGGGGCCTTAATGAGGTGAGATGAGATGAATCTGGCCCTTAGGCACTGATGGCAGAGATACCAAAGCTTCTCCAGCTACCCAAATTCTGGAACCAGGATCACGAGGGTTGGACAGAGCTAGATTAATTAGCGGTATAATACAGATAACAACATTGACACATTGGAAGGTTATAGGGTCTTCAAGTGACTATATTGTTTCCATAGAGAAGACAGTTAAGTGCATAGTAAGTAACTTATAATTAGTAACATTATAAGTACGAGCTCAGGTCTTTGGCCATCTGTGGTATGCTTGTTGTTATAGGTATGCCTTATATTTCATCCTGATGTTCCTGAAAACCTATAGATCTGCTTCAGCTATCTAAACAAAGCAAGTGAAAGAGATTACAAAATTATGCCCAAGCATGCTAAGCTCTATGAAAAAAGTTCTCTTACATATTAACTGCACTGTTGACCTTTTATGTATTCTAAAGTATTGTATACCTTTCAGCACATGCAATAATACTAGAAGCAAGTTAGGTGATGATTCAAGATTCAGTCCTATCCCAACCCTTAACTTGAATTTGTCTCAAGATACCACAATTTTGTGAACGGATTGATCGAGCCCTCTGTTTCAGCAAGAACTGCTGTATATGCCCCACAGCGCTGCCCATCACTGTTGAGGGCTGTAGCAATTTGTATTAGCATGGCACCTACAGTCCTCAGAGATATGAATATGACCTGCAGTGTTTTGTCTGTAAAGCAGTTTTCAGACCAATAGCTCATTCGCTGATCCACATTGCCTTTCATAAGGAGCAAAATATTAGAAGGCATTTCAGCCCCAGCTTCACAGTCTAATATTAGATAAGAATATTTAAAATGGAAAGGCTTTTGTCCATAGTCTGAGGTCGGGTTTTGAAATCTTCGCAAACTCTCTCTCCAGGGAGGCTGTGTAGAGAGAGCCATCCTTTCAACTCACCCTTGAATGTACTTTGAACAAGCAGCTGCTTTTACTGTAAGCATGTTATTAATGGTCTCTTTTCAAAAGCAGAGATAGTACCCTGGAAAACGTTCTATTGATTTTTTCCCTTTCCCTGTCCTTGTTTCAATCAATCACACTCGTTTGAATGGCTTTCATTTTTAGCAACAACAAGAGATTCTTCAAAGAAAAGTGGTGTCTAGGTGCAGCCTTAAATAAAATCACTGCTCAATTTAAGCTCTGAAAAATACTATTGATATCTTCTTAGAAGACTGCAAAACCAATTGCTGGTTCAATAATAGCTATAAGGAGTTTATACATAGGAATCATGCACAAGGATCATTTTATTGCTCTTACTGTACATGTTCACAGAAAACAGCAGCCTAAAACTTGACTAACTCGATTATTACATGTCAAGGATCTCAGGAACATGGAAATATTTCATTCTAATTTTCTAAAGTGGAAATGTGCACTGAGATACCTGTTCAGACTTCAGAATACAGAAATGCAAATAACCTAATATATATTTCTATATAATAATATTCATGCAGAATAATCTGCAAGTAAGAAATTGTACACACCTGGAAATACGATTTCTCTTCTGACTTTCATTACGGTTGCTATTAGAATCATAAAATCATAGAATCATTTAGGTTGGAAAAGACCTTTAAGATCATCAAGTCCAGCCATTAACCTAACACTACCAAGACCACCACTATACAATGTCCCTAAGCACCTCATCCAAACGTCTTTTAAATACCTCCAGGGATGGCGACTCAACCACCTCCCTGGGCAGCCTGTTCCAATGCTTGACCACCCTTTCAGTGAAGTAAAATTTCCTAATATCCAATCTAAACCTCCCCTGGCACAACTTGAGGACATTTCCTCTTGTCCTATCACTTGTTACCTGGGAGAAGAGACCAACCCCCACCTCTCTACAACCTCCTTTCAAGTAGTTGTAGAGAGCAATAAGGTCTCCCCTCAGCCTCCTTTTCTCCAGGCTAAACAACCCCAGTTCCCTCAGACACTCCTCATAAGACTTCTGCTCCAGACCCTTCACCAGCTTCGTTGCCCTTCTCTGGACACGCTCCAGCACCTCAATGTCTCTCTTGTAGTGGGGGGCCCAACACTGAACACAGTATTCGACATGCGGCCTCACTAGTGCCAAGTACAGGGGGACAATCACTTCCCTAGTCCTGCTGGCCACACTATTCCTGATACAAGCCAGGATGCCATTGGCTTTCTTGGCCACCTGGGCACACTGCTGGCTCATATTCAGGCGGCTGTCAACCAACACCCCCAGGTCCTTCTCTGCCTGGCAGCTGTCCAGCCACTCTTCCCCAAGCCTGTAGCGTTGCATGGGGTTGTTGTGGCCCAAGTGCAGGACCTGGCACTTGGCCTTGTTAAACCTCATACAATTAACCTCGGCCCATCCATCCAGCCTGTCCAGGTCCCTCTGCAGAGCCTTCCTACCCTCCAGCAGATCAACACTCCCACACAACTTGGTGTCGTCTGCAAACTTACTGAGGGTGCACTCGATCCCTTCGTCCAGATCATTGAGAGAGATATTAAACAGGACTGGCCCCAACACAGAGCCCTGGGGGACACCACTTGTGACCGGCCGCCAACTGGAGTAAACTCCATTCACCACCACTCTTTGGGACTGGCCATCTAGCCAGTTTTTTACCCAGTGAAGAGTACACCCGTCCAAGCCATGAGCAGCCAGTTTCTCCAGGAGAATGCTGTGGGAGACAGTGTCAAAGGCTTTACTAAAGTCTAGATAGACAACATCCACAGCCTTTCCCTCATCCATTAGGTGAGTTACCTTGTCGTAGAGGGAGATCAGGTTGGTCAAGCAGGACCTGCCTTTCCTGAACCCATGCTGGCTGGGCCTGATCACCTGGGTGTCCTGTACGTGCTGCGTGATGGCATTCAAGATGACCTGCTCCATAACCTTCCCCAGCACCGAGGTCAGACTGACAGGCTTGTAGTTCCCTGGATCCTCCTTCTGGCCCTTCTTGTAGATGGGCATCACATTTGCTAACCTCCATTCAACTGGGACCTCCCTGGTTAGCCAGGACTGCTGGTAAAGGATTGAAAGTGGCTTGGTGAGCGCTTCCACCAGCTCCCTCAGTACTCTCGGGTGGATCTCATCAGGCCCCATAGACTTGTGTGTGTCTAAGTGGTGTAGCAGGTCGTTAACCATTTCCCCCTGGATTATGGGGGCATCATTCTGCTCCCCGTCCCTGTCTTCCAGCTCAGGGGGTCTGGGTACCCAGAGGACAATTGGCCCTGCTATTAAAGACTGAGGCAAAGAAGGCATTAAGTACCTCAGCCTTTTCCACTATGTTTCCCCCCGCATCCAATAAAGGACGGAGATTCTCCTTAGCCCTCCTTTTGTTGCTAATGTATTTATAGAAACATTTTTTTATTGTCTTTTACGGCAGTAGCCAGATTAAGTTCTAGTTGACTTTGGCCCTTTTAATTTTCTCCCTGCATAACCTCATGGCATCCTTGTAGTCCTCCTGAGTTGCCTGCCCCTTCTTCCAAAGTTCATAAACTCTCCTTTTTTTCCTGAGTTCCAGCCAAAGCTCTGTGTTCAGCCAGGCCGGTCTTCTTCCCCGCCAGCTCATCTTTCAGCACATGCGGATGGCCTGCTCCTGCGCCTTTAAGATTTCCTTCTTGAAGAATGTCCAACCTTCCTGGACTCCTTTGCTCTTTAGGACTGCCTCCCAAGGGACTCTGTCAACCAGTCTTCTAAACAGGCCAAAGTCTGCCCCCTGGAAGTCCAAGGTGGCAGTTCTGCTAGCCCCCCCTCCTTACTTCTCTGAGAATCGAATTAATTACTTATATCACATACAGTCAAGAATATATTTTCTAAAGATTTTTGCTTGTGACCAAAAAAGAAGTCATGACCACTGGTTTGGAAGCCTCCAAACTAAGGATACAAATGAGACAGCAACCACACTGAATTATCATATGTGCTAAATTAACACCTAGGGAGAGGTTGGTGATGTTAACTGCGACGAGTGAATCTCACATCAACTGATATTTTATAAGTCTGAGCTCCAGGAACTATGGGATGGAGTGAGAGGTTCTGCAGGAAGGAAAGGGGCATAGGCATGTGTAGAAAGGCAAAGCAAGGCAAGGTGGTTTTGCATTTGTGGAAAGAAGCTTGAGAATATATCATAAATGCACTTAATTTTTAATCCCAGAATCCATATAAAAGAAGATCTATATTTTTTGATATTTTAAGCGAACTCCTGACTTCCAAGGACTCATCATTTTTTAATGGTGGTAACTGAAAAACTCTACCTCTAAATAAGTGGTATAATTTTTCAGAGACAGTGAGTAGAGAAAATAACTACCATACATACTAGAAGCTGTAAGATATGAGCCAGAAGCACAATTTCTACCTATTGAGCCAGAAGCACAATTATATTATGCATAAAATTTACACAGCATTGTTCATAATACCCATTTGAGAAATTCTTTGGTTCCCTAACATCAGTTGTGTTGCACTGAACACTGAAAATTGAAGTTCTTAGTTGGAAGACAAGACACAAATTTAGGTATAGGTAACTGCTTTAAAATGCTGGCTTGACTTTCCAAACTGTTTTCAACCAAGAATATTGATTTCTTCTTTCAGGTGTAGGAAAAATATCAACCAACTGAAAAAAACCTCCATGAATTGCAGTCTTTTTGCTTTCAACCCTTTGCCCATAAAGACTTAGATATTTATCTGATGGCTGCTTGCCTTCTTTAACAGGCTATGGTTATCAGTGTGAGCTTTGACAGGAGAGCTGTTACATTTTTATTTCAACACTATGTCCTACATAAAAGTTGGCAATAAGAGAAAGTACTCTATAGGATACGACTCCCCCATGGTTTCTTCCTTCACACACTGACATTTTTTACATGTCAACAGTGCTCAAGTGAAGGTATCTTATTAAAATAAAACCACAAAAAAACCAGAAAGACAAAGAGGAAGGGAAAAGAAGGTGTGGGGGAAGGCAAATAAAACAAGCTCAGGCATCTTATGGTCACAATAAGTAATTCAGATGTTCTTCATGGCTTTAACTTAGAGATCAGTTTATGACAAATTTATTCAGATGTAATATGTAAAACAGGAATATATGAGTTAGGTAGCCTGATGCAGGTATGAAAATTCAGTTCCTTAGCAACATTCACTGTTTAGAGCCCCTTTCCTTTGCCTTGACTATGCTCTTGCCAACTTGATCACACCTCAAATCTGTTCCCTGGCTTCACTCATGATCATGTGGATGTTTATGTCCATACCTGTACACTGCCCCTGTTCTCACCCGCTTGCTTTCTCTTACCAAAACTGGTGTTAAAGTCCATGTTTTAGCTTACCGGAATTTTAATTAGATACATTTTCTGTTGAAATGTGATCCCGTTCAGGCCTTCACAAATATTCCTTTTCAATTCTGTCTTCATGTTTTCATCTGAAAAGGGCAATAAAAAGTTGAAAAAGGCAGGAAGTCAGCTTATATTCTTTGTTACATATCTTAATATGAAGTTTTTTCTCCATATCTGCACAAACTCACTGGCTTGTGTTCAGCTTGTGGTCCTTAATGAACTCCTCATACTGTCCTAAAGAACTTCTATCAAGCCTATTATTTCCATCTAACAAATTTATATCTGATTGTGCCTCCCAAAATATGCTACCTTGCACTTGTCTCCACTGAATTTCAATTTATTTCTTTTTCAAAATATTTTCTTAATATATCCAGGTCACTTTGAATAAAATTTCTTTCCAACAAAACACTTCAAGACTTTCCCATCTGTCTCTGATCTGACAAATTCTAAGTCATATTTTATGCCACCATAAACATCATTTATATCAGGAATATCAGGGTAGAACTCCACTTCCTGTGCCCTTCCATTTTGACTGTGAACTGTTGATAAATACTCTATAGTAGTTTTGTATTGTGCTTTTGATTAAATAATTTCTACTCTTGGCTTAAACAGGAGCCTTTTGTTCCGGATGAGCTGCATAGCTCATTTGGATTTCTTTGCAGAGATCACAGAATCACAGAATTGTATAGGTTGGAAAAGACCTTTAAGATAGTCGAGTCCAACCATAAACCTAACACTGCCAAGACCACCACTACACCATGTCCCTAAGCACCTCAGCCAAATGTCTTTTAAATACCTCCAGGGATGGCGACTCAACCACTTCCCTGGGCAGCCTGTTCCAATGCTTGACCACCCTTTCAGTGAAGTAAAATTTCCTAATATCCAGTCTAAACCTCCCCTGGTGCAACTTGAGGCCATTTCCTCTTGTCCTATCACTTGTTACCTGGGAGAAGAGACCGACCCCCACCTCTCTACAACCTCCTTTCAAGTAGTTGTAGAGAGCAATAAGGTCTCCCCTCAGCCTCCTTTTCTCCAGGCTAAACAACCCCAGTTCCCTCAGCCGCTCCTCATAAGACTTCTGCTCCAGACCCTTCACCAGCTTCGTTGCCCTTCTCTGGACTCGCTCCAGCACCTCAATGTCTCTCTTGTAGTGAGGGGCCCAACACTGAACACAGTATTCGACATGCGGCCTCACTAGTGCCGAGTACAGGGGCACGATCACTTCCCTAGTCCTCCTGGCCACACTATTTTTGATACAAGCCAGGATGCCCTTGGCTTTCTTGGCCACCTGGGCACACTGCTGGCTCATATTCAGGCGGCTGTCAACCAACACCCCCAGGTCCTTCTCTGCCTGGCAGCTTTCCAGCCACTCTTCCCCAAGCCTGTAGCGTTGCATGGGGTTGCTGTGGCCCAAGTGCAGGACCTGGCACTTGGCCTTGTTAAACCTCATACAATTAACCTCGGCCCATCCATCCAGCCTGTCCAGGTCCCTCTGCAGAGCCTTCCTACCCTCCAGCAGATCAACACTCCCACACAACTTGGTGTCATCTGCAAACTTACTGAGGGTGCACTCGATCCCTTCGTCCAGATCATTGATAAAGATATTAAACAGGACTGGCCCCAACACAGAGCCCTGGGGGACACCACTTGTGACCGGCTGCCAACTGGAGTAAACTCCATTCACCACCACTCCTTGGGCCCGGCCATCCATCCAGTTCTTTACCCAGCGAAGAGTACACCCGTCCAAGCCATGAGCAGCCAGTTTCTCCAGGAGAATGCTGTGGGAAACCATGTCAAAGGCTTTACTGAAGTCTAGATAGACAACATCCACAGCCTTTCCCTCATCCACTAGGCGGGTCACCTTGTCGTAGAAGGAGATCAGGTTGGTCAAGCAGGACCTGCCTTTCCTGAACCCATGCTGGCCGGGCTTGATCCCTTGGTTATCCTCTACATGCCGCGTGATAGCACTCAGGATGATCTGCTCCATCAGCTTCCCCGGTACCGAGGTCAGGCTGACAGGCCTGTAGTTCCCCGGGTCCTCCTTCCGGCCCTTCTTGAAGATGGGCGTCACATTAGCTAATCTCCAGTCAACTGGGACCTCCCCAGTTAGCCAGGACTGCTGGTAAATGGGCTTGGTGAAATGGAATGGAATGGAACGGGGCTTGGTGAGCACATCTGCCAGTTCCTTCAGTACTCTCGGGTGGATCTCATCAGGCCCCATAGACTTGTGAGTGTCTAAGTGGTGCAGCAGGTCACTAACCATTTCCCCCTGGATTATGGGGGCTCCATTCTGGTCCCCATCCCTATCTTCCAACTCCATGAACTGGGTACCCAGAGGACAATTGGCCCTGCTATTAAAGACTGAGGCAAAGAAGGCATTAAGTACCTCAGCCTTTCCCTCATCCTTGGTCACTGTGTTCCCTCCCCCGTCTACTAGGGGCTGGAGATTCTCCTTAGCTCTCCTTTTGCTGCTAACGTATTTGAAGAAGTGTTTTTTGTTGTCTTTTACAGCAGCAGCCAGATTGAGCTCTAGCTCAGCTTTGGTCCTTCTAATTTTCTCCCTGCACAGCCTTGCTACACCTTTGTAGTCCTCCTGAGTTGCCTGCCCCTTCTTCCAGAGGTCGTAGACTCTCCTCTTTTTCCTGAGTTTGAGCCAGAGCTCTCTAGTCAGCCAGGCCGGTCTTCTTCCCTGCTGGCTCGTCTTTCGGCACCTGGGGACAGCCCGCTCTTGTGCCTTTAGGACTTCTTCCTTAAAGAATGTCCAGCCTTCCTGGGCTCCTTTGCCCATTAGGGCTGCCTCCCAGGGGACTCTCTCGACCAGTCTCCTAAACAGGCCGAAGCCCGCCCTCCGGAAGTCCAAGGTGGCAGTTCTGCTGACCCCCCTCTCCGCTTCTCCACATATCAAAAACGCTATCATTTCGTGATCACTCTGCCCAAGACGGCCTCCAACCATCACATGGCTCACAAGTCCTTCTCTGTTCCTGAACAAGAGGTCCAGCGGGGCACCTTCCCTAGTTGGCTCACTCACCAGCTGTGTCAGCAAGTTATCTGCCACACACTCCAGGAACCTCCTAGACTGTGTCTTTTCTGCTGTATTGTATTTCCAGTAGACATCCGGCAGGTTGAAGTCCCCCACAAGAACAAGGGCTAGCGATCATGAGGCTTCTCCCAGCTGCTTATAGAATAGTTTGTCAGTCTCCTCATCCTGGTTGGGTGGTCTGTAACAGACTCCCACCACAAGATCTGCCTTGTTGGCCTTCCCCCTGATTCTGACCCATAGACACTCCACCCTATCATCACCATCATCGAGCTCTAAACTATCCAGACACTCCCTGACGTATAGGGCTACCCCACCACCTCTCCTGCCTCACCTATCCCTCCTGAAGAGTTTATAGCCATCCATCGCTGCACTCCAGTTGTGCGAGTCATCCCACCACGTTTCCGTGATGGCAACCATGTCATAGTTTTCCTGATGTACAATGGCTTCCAGCTCCTCCTGCTTGTTGCCCATGCTGCGTGCATTGGTGTAGAGGCACTTCAGCTGGGCTGCCGTCCGTGTCTCCTTCATAGAAGAACACCCCTTGTGTGCTTTGAGGCGTTTCACTTGCATTTCCCTCTTGGCTCCTATTGCCTCAGTATCCCCTAGCTCAACTCTGTTCGACTTCAGCTGTGCCCCAGCGTACCCCGCACATCTCGGAGACACAGTTCGAGTGCCCTCGCTGGCACCCGCTCCCTCTAACCGTGGCACGTCGTCCCTCAGCTTCCCTCGGGCAAGCCCGATATTACCCCCCTCCCCCTTCGAGTCTGGTTTAAAGCTCTGTCGATGAGCCCTGCAAGTTCCTGAGCAAAGATTCTCTTTCCCCTTTGAGAAAGATGAATCCCATCAGATGCCAGCAAACCCGGTGCTGTGTAGGCCATCCCACAGAATCACAGAATCACAGAATCATATAGGTTGGAAAAGACCTTTAAGATCATCGAGTCCAACCATAAACCTAACACTGCCAAAAACCATCACTACACCATGTCTCTAAGTACCTCATCCAAACGTCCTTTAAATACCTCCAGGGATGGCGACTCAACCACTTCCCTGGGCAGTCTGTTCCAATGCTTGATAACCCTCTCGGTGAAGAAAAATTTCCTCATATCCAGTCTAAACCTCCCCTGGCGCAACTTGAGGCCATTTCCTCTTGTCCTATCACTTGTTACCTGGGAGAAGAGACCGACCCCCACCTCTCTACAACCTCCTTTCAGGTAGTTGTAGAGAGCGATGAGGTCTCCCCTCAGCCTCCTTTTCTCCAGGCTAAACAGTCCCAGCTCCCTCAGCCGCTCCTCATAAGACTTCTGCTCCAGACCCTTCACCAGCTTCGTTGCCCTTCTCTGTACGCGCTCCAGTACCTCAATATCCCTCTTGTAGTGGGGGGCCCAAAACTGAACACAGTATTCGAGGTGCGGCCTCACCAGTGCCGAGTACAGGGGCACGATCACTTCCATAGTCCTGCTGGCCACGCTATTTTTGATACAGGCCAGGATGCCATTGGCCTTCTTGGCCGCCTGGGCACACTGCTGGCTCATATTCAGGCGGCTGTCAACCAACACCCCCAGGTCCTTCTCTGCCAGGCAGCTTTCCAGCCACTCTTCCCCAAGCCTGTAGCGTTGCATGGGGTTGCTGTGGCCCAAGTGCGGGACCTTGCACTTGGCCTTGTTAAACCTCATACAATTCACCCCAGCCCATCGATCCAGCCTGTCCAGGTCCCTCTGCAGAGCCTGCCTACCCTCCAGCAGATCAACACTCCCACACAACTTGGTGTCGTCTGCAAACTTACTGAGAGTGCACTCGATCCCTTCGTCCAGATCATTGATAAAGATGTTAAACAGAACTGGCCCCAACACCGAGCCCTGGGGAACACCGCTTGTGACCGGCCACCAACCGGAGTAAACTCCATTCACCACCACTCTCTGGGCCCGGCCGTCCAGCCAGTTCTTTACCCAGCGAAGAGTACACCCGTCCAAGCCATGAGCAGCCAGTTTCTCCAGGAGAATGCCGTGGGAAACCGTGTCAAAGGCTTTACTGAAGTCTAGATAGACAACATCCACAGACTTCCCCTCATCCACTAGGCGGGTCACCTTATCATAGAAGGAGATCAGGTTGGTCAAGCAGGACCTGCCTTTCCTGAACCCATGCTGGCTGGGCCTGATCCCCTGGTTATTCTCTACATGCCGTGTGATAGCACTCAGGATGATCTGCTCCATCAGCTTCCCCGGCACCGAGGTCAGGCTGACAGGCCTGTAGTTCCCCGGGTCCTCCTTCCGGCCCTTCTTGAAGATGGGTGTCACATTCGCTAATCTCCAGTCAGCAGGGACTTCCCCAGTTAGCCAGGACTGCTGGTAAATGATGGAAAGGGGCTTGGTGAGCACATCTGCCAGCTCCTTCAACACTCTCGGGTGGATCTCATCAGGCCCCATAGACTTGTGAGTGTCTAAGTGGTGCAGCAGGTCACTCACCATTTCCCCCTGGATCATGGGGGCTCCAGTCTGGTCCCCATCCCTATCTTCCAACTCCAGGGGCTGGGTACCCATAGAACATTCGGCCCTGCTAATAAAGACTGAGGCAAAGAAGTCATTAAGTACCTCAGCCTTTTCCTCATCCTTGGTCACTGTGTTTCCTCCCACATCTACTAGGGGCTGGAGATTCTCCTTAGCTCTCCTTTTGCTGCTAATGTATTTGAAGAAGTGTTTTTTGTTGTCTTTTATAGCAGCAGCCAGACTGAGCTCTAGCTCAGCTTTGGCCCTTCTAGTTTTCTCCCTGCACAGCCTCGCTACACCTTTGTAGTCCTCCTGAGTTGCCCGCCCCTTCTTCCAGAGGTCATAGACTCTCCTCTTTCTCCTCAGTTCGAGCCAGAGCTCTCTAGTCAGCCAGGCCGGTCTTCTTCCCCGCCGGCTCGTCTTTCGGCACCTGGGGACAGCCCGCTCTTGTGCCTTTAGGACTTCCTCCTTAAAGAATGTCCAGCCTTCCTGGACCCCTTTGCCCATAAGAGCTGCCTCCCAGGGGACTCTGTCGACCAGTCTCCTAAACAGGCTGAAGTCCGCCCTCTGGAAGTCTAAGGTGGCAGTTTTGCCAACCCCCCTCGCCGCTTCTCCACGTATCAAAAACTCTATCATTTCATGATCGCTCTGCCCAAGACAGCCTCCAACCATCACATCACTCACCAGTCCTTCTCTGTTGGTGAACAAGAGGTCCAGCGGGGCACCTTCCCTCGTTGGCTCACTCACCAGCTGCGTCAGGAAGTTATCTGCCACACGCTCCAGGAACCTCCTGGACTGTTTCCTCTCTGCTGTATTGTATTTCCAGCAGACATCTGGCAGGTTGAAGTCCCCCACAAGAACAAGGGCTAGCGATCGTGAGGCTTCTCCTAGCTGCTTATAGAATAGTTCATCTGTCCCCTCATCCTGGCTGGGGGGTCTGTAACAGACTCCCACCACAATATCTGCCTTGTTGGCCTTCCCCCTGATTCTGACCCACAGACACTCCACCCTATCATCACCATCATTGAGCTCTAAACTATCCAGACTCTCCCTGACGTATAGGGCTACCCCACCACCTCTCCTGCCTCGCCTATCCCTCCTGAAGAGTTTATAGCCATCCATCGCTGCACTCCAGTTGTGCGAGTCATCCCACCATGTTTCTGTGATGGCCACCATATCATAGTTTTCCTGACGTACAATGGCTTCCAACTCCTCCTGCTTGTTGCCCATGCTGCGTGCATTGGTGTAGAGGCACTTCAGCTGGGGTGTCGTCCGTGCCTCCTTCATAGAAGAACACCCCTTGCGTGCTTTGAGGCATTTCACTGGTGTTTCCCTCTTGGCTCCCGTTGCCTCAGTATCCCCTGGCTTAACTCCGCTCGACTTCGGCTGTGCCCAAGCGTACCCCGTGCATCTCGAGGACTCAGGCCGACTGTCCTCTCTGTCAGCCGCTCCCTCCAACCATGGCACGTCGCCCCTCAGCTTCTCTCGGGCAAGCCTGAATCCCGTTGTCAAAAAAACCAAATCCGTGGCGACGACACCAGCCACGGAGCCATGAGTTGATAGATTGGGTGCCTCTGTTCCTTCTAGTGTTGCTGACCACAACTGGAAGGAGAGAGGAGAAAATAACCTGTGCTCCAGAGTCCCTTACTAGCCATCCCAAGGCCCTGAAGTCTCTTTTGATTGCCCTAGGACTTCGTGTTGCAGCTTCATCGCCCCCCACATGGAAGAGCAGTAGGGGGTAATAGTCCGAGGACCGTACCAGGCTAGGGAGTATCCTAGTGATATCCTTCACCCGGGCCCCAGGGAGGCAGCAGACTTCCCTAAGAGGAGAGTCCATCCGGCATATCAGACCCTCGGTTCCCCTCAGAAGGGAGTCACCCACAACTATAACCCATCTTCTCTTCCTTGTGGAGGTGGTGTTAATATGAGAGGTACGTTCTTCTGACCTGGGTGCCACCTCTGGTGTAGATGGACTGTCGTCCCCATCCTCCATTGACTGGCCTTCCACCTCCAGGGCCTCATACCTGTTGTACAGAGGCACCTGGGGAGGCGAGGTGGGCAGGGAGGGCCTTCGCCTGCCGCCACGAGCGTGGACTCGCCTCCATTCACTCACCTCCTTTGAGCTGCTGCCTTCAGCCCGGTGTGGGGGGGGATACAGGATCCCCTTGATCGTGGGTTCTTACTGGTGGCTGCTGCTGCTCCTGTTCCTGTCTCGGGGGGGGGCAGAGCATGGCACCACCAGTCTATCTCTTTCTCAGCCTCCCTGATGCTCCTTAACCTTTCTACCTCCTCCCATAGCTCTGCCACCATGCAGAGCAAATCATCCACCTGGTCACACCTCACACAGCTGTCCACACAGCTGCCATGCGTGAACAGTGAGAGGCCCAGGCACTCCCTGCAGCCTGAGACCTGGGTGGCCGCATGTTTTTGTGGGAGCTCCATCTGGGTAGCCACATCTGCTCTGGCAAGCACAGAGGGCATCGCTTTGGATATATGGATACAGTTGGATCCATCAGATGGATAGATCCATACAGATGGATAGATGGATACAGTTATCAGTCCTGTTTGTTACCTGTTATGTTTTCAATTGCAATAATATATCAACTATTTTCTTGTTCCACAAATGAGGATCTTTTGCATTTGCTCACAATATGTTGCACCACTGGCTCAATTTGTTTAAAAGAATGTTATAATGTAAGCTGATTTAAACTACAGTACAAAATTTTGTAGTAACCTGTATTTAAGTGATTGTACTCCCTCAATTTTCCCCCCTGATTATTATCTTTTCTTTTCTTTTATTATCTTAACTGTTCTATCAGATGGCAGTTTTGTGCACTGGGTTTTTTTACCATCCTTCCTATTAATAAAAATGAGAAAAATATGTCTCTATTCATCTCCTCCATTGTTTTGCTAGTGTTGTGTGTAGTATATTTTGCAGTACTTTTGCCATTTGTGTCTTTCTTTATCCTGGGTGATATACTAAACATTGCTTAGTCATGAATATAATTACTGTGTTTTCCATCATGTGGTTCATAAATTCCACCATGGGAGCCTCATTCACATTTGTATCTTAAATAAGAATTCCTTTTATCTGATCAGTTCACCAAGTAGCTTCTTGAGATCTATTATGCTCTCTGGCCTGAAAAAAAAAAAACCCAAACTTTCAGAAAGTCACAAAATTGGTTTGAAAAGTAGCTGTATGATCAGCTACAGAATAATCCACAAGCTGTGAATGTACAAGCTATGTAACCCCGGCTGGAGACACTTAGACAAAACAGCTTTTCTATAGGTATAGGAACTGTCCAGATTTCTTTATGGTTCGCTGAAGGAGTAGTCTCTCTGAAAATGTACAGTTTGTTATTCTCCTCCCTACTGAATTAAACTGTTCAATATTTCCTAAAGTTAAAAGTAAGAGATAAGAAAGAAGGAAAGTCTCAGCTGTTACTAGATTCCATGTTCTCCAAAAAAATGGGTAACTTCTGCAAACACACTGCGAGGTTAGCAATGGTTTCTGCATTATGCAGGATGTTGCTTTATGAAATAGATTCTCAGCACTAATCTCTCAGAAAAGCCCATAAATCATCATTATGAAGTAGTCATGGAGAAGGGTGAATTTTGGAGTTTATGGGAATGGCATGGTGAGGCTCTAACAGTGACGACCAAGAACAGCGATAGGTTTCTGGTAGAAATGCTTCTTTTCCCTTTTTCTAACCTAGTTGCCAATTTTACAATCCAAAACCTAATTCTGCACTTTACTACAACAGGCTCAATTTCCTCTGCTCCTTAAATCATGTTTAGTTGTTTCAAGAGGATATGACAGGAACTGTCTTGTGTCTCCTCAGAAAGCAGTGAATCAATGTACAGCACAGAGCAGCAATACTTACTGAGCCTCTACCATTCAAAACATATTTTGAAATTCTCAAATTAGGATGGCAAGTCACAGCTGCAAGGATCAACTTGAGAACTGGTGACACCAAGTGCCAAATCTGTAGAGAGCTGGTGCCTTCAGCAGATGAATACAGTTCTCTGTAGAAGTCAACAAGACTATTTAGACACGTTATAGTAACTTCTTCCATGCTTCTGACCAGACTTTTTTTTCCTGCCTTTCAATGGCAAGTGATTTTTTGCCTGTTGACCAGGCCTATTTCCTTCATATAACTCTGCAATTTCTTCCATTTCATACAGTTCAACAGTCTATCTTTGCTGAAAAGAGTGCTCATCTCTTCAGAAAACCTGGCTTTTCTTTGGTTTTTGTCTCATCTTCTAAGAGAAATCTTTGATCTCTTTGGTCCCGCTTAGATTTCGTTCACCTACACTTTACAGGCCATATGCTCAGCTGTAAATTGATCAGTGTAACTGTAGTCTGTGGGCAGACTAATCTAAATTAGAGTGGCTGTGCTTCTTTACTTCACCTGAGCATCTGCCTGAATATTTCAAGTCAACAGGGTTACACTGATTTATGTCAGCTGAGGCATCTATCACCTGGGCAAAGTATTCCATAGCTGCCTCAGATTTATGGCTTTGGACCTTCCTTACTGTAAATTCCCTATGTGCTCCAAGTTCCTTAGGTTGTTCATATCCGTTCTCTTGTCTCTTCCAAACACTAAAACATGACTGCTCACTCAAGCTGGTAAATATGTTAGTAGCATCCCTTCGAGTAAGGCCTTTATTGAATTCTAATAACTAACATGGCACTTTGGACCTGTGGAAGAGTTTCCTTTTTCACTCCATATTCTTTGCCATCTTTGCCAGCTCCCTTTGTATGTTTGAAAAATACATAAATGAGATACTGTCTTTCTAATGATAGGCATCATTAGTGTGTGCTGCTGAACTCCTTTGAGTGCGATAACTGGAATGGTGGGTTGCTGAACAAATGTGATGATTCTTGGTTTGGCTTACACAACATCAACAGTGGGTCTGGGCTCCCCAAATACTGGGAAAATCAATTCTGTAGTTTTATGACCACTTTTTGCTACAAGTTGTAAGGAACCTGAGGGCACTAATAGGCCTTAATTGTCCTGACCAGGCTCCCAGGGAACCCCCTCTTACCCCTGGCCTCCAACCCTTCTTCCTCAATAGACCTCAGACCTGCACTGTGGTTAGCTCATCTCCTGTATGGACCCCTCAGACATACACTGTGGCTTGCCTCCAGCCCTTTCTCCTTTGCTCCTGATGGGACCCACTGGCTGAACCCTTGACGTGGTTCATCCCCTCGCAATGTCCAGGGCTGTTGACAGACCCTGTCACTGGTCCCCGGTTCTGCTTGCCATGATGGGACCCCACGGGACTCCCCCACCAGTGAGGGCACTGCCTGCACTAGGTTACCTTCTGCTCTCAACTTGTCCCTCATCACAGGGCAGCCCTGCTCTTGCTGTGTCCTGACACAGGTAACAGCACATGTTCCATTCAGCCATTAGCAATTTAAACAAATTGCTCTGCTATGAGAAAACTGGATGTTTTCATTTTATATCAGTTGTTTCTTCAAGGCATTAAACCTCCTTGAGAGTTCTTCACATCAACCAGAATTTCTGAATCTTGCAGTTGCCAGTGACCCAAAGAGATTCTTCCACAGCTTTGCACAAAAAGGCCATCACCCAGTGAAGGGATGTCTTGTAGTCCTGAAATGTAAAATCTACCACCTAGAAAATATTTAAAGCATGTCATTTGACTTTTTACTCCAGGGACTGAAAAAGTAGCTCAATCCAGCTGCAATACAATAGCTACTGGTGCAGGAGGGAGGCACCTCATTACCAGAATGAGGGAGGATAGGAAGAAATGCAGGAGCAAGGCTCCTGAGGGCTGGCCTTGCTTTGTTTGCTATGAAAGAGGTTGGAGTAAAGGACACGACAACCCTTGGGAAAGATGAGGCAATTTGTGAGCTCTGAGAAACATTTCATACTGGGCTCACTGGGGGAGTTCGTGTTACATCACAGGGGTGAAGTGAGAGGTCACAGGAGCTGCCAAGGACCTATCACTGCCCAGACAGTGAAGAAAGAAGATTGTTTCAGCGTTAAGGGTTGGAAAGCAAATACAAGATTTGTTTTGCTGGCTTTGGCCATCCCTGGTGAGAGATCTTTCACGTCAAAAGTAAATAGTGTCAGTCACCACTGATAGTGATCTGTGTCTTTTCACATGTTAAGTATATTTAATTGTTGATAGACACGTCAGACACTGGGCTGTTGGGCCAAAACTTGCTTTCATTTACGTCAGTTGAAATCTGGAGAAAGTCCACCAGAGTCAATATAAATTCCTCCAACTTTATGAGAAATGTCTGCGAGGTATATTTGGCTCACAAACACAGTGAGGGAAGAAGGACCAGAATTGCAGTGTTTTCACATGTGTTTTCATCTTGAATTGAATAAGCAGTTGAAATATCAAAATGTTTCATGGGATGAAAGCTTCTTAGAAATTATATGGGAAGTGAAATGATTCATTCCTGGTAGTTTTAATGTTAGCTTTCATCTGTCCAAGCAATGGCAGTTGTATACCAATAGCTGAACATCTCAAAAACTGTGGGGCCTGGGGTCCCCACCTGCACCGTGTCTGTCTTTAGGTAGGCACTCATTTAGACTGCCTAATTAGAGCTGGAAAAGAGCAAGTCTGAGGATAAAAACCATTAGTAACCAAAATTATCCATCTCCACTGGAGTTATAGGCTAGTATCTATTTATGCTGAATTACATTCAGGCTGGAGGAGTTTGTCAATGGCAACATTTTTTCTCAGGACTGACCCTGTTTGAAGGAGCAATCCCAGTGGCTCAAAACTACTTCATTCCCTTTCTCCTTCTACTCTCTGCTCTGCTAACCTTTGTGGCATGAATCACTCTGTGGTTAGATACGGGAGCTGCTAATAAGGATGGCCATTGCAATGAAATTGAAGAGCTGCAATATGGACTCCTCAGGACTCCTATGGACTCCTCAGGACACCTCAGGACTGCAATCTCAGCTGAGCTCATGAGCTCATTTTAGAGACAATTTCATTTTAATTGGATGTGTGAGAACAGTCTCAAAGCTTTTACATTTAATACTGGATGAAGATTAATAATGGAAATTACAGCACTTATTAGCTGAACATGTTACATGAAGAATGAACTGAGTGGTAACTCTTACTCACCATCTTACACTGTTTAATCCTCACGTGTAACTCAGCAATGCTGGGCTGAGATCAGGCTGGTTTCCAGGATGTCTGGTCCTTTACAAGTCACCTTTGGAAGGATGTTTCAAGCCCATCAAGGAAAAATAGTGGTCAGCTATATGAAAGGTGGGAAAAATTCTGTCTCTCTAGTTGGTAACAAAACACGCTGTAATTTCAGCTGAGCCAGGATTTCACCTGTTAGCTTTTAAATCTCTAGACGTTTGTTTCTCTGCCTACAAGCCCTATCAACACCAACAGTGAGCCTACACTTTGGCAATCAGGGGAGCTGCTCATTTCCTTCAGTCGCTCTTATCTGCTGCCAACGCTTTCCAGAATAACAAAGAACACAGGACAACTTGTGTTTTACTTCTTTCCAGTTTCAATGGGAAAAATCAGTCTTATAAATTTTTTATATCCATGTGCAGCAATATCAAGTTTGATTGGGTTTGCTCACTGCCACATGTTATTGCCTTGGAAGTAACTTCTCTCTGCCTTTTGCATGTGCTGCTGGAGGTATAAGATCCCCATACCATGTCTGAGCTTTTCTGCATGCACCTGGCATCACAGCACCTTCACTTACACCTCTCACAAGGCTTTTGGAGACTGCATTTGTGTAAGCAAAATGCACAGACCAATACTCTTCTGATCCAAAGCCCATGGAAATTAGTGTCTTCTAACTGTGTTAAAGTAAATAAATATAAATTTAGGGTCTAAGCAAACCGGGAGATATGAGTAGTTTGCAGTAATACACAAAAGAAGGTGTTTCAGTGGTCAGGATTTGAAGTGTGAGTGTATGCTTCGACAGACTGAATGAACTGTTGCTGTTTAACAGCTATCTTGCAAGGATGCTAGAAGACATGCGTAACCCTGTGGGTGAAAAAGAATACTGTTTTATTGACTCAGACTCTGGGACAGTTTCACTGTGTAGGTAGGTTTGGTTCCCCTGAACAAAAAAAAAAAAGCTGATTTGTGCTATCTGGCCTTCTGATTTCAGTGGCAGTGATGATTTATGAATTTCTTCAGCTGAAATTCTTCAGCGGCAGTGACAATGGTAAAGAAAAAAAGTGAAGCAGCAGAAGGTGAGATACTATTTGTCAAGAGCTATTCTTTTAGCAAGGACAGGTTGGTTGTCCTTGTGTTCTCCTACAGTAACTGCTCTGAACCAATCTACTACATTGCATTTTACACAGCAAAGTCAAGGACAGATTTCTTAAAATAAAGGAAACAAGACTGACCCCATGACAGGGCCTGATTTTCTGGTCTGAACACCAAAGAACTCTGCCCCATGCTTATCATTAGAGGGGGAAACAGAAAAGTACAGCAACCTGTGATCTTTTGGCAAATGTTCCTTACTTTTGTTCCTCCTGCATTCCTGAAAAATTTCCCTTGAGTCACTGTAACTCTGGGGAATGGTATATATTGTATGTGAATGAAATTGCTGTCCCTTTTAGTGAGGGTACCTAAGACTAACTGCTGAGCAAAAGCAACAGATGGAAAGTGTGTATCTGGAAGATATGTTTTTTCCTATAAATATCACTGTGGTTTTGGTACACTCGAAACTCATCCCTTCCCAATAAGAATAATTGATGTGGAAGTCATTTGGTCCCTCCAGATTTTAGAAAACTGCTTGATGCTGAAATGTGTCGGTTCAAGCCCTCCTGGAAACCCATATTGGGGAAACATCATAATTTTTTTTTCCCAAAGAAGGACCTGAACTCTAGTTGACCATGAATGTATGTGACAAGTTTTCTCTTATACAGGAAGCCTGAAATCAAGGTACATGGGAAGACCACAGCATTTCAGATATGACAGCTGTCCTGTCTTAGGGGTACAGTGAATTAATTACTCATACAAAGGGCCTGCAGCATCTCTGTGGAGTACTCATATTATTGGAGCAACATCAAAGAGGCTGAAGCATAGCACAAATAAAATTATTTTTGTTTGATTGAGTCTGTCATAACTGTATTACTTGGGCACAAAAGTACTGTTTTAACATCACAGAAACTTGGTATGGCTCAAAATCAAAACTGGTCAGTTCCTCTTTCACCAATATGAAGCTCCAAATTAAAAAAAAAAAAGTGGGATTTAGATTTAATCACTGTGCTATTCCTTAGTGTCTCTTGCTGTCAGGCCCAGGTATCCATAGTGTTAACTGGGGAACTGCCTGTGTATGTGTAATGTTTTTGATGTACTCTGCCTTAACATTTTGTAAGTGCTCTGCTTTCTGAAGAGCTAAGCAGCCAGTTTGGCCTCAGTTCAATGTGGCCATATGCACATATACTTTCCTAGTAGGTTTTGCTTTCACAGCTTGTCTTACATGGGGAAGTTAGATTAGCGTATGAATTTACAACACACTAGCTACTGCATATGGTTGAAGCACAGGCTCCACTGAACCCCATGAGCGACAACTTTCTGTTCACCTTCCCAGCTGCCAGGAGAAGCTAAAATTAAGAATAACTACAGGAAAACTGCCCCATTTTATGTTTGGTCTCGCTCAAGCCCAGTCTATCAAGATTGTATGGAAGATGGCTTGAGCTCATGTTGAGATGAGATGTATGTTTTATCCCCTTTCTTGAGAAAACTCAAGCTACAATTGTAAATGTCTGCCAAGGCTTAAAGAGGATTTTCAAATGATGTTGAGGACAGTGGTGAAAATAAGAAAAGGTGCAGTTCCCACTTTCCACTCATGGAAAAAGTGATAGTTGCATTGCTCTGAGGCCTGTGTTCACTGTAGAAACTGCATGGGAAGTACTACAAAGATTCAGCAGTGGCACTTAAAGGAAGGATTATGTATTGGGACAATATCTTCCATCCAACACACATGGGAGTACCCTGGAGCCACATCTGAGTTTAATGATGTTAACATCAGCAAAAGGTCCACTTGAGCAGTATTAACAAAATAGCCTGGAATAAAATCTTTTTCAATTTCCAGCCATTCTATAATATACATGGCAATGATTATGTGCCCCACTCAATTATTATGAAAACAAAATCAGATCTTCAGTTAAGAGACTTAAATAATGAAAATGTCAATTTTTTTGTTTTCTTTTAGTGCATTTCCATTGTCCCAGATGACAATTCAAAAGCCCTTTTAAGTCCTATTTAAGTTACAGTCCACCTATGAAAATCTAAGTAAGCATGTCTGAAGAATCAGTACAGTGTACCATTGCGTTCTGGTCCCTTTTCTAACCTCTGTAAAACCATGAAAGTGAGGAAGAGATGCAAGTCTCTATCTGTACCTTGTACAAGTGGCAGAACCAGCAACATTTCTTGAAGAGTTGATTCTGCAAAGCTCCAGACTGGATGCACAGAGGCAGCTTAAGTAAGGTTAAAAAAAAAAGAAAAGGCATCAGTGTAAATGGACTTGTTACATGCAAACTTCTCAATCTTGCATTTCAGTTATCACAAGCTGCCTGCCTGTTGAACTAGTGGTGTGATTTCAAGCAGCCATGGATTTTCAGGGAAGGATTGAGGACAGATGGTCTCACTCTGATATTATACCTTTTTCATTATAACTTCCCTAAGTTTTCAGAAGTTTGCGGCTTTGTCTCCAGGCCTTTCCCCTCTTCAGCCTTTGATTCTCAGTCATTGGGGAAAAAAAGTCAATATTCCTTAGCACAGCTGAGGTGCCATATACTCGAGGAATTGGCAAAGCTCCTCATCCCTTGGAGATGAAGAAAGGGACAGTGGTGTAACCAGATGTAACCAAAATGATTAGTTCATTCTTTGTAACTAAGCAACATAGAGATAGGAGCAGGTTAGACAATGCTTTAATATTGTGTTTTTACACCTATGGCTATGGATATGCTACTATGCCCAAAGACAATTGGACAAGGAGTAGTACAGACATGCTGCTATGTTCCCAGTACAGCCCCAGCCCATCTTGACAAAGAGTCAAGGGTGGTTAGAATAATTGGTTTGTGTTAAGGGTGCCAAATCATTGTTAGGGACCATGCACCATGAAGAAGGGAAGCAAGTTGCATAAACAAGGTTGGATTGCGCATGTCCAGAAGAAGGGGTCAACTAAAGGACACACCTGTATGACCACCCAGGACCACCAGAGACCCCCCACAGAAGCCCCTCGGAGCTCAAGGATGCATGCGCAATGACCACACAAATATGATAATTAGTTCCAGGAAATAGAATGAATATGCATGGTCATTCCGGGAAATTTGATGCATATGTATGTAACTGGACAATATAAGTTTCGGCTGATGTAACCTGCGGTATGCACGCTAGGTGGAATGATCCCCTGTGCATCCGGCGCCGTAATAAAGAATGCCTGCTTCTTAATACTACATTGGTGTTAAGGAGTTTGATTCCCGATTTCGGTGACAGTGGAAGGAACTAGATGGTTTCTGACAAGTAAAAAAAGGCACTTCTGTACCAGAAACTGCTTATTGAAAAAAGAAAATAACTCCCAAGGTAGGTTCTGTAAAACACATGATACCATGGCTGTGGTTAGATGGCTTCAGGCCAGGCAAAGAGAATAGATGAGAGATGCTCTTCCACTGCAGATGGTAAAGCAGTAGAATGTGTATTATCTACCCCAGCAGTGGAGTGAACTCTCCCAGACACAAATTCTGGAGAACTACCAGTGATAGCCACTGAAAAGTTGACTGTTGCAAATCTGTTAGGACTCAAGAGCACTTACCAACAGCTGAAGGACATTACAGTCAATTGATTTGTCTAGTGTAGACAATGCCTGAAAATAACCCTGGCTGGAGTGAGTTGTTCTGTGTTTGTTAGTTTTGTCTTTAGTTACTGCCTCTTTTATATGCCTTTTGTGCATTGTTCATCTGGAAGTTGAGTACTTTCTTGCTTGATCTGTCAGCTTTTTTTTCACCCCATTACAGGGTCACCTATGAAAAGCTTTGAAGGTTTGACTCACAGGCATGGAACAAAATTTTTTTCAGGTGATAATGTTTCCCAGTAGGAGAGTGTTTGGATTGTTGGAAAAGTAGTTTGTTTGGAAGAGAGAATATAAAACCAGTTTCCAGGATGAACAAGGGAATTGTTTTGTTCCTTTGCAGTGCAGAGTTAGTGAGCAATAGCCTGAGGGGATCAACTCTAAATCAGGCTGGATAATTCCTTGCTTTCATTTTGATATCCTTTTGCCTCCATCCTGCCCAGCGGTACAAAATTATTTTCCTTTTTGTATATCTAGCTGGGCTCTGGAAAACTAAGATCAATATTGCAAGTGTGTGGCCTGGAGATTTAAAATTGGGTAACCATGTGATACAGGCAATGCATGAAACTCCAATGGTGAGTACCTCCTCACTGCATGATCAGGACCAGATGGCAAAGGCATGACAAGCCTCCAAATGAGGGCCTGTGAACGGTGACTTCCCATACTTCCCACAGCTGAATGTGATAAATATGATCTCTAGGATGGTTCCTTTAACTGGGCACCATGACCCCTCCACAGATATGGGGCTTATGTGAAGCATATGCCTGCCTATGCAAAAGGCTAATGTTAATAGACTAATGCTAACTTTCTTTTTTAAAAAGAACATACTGAAACTGGGGTTATACTCAGGTAACTGAAGTTTACCCTCTTCTCCTTGGGGCATTAGAAATTTCACCTGCTTTTTTTTGTTGCCTTGACTGAAACATTAACTTGGTGAGCTTACTCACCTTTTAAACTTACCAACATGTACCTCTGCTTGCCAGGGGAGATGGATTGATTTTTCCCAACATGCACAGCTCAGATCAAAAGCATACTGTAATAGTAGTTGCTACTAGCCTGTGGACAGACAATGAACTGGGGCCCCTGTGCAGATTCACTCATATCCCACTCACCTTCAAAGGTCAGATTTTCAGCTCTTCCAGCCCTTGGGATTAAATGCAGAGTCTGAATCTGCAACTAAGCTAAAACTTTCTTTAAATCAATAGAATTTATTTGGGATCAATACATGCAGTGAGCTAGCTAGTCTCTCTGGCACAGGTGCCTGAAATTGAGTAATAGTTTAACAGATGTAGTAGTAACTTGCCCTTGTGTCCCAGCTGCCTCACTATTATCCCCTGGCAGCTCCTTCAGACAGAGTACTTGTGAAGAAAAAATCTGAAATATTGAATCCTTTTTACATATTTTTCCAGAACAGAGTTTTCCCCCTAGATATTGCTCAAAGGAAAATACCTTCGCGTTTAGGAGGAAAATAGGAAAGAGGTCGTAAAGGTTGGCATTGCTGAGACAGCAAGTGATATTGCCTTAAATCACTAGGAGAAATATTAACTTCATCTAACTTTAGACTTGTATGGTGTACCTGTTTATAGTTGACCTAATCACCTCTTGTCAAAGCAGAAATAAATATACTTATGGTATGATTCATCTCATCCTAGTGTAGACCACTAAAAAGCCAAAGTCAAGTTAATTAGACCCTAAAATTTTCCCTTGATACTCTGTAAAACGTACCAAATCTGAAAAGTTCAACTCTCAGTCTAGCCTGCACACCTTTCCTATGCAAACTTTTATGTTCTTCCAGCAGAAATTCACTAAGCAACCTCTGCCACTATGTTTGACTTTCCAATGTAATTAATTTCTATGAGTAATTAATAACTGTATGGTTGGTGTTTTCAACATCTAACCATCCTGCCACTAACACTGAGGTAAACTTTGCAAACCATATGGCAACTCTGTACAAGACTGTCTTTGAGCAGATTATTAGACTTCTAGGCAATATTGGAAAAATTGTGTGTTATCATGGTCCTGTAATGAACCTACCTATCAAATATGAGGGATGCACTGAGGAGCTGACTACTCTTTACAGTCCTACTGGGATTCATTTAAGATGTAGCTATCTTTCTCCAGTTCTTTGCATTTTCTGGGTCTGGATTCTTTGAGCCTTCTTAGTTACTCAAAGAAATATGAGTTTCAAGTGTCTTACCTGAGACAGACTTGGTATTTGACCCTCCAGCAGATGGAAGGGAAAGGAAAGATCAAAAGGTTAAATGATGTTGTTAACCATACAGTGAATTTCTTCTCCTGAATCTACAGAGGCTCTTTTAAGAGAACTGCTTAAACTGCAGTCCAAATCACTATACCTTTTCTCAGCAAGGTAGGGTAGATAACACATAAAAGACTCTTTGTGTAAGACATGGTTTACATTGACTCAGAATAACATTGTTAAAGCATTTTTTGTGTTTTTCAAGCACCAGTAGAGAAATCAGTTTTTGTGCTTCCTGGCTTCCCAAAAGAACCTTTTATTAGTTATCTTCCAACCTTTGTCTTTTACATGAAAATTCTAAAAGGCCAAGAAATCTTCCTTTTATTTGACATATAACTATGTCACTGACTTGAATCTTTGGGCCAGATTTCATAAATGGTTGCAAACCCAGTGGAAGTCTCTGATTCCAGTTCAACAAAAGTATAAGGTGTCTAGAATATACGTTGTTGAGAAAAGTGTCATAAACAGAATGGATCATGACATGGATTACACTGGCATACTACACAATGCAGTATCAAGTGTCTCTCTAAGGACCTGTCTCTGTAAGAAGCTGGTGGGCTGTATGCTTGCATACAGCTTTAAAGCAAATCTCCTTCTGAAAGCATAGTGCTTGGATGGAAGTAATCTTAATGAATTTAAAATGTATAAAAGTTAGGAATATAACTTTAACTAGTCTACTTGGTTCCTTCTATCACTAGTAGGTGTGCTGAGTTGTCCTTCAGAGACACCTAAACTTCACTCCTATCTTGAGAAAGGCAATACCTGTACAGTACCATGTCGAAAGAGAGTAAACATTAAGTCTGGGTACAAATTTGCTGTTCATGAGCTACTCTGCACTAATAGGTGTGTTAAGGGCCAATAAGGATGAATCAAGAAAAGAAGTTCATATGATCCCAAAAGGACATGAACCAAATATTCATTCTTCTGTCAGGCCCTATTCTTTAGTCAAGGAAGACTGATTTGTGTCATGAATCTGCACTCTAGAAGCAAAGCAAAGCACCTTACTTCTATCAAGAATACATTGTATTTCCTGTTGTGTGATCTCTCCCTGGTACCCTATGGGAAGATATTTGGCCTCATTCCTGTTTAGATCCATCAGGTATACCAAAGGAGCATTTGCAAAGACCGTTTTATAGTATATACTTTGCACCTCCCACATGTAACTGATAGTGAAAATGGAAATTATGGTAAGGGATGGAGAATCCAGATTAAGGCTTACTAGTAGATAACCTGAAGTGTGTGTCTATGAACACACACACACACATATATATATACACACACACTGTAAACAAACCAATATACACACATAAAGTATAGACTCACATAATCTATTGACATCAATTCTGCTCCTGAACCATTCTATTGAGGATACTAGTACATCTATGTTTCTTTACTGACTAAACTCATATTTTAGTATAGTTCTGTGTGATACTATATAGACTACCAATTCAGGTGGATGCTAATACAGATTTCAGTAATATCCATTGTGCCATTTAGATGTGGCCTTTTTAACTGTGTGCACCAATAGACTCATTACAGGCCAAGCCCATGTTTGTTAATCTTCTGGAGAGATGCAGCTATAATACCTTTTGTGGAAAGGCATTGGATTGCTAATGCAATATCTGTAGAACATGATCCATCTAAAACTTCTTGAGCTTTGTTCATCATTTCAAGGGGGAAAATTACTAATTAAATCTGACAGCATTTGCACATATAGTCTAGTAATTAGATGAAAGATTTTTCTCTGTAATTCTAGAGGGCAATAACACAAATTATTAAAGAAATTTGAGAGCTACCTGGAGTAAACAGTCACCAAGATACCCAGGAACCATAATATTCAGTGTTTTAATTTGCATATATAAATGGCTATAAAATAACTTCTCATGAAAATTTGAGATCTAAATTAAGAAGCCTTTTATTCTGGGCTTGATCCAAAGCTTACAGGAGTCAGTGGATTTTTTTATATTGACTATAATGGACTATGAATAAGGTTATAGTAAAAATTTTCTCTAAAAGTGAATGAAATGAGTGATAATTGTGAAAGCCCCTCAGAACCTGGTTCTAGAAAGGCCTCTGGTATTCACACATTTCAACATCTCCAGCCAAAGAGAATCTCTCATTACTGCTTTTCCTCTAGACATTTTTCATTTAAGGCGATTAAAGTATGGCTGACATTCAACTTCTGAGAAAAGCATGTCACAATTTCATATTGGATTGGGGGCCTACATTTATAAGAGGACAACTCCTTACAAAAAGCTTCCTGATGGCAAACCAGAAGAAGCATAGATAGATCCTCAATGAATGGATCTCTGCTGTCCTCTGTGGAAGAAGAGCAATACAGTGGCAGAGAGATTTTACATGTGTACCATTTTTTGCTTTGAAATCCTCTAAGCCATTAGGAATTCACCAAAGTTCTATGTGTCAAATCAGCAATGCAATTTACCAAAGAAATTATGAAAATGGTGTCTTTCCTCTTCATAAACAGTTTGAAGTGTTCAGTATACTGCCAATGCCTTTCTAGAACTGATTTTATAAAGGAAGTTCTACCATAGAAAATATACAAAAAGTGAACAAGACAAGATCCTAGTTCAACCAGTTTAAAATGCTACTTAGTCAGAAACCAGTTGCCAACAGGAGTCAGTAATAAATGCATAAAGAAAATTACTAGAGAGAGGGTACTGAAATATCCTCCATTATCTGGCAGTTCTGTTTAAAAGTTCCTTAGTTAGGGAAATAATCAGGACCATGATTCTATTGTGAATGCTGGGCCTGTCTTCCAAAAATTTGTCTAATCTAATTTTGTACTCCACAACATCCTACAACACCGAATTCCAAAATACGGTTGCATCCTGTATGAAAAAAAATGACAAATTTTCTTTTATTGCTTTACACTTACTGCCTGGTATTTCATCATGTTCTTGTGCTGTGATAAACAGTAGAAACTCATTCAGTATTTTGCTTCAGTAGTCAACAATCAATACTGTTCATGTTTTTTTTAAAACCCCTCAATTTTCTCCTTTCGAAGAAGAGGATTCCTGGTCTATTTAGTCTCTCATATAGAAGCTGCTACAATCCTCCTCATTACCCTTCTTTGTAAAAGATACTGCAGTGTATGTGTGTATGACAGTTGAGAGATTTTCATTCATGCTGGTTTTTTTACCCCAAACTTGGCATTTTATTCCCTCTTTCCATAATAAAGCGTTCCTTGGTTTATTCCTCATCCAAATAGTTATAAGTGAAAAAGTATTAGCTCCTGTGGGCATCCATTATTAGTTATTTAGTTTATACAGGTTTTCAATAGATGGGCAATCCAGTGACATTCGTTCTTTTTTAGAGATGGTCCTTGTTGCTACTATAAACCTCCCCTCCAGGCAAAGTAGAGGAGGTTGCCCTGAGAATGGCTGTTCAATGAAAAGGAATGAGCACTGAAGGATGAAAAAATGAAAGTTGATATAGCCTTGCTCAACATGATTCATCACTTTGGGTGAATGGTCAACAATATCATTAGTTACTACAGAGAAAATTCTTTGTAGGCTTCCAAAGCTGTGTGTATAGTTTGTTCCTTCAGAGAATAACAGATACTAGGTATTCATTAACTCATCCAGTCCTTCCACCTGCCAATGCAGAATTATTCTCTGCAGTATATTTCTGAGGGATCTGGTACCTGCACAGACATGCATTTTGGCCAAAACTCTGACATATTTTTTTCTTGATATACAGTTAGTTTTACCATGGCTGGAAATTTAAAATGTCCTTACTTTCTCTGGGAGTTCAGTTCCTGATGCTTTTGTATTACTTTGAAAATGTTAGTTTGCACTATTCAGTCTATATTTCCACCTAAGAAATAAGACTCTGACCTGAGTTTCTTGTGGTTATAGATGCAAATGACTGTACAAGTGCACAAAAATAAAATTTAAAAACAAAAGGTTAAACTTGATCTTCCATATTTTCATAATAAACAGTAATGATAATAGAGTTTGAAAGACCATTACTTCAGATGATAAAAGAAGGGTCTCCTTTTCAGGCTGTGAAGCTAATCTGCTGCTGCTATAGGCATGAAGGTTGAGATTAATCTGATAAAAGATAATTATCTACAGCCCACTGTGTCTGTTTCTAGCTAGTCACCATAGGGGATTCAATGGGGTAAAGTCATCATATCAGGGATACAATTCATGGAAACATGGAGAAATTTAGGTTTGAAGAGACCTATGCAAATCACTTAGTCCAATCCTGCCTAAAACCAGGCTAAATTCAAAGAAAGATCTGCTCACTTGTCCAGTCAAGCTTTTTATGGACTCCTAAGTTTGTGGCGATACCACAGCCTCTCCGGGCTCCTGTCCCAGTGGTGAACCACCCTTGTTGGGAAGCATTTTTTTACTACTCAATTGAAACCTCCCTTGTTGCAACTGGAGTCTGTTGTCTCTTTTTCTTTCACTGAGCACCTCTAAGAAGCATCTAGCTTGGTCTTTTCTATAGCCCTTGTTGGTAGATGGTGAAGGACTATGATAAGGTTCTTCCATAGATACATTCAATCTTAAAATGAATCTCTTCCATATGTCAAAGTTTCTTGATCTTCATTGGCTATAATGGAAGCACAGAATAACCATATCAATAGTAGACAGATACAGTGTAAACATCTAAAACTACACAAGATTAATCTCTACCACAGATGAGTTGGCTGATGTATCCATAAGCTATCATTGTGTGATAAATTCTGGGAAAATTTACTTTGATTACTGTTTTTATTTGTTCACTAGTTAGAATCTCCCCAAAACATGAAGCAGTTGCTGGAATCAATGAAACTTTTCAGGCCAAATTTCTTTTGGCTGATGGGTGGAGCTGCATGATACTTGAGAAGCATGCACAAGTAATGAACATGACTCCAGAATCAAAAAAAACCCCAAGCAAACAAAAAACCACATTCCGTAGTTTTACAGAACTGCCCTTTACTAAATTAGTTGTGATCTCTTAAGCCACTAGACTGATTACAGCCAACTCTAATAGTCTACGTGTTGCAGTAAAGCTCCTAGAAAATGTTCAGCTGTGTGCCAAATGACATTATCCTGAAATCATTGATATAATCAGTGTGCCCAGGTTACTCCAGGAATAGTTGGATGGACATTTTCCTTGGAATAAATCTGGGAAAATGTGCTATCAAGTAGAGCATATTTTTAATCACTGTGGTAGCCCTGTCACCAACCTATTATGTAACTGTTATAGGTAGTGATGTTCTGAACTGTCTCTTGGTGTCCATCCGTACAAGACTGAGAAAAGCAGTTCAGATGTGATAAGAATGAGACTTTGTTTTGACCATGGACCTCAAATCCTCAGTTCTAAAGAACTTTTTTTTCCTATTTGTCCCTTCTGTGAAATCAGGACTAGTTGCTGAAATACTAAAATATCAGGAAACAAGTTTTACTTTTATTTTTTTCTAGTTTGCACAAAAAGTCCCAGCAAAAGTGTTTTGTCTTTCCTAAGAGTTTCAGTCTACTATTCTCAACACAGGTATGCATCTGCTTCTTGGTGAAAAAGTGCCCAAAAACCTTTGGCACCCATCCTAAAGCAGATGACTGTTTTAAGGGTCTTCCAGCACTAATCTGTGCATAAATTTCATTTATTTGCTCCATAACAACATATACTAGTACAACAATCACATGGTGAGTAACACAACCAGTGAACAGGGAAATAAGCATTTTCAAGTGTAGTAGTACTGGAGTTAATCAAAATCTCAAACTTGTTTAACTGAGCCTAAGTGTTTTGGAATAGATTCACCTGCTGTAGTACTAATCATTTAAATGTTAGGACTCTAGTCTAAGCTATTTACATGTCAGTTATCCTCTGTGGTCAAGGGAGAGAAACAGACACATCCAGAGATGAACTCATCATATTATAAGGGTCCAAGAGGTCTATATGTACACCTGTCTCTCTACACTGATGATGGAGAGGAACCGATGAGCTTATACTAGGTACCTAACATTTAAATGGCTAACAGTGAAGGAGATGAATCTCATTAAAAAAAAAAAAAAAAAGAAAAAGAAAAAGAAAAGAATGCATACTCATAATTAAGCTTTCACACCCTGTTATTGTCATATTTTTTTCCCTTCTTTCTCAACTGTCAGTTTTGTCAATTATCTGATAAACCCAAAATTAACTGGAACATAAAGCAAAATATGTAGTTTTCTTGTATAAAAAAAGTAATAGATTGTAAATATTCAGTTGTCTTTACTGCTTTTTAGATGACTACTTTCTCTACTTCTAGCTCCACATTTAAACAGAGCCTTGCTTATAATAGGCATTATCACCAAGCGTGTTTATCTGGGAGTGCCTGTGTGATGCTCCTCTTGGTGGCTAGGGCTGCCTGAAGCTTCAGAAGAAGCTTGTGTGGTCACAGATGTATGGCAACCATGTACAGGGAGATGGTGCCGCCTCATAAACAGAATTTAGAAAGATGTGATTGTTGTTCCCACCTCAGACTTACCATTTATGACAATTTTGTTGGACACTTTGAAGTACTTTTATTTCACCTCCATCTTTATCTGCATGGAGAGAAGTTTCTTTCATCAAGTTATTCTTTCATCAAGGTTATTATTCATCAAGTTTGTGCAGCATCATAGGGCCTGAATAAAATACTGCACTATCACAAATTTTTCAAAGGACAGCAATACATCAATGGATAGCAGTGAGTGCAGATTATTTTAACTTGTTATAAATTAATACTGCTTTCCTAGTGTTCCATGTTGAATGGCATTTTCCAGAGTTGTCTTACTAATACAGCTGGTACAAAGTTAGAATGACTGTATCACAGGACACTGCAAGACTGTTTTTACCCTAAATCATGATTGAAACTCCAAATGATGACATCCTTGGAGCAAACAGTACCAAAAAGCTGTGGAAATACCAAACTTACCTTTTGGCTCTGTGCGACATGAGTAGATCTGGGTAATGTCTTAACACAGTGCCTGATGATGGGTGTAATTTTTCTAACCTTTTCCTACCTCACTTCACAGTGGGCTTGGCAGCTGAACTAGACTGTAATTCCCATGTTGCTTTATGAGGCTCCACTAATGCACTGCAGTTATGTGTTGCAGGAGTTGCTGCCATGGAAAAGAAGAGAGACATGATCCATCCATGCTACTGCACACTTCATGTAGATTCATTTCAAACATTTATTTATAAATATTTTAATCCATTATGATTTCAATACAGACATATAGAACATACATATAAAAATGTATGAAAAAGAATAGAAACAAAACATTTTCCTGCCACTTCCCAGAGGGAATATTGAGAACTTCAGCAAAATCAGATTCCTCATAAAAATTTCACCAGAACCACATAGACTTAGAAAGATAAGGCTGAGAAGCAAGGGCAGTAAAATCCTACTACAGGTGTCAACCCAGGTGGTAAGACTTCTTCTGTCTATCAGCTGTATATACAGCAAGGTTTTGGAAGGGCTGAGGAGGCAGCCTGTACTGTTCATCACCCTCTTGAACTCAGACATAATAGGCAAGATTTGTCTGCTTTTACTTAGGCTGTTACAAGTTAAGTGTTTAGAGTCAGTGAGTAGATCCCTCAGGTCCATTTACATTTGGTGGAGGAAAGTAGGCATGTTCAGAAAGCAATTCATTGCATCTTATAAGATGAAACATGAGTCACCCACTGGGTGTGCCAATTTCTTTCTATTCACTTCAAACAGAGCCTGGAGTGACTGGCTTAGACTTGCATTTCTAATACTCAGACAATCAAATTTAGGTAAGGAGTACCCTACCAAGGTAGACTACGACACCAACAGTGTCTAAGTCAAGCACCTGCAGCAACTAGCCTGGATTGACCCCATAGTCACTAAAAAATGTTGCCCTCATCTGAGAATCTTTTTTGCCACTCCACAACATCTGAAGTTATTAACAGCCACAGGATTTAAAAAATCACAAGATTTTAAACTTGGATTTTTACTTCATTGCTGGTTGGTTTTAGGGCTGTTGCAGATCCTATTTTTGCATTCTACAGCCAACAACATGAGTCTCTATTGTTTTGCTAAGTTTCTTTTAAAATTACCTTCCTGGAGGTGAGTTTCTAAAAAAAAACCCAACAAAAAAACCAAACAAAACCCCTTGCATTTCATATGACACTCAGTGAAATGGTACAAATTAGCAATAAGAAAAATATCCGCCTCCAGTATGCACAAAGATTTCTATTTCGTCATCACTTGTACTTGTTTTATGTGTGTACATCACTATGTAAATCAACAAAGAATCAAGAATTTTACATCCAAAAGGAGATTTTTCAGGAAAAAGATGAGCTTAACAAAAACAAACAAACAAAAACAGTGGGGGTTTGCTCAAAGGAGGGTTATTCCCCTTTTCTGAAGACCTTAAGAATTAAATGAAGACATAGTCAATGTTTATTTAGATACTCTGGTTACTATAGTGCATCTAATATATGCAAATTTTCCTTTAAGAATATGATTACTGTGTTTTAGTGTAATTATGAATGCTTTAGAAGCACAGTATTTTCACTACCTCTTCATCTCTCTGATCACATACATGTATTTTGGGATGCCTGTCAAGGAAATTTGAGCAATACATTTCAACAGCAATAACCTTTTGAACAAAAAAGTACTCATGAAAAGGCACATAAAAAGCCAACTTTCTAAGTACTCGAATCAAAGATGGTTAAAGAATTATGCTGAAGCAGCCTGGCAGAGTTTGAATAAAGCACCTTATTTGGAGGAACTATTTATTTCCCTGTATTTTTCTACAAGAGTAAAATCCTGGATTAAAATTTTACTTAATGAGAGAACAATTATAATTATTCTTAAAATCAGTTCAAACAAGCTTCTGCTTGTTTCAGTTTTTTAGGAGCTTTTCTTCTGAAAGTTCTCAAACTGCTGTAAGAATCAAGTACTATTTCAAGGCAGTCACCTCTGGTGGCTGCTTATGTTGGTATCATGGTCTTGGTCTGAAGAAGTAAAGATGTGTGATGGGGCTCAGGCTTAGGTAGGGTTCAGGTCCTACCACCCTGATTTGGAAAGGGCACAAACATTGTGTTGGAAGGCGGCTAATAAATAGTTCTTTAGAGTTCCACCTTAACCTCTTACCATCATGGCCTATGGCTGGAACTTGTTGTCCTGATAATTTTTTCTCTTCTTTTATTGGTATCACAATTTCTGATTTCTGGTTCCATGCAAAGTTAGCTTGGTTCAACAGGATTTATTGTCTGCATTAATGCCATCTTGCCATCTGTGGCTAGACTCATGCATAAGAAGTGGGATTCAGGTACAGAATCAGAAAACTAAGTTTTGGTGTCTACTTGTAAAGATAGCTACATCTAAGTTCTATGTCATACCCGTAAGTCACAAGTGATTCAGTTGATTAAATATAGGTTTCAAGTGCTATTTGAGATGTCTTATTGTACGCTAGATATCTGCAAGGTATTGCTAGATATTTCAAATTACATTCATGCACCCATTTGCTCCTAGAATGCCATTTGGAGGTCATGCAAGACATCCTAGAGCTTCTGAAATAGTACAGGATGCCTGCCTGTGTGAGCAACTGAGATGATCCCTGGAGATCTGTGCAGCCCACTGGACTATTGACCAGCCACTAGGGACAAGACTAATGCCTAAGCATTAGTGTCCAGTGTCATCTGACTCATTCTCTAAGCTCTATTGACTTTATTGGCTAGATCTCCATCAACTCTGAGTGCTCAGGCATCTAATTAGATGGCACACAAATTTCAATCATCTAAATTTAGTTTCCTAAATCTGGTGTTGAAGCCTGCCTCATGAGTCTCTACAGTTCCTTCTGGACTATTCACCCAGTGCGAAAACTAACGAGCTCATGGTCCCATTACTTAGTAGCTCACCCCTGTGAAAGCAGCTAAGTAGCTCCTGAATCTGGGCAAGCTTGGAAAGCAAGACAGCTGCATTTACACAGTATTGCATCTTAGCAAAAATCCTCAGTTTGACCCCATTTTCACAGAGCCATCTCAGTCTCTGCTACTATTGTCTGATTAATGCTTAGTGTGACAAAACCAACCAGGGGGTCCTTTTGAGGTTAATAAAAGGTGGGGGTAGGGGTGTCAGGTGTAATGGCCCTTCATATTTGAATTTCTGTACCTATGTTTCTCTCTTACCCCTGTTCTGCAATTCTGTGTATGTGAATTGTTGCTTCTTACCTGCTTGTATGAGTCTGGATGGATGGCTCAAGTTCCAGTAGCAAGGTCATATTATTAATGAGAAGAAAGAAAGCACAGGACAGGAGTGACAAAAGGAGACAGATGGAGAGTCAGAAAACAGTCTATAAAAACTTGGGGTTTTTTTTTCTGAAACTCTAGGCCCAGGTTCTAACATCAATTTTCTTTTATATTGCAGTTATTATTTTTATGGAAGTACCTGAAAATAAAATCATATATATATATATAGTTCCTAAAATAGGGTTAGAGTTGTTATTTTTAAAGAATGTTTTATATCTTCCAACACTAGTCAAGTAAGAGCCATGCTTCCCCCATGATTCATGGTTAATAGCATACTTTCTTTAGACAGCTTTATTTATCCTACAATAACATACAAAATATGCCCCAACTGGCTTTATTTTTAGCCAGTTTTATGTTGGCATTTCTTTAACAGCACATAGAGGGAGGGGTACAGGGGGAGTCAATAAAGAAGAATGTGAAATTGTGTCCTTTATAAAAACCAAGCCTGAAGCAGCAGTTGGACTTTGGCACATGTGTGGCCTATTATTGCCTTCTGTCATAATCAGCCTTCTGGCAGAGCAATAACATCAAGGTGTTGTTTATACACTATAAAATACTAAAATGGCATTGTAAAGATTAGCTGGAAGGTGAGGATTGTTTTGAGGGCTTTTTTTTTCCTTTTCCTTTCTATTCTTGCAACAAATACTGCACATGAAAATTGCTTTCCTCAATACTTTCAATGACTAATGGAAAAACTGTTACCTGCAGAGAGACAGTATGGCCCATGGCCTAAAGGGACTAGGAAGAAAAAGACTTTGCTTGAATCTTCAGTTTTTCCACAAATATGTTTTGTGGCCCAGGTTCACATCACCTCTGTGTGCCTCTTACCTCAACCAACATTTGATGCAACTGAGAGTTCAGGCACTGAGGCTCCCAACAGCATTATTAAGTCCCTGCACTACAAACAGTTAAAAGTAAGGAAAGTATATACATTATGGGGTTTCTATTTTGACCTGTTTTTACCTAAGGGACAGCAACATAAGACCATCAAGTAGTGTCATCAAAGTCACCAGTTTAAATTTCCTAAACTGGAAACAAGTTCAGTGTCTCTGAGTAAGTTCAGTCCCTTGTGTATATGAGGTATATAGGAGGGGTTCTTTACAACAAATTAGCATGTGTTCAGAACTTCCTTGGACTAACAGACATCCCCATGATCACAGGGACAAGAAGATCATTACACATGAGCGTGGAAGAGACATTTACTCTGGGCTTAATTCAGCCGCCCACAGATTAGTTCTATAATACCACTTGAGATAACTTAGGGAGTTCAGAACATCTTTGCAGAGCTCACAGATATGATGCAGAAACTATGGGAAGTCTTCACCCTCCTGGTGTCACAGCGGGAGGACAACCAGGATACAGAAGTAAAATAAAATGAATTAAATGTCTATGAATCAAGCCCCTCATTTCTTCTCCAGCATTTCACACATAGTGACTGCTGCCTCTGTCATCAAGAAGACTTCTTGAGATGAAGCTCATTTCAAACCCAGCATTAAAGGCTTTAAATTGACAGGTTGAAGGGTCTGAGCTATGTCTTCCAGAATGCTTTATCAAAATCCAGAACTGTGTGGAAGAAATAGAGTTGGAAAGTCACAGTTTTGAATTTCTAAACATTGAATACCACTTTCCCAGCTCTCCTCAACATTTTCACTCCTCTGTTGTCAATTTGCTGGGTCCCAGCTGGCTCCTGAAGAGTACCAGGGAGTGGGAATGTATTTAAAACCTTAGTTGCTTTCCTGGGAGAAGAAATTAGGGATACCTTTAAATAATCTCATGGGAAAAGATGTTTTATTAATTCTGTTATATTAATTGTCATTATTGCATTATTTTGTGCTGAACATAGATTATTTGTAACACATGGTGCCAAGACACTGATTTAAAACTCTGGGTGCTTCCCCTGTCTCCAAAAAATCCCTAAGCTGCAGACTGCTGAGAGCTGGGAGGATGTACCAGTCAAGCAACCACTCAGCACTTGTTCTGTTTCTTATATTCTTTCCCAAAACATCTGTTACTGATCACTGTCAGATGCAGGATACTGGGCTAAAATGAGTTTTGGTCTGGCCTAATGATTATGTCCTTGTGTAATAAATAAATATTTCCATGACATGAAGTACATTCACATAAGCAGTCTTGATTCCTACCACCTTCTTCTGATTGGGTTGGGAAGGAGGGTGGATCCAGGGGAAAGCCATGGGCTGGAAGAAGTCTCAAGAGATTATTTAGTTAGGTTCAATTATTTCTAAACCATTCATGGCAGCTATTTCTCTAACCAGTTTGTAACAACCTTCAGCAATGGAGGCCCGCAGTCTCCCTGGTGTTCATTGCCCTAACAGCTGGAAACATTTTCTTCATCTCTGAGCTATATCTCCTCTTCTACAATTTAAGACCAGATTGACTCTCCTATCCTCAGTAGACATGGAAAATGGCTTATTCCTGTCTTCTTTCCAACTGCTTTTTTCATGTTTAAAGGTTCTCAAAATTCTTTCTTGTCATTTCCTCTCTGAACTAACATCCTCATGTGCATCAGTCTTTTCTGATAGGTCATGGTTTCTACCTCAGGCCATTCCTATAGCTCTCTTCTTGATTTTCTCCTGCTGGTCTACTCTTCACTCGAAGTCTAAGGCCCCAAAATAGTGCCAGTACCATGGCTGAAGATTTATGTAATTTGAAAGTAGCATACTGTTGTTTGTATGTTTGAGTATGATGCTTGCTTTTTTTTGAGTAGGTCTGATTGTGCCACTAATTTCTGTGGGACTCTTTCCTTCAGCAAAATCAACTCATGCTAATATTTTCAGAAGAGAGATCCCAAATAAACAATGACCAGATCAAAGAAATAGACTCTAAAACATTAAAGAAATGATCAGACATTTATTTTATTAGCACCATCATCACAGGGCATCAGATTTCACTTCACACTTCCATGTTGCAAAGGGTGAGTTATGTTTTGCGGCTTACATGTACTCCAAGCAGCAAACACCAAGAGAGATGGCAGCATTTTAATTAAAATTGATAAAGCCTCTCTGAAATTTAGTCTGGGGGAAACACATCTTGTAGAATACAGAGCTGCCAAGTTTTGGCTGGAGGCTGAAGTTTGCAGGGACTGGAAAGAGCCTGTACAGGGCCAATGGGAGACTGGGAGCAGAATCACACTGGTATAATCAGTTCTGTTGAATGAAAAAGCGCTCAAGGAAAGAAAACATCTTTAATTATCAAAATGCCATCATATGCAAACAAAAAGGTATTGAAGAGCTGGCCTCCCATGTCATATCTACAATGTACAAAAATCCTTAGCTCATTTTGCATACGTTTGATGATGGAAGATAGCTTGGCTTCCTGTCCCTTCTCTCTTCTGAATTATGGCTAGTGTGTTCTATAGAGCAGGAATAGTTTGCTATATAATATTAATGTGGCCTAAACTGTAGCTTGTGTCTACCTACTCAATGTCCTAATAATAACTGGTGAGGTTTGAACCTAGTGGGGAAGAATGAGGTGGAGGCATGTACCTGCTACTGCAAGTATGAGTTTGGGATAGGGCTGTAATGCAAGGGAGTTATGTGGGAAGGTCTCATAGCTATGGATTAACTTACTCAGCCCCGGACATGTCACCATAGTCTGGAGTTTTTCCAGCCCTGTGACTGTCTTGTCTCTTCTCACCCTCAATGTTAGCTGCCCTGAAGATATTTCTCTGTCCTAAACATCCTCTAAACTTACTGCAACTCCTACCAGTGGGAAAGGACATCTTTGTTATCTCTTGGATGCAGAAAGCTGAAGGACAGGAAGAAGCCTATAGATCTATATGCAGTGCCACCTGCTGATGTTCAGCAAAGCTGGTCCTATAGTTGTGGTATACATCAGGAGACATGTAGGGGCTGGGGAGGGAAGCAAGGGGAGAGCTGCTTTGCCATCCCTGCTGCCTCCCCGGCTCCACTTATGTCAAACATCCCTTTGGCAGAAGCTCACAGTTGCTGTGCAGGAGCGTAAGGCAGGAGATGTGTGCAGGAGGCAGAAGATTGGCAGGCCAGAAGCATCAGCTGTGCTATAAAAATTATGCTAATGTGCTAAAATTGAGTTTATTTGGAAATAACATCTTCACATTATGGAGGACTGAGTTTTTTGGACTCTAGCTTTTTTGGTGTGTGTGCCTCTTTCTCCCACCCAGCTTCATCTTGACCTGGTTCCCCCAGCTTTCTCCTGCAGACACTCAAAGCCAAGTGCAGAAGATGGTCTTTGTGTTAACAGCAGCCACCAGTTGGCAGGAATAAACTACCTGCCCCATTAAAAGCCTGTCACCTTTGCTGTCAGCTTTACAGAAACTTTAAATCCCAGTAAAATGAAACACTAACAGCTGCCTGCTATTGCATATTGTGTCCTGTATTATTCCATCTGTGCTGTAGTGAAGTTTACTGGGGAAAGAAAAAAAAAATGATCACACTTTCCCCCTTGCCAGAAGCAAGATGTGTATCTGGAGAAGTTTTCCCAGTGAACAAAAATTGGATATAAAGCCATATTATGAGGAAATTTCATTTTATCTCATGTTTCCCATTCTGCATGAGCAATTATTTGTGTGTATGTACGGGTTCTTTAGTCTGCATGTGCCTGTGCGTTTGACTGCTTGTGACTTCAGACCAATGCTGGTTTTGCACAGAATTTGAAAACACATTCACCCAGAAAAACTACACCATCACCAAGAGAAAAGCCCCTTTTGTCATCGCATATGCAGTAGCTCTGCAAAGAATAGCCTGTTCTTTGTTGCCATCCAGAGAGACATTATTTTATTCGACACCCATGGAGCTGCACAAACAAGAGTCAGCAGGCATCAAGCTGTCCTCTTGGAAAAAGAGTTGGCATCTCCCTCCCTGGCACATCTGGTGAGTTTGAATGGCATTCATTGGCATGGCTTTGCGAAATTAATTACATTCCAAAGCCTTGTCACAAACAATAAACCCTTGTGCCAAATGCTGATCTTTTGCTTTCTGCCAGATGTAATGCATCTGCTTCTCTTTATCAGGTTTAATCCTATTTGGCATTGGCAGTGCAGTAAACAATGCTGTGGAAGTTGGAAATGAAAAGCGGAAGAATGCGGGAAGGCACTGAACAGAAGTAGAGGCAGAGATGCCATGTGGTTAAGACACTTGGCCTGGAGCAGCTGGATAACACAATGGCATGGGACTCAGCCATGGTGAGAAAGGCCTTCCCCCCTTAACCAGCTTGCGTCAAGCAGCAACATGGGGATAGACCCACAACAAACTGTCAGAAATCCTACTGAATGGGCTTGGTGTTATCTTACTTTCCATGCCTAGTTTTCTCGATGATTTCACTGTATAATCTGGTGCAGAAAGACACCTCTCAGTGCTGCCCCACAAACCCAAGGAGGGCTCAGTTCAGAAGGAGAAATGAGGTGCAGGTAAGCTCCTGTCCCATTTTCCTTCTTCTGTGCTTACAGCTACCAGACACTAAAACACCCCTCAGTAGAGCTACAGTGGCTCAGGCGGTGCTCAGGCACTTGTCTCAAAGCACTACCAGACCCTAACATCTCCAGTGCTGCTCAATGGCCAACCAGAATCAAGGTCTCACCTCCAACACAAACCTGAGGTGTCTCATCTTGTCCTCATCCAGTAAGATGTCCAAGTGGGACTCCAAAACAGCAAAAAACCTGACCCCAATACCAAAAGTGAAAACCAGTTCAAACCCTTATTTTCCCCCATATCAGAAATTAATTGGAGCAATCATTCAAATTCTTTGTTAAGCATAAGACAGAACTGAATGGGCTCAAACCCAAATTGAATCCCCCTGCCACCACCTCCAGGCAGTGGTCTTGAAAAGATCTGTGATTCTGCCATGTTGGAGGACTCAGTGTTATTGCTGTTACTCCCCCATAGCCCACCAGGGCTGTGTGTTGCAGCTTCTCTCTCAGCCAGCCTCATGTACCTCATTATACAGAAATACCCATGTCCTTCTGCTTCTGTGCTACATATATTTTCAGTGGTGCACATGGCTGAAAGCCTGTGACCCCCTTCAGTCATTAAACTCCATCTCCTGTTCTCTACTTTTGCTCTGGTACAACCGGGATCTGAGCTCAACAGCTCAGTTTCTCTTAAATTCCTTAAATTAAGCAAGCAGTGGTGCGGTTGGCACTACTAGGAACACAAACATTGGCTGGACTGTGACAGAGGACCAGGAAAAAGTAGCCTGAAGTCCCTTCCTGGTGGGGTCTGTGGTCTCCAGAGATACCTTCGTCATACGGACTTTTCATTTTTAAATGTATTTTTCAAGAGGAATAATTTCTAACTAGTTCGAGGTTAGCAGTTTCTGACTGGTGTGAATTAGAGCTAAATCAAAACAGTTTCAGTCACAGATGAGCTGGAACTGAAGTAAAATTTACTGATTCAATGGTCTTGCCTCCAAGTGTATTGAAATCAAACCTGTATGACTGAAAAAGCAGAAAGGAGAATGAATGAGGGAGCAGGAGATGGGATTTCAATTTGCCTGCCTAGTTTGTAATGTTTCCTCTATTTCAGCTCAAGGACATTAAGCCTCAACTGCTTGATATATTTAGAGCTCTTTCCCATCTGGGTCAGAACTTTCTGTAGAACTTCAATGTATGGACACCAGTCTGGACTCATAACTGCTATGCAACACCACAATTTTATCTTTATTTAAGCTTTAACAATGACAGGATGATTAGGTAGTTGATGACTCCTTAAGATCTCCTCTTTCTGTTCCTGTGTTTCGAGGATTGGTCACACCTTGGGTATCTTCAATAGTTGTTGCTGGTGAGCCAATCCAGATCTCACCCTGGGAACAACCCAGATTGTACCATATGCCCCAGAGAAGAAATAAGGCTGAATGAAACATCTCTGAGGGCCTCCATCAAAAATGTTTGTTGTCAAAAGGAAAATGCCAAGTTAAGCAATAGCAGGAATTGGAAAGCCAGGATCCAAGAAGAAGCTAGCAAGAAGTTTCCAGAAGCTGCAAGAAACAGTTTGTTTTATTCTAAGCATCTTAAAAAGGACATGAGAGTGGCTTTAACTTTTCAAAGGTTAGTTTTGGAAGATAGCTGAAAGTTTGTCAGTGATTATTGCAAATTAACTTCTTTGCTCATTGTACACAATTGACTACCACCTGAATCCCCTATTCCCTTGACAATTTATGTTTGGTTTGGAGTTAGAGAGTTAGTGGTCTTCAAGCCCCAGTCTAAGACTCCAAAAATCTAATTTCTGCTATCATCTCTGTGACAGAGTCAGCAGGCACGAGTCACTTCATTGCCATGCATTATAGCTTCCCTGTCTGAAACATATAAATGATAGTAATGGCATCCTCAGTAAATTGCTCTGAGATCTTTACCTGTCTCTTTCAGACAGCACCTGTATCTTTGCCTTCAAAACGCCTTGGAGAAAGCCTCAACAATATTTGCCCTATACTAGAGACAGAGAACTGTTGTATAAAGAAAAATAGGGCTAGATTTTCAAGGAAGGCTTAGGTTTCATCACTGTAATAACTAATTTTAAGCCACCCTTAAGTTGTTCCATCCATCTGCAGGAGCAGAAGTTCACGAAATGAATCTAGCTTACCATGTTATTAGGGTAGGATGCTAGGCAGCTACATAAGGGAACTGTACTCTCCTACACTCCATACTGGTATGTTAGCCCTTATGCCTTGATCCTTCTGTGTTTTCACTTTTTCTGGAAAATACAAAAACCTGCCTGTGTTTTAAAAAAAAAATCTACATTATCTCTCAAAAATAAATACATATATGTATATATTCTTATTACTCTTATTATTGTTATTTATGCAATAACTGCTACCTAACTATCACAACAGCTATAATCCTAGCCCCAAGAACAAACATTAGCATTATCACACCACTTGCCCTTGTGGGAGTTTCACAGATTTTAACCCTTTCAATCTTTTCTTATTGTTTAACTTACATTTTCCTAAGTCCAATATTTATGAAATACCTGCCACAGTCAGCTTCAATTATACTTGTTTAACTCCTTAAGTGTTTAACTCCTTAACTCCGTTAACTCCTTAGGTTCTTAATGTTATGTATCTAATTTTCTTTGTATTCATCATCCAAAATCACTACCAGCTACACCTCATCTCACCAGTAAAATAAGAAAGTGTTATATCTTTCTGAGGAATAGGTTAGTGATCTACCCAACTTCACAGAGCAAATTAAAATGGCATGAAGAATTGGGAAATTTGACTAAAAAGTCTTTGCTTAGCCCATGAGACCATTCTTTAGGAAAAGGTGCGTAAAGTGAATTAGCTCCACGAAATAAGAACACAGCCTAAAATGGCTGGAGATAATAAGCAGTTAGGAAAATGCAGGACATTGGAAGGACAGGTCAGCACTCAAATGTTGGTAAAACTCAATGGAATCAAGTTGCTAACTCTCATTTATGGTTTTGTAAATATTCCCCAAAACTCCTATGTAAGCAGCAGCATGTCAGATAGCTTGGACACACCACGGACGCAAATTCCGGATAATGCCAAGTGGGCAATTGCAGGGTTTCAGTAGCGTAAACCTGGGATAAAATATAGAACCAGGTCTTCTGAGCTCATGACAGGATATAATATTGATGTTTCCACTGAGCAAGTCATAGTTTCTCCATTCACACCTAAAAAAGTGAAAGAAAAAATAAGGCTGCAGAACTGAAGGGATTCTGTGGACAGAGGAGGCATATGGGCTGTTGAGGACTCCTTGATGATTCGATTACTGGACAGACCCAAAACCTGAAATGACCAGACAGACCAGTGTCCAGTAAGTGACAGACCATATAATTAGCAAATTACAGAGCATCAAAACCACTGACTGCTTCCAATTATAATGTGAAAGGGTAACTTCACAGTTGTGCCACTTAGTAGTGCTGGGGAAAGGCAAAGGAAAATGTGTTAAAGGCCTAATGAGGTGTGTGGGTGGAAGTTACTGCCATAGTTTACGGCTGTTCAGGTTGTTATTTCCTACGATGTGTCACTATTCCAGAGAGGGAAAGGGAGGGAGGCAGAGATGGGAGGATTTGTGTGGGAAGGCATTTTCTCACTGGGCTAACTGCAAGTAAAGATTTGCTTTCCCTTACTTCTTCCTGAACAGATCTGACAATATATTTTAGAAGAGCCATTTAAGATTCCCAGACAGTTTCAGTAATTGATTCAGCATTTTTACAATCCAGGAGACATACTTGTTTATTTTAGCAGGCTAGGAAATTGTTCCCTCGAAGCCCTTAAAAAGCACAACAGGGAAAAAAGAGATAGGGGCCTCAGTATATCAGCAGGAACAGACAGCACAGAGGGACTGCTATATAAAATGTCAGATGAAAACCCAACCCCAATGACAAAATATCAGCTGTGGCCTTTCCCAGAATGGTCAAATCCTATCCGTGCATCAGGGGACTCACACAACTGACCCTTTGTGAGCTTCCACCTTTAGAGGGTATCTCCTGGGATGGGGTGGCTCTGGGACCGCTCACCTATAAGGCTGGGGCTGCAATACCAACCAAGGCCCCATGTTCAAAGGAGCCACATTGCTTACAAGCTCCCAGGATGCACTCAGACCATATAACCTTCTCCTCTCGCATGGCCCACTGCATCCTCCACTTCATTGCAGACCATACCATGTTGTCACACATAGCTGACATAGACAACTGAGATGGTAGGGAATTAACCACAGTATCTAGCTCATTTGACAGTTCTTAATTTAAAAGAGAAATCACCTCCTGAGCAGATTCACTGAGTTTTCCAAGAGATATTTATTCTGTAGGCAATGGGGTTCTCAGCACTGCCTTTGCACCTACCCTCAAGGGGTGCAGAGGTCAGCAGCCTTACTCTGTGCAAAAAGACTGCGCACTCTGTAGAGAAATAGTAATAAATAGCTATTTGGTAGTTTGTGATGACACCACAGTATCAGCTCCTTGAGACTCCATTCAGACTATTCAGCCCCACATGGTCCTTCCAGGCCTGACGTACTGGGGAGGCTCTAAATCCTGAATTATTAAGAAGCATCTGGCATTAAAGAGAATGGCAGCTGGAAAAAGGCACATAAAGTTATTGTTGTTTTCTTACTTTTCCAGAAAAATAAGACCCTGCAATCCCATAACTGTATGTTGGATGGGAGGAGGGTGTCTTGCTTTTATTGATGAGCAGGGGTGTTACAGAATTTCTACTTCTTGGAAAAAATCACATTTTGGTTTGTTTCTGGTTGGACTCAAAATACTCAAGTTTTTGCAAGATGAGCCAAGAAGAGAAGTAGGTACCCTGCAAAGAATTTAGGTGACATTTAAATACAAAGCAATTCAAAAAACCCTCTCACAGCCAGCTTACAACTTCTATAGCTGACCAACTCCTTGCCCTTTTAATCCTTACAGCCCATGTTGACCCCAAGGGAATTACTCAGCAGGTTTTTAAAGGGAAATCCAGGTGTTAGACTTTCCCTTCCCCTACACCACTAAACAATAGGATCCAGTAGCATTCTCAAATCAGTGTTATCTGTCTCCTGAATCCACTTTGAGCTGATGCAGCCATCGTGACCAGATGCATCCATTATGATCACCACTGGTGGTTATCACCTGAGCAGGGTTGCAGGAGATAAAGGTCGGGGGCAAGGGAAGCACACTGTCACAACAGTGGAACAGCTCCAAATCCTTCCCTTGAGCTGTAGGAGGAATCATCGTATAACGCAGAGTTCAGGAGTCCACCAAAGATGCTCAACCTGGATCTGCCAAGGCCTCTTCTATGCCTCTCCATCAATCAAGTATACTTTTATTTTCCTTGAATATAAAACCCAGCTATTTCCCTAATTACTACACAAACTGCATATTCATTTTCTTGTTCAAAGTGTCACAGCTTAATTCCTACACAAACAAGAGATTTTTTGATCTAGAAAAATGAGATTTTAATCAACAACAAGCATGTTAATACAAGCCTTTCCTGCTTATATTATTTCACAGTATGCTGTGGTACATCAGTTTGCACACTGGCTATCGGTATGCCGTGTTGTGACACTATGAACGACACTGGAAGTGCTGTTTACCTACCAAGAAATCATGTCAAAAGAAAAAAAAGAAATCAAGTGAAAAAGTAAATTAAAGTGAATTTCTGAAGTTCTGTTCTGGTTTCTTTCTCTAGTTTATTGTTGTCCTCATGGAAAACTCTTTTCCATGGAGACAGCGTGAAATGTTTTTTATTTTTACTTTGATGAAATAGCTGTGACTGACAAAACTATTAGAAAAAAATAATCTGAGCTTCTCTCGGCATAAGAAGCCCGTCTCAGCAGAAAGGGGGGCTTGGTCCTGGGCTGGGACCCCTGGCAAGGAGCAGGAACCGTGCACCAAGGTCAGACAGAGCCCATTGGTATCTCTGGAAACCAGCTTGGGGGTGTATAGAGAAGAGGAGGAATAAGGACTCACAGGACAGTTGCTAAGTATAATCCAGAGAAGCAAATGAGCTAAGGGAAATGTTTTGCCCACGAAGTAAATCCTTCAGATATACCTGAGTGTGGGTTGTTTTTAGACCCCAATGAAAAGTAGTCTGAGACTTTTGTTTATCTTGGCTTTGGTGGCAGAGGTTAGCTAGACACTTCTACTTGTCGTGACATACAAGGATCTGGGAACTTCTGAGGAGAGGATGCTTTGGAAATAGGTTTATGGTAAGTCCCAGTTTCAACTAAAGCAACTATGCAAGATATTTTCCTTTTCCTTTTCCTTTTTCCTTTTTCCTTTTTCTTGTTTGACTGAGCTCCTTAAAGTACAGGACATTGTGACTGTTCACTCTGCGGCTGGGGAAATGGTGCCATGCCACATATTTGGAGAAAGGATGTTTGAATTGCTTGCATGTACTTTCTGACGAGAGAGGGGGGATTTTCAGTTGTCTGAAAGTCCTGAAGAAGCATATGCTCTGTTTTGCAAAGTTTTTGATGCAGGCAAGAATTTTGAGGTAAAGCACTGAAAAAGCAAAACCCATTACAGTTGCAAAGGAATGATTTTGTCATGAGACTTGAATCACACAGGGATGCAGTATAAGTCACTCTTTCCACAGTCTTTTTTCCCTTTTTAAATGCTGTAATCCCAGAAGAGGGCTGGTGCAAGGGATGGAGGTGGCTCTACTGTCATGAAAACTGTTTTATTGGGAAAAGGAAGAAACTTTTCATAAAGTCTTCAAGAGAAATTCTTCATATTCTTTGAACCACACCAAACCACTATATTTTATTTTCCACAGGGAAAGAAAGCAGCTGCATGTACGAGTTAATCTGGAGTGACTTTTGCTTCCACAGGAAACTCTCCTGTTGGATGTTTGAAAGGGCTTGTATATGGCAATACTCCACACTAGTACTTCACAGAGGAATACAAGTAATTCTTCAAACCAAAAATCCAGCAGAAAGGTGGTCAGCTAATTTTTTTCGCTCTCTCTCACCAAAACTTCTCAAGTCTTACTTTGACCACAGGGGAACATATCACAATTTATACCTTCTAGCATCTATTGTTCTTCAGTATAGTAGGCTTTGAAATTTCCACACTACTGAAACACACATCACAGCTCACATATAGCCTAATAAAATGGAATCACACTGAAGTGGAAATCATGCCATGGTTATGGATATGGAGGACAGGCTGTTCCTAGACCATGAGCCAGAACAAGAACTGGGGCTTGAAATTTAAAGCAAGTCCTGAGTGTCAAAGAGGCAGAAATGTTGAACTCAAAGTTAGGGAAAATATTGCCTGTTTAAGCCTGTTTATCTTCCTCTTGTAGATTAAAATTGTATGTGTGCCTTCGAGACAGGCTATTATCTGCTTTAAGCCACAGATAATAAGATTGTCTAAAAAGTACATGTACAAACTCTGCTCTGGTATTAATTCTTCTTAACTCAGAGATATGGCACATTCTTTCCAAAATAAAAGGCATATTTTTTGTGAGGCATCCACACATCTCTTGCATTCAACACATATATATATATTGCACTAACAGTCAGATATTTTGGCCCCAGTGTGCCAGGGCAAGCTCTAACAGTCTGGCCAGAATAGATAAAATTAACTTTGCCACTTTCTCCATATTCATATAGCTATGATCAAGCAAAAGATGCTCAAGTGTTTTTTGAGAAATATTTTTCCTACCATAGACAAAAGTGAATTTGCACCTATTTTCTGTTTGTCTTTGGCACAGAAGATTGGAAATTTCTTTCTTGATCTGTGTATAACACTGGGCAATCTCAGCCATAGATTATAGACTCTTTAGCTTATTCCCCTTTAACAAATCTGAACACTGGCTGCTCATCAGTCCTGTGTGCACAGGGGAAATGATAGACTCTGTTCATAATGCATATTTAGACAGAAGGGATTGTAATGTCACTTTTTCCTCTTATATGCAACTTCTCCTAATAGCTACCAGGAAGGCATGGTCTAAAATATGGGTATATCTAGGTTTATTACTGCATAGAGCTGAAGCAGTAACTGGTTAACACTTAATTATTTTGGTGGGATGCAATTTTAATTTCATATGTGACATAAAAATTAGACCTGGAAAAGTCTCACTGAGCTATTCAGACACCCTTTTATTACAAGCAAGAAAAGAAAGGAACCAAAACAAACTACATGAAGTTTCCACAGGAAGCAAAGAACAATCCAAAAGGCAGCAAGCCTGCCAGAAAAGACTCAAAACATTCAAAACAAAATAAAGATAAAAGAAAAGGCAAAAATTCATTTAAAGACATGTGCACCAATTAATTTCTACGCAGTCTAGCATTCTCCTGGAGCATACCAACAACTTGATTAAAAGGAATGGCAAACACAAACCACTGAGCTGTAGGTGGGCTTAGACAAAATGAATTTGAGTACTGCTTATGTCAAAGAATATCTAAAACAAAACAAACCCCAAACATTTATTTTTAATAATATGCTTAGAAGTGAAGCTATAGGGAAAACGGAGGAGGATAAAGGTATTAGGCCTAGACATGGGAACACTATCCTGTTTCCATCTCTGCCAAACATAGCCTTTCAGCTTGTGGGTGATGTATTAACTCTTACTGTGCCTCAGTTTCCCATATTACAAGCAGATAATATTGTTTTTAACATCTGGCTTTTAAAAATATGGTCTCTGAGTCATTTGGAATAATACATGTTATATATGCTGCAACTGTACAGTGCCAGGGACATTGAGGAATTTGATCATTGTTATTGCATCTATGCACTACCAAAATAAAAGCAAAATATATGTTCAAATTTCCTATGTCCAAATCTCTACTATCACTATAGACCATTCTGTTCCCTAAGGCAATGCATCACTTATACAGTTATCAAGATATTGCATTTGAGCTATCACCCCCAGGAGAAAACAGTGCCTCTGTGGAGCATTATACTTGCTAGCATTTTTTTTTCAGTTTTCAAATAAAATCAGGAGTACTATCAGCAATTCTGCAAAAGCTTCAGCAAAGCTGGAAAAGAATGGTTAAAACTCTTAAAACTTCTGAACCTGCTGAATTTCAAATAATGTCATCACCTGCTACAAATATACACTTGCTCTAAATAGACTGGATTTGTTTCCCACAGCTCTTCAGCATATTAGCATTTCTTATGGTGTTTGCATATTTGCATAGATGATACTCCCCACCCTTTCCTAAGACAGAAATCCCAATAGCACTTTCTGGTCGGCTGGCAAGATGCATTCTGTAATAAATACACCTACCCTGCTTTCACTTCCAGGCAGAAATCCAGCTCCTCCTAAACACTGGGCTCCTTTTGGGGGTGCAATTCCTCTATCTTTCTACATTTCTTTTTTACACATTCTCACTTCCAAGAACACATTAGAAAATGAGGTGGATGAGTAAGATGTCAAATAGAGCAAACTTGCCTCAATGCACTCACTCATGCTTGAGTTCCTCATCTCTCTCTAGCTCAACAGTTTCTAGCTCTCTAGCTCAACAGTTTCTAGCATCCTTCCTTGCTATGCAGTTTCAGCAAGGGGTAGGTGATTGCCCCCTCTTTAGCCAGTGCCACAGCCTTTTAGTTCAGTCTCCTGGGGTAAAGGAGCTGACAGTCTGGCTCTCCTCAGCTCACAGATGCAAAACTGTGATCTATTCTTCTCCTGGGGATCTTTGACATCAATATACAGGAGAGCTGTTTGCACCACCTTCTCTAGAAGTCCTGTTTTAAAAGAAAAGCCCTATCCTCACTCAGGTCTTTGGAAGAGACATAAACACCCATCCCTGAAGAATGAGTCTGAGCTCTGAACCCAGAGCAGAGAGAGATAGTCGCCTGCAAGCCTGAACCAGGCATCTGTGACCTGCTCCTGGCCCAGCACTGGAATCAAGTGGAGGCTGCTCCCCTTTCCCTGGGTGCAGTCACTGTACTGAAGGACCTAAATCTGTCAGGCAACATATAGGTGACTCATGGCCATGCTGTAAATGCTCTGTGTGGTTCGGATCAGGTTGCATGATGCTGATTGTGTTAATTTATGGTCTGGATATTGCACTTCTCCTTCCAGTAAATCTGTGTGTATGGTAGTTACACAGGTCTAATTCCAGGTTTTGAACTTTTCTCCAGGTGACCAGGGGCTGAAATATGAGCCTTGCACAGCATCAAGTGTCTAATTCCACAAAATGGGAATTTGTCTCCTAAAACGCTGCAAAGTTCTTGAAAATGTTGGCTTTGGGTTTTGGTTTATATATGAGATCTATTTGCAAATGCTGGCAAGGTATTTACACTTGAATTACATTCTCCTTCATGAGCTGTGCTGTTTGAGTTGCCTAAGGTGTGTTGCTTTTTAAAAAATAAATCATAGAATCATAGAATGATTTGGGTTGGAAGGGACCTTTACAGGTCATCTAGTCCAACCCCCCCTGCAATGAGCAGGGACATCTTCAACTAGATCAGGTTGCTCAAAGCCCCATCCAACCTGACCTTGAATGTTTCCAGGGATGGGGCCTCCACTACCTCTCTGGGCAACCTGTTCCAGTGCCTCACCACCCTCATTGTAAAAAATTTCTTTCTTAAATCCAGTCTAAATCTGCCCTCCCTTAGTTTAAAACCATTGCTCCTTGTCCTGTCACAACAGGCCTTGCTAAAAAGTCTGTCCCCGTCTTTCCTATAGGCCCCCTTTAAGTACTGGAAGGCTGCTATAAGGTCTCCCCGCAGCCTTCTCTTCTCCAGGCTGAACAACCCCAACTCTCTCAGCCTTTCCACATAGGAGAGGTGCTCCAGCCCTTGGATCATTTTCGTGGCCCTCCTCTGGACCTGCTCCAATAGCTCCATGTCCTTCTTATGTTGGGGGCCCCAGAGCTGGATGCAGTACTCCAGGTGAGGTCTCACCAGAGCAGAGTAGAGTGGCAGAATCCCCTCCCTCGACCTGCTGGCCACGCTTCTTTTGATGCAGCCCAGGATACGGTTGGCCTTCTGGGCTGCGAGCGCACATCGCTGGCTCATGTCCAGCTTTTCGTCCATCAGCACCCCCAAGTCCTTTTCTGCAGGGCTGCTCTCAATCACATCATCCCCCAGCCTGTATTGAAACCGAGGATTGCCCCGACCCAGGTGTAGGACCCTGCACTTGGCCTTGTTGAACCTCATGAGGTTCACATGGGCCCACTTCTCCAGCTTGTCCAGGTCCCTCTGGATGGCATCCCATCCTTCTGGCGTGTCAACTGCACCACTCAGCTTGGTGTCATCTGCAGACTTGCTGAGGGTGCACTCGATCTCGCTGTCTATGTCATTGATGAAAATATTGAACAGCACTGGTCCCAGTACGGACCCCTGAGGGACATCACTTGTCACTGATCTCCATCTGGACATTGAGCCGTTCACCGCCACCCTCTGGATGCGACCATCCAACCAATTCCTTATCCACTGAACAATCCACCCATCAAATCCGTATCTCTCCAATTTAGAGAGAAGGATGTTGTGGGGGACCGTGTCAAAGGCTTTACAGAAGTCCAGATAGATGACATCCATTGCTCTTCCCTTGTCCACTGATGTGGTAACTCCCTCGTAGAAAGCCACTAGGTTGGTCAGGCAGGACTTGCCCTTGGTGAAGCCATGCTGGCTGTCTTGAATCACCTCCCTGTCCTCCATGTGCTCTAGCATAGCTTCTAGGAGGATCTGTTCCATGATCTTCCCAGGCACAGAGGTGAGGCTGGCAGGTCGGTAGTTCCCAGGGTCCTCCTTTCTACCCATTTTAAAGATGGCCACAATGTTTCCCTTCTTCCAGTCACCAGGGACTTCACCTGACTGCCATGACTTTTCAAATATCATGGAGAGTGGCTTGGCAGCTACATCAGCCAATTCCCTCAGGACTCTGGGATGCATCTCATCAGGTCCCATAGACTTATGTATGCTCAGGTTCCTCAGGTGGTCACGAACCTGATCTTCCCTTACAGTGGGAGGGGCTTTACCCCCCTGGTCCCCAACATGTTGTCCATTGACTCGGGAGGGGTGAGGAGAGCGGTTGCCAGAGAAGACTGAAGCAAAAGAGTTGTTGAGTACCTCAGCCTTCTCCTCATCTGTTGATGCTAGGTCACCATTCTTGTTCATCAGTGGAGGTATGCTTTCTTTAACTTTCCTTTTCTGGCTGACGTACCTGTAGAAGCCCTTCTTGTTATTCTTTGCATCCCTTGCCAAGTTCAGCTCCAGCTGCGCCTTGGCCTTCCTGACCCCTTCCCTACACAAGCGGGCAGCATCCCTATACTCTTCCCAGCTTACCTGTCCCTGCTTCCACTGCCTGTGCAGTTCCCTCTTGCTGTAAATCTTTTTTATTGAAATGAAGATAACAACCAAGGTCATGAAATAGGAAGGGAGACTCTAAAGATGCTTAAAAGTGATCTATTGCTAATGGTATGAGATATGTAAACTTTTACAGAAGTGTTTTCACTCAGACATGAATTATTGATACCTGCTATGTGCAAGGTGAAAAACAGATGTGATAATGAAACAACTGTGACAAAGAAGCATTTTATTGTTTATTTTATTGTTTATTATTTCCCCATTTATAAAGATGATTAATACAGAGCAGCCCTCATCTCTGAACTTCAGTAGAAATCAATCCGAGAAATAATTAAAAGTATTTAATCCTTGCAATGTTCACTGAAACAATCTGTAGAAAACTGTGCTGAAACTGGGTCTCTGCAACCTACATATATCTCCATCCACTTCTTTTCTAAATTGAAAAGATATCCTTGGGGCATGAATCAGGAGTATGGACTGATAATTAAAATGTAGAAACCTGAATTAGGGTCAAGGCTGCATTCCTGAACATTCTGCAAAAATGTAAATAGAGACAATTCAGGTCTTTGCCTGCATATGCACTCACCTTTCCTCTTTAACATGAGATTAAGGGGATTGTTGCGTTAAGAGTTACTGTCGCGTAGGAGTCTGAGGAGTGGCTGGGGGGGGGAACCCTCCCGTTGAGTCACGAGGTTCAGACAGGACCCCCTTGCTTTCTAAACTCCTTCTCAGAGAGGAGTCTAGGTGTAGCTAAGTCCAGTCTTAGTCTCAGGCTTGGTCAACGGTTATTTTTCTAAGGACTGTATATGCAGCCATTCATCAGAGTTAAGGCGACAGCGTTAATTTAAACATGCTGCACCCCCGGTCTAGTCATGTTGCATGAACTATCACGGCCACACTTAAAGAGTCTGGTCGTGTTCAATAACTACCATGGCTAGATTAATGAAGAGTGCAGTTTATTAGAGCAACAGACACACAGCTTCTTTGGATTACCGGTGATAAATTCACTGTCTGCAAAGCACGTGCAAATACCAAGAGTATGAGTGACACTGCCGGCTATAAACACATTAAAAGATAATAAAGCAACTCTAGAGAGATTTCTAAGTTTCCCGGGGAGGCACTTGGAATAACCAAGTGTTCGAATCTTACCCAAAGGCGTCCCAATGGGGGGGAAGAGAGGCTCAGCCCGTCGACTGATCCCAGACGTCAGAGTGGTATGCGATGGTGTCTTCCCTAACATTCTCTCTCTCTTAAGCCATTTTATACTATCTTTCACCTTTCGGGTGGAGCTTGAGTGACTCTAGTCATACATCTTTGTTTAGGATTGGTGTAAAGTTTTCTCGCTTTGCTTTTAAAGGTATAGGCTAGGAAAAATTCAAAGCGCAAGCTCAGTGAGGGGTGGTCGCACCTTGGAGGTGGGTAGCTTTTGGGATGGAGGTGTGTTTTTGGTATTATAAGGATGTTATAATGAGCAAAGTTCATCAAAGGACAGCATTTTGTCAGGAACATGACAGACTGTTGGCCCAGGATAGCAAATGTGCAGCTTACTGGTCACACACAATACCTTTGAGTTCCCATTTAATTGCAGAGCCTGGCCGCAGTATCTCCACACCGCTCCACCCTCCGAACAGTACCTTCTTAGAGTCAGTACACCAAGCTCCCCTGGTGTCACCGACGTCTAAGTTTACAGGCCTAGGGAACTCCCATGGAATGGCCTTGCATGTCAGCCACATTCCACCCGGAAATCTTCTTCAATGCTGTACCTTACCTAAAAGTGTGAATATAATTTCAGTTTCTGAGTCACCTCCAGCAATTATCCCACAGGGATGTGCACTAAAGGTGGACTTAGAATCTAAAATATGTAAAGAAAGTGTATTTCCATACAGTGCTCTGAAATCAGTGGCAATAATTCCCTAGTCTATTATCAAAGCCAAGAATTTCAGAGGATTACAAAGGGTCTGGCATGTATTTAGATAAAATATTCAGAGTTCTGGAAGGGTCAAAGCTCTTGTGCTCCTTGGTGTGCACCAACTTTTAACTACTGAGAACCAAGAAGAAACTTTCCCTGCACTCTGAGCAGATCTTGCCTTAATTGCAAGGTCTCTGGCCTTTCAGAGCAGGTGGCCCTGGCCCCCACTGGATGATCATACAGCTGCTGCTTCTGCTGTTCTTCAGTTTTATTGTCCTTGGAGAAGAAATTGTTTGCTTGATGAGCTTCAGCCTTTTAGAACTGCATGTATAAAAATGCTTGGGTATAATATGTTCTTCTTTACTGCAGGAATTACACAGGCAAATAATCAGCTGGAGCACTAACGAGCTATTTGCATGCATAATTAGATCACTTGTATGCACAGTTTTATATGCAGCTTGAACCTGAGCCTGACAGCTATGAAGCACCAGGTAACACCATTTTTGTTGAGTTCCTCAGGATTGGTATCAGCCTCTCTGTGTTTCTGAAGATAAGATCAGTATCTGCACATCAGTCTTTTTAGGGAAGATCAATAAAGACACAAAGACATATTCAAGCTAACTTCCAGCTACATCCCTGTATCTGGTGCTTTTGTTTGATGGGGTCTGGGAGACTCCTAAATCAGGGACATTAATTAAACCTTTGAATTCTCAGATGTGCCTGTATTCTCCTCTGACTAAGCCCAGGGGTTAAAGTGGACATTAAACTGTCTGACTAAGACCCTTTAAAGTATAACCTTTAGTGTAATGCCCTGATATAGACTGAACATATGTTCTGGACACTCTTCTCTCCCACTAACACTCCCCAGAAAAGATTTGCTCTCCGTAGGAAATCTTGCACTTTGCTGCAATGTTAGGTTTTTCCAGTATGCCTTTCTGGGAACTGGCCCTTTACGTTTGGAAACAGCCTTTTAACGGCTGCTTTGCAAACAGCTACAGCATCTACTCAGTTTATTTATTGTAGTCATTCTTTATACTTGCTTCCCATCGCTTTTTGCTTCTGATTTCTTAAGAAATGGCACACGTTGGCTCAGGGAACTGATGCAGCTTACAGGATTGAACACTAACTGGATGAAAAGGAAATCTTGATTTTCTTCCAGGGCTTGTGTGTGTTGTGAGTCATTTCACTTCTCTATGTCTCTATTTCTAGCAGTGGAATGGATGATGTTATATTATTTTTAAAACACTTTTGAGATATCTTGATGAAAAGTGCTCTGTAAGAATTAAGTAATATCGATGTTTGCATCTGCAAGTACTTAATAGTGTAAGATGCAAGTTAACTGTGCACTGTGTTTGGCAAAAGCCATTCTTAGCAGTTCTCTCTCCTCTTGCATTAGGAAAACAATTAAAGCAAGTGATTAACCTCCCCTATGCCATTGATTTGATAATGTGCTCTGATGTCCTCCTTTCTTACTGAGCTGAACTGTCCTAATAATGTTTCATTTCTTTTTATATGCAAACTGTACTTATGGGTCTAAGAATTTGTATTGAACCTTTAGGGGTCTGATCAAAACATGTTGAGATTAGTAAGAAGATTCCAAAGATTTCAGTAGGTTTTGGATGAACCCCTCCTTTTTTTTTTCCTTTCTTTTTTTTTGGAGGGGGTGTTGCATTGATTAAATTCTCTAAATGGGGATATATTCATACTGGAAATTATAAGATTACTTTGGAGATTTTTGTGGACAACATTTGGACTGGGAAACATCCTGCTACTTCACTTTCCATCCATTATTTGAAAACTTTTCAAGAGGATTAAGAATTTCTTCTTGTAGATTAACAGACACTGCAATGTAGGAAAGAGGAAAAGTCTGTTTCTGTACATAGCATGAGGTATCTATTAATAAAATTGTATAAATAGCAGGCAATACTTCCTTTCCTTAACAAAAGTGTTCAACCAAATTTTAAATTATTAACTTTCTTCTCAACTTTTTTCTTAATTTTGAATTTTTCTTAAAAATAGTTAATCCAGTCCACCTCACCCCAAAATGCCTCCAAGTAATCCCTATACCTATGATTTTCTTGGAGCTCAGTTAGAAGTGTAACTTGACTTAGTAGAATTCAACATTAAATTTCTATTTTCATTGAATAATATATTTATTAATATTTGTTGGGTTTGGTCAACTTCATTCCATTTCCTAATATCCCAAAGCCACGGTGGCTGAAATATATATAACCTCTACATGTGTGGGGATAAAATTTGTGGATGTGGATGGAGAAATACACAAACACTTGCTGTAATTTTATATATAAAATCAACAGTCCAACAGAACTTATTATTTATTAAAAGTACGTAGGAATTTTCCATAGAGATGATATTAAAGGTGCATGTGCTCTTTATATCAGAGAGTGACAGTAAAAAGCCTGTGAGGGAGATGAAAGGGTCCCTATGTCTGAATGTGTTTCTTTCATATGGGTATGTTTTCAGGTTCCTAATAACAACCTGGATGTAGACCCATGTATTCCAAGGGCTGGTATATTGTAACCTAATCCTCTTCAAGGGCCCCTTTCCTCTTTTATTGCCATTCTCCAATGAAGGAATAGGTATTAGTAATATGAGCATGCATCAGTATTTCTCAGTCATTCTCTGAGCTGGTAGTCTTCCTCTCCTAGAGAAACATCTCATGAATTCAGCCACTGCAATCCTCTGCATCGTCTTTTCCCTTGACACTGTCTGATCCCCTGGTTTCTCCAACATCTCTTCTGTGTCGTGTTTTGGAAACTCCTTTCCTTTCCTTGTCTTAGAAATCAGTGAAGGTGTGCTCTTGTTTCTTTTACACGTTTATTGTTTTCTACTGCCTTCATCAAAGCATATCTGCAGTCAAGCAAGGTTTTCATTCATGTGATCCTCTATCTGTTTGATTTTTACAAGAATATTCAACTCCCCTATTTTTAACATAAATGATCTTATAGCAGAGAAGCCCAAGTCCAAGCTTTCTCTTAAACAATATTTTAGCTCATAGATGTTTCCAGGATGCTGCCTTGTAATTTAATGGTGTCAAAGAGGGATCAGAACTTGACTCCTAAGCCTTTTAAAGCATCCATTTAACATGTTTTAAAACATTTTTCATAATTCGTTTAGACTGTGGCTACCTTAGACTCAAAGTAAGGTTCAGTATCATACCATCTTGCAAAACATTTAAACTCATAGCAATCAAATTGTGGTCCATTATCTATCATTACCGCGGTTGGTAGAAAATATAGATTTTTTTATACCTGAGATTACATGTTCAGCTGTATTCTCTAAAACAGTACTATTTCTGGGTAATGGGAATAATAATCCAGAACCAGTATGTATTTTTTTTCAGCATACACAAACAAATCTATGCCAACTGTGGACCGTAGATCTAGTTTTACAAAAACATTTAATCTTTCGATGTCAGAAACTTATTCCTTTTTTCTTTCCCAGCTTTTTTCATAATATTGTTTTCTTTGATGGGAATTTGACTTATTGACTTGTTTCATCTGTATTTCCTTTAGCTTTGGTTTTAGCTTACATTTCTCTCTATGTATCTTCATATCTATTTGATTATAGTTTTGTTCTACCTGAATGTTCATCACATTATATGCTTGAGTATGAATTCTTTTTTGTATATACTGCTTTCTGTATGTGTGTTCAATATCATCATGATTTTGTCTGTGAGTAAACTCTACAAAATCAAATTAACTTTGTCCCATTACGATTTGTGTGCAAATGCTCAACCTAAAAGTCATAAAATATTCACGAGTGGTTAAGGGAGTGTTCTGGTCACTGGATGTAGCTGTCTTGCAGAATAGATATGGTGTAACATCTTCTGGGAGTGCTACTGATCATCTCAAGTGCTTCATGCAAATTACTTCTGAAATCATTTTTCAATATGCATGTGTGTGTGTGTGTGCACACTCTAGTTTTTTGGTACTTTCCTACAATGGATTTGCTTTACAAATAAATGAAGCTCTGTCTAAAAACAAGGCGCTGCTTTGATATATTTGTTTCCACACTATATTTCACATTGCTTGAATTTTATTTGCATTTTTGAAGATTTATCTTTGAATAATTTGCATTTATTTTGCCTTCATGTATATCTATGAGTCTGTGTTTCCCTCTAAAAATTTGTATTTGCTCTCGCTATTCTATGCATCTATTGAAATAGATTTTTTAAAATTTAAATCAGAAACAGAAGACAAATGTTTTCTTCCTTTTGGGGATCTGATCTAAAATCTGATTTTAAATTAGGGATTAGGGATTTCACAAACACTGAAGAGTTACATGGTTTATTTAACTATCCTGAATATATTACAAATCTCAAAATTTTCTTCAGTTTTTACAATCTCATGAGAAACTGACACTTCCAAATTTCAGACCTTTTCAAGGAGCGCAGTACTCTTTAAACATATTTAACACATTCAGGTAACTTTTTGGTCTTCATCACCTAGTTAAAGGCTACTAAATGCATCCAATCCTCTAACCAATTGACAGCAAAAAATGCATTTGGAATTTCAAGTCAGACTTTATAGTTCTCGATGTCTATAATCAACTAGGTTAATCAGTTCTGGATGAAAGAGTTTATCATAAGAAGAGGAAGATTTTTTTGAAAGGTCAGGTTTCCCTGAACACTATCGCTTTACATGGACTTGAAGATTTTATTCTTGATGCAATTCTCCTGCAGAAACTTAAGATTTTGTCAAATCTGTCCATAGCATTTGCATGCTACATTTGTGGAGTAAAAGGTCTACCTCTTTGTCGTGGTTTAACCCAGTCAGCAACTAAGCACCACGCAGCCGCTCGCTCACCCTCCCCCCTCCCAGTGGGATTGGGGAGAGAATCTGAAGAGCACAATTAAGAAAACTCATGGGCTGAGATAAGAACAGTTTAATAATTGAAATATAATAATAATAATAATAATAATAATAATAATAATAATAATAAAAAAAAAATTTGTAATGAAAAGGAAAACAACAAGAGAGCAAGAGAGGAACAAAACCCAGGGAAAAACAAAAAAAAACAAGTGATGCAACCACTCACCACCTGCCGACCAACGCCCAGCCAGTCCCTGAGCAGCGATCGCTGCCCCCCGGCCAACTCCACCCCAGTTTATATACTGAGCATGACGTCATATGGTATGGAATAGCCCTTTGGCCAGTTTGGATCAACTATCCTGGCTGTGCCCCCTCCCAGCTTCTTGTGCGCCCGGCAGAGCATGGGAAGCTGAAAAGCCCTTGACTAGTGTAAATGTTACTTAGCAACAACTAAAACATCAGCGTGTTATCAATATTATTCTCATACTAAATCCAAAACACAGCACTATACCAGCTACTAGGAAGAAAATTAACTCTATCCCAGCCGAAACCAGGACACCCTCTAACCTATGAATGATGGTAAAACAGTGTTTTGAACCACTGAAGCAGTGAACCACTGCTTTGAAATCCTGCAAATATTTCAGACTGCTGTTTTGAGAGGTTTTGTCTCTTGTGCAAAAATCTTTTGGGTAACCAAAAGCCCCTACATAATGCAGAGGCTGTCCTCAATTTGGAAAAGAAAGATGCCCTTTCTACAACTGTTAGTGAATGTACTGAGAGGCTGCAAATAGACCTACAAATAGATCTGGAGATGCAGCAACTCGAAGGGTTGTTTGGAACTTCTTTCATTTATTAATAAAAGCACCAGCCTACAAAGCAAAGCTTTGATCACTTGCTCTTCTGACAGACTGTAGACTTCATTCATTTAGCCTTCATTCGTTCTTGTGAATTTTGCAAACTAGAAATTGCAGGTTTATGCAAAAAAAAAGTCATTGCCTTGATATTTACAAATAAGCTGGTATTCAGGTAGAAACAATATACTTCTTGTTGCCATGTTGGTTTCATAGCTAAAACCTTAACAATTAAATTATGTAATTACTCCTTCTTATGCTGATATCCCTACAAGGAGAATTCACTTCTCGGTAAAAGCACTGGATATGTATGCCATTCCAGGTTCTGGTATAAAAAAATCCCCCATTAACTTTGGATAATCCCAAATCTGTAATATTTTTTCTTCTGATAAGTCTTTTGCAAAGCTAAAATCATTAGTGTCTGTTCTGTGTCTAGGTAATGTAAGAATTAGGACAACATAATACTAATAGAAGTATTAGCCTTCTTATAAAATTTCAAAGCTTTCTAGAAAATGTATTTTTACATTGGATTAAAAACAGCTCAATCACCCTCTCTCCTGTTGGAGGGCCAATGTTTCATAGAAATAAATCAATAGTTGTTGGTCCAAACTGTTTCTGCAGTGGGAGGGAAATTCCCTGGAAAGAGGGAAAGCAGGAACTTTGGTTTCCTGCACCATGACAAGCTTCAGACCAATTTGCTATTTTGCAGGGATCTTCCTTGTGCTCTATCCAGCTTTACTATCAGGGTAATTAGGACAGATAGACTTTCAGCTGAGATAACGCTGTAGAGCTCCACTGAGCACTGAAATTTGGTCCTATGCCAGTTTACATCAACTTGAAGATAGGGCCTTCAGGTGATAAGTTGTTAGTGGCAACTTATTCCCATGGTATAAGGAGTTCTGGCCATTAGCAGAACCTTTACTGCTATTGACTGGTATTATATTTCCAAAATGATATTCCTGTTACAACATTAGTTATTGTAAATCATTTGAAACAGCCATATAAATATGTCTGGAGTGGTATACTCTGGAAACCTAATCGATACAGTGTCACATTAAACAGTGAGGAACAGAGGAGTAAAGAGAATCTCTAATTACAAGGAAAAGATAAATAATTCTGTGCAAACATGTGGAAACGTGTGGTAGATGTAACATAACTAACCCAATCGTAGGTATAAAACAGCAGTATTTTTTCTTCCCAGTTGTCCAGAGGCTGTGCTGTCTGTGGATCTGGCCTAATTTTTACCCCTCTGCTTGGCTGCCAACTTGTTAGACCTTGTAGGCTATTGCTGTTCCTTTTCTACAAGCCAACAAACTTCCTCATATTTATCAGAGGCTATTTAGGAGGCCAGTACCTACTTTAGCTGCCTTTCAGCAGGCATCTCACTTCAAGCAGGTTGTCTTGTACCATCTGCAGACAAGGTGGCAAGTCCTCTGAAGGTCATTTTGTCCTACATTACCATTGACTATAGAAAGCGTCAGATGCTCAGTTTGTGGTTAGTAAAATCTAGTGGGGGGATACATCAACTGAACTCAGGTTGTATTCAACTGCTGTGTAAATTTAGGATGGGGATAGGCCTGTGAATTGTGGAGGAGGACTGACCAGAGTCACTGCCCCTCTTCTGTCCCTTCACTGGATATTTACAACCCCACGTTATGGAAGTATAGCAAAAAGGGAGCCCTGAATCCCCCTTTAGTCATAGAATCACAGAATCATATAGGTTGGAAAAGACCTTTAAGATCATCGAGTCCAACCATAAACCTAACACTACCAAGTCCACCACTATACCATGTCCCTAAGCACCTCATCCAAACGTCCTTTAAATACCTCCAGGGATGGCGACTCAACCACTTCCCTGGGCAGCCTGTTCCAATGCTTGATAACCCTTTCAGTGAAGTAAAATTTCCTAATATCCAGTCTAAACCTCCCCTGGTGCAACTTGAGGCCATTTCCTCTCGTCCTATCACTTGTTACCTGGGAGAAGAGACCGACCCCCACCTCTCTACAACCTCCTTTCAGGTAGTTGTAGAGAGCGATAAGGTCTCCCCTCAGCCTCCTTTTCTCCAGGCTAAACAACCCCAGTTCCCTCAGCTGCTCCTCATAGGACTTCTGCTCTAGACCCTTCACCAGGTCATCCATGTTACACATGCCCCGACCTCCATGACTACTAATTTAGCAGATCACATGTTTCTCCTGTTATAAGATCTTTTCATTCTTCCCACCAGCCCATTAATTTCCCAGCTGTGTCATTTTCGTGAAACCCACAGCTGTTAAGCACTGCTTTGGTAGGACCTGTTTTCCTGTGACGCCAAGGAATCACAGGATCACGGTCTCCTCCTGCTATGGGCGAGATGGAGTGAGCAACAGCCCATATGGGATCCGGACCCCAGAGTTTATGTAAGAACCAGTGAGATGTGAGTTTGACCTGAATGGATCTCACATGCTCACTTGCTCACTTCTCTGACAGCATTGAGATCACCAGGTCTCAACTGCCCTTCCCCACAGGGAGGTGGCCGCTGGCCCAGCAAGGTCAGGCAGAAAGCCATGCTGATCCATGCTGTTCTTCCAGTTACATCTCAGGCGTCCCTGGCCAGGTCCCTGGGCATCACCCAGCATTCATCCCCACGCATCTCCCTGATCTCCAGGATCTTCCCCCAGTTCCTGGATCTTTACTCCCACCAGGATCTTCACCTTCTTCTTTCTGAGGCTGTTTCTTCCTTTCAGGAACACTTCTGTCGCGGATGGAGTGAGCGTGCACTTCACTCATTAGAGAAAAGTAAAAAAATATAGTTTATTGATACAGAATAGGGAGTTAACAAAGTTCAATGCGACAGTGTTTTAACAAGATTCGATGGCGAGGTGCACTTGATTATTTACTGCATAGAGGACAGGGTCAGACAAAACTGTCAGGGAGACCCTCCCGTTGAGTCATGAGGTTCGGAAAAGGATCCCCTTGCTTTCTAAATTCCTTCTCAGAGAGGAGTCTAGGTGCGGCTAGATCCAGTCCTAGTCCCAGACTTGGTCAATGGTTTATGTCTAAAGGATTATATATATATATATGCGCAATCAATCCTTTATATCACTTAGCTAAGATTTCAAAGTTTAGCATGCTATTAGTCACTTACCGAGGATCTGTTGTGGCAAGGAATCTCTCAAGCTCGAGGAGTAACCTTGAGAGGCGTCCCTGCTCAAGGGGAGATCCTGGCGTGCAGCCCACTGCTGTGCAGGAGAGCTCAAAGGGCTCTTGGACTGCTCACTATTTATGGGGGATAAGATGATTGACTCATAGTCATATTTGCATGCCGACCACAGGTTTTAGTTTCTTGGGTGGGTGCACAACACAATAGCCCTAGGCACAACACAATAGCCCAACACAGGCTATTGTTGGGCTAATAGCCCAACCCTTAGGCTATTGTGTTGTTATCTGTCTCCTGAATCCACTTTGAGCCGATGGTGACCAGATGCATCCATTTACAATCACCACTGGTGGTTATTACCTAAGCAGGGTTGCAGGAGATAAAGGTCGAGGGCGGGGGAAGCACACTGTCACAACTTCTTTCTTCTTTTTTTTATTTTGGCACCACCTCTTCTTTCCAGGCACCCAGTCCCCAGCTTTCCCAGTCTAAACAGTCTGTGTGCAGAAGCGTATCACATGATCAGCCTCCAAACTGGTGGATCTGTCTCATGTCCCCTTATATACTGGAGGACTCAAGAAGTGCCACCTCTGTTTAGTCTAGGTGTTATCAAAATTTACAACTAGCCTGTACCAAGTGTAGCTAGCAAGTACCAGTCTTCTGTGATTTCAAAAGCTAACTTTGGACATTGCCCACGCACACATGCGTGTGTGTGTGTGTGTATATATACACACCCAATTATTTATCACCTGTATTCACAATTTAAGCCATTTTTTCACCTATGACACCTGCCAATAGACAAATATCAGATTTTCATATCAAAGAGGGAAAAAAGATCCCAGGGGGAACACTGGGAGTTTATTCCTTGGAGGAAGACTGAATGAACAAAGATAAATATGAAGTAAAGTAAAATGAATAGATACTTGAAATCACAAAGGTTTAGTTTTCCACCCTGGACCAAATAGTAAAGACACTACAGACAACAAATGGAACAGTTTAAAACTCTGTAAAGGAAAAAAAAAAGAAAAAAAAAAAGACACATGTTTTATTAGCTCATCCAGATGGCTTATGGGCTCTGGCCTGAGCCGTATCATAACATTACAAACTGGACCCAGATCTGCAAAGGTGCTGTGTACCAGCAGCATCCTTGGGTGCTAATAAGACCATTTGCTAGTGCAGAGATAGGAATATGTGCGTACTCACAGATTTAGAGCCATATGCTCAAGTTCTTTTTGTTTTGTTTTGTTTTCCCCCACAGAGCACAATTTTTCCCTCTCTTCTACTCAGCCGTTTTTACTGACATAAGTGGCTTATTCTCTGCTCTGATCTCTCCTTCCAGTTTCAGAGCCTTTCTTCTCCAGGTGTCACAGCAATGCAAAGGTTAAGTCCCCTCCCTAGGTGGAGAGGCACTAGAGATACTTGAAAGCTGCCAACAATTTCAATAGGAATCTTCACAGTGAAGGACCCTGCATGTCAAAGCAAGCTGTTCAGCAGCTTGGATTCATCCTACTTGATCCAGTCTGTTTACCTCTTAGGATTGCTTGCAGGGTGGGTGTTTGCTCTGCACTTAATGCTGGCCTCCGCTTAAAATGTTACTAGTCTGGTAGTGCAGGTGTGTAATTCACTTGATTGTTACACTAAAGATAACACCAAAATGCTCAATGTAAGTGTGATTCTGTCATATGAAGATGCCCTGCTTTTCGACATGGCTTATTTTGATTTCCATGCCAGCCCTTTGCAACCAATTATCACTACTTCCACTAAATGGGAGCCCAATTATTATGGAAACCACTGCACTCTCTAGCATAAAGATGACAGACTCTTTCTCATTTTAGTCTCACATTTGATCCAAAGGGGTTTAGGTCCTGATCCAGCACAAGAATATTCCTCAAGTTAAGTATGTGAATAATTGTGTTCCATTTTGGGAACTCAGAGCATAAATATTTTCTTAGATAATAATCCCCAACAAGATACACACCAAAGGTGCTGTTGTTCTATTATAACACTGTTGTGTGATCAGGTATTATTTCTTCAACAATAAGCAACTACTTACACAAGCAGCCTCATAAAATAAATTAATTATGCCATTTAAATTTTGCATTTTGAATTGCTACAAAACAATCTTCCTTGAATTTTAATGATGTCATCCACCATGCTTCACTGTTGTAATACTAACATCTTAACTACCTTCTTTATTACAATCTTAACATAGAATCATAGAATCATAGAATAGTTTGGGTTGGAAGGGACCTTTAAAGGTCATCTAGTCCAACCCCCTTGCAATGAGCAGAGACATCTTCAACTAGATCAGGTTGCTCAGAGCCCCATCCAACCTGACCTTGAATGTTTCCAGGAATGGGGCCTCCACTACTTCTCTGGGCAACCTGCTCCAGTGTTTCACCACTCTCATCATAAAAAATTTCTTCCTTATATCTAGTCTGATAACATCAGCCAATAAAACCATTAGTCATTAATTCAAGTGTAGTCAATCAGGAGCTGGTGGAAGGCCAGGACTTACGTAAAGTTGATAAGGGGGATTCAGACTGGAATGTGGAACATCTAATCAAGAATTACTGTCCTTGGGAGTAAAGCACATCCTGGAGAAATATGTAAGCTAATTAAGATGGTTTTGGGCAATCTGAAACTGCTAGCAGAAGTGTGATAAGAAGCACCCTTACACGAACTATCCTCATTATAATACTAAAAGTCTGTTGCGTTAAGAGTTATTGTCGCATACAAATAGGAATTTGAGGAGTGGCTGGGGGGGGAAACCCTCCCGTTGAGTCACGAGGTTCAGACAGGACCCCCTTGCTTTCTAAACTCCTTCTCAGAGAGGAGTCTAGGTGCGGCTAGGTCCAGTTCTAGTCTCAGACTTGGTCAACGGTTTATTTTCTAAGGACTGTGTGTATAGCCACTTATTAGTTCAGGGCTTTCGCTAAGGCGACAGCATTAACTTTTACACCCCCCAGTCTGGTCGTGTTGAAGGAACTGTCACAGCCAGAGCAGTGAAGAGTGCAGTTTATTAGAGCAACAGACACACAGATTCTTTGGATTACCGGTGATAAATTCACTGTCTGCAAAGCACATGCAAATACCAAGAATATGAGTATGAATAACACGGCCGGACACAAACATATATATAACACGGCTGGACACAACGCGTATATCAAGAATATGAGTAACACGGCCGGACATAAACGCATTAAAGATAATAAAGCGACTCTATATATAGAGAGAGATTTCTAAGTTTTCCGCGGAGGCACTTGATATAACCAAGTGTTCGAATCTTACCCAAAGGCGTCCCGATGGGGGGGAAGAGAGGCTCAGCCCGTCGACTGATCCCAAACGTCAGAGTGGTACACGATGGTGTCTTCCCTAACATTCTCTTTCTCTTAAGGTATTTTATACTATTTTTCACCTTTCAGGTGGAGCTTGAGTGACTCTAGTCATACATAGGGGTGGTCGCACCTTGGAGGCGGGTAGCTTTTGGGATGGAGGTGTGTTTTGGTAAGTCACCTCAGCCATTATCCCACAAAGTCACACCCCTTGAGCTGGAGACCCCAGCCCAAGCAGAGACCCCTCACCTTTGAGCACATGCAGAATATTAAAGTAGTACTGTAGCTTTAAGATTGAGACAAGAAAATGTAGACCAATAGAAAACTGCTTTGCGTAATTACTTATGCATATGTATAACTCGACTGTATAAATACTGCACCTGTATGAATGAGTGGTGTGTTAGCTTTGTGGAGCTACCACCTAGCACCTGATCTTGCACAAAACTTGAAATAAACTGATATTTCTGCTCTGTGTGCGTATTGGGTGTTGCACACCAGTTAACAAACTCCATTTGTGGGACAACACAAGCACAACTCATTTTTGCCAGAGGTAGATGGTGGTGGCAAGGTGGGAACCTTCCTTTCTAATACTCTACATCATTTGGTGAATCAACAGAGTTTAGTTCCTGTTGTGCCATATACTTTCTCTGTTGTCTTGGGCAAGTCAGTTGAGTTTGCATTCATGTCCATATTATGTGTCAAATTTAAGTATCTAACATATGTGTCACGTGAGCTAGGAGATAGGTGCCATTACTGTCAGTGGACACCTGAAGCTCAACTCATTTGCCTCATTGAGTGCCATCACACAGCACGTAGAGGATAACCAAGTGACCAAGCCCGGCCAGCATGGCTTCAGGAAAGGCAGGTCCTGCTTGACCAACCTGATCTCCTCCTACGACCAGGTGACCCGCCTAGTGGATGAGGGAAAGGCTGTGGATGTTGTCTACCTAGACTTTAGTAAAGCCTTCGACACTGTCTCCCTGTCCTGGTTTCAGCTGAGATAGAGTTAATTTCCTTTATAGTGGCTGGTATGGGGCTATGTTTTGGATTTGTGCTGAAGACAGTGTTGATAATACAGAGATGTTTTAGTTGTTGCTGCACTAGTCAAGGACTTTTCAGCTTCCTGTGCTCTGCCAGGTGCAGAAGAAGCTGGGAGGGGACACAGCCAGGATAGCTGATCCAAACTGACCAAAGGGCTATTCCATACCACATGACGTCATGCTCAGTATATAAAGCTGGGGAAGAAGAAGGAAGGGGGGACATTTGGAGTGATGGCGTTTGTCTTCCCAAGTAACCGTTACGTGTGATGGAGCCCTGCTTTCCTGGAGATGGCTGAACACCTGCCTGACCATGGGAAGTAGTGAATGAATTCCTTGCTTTGCTTCGCTTGCATGCGCGGCTTTTGCTTTACCTATTAAACTGTTTTTATCTCAACCCTCGAGTTTTCTTACTTTTGCTCTTCCGATTCTCTCCCCCATCCCACCGGGGGGGAGTGAGCGAGCGGCTGCGTGGTGCTTAGTTGCCAGCTGGGCTAAACCACGACACTCCCACAGCGTTCTCCTGGAGAAACTGGCTGCTCATGGCCTGGACAGGTGTACTCTTTACTGGGTAAAAAACTGGCTGGATGGCTGTGCCCAAAGAGTGGTGGTGAATGGAGTTTACTCCAGTTGGCGGCTGGTCACAAGTGGTGTCCCCCAGGGCTCTGTGTTGGGGCCAGTCCTGTTTAATATCTTTATCAATGATCTGGACAAAGGGATCGAGTGCACCCTCAGTAAGTTTGCAGATGACACCAAGTTGTGTGGGAGTGTTGATCTGCTTGAGGGTAGGAAGGCTCTGCAGAGGGACCTGGACAGGCTGGATCAATGGGCCGAGGTCAATTGTATGAGGTTCAACAAGGCTAAGTGCAAGGTCCTGTGCTTGGGCCACAGCAACCCCATGCAACGTTACAGGCTTGGGGAAGAGTGGCTGGAAAGCTGCCCCGGCGGAAAAGGACCTGGGAGTGTTGGTTGACAGCTGCCTGAATATGAGCCAGCAGTGTGCCCAGGAGGCCAAGAAAGCCAAGAGCATCCTGGCTTGTATCAAAAATAGAGTGGCCAGCAGGACTAGGGAAGTGATCGTGCCCCTGTACTCAGCACTGGTGAGGCCACACCTCGAATACTGTGTTCACTTTTGGGCCCCCCACTACAAGAGAGACATTGAGGTGCTGGAGCGAGTCCAGAGAAGGGCAACGAAGCTGGTGAAGGGTCTGGAGCAGAAGTCTTATGAGGAGTGTCTGAGGGAACTGGGGTTGTTTAGCCTGGAGAAAAGGAGGCTGAGGGGAGACCTTATTGCTCTCTACAACTACCTGAAAGGAGGTTGTAGAGAGGTGGGGGTTGGTCTCTTCTCCCAGGTAACTAGCGATAGGATGAGAGGAAATGGCCTCAAGTTGCACCAGGGGAGGTTTAGACTGGATATTAGGAAATTTTACTTCACTGAAAGGGTTGTCCAGCATTGGAACAGGCTGCCCAGGGAAGTGGTTGAGTCACCATCCCTGGAGGTATTTAAAAGACATGTATATGTGGTGCTTAGGGACATTGTGTAGTGGTGGACTTGGTAGTGTTAGGTTAACGGTTGGACAGATGATCTTAAAGGTCTTTTCCAACCTATACGATTCTGTGATTCTATGATTCTGTGATATGTCCAGAACCATTTTAGATGTCTTAAAATATCTACCTAAGATGTTTTCATGGGTTCGATGGATATAGCACAGGTTCAAGGGGACTAACCTTTCCTGTAACCTTTCCTTAGCTGCAACACAAAGGATGTGATCCTCCTCCCATCTCCATGCATGAATTATTTCATATGTGCTTTTAAGGTAAAACTTCATTATTAATTGTGGTATTAGAATAGTATAGTGCATGCTTCCCTGAGTGTGTCTCTCCATCACAGCTCTGGGAGATAAGAAAGTATTAGATGGGAAGGATGAAAGTAAAATTTCCCTTCCATTGCCTCTTGTCCTCTTCCTCCCCCCAAATATTACAGTGTCTGATTTAATTTTCTGCAGACTGGGATTTATATCATAGAGTAAGGACCCAGTCGCCAATGTACAGGGAAGAAGAAGAGTTAAGACACTTTAGAAGAATATTTTAATCAGCCAGCAAGTTGAGGAAAGAGTAGCCAAGAGCTTCCCAATGGTGTTTCTATATATTGAGCAGGTAACAAGTCTCAAATTCTCCCTCTCAGAAGCTTTTCTCTATATTTGAAGGAGACACTTCTGCTCACAGGGAAGCTGCAGTTCAGAGCATTCTTCTGCAGGTAGATGCCTCTGATCTTTCCTTCAAAAAATTGAACAAGATACTTGTCTCCTCTTTCAAAGCATGTAGGGGAGAAGGGAACCAAACAGCTCGTGAGTTACAGACTCTCAAAGTGAGAAGGGGGAGTCCTAGACTCAGTCCCTGCTTCTGCCCATGTCTAGCCTGCTCTTGGAGATAGATGTCCCTGGCAGCTGCTAACTGTTCTGAGCAGAGACATTTTCCACCCATCAGAAAATAAATTCTTGGCCCAGAAGGACCCTAAAGGTTACAGTATTCTCCTTTGAGGGAAAAGAGAAGTTTCTGGCTTATGTTCCAAGAAAGCATTTTACATGCAACAGTCATGGAATGAAGAAACACATTTGAGATGTTAGTGCTACAAGAAGACTTTCAGACTGTTGCAATTCAAAAAGCACTTTAAAATGGGAGAGTACACTTGCTAGGAAAAAAGGATGGTCTAGCTAGAAGAGCTGTAGATTATTGAGAGTCTTGGTTCTGTCCCTAACTCAGGAGCCTTGGTAAAGGGGTATTCCATTAGTGATGGTGATATTCCTGCTTCAGTTCTGTTCTGATGAGAAACACAAACATAAAGCCAAGCCACAATGAATCATAAATCATAAATTCACATAGTCAGTTCAGTGCTCTGGCTGAGAAATTGCTAGAATAGAGCACAAATAAGGCTCAATCCCCTATGCAAGCAGTCTCAGTGGCATTTCAGACTGTTTTACTCCCTAGCAATGTGTTTTCTGAACAGGAATGAGAGATGACTCAGGGCACATCCCTAGCCTCATACCAGAGCTACCTCAAACAGAATATTTAGAATATTTAGAATATTCAGAATATTTAGAATATTCATTCCCAGTGAGCATAGTGATTTTGTTATTGCAGTACATGATACCCTTCCTTCTGCCTAGAAAAAGAATTCCTTGGTTGTGTTATATGCTCTATACTGATAACAGATGGTGGTAATTTTTTCTGTAGCCTCAGTTGAATAGTCTCATGTTTTGGAGAAGGAGTTCTGTAGTGTTATTTCTGCAAACCACAAAGTCGTGAAGTTTTTTTTTCCCAAGCTGAATGAAGATATATTTTTTCTGCCTAGGAAATTCTACGCTATTTTAATATAGAACTCAGTAAACCTTTTCTGACAGCTATTATGATTATTTTTTAACTTAAGCCATCATTTATTATCTGAATGTACCTCGCCAGCTTAAATGACATTCTTCTGATATTTTTTACATGTGTTTTAGTCTCTTTTTTAATATGTATCCTAGGAGATAATGGTAGTCTATAAGATTTTCAAAAGTCAAATCATGTTATATATCACATGGGAAATATTTATGGTAGATGGCATGATAGAAAATGAACCCTGTTACAGCATCACGTTAGGTAATTACAGTTTGAAATATGTACAGTATTATCCCCCATAGATGATTAACCCACTTTTAAGGGGTGATAGGTGTTATTAATTGACCTGTTCACTGAACTCTAGAAGGTGTTTGGGAATGTGCATATACTACAAATTATGATTCTACATCATTAATCATCCAAGTCTCCATGACTCAGTAGAAGTGGAAATCAAAAGGCAAAAGGCTAACAGACAACATTCTTTTACAGGCCCACAGATATATTATAATAAATAAAATTGTCCAGGGCACAGTTCAAAAAGAAGTGACCTTTCTCTGTGTTTCCTGTCAGATTTAACCATTTCTCCCTTCCCACCTCTGTTTCCTTCGCTGGAGCTGCAGTCTCCCGCATTGCTTATGTTCCTCACCAACATCCTGTCTCTCCATTTCAGGTCTCCCCTTCCTTTAACCCTTTTCATCCTTCTCTGTATTGTGTTTTCATTTCATTCCACCCATAGCATATGCCACATAAAGCTGACTGGGGTGGCTGTATCTGGGGCACTGGGCTTTCCAACAAGTTTCATTTGACAGTTCTCAATGTGCAAAGCAATGTGGGGAAAGGGCAGAAGAGCAAAGAGTGTACATACACATACAAGTGGATAGAGGTCTTCGTGAGCTCAAGAAGCTTCGTATAGGGTGCCCCTATGCTCCCCTGTGTACTGTTACCTTGTTAATGCATATCTTTCCACGTGCACTTTCAAAAACAAAGTATAACCACTCAAATGTATAATAGATAAGGGAAAGACAGCAGACTGAAACTAATTGAGCTATTCCTCCAACAAAAATGCAACAGAAGGGGTTATTAATATTCTTCCTAGAGGCTTTGGATGTGCTCCAATATGTGATGAGAGATCTGCACCTGTATCCTTTGTGAATATTTAAGTATACCTTATTGTGGTGTCAGGACACAGACTTTTGTTCTATTCTGCTAATGGAATTTAGCTTCATCAAGTAATGTTCAGCATGAGTTCTTCTAAAAGATGCCTGTATGGTTAAACTATGGTAACTCGAATTATGAGTTAAAGACTTGACTGAACACTGAGTGTTGCTTATGAAATAATCATGACTTTGAGATAATGGATAGACTTGATTCCCTGAATTTCCAGCTGAGATTTTCAGCAGGAGCTTCATTAGACAGACATGGGTTGAGCCTGTTGAAATCCAGATACAAATGAATTTGAAAAACTATTCTAACTTAAAACTTTTGGATCTGAATCATTTAGATTGCCTGATTGCTCCCCAAACTAACATCTTCATTCCTGTTTTGATGGCAGAGAGGAGTGGAAGTGTCATATTGTTGTACCTAGTTTAACTTCAAGAAACTTTCCCATCTAATCAGGGAAAATCAAATTCATATGTTTTGAAGATGAGCAGAACTGTATAATTGTGCCAGAGGAAAATGTGTTAGTCTAAAGACTGATTCTTTTCTCCAAACATAGCACAGGGGACTGATTTGCATAAACAGGATGTAAGAAAGAACTGGTTACTGAACCCTCTGAATTTTTACAGTGTACTGAAGACATGCCGAAGAGTCTAAAGTAATTAGCCTGGCTTTAGCCAATATTCTGAAGATGGGGGAACCCAAATTCAGGGACCTCCGAGGGATCTGAATCTCAAATATTGCTTAGAAAATTGCTAGTACTTAAAGTAGTCTTCTGCAGATCCTGAGTCCTTCTATTAAGCTTGGCCCCAAACAGTTAAGAATTTAGAAGGCAACAGAGGATGTACAACCCTGGCAGCTCCTCTCCCCTCCACACCCCACTGCATATTGCCCAGTGCAAGGTTTATCTTGACTCACAAGATGCATTAGTGGGTGCAGCTATGCCTCCCACCACACCATCCTCAGCAACATTTTCACATCTTGCTATAAATGCTATTATTTGTCATAGGTAATTTAAATATACAATTTTAAAGAAACACTGGTTTAAAGTACAGTCTATTTAAACTATATGTGTGTGTATATATATATGTGCATGAAATGACTTGCTTAATAAGCACCACAGTATTTTAGGCATCGGTTTATAAGCTCACGGCAGAAGTCCTACCAAATGGCTGTCTAGAAACATTCCACCTAGCAGGATTCCCCAAGAAGGTAAAATGGAAAGCTCATTTGGTTGTCCAAATGTGTGCTGCAGCACAGCTATACACAGAGCTAAAACAGACCAAGGTCCTTCCTACAAACCATTGCCCTTCTCCATCAGATGAGCAAATCCTGATGGATCCTTGTTTAGCTGCTGTACAAGACCATCAGTGATGAAGACTGTAATGGTTTAGCTTCAGTCAGCAATTAAGCACCACACAGCCGCATGCTCACCCTCCCCCCCCGGTGGGATGGGGGAGAGAATTGGAAGAGCAAAAGTAAGAAAAGTCATGGGTTGAGATAAGAACAGTTTAATAATTGGGAAAAAGAAACATATATTGTGTTTGGCTCTGTGTTGGCGCCAGTCCTGTTTAATATCTTTATCAATGATCTGGACGAAGGGATCGAGCGCACCCTCAGTAAGTTTGCAGATGACACCAAGTTGTGCGGGAGTGTTGATCTGCTTGAGGGCAGGAAGGCTCTGCAGAGGGACCTGGACAGGCTGGATTAATGGGCTGGGGCCAATTGTATGAGGTTCAACAAGGCTAAGTGCAAGGTCCTGCACTTTGGGCCACAGCAACCCCATGCAACGCTACAGGCTCAGGGAAGAGTGGCTGGAAAGCTGCCCAGCAGAGAAGGACCTGGGGGTGTTGGTTGACAGCCACCTGAATATGAGCCAGCAGTGTGCCCAGGTGGCCAAGAAAGCCAAGGGCATCCTGGCTTGTATCAAAAATAGAGTGGCCAGCAGGACTAGGGAAGTGATCGTGCCCCTGTACTCAGCACTGGTGAGGCCGCACCTCGACTACTGTGTTCACTTTTGGGCCCCCCACTACAAGAGAGACATTGAGGTGCTGGAGCGAGTCCAGAGAAGGGCAACGAAGCTGGTGAAGGGTCTAGAGCAGAAGTCCTATGAGGAGCGGCTGAGGGAACTGGGGTTGTTTAGCCTGGAGAAAAGGAGGCTGAGGGGAGACCTTATCGCTCTCTACAACTACCTGGAAGGAGGTTGTAGAGAGGTGGGGGTCGGTCTCTTCTCCCAGGTAACTAGCGATAGGACAAGAGGAAATGGCCTCAAGTTGCACCAGGGGAGGTTTAGACTGGATATTAGGAAATTTTACTTCACTGAAAGGGTTATCAAGCATTGGAACAGGCTGCCCAGGGAAGTGGTTGAGTCACCATCCCTGGAAGTATTTAAAAGACATTTGGATGAGGTGCTTAGGGACATGGTGTAGTGGTGGTCTTGGTAGTGTTAGGTTTACGGTTGGACTCGATGGTCTTAAAGGTCTTTTCCAACCTATACGATTCTGTGATTCTGTGATATAACAACAACAACAACAACAACAATAATAATAATAAATTGTAATTAAAAGGAAAACAACAAGAGAGAGAGAGAGAGGAACAAAACCCAGGAAAAAAAAACAAGTGATGCAACCACTCACCACCCGCCGACCAATGCCCAGCCAGTCCCCAAGCAGCGATCGCTACCCCCTGGCCAACTCCCCCCAGTTTATATACTGAGCATGACGTCATATGGTATAGAATAGCCCTTTGGCCAGTTTGGATCAACTATCTTGGCTGTGCCCCCTCCCAGTTTCTTGTGCACCTGGCAGAGCAGGGGAAGCTGAAAAGTCCTTGACTAGTGTAAACATTACTTAGCAACAACTAAAACATCGGTGTGTTATCAACATTATTCTCATACTAAATCCAAAACACAGCACTATATTAGCTACTAGGAAGAAAATTAACTCTATCCCAGCCAAAACCAGGACAAAGACTTACAGATCCCCTAATGTATGCCAGCATTTCACCATCCAGAGCTTAAAAGCTTATACTTTGTGTCCTCTCTGCATATTCCTTACTTAAAACCTTTTGAAATTCATTGTTCTTTGATCTACTCATAACAACCCAGAAAAACTTATTTAAAAACCCAGCTAGAGCAGAAATTATTGACTATAGTAGTGGTAGTATTTCCAGATCTCAGTTTCTTATTTCACCTTATTTATCTAATGATTCCTTAGTACAAAATAAAGGAAATGAGGTCCATAATTATGCTTATCTTATGTATAGAAAGACTTAGGGAAATGGAAGTGAAATGACACATCAAGAAGTTCGATAGCAGGTAGATAGCTACATCTGGAAGAAAAGATGCATAAGTTCATAGGATATCCAGTCTGAACCTCTCTTGTTTCAGCTTATGCCTGTTGTCTCTTGTCCTCCTGATCTGCACCACCAAGAAGAGCACTAATCTTTGAATTTTCAGTAGTTTTAAAATCACATTTTATGGAAATTTCTGTATAATGGATCTGAAGGCACACTGCATTTGTAATCCTAATGTGGGATCTACCAAATACATACAAAGGGAAACAAGGTATACCTAAAAATGCTGTCAAGTGCCTGGTCCTACAGAGCATTTTCAAGGAGAATGTACAAGATGAGAAGATTAGAGCTGGAACCAGACTCAGATCAAGTCACAGTTAAGATAATAGCTAAGATGAGTTTGGATCCTCACTCCCTGCAATCATGTGATCATCACATCTCATTATTGAGGGTATATAGAGGAAGGACAAGTAAGGGAGCTCCTACTATTGCCCAGCACATCTGGTGCCTAGGAATAAGGGTATTCTGACACTCCTCCTGATCAGAAAATGGCAGATCCTGTCACAGCTCCTGCTTCATGAGATTGGGGGATGAAGATGGACAAAAGGTAGGTATGGGTCTTTGCAGGGAAAGCCAGAAAGAAACATAGGTTGCAGGTAGTTTTAATAGGATTGTTCTCTATGAGCCTTGAGAAGGTGTGAAAAGCTGGAAAAGAGCCAAAAGGAAAGAGGAAATTAAAGAAAACTGCAAATGAAAGAGGAAGAAAGGGAGAAATGTGGTAGAGAAATGCAACAGGAAGGCATACAAAGGCAGGCAAGGCTTTCAGCCACCTGAGCCGTGGCCTATTTTGGGCTCTCACTCTGCAACCATTGCCATGGAGCCTAAGCACCAGTCCCAGAAGAAAAGCCTTTCTGATGCTAACTAACTAGAAACTGCTTTCTTTTCTTTTGTTCTTTGTCTTCCTCTGGTGTCTTCATCCCTTTGTCCATCACCTTCTTCCTCAGCTGATTGACTTTACAAACTGTGTTGTGATGATATTTGGCATCAAGCTGGAGTCAATAAAGAGAATTCATGATGTTATTCATGCAGAATGCCAAACTACTATAAATCTCGTACCACATAGGAAAGAGTCTTTTATATCTGAAAACTAAGATTTTGGCCACTTCTCTAACCTATGTATTACATCACCCTCTTCAAGTCTGGCATTTTTGTCTTCTCTTTGTAATAAATTGCTTCACCCTGGGTGGTCATATTTGCTTATGTGAAGTTATGCCATATTAAAGTATGGACATTTTCAGGTTGAATCCAAAAAAAGCAAAAGCAAAAAGTTTAATATATTTTGTATTTATTTATTTGTAAAGATTTTTTTTTTAAATCTAGTTTGGCTGAAATTTTGTCATCTAATTTTTCTAAAATGTGTTTACCTGGAATGGCATAATCAAAACTTAAACTGGAAATGTTTTGGAAATATAAAGGGTAAATGGCAAAAATCCTGTGCACACTGACATGTAATAATTTCAAGGGATTTCAAGCACTTTTTAATTTCAGCCTATTTACACTTTCAGTAGAAATCTGACTAATGTCAGTGCATACAATAAGAGAAGCAAGATAGGCAGGAAGAAATAATATTTTAGTTGGAGTAATTGATATAGTCAAGAAAAAGTGAGCCAGTTTATAGGCAGACAAACCCTCTTTCAGAGCTAAAATAGAAGCAGCCCACTTCAGGTTCAGTGATTACTACCTTATTCATTTCTAAGCCACCTGACCATTTGTTCATTCCTAAACCCCAAAATCCTGGGAAGCTGGAAGCTTTCTGGGATAGTATGGTTTCATTTTAATATGTTGTCACAGCCCGGTATATTTCAAAGTCTTGCTTATTTTAATACAAATAATAATGTCCATCTCGCAACTTGTCTCTTTGGTTTGAATCTAAATTATTTCTTATCAAAAGAAAAAAAAAAGGGGATCTGATAACAAATGGCTGAAATGATGAGTGTCCTGCACAGGTCAACAAAGGGGAAAAAAAGGCAATGAAAAGTTTGTTTATTCTGCTTCTCACAAAGCATTAAATTTGTTATTAATTTGAGCTGGTGCATTTAAAAAAATACTTACAGGTTAAGAAATAAAAAGTTGATAATCCTATCTGAACACCACAGCTATTGTAGTGCATTTTTCATGAGTAAATAGCTGCAACATATAGGTGTTACCACATCACTTGAAAAGAAAAGCAAAAGCTGCAATTGCAGGAGTCTTGCATGGTGCATTCAAGTGATTAGTACCAAAACAAGCTTCTCAGAGCAATTAGGCAGAAGAATATTTAAGAGCTGTCATTGCCCTAAAATGGCAGTGAAATGCATATAATTGAATGAATGGATCCCTTTGCTAAACCAGAACTGGAAGCAATCCAGCCAAGTTAATGCTGCATTACACCTGAGATAATCAGATGTATACCTGATCTTGCAGATCACTGAAGATGCCTGTCACTTCTCCTGCTGCTGCCCCAAAAGGTCATGCCTTGAATTTTCTTTGTGCCAGGTGCTACTCAAGGTCTAAAATAAGAGAAATACTTTTGTTGCCAATAGAATTGGTAAATCAGAAGATTAAATGAATGGAAATAGGAAAGAAAAACAACCAAAACTCTTTTATCTAAGATACAGTTTATAATTGCATTACTTAATAGTAGAACATAATTAGGATTAGTAGCACAGACATCAGGGTAGTTTTGCTTCCAGGCTTCAAAGTGCCACATATTATTATATTCCTCTTTATTACTCTTTAAAACTCAGCCTATAAATCTTAAGTAAACCACTGCACTCCTCTGACTCTGGACTTGTTCTGCCCTAGGACATTGGGCGGTGTTGAAAATGTCATCTCATATTGCATTGCTCCACTGAGCATCCAGAAAAACCCAAAACAGAAAGGTCCAATAAATTGGTAGTTTGTGTCTACACACAATAGGTAGAGTAGTGATTCCATCATATGTTCCCCATAGTGTGAGAGTGACAATAGCAGGTCTTATATCTGTGCAAGAAAGGAAGTAAAAGCAATATCAGCTTAAGATATTGTTGAAGGAACAAAAAGGAAGGATGGGCTCTCCTGCTATCACCATGAGATTGCTAAGGTGTAGCTTTACCACCCTAGGAGCACTATTGACACAAATATACCTCCCAAAAATCAAATCTTGAGACCAGTTCTAAAAAGCATCAGCATACTTCCTGCTGAAAAACTTTTCTGAGTATATGGAACCATTTTGCAAAACTGTGATGATTTCAATGACATACTTAGTGAGGTAAAGAATCAGAGGATAAACTTTATTTTATTGTGTTTTGATTGGACTTCAGTGACAAAATTTAAACTCAATATTTTCATCTGACAGGAAGAAGCACAGCTGGGGTGGAAGATATTACATGAACAATATGTTTCTTTTCAGTAGTCTTGATTTTTTTTTTCCCCTCAGAATTTTCAGGGCTTCCCATGAAATAATATTTTGGTTTATTTATAGAGATTCTGCAGTGGGAGGAAAATATGAGAATTTAAGAACCAGCTATCTCAATACAAAATACAGCACAGCTAAATTGGTTGATATCTAAATATGGACCATTACCACACTTCTGAAAGGTATTGATCAATGTGAGACACTAAGCAGGGCTAAAGATGGATTAAAGAAAATGTGTTCTTCTCATTTTGAAGGACTATAATTTATTTTCTCAGTGCTGTGAGTATATCCTTGCACTGAACCCATATTTACACTCATTATAAACCAACATTGATGGCTCTGCAACAGAATTCAAAATGTTCAAAATCTGCAACAGGTTTATCACAGAAACTAATAGCCCTGGCCATTGCTAATAAAATATACTTGTAAAGTACTTTGCTCTTCAGGAAAGGGATACACTCAAATGCATGTTCACATATGTGTTCTCCATATTAAGCGCACAGGGTTTTGAAGGGAAAGAATGATTAAAAAATGAGTGTTCAGATATCCAGCCTGCAAATTATTTCTCAACTAGCCTGTTCTCCCTGCTTAACACACCCCTCTGAACAGCACATCTTCTGGAGTGATGCATGAGGAGAAAAAGAGGAAAATGGAATAAAGCAAGACTTTCTGTGCTGCAACAGCTTTGCGGGGCTGACTTTGTGGTGTATTTCCTTTTGCTTGGGGATTTTGTGCATACAGCTCCAGCCAGCCCTCTTCCAGGCTCACTCTGCTACACACTCCCACATTCCAGTCAGCACATTTGTGGTGGACATTATCAATTCATCTGAAGATTTTGCTAATTTACTATGTGTATGTGCATGTCTGGGTCTTAGGAAGTTTTGTGCTGGAGACAATTCCCCATCTAGCAATTCTGCTGCAGCATGTTGTGAGATACCCAGAAGGTGTGCAGCCACGCACAGCCCTGACCCCAGAACTATGGAGCATTCAGCTTCCCTGCTGGTGGGGACCCTCACCTCTTGGGGCCACCCAATGTGTGAAGGCTATATTGAAGGAAGAGCAGTTTCTGATGCCAAGACCTGCCTCTGCAGAACTGGCGCTACCAAACTCATTGCATGCAACCACCAGATCTTTCAATAAACCTGTTGTTAAAAATGATCTCCATGTGCAACACAAAGTCTATTCACATTACTAATCAACCCAAGAAGATAAGGGATTTCAATAGGAGCCATAAAAAGAGACTATAAGAACCTCTTGACTGAGACCTTATCATTTCCTAAGTTTGATGTCCTTGGCTCTTCCTCCACATTCCCACTGATCAATCATTAAAATGGTAGTGTGCAGAGGTCCCGGTAACTGTTTGACCTGTTCTTATCAACTTTTCCCCCTCATGAAACTGCTCACTTCCCTGAAATTTGTGTGGATCAATACAGCAGAAAGGTCACAAAAGCACTAAAGAGAGATGCCAATCAGAGAGACGTCAAAAGAAAAAGAAAGTTTGACAACATCAGGATCAATCAGGGGCTGCTCAGCAGAACTTGTCAGCTGTGATTAATGGCACATTGTGCGTTGCTGTCATTTGGAAAATGATTTAGAACTTTTTAGATCACTGCGTGGAGAAAGTGAGTTTAGATTCTTTTGTCATCTTGAAAGTTAGTAGTTACAGGGTCCAGAGTGGGCCAGGCAAACTTTTTCTTAGCAAACAAAAGCCTGATGGTGTCATGGCTGAGTAAAACTCTCCTAACTCTGTTTGGGTAAGGGATGGGATGCAATTCACACAGCTCTGGGGAGACTCTGCTCCCCACCTCCTTCATGCAATGATTAACTGGGGCACTGAAAAAGTGATATTTATGAAGGAATGCTCTGAAATATGGGTACATTGCTATGAAATGGAGAGGTGACATTTCACAAGCAGATGTATTGGTGTTGCTCCCTTCCTTAGGCTTCCCTTCCTTGGCTTCCCAACACCCAAACCCCACAGGAGACTTTGGTGCTGTGATAGTGACCTGCAACTTCCAACATCCTCAGAGGAACTCCTCGAGTACAGGTGAAGGTCATGGGAAGAGCTGGACAACTGTAAGTTGGGCTGTCCATAAATCATGCAAGGAATGTGTCAACTAGACTGGTAGTTTTACCCTTAGTATAGTAGCACCTCTCAAACTGGAAGGGAGCTCCTTTGAAAAAGCTGAGGAGGGATGTGTTATCAAGGTCCCTTTGGGAACAGAGAGAGAAAGGGAGAGTGAGAGAAGAGCTGTGCCACTTCTTCAAAGCCTTTTCAGCACTCCTCTATTCTCCTAATGTTCTTTTTTTTCTAGGGAAGGGAGTATCCAAATTTTGTGCATGGAGAGTCTGTGCCATGGTTGACAACAGAGACAAGCTGAAGGTATCCACTGGCACCATCCCAGTGAACATGTCTTACTACTACATATTCAGCAGTTGTGATTCGGGTCCCTTTGCTACTGGAGGAAAAATGCCTGGAAAACTCAGATGGGCTTTTCAGTTAGGCTATGGTAAATTATGATTTTTTGACTGAAAGTATTAATAGCTGAATTTTCCATACGAATGTGGACAAATGTTTTACCTCTGCCATGACCTCTGTTGTGGTTTAGCCCCAGTCGGCAATTAAGTACTACACAGCTGCTCGCTCACCCTCCCCCCACAGTGGGATGGGGGAGAGAATCGGAAGAGCAAAAGTAAGAAAACTTGTGGGTTGAGATAAGAACAGTTTAATAATTGGAACAAAATAATAATAATAATGGCCTGGTTTCAGCTGAGATAGAGTTAATTTTCTTTATAGTGACTGGTATGGGGCTACGTTTTGGATTTGTGCTGAAGACAGTGTTGATAATACAGAGATGTTTTAGTTGTTGCTGTACTAGTCAAGGACTTTTCAGCTTCCTGTGCTCTGCCAGGTGCAGAAGAAGCTGGGAGGGGACACAGCCAGGACAGTTGATCCAAACTGACCAAAGGGCTATTCCATACCACATGACGTCATGCTCAGTATATAAAGCTGGGGAAGAAGAAGGAAGGGGGGACATTTGGAGTGATGGCGTTTGTCTTCCCAAGTAACCGTTACGTGTGATGGAGCCCTGCTTTCCTGGAGATGGCTGAACACCTGCCTGCCCATGGGAAGTAGTGAATTAATTCCTTGCTTTGCTTTGCTTGCGTGCGTGGCTTTTGCTTTACCTATTAAACTGTTTTTATCTCAACCCTCAAGTTTTCTTACTTTTGCTCTTCCGATTCTCTCCCCCATCCCACTGAGGGGGAGTGAGCGAGCGGCTGCGTGGTGCTCAGTTGCCGGCTGGGGCTAAACCACGACAAATAATAATAATAATAAATTGTAATGAGAAGGAAAACAACAAGAGAGGGAGAGGAACAAAAACCCAGGGAAAAAAATAAAACAATGATACAACTGCTCACCACTTGCTGACTGACACCCAGCCAGTCCCCAAGCAGCGATCGCTACCCCCCGGCCAACTCGCCCCAGTTTATATACTCAGCATGACATCATATGGTATGGAGTAGCCCTTTGGCCAGTTTGGATCAACTATCCTGGCTGTGCCCCCTCCCAGCTTCTTGTGCACCCGGCAGAGCATGGGAAGCTGAAAAGTCCTTGACTAGTGTAAACATTACTTAGCAACAACTAAAACATCAGTGTGTTATCAACATTATTCTCATACTAAATCCAAAACACAGCACTATACCAGCTACTAGGAAGAAAATTAACTCTATCCCAGCCGAAACCAGGACACCCTCTAACCTATGAATGATGGTAAAACAGTGTTACATAGACAGTGCTGGTAAAGAGACATTCATGCTCTTACATCCACTAGTAATTCTCCTGATGCTGAGACATGCAGAGCTTGGGAGGTAAGGTACCTTCCTTCCTATCTGACCTACAAAAGACAGTTGCTTTCTTCTGTTTCCCCGGGAAGTCACTAAGGTGGCCTTCCCTAAACCTCCTTAGTTTGTAGCCAAAATAACTGAAAGGCTTTGTCTGCTGTGTGCAAGATGTGTACTTTATTGTAAGATCAGCTTGTAAAAGTAACTCAGGCAATCTTGCTGTAACTATCATACCTTCTCTTCTTTGTCCCAATAAGAGCAGCTCCTTGTTGCCATTGGTCTCCTTGGGTTTCTCATGAGTGGCAGAAGAGTATTTCTAAAAATGATACCTCTGTTAAAGGATTGTCTTGCTCATACATGGTAGGAAACCTTTCCCTTTGTTGGTGTAGTGCCACTGAATTTCTACCTGACCCAGACAACTCAGAGTGGATAGAGAAATCCTGAAAAGATGCTGTCCTTAAGTCTACAGAAAGATCGATATTCAGCTGGTATTCACATCATCTATAGTCTATAAAACCTGTAGTAATTTTAATCCAATTTTTTACAGCATATTTCAAAAGTTTATTTCAAAGTGAGTTATAACAAATGATAGCATAATGGTCCTCAAGAAAGAGCGGGAAACTAGGGCAAAAATGCATAGTGAGCTGCCCAAGGTAACCCTACAGGATAATGGCAACATCACAAGTTGCCTGTTCTCACCCTCTGGCCACATACTTCTCAGCAGCTAAAGGTTTGTCCCAATCTGTAGCACAATGTCCCATCCACTACCTGCCTAATGCTTCTATACGGTTTTGTCAAACTAAGTTTTGGCACAGTTTAAATCAAATTAATCCATTTACAGAAATTAGTTCTTATTTGGCCTTTGGTTGCCACTTTAGTTTAGTGCTACTTTGAATAACTTCATGGTACTCAAAGTGATGGCTGTATTCAAATTTCCATTAATTAAGCCATATAATTTTGCAAGTATAGTTGCATACAACAATATCTCTTTGCTGCATTGGACAGAGACTGTTTAGGCTACCTGCTGTTAAGTCAGGTCTCCAGAAGTGGAGTCTTCTATAGCTATGCACTTTCCTATCAAGCAATTCGTGCTCCGAGACTGGAGTGTGCAGTCTTAGACATAAGCAGAAAGTGTTGGTCCACATCAGAACCCCAGTTAATCTCAGCTGATCATCCTGAATATAATCACTGCATCTGTGGTATATTCAACTCCAGTTATATGTATGTAGCCATAAGAATTTTTATAATGCGTTGTATAAAATACATTTATTCCCCAAACTAAAAGTATAACACAACTGGGATTCTGCTGAAGATGTGGGTGGCAGTATATCAGGTACGTGAGATAAATGTCAGATTAGCTGACAGTTGCATGCAGTTTAACACATTTAATACACTAATTTAGATTTAACGTGCATATCAGAGGACTCCATAATATTGGCACAGGAAATTGTCAGAAGATATACAGATATGCAGTACTGTTCTAGCTAGCCAGTGATCAAAGAAGCATAACAAACAGGTTTGTTTTTAAAAGGCAAGAATTACTGATGCTTTGATATTTTGTCTGCATCAGAAATTAGTCTTTCCAATTCTGGCTAATTTTTTATTTTCCCACCAGTGCTGTAGAGTTGTAAAGCAAAGTGATGCTGCATGAACAAAAGTGCTCCACAGGTCTGCAGATTACATCCCTGCTGGTAGGTTTGTCCAAGCTGTGTCACACTAGTGCACACTGTTCAACAAAACTGTGATTGCGACCTTTGCCTCATCCTCCCATCAGCAGTTACCGCTGACAGCAAATAAAGTAAGGCTGATAGTTTCAGCAGTCGCAGTAGAATGAATGGGGAAGAAATAAAATGCTGATTTAAGCTTTAGACACATTACCCATATTTACTCTTATATGCTCATTTTCTTTGCCATTTTAGTGCCTTCCCCTATTCCCCATCTCACCAAGCTCTCCTAGATGTTGCACACAAGCTGTTCCTCTTTGACCATGCTCTGGACAACATGATTTAGTGATGCCCGTCTTTACATCGTCTCGTGATCCTCACTGCTGGGCCTGATCCCCAGCATTGCTATGAAGAGGCAGATGGGACCTGAGAGGAAAAGAGGTCTTCAGGGGGTGCCAAAATGAGAGCCCTGCCATAGGGACAAAAATGTCTCTGCCTGCTGCAACTCGTGTTCCCAGATGTCCTCAAGGATGTTTTCTTGCACATGTGCCCTCACCTTCCCAGAGGCTCTCAGGTCCCCACAGGGGAACTGTTAAAAGTCATACTCCACCATGGAACATTGACCAACATTTCTTATCAGCTTCCTGATTTCAGCTTTCAGTCAGAAGTGGGGCCAGTTATTATCCTCTGCTGTGAGTCACGTGAGAGCCCAAAGCCCAGGTGCTACAGGCAGTTGTCCTGGTAGGCTGTCATCATATTTTGGGATGCGTCACTGAACTTTTATGTTTTCTTGTGCCCAGAAAAGGAAGATGAACCTTGGGTTTGTCATAATGTTTCAGATGCTGGCTGTTGTTTTGGACATGGACATCCTTTGTTTACAGATTACCCAAATCTCTCCTATGAGACTTTGTTCTGCCTTTACAAAAAGTACGGTTCTTTGAACAAAACTGCTCATGCAAAGTATCATTAAATGGATAATTTGAAATACTGATGTAAAGCCTCAGGGTAGCTCAGCTACCCTAAAATTAGGTTTTAGACTATAAATTTCATTCTAAACCTCTGTTTTTTATCTAAAATCTCAAAGTTCTTGAGCAGGAACAGGCAGGGCTGTTTTGCTTTTTGCTTTTTATTAGACTTTTCATTACTTTGGAAAGGAGGACAATTATAGAAGGTGTGCATTAAAAGTGAAAGCACAGAAGTAAGGCATGGAAAGGTGAGGGGGCTATCCCAAGATCATGCAGCAAAGCGGTACTAGGGCTCGTAACAAGCTGCTGGACTCAAACGTGCTCTCCTTTATTAGGCTGTTCTGACTCTAAAATTACTCCCTTCATCAGGCTCCATAATTGGCACTTCTAACCTAGGGGTTTATTCAAAATCAACTTCCACAGTCATTTTGATTTAATGACGTGAAGAGCTGATAGGAACATCATCAACCCTCTAATTGAATGAAACCTCTCTGTTAAATAGCATGGGGATTTAGGATGAGTTCTGCAAGTGGCAAGAAAACATGGAAAATCTAAAATTTGCCTTTTCCAATGGATTTGTTTCTAAAGAACCATCATTAACATGTTTACAACTATTTCCCATCTTCTTCCTAGCTTTGGCAGCTTCTTGGCTTTCTTCATCAGAGTTGCTTGGTCAAACCTGCTTCTCTTTCCTCTGAGGGAAACTCATGTTACTTATCTCTATAAGAGCACACGTGCACCCGCTGGGAGAGGGGCTTGATAATAACGCTACACTACTTTGCCCACTTTCCTAGTTAGTGTAAGGTTTCATAGGTTTCTGTTCATTGAGCTAGATCCACAGCAGGTGTAAACTCCATTCATTTCAGTGAAGCTGTGATGGTTTGTGCCTACTGGAGATAGGGTTTCACTGAGTTTGGTGTGCAGATCTTTCCAAATAGGAAAATAAATGTTGAAAGCAAAATGAGCAAAACACTGCTTGCCCTTTTTGCATTGGCTGTTCTTGGTTTTGTTTCATTTCACAAAGTCTTTCAGGCCTAAATGTCATCAGCTGTAGCAAAAACATCCTCCAAAACCTAAGAAAACAAATTGTTAAAACAGAGCTAAGACCCATCCCTATAATTGCTGTTACTCTTGCATTTAACTCAATTTTAACCCTGACTGACTGATACATAAATTAGAATAACCCAGATCCAGGAAGGAAAATGTGAAAATGGATAAGTTTGTGCACTTTTCTTGGCGATGTGTATCTCTGGGAAGTTAGAGCACTTGTGCATGGAGACTGCACTGGTCAATACAGCAATCTATGATATAACTAGGGCACTGTATTCTCAACACTGAATTGCCATCCCTTGTAGGGCTCCAGGCTGTTCTGCCCTCTGAACAGTGATGGGCCACAAATGTCTTTACTGTTCATTTTTTTCCTCTCTACCTTGCTCTGTTTTGTCTGTTTAGAAGAAGGAGGTGGAAGGTGGAGGATTCTCTCTTGCAATGCATGTATGAGATCCTAATATCACTTCAAGGTCTGAGATGCAGAACAGAATAAGGGATCCTAAATAAATTTAGATAAATCCATTGTGACCCTTCTAATCTGCCTTTTTTTTCCCCCTACATGTTGCTATAGTTATTTCTTTTGCTGCTCACTGTTTGCTTTGCCTGCAGATCTCAGAGCAGCTCCGCTGATTCCTTTCTTGACTCACTTAATCCCTGGTCTCACTTCTCTGCAGCTTTCTTCTCTCTATTTTTAGTCAGGAATGGAGGCGAAGTGGGGGAGGGACAGGAAAATCATATAGTCTAACTTCTATAATTTTATGTTTTTACTGCTTGGAATGTATGATTCATGCACTTCCACATTTTGTCCTTTTTTTTTTCCTAGAGAGACTAGCTTTAATGATCATAAACCACTGCAGTTAGGGAGGGAGCAGGGCCTTGCCAGCTCTCAGCATTCCCAGCCAAATCTCCCTCCAATTGTTTAGATTTCTTTTCAACTGTATAAAGTTCCTAGGTAGGGTGGAGGGAGGAAAATGGAGGCCCCAGAGTCCAGGTTTCTACAGCAGTCTGGGGGAAGCTTTTTTTTTGAAGCAAAATTGCCTTTCCCAAAAGTTTTCCCCTGCCACCATCCATCGTTGGACTAGTTTTATGGCACAGGAGAGTAAAACAGTTTTCTTCCAAACTTCTAAGACAATTCCTGTCTGGACCAATTGAGCTTTGCTCCAAATGAACTAAATTCTGTGACAGCTGCTTTTGGGGTCTCTCCAACTTTCTGGCTATTCCCAAAAAAAAGGTGTTAAAAAACATCCTAAGATTTCCCTGAATCTCTCACTTTAGGATTTAACTTTCTTTACTTATCACAAAGGAAGCTGAAACCTGAATCTTCAAACATGTGAGGTTGTCCTCAGTTATCCAGACTATGGACTTAATGAGACCTAATGATGTCTACCGTCATTCTAAACAGCCTGAGCTGACCTGGTACATAAACACAAATACTTAGAGGTGCCACTTTTCAGAATGGATACTTGTGGTCACCCCCCCTCTGCTTGTCCTTTATTCAGAATTGCCCTTATGCCTGGAGCAAATAGTCAATACAGAATCAGAATCACAGAATCGTATAGGTTGGAAAAGACTTATAAGATCATCGAGTCCAACCATAAACCTAACACTACCAAGACCACCACTATACCATGTCCCTAAGCACCTCATCCAAACGTCTTTTAAATACGAAGCTGCTGGATTCAATAAGGACAGAATGTCATCTATTTCTCTCTGAGTCTGCAGTTTTCTGAAAATTCTCTCCTTCTAAATATGCCTTAGAAATCCCTGTGAGCACTCCATGTTACCTGCAGTTCTGTTTTAGTGTCCTTCCTCAGAAGGCCAGGAGTCTTGCAAGGATTCTGGCATGCAAAAGAAAAGAGGAAGAAAAGATCAAGTGCCCTTTCTCTCAGGACTTCTTTTATCCTGCCGCACTCACTTTCCAAAAGGGCGTATACTTTTATTTTTCTCAGGAAATGTAGGCTATCTTCACTTTCTAAGTTTTGTTCTTCCTACTTTCCTGAAGATGTATTTTGCATTAACATCATTAGAATCTTACTCTGTGGACTTCTTGTTTAATATTTTCTGTGAACTATTTGTTACAGAAAAGTCACCTGGTTTCAGATTTCTCCCTCCCCTCCCAGATAGTCATGCCTATGAAAACCCCTTTTCCTTCTTTTGCTGTTCTGTGGGCTCCCAGTCTGAAGGGGGCTGGACCTGCCGTATATCTGGGTATATGCTGTATGGTGCTTTGACCTAATTCCACTTGGGTCTTGCCAGGTCCATTCCCCTACTTACCACTCTAGCGATCCTTTTAATTCCTCTGGTGTGCCAGGTGTTCCCAGCATTGTGTTCTCCCTGGGTGGATTTTAAGGCAGAACTCTCCTTCCTCCCAGGCTCGGCTGCAGCTGTGAGCTGATAGAGCTGCCTCTCCCCACTGCTGTGAGCTTTAATCGGGTTCTAAAGTTTCATTATCAGAGTGATCCATTCTGGAAGATATTTCATGCTCCCCAAGCCCCAGGCAAATCCTAACAACCTTTTTTAATATTTTTTTTTCTTTCCTCCCTTTCCTCATTTTTTTTCCTTTCTCTTTGACAATGTTCTGCAGGTGCTTGGGCAAATACAAGGCTCCAAGTTCTGCATCTCCCAAGACTGCTGCAGTTTTTAGCTCTCAGCCACCATTCCAGGAGCCATTCTCCTTTTCATAGCTGACAGCTGGTCTTTTTCAGGAGTCACTGGCACATAGTCAGGGAACTCTGATCATATGCCTTGTAAGATTCTTAGTGGCTGACATCATTTGCCAAACACCAGCTTTCCTTGACAGCTTTTTCTGGTCTTTCCAGCTCCACAGATACTTGGCTGCCAGGTATAACTCCCCATCATTAAAATATAACTTTGGGCTCCCTCATCACAAAAGTGGGTGCATGAGGATGTAGATGGAGAGTGTAAAAGAAAATTATTTGAAATTTTCCCTGCAATTTCTGTGCAGATCAGCATCCTGAGATCTCCAATATCTGGTATATGCTATGTGAATGGCTAGCATCATTAATTAATGCATGCTAACTAATGAAAATGCAGTGATGAGAGCTGTAACTGACCCTATCACTGCAATTATTGTCCATAATAATTAGTTTACAGTTACAGGAATACATTAGGAAGTGCGACTGCTACTACATTTGTCTCAGAAGACAGAAGAAAACCATAACTCCTGCTTTATATAGTATGGCTTCTAAGAATTTACTGCTAAAGGACACCAGTAGATGGTTATCTCCTGAATGTCATAATTTCACCCCAATGACCCTGTATTAGGCCAAAAGTTAAAGTCTCTGTCCTTTCACAGTTTGAATTAGCAGCCTTTTAGTTAGAAAACAGAGGCCATTTAGCATAGGCAGTGAAGGGTCATTATTTCAAAGATGTCCTAAATTTAGTCCTTGCTGCTGTGATGACTCACCCAGTCATATTGCACTGCAGGAAGTAATGAAAAAGTGTCAGAATAATGCAAAGTAATTCCCTGCTCCTGTAATGTCTCTCTGGCTACATGTTTTCCTCAGCTCCTTTGCTTATAGACTCCACCAGCCTGGACTTCCTTATGTTCTTATTGTTGTTTATTTGCACCAAAGTATTCAGGAATGTCCACTCCAATGCGGGTAGATAGGTAACAACCAGATGGCCTTAGTCCCTCCCTGATGAACTATCATGGTCTAAGCACACAACAAGAGACAACTCAGTATACAAAACACAAGGGGGATGCACAAGAGGTAGTAAATGGTTCATGCTCCCTCTCTAGGGCTTAGAGTTTAATAAGGGAATGCCAGCTTGTCATGGTGGAACGTGTTCCCCAAATCAGCACTGACCGGAGCCATGGCATCCATACCATGCTACAAAGTGCCATGTGGGCCCTGAAAACTCTCCAGCTATGTTCGTGCACCATTGGGCAAACTCTCGTCTTAGTATGTGTAAAACAAAACCATGGCCAAACTTGCTAGTTTGGTCAACACCGTCTTGGGGATCTCTGAATAAGGCTCTGTCTTGTTGGAGGATAAAGAGTCAAACTGTGAGTAGCCACCTAGTTTGAAGCAGCTGGCCTATTTCTTCCAGATTTTGCCAGTAGACTAATTACTGTTGGTCAAAAGCATGGAATTAATTCTATAAAATGACAATATTTTTTAATTTTTTTTTTCCTTACTGAAATCAAAATCTTGAAAGTGTTATAATTTTCCAAATGATTGCATTAGGACTGACAAGGAGAAGGAAACCATCAAGACATAGTTTGCCTCATCCTGTAATAAGGTTAGTCTAGAACCTGCTGGTACTACTCAAAAGTCAGTTGAGTGAGAAGTTGAGGTCCCCACTCTTACATGCTTTGGCTGGGGAATGTTCTCCATCAAATATTAGTTATCTAACTTCATTTTCTGACTCAGTAACCAAAGCTGCCTATGTAGACAGTGACTATTCCAAAAGCCCATTTAGGCAGCTCCATTTCTGTGCAGTAAAACACAACAATGTTCACCAATTTTTTTTAGTAGCAATCTGTGAAGGAAGAACAATGGTTCAGAAAAAGTTGTTCAGAACAATTACAATTGTAATTGCAACAAGTACAAGAACAATTGTTCCTGAGAACAAAAAATTGATACAATTTTCTTATTAGAAAAAAAAATCTATATTTTGTTGCTTTAGCCAGCTTTAACCACATCCAAGAAAAGACTGTTCACTGTTAAAGCTCTAGTATATTCCAGTGCAACTACCTAAAAATAACACCCCCTTCCTGGAAGGGGAACCTGAGCCCTGAGCATCTGTGACCAGTTCTCACCTAAATATTGCTGAAGACTCTTTAAGACGTGAATTCCAGAACAAAAGGGAAATTAGAGTACCAAATTCAGTCCTAACAATTCTGACATGCTATCTTCTGCTGTGCTGTCACCAACCAGCAAATTCATTATGATGTTCCTTGTTATACTTCAGGTTAAAGTCATAGGTGCATGGCTGACCAGCTTTAAATGAGATGTCCTTGTTTGAATAGGTTTATTTCCTGAGCAAGACAGATTGGGGTTAATCAAAATTATTTGTTTCTGCCAAATTCATAAATTCATAGGATATTTTAGGTTGGAAAGAACCTCAGGAGACCTCTAGTCCAACCTCCTGCTCAAAGTAGGGTCAACATTTAATTCAGCCCAGTTCCTCAGGGCTTTGTCCAGTTTGGTCTTCAAAACCTTCAAGGACCAAGATTGCACAAACTCTTTGGGGAACTTTTTCCAATGCTTCACTGTCCTCCTGCTAAGAAATATTTTATTTTTATCAAGTCAGAACCTTCCCTGTTTAGTTTATGGTCATTGCCTGATATCCATGCACCATGCATCTCCATAAAGACCCTGACTCCATCTTGATAAATTCTTCTATGGTTTTGGAATGAGTAGTTCAGTGTGGAAAGTGGTAAACTTCTGCATAAAGCATTTAATAGTTTCAAAACAAAATGTTTTGATACTTTTGTTTCAAAATGACATTATCACTAAACAGATGAAAAAGAAAAGGAAATTGTACAGTTGGGGTTATGTGAAACATTTAATTTAGACCAAAAGGGAGTGTTTTGTTTGGCTGTTTTTCTATTGGCCACTAAATTGAAAAAGTATATATTCACAAAACTCTAGGTAAGCTCTATGTTTATGGTGATTTAGGAACTGCTGGTGGAAAATTGGTAGAAGTTATTTTCTGTTAGCTAAATAGAATAATACAACCTTCAATCTACAACTATGAAGAGCTGTAATTTGGAAAACACAACATGTGATAGAAATGGATTATGGTGCTATTCCATTCAGATGTATGACTTCACTGTTTCTGTAAGCCTTGTCCTTTTAATGTGGATTTAATAACATTGGGCACCACAAGGAACTAGGTTCTTTTCAAATTAAAGAATGCAAAATGTTTCCATAACTGAACCACTTAATTGCTGAACAAGGAGCAAAGCCCTTTCCTGCTTTGGATTGGAAAGTGTTTTCATTTTGTGTGTAGTGACAGAATGTATAGACTTCATGTCTGGGTATAGGTAAAGTAAATTCTAACATACTTTGAAGTTTATTATAGTGGCACTGCAGAGGTTCCTCCTTCTGTAGCACTGCAAAACTGCTTCCATTTCTTTACACTCTTCCAGGATAAAGGGATATTCATTTTTCCTACAAGTATCTGTTTGGATTATAAAATGGTCTGTAGATGATTTATTTTTCAGCGCTGGAATTTTCCACCTTTGAAAATCTGATAGAAATGACTTCCTGGCCAGTTCCTTAATACAGTAACGGCACAGGGAATATAGTAGCCATTGACTATGGAAAATGGTGAAGCAAATGACATCATCTGGATTTTCAAGAAGTTCTTAGAAAGAGGACAAACGTTTGGCCCACTTTTGGTGTTTTGCTCAGGGCTAATACTGGTGGGATCTGCAGTCAACAAAGTGGAAGAAGTGAAGTGCCTAAATTGATCAAACTCAGAACAGCAGTATCTGCTGAACAAAATAATCTTCAGTCTGGATGCACTCACACGGAGAAGCTGTGGAAGGAAAAGACCTTAGTTTCCAAAAGGGTGTGATGCCATGGGCAGGCAGATGTTTGGGTTGAGGTTAACACATATATTTTTCATTCCTCTCTAGATGTTGAGAGTATTCAGAAGCTGGTTTATCACAGAGTGAAGAGATCTGTAGTATCCTTCTACTCCCCTATCACCATTTTGTGTGGCATGCACCCCGTGTGCCACATAAGCCACTTCCTTTCCTTGTCCCCAACCCATTATCACATCAACTTCCAACCCAGGAAATACTCACATTCTCCATAAAAAAGGATTTTGGTTCCAGACAAATAAACAAACAAAACAACCAAACATCAATCCCTCACTAGATCTGAGTCATTCACTTTGGGCAAATGCAGTCTTTTTTGAATGGCAGAGGGACTGTGGCACTGATTCCTCAGGTGAGGTCAGTCTTGGTCAGGTGAAGGTAATATATCCATCAGACACTGATATGAACAGTAGAATAAGCAGGGGGAGGTGGAGGAAGGATGTGTGAGTATCAGGAGCACTGCTGGGATAACTTGGCAGACATAGCCTTGGTTCCTGGATTTTTCCTGAGACTCCTCTTCTCTCCATGGCCACCTCATGAAGTGAGGCATTTACCTCCTTGACTTTTGCCACTTCAGTTGTGGTTATTTAATCAGTTAGGATTTCCCTACATGCAATGAAGAGACAAGAAGATCTAGAGGATAATCTACCCTATCCAGAAATAAATGTGGTAGATCAGCTCATGGTGATCTCTTCACTCCATTGATTACAGAGGAAGCTTCAGTGATTGCTCAGACAGGTCAACTCACTTTTAGGCGGATGAAATTAAGACCGACAGCTATTCCTACCCTCCCTCCTTTGGTTTCCCAATTACTCAGAAGGTGAGAATAGCACAGAGGAGAACTGAGAGAATAAATATTAAAAATGAAGATAGGTATGTAGGTAAGGGCTTATTGGTGTGGAAAAGACCTACCATCCCTCTCCAATGACGGTCTATGGAGCAGGATACAACATAAGCACTGTTATTCACACTTGCTCTTTAGGGTAAGTGTGCTGCTTACTCTCTCTTGTTTAAACATTACAGCCGCAAAATGAGCTAATAAATTTCTGGCTGACAAGCCTGACAGAGCAATAAGTAAAAACAGGAAAGCATCTATTACATATTACCCTGAATTTATCAGCTCTCCCTTTAAAAGGGGAAATAACACAAGGCAAATTGTGGGAAGTTTTTTTTATCTGCTAGAAAAATATGCCCTGTGCCCCAGTCAAAAAATGAGCTGTTGTGAAGTAACCACATTATTTAAAGATACAAGTCAAACAGGAAGAGGAAAACCAAACAAGCATGGCTTGAAAATTTCCCACAAGTGAGCTCTGACTGTCAGAGCTCAGTGATGGACTTGCTGACAGAGCCTGGGCTTCAGGGAAACCATAGGCTTTTCCAGGGCCAGAGGGCTGGGAAGGGGAATGAAAGGACTCTTCTCTTTTGAATATTTGTCTCTGGCTATATGTTTCTGGTGTTTGCTTTATTACTGTTTTTAAAGCCAAATCAATATGTCTACAACTGAGATTTCATCTCAGTGCCTCCAACACAAGGTCACTTCTAAACATCGAAGTGTGTCTGAGATACCACCAGTTACCAATGCAAGAAACCACGGGCAGGATTTCTTGGTATGGGCATGTGGACTTTAAGCAGATGGAAATTTAAAACTGAACACCATGTAGGACTAATGTTATGACCGCTGTGAGCCTGACAGCTGGCGAAATGGGCTATGTGGAAAACCTGTTGGCTGGAGCCATCAAGCCACATAATATGAACCCTGCCCTCTGAGAAATTTAGTGATGGAAAAGGTGCCTGTGTAGCTAATCTGCTATTGGGATGGCACCACCTTTCACTCCACAGTCTGTTTTCAGGGTGACTACAGAGCTCATCACTCCTTATTGCAATGCTTAGGGTTATTTTTTTCCTTTTCAAAACCCAATCCTCAGAATAGAAACATTTATAAGCATCAAGCTGACAAGCACTAGCACTCTGGATTTTTGTTTGCTTTCTCTTACACAAAGACACCACTTTGCAAATTCCAAAGATTTGCAAACGATTCCTGATGAATCATCCCTATCCAAAAGAATGAGATGTTAAAAGTGTTTTCTACAGCAGCATAGTTGCCAGTTCACTTGCTACACGTTTTCCTATATGCACAAAGGATATATTCTAGCACATCTTATTTAAAGTGAATTAAAATAATAGCTTATGAAATTTATAGGCTTTCAGGTCAGAAAGGGCTATCATAATAATCAAGTTTAACCTGTGGCATAAATTTATCTAACTACATAACATTACTCAGAGATTCCTGGATTAGATGAGATAAATTCTTCCCACCTGTGAAAAGGAAAAAAAAATAATGAAATCAGTAACTTGTCAGTATGGCATATCTTATATAAAAGAACCAGTCTTGATTTTAGAGAGTAAAATGATAGAGCATGAATTAATTCTTGGCAAATTACACTATTTTGATAACTCAGATCAAACTCAATTCCAAACTGAATGTCAGATTTCAGTCCAACTTCATTTTTGTATTACCATTTTACTTCAAATTTGATATTGTCATAATTTCAGTATCCAGTTTACTGTGCCTTTCTTTGTCTGCTAGACTATCATAATATTTATGGATTAATAAAAAAAGCCTTTTTAAATTACTGCAAGTAACATGGTCCCTCACAGTACCAATCCCAGCTCTGTAATACAATGAATCTAAACCAAAGAAGCAAACAGGTATTTGACCCGGGAATCAAGGTCAAATCACAGCATTATATATTAATATCACAGCATATAATATGAGTACTAGATTATATTTTTAAAAAGACACTGGAAATCTGAGTTTGTTTTAGAAGTGATTTTCCCAACAAATTATTTTATAAGTGTATGCATTTCTAGGGAGCCTTCCTGTGCTTTGCTTCTAAAACAGAAGTAAAGCCATGCAACCCAGAGCAAAAGATCATCAACCTCCTGACATAAATTACTTTGCTGACAATTCTCTTAGTGTATGTTTTCACATTTATCTGGCTGCTCTGACAATATGTATTGTCATATAGAACCAAATTAATACACAGGGAGGCTTTGTCATTAAAGAAATACAAGCTGATTTATTTTATTATGACCGGCAAGAGAGCTGCATTTGCAGTACAAACAGCTACAGCGTTCTCTGAGCTAATATTCCTGTGTGGCACATGGCTAACTCATAGTAACCTGGATCCTGAAACTGGGGCAATGCATTTATTTAAATCCTCAGGGAATAAACTACTTCAAATCCAGGTGCTTAATGGTAGAACCATGTGTAAACTGAAATGCACAACATACATTCATCCTGCTATTAAAGCAGCATATTAAAAGGAAAGGAATGAGGAAAGAAAGTTGTAAGAAACCTCAAGAATTTTCATCTTACTAACAATTCAAATATTATGGATGATGTTACATATGACCAGAATTTTACCCTTGAATCCAAGCTGACACTAAAACACTTCTTGGAGGAGAAGCTAAACTCAGATCTTGACATTAAGAAGCCAGAATAAAACAAACGATCTAGTCCAGTACCTCCGCTCTGACCCTGGCTCAGGCAGAGATGTAAACACATGCTTCACTCTCCCTGGGTGCACTAAGTGCCCTTGCTGCATGCTTTCCTGCCAGCTGCTGCAGAGAAACACACAAACAGAAAGTCAGAAACCACAGAATAATATGCCCAGAGCAGAGCTAGCTACCCTGCAATCAGATGGGAAGAAAGTAGGTGAATTAATAGTCAAATGCTGTAAGAAAACAAGGTACATCAGTTAGACCCAAATCAAAAAGTGCTGGAATTCTGATAAATCCCAGTCTTGTGAGACTTGCCAAATTTTTCAGCAGCAGTAGAAAAGCACATAAGCATTTGTACAGTTGTTAATGTTGTTTGAATCCCAGTCTCAGTGATTCAGCTGGAATGAGCTACCTGACCTACTGGATATCTTAGATTCAGAAACTTTGGAGAAAAACTCCTGAGACAGATTTGATAACAAGAGATTAGCTTAAATAATGCCTCTGCAGACTCTGATTAGAGGTGAAGCTGTGTCCAGACCGAGCAAATCTCTAGTTTCTTTTTCACTAGTTTCATTGCTTCCTTCTCCTTCTGAGGGAGGAAAAACAAGACAAAAATTTTTTTTCATGGTATTTTGGTACTTCTGTTTCCTATTATGGCCAGAACCTAGAAGTTAAGAAACTTGTGACTGAAACAATTGAAGTAGCACTGGAAAATTCAAACAGGAAGCAAGATGTAATTTTTTAAACAGTGAGGGCAATTAATCACTGGAACAGCTTTGCCAATGGATGTGGTGGATTTGCCATCATGCGAGTCTTTAAATCTAGTCTGTCTTTCCTTCCAAGTGTGATTGCTCTAATTTAAGGTATTGGTTTTAACACAGGAAACACTGAGTAAAATATTCTGGTTTAACTAGATTGTTACAATGATCCCCTGGTCTTAATGCTATGAAAATCTTTACAAGATGCATTTTAGGACATACTCTTTTGCAGAATGCGGTAAACGTGTGGGAGTGGAGAAGAGAGGGTGGATATGCTCCAGACTTGCACTATCTTCATGGGTAGGGCACTCCACTAAGACAAAGGCAATAAGGATTCAAGTCTTTGCTTCAGGTCAGGTACAGGTAGGGACTGAAAGGAGTTCAGTTGCTAAACAAGCATCCTCACCCATGTTCAATTTACTGGATTTAAGGGCACCTTTGTCCAGGTGCCCAGGCTGGCACTCCGACTTCAGGAGAGAGTCATGTTAGGAAATGCTGAATAAAAATAGACTTTGCTTTCAGATCCATAGTTAGGCGCCTGGCTGATTACCTGTCCTTAAGGGCAGTCCTAACTCCTCTCCTGGGCATTCACTGTGGCTAGTTTAGGCAGCTCCTTGCTGGTGGCCACAGCCCCTTTCATAGGCACCACTTTCTTCAGTACGTGATAGCAGGATCCTGAGCTTCTAAGTCATGGCTGGATGTCCCGCAGGGTACAGGACCTTGGATAAATGTTGCAGTTTTGAACTATTATGTCAATAATCACTAGAACTATCCTTTTGCAGGTATTTAAAAGCCAATGACTTCAATAGCAGTTAGGTGTCTAGAAACCTTTAACACTCTGTGACTTAAAAGCCATAAAAAATGTACCTTCTGGCCTACAAAATATTGACTTTTTACCATGTGATAATCTGTTCTCTTTGGATGGGGAGCAATCCCTTCAAGCTAAATATCTGCAAATGCACGTAGGATTTGCATGAATTTAAAATATATAGCTAGTTCATTGTGAATCAATGATATGTTTGAACAGAAAGCCTCCCCAGGTCTTGAAGACAGTTCCAGTAAAGAAATGCACACCTGCATAAAAGCACCCCCACACACACACAGAGGAATAGAGGAAGGAAAGATTTTCAGTTTCATTAGAAACAGAAATGCCTGTTTTTACTCTCAGAAAAAAAAAAGGAAAAAAAAAAGTTTTGTGCTACTTCATAGAAACATCTGGGTGAAAGAGAACAGGAGGTGTCAACAGAAGTCAAAATAACAACTCGTATCACATGGTTTTGATGTGAATGTTTTTGACACATTTCATAGAATCATAGAATCATAGAATATATAAGATTGGAAAAGACCTCTAAGATCATCTAGTCCAACCGTCACCCCAACACCTCCATGCCTACTAGACCATGTCCCGAAGTGCCACGTCTACAAGTTTTTTAAACTCCTCCAGGGATGGTGACTCCACCACCTCTTTGGGCAGCCTGTTCCAATGCTTGACCACCCTTTCAGTAAAGAAATTTTTCCTAATATCCAATCTAAACCTCCCCTGGCGCAACTTGAGGCCATTTCCTCTCGTCCTATCACTTGTTACCTGGGAGAAGAGACCGACCCCCACCTCTCTACAACCTCCTTTCAGGTAGTTGTAGAGAGCAATAAGGTCTCCCCCTCAGCCTCCTTTTCTCCAGGCTAAACAACCCCAGTTCCCTCAGCCACTCCTCATAGGACTTCTGCTCCAGACCCTTCACCAGCCTCGTTGCCCTTCTCTGGACATGCTCCAGCACCTCAATGTCTCTCTTGTAGTGGGGGGCCCAAAACTAAACACAGTATTCGAGGTGCGGCCTCACCAGTGCCGAGTACAGGGGCACAATCACTTCCCTAGTCCTGCTGGCCACACTATTCCTGATACAAGCCAGGATGCCATTGGCTTTCTTGGCCACCTGGGCACACTGCCGGCTCATGTTCAGCTGACTGTCAACCAACACCCCCAGGTCCTTTTCCGCCGGGGCAGCTTTCCAGCCACTCTTCCCCAAGCCTGTAGCGTTGCATGGGGTTGTTGTGACCCAAGTGCAGGACCTTGCACTTAGCCTTGTTAAACCCCATACAATTGACCTCGGCCCATCGATCCAGCCTGTCCAGGTCCCTCTGCAGAGCCTTCCTACCCTCAAGCAGATCAACACTCCCACACAACTTGGTGTCATCTGCAAACTTACTGAGGGTGCACTCAATCCCCTCATCCAGATCATTGATAAAGATATTAAACAAGACTGGCCCCAAAACTGAGCCCTGGGGAACATCACTTGTGACCAGCCGCCAACTGGATTTAACTCCGTTCACCACAACTCTCTGGGCTCGGCCATCCAGCCAGTTTTTACCCAGCGAAGAGTACACCCGCCTAAGCCATGAGCCGCCAGCTTCTCCAGGAGAATGCTGTGGGAGACTGTAAAAGTTTTTACTAAAGTCTAGGTAGACAACATCCACAGCCTTTCCCTCATCCACTAGGTGGGTCACCTGGTCGTAGGAGGAGATCAGGTTGGTCAAGCAGGACCTGCCTTTCATGAACTCATGCTGGCTGGGCCTGATCCCCTGGTTAGCCTGCACACGCCGTGTGATGGCCCTCAAGATGAACCGCTCCATAATTTTCCCTGGTACTGAGGTCAGGCTGACAGGCCTGTAGTTCCCCGGATCCTCCTTCCGGCCCTTCTTGAAGATGGGCGTCACATTGGCAAGCCTCCAGTCATCTGGGACCTCCCCTGTTAACCAGGACTGCTGATAAATGATGGAGAGTGGCTTGGCAAGCTCCTCTGCCAGCTCCCTCAGTACTCTCGGGTGGATCCCATCCGGCCCCATAGACTTGTGAGTGTCCAGGTGGGACATTTATCATACTTGCCATTCTGGAGGAGCAGGGTTAGATGTATGCCAGGTTAAAAAGAAGCAGTGAGACCTCTCTTCTTAGAAAGAGGCAGCCTCACTTAAAGAATCTAAATTGTGTTTCTGAGCATGGTAAATTAGCTGTAAATGCAATTTTATGGTTGTTCTAGGGAGAAAATGTGTGTGGAGCAGGCTGTAAGAAGAGACAACATAGGCAAATTGAGAAATAAAGACCCAGACTAGTTGTAACAGGAGCTGAAGAGCTCTAAAGTAAATGTTTCCTCTCATCTCGCCAATCTTGTATAAAAGGCACAACATTTATTTTCCACCAAGACTTTCTTTGTGGCTGGACAATTTTTTTCTACCACTTTTGAAGCCCAACATTTTTGTGAACGCTCAGACCAAAAATATGAGCCAAATGCTTGCAGAAGTGCAAACTTTTCTAAAATTATTTGCATACAAAGCTATATAATACCTATCTCCGCAGTATCTAAACAGCAACCTAAAAGCAGAAATAACAGTATATCAGTGACACATGGGGAAAGAGGTGTTTTCAGACTTATTATGGTGATTAAATCAGTGGACAGTATTGTAACCAAGTGTTGTTCATCTGTCTATAATCTAGGTTTAAAAATCCATGGTATTCTTCATAGCTTTACAGCTGGCTTGAGTAAGAGACACAGGGTTCACCTTTACCATGAAATAAATCAAAAAGAGAGCATAAGAAATAAAGCCACCTAACTGACAGCTCTCTTTTGGCTTGGCTTTGGACCACAGCAATGAACTCTCTCCAAGACAATTCTGCAAGACAGAGATCTATCCCTAAGCAGCAATGTGGATATGAGCCATTCACTTTCACATAGCCCCTGGGCCAGAAATTGGTCCTTGACTTCTTTTGTTCAGCAGTATAGACATATCAATGACTCACTCAGGTATGAATAGCTCTCAGCATCTTTATTAACTACATTTTCTTGCATGCTTTCTGTTTAGAACTGCCTTTTCATTACTGAGAAGAAAAATGAGTTCCTATGGGAGATCTCCAAACAAGCTGAAGGTTAGCATGATAAAAAGGCTTAGTAAAAGCACTCCCTGAAAGGAGACACAATAGAAGGAGGAAGAGAACTGAGTGGAGGGGTATAATGGCTAATGTCAGAGATGGAAAGGAGAAGAGAGGGATACATAAAAAGAGACAGCAGAAAAATTCAAACCTCTGACTCCAGAAACTATTTAGCAACGGGTTTTTCTTGGGAATGTAACAAGGCCAGCATTTCATGTGGCATGTCTATATATTTTCCATCTGGATACTATTCTACAAAGAGTGGGATTTATTATAATTTCACTTCATTAAACTTCATTTACTTCATTACTATAGTATCCAGTGAAGAACTATACTTTTCTCCTGATCAAAGGAGAAACTGTTGTTTCTTTCAAGCTCTTCTGTGAAAAATAGTTCCCTTTTACTCTGCCTTCCTCATTTTTTTATTCTTCTACTAAAACTGGAAAAAAGGATAAATTTGAAAACTGAAGGCTTTGTTTTCCTTTTTTTTAAAATTTCATTTAAAGAAGTGGGGTTTAAACAAAATTCATGACAATGGGTTCTACTTTGCAAAAAATTACATTTGGGATCTGTGAGCTTTTGGTCAGATTCGTCTCTCTCACCTCAGGTGTCTACATTGTAGGTGTTCACATCCAAGTCAGTTGCCCCAGAGATGTCCATGTAGTCAATGGAGCTTGCAGTGTCTTTCACATGACCAGAGTTAGGTATATATTTCATGAGACGAATATTGACTCCATTGACTATACTGACAAGCCCTCTTCCAAATACTGGAGCAACCTAGGAAGGATAAGCCCAGATGTAAATACCTACAGGTGACTTAGGCATCTGAAATTAAGCCAGCTGAGTCCAACCCATCCTTTTCTTAGGCTTCCCTCATGAATCAAAGAGGAGGAAGAAAGATATTTAGAATCCTATAATTTTACTCATACTCTGGAGACGCTTATCTCCTTTTAGTGCATGTATGGAGGTCCTGCGGTGACTATTCTGCCTTTGGAGCTACCCTTTAATGAGGTGAATGGTACCACTTCTTCCAGAAGGTATTTCTGGGAGGAAATCTGCTGTAGGTTTCTTCAGAGGGGGGTTAAGAGCATATTTATTTCTCTGACAATTGCAGAGCAAGGGCCTTGATTCACTTTGTTTAAACGTATTAGACATAGTCATTCTAGTTGTCAGCAGAGAGAAACATATTTCTGAAAGGCAGCTCAGGTCACAGGTGGGTTTGTGCATTTAGGGGCCTAAGGAAAGGTGTACACCAGGGAATTAAGTGCCTGGCAGTGTCTGAAATGCTCCCCTGAAGCCCAAGTTCAGGTGTGCCACGTGCAGAATATGGCTGTGTAGCGTGTCATTGGAGCAAAGCACTCTGTCCAAAAATTGTTTTTAACAGCAGCCAGAAGAGGAAACAAAACTCTCGGATAACTCCATCTTACTTCATAACAGATAACAAAACAGCAAGGGGGCATGTTTCCAGTTTCTGACTTTCAGTATGATGGTGCCTTTCTGTATCTGGGATGTAATCCAGAGAAAACAGAAGGAAAAAATTACTCTATTATACTTTAAAAGGTGTCTTAGAATTATTAATCATTAAATAAATAGCAGCAAGCATTGGATTTTACTAGAGAAGGGAAAGCAGTCCCACCTGTAGCTATTTAGTTCCCAAGCTCAGTATTTGTTCTGTAGAAAATGTTGCAAATGTGTATGTGTATATGTGTGTATATGTGTGTGTGTATAATATATTTTAAAATCAATAAAATAATATATATAAATGCATACTGCACACATAATGATACTATATAATATATGATATTATTATATGGTTACTATATTATATTATTATATAATATTAATACTATATTAATATATCTCATATTTATAATATATTAAAAATGTTTTCACAATACCTGCCTATTTTAAAGTCAAGGTTGGATTGCCAAAAAAAAAATAGACCAGCAATGCCAAACACAATTCAAAATACTGAGAAACAGAAGATTCATTCTCCTCATGATACTTGGGATCCTTATGACCTTGGTTACGGTCAAGTGAGCATAAAGACAATGAGTCTCTTGACCTTTCTTTGCAAAAGAAGTCAAAGTTGTGTTTTCCAGTGAAAGAAATATAGAATAAATGACAAATTAAATTTATAGATTACCAAGAGGTGGCAGAACTGGAGTCTGGAGATATCTATTCCATCTCACAACGTGATACAGATCTATTTTCTGTGGGCTACCCCTTCATGTGTCAGCTGAATCTTCATATTGCTATGGACACCCTGACTGAGCTCAGGGTGGCACCTATGCTCTATCACAAACTTCCTCAGCGCTCAGCAGAGCAGAGCAGACAACAAGCATCAGGCAGACATAAAAGTTATACTTATGGGGTGTTACTCTATTTATAAAGGTGTTAATTACTGGGTCAATCCAAGAGGGAAAGATATTCCCAAACTGGAAGTTTCTCTGTGAGATCAGTACTTCTGCATTTGAACACCCAGAACTCTTGTCTCCCAAATCTCTTATGCATCAGATAATGCGAGTGATGAGTTATACAAAGCCTTTTGATTCCCTTCTCTTCCTATAGGAGTAAAACTTGCTAAGAAATAATCTTTGGGATTATTACAAAGGGGTTTAGTTTACTATTGATCTCCTGTGAGACAGGTAACTTGAAGTTTTGGGGCTCCCTGTCTGGTAGAGAGGGTTGCGAGATCATACTAACTCTCCAGGGTGAGCTCTGCAGCTCAGGACCAGATGGCTCTAGTGAGGCTCCCGTTTCCAACATGTTCATGCCTTTCCGAGGGATCTGTTTTGGCATGTATCTCTGTAATATCTGTGGTCTTTCAGGATGGTAGTTAGAAATGTACAAACTCCAGCCATGAATATGCCTACCTGGGGCAATCTCCCAGCCTTTCAAAAATGGAATTAGGCATCTGCCACTACTGTGGTCTTTAGCTTTCCAAATGATAAGCCCCATACAGCCCCACCACTACTCAATGAGAAGATGCCCTCAGGGCATTTCTGTGAAGAACTGTTCCCACAGAGCATCTTTTTGCCTTTTTCAATCAACATCTGTATTAACTCACTGAATTATTTTTCAGGCATTCCCAGATAAGATCCTTGCTTCAAAAGGGTTAGAGATGAGATCGATAGATCGATATAGAATAGAATAGAATAGATTAATTTCAGTTGGAAGAGACCTACAGAGATCATCTAGTCCAACTGCCTGACCACTTCAGGGCTGATCAAAAGTTAAAGAATGTTGTTAAGGGCATTGTCCAAATGCCTCTTAAACACTGACAGGCTTGGGGCATCGACCATCTCTCTAGGAAGCCTGTTCCAGTGTTTGACCACCCTCTCGGTAAAGAAATGCTTCCTAATGTCCAGTCTAAACCTCCTCTAGCACAGCTTTGAACCATTAGCTTTAGCCATCTAAGAGTGAGCTATCCATGCTAAGCTAACCAAAGCTTCCAGTTGGCTTCCTGAGATGCTCAAAGCATTTTGAGTAGGACTGCACACTGTTGTGCACACAGCCTTCCCAGTTCTAGGTTAATAAAGAAAAATATTTAATGCTAGGGACTAAAGGTAAACATAAGTTCCTTTCTAGGGCTGAAATATAAGAGTGTCCTGGTTTCGGCTGGGATAGAGTTAATTTTCTTCCTAGTAGCCGGTATAGTGCTGTGCTTTGGATTTTAGTATAAGAATAATATTGATAACATGCTGATGTTTTGGCTGTCGCTAAGCGGTGTTTACATTGGTCAAGGATTTTCCCCCGTTCAGCTCCCCATGCTCTGCCAGGTGCCCAAGAAATGGGAGGGGGCACAGCCAGGATAGTTGATCCAAACTGACCAAAGGGCTATTCCATACCATATGATGTCATGCCCAGTATATAAACTGGGGGGAGTTGGCCGGGGGGTAGCGATCCCTGCTCGGGGACTGGCTGGGCGTCGGTCGGCGGGTGGTGAGCGGTTGTAATTTTTTTTTTATATATATTTTTTTTTCCCTTTTTTTTCCCCTCCCTTGGGTTTTGTTCCTCTCTCTCTCTCTCTCTCTCGTTGTTTTTTCCCTCTCATTATAATTCATTATTATTATTACTATTATTTTGTTCCAATTATTAAACTGTTCTTATCTCAACCCATGAGTTTTCTTACTTTTGCTCTTTCGATTCTCTCCCCCATCCCACCGGGGGGGGGAAGTGAGCGAGCGGCTGCGTGGTGCTTGGCGGCCAGCTGGGGCTAAACCACAACAGTCCTTTTTGGCGCCCAACGTGGGGCACAAAGGGTTTGAGATAATAACAGATTAACCAGAGCGTATTAAGGAATTTAGATCTGTTAGTAGTTGTGGGACGCGATATTGATTCGTTTGTTCCTAGCATCAGTTTACCTGATCTGCACCATGCTCATTTCTTTGCCGTACATGTTAAAGATCGGTGTTGGTTTTTGCAGTTTGCTGTGCTCTGCTTTAATTGGTGATGTTTTGCCTGTGAGATTTGTTATTAAAACAGTGACCTTGTGTTTACTTTGGTATCTAAGTGCTGTACTGAAACCGTTACTGTATGTCGGGTATCATCTTATGGAGACAATTCGCAATTATACTTCTTCCTCTGAGAGGTTTTTTATGGAGGAAATGCAGAATTGTACCTTCACTACTTTCTTCTACAATGCTTCCTCCTTCATTACAGTAACTTTTCAGTATTTTGAACAACCTTGGGTAGTTAAGATACTTGTATTGGTATTGTTTGGGAATATTGTTTCGATCTTGTCCAGGGTTAGTAAGCAATTTAAGAATATCATCCAGAGATCTGCCCCAAGGCTGGATAGTTATGAGTGGCAGGGTGTATGGAATAGCATGGGCAAATGCCTAGGGCGGTGGGCACCTCCAGTGTTTTGGAACTTCACCCCTGAACAAGTGCTGAATCCTGAAAAATTAGTAGAATATTTGGAAAAAGTATGCTGTGACTCTGGCAATTCTAAGGAGATACAAATCACTGCAATGTGCTGGGGTCTGGCCCATGCCTACCGAGCCCTGTTCAACGCTACTCAGAACCCTCAAGGATCTGGTGACAAAACGACAGGCACTGCGGTTGCTCCAGCCCCCCCTGCGACAGGCACTGCGGTTGCTCCAGCCCCCTCTGCGACAGGCACTGCGGCTGTTCCAATTACCCCTGCGACAGGCACTGCGGCTGTTCCGATTCCCCCTGCGACAGGCACTGCGGCTGCAGCTGCACCGAACAACTCTGTTACAAGCATTGCGGTTCAAACAGGGAACGAACCCGTGTCAGTATCAGTTGCCCCTATACATAAAAAGAAATCCTGGAAGCGAAAGTCAGCTCGTTTAGAAAGGGAAGATGAAGGAGCAGGGCCATCACAGGGAGAGGAAGAGGAAGAGGAAGAACTCGTAAATGAGACCGAAACCACCCGATCCCTATCCCTGAGTGAGCTGCGAGATATGCGAAAAGATTTCAGCCGTCATCCAGGGGAGCACATTGCCACCTGGCTGCTCCGATGCTGGGATAGCGGGGCCAATAGCCTGGAATTAGAGGGTAAGGAAGCCAAGCAGCTGGGATCCCTTTCTAGGGAAGGGGGCATTGACAAAGCGATTGGAAAAGGGGAACCAGCCCGCAGCCTCTGGAGGTGACTCCTGTCAGCTATAAGAGAAAGATATCCCTTCAAGGAAGATGTTGTATACCGCTCCGGGAAATGGACCACCATGGAGAAAGGTATCCAGTACCTGAGGGAATTAGCTGTGCTGGAAGTGATTTATGGTGACCTGAACGACGTGCGGTCACCCATAGATCGAGACGAGGTCCAGTGCACAAGACCCATGTGGCGGAAGTTGGTACGAAACGCACCACCGTCGTGTGCCAACTCACTGGCAATACTGACCTGGAAAGATCGAGACGGTCCAACAGTGAATGAAGCTGCTAGTAACCTCCGAGAATACGAAGAAAGTATCTCTTCCTCCTTTGTCTCAGCTGTGCGGGAACTGTCCCAGGAGTTCAAACGGTTTAAAGAGGATTTGTCCTACTCCCCACCTATACGGACCAGTGTCACAGCTATTAGGAGTCAGCGTTCTTCTGCTCAAGAGAGAGGATATAGAGGGTACACACCACGGGGCACCCTATGGTTTTACTTGCGTGACCACGGAGAGGACATGAGGAAGTGGGATGGAAAACCTACCTCGACCCTAGAGGCACGGGTACGTGAGCTGCAAGGAAAAACAATCACCAAAGGGAATTCTTCCAGGAAAATTGCTGCTCCGGTTTCCAGTGGACAGTTCCCCAGACAGAGTAAGAGGGCTGATTTTACTCCTGATTTTAATGAAGAAATTCCTGACTCATATACACAAGAAAAGGGTAATGAATATTATGACCAGGATTAGGGCGGCCCTGCCTCCAGCCAGGTGGAGGAAAGGGACAACCGGGTTTACTGGACTGTGTGGATTCGATGGCCTGGCACATCAGACCCACAGGAGTATAAGGCTCTTGTAGACACCGGTGCACAGTGTACCCTGATGCCATCAAGCTATACAGGGGCAGAACCCATCAGTATTTCTGGAGTGACAGGGGGATCCCAACAGCTGACTGTATTGGAGGCCGAAGTGAGCCTAACTGGGAATGAGTGGCAAAAGCACCCCATTGGGACTGGCCCAGAGGCTCCGTGCATCCTTGGCATAGACTACCTCAGGAGAGGGTATTTCAAGGACCCAAAAGGGTACCGGTGGGCTTTTGGTATAGCTGCCTTGGAGACGGAAGAAATTAAACAGCTGTCTGCCTTACCCGGTTATTCAGAGGACCCTTCTGTTGTGGGGCTGCTGAGGGTCGAAGAACAACAGGTGCCAATTGCTACCACAACAGTGCACCGGAGGCCGGAGGCAATCGTAACAACCGAGAGTCCCTGATTCCCATCCATGAGCTGATTCGTTGACTGGAGAGCCAAGGAGTGATCAGTAAGACTCGTTCACCTTTTAACAGTCCTATATGGCCAGTGAGAAAGTCTAATGGAGAGTGGAGACTAACAGTAGACTATCGTGGCCTGAATGAAGTCACGCCGCCACTGAGTGCTGCCGTGCCAGACATGTTGGAACTGCAATACGAACTGGAGTCAAAAGCAGCCAAATGGTATGCTACAAATGATATTGCTAATGCGTTTTTCTCAATCCCTTTGGCAGCAGAGTGCAGGCCACAGTTTGCTTTCACTTGGAGGGGCGTTCAGTACACTTGGAATCGATTGCCCCAGGGGTGGAAACACAGCCCTACCATTTGCCATGGACTGATTCAGACGGCACTGGAACAGGGCGAAGCTCCAGAGCATCTGCAATATATTGATGACATTATCGTGTGGGGCAATACAGCAGAGGAAGTTTTTGAGAAAGGGAAGAAAATAGTCCAGATCCTCCTGAAAGCCGGTTTTGCCATACAACAAAGTAAGGTCAAGGGACCTGCACAGGAGATCCAGTTTTTAGGAATAAAATGGCAAGATGGACGTCGTCAGATCCCAATGGATGTGATCAACAAAATAACAGCCATGTCTCCACCAACTAGCAAAAAGGAAACACAACCTTTCTTAGGCGTTGTGGGTTTTTGGAGAATGCATATTCCAAATTACAGTCTGATCGTAAGCCCTCTCTACCAAGTGACCCGGAAGAAGAACGATTTCAAATGGGGCCCTGAGCAACGACAAGCCTTTGAACAAATTAAACGGGAGATAGTTCATGCAGTAGCCCTTGGGCCAGTCCGGGCAGGGCCAGACGTAAAAAACGTGCTCTACACAGCAGCCGGGGAGAATGGCCCTACCTGGAGCCTCTGGCAGAAAGCACCCAGGGAGACTCGAGGTCGACCCTTAGGGTTTTGGAGTCGGGGATACAGAGGATCCGAGGCCCGTTATACTCCAACTGAAAAAGAGATATTGGCAGCATATGAAGGGGTTCGAGCTGCTTCAGAAGTGGTTGGTACTGAAGCACAACTCCTCTTGGCACCTCGACTGCCGGTGCTGGGTTGGATGTTCAAAGGGAGGGTCCCCTCTACACATCATGCAACTGATGCTACGTGGAGTAAGTGGGTTGCACTGATCACACAACGGGCTCGGATAGGAAACCCCAATCGCCCAGGAATCTTGGAAGTAATTATGGACTGGCCAGAAGGCAAAGATTTCGGAATATCGCCAGAGGAGGAGGTGACGCGTGCTGAGGAGGCCCCACTGTACAATAAACTACCAGAAAATGAGAAGCAATATGCCCTGTTCACTGATGGGTCCTGTCGTATTGTAGGAAAGCATCGGAGGTGGAAGGCTGCTGTATGGAGTCCTATACAACAAGTGGTAGAAACTGCTGAAGGAGATGGTGAATCAAGCCAATTTGCAGAAGTAAAGGCCATTCAGCTGGCTTTAGACATTGCTGAATGAGAAAAGTGGCCAGTGCTCTATCTCTATACTGACTCATGGATGGTGGCAAATGCCCTGTGGGGGTGGTTACAGCAATGGAAGCAGAACAATTGGCAGCACAGAGGCAAACCCATCTGGGCTGCAGCACCGTGGCAAAATATTGCTGCCCGGGTAGAGAACCTGGTTGTCAAAGTACGTCACGTAGATGCTCACGTACCCAAGAGTCAGGCCACTGAGGAACATCAAAACAACCAGCAGGTGGATCAGGCTGCTAAGATGGAAGTGGCTCAGGTGGATCTGGACTGGCAACATAAGGGTGAATTATTTATAGCTGGGTGGGCCCATGACCCCTCAGGCCATCAAGGAAGAGATGCAACATAGAGATGGGCTCGTGATCGAGGGGTGGACTTAACCATGGACACTATTGCACAGGTTATCCATGAATGTGAAACATGCGCTGCAATTAAACAAGCCAAGCGGTTAAAGCCTCTGTGGTATGGAGGGCGATGGCTGAAATATAAATATGGGGAGGCCTGGCAGATCGATTCTATCACACTCCCACAAACCCGCCAAGGCAAGCGCTATGTGCTCACCATGGTGGAAGCAACCACCGGATGGCTGGAAACATATCCTGTGCCCCATGCCACTGCCCGGAACACTATCTTGGGCCTTGAAAAACAAGTCCCATGGCAACATGGCACCCCAGAGAGAATTGAGTCAGACAACGGGACTCATTTCCGAAACAACCTCATAGACACCTGGTCCAAAGAGCATGGCATTGAGTGGGTATATCACATCCCCTATCATGCACCAGCCTCTGGGAACATTGAACGATACAATGGACTGTTAAAAACTACACTGAGAGCAATGGGTGGTGGGACGTTCAAACATTGGGATACACATTTAGCAAAGGCCACCTGGTTAGTTAACACTAGAGGATCTGTCAATCGACCTGGCCCTGCCCAATCAAAACTTTTACGCACTGTTGAAGGGGATAAGGTCCCTGTAGGGCACATAAAAACCATGCTGGGGAAGACAGTCTGGGTTACTCCTGCCTCGGGCAAAGGCAAGCCCATTCGTGGGATTGCTTTTGCTCAAGGACCCGGGTGCACTTGGTGGGTAATGCGAAAGGATGGGGAAGTCCAATGTGTACCTCAAGGGGATTTGATTTTGGGTGAGAATAGCCAATGAACTAAATGGTATGATGTTAACTGCTATATAATACTGTGTGTCATCACTTGTATGGTTACTATACACCATATCAATGGTATTTCAATAAGGATCACCCAGATTAGTGAAGAATGAACTTCGATGAAAGCAAGCAAAGTGCAGTGGTGATGGAACCAGAACTGGCTTCAGCATGCAACAACCCAACACCACACACCATCTCTTTTGCCATGAAGGACTATTATGACAGATGGAGCCCAAATCATGGACTAAATGAACTTAATAAACATTTTAGAAGCATGGCCCATAGACCAAGGGAATGATAACTATGTGTACATATATAGATATACATACCAAGAGACAGGAAATGTGGTGATTAATTGTATTAGAAAAGGTAGAACCTGGGCATGACATAAATGGTATAGAATAAGGGGTGGATACTGTCCTGGTTTCGGCTGGGATAGAGTTAATTTTCTTCCTAGTAGCTGGTATAGTGCTGTGCTTTGGATTTTAGTATAAGAATAATATTGATAACACGCTGATGTTTTGGCTGTCGCTAAGCGGTGTTTACATCGGTCAAGCGTTTTCCCCCCTTCAGCTCCCCATGCTCTGCCAGGTGCCCAAGAAATGGGAGGGGGCACAGCCAGGATAGTTGATCCAAACTGACCAAAGGGCTATTCCATACCATATGATGTCATGCCCAGTATATAAACTGGGGGGAGTTGGCCGGGGGGTAGCGATCATTGCTCGGGGACTGGCTGGGCGTTGGTCGGCGGGTGGTGAGCGGTTGTATTTTTTTTTTTATATATATATATTTTTTCCCTTTTTTTTCCCCTCCCTTGGGTTTTGTTCCTCTCTCTCTCTCTCGTTGTTTTTTCCCTCTCATTATAATTCATTATTATTATTACTATTATTTTGTTCCAATTATTAAACTGTTATTATCTCAACCCACGAGTTTTCTTTTGCTCTTTCGATTCTCTCCCCCATCCCACCGGGGGGGGGGAAGTGAGCGAGCGGCTGCGTGGTGCTTGGCTGCCGGCTGGGGCTAAACCACGACAAAGAGCCATTTCCTTGCTAAAAAATATTAACAAACCTTTGTGCCTATGGATGGGGGAAAATCTTGTCTAGAAAAACACAAGTGAGATATTTTATGTAGGTAGAGAGCAAATCCTATTTTTTCATAATTACTTGATGCTCCTGTAAAACTGCTTCATTCTAAGGAGACACTCAGCTGTGCAGGGGTTAACATCTCTTCTCGCCACCTTCCTTTACAACTTAAAACTTAGGAACATGTGCACTCTTATACACGCAACAAACAAAGCCACCACTTGCATCATAATCTCCTCAGGGACAGCCAACTGGGAAAGACAAATTTAGCAGTGTACTTCTGGCTTTTTTACATAGTGTAATGACATTAAACTCAACATCATGTAGACAATGAACATTACAACAAAATACCGATGCTGTTTATTAGCTGGCTGACTTTTTTTGAGAGGAAGCACGTCACATTTGTTTCAGACAACCGCATCGGGGTCCCACAGCTCTGATTAAATACGTATCCTTTGTTCAGCTGCATCGGAGTCAGTTTTGGCCTACATACGCATTTCATTAATATTTTAAATAGGAAAAACAACAAAGAGAGGAGAAATTAACAGTTGCTGAACTTCTCCAATTACTGCTAATCACATTTACACCCTGGGGTTTGCAGAATTAGAAATCAATTGGTGGCTTCCCCTTTCTACAGCAGGCAGTAAATGTGACAATTTAGAAAAAGGACTAGAAGACATCTCAATTCAGCCTGGATACCCTTGTAAATATCCCCCAGTGAATTTATTGCTTTGGTGTTTGATGTGACACAAATATCATACGGCATCATTTACTAAAATGATAAAGCATTCTGTGTGATTGATACTGAAAAAACGCGGTATCATTCCTTTTTATATATTTTTTTTTCTTTCCATTGAAACTGAAGCATTCGGAAATTACATCCCAAGCAAAACTCTGCAGTGAAATCTTGCTGGAACATTTGATGGTAAACCACTTTTTTCTTTCAAGGTTATGAAAAATGAGTTCTAAGAAAGAACTGCTCCAAATACGATGCTCTCTGATTTGTTTTATGAAGGGAAGAGCACTTTTCCCAGCTTCTGATAGTGATTTAGCCACACCATATTGGTAAGAGAGTTACTGTCAGTGTCACTTAGTATGATCTTTAATTGAAGAGTTTCTTCTTAAGTGTTTAGATAAACTCAAATTGGCCATGTACGTGTTTTGAACATCATAAATGATGAACCGGCAGGGTCAAGCAGTCCAAAGCTGCTTAAGATTCCTTAATCTGGGAAAAGCCTTAGCAGGGGGCTGTCAAAGCACATTTTGCAATGAGTGCTTGTAAATGCACATGCGTTTATAAACACGTGGCTGCAGAGCTAAGCTCATATCCACTGTTTCTAATTGAAGGTGGAAAGAAAGGAGATCATCTGAGCAGAAATCAGTATTTGGGGAGAGAAAATAACCCTGTGGATAGTTCCTTGAACACGCAAGCAGGAGGTAGGAGAATAAATTAGTGTGTCTGGCAAAAGGCTGATATGGAGGGACACCCTCATCAAGCTGAGCTTTTTGACTTTTCAAAATAGGGCTGAAAGTCCTATATTTTCTAAGAGAATATGCAGTCTGAAAGGCTTTTACAGAGTTTATCTGTGCATGTGTTTTTTACTCTTTACCGAAACCAAGAAGCAGAGTGAAGTGAAAAATAATGGTGAGGTGAGGAGGAAGGATGAGTCAACCAAACCTTTCTAAACTGGAAATTCAGTTCATGTTCGCACTGACTTTAAGCAAAAAAAACAGACAACTTCTTTGTTCATTTGAGCCATTTCATCCATTGCTCAACAATAAGACTTCATCGTAGAGCTTCTCTTACACTATTCCATGAATATATCCATTGACAAAATTCAAGGGATTTGCTCAACAAATGATCTCATGAAGTATTCAGCCAGTTACACAGTTTTAGTACTATTTATCAAAAAAGTTGCTCAATGAGCAATAGTGACATCTCCAATAAAATAACATATATGACAGATACCGCTCTGCAGTTTAAGCAACGCTTTTTAACAGGAATGTACTTATATTGAAGACCAAGATTTTCTGTGATCACTGAAAAAAAATATACAACTGACCTTTTGTGAACTCAGAGAATTTGAGGGTCAATTTCAGAAAAGCAAAAATTTCATCATCAGACCTATTTCCTTGAATCAGGCAATTCCTTTTTCCTCCTATGTTATGCAAAATAGTGCTTTTTTTGCCCTTAAGACCAAAATGAGATGGTTGAAAAATATTCTATTTGACTTTTTAATAGTAATTGAATAAACTGTTACTGAGTATACTGAGAGATTCTCATATTTAAGGCTACACATTGGATCCATTATAACATATTAATAACATGCATAGTTACATGGATTTTTTTTTTAATCATGTGCAAAGAATAAATAAATCTCAGAGAAACTGCTAAACGGTTTAAAGTTAATGATGTGATTGAAAGTTCAGAGGTTTACTCAAATCTAATATATAAGACAGTTTGTGTTTTGATCCTTATAATGTCATCTCCATATGTCTGTCTCTATATTTTTTCAATTGAGTCTCTTTCATACTGTCTGTGAGTCAGGCATGCCATCTAAAATTCAGGTGTGAACCATTCTAACAATACTAAAATTAAAACAACTAAAGGAATAGTTGTGAGTTTCTTATATAACAAAATGATGAGGAAATATGAATGTTTTGCAAAGTATAGATATATGTCAGCCCACGTTAGCTATATCCATGACCTTTGTTCTCAAAAGAGGTGGCACATTCTACCTTAAAATTTGGGCCAAGCTCTGTAAATACTTTGTCTATGTTTGTTGAAGTGTTCACGAACCTTTTTGAATCTTTCAGCAAATCTAACCTCAGCACGAGATTTCTTAACACAATTTTAATTTTCTAAGAAATGTCTTATGCTGTCAACTGAATCTTCATGTCTGATAATGACAAAGATAAGGAGGAATTTTCTTTTTTTAAACTACCAGTTCAAATCCACCTCATATCTGTACTGTATTTATTTCATCAGCCCAGATTAAACTGAGGTGGTTGTTACTTGTACAGTTCATTATCTTGTGGCCTAGTCTTAAAATGAGAAAACGCCACCACGGTCACCACTAGCCAGCTGGTTTACTGGCTGATTCAACAGCATGGTACAGGCTCATGTGCTTGGGAGGGTGAGTGATTGTGCAGACCACACTGTTTGCCATTTTTGCAAATTTAAAGAGAGTTCTGGATCCGTGATATGATATACATATCATTTATGCTGATCATCAAGAACCTTTGTCTTGCTGTTTTGTATAGCAGCTAAACACCTAAACCCAGTGCTTTGCAAAACAAATAAATAAATAAGATGAGGGCATGTGTGGGACAAACTTCTCCTTCCACTACAGTAGCTATATGAAGTATTGCTTATAGGCTGGGATTCATCTCACCTAACTTTGGATTCAGTATCTAGTTGTCTAATTCAGAGTTTGACGTCTAGGCTCCCTCTGTCATCATGGAGGAAAATACATCCGAAGTCTCACAGGCATCTTGCTGGGATCGAATAAACTGCTCTATAAATGTGTCTCTTTTAGATGTCAAAAGATTGGGTGAAATAAATCAATGTCACGTATGTATAAGTTGTTTTTTTTCTTGCATTTCTGTCTCTCATGGGGCATTATTAGTATTGACTCTGGAAGCATATCCTGCATCATGTCTGAGAGCAGTGAGATGTTTGGCTGTTCTTACCTAGGAACAGGAGCACTGGAATCAGCAGCCAATTGTCAAGACAAATCCTTTGAACTCATGGGTTTGATCCTGGAAACTGGCAGAAATCTGAATGAGCTCACAACCCCTGTGGGAGGAATACTCTTTTACAAAGCTTGGGCTGATGCCATAAAGGACCATAGATGTGATGACTGTGTTTTTTTAATGACCCTACTATTCTCTCAGAAGCAATATTAGTGAGTAGTATGAGTCAATGCTTTCTAGTAGTAGCCTTATTATTTATATTTGGAATTACAGGAATGAAATGGTCAAAATTTTAAACTTCAGCTAAGAAAATATAAAGCTAGGGGGAAAAGTTTTAACCCAAAATAAACTTTTCTTTTTAATCTCATTTATATCAATACAAGGTGGTGTGTTGTTCACAATAAGTGTGTCTCTCTAATACTGCATTTTCAGTTTATGATATTGTGTCCCTGACCAGAGCTGACACTTTGGCAGGATTCTCCTACTCTTTTTGTAGGAGGTTCCAGAATGGCCAATAAATAAAACTAACTATTCTCTAGAGATATTAAACTGGCAGATTTTACAGGCAGTAACTTCACACACGATCAGAGCTAGGTCACTGCATGGAGTACCAGCAATCCCTCTTTTCTCTTCAAATCTTTTGAGCCAAGTTTCCATTACTGTGGTACACATCCCTCTCCTCCTCTTTGCAGTTTTTTCTAGTACTACCTACCTTAAGAGAGTGCCTGGAGGCACAGAGGGTGTATGCACACTAAGTGGTGGAGTGAAATACAGATATATCCACACCAGTGCCAACCTTAGCAAACACATCCTTGGGGGTAAAGTAACTCCATGAGCTTGTCCCAGAACTGTCTAACTGAGTGATTACAGATATATTTTAACATTTTCAATTTAAACGCGGCCAACTTCTGTGTTTGTTCTGCCTTGCATGAGTTAGATGGCACATTAAAAGATACAATCCATATCCTAATCATCTCATAGCTCAAACAGATAGGTCACTTGCAGGATAATTCAGTACCTTGCCCTCTTCCCTTTATCTAGTCAACCTCTTTTCCTCTAGTAAGCTGGGAACAGATTTCTTGCTTGGCTAATTAGCTCTAAACTGCCTTCTACCATCACATCTTCGAGCTTGCCCCTTAAATATTATGTGCATGTTAGTGAGATAATGAGTACAGATTTCAGATTCTCTGCATTTTCCAGGCGGAAGAACTGAGACAGAGAAATGTTAAGGTTAGAATTTGCCTTACCTAGCTTTAAAAGTCTCAGAGTTAGATCCCTGAGATAGTAATTTCAGGGCACCTTTATATTCATAAAACAGCTGCAGAAGGCAATTATTCAACCTACCTTATGGTGAGATTAATTGTCTTCCCTCACTTTTATTAATTATAAAAATCTATTATTGTTAGAGTGTAAATACACACCTATACTGTGTGTAGATAAAAATGTCATCAAAGCAAGTGTGTAACTGAAATGGTAGTTTATATTCCTTGACAGTATTTCAAAGTAGGCACTTCCTCATCTAAAGTCTTTCTGTTAAATTTTACCCATCACCGTTCTTTGGGTGCAAAATTGTACTTCTGAAATACATCTTAAAGTGGGTGTAACTTAATCCACTAGGGTTAGGACAAGCCAAGTTATAAAGTAGGTGGGATGTTTTTAAATGTTATTATTATTATTATTATTAGCCACTACAAAGGAACAGAAATGTTGGTAGGTGCCTCGTAGAAGAGGTGGAGAAAGCCAAGTGCTTGCATGAAGGCACCTGCATTATAAATGACGACAACACAATACTGTGGGATTCACCTGTACTAGAAAATTAAGCACACTCAGGACCACACTCTGGCAAGGAGGGAGGATATCATGAAGAGCCTACATACTTATTGTTAAGGTCTTTCACCTTCCAAACTAGGGAGACCACCGGCTCTCTTTTAAGAATTGCCCCATAATATTTAAATTCCCAATTTCTTCAGAGGAAGTGCTTGGGACAGTTATTTGCCAATGGCAAATATCACATAAGGGAAAATTCTAGCAGTGTGCCAGTATAGATTTCCCTTGATTGATCCTGAATTAGCAGTAGCATATTAATGAAAAAGCAAAGTTAAAATGCAAGCAGGATTTTGGAAGGATTTGCCTTATCTAAGCAAATTATTCTTATATCTTTTCACTATCAATTTAAATTCTTATATTACATCTCCAACATAGTATTATTGTTAGTGATATACTTCTTGGAGATGAGGAACTGATCACAAAGACATGATACAACCTCAAAATGAAGTCTGGAATTGAAATCATATCTCTTTCAACACAAAACATATTTTAAAACATATGACTTCCCTTTCATCTGCAGGTTTTCTTTAAATTCATTATGAGAATCAGAAATTAGTCACTCTTGAGGCACAGCATACCGTACTATGTTGACTGCTGGTCTAATAATGCATGAAACAAAAGGAAATAAGGGAACAAAAATATGAGAACTGGAGAACTGGTTACTAGAAAGTGAGTAGAGTGGGATGGACCAAAAGGCTAAAAAAAATAATAAAAATATCAGAAAGCTGAGAAAGTAACTGATTCAATGGAAAGAAAAGATTAGGAAGTTCAGTCAAAGAAACAAGTGAAAAAATAGAAGTAGTTACAAACATCCTTAGGGTTAGTCAAGTTGTTGGAAGAAGATACTAGTATATAGGCAAGTAAATAGCATCACTGAGGGAAGAGAGTAAAAAGAGAAGGAGGGAGAAAAAAAAGATGTGGAGAAGCCACTGACTGTAATCCTTGATGATAATATTAACTGAAAATGAGAGGTCATTATTCATTTGGAGGTTAAAGTAGCTGACTTCAGAGATTCACAATCTCGGTTTTCTACCTACAGGTGTTAACTGACAAAAATACTTTCTAAAACAATACCTTTAAAGTAAAAGATGTAAAATATTCACAAGACACTAGTAGAAAATTCCAGGAGGTGCTGTCTTTGTAAAGGAAATGTAGACAAAAAAGTCACAGCATTCTGATATGTGGGGACAGAACTACAAAATGTATGAGATACATATTAAAGCACAACTTCTCTGAGACTGGATGATCTTAGGAATGGGTTCTTGTGAATACATTACAAGACCAACATTATTCAATAGAATATATTTTGTGTCTTAATCCAGAATGCATTGATTTCCTTCCATTAACTACAGAGAGCCTTGGATTAGGTCCTGGATGGAATAATTTGACTCCCTTTACAAGTAACTCCTGAATAAAGACATGAGATACAATTCATGAGACCACTTGTTACAAATTATTCATCCAAAACTACTTAAAATCTAATAAGACACTCTTAAATCAACACTAGATGTGTTTAGCTTGAGACCTGAATTTAGATGGCTTCCAAGTTTCCCTAATGTTCAGCTTCATTAGAAACTAGGGGTGAAAATGAAAATGAACTGGTGATGGAAACTCCCTTTTTTTTTCCCCTCAGCTCAGTTCTCTGTTGCATAAAATGTGCTCTGATTGCTTTGAATAAATAAAAAGAAAAACAGGGAGCTGGGAAATAGTGTACTGAATGTGAAGCATAGAGGCAAACCATGTGTGAGATCTGCAGGGGTTGAAATGACCACAAAGGGCACTTGCCTTGAACCTTTATCAAAATCTTGTAATACTTACACATGCAGGTAAAGGAGCTTCAAAGCAGGCTACAGAGGAGGAAAGTATTGTTATCTAACACACCGGAGACAGAGGAAATGAGAGACCAAATGGATTGCTAAATGTTACCGTGAAAAAACAGAAATATGGTAGTAATCAAAATTGCAATTTTAAAAAATAATAATAAAAAAGCAACCTTCCTTCAAGTTAATTCAAATAAAAACTAACCTAGATCTGGACTGTGGAGAGTAGAGACTTGGTGTCTTCACTCATTTCAGCAATATATTTTCTATGCATGAGTATTTTGTAAAGGGACAGAAGGGGTACTCACTGGCTGGTGGCTTGCTTGAAAGGGCTTTGAGGCAATTGTAAAAGTTTCCTTAAAAATTAATATTGGAGCTTCCAGCTCCCGTAGCTCCTTTCTGCTTCCTTGTTCAAGGATTGTGCCAGAAAACCAACTGCACCGTCCCCTTCAGAAGCAGGTGCAACAGCCTGACAATAATCTAATAAAAATCCTATTAGCTGTGTCTCCATGACACTCCTGGTACCCATGGGACCCACAATATCTTTAATGCAGACAATAAATCCAGACCATTTCCTCCTTCAATTGCTCCCAATATGGCTCCACTCCTAGGTTCAGCTAACCTTTTGTTGCCACATTTTCTCATGAATGCTGAATCACTCTCTAATCTTTACAATGAAACAAGTGGAGTCCCCACTAAGTGAAACACATCAGTCAGTTATCCAAGCGCAATTGCATCCAGGTGCATTGCTGTGGATTACAACCAGCAGACACTCAGTACTGACCGTAAAAATATCAGTTTCATGTCTGCAAAGTTTGGGGAAGGCTTTGTGGCAATTACTGCCCAACCAAAACATCCCAGATTAACCCCAAAGTGGCCAGAGCAGAGAGTACATCACCAGGTTAAAAGAGTGTCTATGTGTGGATAGAAGGCATATAGTGAGTTAAAACAAAATGGTGTGAAACTGATGCCAGGAGAACATCTTAACCAAAAATGCAAACAAAAGCAAAGCAAGGACAAATGCATGAAGGAGGTGAACTGACAATACCTTGTCTTCTTGGACCCCTTAGGAGCTATGGATGCTCATGGAGGTTCGCTGACTTACTGCTTTGTTAATCACAGTAGCTGAATCCAACCCATGAGTTAACTGCTTGTGAGGGTGTGGGACAGTGTGGCATTGCTAGATGAAAGGGAAATTTATTGTTTGAGCCTACCCCTGCCAGTAGTCCAGCTACCATCTGTGCATGGCACTGTGGCAATTCTCAAGGTAAGACTCACCTCCGTTGCTAACAGAAGAGCCCCAGCAAGCAGCACCCATACACACCAAGAAGTTCAATACACCACCAGCTGCCTTCATTACTAAGCCCACAGGTTATCTGCATGGCATCTGCATGGCCAGGAGATGGATGACAGGCAGAGCCTGTAGTACTTAGATACCATTTCAGAGGCTGCTCTTTCAGAGCAGCAAATTATTATCCTTAATCCCTGCAGATCCTGAAGACCCAGTATTTGGCAATAGATTTGCTGGGATGGAAAGTCAAGTTGCAGCTCAGTTATTTGCAGTCTCCTCCCATCCTCTCAGAAAGTTTGAAGTGAAGAGTTTTGGGAGAATGGATTTGATCCCTGTGTTTATATGAATGCTTACTCTGTAGAAGAGGCAAGTTTTAATATGTAGTTAAAAGAACCAACAAGTGATTGTGAATGACTTAGCTAAAGGACAGGAATACACATAGGCTATTTAAAATTCTGTGCACTTTGTTGTGATTTAGACTACCTCTTTAATTACTTTTTATGGCTGGCTGCTTAGAATTGCACATTGTTTATAGACCTATTTCCGCACAGGTTTTGTCATATAATCCAGTTTTGAGAGGAACTAAATAACTTTTGTGCTCTCATTCCAGTACAGGCGCAGCAGCAGCAGCTCAGTGCAAGAACAACTACCTGTGAATGAAGAGAGGGTGGAGGAGTTCCTTGAGGGGCAGAGATATATTCCCCTAGGAACCTCCTGGGTGTAATACGCTATAATGCTCATTATATATGGTCAATGAAGTTGTCTCTGTGACTGCAGGCACATGAGCAGTGAATATTTGTCCAGTGAGGCTGCCTTGTGGTGCTCCCTATCCTGCTGTCACCTAAACCAGAAAGAAGAACCTGTAGCAAGAAGGTCATAAGGCTCCTTGAAAATGAGTAGAGGGCTGGTCTTGTGGGCTGCTCATATTCTCTATTTGAACACAAGCATGTGTACACAGAGCAAAGATACAAATTGCAGCTCAGTGCAGAAAACCAAGTTTTCCCAAGTTCAGAAAGAAAACATGATTATTGGCATCTGCCAAGTCCATGTATAAAATGGAGCAACTCGCTGTTTTAGTGAATTGAATTTTAAAAAAAAAAAGAGCACAAGGACTTATAATTTAAAACTTACAAGTCATTTGCACAGGAGGTCAGAATTAGGGTCACATGGAAAACTTAAGCTCTGGTTCTCTACTAAGTTCAGCGTAATGATCATTACAGTATTAACAGTAGCCTTTTAATGTAGTAAAAGCAAGAGTAACTAAAGGACTAGGTGCTGGCTAAGCATCTAAGGGAACAGTCTCAATTCCAAAGACCTTTACAAGCTGGGACAGACAGTCAGAGGGACTGAAGAGGACGAGAGATGCCAGCATCAAAACTGGTTTAAGCAGATGCACAGTGCCCACATTGCCGAAGTGCCAGAAGACGTCCTCTGTGGATCAGAAGACCAGATCAGACATTCTTGGTCACAAAGGCCATGATTCTCATATTGCCAGCAATCACCTCAGCAAGTCCTTTCTAAGGGTGTGAGGGTCCCATCCTTCTCCTGTTAGAGGGTACTCCTGAACTCCTTTTCTTATCTGTAGTTCCTGTTGTTTCCAGCTAAAATGTATATGTGGTCAGCTCATACGCATTTCCTGTGTAACTGTTGTCCTTTCAGTTCTCTTTCTTTGCTCCTTAGAGACTGCAGTCATTTCCCTGCCACCTTTGTTTTCACTGGGCTGAGCAATCCCATGAGATTTCATCTCTGCTCATTCAGTAGTTCCTCTTTCTGAGAGCTCCTCCAGTCCCTTTGCTAGTCCTGAAGCCCCCCTCTGCATCACTTTTGGACTTGAATCACCTCCCTTGGTCACAGATAACCAGAAGTATACACCACTCCAGTCCAGCCTACACTGACATCTTGAATTTACTGTAATCCGTAGCTTTTCCAGGATTCATCTCAGCTTTTAGGAAAGTGGTCTCCACCATCCTCTAGCTACAGCATGTGCTCCATACATCAGGGAGGCAAGAAGAAAATGAAGGAATTTGTATTGGAAGATAGGCTAATGGGATGTCAAAAGTAGTTCCATTTTTTATAATCTTTACAGATAATGACACAATATTAGTGAAACCCAGAAGAGAACTGAGGAGGCAAGAGGCAAAGCCTCTTCCTGGCAGCCAGATGGGTGGTGTAGTTGGGCATCTTCATACTGAAAGAGGAAAGGATTCAGTGTTTCTTCCTTCTTTGTATGCATGAATGTGTGTGTGTGCGCATGTGTGTCAATGATCTCTTATTGGAGGCATTGACAAAACATGTTTGTTTTGCTCTACATTTTTTTTGGTTTGCTGAGCTGTGGGGATACTTGCTGTTCTGCCATTTATGCTAAGGGGATGGTAATCTTGGCACCCAGTGGGTTCAAAAGTCATGGACAGTAACAGCTTAAACATTTTTCAGGTAAGGTCTCCATGTGTCAGTCAGTCAGACCCTTTACATAAGCATAGTGTTTGCTCAGGGTTTGTGCAATATGGGCCATTTTCGTACCACCTTAATAGTATACAGGGACATACATGGATGCATGTGGCAGGATTTCCAAACACACACACAGTTACTGTGTGAAGTTCTTTGAGAAACTTGAGGATGAAAAGTATTGATTTGTTGTAAAATATTATTACTTATCTAATGTGCAGCATGTGCACATGTGCAAAATTTAATTCCTTTCATATCTTCCCATCCTGCACAAAGATCAGCAATACCTTAGTGCTGACATCTTTAATACAGTGTTTACCTAGGTACACATTTAAAAATAAAAAAGTTCTTTGTTTATAGAGCTTTGCAAAAGCTGTAAGATAATAATAAAAAATCTGTTTCTGAAATTTTACATTCCCAGTGTCATCCATACTGATGATTTTTTAAGTTCATAGTTCTTTCCTTTTCATAGCTGGCTTCTCTCAGTCCCATCTTTTCCCTCCCAGATATACCAGAAATTAATATCCCCAGCAAGATATTTCTTCAAACACCCTGCCAAATATTCTTCAGTACCACTTTTTTTTTATTATTATGCATTCCCTTAGGCTTAATATAATCTTAGGATTCACCATTTCGTGAGCCAAAGGTGCATTTTGTCACTAAACCCATCTCTGATACAGTTCACATCTACCCAACGCTTTCTGGCATTCCAACAACAAAATTTTTGTGCTCTTCTGCTCTGGTTGCACTGAAATGCTGTTTCCCATGGCTGTTCTTGTCTGTACTTGAATGACAGAAAGATGAAAAGCAACTAAATTAGTAAACACAATCAAAAGATACAGGGGATCAAATATTTTTAACTGCTGCATAAAAAGAGTATGACATAACCTAATCAGAGTAGGCCAGATGTTTAATTGTTCGACTATTCTCATTAAGTCTTGACTTGTCAGGGAAGGTCAGGCTCCCTAAAATCCCTAGTTAGCACCTTTGGGTACTCAACAAAGTTACCAACAAAATGCTTTGGGATTGAGCTCCACTGAAAGAGGGTGGACGCATTTATTCAAAACATCTCCAGAGAAGTGGTATACCTTCCAAACCAGATTAATTATTTAAGGGCTCACTTTAGATTGGAAAAAACAATGGTGGGTTGTCTTCTCTGACTGAGGACATTAAAACACATAGAAGTAATGAAAATAACTTCTGAGAGAAATATTATTTTCCCTTTTATTTGCTCAGGGTGTTCCTACTGACTCTCTTCCTCAAATACATTTTGGTCACTTTTACCACTGTATTATGCTCATTCCTTTGCAACCATCTAACAACTAAATCCTACCACATCCACCCTGCTACATAATACAGATTCTTATGGCTTGGTATGTACACACAGTCAGGTCTGGGATATCCACACTCTTTACTCTTCCCATTCAGGGTGGAGGTCTACATCTGGCAGTCAGGGCATAAGAATATAACATGAAACGTAAGAATAAGAGGTCAAACCAAAGGCTTATCTAGCCCATTATCTTATCTGTACTAGCATTAATAGCAGATGCTTAGGAAAATATTTTATATCTGAGCAATGAGGTAGTAGAATAGTACCCTCCTCTTCGTATAATCTCCCTTTTCCACCATCCTATGAACTTCCCAAGCAGCAGCTTCTTTCTCAATGACTATATTTAATAATTAATATCTGACCTCCACAATAAGTTCTGGCAATGAGTTAATAGTTTAACCATGCATTTTATTACAAAGTAATTTATCATCAGATTTGCTTTAAACCTACTGCCTGACAATTTCATTCAGTGCCCTCTGATAGTTATTTTTTAACTGTGAAAACACTAATTATTATTTACTATGTACTTTCCCCATAAAACATTCATGATTTTATGGACATTAGTCACAACCCACCATCCACTCTGGTTGTCTCATTTTGAAGCTGTTAAGACCACAGCATAGCATCTCCTCAAATGGAAGTCAGTCTGCACTGCTGTACCCTTTGTACTATTCTCCCATACCCTTTCTGAGACTAATTTCAAATATAGACAATCCATAGACCTATACAGTAACTAGTATTTTTTTCGTTATTTTTTCTAGTAATTTCTAGTATTTTATTCACATTTTTTACCACTTTTGAACATGAGATGATATTGTCAATGATGTTCAACACTGACTTCAAGATCTTTTTCCTAAGTAGTAATTCATCTTTGTGCTTTTACTGTGCACACTTTTTTCCCTCCATATGCATATACTTGGAATTTATCAACAAATAGAGTGGTTCAGCTTGGCACATGACACTTTCTGATTGTGGGGAGGAGACCTAGCCAAAATACTTCTCAGTGACCAGAAATATTTCCATAGCTGAGCACAGCATTCCTCCTTGTCCTAGCTGACATGCTGCATAATTAGACAAAATGTAAACCCTATGGAGTTTTTCAAATTTCAATGCATTCAAGCTGTTGTTGATCTTGTTAGCTTTTTTCCCAAGGTCATTATAATGTTGTGGTGTGGAGGAAATGTCCAATAGGACCCAGAATTCTCCTTTTCATCCCACTGTTGAAACAGCACCAAGCAACTGTCTCTCTCTTTTTGGACAAAGACCAAAATCTGTACTGATTCTTTTGATTAAGTTTTTATGATTGTTGTTCATTAGGAACAATTTTCAAGGTCTCTTTGAGACCTGCTGTGAGGTTCAGCAGAAGTCTGAGATCTGCTCAGATTTTCTGTAGGAGATTTTATTTGCACTTAGCAGTGCAAACAAATTATGGAATCCCTTAGACATCTGCTCACTCATTTCATTAAAACAAGGGGTACCATCAGGCTTCTGAGGGAGTCTGTCTCCACCTCTCTCCTTTGCATGCCTGACTTGAAGTCCAGGTGGAAGGTCTAAATGACCCACTGGCCCCATAGACACACTCTGCTTCTGTACGTGACCAGAACTGCTTCTGCTTTATCAGAGCAATGAGGTAATGCTTTCTGAATATCATCCTTAGACAGAGCTTTGAATGAGAAACCACTCATAAAAGATGAGAAGATCACAATACGGAAGTCATCTGAAGAAACATACAACCTGCAGAGCTATCCAAAATGGGTATTTTCCTCCATTGCATCAACTGTTCCTTTCAGAGGGTGAACTTGACAGAGTAATTCAAGCCTTCATCACCATCAGATTGGGTTATTCCCATGCATTCTCAATGAACCCACATTTCATTGCAAAAGAACTGTTTGATCACTATGCACACCACAGGAAAACACTGGCAAATAAAAACCATGGTGAGATTCCTCCCTCCTGACTGAAGATATCCGTGCTATCAATATCTATCTGTACAAGTTATCTGGGTTCCCACTACAGGTGAATGAAATCTAACACTATTATCAATAGCATTCAGGGGCAAAGTCCTCTGACCACATTTAGGCATAATTTCTGATGAGATGAATTACACCTTCAATTTCATATTGCACCCAGATAGTGACTAGATAATGGCAACCTTAGAAACCTAACTCAGACAGACACACATGCACCATAGACACCTCAAGGCAGGTGAGAGAAACTACAACTTTGGTCTCCAAACACAGTCTCAGCTCCTGGATAAACATGAGATTTTTTGAAGACCAACCCTTGATGGAAGAGTGGAAAGTTCAAGCCTTCACTCCCCAAAGGTGTGACACAGGAGGGGGTGAGCAGAGGATACTGAGGTTCATCTCCTTCTGTCACCATGACACACAGCATTTAATCAGCCCAGTAACAAGCAAAACACTTGCAATCTCCACTATTAAAAATATGCCAAAGTGAAATGACCATTCACACAGTGGGTTTAATGTGTGGCTAAATACAGACAGATATACACTGAGGAGCCAAGAACTCCCTTTGAGGAAGCCCTGATTTCCTGAAGCAGGCTATGGAAACGTTTATTTTAACCACCAGCCAACAGTACTAGTAGTTTACAGTATTTTGACATACATGAGTATTTATAGGATTGCTGCAACAGGTATAAACTATCAAATGATTTATACAACAAATGGAAGCAGCCAGATCTATATTTTCTCTGTTTATCCAATTTACTCACTGTTCCCTGAAATTTGTTAATAATAAGGTTCTATTCCTTTCCCTCTTCCCATATGCCCCATTACTAACAAATAATGAGACTTTAATACTTTAATTAATAACTTCTGGTAAGTCATTTATCATAACATTAAATAGCATAAAGAGCTAATTAAGCTGCTCAGTGAAATTCCACTCTGACAGATGCCTACCTGTTCATACAAAAGTCACACAGATTTTTAAGAAATAGCTAAACATCTTAAACATTTTCCCTTAAACAGCAGTCTTGTTCTGGTGTGGGTTTTGTTTTTTGTTTTTGTTGGTAATGCTGCAGTTATAAATAAAGCTGAATGAGCTCAGGAGAAAGCAACTGCTAAGCAAATTAGCTTTTATGGAATCAAAATACAGTCCAAACTTTTACTTTAGAGTGGTGTCTCAGCTTCAGCTTCAGTTTCCTTTCACCAGTAAGTGAAATTTGGCAGCATCCTATGATGCTCTATTTAAAATAAGTTCAATTTGTGGGCAGGTTTGAGAGCCAGAATCTCACAGCTTCAGCTTTACTAAGGTGCTTCTTTATTTCCTTTTGTTTTAACATGAAATTCTGTTTTTCCACATTCAAAACCAACATACTCAGAAGGGAATCCTGTGCAATTGTTTCTATTAGCATACCAAAGCAATCCTTCCTGCTTCATGGCTTAAACTAATCTTTTAAGTATTTGGAGTTGAGGAGGAAATACTCAGGGCTACTGCTGTCAGAACTGCTGCCCTCTATTCTGCTGACTATAAAGTGAGCTAAAGGTGGTTGGCTAGTGAAGTGATAAAGACGCCTGCCTTGTGGATACCCTCATTTAATCAGATGGATGTCCCTGCTGCATTACAGGTATCATCCCAGGTATCACCCCTACAGCCAGTGGAGAGAAAGAGGAGCTTTATAATGCAGTTCATCAAATACTAAAGTAGACATTTAAAGTAGGTCAGATGGATCAGGCTTTAAAATGACCTGTTTCTCTTGGTTGACTGAAAAGGAGCCTGAAGAAACTAGTTCAATTACAACTTAGATGTCTAAAGCTGAAAGAAATGTCTTTTCTGAGGGAGTAGTGCTAGGGTAGCTCAGCAGTTTCTCACACTGAAGGCAATGTGGAGCTGCCTGTCAGAGCCAGTGCTGGTCTCCTGTTCCTTGTGCTAAGGCAATCTCAGCATTGGCACCTAACAGACCTCAGTAATACCGAGTGGTGCTAGATTCAAATTCAGGAATGATGTGCAAATTAAGGTATTTCAAGAGACAAAGTCCTACTGATTTTTTCATTACCTCAGTAGAGATTTGGCCTATCTCATCTGATTAGGTCTTCCTTTGAGCTGAAGATTTGACTTCCAGAGGTTCCTCCCAAACTGTATTATCCTATGATTCCAGTCTATCGTTGACTGTGTGCACTTGAAAATTTTGCTTTTTCTAAAATACATTTTCTAGAAAGGATTATGGTTGATCACACATAATTTTTCATTGGCTTTATTAATTAGGTTAAGGAGCTAAAAAATATCCCTTTTTTCCTCCTTTGGAGCATGAAAGACAGCTTGCTAAAGCACAAATTATTATTCTTTAAGTTGAAAAGTGATGTTTGTTTTCTTTCCTCTTGCATCTCTGTGACTAAATATACATCTATACATCTGAAATTTTATATACAGCAATTTATAGGGCAATACTACTTTGTGATTGCTCATTTTCAGTTCAAGATAATTTTGCCCATACTCATGATTGCAAACAAGATACAGCAGTAAGTTACTTAGACCAGTTGAACAGCCTAGTTAAACATGAAAAATATCCACTGCCTTAACTGCAGTATCTTGCAGTTATCTAATCCTGCAATAACTCCTTCAATATCCAGGGAACTTCTTGTTTTGTTCAGAACATCCCCCAAGATTTCAGTGATACCAACCAGACCAGCGTCACAGTCAGTATAAGAACACACATCATTCTCCCTCTCATACAATTATTTCAGTATTATTAGCATAAGGACAAAGCAATCTTCATATATAGAAATCTCACAGTTACACACACAGTACATGGGGGAGACTCACAGTTATGTTACCAGCTACACATCATTTCATTTGCTCTTTACACAAGTGGGTTTGGGGTTATCCATCCACAGTATTTGCAATATGTATCCACAACTTCTCTGCTCTGCAAGACTGGTGAATACATCCGAACAAGAGGTAGGACTCAGGTTTTTCCTTAGATGTCATGTACAGAAACAAATGGGAGCCCCTTCACAAGCTCTCAGCTTGTGACAAGGGTCTGAGAGTGACCTCCTGCCAATTGCATGTAATAGATCTTCTCAGCTATAACATTTTGTGGCTGCACAGTAAGGAGCAGGTTGTTGCCTCAGTCCTGGTGGTTGGATATATATGAGTGTGATCCAAAGAATCCAAGTTTTGCACCTGTAAATTCCAACACTGGGGAAAAATTGCATCAACTTTTTCATACCTTTGCTTTCCTACCCCATTTTTTAAAACATAACAAAGAGAAAGGGGAAATTAAATTACTATTTCTCAACCTTTGAAAAAGTTGGATGATATTTTCAAGCTTTGTTACATAGGAGGTTGAAAAAGCAGATAGTTTAAGGTCTGTTTCTGGTCTTAAAATCTGTTATTTTCTGGTTCTGTCAGAACTGTAAATGAAAACTTAGATTCATTCTCACATTTTCTTGACTATTCAATTAATGCAGAATCTATTTTTTTTCTACATATCATACCAAATCTGTTACATTTGGCTATTATTCTTTGTTACCACTACAATATTATTTAATAATACAGTTCTTGTAACTGTTAGAATTACTATTCAGTCAAGAGATGCTACAAAAGCAGCCAGGCCCAAGACCTTTATTTTCACAGAATCATAGAATGCTTTGGATTGGAAGGGACCTTTATAGGTCATCTAGTCCAACCCCCCCTGCAATGAGCAGGGACATCTTCAACTAGATCAGGTTGCTCAAAGCCCCATCCAACCTGACCTTGAATGTTTCCAGGGATGGGGCCTCCACTACCTCTCTGGGCAACCTGTTCCAGTGCCTCACCACCCTCATTGTAAAAAATTTCTTTCTTAAATCCAGTCTAAATCTGCCCTCCCTTAGTTTAAAACCATTGCTCCTTGTCCTGTCACAACAGGCCTTGCTAAAAAGTCTGTCCCTGTCTTTCCTATAGGCCCTCTTTAAGTACTGGAAGGCTGCTATAAGGTCTCCCCGGAGCCTTCTCTTCTCCAGGCTGAACAACCCCAACTCTCTCAGCCTGTCCTCATAGGAGAGGTGCTCCAGCCCTTGGATCATTTTCGTGGCCCTCCTCTGGACCTGCTCCAATAGCTCCATGTCCTTCTTATGTTGGGGGCCCCAGAGCTGGACGCAGTACTCCAGGTGGGGTCTCACCAGAGTGGAGTAGAGTGGCAGAATCCCCTCCCTCGACCTGCTGGCCACGCTTCTTTTGATGCAGCCCAGGATACGGTTGGCCTTCTGGGCTGCGAGCGCACATCACTGGCTCATGTCCAGCTTTTCGTCCATCAGCACCCCCAAGTCCTTTTCCGCAGGGCTGCTCTCAATCACATCATCCCCCAGCCTGTATTGAAACCGAGGATTGCCCCGACCCAGGTGTAGGACCCTGCACTTGGCCTTGTTGAACCTCATGAGGTTCACACAGGCCCACTTCTCCAGCTTGTCCAGGTCCCTCTGGATGGCATCCCGTCCTTCTGGCATGTCAACTGCACCACTCAGCTTGGTGTCATCTGCAGACTTGCTGAGGGTGCACTCGATCTCGCTGTCTATGTCATTGATGAAAATATTGAACAGCACTGGTCCCAGTACGGACCCCTGAGGGACATCACTTGTCACTGATCTCCATCTGGACATTGAGCTGTTGACCGCCACCCTCTGGATGTGACCATCCAACCAATTCCTTATCCACTGAACAGTCCACCCATCAAATCTGTATCTCTCCAATTTAGAGAGAAGGATGTTGTGGGGGACCGTGTCAAAGGCTTTACAGAAGTCCAGATAGATGACATCCATTGCTCTTCCCTTGTCCACTGATGTGGTAACTCCCTCGTAGAAAGCCACTAGGTTGGTCAGGCAGGACTTGCCCTTGGTGAAGCCATGCTGGCTGTCTTGAATCACCTCCCTGTCCTCCATGTGCTCTAGCATAGCTTCTAGGAGGATCTGTTCCATGATCTTCCCAGGCACAGAGGTGAGGCTGGCAGGTCGGTAGTTCCCAGGGTCCTCCTTTCTACCCATTTTAAAGATGGCCACAATGTTTCCCTTCTTCCAGTCACCAGGGACTTCACCTGACTGCCATGACTTTTCAAATATCATGGAGAGTGGCTTGGCAGCTACATCAGCCAATTCCCTCAGGACTCTGGGATGCATCTCATCAGGTCCCATAGACTTATATATGCTCAGGTTCCTCAGGTGGTCACGAACCTGATCTTCCCTTACAGTGGGAGGGGCTTTACCCCCCTGGTCCCCAACATGTTGTCCATTGACTCGGGAGGGGTGAGGAGAGCGGTTGCCAGAGAAGACTGAAGCAAAAGAGTTGTTGAGTACCTCAGCCTTCTCCTCATCTGTTGATGCTAGGTCACCATTCTTGTTCATCAGTGGAGGTATGCTTTCTTTAACTTTCCTTTTCTGGCTGACGTACCTGTAGAAGCCCTTCTTGTTATTCTTTGCATCCCTTGCCAAGTTCAGCTCCAGCTGCGCCTTGGCCTTCCTGACCCCTTCCCTACACAAGCGGGCAGCATCCCTATACTCTTCCCAGCTTACCTGTCCCTGCTTCCACTGCCTGTGCAGTTCCCTCTTGCTCTTTAGTTTGACCAGCATGTCTCGACTCAGCCATGCTGGTCTCTTCCCTTCCTTGCCTGATTTCCTACATCTGGGGACTGAGAGCTCTTGCGCTTTATAGAAAGCATCCTTAAAGATCTGCCAGCTCTGTTCTGCTCCCTTGTCCCTGAGGACCATTTCCCAGGGGGTCCTACTGACTAACTCCTTCAAGAGCTGGAAGTTTGCCTTCTTAAAATTTAGGGTCCTGACTATACTCCTCGCCTGTCCCATATCCCTCAGGACTGTGAACTCCACCAATGCATGATCACTGCAGCCTAGGCTGCCTCCAATCTTGACGTCACTGATGAGCTCACTTGCATTGGTGACCCTCAGTTCCAGTATCGCATCCCCTCGGGTAGGGCTGTCTATTACCTGGGTTAAGAAGTTATCCTCAATGCACTCCAGGAGTCTCCTGGATTGCCTACAGCTCACTGTGCTACTTTTCCAGCAGATGTTGGGGTGGTTGAAGTCCCCCAGTAGGACAAGAGCTTGCAAGCGTGAAGCCTCTAGTCCTCATATTTCTTATATATCCAATTGCACTTTATGACATCAAAAATCTGAAGTCTGCAAAGTCTCTTGTCACAACCCTTAAAAAAATAACTTGACGCTAGAGCTCAGAAAAGGGGAGGAGGAAGCAGGGCTGGGGGAGCAGGAGGAACGCTGACCTTGGGGAAAAAAATATCAGTTTGATTGAAAACAGTCTTTAAAATTGTCCAGGGACAGCCCCCCTCCCCTTTTTTTTTTTTCCCCTTGGTGTGTGTGATCATATAAGTTGAGTACAAAAGAGAAAAGTAAAAAAGAAAAAGCCCTTTTCCCTTCCCATGGGGTGAGTTCCTGACTTTTTTGCACACTTGACAGCCAACCATCTATGCTCAATGGGACTTGTCATCGCTGAACCTCCAAATTAGCTGGAAATACATCTGTCTGTTTTGACTGGAGCCAGATTGATTCCTCCACACTTGAAAAGGCTGTGTTTCACTTCCTGGCACCACTGGACAGGTTGCAAATCATAACCACAGTAAATTAGAGAGCAAGTTTCTGGATATTAAGCATGCCGGGGAGGAGGAGTCAGATACAGTGGGAGAGGGGGAGTGCGAGAGGCAAGGAGAACAGGGGAGAGACCAAAAGGGCTTTGAGCAGAATGTGAAAATGGGACTGCTATCTGCTGCTGAATGAATGCTAAATTTAATGTCACAGTATTATTACAGCACATTTGCTGCACTACCACAAAGCACATCTTTATTTTAATTCCTTTTGGGGTTAGGGAAATGCAACGGGTTTTTGAGGGAGTGACCTGCATCTGCTTCAGCAGGGCTGTCTACAGCAATAGAGTATATTTAGGTTCTGCCAATTACCTAAATGCACAGAGGAAAAGCCTCCTTCGTGTCTCCTGGTCTCTGCAGCAAGAGGCGAGCAAGCCTCCGTGCTCTCTCTCTGTGTCCAGCAATAGGAAATCATGCTCCATCTCACAGTGTTTTTTATTTCAATTATGATTATTACGGGTTCAGAACACACCAGCAGCAGCTGGCCTTTCTCCTCTAATTACCATGCACGCACACTGCTCCCCGTGCTCCACAGAATAAAGAGCACTTTGTTCGACAGCTCCTCCAGCCTTCCCCTGCTGCCTGCCACAAGCCCAGGGAAGCTCCTCTATTTGTTATTGGCATTTACCTTGATGCTCCACACCCAAGATTTGTCCAGGCTCCAGAAAGACTGAAAGCACTCCCCAAAGATGCAGTTCTCTGCAGAGGCCAGTGGTGGTTAGTTAAGCCGTTTGTTTCCCACCTTCCCTTTTCTTACTTAAAGAAAAATAGTAGGGACCAGATTGGAAGCCAAAAGTCCAGCAGGAAGGGGAAAAAAAGCTTATCTCAGGGAAGGATAATTGATAATTAGAAGAAGCTTTTAGCTCGTGGATTCGACTCTTGTTTTATTTTGTTCCCTCCCATGAACAAAGAACTCTATTTTAAGGAGAAGGAGTTACTGAATGACTCCAAGAGTAATCAGTGTCTATTTACACTAGTGACCTGTATCAAGCCTGCAAGGCTTGTGAGCTCAACTGCAGACCAGAGATAGCTATGTAAACTTCCCTCCCAGCTGTTCCCCAATACTATCAACAGCTAAAACCCAGCCCTTTCCCCCTCACCATCCCAAACACAGAAACTGCTTTCAGGAGGATTTTTAACCTCCTCTTTCAAGGTAGCATCACGTCTGCACTGGAAGACAAAAAATAGTCACACGAGCCCGCTTGTACATTTACAGAACGGCCTCGGAGATTCCCGAAAGATTGCTATTACCATATTTCACAGCACTTTTTATCACCGTGACCTAGAAGCTCAGATATTGACCTTTAACCCAGGCATGATAAAAGGCATAGACGGCATTCCTCTGATAGTTAAGGTGGAAGAGTTACAATGGTGCACTGAAAGCAAAAGAAGGGGTGGCCCCACTGATTTAGGATTTGTAAGCTCCTTATGATGAGAAGAATTCACAATGAAAGATGTTTTATCATCGGGAGCTAAATCTTCCTGACAATGCCAGCTTTGTGCAGAAGTGGAATGGGCTTCCTCAAGAATAAACCCAGCAGGATGTTTCCCCTTGGGATCCTAGTACTGGGGAGGAAAATCAATGGTTAGCACAAGAGTTCTTAATTTACATGCCAGGCAATGAGCAGCAGCTGAAAGAAGAAAGATGATCTAAATGCTGAGTTGCCTTTGTTTAACTAAAAAATATGGTATGCCCCTGATTTAGTATGCCCCAACACTTGCTCACCTTCCAGGCCCTGCACCAGCACCCGCTGGGGACAAAGGGGACCCACGAGGAGTTTGGGATTTTGAGTTTTAGAACCGAAGCCGTTTTGTTTCTGGTTTGGATTTTAACTCTGGCTGGGAGCAAGGCTCAGGGCTTGAGCCTGCCCCAAGCAGAGCATTTCTACTCTCGGATATTTTTAGCTTTATGCTTGGGGCATAGGGCAATGTTTTTGGTTGGGATTCTTGACCTGTGCCAGTGGGGTAGGCTGATGCACTGAAGCCTGAAATCAAATAATGGAAGGGATGCCCATAAAGAGAGTAAACCCAGGGTAATTACAATGGTGCATCACACACATAGACAAATCGGTGGTGTGCTGTTAGGATCCAGCCCTCTTATACAAGCAGCTGCATTGTACCTACTCTTAACCAACATGCAGAAAATAGTCCTTACTCCTGCAAAAGACACAAACCCTTCAAAGCCCTTGAGGAAACCATATCTACCTTCTTAATATCCTTCATTGTGACCCTACAAATCAGTGGGATATTCAATTATCTGTGCCTCAACTTCCCACTCTACAAAGTTAGTGTGATATTTTGTGTTTGAGATTTGAATTGTGTCTCTGGGGGCAAGGGGAGAGCAGTGGGCGTTATACACCTTGACTTGAGCAAAGACTTTCACGCAGTCTCCCAGACTACACTTATAGCCAAATTGTCAAGATATAAACTGAATAAATATTCTATGATGAGTGTAGAAGATTAGCTGGATCTCCCAGCTTATAGGGTGGTGGTCAGTGGTACAAAGTCCAACCTGCGGCCAGCTGCCAGTGGCACACCTCAGGGATTGCTACTGGGGACAATACTGTTCAACCTCTTTATTAACAACCTGGACAAGGGCATGGGGTGTCCCCCCAGCAAGCTGGTGGATGATAACAAGTTGGACTGAGAGCTTGATATGCTGTAGGACAAAGCTCTTATTCAGAGGGACTTTAATGGCCTGGAGAAATGAGCTTGCCGAAACTTCCCGAAGTTGAGTCCAGTATCTGGGATGGGCTAACTCCATGCAACAGGACAGGCTGGGGTAGATGACCCTCAGCAGTCCCTTCCAACCTGAATTATTCTGTGATCCAATTCACAGGTGGCCTTTCAACCAGTAAGAGAACCTGGCCAGGAGTGGACAACCTCTTCCCCCATCCAGATCATTAGTTCTCATCTTACCAATTCAGCTGCCTGAACAGAGCATACAATATGAGAATAATTATCCCCCAGGTACCACACAGCTACAGGTAATAACAATTAAAGTGGATAAAGGGCCTTGAGTCACAGGCAGGGCTTTCTCTATGAATGCAATGTATAGTGTGTTACAAACCTCTGCATTTTATTAGGAAACAGATTGTATCTGTACAGTGATTATTGTAACTTATGGGTGGTAATGCATATTGCACTGGAATTTAACCATACCGTATGTATAATTACATCTGTGACAATTTTCTGTCATGAACGTAAGGCCTTATTGCCTTCAAAATACAACGTGCAACACTGGGTGAGAAGACTAGTTACAGCTGGTAGGCTAACACCTGAGTTTTCTGTGGTTTATGCAGCGAGCCCATCTTGAGAAAATACATATTAAATGTTTCTGGGTTCAGCACCTCCCCCAGCTCAATGCCCAAAGCCTCATTCCCAAACCTCAAAGTCAAGCTCCCTTGCGCAGGGTCAACACACCAACCCTGAGCAGCACCACCACAAGTCACGCTTCTTCAGCCACGTTCGCTCACCTTACTCGTAGCTGTCTTGCACAACACCCTAATTGGATGAGTCTGATTCACCCAACTGCACTGCATCCTAACTAACCAGAGGGAAGGGTCCAACCCAGCTTACTGGATGCTTGACTGTAACACAAAACAGATAAATACTCCAGTTCATGTAGCTTGGAAAAAAAAAAAAAACACACCACCAAAAAAACCAAACAACACACCCCAACCCAACAGTTCCTGTCACATCCGCAGTCCCCAAAGGCATGGTGTGTGGTATCACACTGCTCTGGAGATAGATGATGTTCGTTAATGACAGGCAGCAGTTTTCCACACAGCTTGAGCTCCACTTTTGTCTTTTCAGTTGCCAGAGGCCACAGCCTGGTTTAAACCCTCCAGCTAGGTCATATATTGGATAATAAACCAGTTCTTGCAGAAGAGCTGGGTTTCACAGTGCAAAGTCAGGCTGCAGCAGAACCAGGAACACGAGAGCTTCCTGCCCTCTGTCCAGGTCACTTCTCCTGTGCCAGGCTGCTGCAGGGCCATCATGAACATTGGTGAGCAGGTGAGGCACAATGAAAGGAAGAGCATTTAGAGATACAATATTAGAGCTATACACAGATTATTTGTAAAAATCTTTTTCTTTTCTCTCTTCTGAATCACACTAAAATTGAGATGAACAAGACTTCAAAAATATTTTAGTTGGAACCACAAAATAATTCATTTTTTATTAAGTAAAATACTGTATTTGGCTTTTACATATAGAAGGTAAGAATGCAATATATGTATGTACACTACATGAGTTACTATTGGCATTACATTCCACTAAAAAAAAAAAATATTTTTTTTAAGTAGTCAAAATCTATTTAGGAAAAAAAAAAGTCAAAGGAAAATATTTTTTATCTTCTTGAAATGAAAAATTTTACCTGACGGCAACAACTTCAATTGATGCCTTTCACCTTTACCTACTCAAAATGCCTGGACTTTCAGCCAACCCCTGGAATATTTTTTTTCACTTATTATGAAATTGTATTTTCCAGAAGATACTATTTGGTTAAGAAATTGACTGAGAGCTGAAAAAGTAGGTGGCAGGAATACGCTCGTGAAAAGGGTGAAGTCATGAAAAATGAACATCCGTATTTTTGTTGGAATACAGGCCTTTTCTACACAACTTAGTCCTATTCACTTAGGTAGACTCCTATAGGTATATATGGGTTCCTCTTCTTTTTTTTATTTTCTTTTTTTTTTTTTTAGCAGTCTAGAGTTTCAGATGCACAGCCCTTTCCTGGACCTGACTTAGAAGATCAGATTCATTTCTTGTACATATGCAAACCTGGCTGTCTGTCTGTGCAGCTGGGGACTGCTCACCTCCCCAGCTGTGCACCACAATCCCCTTCTCACTGATGTCAACAACTCCCTCCATTGCCTTCACCAGGAGGTAAAGGTGTCCTTTGTTTCATTCAGAGGCAGAGCTTATGTTCAGAAGTGCAGACAAACAGCTCACAGGCTTGTGAAAATGTGTCTGTTTCTATTTAAGGCAGACCATTGATTTCTCAGTATGAATGCATAGTTTTATTCATTGGTTATTTAATTATCAGAAAATTATTGTTTCTTTATTAAAACATTAACTTTGACAAAGATGTTATTGCATAAATAATCATGTAATTAAAGTACTTGCACTGTTTAAACTCACTGAAAAAAAGACTGAGCTAGGAACTGATAATTATTTGCTGTAATTTGCCTATTAAGTTGCTGGGAAGTCTTTTTTAAAGTTAACATAATGTTATTATAAAGATGGACCTGAGCCATAAACCTTAGCTATCAGAGCAGATCTGAATCCCAGCATCTGTAAAGTCTGATGGTTTTCAGATTCTGCTTTTTTAATTCAAGCCACAATAGATCCAAGTCCAGTGTTGTATATTCATCTGAACTTCTGAGGTCACAACAGAGAGGAGATTTTGTATTCTAATAACTAATTCTAATACCTAGAACAGCCTAGATGATGTTTTCATGTATGAAGTAGTCTTTGAATTACAGTATATTTTTGTAAAGTGCCAGTGAATTTAGTAAATATCTTGATACAGAATCCTAAACATAAAATTTCTATTAAGTCATAGAATAAGTGCAAGGCAATAAGTTAAGGTTCTCCACCCAGACCTGTCCAAGTATCCCAGTTTTGAGGCGTATTCTAATTCCTGCTGAAAATAGCAATACTCTCTTGAGGTTTGGTTAGTAGTACCAGGTTCACCACTGCAAAGGAACAGAAACTTTACTGAAAAGAAAGAAGAAAACCAAAAAAACACCGATTTCCTCACCAGACTTCCAGGAGGAGAACTAACCTCATCAGCTGCAGACACTCATCAAAAACATTTGACCATTCTGCAGATATTGAACAGCCGTCTGGTGTCAACAGCATTACTGCATCAGTGGCTTGGAATAAAGTACATATCCATACCAATCCAGAAGTCATATTTACCCTTTCAACCTGTGAGCTGTACGCAAAACGTACATATGGAAAAGCCAGCTTTAAGCTCCCCTCAAAACATAGCTTTAACAATACTCTGCCTCGGTACCCACCACTTACCTTTAGGACTTGAACAAGAAAATAGATAACTTTTATATATGTGTGTGTGTGTGTGTGTGTATGCATACATATGTAGGTATGTATATATATGTGTGCGTGCATAGCTGATAAAACAACAGAAAAGCAAAGGACTGAAAAACATGGGCAAACTTCCCTAACCTTTGTCAGAGGTAGTGGAAGGAGATTTTGTTAATATTATGATTTGGAAGGGTTCTTTTCATCACTGTTTAAAAAAAAAAAAAAAAAAAGTGGTATAACAGTCAATCAAAAACACAGTTAATCAGCTTTCAACAAGATATGTCATGAACTGAAAAATTAAATTAAGCTAAAATAACCCAAAATGACCTATGTCAGTTCCCTGCTCACCTGCATTAAATTACTTGTACACCCAAGAACTTGCAAGATCACAGCATTATAGCAAATAAAGCTGGCTGGAGCCTGGAGAAATTGTCCTGTCCTGTGTTTCTCAGCCTGTAGTATATGGACTGCTGAGTGTCTGGAAGGTGTCAGAATGGGGTCTGCGAAATGACTGCTAAAATTCTTGTAAGATCACACAGGAGCACAGTCCCAGGAATGTAAGAAAAAAAAAAAAAAAGAAATTACTGAGTACTCAATGTCAAAAGTTTTTGTCATAAATAGAGCCTGTTGGAGTAATGCTGCACAAGATGATCCTTGGATTTTTTTTTTTATTTTGTTTTTTGTCCAAACAGATTAGTTGATCTGGATTTTTCAAGTTTGGGAAATATTGATCTATCCTGTCCTCAAACCAGCTTCCCTAATTACATGACCCCACTCAGAACCACTCTTTCTCCCTGCCATCCATGACCCCAGAATGCCTCTGAGTCTTTCCTTCTACTAGTACTTATAAGGGAATCCTCAGAAGAAAGTTTCATCTTTCTTTTATGATCCTTGCCCCCAAAATTATACCACCTTGAGAAAAAAAGCTACTGACTGAGTTTTTCCCCCCATCATAGTCCTTTTACCCTTTATAAAATAGAGCAAGCATGAAAATTATGATCCTTCACTAGGAAGTTTCAGAATAGCTGTAACAACATAATTATTATCATGTATGAAATGGAAACTACCAAATACAGCAACTGATTTGCGATACAGAATAAGTGCTTCCTGCTTTTCTCCCAAATTCAGTACCCATGTAGAAGTGAGATACTGTAGCCACAAGCATGAAACCTACACAAAATAAAGTCTGCAACTGGTATTCTTGCTTAGTCAGTGATGGGAAACATATTCTCTTTGCATTTTTGCTACCTTCCAAAATGCCTTTGAAAGCAGAGATGTGAATTTAAAATAATGAGAGATTTTCCTGGCAAAACTATGTTTTAAATAAATTATTAGATGCCAGTGAGGAAACATCACAGCTAGTAAATCAATGGCCTTTTGATTCACACTTCATTGAGGAAGGTCATGTTATGTTAAGGAACAGTAACTATGAGTATCTAATAAAAGCCCCTGGTGTCTCGTTGGTTGACTTGGCAGCTGTGGAAACACAGTGACCTTGCAGCAGAAGGTGAGAGCATGAGGTTGCACCCCCACAAAGACTTAGCCATAGGTAGGTTTATTCACATGAATGTTTCATTGTTGACTTAGCAGCATTACTCACAGGAGCAACATTATTCATGTGCTTAATGACTGAAGAATCACATTTTCGTACACTAGCTCACACCTTTAACCAACAGCTTGCTCCTTGGCGTGCAATACTTCTAGCCTTTCTTTTGTTCTATTTTCCAAAATGCAGAGACATACCAGTATTAACTGGAAAATCTCCAGGTACAAGAGCCAAATTTAAATGGACATATCATTACCAACCAGCAGGACCGTGAGTGTGTTAGTATGTAAATACATAACTAACCTTAACATGAAGTCTGAAATTATCCCATGGAAAGTCAATGGGCTCCCTAAGTGTCTGCCAGGCTGGAAGCTGTGAATAGATGGACTACGTTTATGGATGTGCCTGTACTGCCATTTCCTCTGCACCAGGAGTGCTCAGTAATTTAAGTTTAATGGCTTCCTCTTTGATGGCATCAGTCTGTTTCTGTGGTGAGAAGTGCTTGGAAAACCATCACAACCTGGTAGCCAGTGCTTCCTACCATCCCCGTTGGTAGGGGAAGTTCACTGTGATGGTATCTGCCTCAATTAGTCTAGAAGAAGCTCAATCAAAAAAGGTGGTGAAATTATTGGGAAAATTCATGTTGATTTTCCTTGACTTTGGAGCAGGCTCTTAAAATGCCTTAGTACTCAGAACAAGACTGTCAAATGATATCCTTCCAATGGGTGCCATTAAAACAGAGCAAATACTGCTTGTTACCAAGAGCCAACACAAGTCTTCCCATTGAATTTAATGGGCTTCAGATCAAAACCTTTCTGCAGTGTTTTCCATTTCAGCTACAGGAAGATACTACAAATACAGTCTCATCTTGAGAGGTATGGAGTACCTATTTCTTCCCACCAATACAGATAAGACAGTGAAACTTTGCTCTCCTCCTTCCTCTCAATAGGAAAAGTATGTGGAACAGTGGGAAAATTACATTATCAGAGGTAGCACTTCTCCCAGTATAAAGCAATGCAATTCTCTTGTCTTCAATAAACTGATGCAAGTTTACACCAAACAAGCTCTGTTATTTAAGGCTACCTAACTGAAACAGCTCCTGCACCAAAAAAAAACCAACAAAAATCACAACACCTTATAATGAATATATTAAAAACAAATCCCTGTGCTGATGGGTATATTTCTATAAGCCTTCCTACGTTTTCCATACAGATATGCACATTGTGTAAGTTGTTATTTTCCCCATCACATCTTGTGTATAGAAAATGCAAAGCTCAGGCATTAATAACACCACCACCAAACCCAACAATAATAATAATTATGGAACCAATTCGACATGATGGCAGCAATAACTGGTTTTGAAACCCTGTGAGTGCAAAAGTCTTGTTTGTTTTATGGGCCTGCATGCAGTGCTAGTCTTAAAAATAAGAAATGTTCTTTCCAGCTCAGATTTCATAAAGAAAAAAAATTACATCTTTAATTAAGATTTATGGCATTCAATAGGACTCAGGAAGGATAGAAAAACTGCTTCAGAGCATAAAAAAAAATAACAGTTAAAAATGGGGAAATATGATTAAGTGTCTTTAATTCCTACTGCCTCCTTTATGGGGTTTCCAGTGGCCTCGGGCAGAAATAGGCACTTATTGTCTTTAAAACAGCATTATTCTTGGCATAGAATGTTTATGGATCAAGATGAAACTCGTTTTGAGAAATAACAACACTGGCATGAGTTGAAAGGACCTTGCCTTTGGAGGAGAAAAAAATTAAACATATTTAGTTTAATGGAAAAATGTACTTAAAGGGAAACACTTTAAAAAAAGAGAGAGAGTTTCATGATGAAAAATATGGTTTAGACATATAATACTTACAGGGTGATTTGCATCTCAATAATGTGAAGTTAAATTTAAATCTCAGTTCAGCCTTAAAATGGAGATAACGATGACCCTTAAAAGGAGAATGAGACTTTGCAAGGAGCACCATTAACTATTTCTAGGCAACTGTGTTGCCTTGTGCGATGAAAAGCTAGGAAAGGTAAAATCCTTTTAGGGCTCACACTCCTAAGCACTCGGCACCTATTTCTGCAGACCTATTTCTGCAGGTCTCAGGTGGTTCTGCTGCCCCGAGGGAAAAAAAATCACATGAACCTACATACCATCACCTTTGTCAAAGTTTGGAGCTGGTCAGGGTTTTATAAGTCGGGCTTACAGCCCAGCTTGGTCTCCTGTGAAGGGGAAAAAGTGACAAGAACTAGTATTTTTGCTGGGCCCTTGATCCTGCAGCATTTAGTATCACGAGGAACGGCATTCACTTGAATATGATTGCTCGTACAAGCTGCATGCTGAGAGATGTGAACCTAAAACCTGGATTAAAATACAACTAACCTCAGCCAGAAAATATGGTTCAACATGATTGAACCAGGAGGACTGATGAGGCGCTAACCAATTCCTTTTGACCTTGCTAAATCCTTGAACTGTAAGTGGTATTAAGGTACCCTCTAACATCCTACATTGTTTCAGAAATGTGGTTAGACCCCTTCAGCTCGGTAACTGTTAACCATTCTGCAACAGGGTAAGATGGCAACCTTGTTGTGATTGGGTTTTGGGATTGGGTTATGGCTGTAATATAGATGAAGCCTGAGGGAAATGCAGAAAAATAAAATAGCAGCAAGCGGCATGTTTTCTCCCATCTTGCAAAAGTGTGTTCCATTAAAAAGTGTTTCATGCAAGTAGTTAACATCTAACTTCATTGAAATGACACCATAAAATCCTAAGGAATAGACTACATTCTTTTATCGCCTCTTTTCCTAGCCAATAAAGGTGAAATATACTGGATGTTCAATTACTTGCCCCAGGAAAGAGAGACAGCCTGAACACTATTTTCTAGCCTAAGAATGAGACCCAAAAGAAGGGAGTCCAGTTCCCTGTGTAGATATCATCCCAAAGCCTTCAAAGCCTCAGCTGAGACCTGTCCTGGTTTCAGTTGAGATAGAGTTAATTTTCTTCGTAGTGGCTGGTATGGGGCTATGTTTTGGATTTGTGCTGAAGACAGTGTTGATAATACAGAGATGTTTTAGTTGCTGCTGTACTAGTCAAGGACTTTTCAGCTTCCCGTGCTCTGCCAGGTGCCCAAGAAGCTGGGAGGGGACACAGCCAGGATAGTTGATCCAAACTGACCAAAGGGCTATTCCATACCATATGACGTCATGCTCAGTATATAAAGCTGGGGAAGAAGAAGGAAGGGGGGACATTTGGAGTGATGGCGTTTGTCTTCCCAAGTAACCGTTACGCGTGATGGAGCCCTGCTTTCCTGGAGATGGCTGAACACCTGCCTGACCATGGGAAGTAGTGAATGAATTCCTTGCTTTGCTTTGCTTGCGTGCGTGGCTTTTGCTTTACCTATTAAACTGTTTTTATCTCAACCCTCAAGTTTTCTTACTTTTGTTCTTCCGATTCTCTCCCCCATCCCACCGAGGGGGAGTGAGTGAGCGGCTGCGTGGTGCTTAGTTGCCAGCTGGGGCTAAACCACGACAAGACCTCAGCCAGGTTTCCACATCTCAAGCCATCAAGATTCCAACACCATTCAACACTACCCTGGCAGGATTTTTAAAGAAGATCTTCTTGAATATATTTCATCAGGGGGACAGTCTGTACTGAACCTCAAACAAAAGTTCAGGGATGGGGAGGCTCTGAAACTTCAGGTCTCCTTTTATTTGAGGCTGCATAGCCATGAAGAAAATAATAATAATAATAATAATAAAAAATTCATTGGCACAGAGAGAATGGGATAGTGGCCATTTAGACCAGTTAAGTCAGTCACTGGGAAGAGGGAAAGATACCCATCTCAAAATAATATTAGCACTTTGCACAAAGTAATATTATTATTTTGTGGTTTTGGATTTAAAATTAAAGTGCCAACAGTAGCCAGCTCCCTAATAAAAGTTCTGACAGGTACAGCAACCAAAATGTGTTTTATGCTTAGTAAGTACAACTCATCTGAAGGATGATACACACAAGGGCCATTCAAAACCCCCTAGCAGCATCCTAGAGCATGATTATTGATTTAGTTATTATTGCCTTTTACTGACAAGCAAGTCAACGTTTTACTTGACTTTTCACCTTCTCTTAACAGGTGTCCAAACACTGACCTTAGTCTGAGTTGCAAATGTAGTGAGGCTTGTACTGAAACTAATTTTCATTTAGTTCCTGAAAGTCTCTGTGGGACCGTGCTGCTCAGCACCTAGCCCTTACTAAGGCGACAATCAGATATTTCATATTTACCAAGAGACACTTATTTCTAGGGGAGGAAGGTCTGGAGAAAAAGGAAGTGGGTGGGCATGGTTTTTTTTGTTCTGTAACCTCAGCCCCATCACCAAACTAAACTTCCCATGCCAAGAGTAGACATGATCTTGAGTGTTGCACAGTGAACTTGAATCTCAGAAACAGATTTGGAAATTCCAGAACTTCAGCTTTTTGCCTCTCAATAACACAGCAAGACAGGTAGCTTCAGACACTGATCTGAGTGCTCTGTGGGGCAAGGCACTGCAAGCAAAAGATGAAATAGTGCTGATGTTTTGTATCTCTGCCTCTGCAGTATATCCCATTCTGGTTTTCCCATGATGTTTTATTCCTGCTTTTCCCCCTATTTATGACTTTGGAATGTTTGGTGAGCTTCCTTTTCTCCCCCCCCCAGTCGATCTAGTGAGCACACAAGAGGCTTAAAAAAAACAAAACAAAAAACCCAACAAACAAAAAACCAAAAACCACAAACAAACCACAAACCCAGAAGTACACAGCACAAGATCATTGCTATAAGCTAAAAATACAAGGGGACTACAAAACAGCCCAGCTCATGGGCTTCCGTGATCACACATCTGAGGCACATCATTAGCATTTTAAGGAGCAGGTGATGCTTGCAGCCTCTCAGTTAAGCATTGTAACATTAACTGACAGCTTGTGGGAATCGAGGCATTTTCCTTACATATGTAAAAATGAAGGTCATGTAATAGTTACAAGTTCTGCACTCTAGGGAAAGCGGACAACATTAGCACAGGATAATCATAAGGCTGAGACTAGGAGCCTTATTATCTTCTCCTTTAGGGCTGGCTTTTCTGGAGGCAGCAGTAGGGGCAAAAGCATTGCCATAAACCTCCTAGTAGCCTCTTTCATGATGGAAGGAGCAGAGCCTGGAACCGAGGTGGGTGCTAATTTGTTAACTACAGCAAGTGATAGAGGGAGATAGAGGGGATGCTGCTTTGGTCTGCCAGCATCATGGTCACTGAAATATCTGCTGTGCCACCCTCCCCTACTTCTGATGGGAAGGGAGGTTCAGAGAATAAAGTGTTTTAAGCAAGATGCTAGTGATGGGCATTGGGAATGAAACTGGAAAGTCATTCTAGAGAGAAAGTCACACTGGAGAGGCTGGGCCAAATTCCTGCAAGTTCATGTATTTTTTACAAGTTCATGTAAGTATGTGTTTTGAAACTTATGATTTTATCTCTATATGATAATGCATTTTTGAAGCAGAACACTGTGCTGCACGTATATTGTATTAGGGTTTATTGGTGAATACTTTTCACTTAAAGCTGGCATTTAGCTTCATCCTTCTAATATGAATAATACAAATTTACACCACTTAGTTGTGACACAAGATCATATTGATGTGTGTCCTGGTTTCGGCTGGGATAGAGTTGATTTCCTTCCTAGTGGCTGGTGTAGTGCTGTGTTTTGGGGTTTAGTAATATTGATAACACGCCGATGTTTTGGCTGTTACTAAGCGGTATTTACACTTGTCAAGGACCTTTTTTCCCAGCTCCCCATGCTCTGCCAGGTGCCCAAGAAGCTGGGAGGGGACACAGCCAGGATAGTTGATCCAAACTGACCAAAGAGCTATTCCATACCATATGATGTCATGCTCAGTATATAAAGCTGGGGGAAGAAGAAGGAAGGGGGGGACATTCGGAGTGATGGTGTTTGTCTTCCCAAGTAACCATTACGCGTGAGGGAGCCCTGCTTTCCTGGAGATGGCTGAACACCTGCCTGCCCATGGGAAGTAGTGAAGGAATTCCTTGTTTTGCTTTGCTCGCGCACGCGGCTTTTGCTTTCCCTATTAAACTGTCCTTATCTCAACCCTCAAGTTTTCTTACTTTTGCTCTTCTGATTCTCTCCCCCATCCCACTGGGGGGGAGTGAGCGAGCGACTGCGTGGTGCTTAGTTGCCATCTGGGGCTAAACCACGACAATGTGGGCAGGATATTCAGCTAAAGCCATGGTTAATTTATGAGTTCATATTTGTGTGAAAAAGGAACTTTTAAGACATTTCCTAAGTCTGACTTTATTTTGGACTCTTTTTACTAACATATGGCTGCATCCAAACTTTGAAAATACTTAAGAATTTATGACCAATTTCCTTTAAATATACCCTTTGAGCAATTTACATTGTATTTAGCAAAAGCTACTACTTACTTACATTTTTTTTCTTTCACCTTCCTATTGTATTCACATATACTTTCTCAAAGTGATCACCGTTCTCAACATCTTCTAGGGAGACTTAAGCCTGCTGATGAGGAAAAATTACTCAGGCTTAGTGCTAAGGTCTCAGCTGAGATTGTGACAAGGAGGTGCCCCAAGAAAAGCTGGTGCCTTTTTTCCCCACTCTTTCCAAGGGGTTGAAGCCACAAGTATATTTCATAAATATCACCATCATTTCATGAAGGTCTCTGCTGCCAGGTTCACTCTCTAAACTTGCCAGTATACAATAAATGCTCAAACCAAAGATTAGTGGGTGGAGGGATGTCTCATATCTTCCCCTAATTTTTAAATGATTGTTTTATGTCCAGAACATATTTTTAAAGAATATACCTTTAAGTAATTTAAATATTTTAATTATTTTTAGGTATTTTTTCATTTTAAAACCCTAAAAAATTCTCAGCCCTGTTCACAAGGTTGAAAAGTTGAATCTTGATTCTAAGAAAGTGTTGGGAAAAAGAAAAAAAAAAAAAGAGTTACTGGTGCCTAAGAATGCTATCTATTTTTCAGCCCTCAAATGGGAAAATAGCTTTCTAAAAACTACGGTACATGCAAAACTGAAGAAGCTCCTTTCTTAGTAATAACTTTTTAGTATTGCCCTTCCAACAACAGAACTGTCTTGTATAAGAATTTTTTCTTTTGCCTTTCTTGACCTTCTTATTTAATAGATCAAATAAAAACAACTCTGCTCCAAAAAGACCACTCCAGAAATAGCCGCTCTTTCCTGTATCTCCCTTTTTCTAGCTTGTAAGCATTCTCACGTATTTTTTTTTTCTTTGCTTATAAAAGACAACCATGCTTCATCAGCACATAAACACACGCAAAATAACAAACGTACAAAACTTAGAGTGATACTTACAGGTTGGTCTATTCCCAGATGATTTTGCTGAGAACCATACCTCTGCGATTCTTAGGTACTGGATGCTGCTTACATGTACAAACCTATAAAGATATAGAGGAGAAAAAAGTTCTTCACTTTAGAGAGACTGAAATTAAATTATATTAAGAACATGCTATTAGCTAAGGAAAACTTGGATTTGTATGTCATAGGTGAAAGGATTTTGTATGTTCCACCTTCAAAACTGAAGTGAAAAACACAAACAGCTCTAAAAGGGAAAATAGGAAAATGGAAATCAGGAACCGAATAGATAACAGAAGGAGGAACAGTGAGAAAGTCTTCACAGAGGCTCTCTTGAATCTGGTTTTCCCAGACCCCTCCTGAAGACAGCATCAAGAGAGCTCTGAATTGCCCTCTGAGGGGAACTGTGTCAAGCATAGCATGCAGAGAGAGCCTGGGAGAGCAACCTCACCTGATCTATATTCACATTCCCCATGGTCTCCCTACATCTTGTGACTTGAAGTAGAAAAGCTCCTTCTCATCCTTCCCAAGCCTTGCTGCCCTCCTTCTGCATAGCTGCCCAATATCTCCCTCTTCTACCACCTATTCTCTCCCCCCCCCCCCCCCCCCCCCCCCCCCGAAGGAAAGGGGAGTCCCTTCATTGGTGCCATACAGCATGAAAAATATTCTGAAGGAATTCAGAGAAATGAATTTGTGTTCAGTTTCTCCCTGGAAAGGTGCTTTGTGTCACAGAGGACCCAAATAGGAGGATAGTTCCTTCTTTGTTTTTACACTCCCTTTTAGGAAGCTTTAGCCTGTTGAAAAACAAACCTGGAACATAAAGTCACAAATACTCACTGAAGGAAAAAAATCACATCCATATAAGAGGCTGTTTACAGCCCATCCCCTCTCCTGGAACTGATTTGTTTATCTGGGCCTAGGTTCAAATCTTCTGAGGCACTGAATATCCCTCAGAGTAACCATTAAGCCACATATGTGGGTGCAATACTCAAAATTCACACTCTGTTGGTTAATTAATTAATGCAATCAGGAAGCAGTGAGGCAACCAGGTGACTAGTGTAAGTAATAGATGCTGTGTGTGTTTTGAAGTCTCAGCAATGAATGTCCTCCCCAGCCCCTGTGTGAGCTATTCATTACTTCACAGGTTGTTTTCAATAACAAATGCATGTGAGAATGTTGTGATTGGCTCATAAACATTTCATGAACCAAAAAGAGCAACCCACAACCAAATAAACCATCCAGCTTAAATGATTCACTCTGCTCTGTTCTTTTTTATAAAAAGCTTTAGGGAGCTGGGATCACACCTGTTTTGTATAAATAAATATCTTAGTAGATGGCTATTTGGTTTGATTTATTTAAATAATAAAGAAAACTTGGGAGAAAATTAGATAAAATAGGGAGATAAAGGAAAGTGTGTCAGGTGATTCATAGTAACCAGAATTACATGATTCTGCTCAACAAACATCCATACACCTAGTGCAATATGTTTTGCAAGAAGATCACTCCTAACACCCTGTTGAAGCATCTCTGGCAGGCTGTGCTTCTCAGCCTGGATGTAGTGCTCCAGCAAATGATGACTGGTATTTACATAGCACCTTTCACCTCCAAATCCCAAAGCACCTGACATTGTTCAAACTGATTACAGGCTCTGAGCCAGGTTCTGCTCTCTGATGCATCAAGGTAGAGGAAAGGACCCTGCCTTGGTAGCCTGGCTGTAACCTCAATTACATTAGTGCAACTCCACTGACTTGGCCACTTTTTATTCAAGGGTCATTTTACCAGTCTGTGAAACTCCACCAATCGTACTACTTTTCGCTTCTGCACTGCGAGTATGCAGATTTCAAACAGCCCACCCACATTCGTGGATAGTTCATGGCAAAGAAGCAACAATGATTGTATTTTTGCAAGGATTTTGAGTAAATAGTATTGATCTGCTCAACAATACATCCAGCCTAAAGGCTATAAAAAATCACTGAGAACATCGATGGCTTATGACTGGACCCTTACAATACATGGGTCCAGTTTAATCTCAAAAGATAAGGGCCCATAATCCTGAAAATTGACAAGCGCCACAACTCCCACCTCCATCAGTAGACATGAAGATGTGAGAATCTTGTTCAACCCTGCTTTTTTGTGGAGATGAAGTTGTGAGCATTGCAAAACATGAAGAATCTCTCTGAACTCTGAGATTTATGCTGTGCAGTCTTGCACACAACCTAATTTAGTCTTTCTTTCTGCAAAAGTACAGAGCATGCTTGTTATAGCATAACAGGTTGCCCAAAAGCTGACCTTACACATTAACTAGAAACCTGAAGAGTAAGGCTGGTATCAGGCCACCTGATAGAAACAAGCATCCATCCAGGCATAGAAAGATCACATAACAGGGAGTAAGATGCAACTAGATGTGTGAATGAGGGTACAATCATTTTGCACAAGCATTTGTAAGCATCAGTGGCTAGATTCTCCATCCTTCAACTCACCTGCAGGAACAATTCACCCACATCCCAGAGATGGATCAATGAAATCTATCTTCCTGTGATGTTTTCTTTAACTTAAATGACATCTAGGTGGAAAACATATCTGATTGCTTGCATAGGACAAAATGTGTGCTATAAGAAGGGGGTGATGAATAAGACGTAAAGCCATGCTTGTAACTGGTCCAACAGAAAGAGTACTATCAGACAATGATCTTCCAGGCTTGCTCTTGGAAGGAGTATTTATCATTCATTGCAAGTCCTCATCAGGGCTGTATGAGTAAATACTTCCCTGCTAATATTCAACACAGACATTAACTATTGCTAATCACCATTGCTCTGCATGTGACAGCAATTGCTGTCTTTGTTACTCTGATCACTGAGAGATAAACAGTGCATCTGTAACCACACTTGCTTGCAATTGCTGAGTGCCTTCAAACAGCCGTGGAGCTAGGGCTGAATTGGCCAGCTGTGTATTTTAATCATATTGCATGCAAATCTCTTCCTAAGATTAAAAAAAAAAAAAAAAAAAAAGCAATAAGACCAAGGGATCAACTCCAAAGGGCAAAAGAACCTTAGCAGGTAAGGACAGATGGCACTTAAGTCTCTTTACATGGTTGCCTATTTACCCTAGGATGCTGCCACTTAATAACATTGACAGAGGAATAGTTAACAGAAGCAAGTGATTAATTAGTGGGTCAAAGGCCATTTCTACTTTGTTCCTTTTATTTACCTGAGACAAGATCAAATCAAATAAGATCTTCTAGAAGGAGACTTCCAAGGGAAGCTGCTAATCACAATTCATGTACTTGGTATTCACACAGTGCTCTCAAACTCTGTAAAAAAATGTTTGGCTGAACAGATTGTGACAAGCCAAGCAATCTATTGTAAAAACAGGGGCTCCTGGCTAGCTTTCCTGGGAGCTTTTATTCTTTGAATTGGAAAGACCTTATTGAGTCTAGAGTCCCACAGCTCTAGCAAGTGAAACAAAAGAGATGTTGCTAGAACCATATATATTATATTTGACAGAGAGGAAAGTTAGCCCAATTTCACGTGAATATGTACCCAAGAATAAAATAAATTGATTCATAGCATTTGCCAACAGACAATATCGTCTATTCTATTAATATGTTCCACCCTCTTAATGAAACATTGGATTTACAAGTCCTGCTCTCAGTTTTGTAACACATTGTCTTCTAACCTTGAAAATGTTAGTAAACCTGCCTGTAATATAGGAGCTTTTTTTTTCTTTTTTGGGTTGAACACCATATCTTAACTCAGCAAAAAGGGGCCTCATTCCTATTAGCGCTCTAGTAAGACCTGGAAACCCCATTGCATTTACAGGCATTAGTGAAATATTGGAATACCAGTGTTTGTGCTAGATGCAGAAATGGATGTACCCATGAATCCAAAACCTCTCTTGAATGATCAGAAATTGTCTGTTTTCCAGATGCACATTTCTAGAGTGACTTCACATCTATAGCAGGCCAAATAATAGAAATCCTGGACTCAGACATGCTTGGAAATTTGAATCTTGATCCAAAACCAAGTGATGTGGTTTGGGACCACCTTTAGGTTTTACAAGATTTGGGCATTGAAGGTACCTGCTGCCAGAGTAAACATGGGAGGGCATGGGAAGAAGTTGAGAATGAGAGCAGAAACCAGGTTTGTTTGGGCTGGGCTGCAAACCCAGCTCAGGGCCAGGTTCATTGGGGAGCTCGTCAGGGTCTCGTGCTGGGCTGGTGTGCAGTTCCACATGATGTCGCTCTGCAAGCAGCCAAGCTGAATTGTGAAGTTTGTTCAGTCTTGAAGTTCCAACCCAAAACAGGAGGCACTGAAAAACTGGGCTCAACAAACCACAGAGCTTTAGCCCTGCTCTGGAAGAACTCGGGGCAACGGTGTTTCATTCATTGGAAAGAGAGGCAGTTCTTTGCATGTATTGTTTGAACCTTCAAAATCCTGGACTGAGAGCAGAAAGATGAATTACAGATGAGAAGAAGGCCTCTGTGGGCCAGGTAGGCTTCAGGCTTATTTTCTGTCTCTGTCACAGATTTGCTATTGGATATGGGTAAATCCAATAGAAATTACCTAGCTCTCTGTGCCTCCATGTTTCATCTGGAAATAATACAGTTATCTGCATCTGTTTAAATATAAAAGCCGAGATGTTCATGTATTGCCATCATAGAGTCCAGATAAGTCCCTCAGGCTCCAAGATTTGGATGCAAGTCTGACCACATGCTTTTCCAAACTTCAAGAGACTTATGTCCCATCACAGTTATATGGAGAAAACCACTCAGATTAACTCACACGGAGAGGTCTCACATACCTCTGGTCCCCAAAAGCATGCTTTAATAGCTTGGAATTTCCTTTTTATTCAATTTTTTTTCCTCCTTCCTTTGTTGTTTTTTCTCTCTCACAATTCACTTAGTAAATTAAGTGTTAAATGCTTCTGGATATAATGGGCTTAGAGATTAGCAATATAACAAACTAAGTCGAGTTCAGGAGGTTAACTATACTGAGACAGATCCTTAGTCTAATCAAGCTGTCCTGAGGATGAGGTTTGACTCTGGTGTGCCATGATAAAGGTGGCTTGAAACATAACCTGGACTACTGGCCAGGAACCATGACACTGGAGAATAGTCCACAAGTCTTCTTTTTATTTGGCCTGCTTATACCCCATGCCTTTTTCATATACCTGTTTGGTTCCAGACTAATCGAGATTTCCCAGCTGAAGAAGACCTGAACCATTTGGCACCCAGTCTCTTGGCAATGACAGCACCAAGGAAGCTCTTGGCATTGCTACCGTTGTTTCATAGCCTCATGCTTTTTAGTGTCTGAAGAGGACTGGAAGTAATTCTAAAGGACAGCGAGCAAAAGTTTAATCAGATAATTGTGATAACGTTATCAACCTCTAATTGGCTCCATAGAAGAAAATGTAATTATCCCACTTAGCCCCAAGAACCTACTAGCTGTTGATAGGCTGAGGTTTCCAAGAAGCCCAAATGTTTGAGACAATCCTGTCACAGGGGTGTTTGTGTTTTACACCCAGAGATATCAGTCATTAGACGAAGAGTAATGAAATGGAGAGTGGGGACAAATGTCTGAGTGAAGCACAACAGCGGGACTTGCAGCCCACAGAACCATTCTGGCTGCCCCCTCTCCTGAGTGTCAGCAGGAGAGCTGGTCTCACTTTTAGCCTCAGCAAATGAGTTTTGCTTGGTAGAAAAAGAGATGCAAGATTGGTGTCAGTTCTAGAAATTTCAGTAAAATTGTACTGACTTACAGTTGTGCTAAACTGGTCCACATTAAACACTTGGACTTGGAGATTAGGGAAAGAAAAGGAAAAAAAAAAAGAGAAATCTTGATTGTGGGAGACAGAAGTCCAGCCACCTGAGAGCATGTGTATCAGGAGATGCATTCTAGGGTAGAGAAACATGGCCATGGGAAGAACAGACTATGTTTCAATCTCATTTTCTACCTTGGAAGGTCATGTTTGACTGATAATGGCATTTTCTATCCTTCCAAAGCACATGTAGGCTGGAAATGCCATCATCTTGCCTAAGGGAGCTTTACAACACCTCCTTGGTTTTGTGGCACTCAGCAGTACACATTGGGAAAACTGAATCAGATGAAGACTTACCCATCATCAACAAAACATCAGGTTTTCCAGATCCACCAGGAGGTGCAACCTGTGGTGTTTTCCACAGCCTTTTGCTCACCCTGCTTCCACACCAAAGGCCAGCAGAAACCACGAAAAGAGAAGACAAGACACCATTCAGACAAGGAACACCTTCCTACATGGTGCCCCTGTTTGTCACATGCAAAGCATGCCGGAGACTGAGCTCTCCTCTCCTAGGGCAGTACTTCTCCTGCCACAATGGTAGGGTGCTATGGGTGGTACAGCTCTGCTTTTTCCATGACTTTTGGGTTCGGCAGATCTCCGAATTGTACATTTTGCCTGCAGCTGTAGTGATGCTTTGCAACACAGCAGCTCTGACTCCAAATGATCACAGCTGGCACATCTCTTTGAGCTGAATTGGTGAAAGACAGAGTAAATGACAGGTTACTTCAATGCAGCTCTTAGCAAGAACTTATGGAGATTATTATGAAGGAGCTGGAAAGACATCACTGGAATCTGCTTGTGGAGCTGACAACTGAGTGATAACTTTCTTTGATAACTTTTAATCACTGTGTTTTCTACTTATGCAAATTGCAATAATACCTTTGATGCTCTGGATTTCTATAGCATGCATGCTTGTGGCAGTGACATGAAGATTCAGAGCTGGATGCTCATCCGCCACTAACTTGTTTCTGCATCAAAGATGTATTACATTTGGCAGTGACATACATTAATTCGTGAAGTACATGTCTCATCAGAACATGCATTCAGAAAGAAACATCCCACAAAATGCCACTTTGGAAGACTTCATTCTAGTTTCATCGTGGTTTAGGGTTTGCTTGTACTACAAATTGCAGGTAAGGCCCTGCTGTGTGCCAAAAAAAAAAAAAGCATAGGGGCCTAATTTATCCTGTACCAAGCTTTCTGTTAGTCCTTCGCTGTAGAGAACAGGCAGAGCAAGCCTGTGTCTGCCTGCAGTACTCCACATAAATATGAATCTATGTGTCTAGATGGGCATTTCAAACCCAAGCACTTTTAAAGAGAGGGAGCTTCATAAATCTCATTCTCACTAGGTGATACAATAGGTTTTAGATGCCTAAATTACCATATTGGTTTTCAAAAGAGGATTGGGACTCCTAAGTCACTTAGGCAGTTTTGAAAATGCCATCAAGGATCTTTGCACAGACACAGAGCTTGGTGGATACCATTACGTGGTACAATATCTTCTCATGAGTGACATGGAAATTACCTATTTATTCTCCTCTGGCTCCATCATGGGATTAGTCCTTATATTACAGTTACCAGTGGTTTGTCCAGTTCAGCCTTCCATTGGTTTCTTTGAAAGATGATTTAATAGGCCAAGGGACCATAATGCTGTCAGTAGCTGTGGTGCTCTTAGATCATACTGCCACTAATTGAGACTTAATACATCCCCTTGCCTAAAAGAATGTATTGTGGGTAATTTTATCTTGATATTCAATCTAAACTTTCCATCTCATTACTCCCAGCCTTACCTACTTCAGCCACCCTAAATGATTACTCTGCCTGTTTTCACCTATGATAAAGATGTGGATGGTTATCATATTCCACCCTCTGCTACTCTGGCTGTAATTAGGCCAAGGTGTAAAGTGAGCTGGATCACCCAAGGTCACAGGCTTGACCTAAAAGAGAAGGTCAAAAGGGGGAAGGGGAGCACTATCAAGGCAGTGCTAGCGATGAGCTGGACTCTGAATAAAAGTGAGTCCAGCATCTGTAACCCAGTTTATTTTAATCTGCTCTGTTCTCTTTATTTATGTGCCTCTTTTTTTCCTAGTTATTTGAACTGATACTAGGGTGTATATATCCAGCATTGAGGATGTCTGTCTGGCCCAGGCTTTGCAAGGTTTTGGGAAACATGGTATAAATTGAATTTTTCTGGCGTGACACAAGAGCTGTCAGTGTTAGCAGTGTTACAGGGATAAACATGTCAAATTTAAGTCAAGGTCCACACTCAAACATACACTCCAAGATTTGCACTAAGCACTCAGGCAAGCTTCACAAGTCTACACCCTGGTTTGGAAACACTGGCATGCAGGAGATTTAGTGGACCTTCTCTCAGACATGGGCACACATGCTGAAATCAGCACAGTGCCGATACTGAGTGAGATTCATTAGATCAAACTTCAGCAAAGAGGCAGAGGTAGGGCTGAGCTCACAGACTAAGTCCCCCAAAACAAGGTGTGCACGATTTCAGAGCTCAGTTTCGTTACCCATACACAGATGTTTGTTGGCATCTGAGATGTCCTGGAGTATCCCATGAGGTTTTTATGGGCTGTTCCAGAAGGGCAGAAATCCTGTGCCATATCCTTCAGGCCCCTGGAGATACCCCAGACACTCTTTGATATATCAAATAGCATTAGAAATCCATATGTGGATAACTGAATCGAGATCACTGTCATACTACTTTTACAATAATAAATGTACAGTCTGAACTCTGTCTATGCAAATCCTTTCATTGTTTGGGGCTTTTTAATGTGTGGTGGGTGGGGTTTTTTAACCAGAATTTTCATTCCATGGGGAATTCTGAAAAGGCATTTTTCTATAAGCTCAATTTTGAATCAGAACAAATTTGAAAAAACAACATTTCTTCCTGGACAGGAAATGTGTTTTCTTACCAGCTTTATTGAGTATAAAGCTACTGATGGGTGTAGGAAACAAGGTACTTCACTCAAGAAAAATAACCAAAGTTCCAGAGTGAAAATGTCAGACTAGATTAAGTGCTTTTGTTGTGTTTTTACATACCGCAGGTGCTCCTGTGAGAGCAAGAGTAAGTTTAAAAGAAGAGGAAGAGCAAATAAAAGAACGCTAGATATTGGATGCAAGGCACCTGGAGAAAAGATGAGCCAGAAAGAGTATCCAGAATTCAAACCAAAGGATGCAGTGCTCATGGGGAACCAGTCCCCAGAGTGAAGTAAAGGACAAGCTTTGTAAATCTTTGCAGCTTGCACTGTTCTTTTCTGCTTCTCATTGTCGTGGTTTAGCCCCAGACGGCAACTAAGCACCACGTAGCCGCTCGCTCACTCCCCCCGCGGTGGGATGGGGAAGAGAATCGGAAGAGTAAAAGTGAGAACACTCGTGGGTTGAGATAAGGACAGTTTAATAGGGAACGCTGTCCTGGTTTCGGCTGGGATAGAGTTGATTTCCTTCCTAGTGGCTGGTGTAGTGCTGTGTTTTGGGTTTTAGTATGAGAATAATATTGATAACACGCCGATGTTTTGGCTGTTGCTAAGCGGTATTTACACTGGTCAAGGACTTTTTTTTCAGCTCCCCATGCTCTGCCAGGTGCCCAAGAAGCTGGGAGGGGACACAGCCAGGATTGTTGATCCAAACTGACCAAAGAGCTATTCCATACCATATGACGTCATGCTCAGTATATAAAGCTGGGGAAGCAGAAGGAAGGGGGGGACATTCGGAGTGATGGTGTTTGTCTTCCCAAGTAACCATTACGCGTGAGGGAGCCCTGCTTTCCTGGAGATGGCTGAACACCTGCCTGCCCATGGGAAGTAGTGAATGAATTCCTTGCTTCGCTTTGCTCACGCGCACGGCTTTTGCGTTTGTCGTGGTTTAGCCCCAGACGGCAACTAAGCACCACGCAGCCGCTCGCTCACTCCCCCCGCGATGGGATGGGGAAGAGAATCGGAAGAGTAAAAGTGAGAACACTCGTGGGTTGAGATAAGGACAGTTTAATAGGGAACGCAAAAGCCGTCAACTCTATCCCAGCCGAAACCAGGACACTCATGAAGCTACATCCCTGCCTAAGCCTGGGGTAAATACTGCTGTGACCAGCAGCAGTGTCTCTCCTAAAAGGGGATGAGCTGGTGGTGCAGCTGCACAATGGGTTGGCAATAGTCTGGGAGAAACACTTTTCTGTTTTATGCAGTAGACACTTTCCATCCCCATCAAAAAAGCCTTGGCACTGTCCATGTGTTGAAAGATGATGCCCAAAGCACATCAGCCAAACCTCAGGAGGAGATACAGGGTTAGCTGCATCATAGATTGTACAGCCATAACATAACAGGCAACCAAGGACTCCTTTAACCTCACAAGCAACACAGGGGGGGCAAAACCAATTTCAGCAGGGTTTTCCCCAGATGTGAATTTAGAAACAGCACATCATTAAACACCCATGGACCGGTGTAATTGCATGTGACTCTGTGTGGATGCGCAACAACAAATCCACGGCTACCTCAGTTTTCACAGCTGTGTTCACGAGCAGGATCTCAGATGTGATGGGTATGGCTCTGCTTCTGCTCCAAATGTCTTGGCCTTGGATGTTGAAAAGGGGTGTGAGGAAGGAGAGGAGATATTGGCACATGACATGGAAATCACCCAACTTCTCTGGACTATGAACATCTGTTGAAGAACTCAGAAGAAGAACTAAGAAGAAGAACTTTCACAAGAAGGAACAGAGACACCCAATCTATTAACGCATAGCTCCGTGGCTGGTGTCATCACCACGGATTTGGTTTTTTTGACAACGGGATGGCCTACACAGCAGCGGGTTTGCTGGCGTCTGATGAGATTCATCTTTCTCAAAGGGGAAAGAGAATCTTTGCTCAGGAACTTGCGGGGCTCATCGACAGAGCTTTAAACTAGACTCGAAGGGGGAGGAGGGTAATATCAGGCTTGCCCGAAGGAAGCTGAGGGACAACGTGCCACGGTTAGAGGGAGCGGGTGCCAGCGAGGGCACTCAGCCTGTGTCTCTGAGATGTGCGGGGTACGCTGGGGCACAGCTGAAGTCAAACAGAGTTGAGCTAGGGGATACTGAGGCAATAGGAGCCAAGAGGGAAATGCCAGTGAAACGCCTCAAAGCACGCAAGGGGTGTTCTCCTATGAAGGAGACACGGACGGCAGCCCAGCTGAAGTGCCTCTACACCAATGCACGCAGCATGGGCAACAAGCAGGAGGAGTTGGAAGCCATTGTATATCATGAAAACTATGATATGGTTGCCATCACGGAAACATGGTGGGATGACTCGCACAACTGGAGTGCAGCGATGGATGGCTATAAACTTTTCAGGAGGGATAGGCGAGGCAGGAGAGGTGGTGGGGTAGCCCTATACGTCAGGGAGTGTCTGGATAGTTTAGAGCTCGATGATGGTGATGATAGGGTGGAGTGTCTATGGGTAAGAATCAGGGGGAAGGCCAACAAGGCAGATCTTGTGGTGGGAGTCTGTTACAGACCACCCAACCAGGATGAGGAGACAGATGAACTATTCTATGAGCAGCTGGGAGAAGCCTCACGATCGCTAGCCCTTGTTCTTGTGGGGGACTTCAACCTGCCGGATGTCTACTGGAAATACAATACAGCAGAAAAGAAACAGTCTAGGAGGTTCCTGGAGTGTGTGGCAGATAACTTCCTGACACAGCTGGTGAGTGAGCCAACGAGGGAAGGTGCCCCGCTGGACCTCTTGTTCACCAACAGAGAAGGACTTGTGAGCCATGTGATGGTTGGAGGCTGTCTTGGGCAGAGTGATCACGAAATGATAGAGTTTTTGATTCATGGAGAAGCAGAGAGGGGGGTCAGCAAAACTGACACTTTAGAATTCCAGAAGGCGGACTTCAGCCTGTTTAGGAGACTGGTCGAGAGAGTCCCCTGGGAGGCAGCCCTAATGGGCAAAGGAGTCCAGGAAGGCTGGACATTCTTTAAGGAGGAAGTCCTAAGAGCTTCTTAGGAGATGACAAGAGCAGACTGTCCCCAGGTGCCGAAAGACGAGCCAGCGGGGAAGAAGACCGGCCCGGCTGACTAGAGAGCTCTGGCTCGAACTCAGGAAAAAGAGGAGAGTCTACGACCTCTGGAAGAAGGGGCAGGCAACTCAGGAGGACTACAAAGGTGTAGCAAGGCTGTGCAGGGAGAAAATTAGAAGGGCCAAAACTGAGCTAGAGCTCAATCTGGCTGCTGCTGTAAAAGACAACAAAAAACACTTCTTCAAATACATTAGCAGCAAAAGGAGAGCTAAGGAGAATCTCCAGCCCCTAGTAGACGGCGGAGGGAACACAGTGATCAAGGATGAGGAAAAGGCTGAGGTACTTAATGCCTTCTTTGCCTCAGTCTTTAATAGCAGGACCAATTGTTCTCTGGGTACCCAGTTCATGGAGTTGGAAGATAGGGATGGGGACCAGAATGGAGCCCCCATAATCCAGGGGGAAATGGTTAGTGACCTGCTGCACCACTTAGACACTCACAAGTCTATGGGGCCTGATGAGATCCACCCGAGAGTACTGAAGGAACTGGCAGAAGTGCTCACCAAGCCCCTTTCCATCATTTACCAGCAGTCCTGGCTAACTGGGGAGGTCCCAGTTGACTGGAGATTAGCTAATGTGACGCCCATCTTCAAGAAGGGCCGGAAGGAGGACCCGGGGAACTACAGGCCTGTCAGCCTGACCTCGGTGCCGGGGAAGCTGATGGAGCAGATCATCCTGAGTGCTATCACACGGCATGTAGAGAATAACCAAGGGATCAAGCCCAGCCAGCATGGGTTCAGGAAAGGCAGGTCCTGCTTGACCAACCTGATCTCCTTCTACGACAAGGTGACCTGCCTAGTAGATGAGGGAAAGGCTGTGGATGTTGTCTATCTAGACTTCAGTAAAGCCTTTGACATGGTTTCCCACAGCATTCTCCTGGAGAAACTGGCTGCTCATGGCTTGGACGGGTGTACTCTTCGCTGGGTAAAGAACTGGCTGGATAGCCGGGCCCAAAGAGTGGTGGTGAATGGAGTTTATTCCAGTTGGCGGCCGGTCACAAGCGGTGTTCCCCAGGGCTCTGTGTTGGGGCCAGTCCTGTTTAACATCTTTATCAATGATCGGGATGAAGGGATCGAGTGCACCCTCAGTAAGTTTGCAGATGACACCAAGTTGTGTGGGAGTGTTGATCTGCTGGAGGGTAGGAAGGCTCTGCAGAGGGACCTGGACAGGCTGGATCGATGGGCCGAGGTCAATTGTATGGGGTTTAACAAGGCCAAGTGCAAGGTCCTGCACTTGGGCCACAGCAACCCCATGCAACGCTACAGGCTTGGGGATGAGTGGCTGGAAAGCTGCCAGGCAGAAAAGGACCTGGGGGTGTTGGTTGACAGCTGCCTGAATATGAGCCAGCAGTGTGCCCAGGTGGCCAAGAAAGCCAATGGCATCCTGGCTTGTATCAAAAATAGCGTGGCCAGCAGGACTAGGGAAGTGATCGTGCCCCTGTACTCGGCACTGGTGAGGCCGCACCTCGAATACTGTGTTTAGTTTTGGGCCCCCCACTACAAGAGAGACACTGAGGTGCTGGAGCAAGTCCAGAGAAGGGCAACGAAGCTGGTGAAGGGTCTGGAGCAGAAGTCTTATGAGGAGCGGCTGAGGGAGCTGGGATTGTTTAGCCTGGAGAAAAGGAGGCTGAGGGGAGACCTTATCGCTCTCTACAACTACCTGAAAGGAGGTTGTAGAGAGGTGGGGGTCGGTCTCTTCTCCCAGGTAACAAGTGATAGGACAAGAGGAAATGGTCTCAAGTTGCACCAGGGGAGGTTTAGACTGGATATTAGGAAATTTTTCTTCACTGAAAGGGTTATCAAGCATTGGAACAGGCTGCCCAGGGAAGTGGTTGAGTCGCCATCCCTGGAGGTATTTAAAGGACGTTTGGATGAGGTGCTTAGGGACATTGTGTAGTGGTGGTCTTGGTAGTGTTAGGTTTACAGTTGGACTCAATGATCTTAAAGGTCTTTTCCAACCTATACGATTCTGTGATTCTGTGATTCTGTAACTCCAGCAAACAAGTTTTTGCGTTTGATTCATGGTTATCGATAAATCATATAGGATGTGAGATAACCTGGAGGCTGGACTGTCCAACACTCACCAGATCAGGAAATAATAATGTTCCTTCTGCCTTTGTAACCTTAATCCTGCCCTTAAGAGGATGGCTGCCATTCCAACGGCTTTCATCAAACAAGTACACATTTTCATTGTAAATCCTGTTATAAGATTATTTTTTTCTGTGGCTAAAGGTCAGAGTATATTCTGACAGATACAGGATTGTGAGAAACAAGGGTACAAGTAACAGATGCAGCGAATACCTAATCAGTAAATTAAGGATAAAAACATCCTAGTCTTTCGTATGTGGGAATGATTCCTACCACAGTCCAAATCCACAATGGTCCCTTTGGAATCAATAGAGAAATACTCACAATAAAAACAATAGAAATTACTAGAGAAGACTAATGAAATGGTACAAAGCCTTGAAATCATGGTCCATTCATCACTAACCTGGGACAGCCAGGAAGAGACTCCAGGCTTAAAAAAAAGTCCTTTTTCTTGAGGCATCTGCACCCATAGGAAATTCCACCCTTCCTCCCACAGGATCAGGACGCATGGTATCATATGTTTGTCACTTCCAGGATGGATTACTGCAGCTCCTGGCATTTGGTGACGAATGAGAAAACAACGTACAGGGTGCAGCTGATGATACAAACCACTTCTCCCCACTTCCTGCAGGGGTGAAGAAACCCTGAACATATGAAGCCCACGTACCAGACCCTCCACTCTAGTTTTCAATGCTGGTTTAACATCTTGATCCTAATTAGATCCTGGTGACATTTTGCAAACTAATATGTACTTTCCCCAAAAAAAACCCCTAAAACAAAAAAACCAGATTCATATCGATTGAAACTATGTGTGAATTCATATTTCATTCATTTAATTGCTTTGATTGCTTTGGTCAGAAAATACTTATCTCTTCAAGTCAAAATCTCTTATTTTCACATTCTCTAATTTCCATATTTATCTAAAATTAAGAAATGATAACAAAAAGAAACACATTGAATTCAACCTAATTTTTTTCCCCCAGTTTACCATTTTGGTGGGAAAAAGAGCAAGAAAAGAATTAATAGCTGAATAACCTCAAAGAAAAATATTCATATTATTTTGAGAGGTTTGGCTAGCAGATCAAGAAGTTGATTGCTCACAAAGCTGTAATCCAAACATAGAACACAAATAGTTCATTAAAAACAGATACATTAAAGACAAACTCCCAAGTTTTTAACTTTTTACAGTGCATATCCCTATAGAGGTCTCAGAAAAAAAATCAAGTCCTACTTTTCTTCTTCCTATGTCTGAGCTGTAAAATGTCTCTTTTAATGTGTGAGGGGAAGACCTATTATGAAATAAGGGATCTGCTTACCCCACTGTGGCTTCAACTGGACAGCAGATCAGAACAAAGAACCTCAGGTTTGGGCTCTGCACTTGGATTAACTTCAGTTAGGCTGGATTTCCCCTGTGAATCATCTCAAGGGAAGGAGACAACTGGAATTTAGATTGTAACAACCCTATGTTTAATGTAAGAAAAACACATTTGTACATGTAGGACTAGTCCATGTCTCCTCATACCTGATCTCTCTTTGGATCTGGATCTTGTGTACATTGTGCTGGAGATTGCTGACCTTCTGCCTGGAGGCCATCCACTGCTAAATCCCCACTTGCTCTTAGCTGGCCATATTATAGCAGGAAAGGGCTTTTTTGTTTAGTTTTTTTCTCCTGCCTGTGTCTGCCCAAGAGGTTTCAAAGCTGTCCTCTCGGATCTGGTGCTTGCTGCATAGGCTGTGTCAGCGGGTGGCAGAGGTGATGGTGGTGACTCTCCTGGTCCCTCTGAGCCTTATTTTTCTATGACTGAAACACACTCCACATGGGGCTCAGATGGAAACCACTCCAGAGGTGAACTGATGCTGGGACCAGCTGCTGGCTTAAGCGGTTTGTCACACCAAAAGCGTGACACCGCAATGCTGGAAGTGGCCCCAGCTGCCGGCAGCCTTTGCGGAGGTGTCACTTCAGACATTCCCATCTCTAAGAGGGCTGAAACCAGCCTTTTTTTCCCCTGGGCCCTCGCTTTCTCCGTATGAGTCTGTCTGATGAGCACTCCTTCTGTGCTCCCTTTGCGCCGAGTGCAAGCCTGTCATCACCCAGCTAAAAGCTCTTGGCACCGATTATAACAGGCCATGCTCTTTGCTCTGGAATTCACTGGTGCAATTGCTCGTGTTTTAGCCAGGATGGTGCCTGACATGTAAATGGCCCAGCTCTCCACAGCCAAGGCACAAAAAAGAAATCAAAGGAGACTGCTGAGGGGTCCCTGGCCCTGGAGTTTGCTTTCCATACTGGACCAAGAGATGGATTTTCCTGAATTGCTGCGAAAACCCCACCACCACCACCAGTTTCTGAGCTTTCTGAGAATCACGAGTTTGTTTATTGTTGGAATGTGCCTTTGAGAAGGATTTCTACTGCTGGCTGCTGAGTTCATTAGGGTTTTTTGTTGGGCTTTTTTTTTCCCACAGGAAAGATTTCCAGTGTTGCTGGGGAGGTTGTTTTTTGAAAGGATTGTTGTGGTAAGAAACGGCTGCAGCTGGAGTTAGAGCACCTAAAAATAACCATAATAGAAAAAAACAAATACTATCACTCTAGCCACGTGACAAAGTAAGCTTAGGATAGAAGACCCAAGGATTTGACCTTAGATTCCTCTCTTCAGCAGACTTTACAAGGGACTCCCTGTTGTTTTGTGGGATCCTCTCCCCACCAAACTTTCTAAGAACTGAATGCTGTCTCAGCCAGACGTGCCTGTGTTTGGGAGACTTTCCATCAGGAACCCATGTTTGCATATGCTTTGATGAATTGGCATTTTCCTGTTCCTTTGGTCTCAGTGGGAACTGCATTAAAACCTTTTCTGTGACGTATCCCCTGGCCCCATCCACATACCTGATTAGACAAGCAGAGAGCACTTCAGGTTCTTTAAGAGACATCCACTGAATATATGAACTAGCCTAAAAGCATTTTGGAGACCGTACAGGCCTTAATATTAAGTTTAATGGGCCAAGTTCTCATCTTTTTGACATATCTGGCCCTTCTCTTAATATCCTTTGCCAAAAATCATTATTCATCTAAAATACCTTCATCTCCACGAGGCTGTATAATCAATATTGCCAGGTGCTACAGGGACTAATAGTGGATAATAGCTTCTGGGACTGTGCTAAAGTCCATGGGGTCACTACTGAAATAAAGTCTGATTTGGTATAAACAAGGGCTCTGCCCTAGATTTGCTGGATTTGTTGAGATTAAATGTGTGATGTCCATGTAGAATTGTTTTAAGTGATCTCTGAATCATATTGTCATGTGGATCATGGATCATTTGTCGTGTGGACTTGTTGAAGGCACAAGACACCTCCCAGAGACCAAGGAGGCAATGCCATACACATAACCAGACAACAAGGCCCATGTGACAACTGCCCACTAAATTAACTCCTCCTATTCTTCCTCATGGCAATGATGACGAAAGATGCACATCTCCAGGGAACAAGCTCTCCATCTTGCCTGACCGATCTGACAATCATAGGACTCAGACAGTGTCTTACAATTGAGTTTTCTCAAATAAAAGCCAACTTGCAACTAAAGGTTGTAAGAAATCAGGCATGAAAAACTCAAGTGAAAGACTTCATCTGGCAGAGCAAAAATGAAACACATGCCCCCTCCTGGAACAGGCACATCGTGCCTCGTGCACTCACGAGCACACATAGGTATCTCTCTCTGTTGCACACCTAAAACATGAAAAGCTATCACATAAAATGCTGTATTTTTGTCAGCCATCCCCATACCTTGCAAACCACTTTATATAGGAAACCAACTTTACACTGCACAAAGCTCCACCCATCCAGATGATGTTGTCATTTCCATGGTAACTAAAGTACCTCAAAGGCAAAAGAACAGATGGAGACTGGAGAAAAAAATAATCTAAGGACCAAAAGTGAACATATGTAGTGCAAGAAAAAATATTAAGCTGTGGGCAGCTATTAGGTTTATTATCACTTGCAAAGGGAGACCTCGATAAACTCAGTCACGGCTCTGCAGTAAGGAGTGGCATAATCAAATCAGCTGTGTGACAATACCAATTTTACAGCAGCCCATATTCCCTCTCCCTTTCCCTTACACAAATTTCAAAAAATAATTGTCCTTGCTCCCTTAATGACTTGTTTTGGTTTAAGGACAACAAGCAGCCAAAACAGGCAGAAAGAATGTAACTGGTCATATGCTTGACTGCCCATTGCACATCTTCAAGATCAAAGTCACCAGGAGGGAGCGAGGAGTATGTGGTTGTCCCTCCCTAACACAAGCTGCAATAGCCAGGGGAGCAAAACTGCATATATACAACCTGTAGCCCACTACATCCTGTTCACGTGTACTCTGTCTGGCTCCCGTACTTTGGATTTACGTGTGCCATTATATGAAGGATGTGCTGGCAACTCAGCAGCAATTTGGAACATTTTTAAAATTGGGTTAATAGTTATGACACAGTCTTTGCTTGACTTCCTCTGGAATTAGTCCATCTTTGTGGATTGCTGTCAATCAGAAGGGAAACTTGCAATTTACATAGGACAATTTGTTCTGTGTCAGCTTTCTAAGACTCTGAGTGAGGCAAGTGTAATTTGGGAACAGGAGCTGTGATGGAAAGAAAAAAAAAAAAGGAAAAAAATCTTATATTTTTAGCTTGCTCTCACTAGAAGTTTTCTGCTCTATATTATATAATTTATTCAAGATGCAGAGTTTCATCAAAGTGAAAAAAGTTAAAAATGTATCCTGCTACCTAAACTCCTTGCAGCTTAAGCTGGACAGAGCTGGTGTAAACTTCGGAGCAAGGAAAACTCATCTGTGAGCTGGGCGAGAAGAGTCTAGGGTGTAAGAAACATGAATTCAAGCCCTCCTGTCCAAGGCTCCCATTGCGACCCAATGTAAATAATTTTCATTTTTTTATGCCCCACCTCCTTGTCTGTAAAATAGGAGCACTGGAGTCCCCTCAAGTCCTGCAGACTGTGAGTATAAATGTTTTTCTATGAGACTATGAGCTGCTCAGATTCTGCTATAATCAAGGGCCAAATTAGCACCTAAGGTAGCTGCATCCTGTTCTCAAACAATTTTTTATTGTCAGTGACTTTTTACCACCCATGCTGTTAGTCTGCATTTCACTTCTAATGAAAAACAGGACTTCACGAGTCTCTCTCAATCACACATGCTGCTGCATGAGCACAATATTGTGCAGCTGGAGCAAGAAACACTTCGTCAGTTAATATTTTAAAGCATAACCAAAAAAAAAAAAAAAGGAAAAAAACCCCCATAAAACCGTATTTGTGTATTAAATTCTACGGACACAAGCAATGCTTTTGGTGCTGATGATTTCTTTCTGACTTTCCTCTCCTTTCTTTTCCAAAATCTAAATATCGAGCTGCAAATTTTACGTTTTTAATCCTCTCCCCAGCCGAAGCGCTGCAGGAGCCGTTGCAGACAGACGTACGGACATCCCCGCACCCGCAGCCAGGTGTGCGACCTGCCGGCAGGGGGCAATGCTTCATGGCTGTTCAACCAAAACCACCGAAAACTTAAAAAATTAAAGAGGCTTGGTGGGGAAAAGGGCAGAAAAAGATGCTGTGGTGCAAAAGGCAAGGGAGTACTATAGCCGTGAGGCAAAACCCACCCGTGTCAGCCCCAGGCACCCACGTAGTTTTAATTTTTTTCCAAATTTAACTCGCTGATAGAGAAAATCTACGATAAGAAAACATTGATAAATGTTTAAAAAGTGAATTAAAAAGTTGTGCTGCACATTCCCCGGAGCACGGGGAATCAATCAGCCGTTGGTTTTGCAGACCTAGTGTTTCTTGCCTGTTTTTTTCCCTCAGGTTGGGGAGCGAGGGTGGCTTGGGCTGACTCCTGATGCCACTCCCTGTGACTCGGGGAATCTCTGCACCACCTGATGCCAAGGCTGGCTATCACCACGGGGGTGTCAGGGAATGATAATGAACAGGCAAAAGGGAGAAAAGGCAGAATTAGGTATCCTGAGGCTCTGCTGTAGACCTGGCACTGATAAATATAATCTGCTTTCTATTGGGTGTGCTACTGCTTACCGTGGTAGAGGCTCGAGCGTCCCACAAGCACATTGACCAACCTGATGCCATCAACTGCCTGGCTAGGAAAGGTGCTGTACCTTAGATGAGACCCAACACAGATGACAGAGGCTTAATACCAGCAGTGATTCTTGCTGAATATTGCACCCTGGCCTTGTGGGGTCTCATTCTCACTGTGCATGGGCTGGCAGAGGTTCATTCACGCATACGATACCAAACACCCTGAAGTATGTTAGCAAACTATTATTCAGATAGAGCTTCATGCTGAAATGTGATACACCTTGTTCCTCATGTTTCCATCTTCAAAAGTTTCAGGGGTCCCACAACAATGATAAATAATTTAAGCATATAAAGCATCCATGTGTCAAGTTTTGCAAAGCCCTGGGAGGAAAGGAACAGCCAAGATGATTTATGGTTTAGATAAAGAAGGTGCATAGATACTGAGAACTGGATATTCTCCATATAGATATTATCCATGGATGGATATCCATATGGATATTATCCATTGCCATCTGAAGGATTTTACACATTACTAATAGCATGTGAGCATGCTCATTTTTTTTTTCCTCCAAATAATTTCTGAGGTCAACCTCAGCTCACCTGTGAAATGCACCCTCTGACTGCTGACATTATCTCATGGTCTGTGTTTCCTACTGTGTGACTGACCCAATGAAATCATACAGAGCAAAGGAGGAAGACATTTTCATATTCTCTGAAGGTTGTTGGTGTGGGTTGGTTTTTTGTTTTTTTTTTTGGGGGGTGCACTTCATATTTTAATAAAGCCAAGGCCATTCTGTGTTTTTTCATGAGAAATAAAAATTGTTACCCTCTCCATGGGACTGAGAACATACTTGGACAAGAGAAATCAAGTATTTCTGATCCAATTAATGTTATCCATGCCTAACAGAGCAGCCCAATAAAATACAATGGCAGACCCATCCAAGAACAGACAACTGTGTCATACTTGGAGCACTGATCTGGAAAATGAGGTTCAGGTATCTGCTCTGATTTGGACAGGTTGGAAATGGAAATGATGATATCACACATCATCAGTGGGATCTTACCACGAAAGCAAGGCTCTGTCCCTTTCTATGCCAAGAAGTCCATCTTGGGTTGGAGAAATTTTCTGAGCCAAACCCAGTCAAAGCAAAAACCTCCAGTTTCAGTGATTCAACAATTTCTTAGGAAAAGTCATGATTTGTCCTCACCTTATGGCAGTGTTTCTTCAGCCATTGGATGGCTACTTTCAACAAGTAAGATTTTGCTTGGTACTATATGGCACCTTTCATGAGAACTGCACTGTGTATGCATAACTGTCAGTCAAAGTTCAAGAGACATTTACTTGATTCTTCTGCAAATTCATTTTCAAAGATTGCCAAGCCAGAAAGGACGATCCAAGCCATCTAGTCTGTCTCCAGCCTGTCAGGGTCATCAGTGCTTCAGCTTGGCTTAGGCTAAAGAATAGTTTTATTTTATTCAGTTAAACTTTGTTTCCAGAAAGGAATCCTGGGCCAAATCCAGAATTGCACCAGGGCAACATAACACCTAGCCCCAAAGTGGACCCCAAAGCTTTAAGTGAGGTCTTTCAATTACAATATGTGGACAGAGTTAGAAATTAGTTGGATTTACAGTGGGAAGGAGTCACTTAAACTGTTATGTAGGAAATGCTGAAGGGAGGAATGGTCCCAGCCCTGCTCCTTTGAGAAATTAGGTACCTCACTCCAGTCCCTTGGTACCATGTGATTTCCTCACCTACAAGGCATTTTTCTCCTGGAATCAAATCTATTTCTGATAGCTAAACATAATTCTTCAACGCTTGCCCTGCAAATCATTTTCTCCAGCCCTTAATAATTTTTTGTGGCTCTTTTCTGTACCCTCTCCAATTTTGTCACTATATGTTTTAAAATGTGACTGTCAGACCCATAAACAGACTCTCTAGTTCAACCTTACTAGTGCCATACACCACAAGTCACCTGGCTGCAGAGCCAAGGATCACATCAGCACTTTTAGATTTGAGGGTCCAACTTGAAGCTGGCACTGAATTGCTTGTCCAGTTTTTTTTGTCTGTTTTTGTTTGCCTAAGCCAGGCGGTGCAGTTTGTTACATCAGGCTGCCCTGGACTCTGGTTCTTTGCTATTTCACCAACCATAATGTCATCTACAAATGTCCTCAGGAGTAGTTTTATATTTATTTCCAGGTCACTGATGAATAGCATAAGGGAAAACTCTAGTAACACTCCTCTTCGACAATAATTCTGCATTGACAATTACTTTCAGAGATCTGTCAGTTAGGCAGTTCTTAACTCATTTCATGTCTGCTCTTGTCCTGAACTCAATTACTTTTGCTTGGCTAAAACATATCTTCTAGGAAGTCATCCAGTCTCCAACCTGAAAATGTCATGAGATGGTGATTTTTACCAATCCTCCTATTAAGTTTCTGGAATGATTAATCACTATGAACCACGTACGTCTTCATTGTAATGTGATCTTTTCTCTGAATTCAACTTCTAGTTATCAGTTCCTTTTATGACTTTCCTAGCTAGATTAAACAATTCTTTATACCTGGAATTCCCAAGCAGATCCAGTATTTCCATTCACTCCATATCCTAAATTATGTAGCTTTAAATTACCTCCTGCCAGTCCTGTGCTTCATTGACTGATGTTATATTTCTGCTAATGTGTTGTGCTTCTTATTCATGTTACTGCTTCTATATTAGTTTATAAAGCCTTAAATATATAAAAGTATGTATATTCAAGGCTATATATACATATATATGCAAAATTGTAATCAGTATGAAAACTGTGATTGAAATCCACACCATCATAGATCAACGATGCACATGAGAATCCAGGATAGGTTTTGATGCTTATTAGTAATTAGTTTCTTTGAAGTTATTTATGAGGGAAAGAATTTCATGTGCTTACAAGATCAGAGTTACTTGTTTGCTCAGGAAAGACTGTGAAATATAACTACAACTGTAAGAGCAGTAACAAACTTATGGATATTGAAAGAGCTACAGGAGGCAAACATTCAAAGGTTTTCAAAAGGACTCACATGTCTGAGCAGCCTGAGCAAAGGGCAGGTCTTGGTCTTCTGCTGGTGTGTCAGCAAGTGCTGCATCATTGAGCCCTACAACTTTTGTATGTTGCCTGATTACAGAGAAATGTTTAGTTACTGGCTCCATAGGGGGCAGAAGGCTGCAGAAAGATCTGATAGATAAGAAAGTCTGGACTTGAACCTAAGCCTCCCATGCGGTCATCTCCCACACTGTAATACAATGCTGCTAAGCTACCAAGGTTTTCTTCTAATTGTCCTGGTTGAGAAATTGGAGACAAAATCTTTTTCTTTTGTTTTTGGACAGTAGTGAGCACGGCACAGTCTTTGTCAATATCAATAAGATGCTGAGATAGGGATAACAGTACTCAGTTATCAAAATAATGTACAAGAGAAATGGTTTGGGGATGCTGGGGTTATAAATATCCTAAACCCATGGAGAATCAACTAAAAGAGGGGGTTTATGTCTTCTAAAATTAGTTTTTCATTTGGTTTTCAATCCCTTGGCCCTGAATTTTGATTCCTGCCTGCCATTGTTCACACAACAATGTTGAAACTTGATACCACATGTCTGAGGGATTTACAAAATAAAAGGGCAATTTTAAAAATCACTGTTATTTCTGGTTTGGGGCCAATTGTTCAAACAGTTGAATTTCCAATTCTTGAGCAAAAAATGGGAGGTTTGAAATACATTCACATTTCCCCCCTGTTTTCAGCTGTCTTGGAATATAATCGCTCATTGCTTATGTTGTAGTGGGATACAATGAATTGCTAACTATTGTATGTCTAAGAGTTTACGTGTGTGTATACAGATAAATAGATAGATGATAGATAGATAGATAGATAGATAGATAGATAGATAGATAGATAGATAGATAGATATCTTCTATGTAAAGCTCAGAAGTGTGCTAGACAGCTGAGAAGCTAAAACACATAAGGAAACTGGTCTGATTTAAGCAATTAAAACAATTGTAAATGGTTATTTTTAATGATTTGTTTGTGGTTTTTAATCATATAAAGTGTTACCAGTGTTTTACTGGGGGCCTTGGAAGATACTTTTTTTCTTTCACATTAACTTACAAATCACCCAATAATTCTGCATAACATTAATTCATACCTTGAACCTAGAAAGACTTATATACATATTTAACTCAATATGCTATTTATATAAAAATAACAGGCTCATGGCCTTCATTATAAAACATCTGCCTGTCTCATGCAGTCAAGGTTATGTACAGATTGTTAGACACAAATAGGAAACTCATCTCAGGTCCGCTGCAGGAACCAAACCAACTTTATGAATGCCATAGTATTTTTTAAGTGAAAAGAACAAAGAGAAGGAAATTTCCTTTTTCAGATTATCCACTTACATTGTACGAACTCCCTGACACACAGCAGAGGGAGGAGATTTTTTTTAAAAAGAAAAATGTTCTAGATCTAGAAGACAAAACCATACGTAAGAAAACCTTTGATGTCAACCCTGATCCACAATGATTTATGCACACATGTCCTACAAGGTGACCACTCAAAGAAATGGGTATTTTTCTGCTTATGAAATTTATCCTGACCGTTTTTTTCAGAGTTTGAGGTCTACAGGTAACCAGGTGTGATTTTTTTTTTCCAGTTATACATAAGACAGGCCTAAAAATAACTTTGTGTCAATCAAAAACTTCCTTTAGTAGTTTTGAGGCTTTTTTTTTTTTTTAGACTCCCCCATGTGTTCAAAGTAAGTGAGCATTAAATAAGTCATTATCTCAATTGCTTCCCAAATTGAACTTCTCAGTTTGAAATTATTTAAGTGGGGCTGCTTAAATACATTTGTATATGTATATGTATACTCTCCAGAAGAAAATAAATACAAGATAAAAAGAGCAAAGGCTCACAAAACACTTTTTAACCCAAACTTATTAAATATAAACAAAACACTATTTTCTAACAAAGGAAAATCAAAAGCGTTTTTTTCTTTCTTTTTTTTTTTGGAGTATTTTGGTCCATAATTTGGTTTTCTGTGTTAATCCAATCAAGCCAATTATTTCATAACCATGTGTTGGCTTATTCCAAGGAGGAAGACGATGGTCAATGGAGCTCTTTGATGAACAGAGTTTACCTGCCAAAAGTTTTTGAAACCAAAATTCTTCACAGGAAAATGTCACTGGCAGCTCTGCCAAGAAATGTTGAAACTATTTCTTTTTGTTTCATTCAGATACAAAATGACAAAACGTAGCTCCAGTTGGGTGATTTAATTTAAACAAACAAGCCTCCCTTCCATGTCAAAGCGCTGATTCGCAATGACAATTCTTGTTTGGTTTCAATCAGAAATGTCAACATTTTCAGTGTGACATTTCCAATTCAAAAGTTTTTGAGTTGCATATTTGTTTGGGATGGAGGTGGGGTTGATCTGTTGGTAATCGGCTTTTTGTGTATTTTATTGATTTGTTTATTTGTTTTCTCCTATTGGTGGAGAAAAGCAGGAGGAAAGGACCATGAGAGGAGAAGGACGGGCACAGCCTGTTGCCTCTACCCAAGCTCATCAGTTTGGGATTTGTAGGTATCACGGCAGAGGTCAGTCGTGTGGAGAGATCCAAAGGGAAATAATGGCTTGGTGTGTTTTTTATCTAGGAGCTTTTCCCAGAAAGCATGAGGAAACACGGAGGGGCTGAGGGCACATACTCACCCATGTAGTTGAGTCTGCTGAGGGTTGGTGAGGGCTACGCTGGCATCTCATGGGCCACACAAAGCTCTCCTACCCAGCTGGTGTTAGATTGGGACCTGTGTCCTGGATCTGTTGCTACACATTTAAGGGATCATGGCATATGAATAAGCCTCCATGGCTGGTGGGAGTCAGCCCAGGTAGTCCCTGCATCAGTTGAACCCTGAATTTAGGTCACTCGGATGATGGCCTGTGGTTACCATTTGTCCCAGAGCAAAGGGGAGAAACTCAGTGTACTTTTAGCCTCCTGCAACACTCTGGGACAGGGATCCTTGTGGCACCATCTCTGCAAGGGATCAAACATGCAGAGGTACCCGGGGGGGTACTCCCTCCTCCCCCGCAATGTTACCTTCACCTGTAAGTACACTTCCACAGCTCCATCCCACAAACCTTCCCTTTTCTGGGGTTCCTCCTCATCACCTGTGTGATTACTCAGGCAAGCCAACAATTTACTCCTGTGAGTAAAGGTTTGCCAAACTGGCAACCCAAATGGCAGCGTCATCAAGACCACTGGCAGAGCAAGGGTGGGAAAGCAAAAGCCCAAGGACTTGGATTTTGCACAGCTCCGCTGGTCCGGAGCTGAATTTGTTCTGTATTTTGGGCACTGTTACTGCTTCATACTGAAAGGTGGGGGGGGCTTTAATCCTTAAAATAGGTGTTGGGAGTCCTTGCTTGTCTCCCCCAGCCCCAGAGAGGGATTCCTCACCTCAGGTCTGAACAGCAGTCACTGGACCCCAAAAATCTCCCGCATAGGTCATGAGTCCGCAGGGGCTGCGCTGTGAAAAGGATGGGGGGGGGGGGGCGTAGGAGAGGGAGAGATTGGAGTGGGATAAATACCACTAACCTGAGTATCACCTTCTCTGCGTTTTCTCCCCTGCCCCCATCACTGCTGCTGTTGTGTCAGGTAGTGGCACTGTTGAGTACATTAACCCAGGGCTGAGCATTGCAGCCACACCGAATATGTGTCTGTGTGTCTCTGTGTGTGTGCGCGCCTGATCATTACCATTTATCCCCCCCCGCCCCACTGCTGCAGGACTCCGGGAGCGAACGAGAGAAACAGAGGAAAGAGAGAGACGGGGCCATCAGCCCCCAGATCTGCTTAAACAAATCGCCGCCCCTTGCAGGGAGGGAGAGGGAGAGAGGGGGGAACAAGACCAAAAGACAAAATAAAAGACAGAGAAAGGAAAATCCATCGGGGAGCAAAAAGCAGCCCCCAGACTCCCCCTTTCCGAGACTGTACTCTCAGCGAAGAGGGGGGGGTGTGTCTGTGTGTGAGCATCGATCCCGTGCCCGTTAGGAAAAGGGGGTGTTTTTTCCCCCCACCTCTCCTTTGCCCTCCCTCGGCGCGGCCCGGCGCGGCGCGGCGGGGGGAGCGGGCGGCCGCGGCCCCGCAGCCCGCCGGAGCTCCGGCACCAGCACGGGCCCGCTCCGGAGACGAGAGCCGGAATAAAGGGAACAGCTTCCTCGCCGCCAAAGCAGCCCTTTTCTCGTCGCGGGGTTTTGCTCTTTCTTTTCCGTTTTTTTTTCGTGGTTTTTTTTTTTTAAACTCCTGGCCGGGAAAAGCAAAACCGAAAACGCTTCCCCCCCCCCCGCCCCCCCCTTCAAAAGGCCCCCAAACAACCAACAACAACAAACAGAAAGCAAAAAAAGCCCCCCCTCAAAAAAAAAAAAAAGAAGGAAAAGAAAAGGAAAAGCGAGAGACAGAGAGACAGAGACAAGCTCCATCGATTTCAAATCCAGGATTTTATCCAGTGCATTGATTTTTTTCTTCTTTTTTTTTTTTTGTTCCCCCCTTTTTTTTTCCCTCCTTCCCCCCCCTCCTCCTTTCTTTCACCCCCCTTCCTCCTTCTCACCCCCCTTTTCCTTTTCCTTTTATTTTGGATCCTGCTAAAATTAGCCGGGACTGCTCTGGGTGTTGCGTGTTAATTTGATTTACTCCGGGATTCCGGCTTCCAAGACGCCATTTTCCTCCCTTCTCGCTCTATCTCGCTCTATTTATCTATCTATCATTTATCTATCGAGCTATCTATCCGTCTGTCTGTCCGTCCATCTCCCTCTCCCCGGGTGCCTTCCCTCCTCCCCCCCGCCCTCCTCCCTCTCCGCTCTGCGTGTGCTGCGCGGCCGTGCGCTCCCCTAATCTGACAGATGAACACCGCCATGGGTTTGCCGCAACACAAGCAAAAGCACCTTTGGGGGCTGTGGCGAGGGATTGAAACCGGGATCTAAAAGAGAAGAGACAAGAAGGGGGGAATCCGAGGGAGGAGGAGGAGGAGGAGGAGGAGGAGGAGGAGGAGGAGGAGGAGGAAGAAAGAAGGAGAAGAGGAAGCTGCTAAGAAGCCCCCGCTGCCGTTTTGGGGATATGGGTTAGTAAAAACAACAACAACAAAAAAAAGGCAACAAAAAACCTGAGCCATCAAGGAAAGGTCTGTCTTGATGATCCGGATTGCGGGAGGGTTTTACCCCTCTCTCTCTTCCCTCCCCCCCCCCCCCCCCCGCCTTTTTCCCCTCTGCATGCAAAAGTTAATCTCCTTTCTTTCGTGTTGTGACTTTGCAATGGCGCGGAAAGGGCTTTATTTATTGGGGGGGGGGGGGGAATATTTCTCCGCTGTGCAATGCATGCGAGTCCTCCTCTCCCCCTCCGACCCCTTCCCTCCCCATGCTTTGTGGCTGGTGGGGGGGATGTATGTGTGTGGTTGGGGGTGGGGGGTAAGACCGTGCTGCTGGGAAGGGGTTGCAATTTTTTTAGGAGTTTGCATAATGTATTTACCTCCCCTTATCCCCCCTCCACCCCTTTGGTAGCCTGTATGTGTTTCCCCGACGGTGCCGGGGGTAGGTGGCAGCTATGTGTATGAATGTGGAAAGGAGAAGGGGGAGACCCCCCCCCGCTTCGTAAATTGCAGGTAAAGTGGAGCTAGAGAGCAACATTGTAACCTTGGGGGGGGGGGGGGGGGTGAGTGAGTGTGTGTGTGTGTGCGCAGGGGTCCGCGGTGGTACTGGGCGCTGGGCGGGGAGGGGGGGGAGCGCCGCTTCCCCGGGGCGGCCGCCGCGGCCCCGCGCTTATTTTGACATTGAAAAGGACACGCAGCCCCGAAAAACGGGTATTTGCAGGAGCAAAGAAGTGTGTGTGGGAAGTGGGGGGTGGAGAAGGAGGGGAGTAATTAGCAATGCGGGACCCCCCCCGCTCCCTCCTGCTCGGTGGTGAAGTGAGGCGCATTAATGGTTATTAATAAGCCGGTGATTGCCGCCCCCGGGACCCCGGTGGCCCCTCTCCCCCCCCCTCCCCCCCCGGGTGGAAGTGGAGTTCAGCTTTGGGCGGTTTGAATATCGCCGATATTATCGGGGGGGGGGAATGTGTTTGGGGGGGGGAGCAAAACGCAGCCTGCAGCCGCGGGCGGCTATTGTCAACTCCAGCCCTGGCGCAAGGCTCCCTGCCCACCTCCGTGCACACACACTCACACCCCTTCCTCGCCGGGTCTCCCTGGCGGGCAGTGGGAAATCAGGTCCCTCCGGCTAGGCGGAGGCCCCCTCCCGCCCTTGTTTCCCTGCGTGAGTGTGTGTGTGCGTGCATCACGCCGGGCACTGGCGGTCCCCTGCGCTGCCCGCCCCTGCCTGTGTGTATTTATGTGTCTAAAAAGGCAGTTGAGAGAAGGATTTCCGATTCGTTTCCGCTTCAAATAAACGGCACTGATAATCTCGGGCCTGACGCCTGATGCTAAAAGGGCATTTCGCCGCCGGGAACCGGACCGGGGAGCGGCCGCCTGCGGCGGGGGGGGGACCCGGCCCGGCCACCCCCCGGCGGGCAGGTCTCCCGTCCCCGGGAGGGTTTGCAAGGGGAGATGCGGGGGGGCTTCCCCGCGGGGGAGGAGGATATGCATGGGGGGTGCATGGGGAGGCGGCTGGGGGAGACACTGCCCACCCACCCCGGTGCCGCGGGGTGGCGGTGCCCCCGCCCCGGGCGGGGGGTGTGGGCCGGCGGCTGCCGTGAGCACGGCGAGCCTAGCCGGGCACTGGGAGGAGTCCGCCGCAAGCAAATGCGGCCGGCGGGGAGGGGGGCGGGGAGATGGGGGGAGCCGGGCAGGGCTTCTCCCCCCGCAGCAGAGGTGTTTCATTAGCCGCGGGTCCGCGGTGGCCCTGCCGGGGCCGTGCCAGGCCCGGCCGGGCCGGGCCGGGCAGGGGGGGGGGACCCGCCGTGTTGCCTTATATGTCCATCCGTCAAACCGCAAAGGATGTGCGAGGCGAGCAAAGCGCTGAGCCTGCTAGTCCTCTGCTGTCAGGGAAAGTAATTTGGTCCTTTTCGTATTGACAGGAGGATTTCAGGGGTAAAGGACTGTTGGCAAATCCAATCCCGTGTTGAATATTATGGACCCAAATGGGAACAATTATTGATCCAACAGCCCCTGCAGCCAGGACTAACTTGGTGCAGGCTACAGTAATGATATAATCGGCCGTCTAACGTTAGGCAGCAATAGCACGAACCTAAGGAAACAAGTGTCTAGGACCTTTTATCTTAGACGGGAGAAAAAATGTCTATCAGGGAAAATGTGCAAGTGGCTGCTTCACACACACCTTCCTCGGCCTTCGCTGAGATTACTCCCCTCAGTCTGAACCTACTTCCACTCAAAGGAGAAACTTTTTTCATCTCCATTTGTTTTTTAGCTGAAAGGAGAAAAAGCCCTCCAAACAATGTAGTTGTACTTTAATCTCTGCTTTTAGCTTGGAAGGGTTATGTAAAAGCAGGGAAAAAAAAAAAAGCAGAAACACTCAGTGAATGGAGACTTGTCCTCCATCACTTATTGGCTTTTGCTTTTTTTTTTTTTAACTTCTCAGACTCAAAGTTTTAATTGAAACCAGAAATCTATTGAGAAGTAACTGAGCCAAGAAAACCTCTGTTTTCTCTGCAACTAGGGATGGGGAATAAATAATTTTTTGCTGATGTTATTTCAAGTTGTTTGAGCTCTTTGGTTCCTGCCAAAAAGCCCAGCATAGATTATTAACACATTATCATTTTAGGAGGATGCACTCTCTGAAATGTAATAAAATGATGTGTTAGGTTTGTGCAGAGCTATAAACTATGCTATTTGTTGGCAAACAAAAGAATCAGTGGCCATGATTTATTATTAATAATAATCATAACTGAGCTATTTAGCTTGACTTGATATTTACTGGGTTTCTCTACTGAGGTTCCTCAGTATTATTTCCAATAATGTACTTTAAGCTGGGAACTGTTCTTTTTTAATAACTGCTATTGCCATGTGCTTAATTAACTCAAGGAGTTAAATGCTTGAAAAGGTCCAACCATCTTTTTTTTGCTTCAGATGCTGCTTAATCTCCTCTTCTGGTCTGTTTTGACACATCCTTTGAGCTCCTTTTCCCCAGCACACACGTCTCTTAGGTGTAAGTGCCAGTTTACCAACAGGACTCATTTTCCGTTACAAGATTTGGCTAATCCCAGTTTCAGTGTCTTTTTTTGCCCTCTCAGTAGGGCTCAATTGCTCACACATAATCTTTCCCTTCTGTTTTCTTTCCCCTTTGGACAACACCCTCCAGGACTGAAAAACTCTTGCCTTGTGCTCGGAGGCTTGCAATTACACAGCAGTTTTGACTCTTGACCCAACTAGTAGCAAGAAAGGCTATTGTCTAATGAACCACGTAAAAACAGTTCTGCAATCTAACAGATTGCTGTGATGGAAATGAAAACTCTCCCAGTGAATTGATGACTGATTTGTTTAACCATATGCCTAGACGGTCTTTCTTGCTCCCCGTTAACTACCCATCTCTGGAGTATCTGTGATCTGTGGATCTGCGATGATGTTGAAAGGCAGCATTAATAACTGTCAAAATGTGCTCCATGATGCATGGCCCACAGTAGGGCCAATTGAATAGGATTTAAGTCATGTTCAGAGAATTCAGCATGTCATTTTTGCCTACCATAACATGCAGGCATGCAGGGTTTTGAGAGTGTTAAGTGCCACGATTAAGCATGCATTTGATGATGAGAAAAGGGCATCAAATCCGTGCACAAAAAAAATAGGTGGTCGGATGAAACCTATGGCAAAATCTAGCCTCGTTGCTGTGAAGTCCAGGCACTTTTAGGGCAGCAGTGATCCAAGGTTTAGAGCTAGTCCAAAACCTAGCAAGAAAGGCAAGAGTCTGTGGGAGAACTTTAGCAGAGAAAGTTCCCAGTGTTTTGCTGCAGGGCTTGTGGTTTCTACTGGGACTGGTTTTGCTGCTATTATAGGTTCTGTTCTCATTACTTTCTCTCTTTCCAACTTGATAAAAAAAAGTGTTTCCTTTCCCATTATTATCATTGAGGAAATAAAATGACTCATCCTTTTAGGAAATTGTCATCTTGATTAAAGACAAGCTTTAAAACCCCTCAACTCCAGGTTTTAGCCTGGGGGGACTGTCAGATCTGAAAACGATTTCCAAACTTTCGAGGTTGGGACTGCTTTGCCTTCTGATACGGGCATGAAATCAGGTTGCAAGCACGCGTTGTTAGCACAGTTGCTTCTGAGGTGCACTCAATCCCTTAGAGATGGTTTCTTTCTCCTTCTCCCAACGTGAAGGCTTCACTTGATGTGGCTTCAAAAGTTCATTGTGTCTTCGGACCTGCTTACAGATCTGCTGGATGCTGGGAACAAGTGCAGCTCCCCAACAGGCACCCGGATTCTGCATTCACGTTTAACTGGTCATAGAGAGAGCAAAGCGAGGGGGAATAAATAGGTGGGGGCAAAAAAAAAGGAAGGCAAAATCATTTCTTAAATTGAATAAAAGCAGTCAGAGAATAATGCAGCTTGTCTTTCAGAGCTGAGAAAATGTGTGAAGGAAGTAGGGGGTGGTAATTTCTGTTTATCAGCTCTTGAGAGGGAGCAGAGTTAGGGGCTATTTTGCCCTTTTGGAGTTGGATTTACTTTGCAGCACAGATTGTCCAAACACAATGATGAGCTTTTACTGTAAGCTGTGGGGCAGCTGGATACGAAAAGCAATCTTCTGACATTATTTCATGTAGGCTTTTGTTGTCTTTTATGATATTGAAAATTTCAAAGAGTTCTGAGGCTAGTCACCTCTCTCTCTAAAAGGCCAAATCGAAACTCTGGACCTCAAACACCCCAAGGATTGGGAGGATTTGATCCAGGCTTGATTATGATCTTTACAGCCCTAGTTTACTTCCCAGTCCAGCTGGGGATCTTTGCAAGGTCTCAGGCCTCTGTATCTCTATGATCTTTGCCCGGCTGCCTGTCCACCGAACCCATGTGCTGTTGGCAGTATGTGACGATGACCCTGTTGACTTCAGATGTGAAGGGGAAAGTGATGGGGCTGAAGCACAGGTGACAAAACAGGAAGGTGGCCAGAGAAGTACTCAGGGGAATCTGGTCACTGGTGTTGCTCACAGATTCCAGGATCAGGTTTACTCTTGCTTATGAGTGGGGACAGTGGTGGGGCTTGTGTACGTGTGCAACCAGTGCAGGTCTTGCAGGAAAAAAAGTTGTGCAGAGGATAATGATGAGCCTGAGTTGTCCTCCCTATGTAGGGCTGGTGAGTTTGATTGATTGATAAACTTTTTTGAAAGCAAGCTCACTATGTGGAAAAGCCATGCAGGAGGAAACCAGTTTCCATGCAAACACGAGGTCAGAAGGTGGTGGCAAGGCTCTGACCTGCTCTGGTGAATACCAGAGCACAGCATGGCCCAAGGCTCGGCTGTGCAGTAGATGATATATTTGGATGCAAATGCCTGGCAGAGTGGGGTGCTGGGGTTGTGGCTAAATGCCATTGTGGGGTGACTTAGCTTCTCACTGTCTCTGAAGGAGTGAATTCCTGTTTCTGTAAGGGTTGCTGTGCAGTCCTGGGCAGTTAAGGGTTCTATGAATGTGGCAGTGATGAGAGCAAAGTTTCTTCTACTGTAGTACGGTATCTCCTGTAATAGTGTTTGGGAAAGCTGTTCAGAAGAAAGTGTGGTAGGCAAGCATGGGGTAACACAGGACTCAAATACCTCAAAATTAGAGATGGGTTAAAGATCGGAAGCCTGAGGTTTTATGTTACTTTGAAATTTTTGTTAGCCTTAACCTTTAAAACTGAGAGATATATATGTATACAATGAATCATTCTGTTTCTGTCCTGGTATTTTAGCAGATGGGGAAGTTGGTTTTAAGATGGAAGGGAGAAAATGATGATACTCAAACCAGGGGTCAAGCTGCAAGTTGTTACAGGCATGTCTTTCCTCCATATGAATCCACATATCCTGAATATCCTACTGATGTGATTTCTAAGACTTGGACACTGGCCTAACTTCCTTGTGTGTTTCCAGACCCAGCGTATTCTGGAGTGATGCTGTGATCCATGCCTACCTCTCCTTGAGTCTTGCTAAATTTTTGGCTTTGGAGAATGCAATGGGGTTTCCACTGAAACTCCTCTGAAATCCTATTAGTTTGCTAGACAAGGAAATCCTTCCTGTAGGTTTTTTTTTCTTTCTTTTTTTTTTCTTCTTTTTTTCCTTTCTTTTTTTTTCTTCTTTTTTTTTTTTTTTTTTTCTTTTTCTCTCTAAAGCCTTCCTATGGAGCTCTATAGTGAGGATTCAATAGATTTCTGCACTGGGGAATAATTGTCTACTGAATTCTTTAGTTCTTTTTCAGAAGGGATCAGAGACATGAAGCTTAACTGGGGGAGTTTAGTAAGTGTTCGAACAGGATTGTATACATGCAAAGTATTATAGCAGGCATCTGGGAAAAGTGTTATTATACATGCCCATTATTCCTAAGGTTGCAAAACAGTTTAAAATATTAACCCATATATTCACATCCTTGTAACTTCCATAAACCTTCACCTAACGGGCTGAAAAATGTCATGCTTTCTCTTTGCTTGATGGCAATTTTCTTCCTGAAAGATTGAGTAAATTCTCTCCAGCTGTCAGTTGTTCCTTTTTTTTTTTCCCCAATTTATTCAGAAAAAGTGAGGGTGGGGGAAGAAGAGGAAACACTTTTCCCTTTTAAATTATTCTAACCACATGCTTTTAAACAGGGCAGCAGTCTATAACCTGCTGGGCTTTGAGCTGATAAATGGATATAAACATAGGGCTTGTTGAAGGCCTCTATCTTCTTTTGGTCTGTGAGGGGGACCAAAAAATGGATGTCATGGTTTCTGAAGCCATAACAAATTAAAAGTGTCATTGTAGGCATCCTAAAGTCCATCAAGATCTTTTAGTCTGTTGGCTTAAAGAGAGTGGCACTGTCCCTACAAATCCTGCTGGATAAGTGTCATAAATGGCATTTGCTATAGGTGTTGGTTTACATTAGATTCCAGTTCTGTGTCATGGGAGGTAGTCACAGAAACATAGGTCCTGCTCCTCCATCCTTTTATCAGAGATGAAGACACATCTGCTCTTAAAACATGCTGCCTTTTAAGTGTGGCTTTCAGGCCAGAACATTTTCTTCAGGCTTAGCTCAATGAACAGATCTCCCAGGGCCCTCTGAAAAAAATAGTGCGAGCAACAATTAAAATAACAGTAAGCTGCAGCATGGCCCTAGGTAGGGACTGGGGCCCTATTCAAACCTGCATCCATCTCCATCTGGGGAGCAGTGGTATGGATGCCTCAGTTCAGGGGTCTCTTGACCCATCAGAGCCCCCAGACCAAACTTTGCTTGGTTGGGACCTAAGTGAAGGACTCAGATTAGGAGACAGAGACCCATATGTCATCAATGGAGAGAGGGGGCACCCATGACTGACTTGACCTTGGATTCCCCCAAATTCTGATCCCACCCCAACCTTTAACATCCTCCTGAAGTCAGTGGCATTACAAGGGAATAACAATCCAAAGTCCTGGTCCTGCTTGAATAGAGATTTGAGTCGTGAATCTGGTGCTCCTGATCCTATTTGCCACCTCAGAGAGAGTCCGATGTGTGCAATGCCGCACAAAGAGCACAATGAAGTAGTTCAGCTGGAGAGGCCTTTTGGGCATGCAGGTACTCAGCAGGCTCTTATCTCCCGTCTGACTCAATTTCTCCCAGCACTTCTGTAACCGCTTCCTCTTCAGCCTCATTAGAGGCTAAGCTACTCCTTTCCTTTACCCATAGCAGCTGTCGGTTATCTTGCCTTTATTCTTGGCCTCAGGTCTTCCCACTGGCATGCTCCCAACTAACATTTATGCCTCTTGACATCGCTGTCCTGGCACCATGGGCTGCTCTTTGCCCTATGCGCATCCAGCCACGTCCACTTGTGTCCTGCGCTGCTTTTGCCTCCTGCTTTTTCTTCTGCAGTCCATGAGGCTTTAAGGGTATTTCTTGTTTTGCTGACCCAGACACTCTCTCCTCCCTCAAAGCCAAAAGACTGATACATTCTGCAAGGCAAAGCAGTCTCAATGCCTTCCTCTAAATACCCTAAATTATTGCTCTTCTTCTTGCATGCCCTTTATATGCCCTATTTTCCCACAGTCCCCCCTTGATGCTGGGGATGCTTGGTACATTATACAGCACCAAGCAAGACACCACTGCTTACTCAGCATGGAAACATACAGTGCAAGCCTGCATGGACAAAATCCAACCTTTCTTATTCCTAGTCTCATTTGAAGCATGCAGAATTGAGTAATACGGGATGTGTTGTTTGTACAGCCTCTAGACTGGGCACAGGATAGATCCTGGACCTAAGCCTTTTTGGTCCTCCTTGTGCCATCACTTATGGCTCTGAGGAATGGATGCTGAGCCAAGACCTGGTGCATTCCCTGTCAGATGTGTTGTTTTATTCTATTTATTTCTTTGCTTTTCCTGAAGGGAGGGAAAGCTGGTGTATTTGGCACTTGTGCAAGTGAAAATGAAATAATGGAGGAGGGGAAAAAAAAAGAAAAGGAGGAAGGAGGAGTCCCGTGGCAGCAGCAGTAAATAAAAACAAACTTCTCGTTAATGATTTATATAGAGAAATCATTTTCCACACGTTTCAGGGTGCAGAGGGAAATGTTTGATCAGAGGGAGAAGGAGAGATTATTGCCCTACCACAATGGTGTTAGAAGGAGGCTACTGTGTCTGATGGCAGCTCTCCAAGAGCAGAGTTGATCTAGGAAAGTTTGATAACACAGATGATGGAATTGTGCAGGGGTTTGCTTTCTGTGGCTGGTCTCTGTGCCAATAACCTTTCCTTAAATACCCATAAAACTTTCCATTTGTAGCCTGGAGTGGCTGCCACTACCTCCAGGATGGTGCGCTTGGCAGGAGCTGGCTATAACGGAGTAAGCATTTGAAGTCCCCTTCTCGTGCACATTGACACTTTTCCCCAAAGAGTTTTATGTCTGTTGTTAATGGAATAAGTTTTATCCTTGTAGCGGCACACACTGCTGCACCCAGCAGAGTGCTCAGGGTATTCTCTTGGATCATCTCAGGAGTCACCTTTGATTATACATCACACCGAGAGTGATGATGCTTGGTCTGGGAGCTCAGCAACCTGGTGTTGACCCGACGTAGGCAAATCTCCTGGCTTGGCTCTTTGTGTTGTAATGACCTGGGGCACAGTTGGCATCTCATTCTGTTTTCTAGTGTCCTGGAGGCCTAAACTTCACAAGGGTCATGGGTAAAAATGACACACCAACTCTTGATTTCATTGGGATCAAACACTAGTCCTTGATTCAGAGATGTAAATCCAGTGAACCGAGCCCAGCTTTATAGCAGTCCTACAGCAGCATTTGTCTCAGAGGGCACAAGTGGGATGAGGTTGGTCCTTTAGAGACCAGAAGTCATCATGAGGAGGTGTTTACAGGTCTGATGACCATACTCCCTTCCCCAACACCCAGCTACAGCTTTAGGTTGTGAGTGAGTAGATTTATAAAACCTTGGCACAGTTCTCAGGCAGGAGCTTGTAAAAGTCTTTGGGCAACATGATGGGCATCTCTCCTCCTACTGCAAATGGGTGCTTTGCTATGCTGGCTGTTGCCACAGCTGTACCTTGGGCAGTATTGCTTTTATGGGCCTTGTGATTTACGGCCGTGTCAGTTGTTTAATCATTCAGTTGACCCTCTCTTCAGCGCTGTACAATAGTTACTTACATAGAAAGGTGACTATCTGATCTAATTATGGAGTCTCAAACCTAATTATGGAGTCAAATATGATTCCATAATCTACTCTTAATGTCTCTATGTTGAGAAGACAGATACACACGTGTGTAATGTGCACACTTACATGCCTCCATAATTATGGATATGCTTAGGATCTCATTTATTTCCATCTCTTTATTTTGGGAGAGATGCTCGCAGCCTCATCTGGCCATGAGAGATCTTTGGGTTATCTTGTCTTTTCCCCTCCAATGTGGCTTTTCCTGGCTCTCTTTTCCAGGCTTGGGCACGCCAAGGCAGAGCCATCAGTCAGCGTTACTCAGTCACTCTGGTGGAGGTGCAGAGGGCTAGTAGCACTTAGATTCAGGGCAATCGGATGGAAACGAGTGAAGATTAGTCTGCTGTTGTTCTGGTAACTGCCATTAATCCTTGCTCCTTGTTTTCATGTGGATAGACCACACCTGGGAGAGCTTGCGTCCCTTCACTTCAGAGAAAACCCTCACATCATAACCCATGCAAAATCAGAGGCAGAGGTGGAAGGACTGGAACAAAAGCAGTGTTGGAGGCAGGGGGACCACACGGAGAGGAACCACCTTTCTTCTGTGTAACCCCCTGTGCATCTAACTCACCCTATTAATGAATCACATGCCTTAGTTAGTTAGTTTTATAGATAATCTGCAGATTACAGGCATTCACATATGGTCATTCCACTCGCAATTATTCATATCAGTTGAGGATCTCATACTGTATCTATTGTATATTCACATCTATTATTTTATACATGCCTATATCCAGGTATATCTTATAGATGGGAATTTTAGCAGCGTGCTTAAAATTGTCATGCAGTAGAGAGACCAATTTGCCCAGCACTGGAGATAGAGGCCAAATAATACATCACAGAAGCACAGAATGGCTGGGGTTGGAAGGGCCTCTGGAGATTGTCCAGTCCACCACGCTGCTCAGCGCAGGGTCACCTAGGGAAGGATGCTCAGGGTTGTGCCTGGTTGGGATTTGGACATCATGAGGCCATCTCTGATTCTTTATTAAGAGATGACGTTCATTTGTTTTGCTTGAAGGGGAAGTCCTTCTGCCTTGTTTCTGTCCTGATTGACGCAAGGCGGGTGAAAGGGAGAGGGTGTTTCCTATGGGATCTATAGCATGAACGGAAAATAGCTGTCACAGTCATTTTTCCAGCTCCCTGCCGAAGCTGGGTTGTTCTTTCAGAGTATCATGGCCACAGGAAGTAACTAAGGCTGTGGTCCAAAGATGAGATAAATCTAGCTCCAGGGCTCTGAGCAGCAGATTAAATACACTACTGGTACATGATAATGATCCAGTATAAACTCATTCTCCTGGTTCAAATTTGTTCAAAGAAATTTGCAGTGGCTTAATTTTATCCCAGCAGACTTTGTATTGCGTCATACTATGTCACTTGTCTGCACCACACTGGCTTTATGGGCTCACAAGTTTTACCTGTGCTCTGGAACTGCCTTTAAGTTGGCATGAAGAAAGTCTTAACCCCCATCTTATGTGCTCTGGTCCATTCGATAGAAGTGTGATCAGATGCCTGTTCCTGATCTGCATCAAACTTGTGCTGGTGGTGATCTGGCAGTGCATGGACCATGACCACAACCATGCCTGAAATTCCTAGTTTTTTTGCAAAGCAATATTTATTATTGCAAAGCATTAATGAAGAAATAGGTTGGAGCTTTTTTTTTTTATTCCTAATGTGGGTTAACTGAGTTCAGTGCAGCTCGCTGCATGCCAGGCTGTTGGGTTTTTATGTCCCATGATGGATTCTGAAGTTTCACTGACACTTCTCATAAAAGCAGGTTTCTGACCAAAACTTTCCCTCGGGTGTAATGTGGGTTGTCCATTGGCCTCTGCTCCAGAGGCAGCTGCATTTCAGCAGTGGCATATATAATCGAGGAAGCAACCCAGGAGTCTTTGGAGTGAAAGGTGATATCTCATCATTAAATATTGCTGTATAGTCTCCAGTGCTTTGTGGTGAATGGTTTTAAAAAGATGGAGTGTAAAGATGCTTTCAGAATTTCTGATATTTTGCAGGGATTAGGGACTTAACTGTATGTCACATGAGAGAATGTGAGATCCAAAGGCAACATGATAGACATGGGGTTCGAGAAGATGTGGGCTCCACTTCATGTTCACTATAACACTCTCAGACTCGTGCCTCAGTTTCCCCTCACTTGAACCTGTTCAATAGAATTTTTTTTCTTTTTCATCTTAAGGCATTTTGGACTCTATGGATAAAACGAAAGCAGTCTCAGTAGCTACAGTCATGGCTGGGATTAGTGTGCTATGGCATGTAGGCAGCATCTCTTAATATTGCTCCAAGCTCTCTGCTGGTGCTCCCGGTGCTTGAGCAAATCAGAGCAGCAGCACAAACGCTGGGCAGCTGAACCTGGCTTGCTTGCATTTGTCTAATCAGCATTTGCTTGTTACTAATGTGGTTGCTCCTGTACATAGGACAAAAGCCATGCCAAGTGTTATACCCACTTTCACTTCATAGAGAATGCCAAATAGGTGGATTTCTCCCCCCTACTGTGGGCTCTCACCTCTGTTTTTGTCCTCAGCAAAGTTTCAGTGTAATAACTTTATAGCCCTGGCATCTGAATACTTGCAAGCATGAGTAGTTGCCTGAGGCAGGAGAAGGGAGTGTATTCAGAACCCTTAATGGGAGGTATCTAGTATGACCCAAAGGGACTGTTACTTCAGGCCTTTGCCTCCAGAAGTGTGTTTGAGGTGCCTAGAGGAGCTGATAAGAAACACGTGAGCAGCCATAGCAAGGCTGAGCACGCAGGCGTTTGATTATTTCTCAATACTTATCAGAGGAAGCGTGAATCTCTCCCTAATTAAGAGCTAATGCCAACTTCTGTGAAATTTGTTGTCATTCACCTGTGAATTATCCTCAAATTTAACTTGACTGCAGGAAGCCTGCTAGTGTTAACACGTTCCTCCCGAAGCTTAATTCAGATGGTAAAATGCCTCTGTAGTTGCTTATTGAACGGGACTTGATGCTGGTGAGCCTCGGAGGCCTGGAAGGGCAGTTTGGGTGAGCACTTAAAAGTCTAGACAGCCCCCATCTCTCGGGTGTTTAAAAATAGAGCTAGAGGTCTCCTGGAAAATCTGCTTCCTCCCTAGATTTCCAGATCTGCGCGTTGCCAGCTAAGGTAGAAGAGCTGCTGGAGGAAAAGTGTTCATTGCTGTCCCTTCAGTGCTTCTGCTCGCAGGCAGCCTGGAGAGGGGAGAGGGGGAGGTTTCCAAAAGAGGTTACACGTTCAGAAGCCTGAAGTGAGGTTTCCTAATTAGTCAAAGTGCAGGTAGCCTGCCCAAACAAGAAAGACAAGTATAATGTCCCTGCACCCAAGTCATTTAACTATTAACCCTGGAGGAGAGTAAGGAGATACCTAAAACAATGACCCAGTTAATTCTGCGTGGAGTTTGAGCGCAGGGTTATTTGTTGCTACCTGCGGGTCTGGTGATATCATCTGCAGGCTCTCAGCAGAACAGGAGGCCAATATTTTTAAGGGGGATTTTAAGGTGGATTTGGCGTGAACTCATCTGACAGTAGTGTAATGCAATGACTTTATTAATCTGTTGCTTGTTTCTACTGACTTGGAGGCACACAGCCAAGCAGGGATGAGGATTTGGACATCATGACCCAGAGCTTGGGTCCAAGACCCACAACCAGACTTTGGAGCAGGAGCCTGGCTTTTTATTCACCCTCTGTAAAACATTACCCAATGATTCAAAACTTGAAAGACCCTTCCCAGCTTGGAGCCATGAGTTTTATTTCAGCTCCCATTCAACATAGGGTCCCAAGCGGGTTGGTTCATTACGCCAGTGGCTGTGGTCCCTTCCCTGCACCCTTAGTGGCTGCGGGTGCACCCTGCTGCCCTGCCTGCTGAGCTAGATACTGTCTGCCAGAAGCCTGCTTTTTTTTTACCAGCAGTGAGAGAGGTTAAAAGCCTGTGGGCGGAGGCCCACACAGAGTGCCCATTGTACATACGTGCATACCAGAGCAGTAACTCCCTGGAATGCTGCACCGCCAAGCTTTTACCACCTTGTGTTTGTGTTGCAGCCCAGGAGTGTGTGTACATTGCGTCCCTCTCCAAGGAGATTAACAATGCGAAATGGCAGATAAATAGGACAACCTTTTTTTTTTTTTTGATTGGACCAGTTGGAAGAGGAGGGTAACCCTGATTCCCATCGCCTCCATAGGCACAAAGGAGAGGCAAGGTGCAAGGTTGGTCAATTAGGTGGAGCAGCTCCTTGCAACTGGGTGGCTTTAATGTACTAATTGTGTTAGTAATTAGCGACTACCACATGGTAAACACTTGGGTTCAAAACTATGTAGGGGCATTAACTAACCCACCCTACAATGGGTTTGTATGAGGTAAGCGTTATCCTTGTTTCACAGGTGGTGAGATGGAGAGACTTGCTGACCGCAGGGTGAGTCAAGGCAGGTGTGCAGGAGATCTTGGGTCTGTTAGTTCTTCAAGATCACCTTAAATGAGACCAGTGGCAGCAGCTCTGGGAAATGAGTTTCTGCCTTATTGCCAGAAGATGTGCAACTTAAGCATAAGTGTTTTTATGGTGTACTACTTATCTACTATGAGCTACAGAAACAACTTCTAAGGCCAGATGGCAGTTCAGGCTCCATGATAGTGTGGGTTTTTGGGGTTTTTTTGTTTTTTTTTTTTTTTTTTTCTGCTTGGGCTGTCAGCTTGAACTATTTATGGGAACTTTATTTGAATTTGTGTCTGCTGGGACCTGGGTGGAGGTCACCCAATGATTTCATGGAGCTCTAGGATGCTTAGGGCTTTCCATTAGTAACCATATGTGCCAGGGTCAGACAAGTGACCTGTGGCCATACTCAAGTGGAAATGTGGATATATAACTAATAAAAGGTGCTTGTTATTACTTCTTTTTGAATTTTAAGCTCGTGCGAGATATTTATAAAAAGCAGAAAGAAACCAGTGGTACAACTACATGTGATTTTTCTTGGTGAGCTGTGCTTTAAAGTAGTCTACACTGATAATGCTGTTATGATTTGGTGATAGGTAGCAAGATCATTTTTGTTTCTCCTTTACGGTTTATTGCTACTAAGAATGACCTGGGAAATCCCTGGCTGTGCTCAGATCTTGCTTGCAGTTGGTCAAGGGGTGGGGTTTGGCAGTGTAGCAGAGCTAATCTAGCAGGGAGCTACTGCTGAAAGAGTAGGTCTGCACCCCCAGCACCTACTCCTGGCAGTGCCTTCTTGTTTCCTTCTCTGTATGCCAGAAGTGATATTCCTCTGACCCACCAGGGAGCTGTTTCTGCTAAAGTAGCAGAAAATATCTTTGTTTCTCTCCGAGATACTCTTCTGCTAATTTTGTAGCCTAAACTGGCTTGCCATGATGGGCGGTGGGGGGTGGCTATATGCGGGATTTTAGGGAGGGTGTATGAAAGCACCTTGACACCTTTAAAAACACCCTACGTGTATTTTTTTTTTTAACCAAATGTTTGGTATTTGGTTTAGCCTTTCTGTGTCATTGGGTGATACATCTTTTGCCACAGAATCACAGAATCGTATAGGTTGGAAAAGACCTTTAAGGTCATCGAGTCCAACCGTAAACCTAACACTACCAAGACCACCACTATACCATGTCCCTAAGCACCTCATCCAAACGTCTTTTAAATACTTCCAGGGATGGTGACTCAACCACTTCCCTGGGCAGCCTGTTCCAATGCTTGATAACCCTTTCAGTGAAGTAAAATTTCCTAATATCCAGTCTAAACCTCCCCTGGCGCAACTTGAGGCCATTTCCTCTTGTCCTATCACTTGTTACCTGGGAGAAGAGACTGACCCCCAAATGAACATTCACAGCTTCTCCCATTAACCTTGGCCTAGACTTTGTAAGGTACTGAATACGAGTGCTTCCATCTCAAAGGGTTCAATCTGCGATGTTTTAAAGAAAGCCCACATTTGAAAGGATGAGAGTACAGTCTTTGCTTCAGTCAGCCCAAGCCTTTGCTACAGAGCAGCGGTACCCAAGGACATGAGGAACTCTGGAAAACATTGAGTTTAGCTTTCCTCCATCGCCCTCAATACTTGGGTCCCTGATATGCCCTGCAAGAGACCCAGGTGGATCCTCCTGCACTTCCAGCATCCCAGGGAGCATCTTGGGCTGCAGACAGCGTGTGCCTGGCCCAGTGTGTAATGAATAATTCATCCAAAGCAGAGTTGTTCCCCCCCCCCCCCCCGAATAGCTGGCAGCCAAGGACATCTCTCTCTCACCTGGGAAGTGGGGAAATAGGGAGTTTGAAACTCTGCTGCCTGATTCATAGGGCAACACCATGTTTTCTGTGCTCTGATCACTGGGTTATTGTTTAACCTGCAGTAAGCATCTGCCTCTATTTTTTTTCCCTCTAAAAAACCCTGTGACAGTGAGCACTTTGAAGTAATGAGGAGGTTCATGGGTGTGGAGAGTTGGTTGTCCCCTCATTTATTTCCCAAGTCCAGAGTTGAAGGTGTTTGCATTTATATACCAGTTTTCTTTTTTTTTTTATATATATCCATTTTCATCAATTTAGCAATACACATGGCTATCGTTCCTTGCTTTGTGATACCAGATCTAGCCCTCAGAAATGCTGGCCAGCCTTGGTTCCCATTTTGCTTCAAGGAAGGCCCTTGAGATGCTGTAGGGGAAGCCCAAGCATGCCCTGTTTCAGTCATCTCTACACTTGCGTTTGATATGTGTACACATGCTAACTTCCTTTTTTTCTTCTCCTTTCCTTTGACAGTGGCAGATTTGGTCACTTCTGAGCTCCTTGCAGCCTCTGGGCAATCGGGACGTTGAATTCGGTGGACAGTTACCATTTGTTCCCTGGGATTGTACTTGCCCTTGCTCTCCTCATCTCCTCTCGTGCTCCCCTTCCCTCTGATAAAACTCCAGGGCATTGTGGTATTCCTATGGAGCCCAGGGAGACTTTGAGCAGCTCTTGGCAAAGGGGGAGCGAGGCAGATTTTCTGCCAGCTGCCGTTACCTCCGCGAAGCCTCCACCTGCCTCCGGCTGCATGGGGGAGACAATGCTGCCTGCGGTGGGCTCGGGGAAAGGGATCCCGGTGAGCGGCGAGAGGCTGGAGCCCGAGGAAGAGGATGAGCTGGGTTCTGGGAGAGACGTGGATTCCACTTCCAATGCAGATAGCGAGAAATGGGTGGCAGGAGACGGCCTGGAGGAGCAGGAGTTTTCCATCAAAGAGGCTAACTTCACGGAGGGGAGTTTAAAACTAAAGATCCAGACCACCAAGAGAGCTAAGAAGCCCCCAAAGAACTTGGAGAACTATATTTGCCCTCCCGAGATCAAAATCACCATCAAGCAGTCTGGGGAGCAGAAGCTTTCCAGAGCTGGGAAAAATAGCAAAGCAGCTAAAGAGGAGGACAGATCACACTCCAAAAAGAAGGTAAGTCCTATTCTTTCCCGTATTTCCCCTTTCTCCTGAAAGCAGAGGGAGAGCGTAGGATTAAACCTGCTCAAACAGTTTGTGTCTGAGGCATAACCTTTGCAAGGTTTGCAAAGCCCCACTTGGCCGCGGAGGAGGTAATACAGAACGGGTATCATCCTGCACTGCTGCGTACGCTGCAGGAATGATCTTGAACTATCCTTCAGAGGAACCAATTTGGAAGGGATCAAAAGTTCAGTCGGGCCTCTTCTATTTTTGTGCGTAATTGAGATTTAAGATTAAGCATTATATGAGTGATAAATGAAGGAGCCCACTTCTAAACTGCTTTGTGTCTGAGCGCTAATGCTTGAGCCTTTTGGCAGTTAAAGCTTTCGACTAAATTTTTAAAATACAGGTATGTGCATGGCGAACAATTGAATTCATTCCTGTATACTGGGTGAAGGGCTCCATTATTCTTGATTACAGCATTGTGCTAGCAACACTATAGTTATGCTTCAGAAAATACTTCCATTATAAGTCTCATTTTCTTCCAGATGTGTATCATTTTCTTGAAATATCCTTCTGGAGAGAAATTTTTGGTACTTTTAAGTTTGGGTAAAAAATGATTATTTTTTTTTTTAATTTAGTCAAGGAGAGGAAGAGGGAGGAGAAAAGAAAGAAAATCCTTTCTTTGTATGAGCTGTTTTTGGGAGCACCCTTTTGTTTTGCTGTTGGCTTGATTTTTCAGTAATGTGCCCTACACTTGGTCTTTAAAACAAATTTAGTTCAAGTGTTTTAAGCAGCACTGGTGGGGGGAGGGACACCTGGTGACTACTCATGTTATTTTGGGTGTAGTGGTGTTTTCTGTCCTATGCGTTAGACAAAGGAGCTTTGGTCAGGTTGAGGCTTTATCACAGTACAAATACTTCACCTCTGCCTCCTTCGCAACATGTGGGTATCATGATGAGTTCAGACAGGAACCCAGATTTGATGAAAGACTCATGAGTATGTCCAAAACCTGGACAAATTCATCTGGGATGTAGACATCCACTGATTAGAGCTCGGGAGTGACTTGGCTTTCCTGCTCATGCAGCTTGGATCCCTTGCTGTGCAGAAGGTCCCCACTTCTCCCATACCTTATACACGTGATGGATGCTCACAGGGGTACTTTAAGCCTTGAGGAGGCTAATTGCCAACAGCTCTCCCTGGAGACAGTCTCCTTGGCAGACTGACTTAGACCAAAAATCTGATAACTCTAAATCACTTTTTGAAGCATCAACATTTCCCACTGACTCAAGGCAGAGCCCAGGGAGATTAACATTGCTCACTCTGAGAGTACTTCTCTTAGAAGCTGAACTTGAAAAAAGAACCAAAATCAAGGGGATTATTTTCTTAGAATCCTGCTAAATGGCATACTCCATGTGCATGAAAAAAATAGGTCTTTTTAGCACAGCAGAGGTTTGGCCTGGTAATACACTGAGAAGAGATTTTCCCACCTATTGAGAAGGATGGGCTGTCTGCTGTCTTAGCACTGAGCAATGTCTTATTTCCACTTCCCTTTCCTCCCTGAATACTTGTAGAGGTCTCAGGGGAACTAGCGGTTGTGTGAGACCATGCTCGGTGACAGAAAAGGTATCACAAGCAATTCCTCCATGGCCGTACAGGGAGAAAAAAAGACTTGCAAACCACTGCCTACCATGCATGGACAGTGGAGAATATGATTGCTTAGAAATCGGAGCTTTCATTTCTATTTATCACCCAGTCAGACAGGTATGGAAGGCATGTTCATTCCTCTATGTGGCCATCCAAAAAGGTTAAATAAATAAAGCTAACTATAAGGAATCTATGTGTAAAAAAAAAAAAAAAAAAAAAAACAAAAAACCAAAAAAACCCAAAAAACCAAAACCACAAAAACAAACAAACAAAAAAAACCCCCACAACAACAAAAAAGCACCTTGTAGTGTGGTTACGCTCAGGGTGAGACTTTAGTTGCAGAAAGATAAGGAGTTTGAAAGAAGCGGATCATGGCCCAAACATGGCTGCATCCAGCTTACACTTGTGCTGTGAGGTCCGAGCTGGCTGGTGCTGTGTTCACACCCTGTGCGTAGGCTGGAAGCACTTTGGGACAGCACTGGCCTAATCTGGTCATTAAAACAAAACAAAACAAAAAACCCAGCAGGTGGATGCTCTGAGCAGACGGGGAGGGGGCTGCCACACCAGCACGTGCATTAGCATAACACCCAACGGCTTCTGTGTGGCAGCTGCTGAGCTGGGGCCGTGGCAGAGAAGTCCCCAGCAGGGATCTGGAGGACCCTGGTGCTGAGATCTCAAGGGGTTTGATGCCTGGAGACCTGCAACCTGCATCCCCAGGATGGTAAATATCCTGCATCTCTACAGCTGGAGGGATTTCACACATGATTGCCTCTGTGGGTTGTAGGATCAGGCCTTGGCTGCAAACATCTCATATCAAGGGGTGATGAAAGGCACTACAGGAGAGGGAGGTTGGAAATCAGTGGGAGAACAGTTCCAGTGCTGGCAGCGCAATTGCTTTCATGGCCGATGCGTGTGTCTCATGGCAGTTACAGAGATTTTTTGGGGAAGATAGTTAGGAGGAAACAGCAATTTGAAACTCGAATGGAGCTGAAGCTGTCTGGTCTACCTGTGGGTTTCCCTGGGAGAGAGGAGCATGCAGGTACCTTCTGCATGTACTTGCAGAACCGTTGAGAGCTGCGGTAATGGTTAAAAAAAAAAAAGTGATTGTCACATTTAAATGATTCTGGTGGTTTTGATATTTCAGAGTTAGGCTGTTTGATTGCCTGTTGCTTTAATCAGCACAAACTCCAGAAAAGCAGCTACCGGCAGCAGCAGCAGGGAATAACACATTTAAACCAGTGGGGCAGATCTTCAGCTGGCATCACTCCACTGTCCTCAGTGGATTTTTGCCAGGAGAGTTTGGCCCAATGTACACATTACCCTTGTGCATGGGAGCAGCATCATTATTTGAGTTTATCACCTTGCTTATGGATGCAGGGCATATATATGGGCTTCACAGACCCATATATAAAGATGGAGAGCTGAGCATAACCCGAGCTGCAAGTGCCATGCTCGTGTCTCTGGTGGGTGGGAGCGGTTGTCCTGCACCTCATGGAGTAGCACCTGAATTTATCTTTCCCCCTAAGGAGAAGCAAACTCTATCAGGACTTGAAAAATAACTTAAGTTTGTTGCATAATAATTTCAGCCACATCTCCAGTAGTCCCCAGCGCTTTGAAATACCACTTCAGCATTCTTGCAGGAGTTTCAATACACACAGCACAGAGGGCAAGTAACAAAAATATGGAAGCAATTTAAGTAACAGCATGTGGGTACACAAAGGACTGGTAATGCCAGCAATGTAAAAAGGGGCTGTGAACTGGGGATATAGCATTTATTCAGTGGCCATTTAGGGAGGAAGAAGATATGCCTGTTCCTAATCTTTCCACTGCTCTGCTAATTAGGCAATAGGGGCTAGTGCCTGATTTCTAAAGCTGTGGTCTGGGGAGTGGTGGTGATTAGAAGGGGGCTCTGTGGAGAGCCACACTGCTCATGTGCTGAGGCCTGGGTTTTTTGCCTTTGATTCCAGCTGCTACACTAAATATAAGACTTAAACATACATTAAATACTTTCCTCATGTTGCTTTTCTGTGTGAGCAATCGCCCTGGGGATGTTATGTGATCATGAATGGGAGGAGAAGGAATCCAGGAGAGGATCTTGCTGGGTACGGTTTCTGATGCCCTGGAGCAGGGAGGGAGGCAGGGGGTGAGAGAGCATCAGTGTTGGGAACCTCTGCTCTGCTGGCTTGAATGCTTGGCTACAATCCAGCAACTTTTGGGGTTTCTTTTAAGTTGTGACCATGCCAAGTTTCACATCAGCTTCCCCTTCTTGAAAATAAGAGTGAAGGTAGTTTCCTAACTCCTTTCCCAGGGCTGCTCGGAAGATGAATCGTAGCTTGGGCTGTCCATGCAGCCACTTGTATGGCAACTGGAAAGTGCACAAATGTTCTGTAAGCGTTTGCTCTTATTTCAACCCTTTGGTGCCTGGGGATATGGAGTAGGCTGAACTCTTGCCACTTCTAAACCCACAAATAGCTCCATTTCATTTATTCAGATTGGAGAGGGAGGGAAGAAAAAAGCCAGGAGCCCAAAGGATGTCCTGCTGCATGTTGGCAAGCCCTGCAGCTGCCACTCTCCCACCTGCAGCAGGGTTGCTTGAGTCCAGTGTCCTCAGCATCACTAAAGGTGCCTTTTCCTTTGGATAAGGAAACATGCTGTCAGTCTGGAAGGGCACTGAAAGTGTGGCACCAAATGCAATGAAGCAATCCATCAGCATTCCCTGCCTGTCATGTAGCATTTAACAAGCCCCAGATGAGTAGTATTTCCCTGGGTTTGTTTTATTTCCTTTTTTTTTTTTCCCCCTCCCTGCATTTGCTGCTCTATCTATTTTCTTGTCTCTGCAAACACTTCATTTTCCACCCCCTTCTTTCTTTAAGCATAGCCTGACAAAGTTTCTTTGGAGCTCCCATCATATGCATAATGTCCTGCTTCGGGGGATGTAAACTCAATTTTTTGTAATTATTATTGCACTGGGGTTTTCTGAGAGCTTGGGATGGGTGAATGCATTTTATTGCTGAGAGATAAGTGGCAGCAAGTCAATTGGAAGTAAAGCTTCCTTGTGTGCAGTCAGAGGAAACTCTATCCTTGGATTTTCTTGCAACATTTTTTTTTCCTTTGAGTTCCTGTAGGTATTTGCCATTTCTCTGCAGGAAGCGGTTCTAGCAGTTTTTCCCTTGAAATTCAATTCATCGTCTTCCTTTCCTCTGCCCTTCACACGCAACTTTCTCCTGCAGTTCACCTTTCCTTGAGGACTCTCTCATTCGCATGCTTTCCTCTTTGTACCCCTCCTTCTTCCAGAAGATCATGAACGCTTCCCCCCCCTCCTTCCCCCTTCTTTGCATCACTGACTGCACATTGCACTTTCCCTCCAGGTTCTCATGTACATCTGCAGCTCTTGTCGGATTACCCCTGTGCTGGACTCCTCTCCCCAGTGATTTGTGTGCATGATCATCCAATTGCTCATAGTGCATGCTTATTCCTTTTTGCTAAGGGCATCCCTGTGTGAGATGTCCTCTGAGTCAGCTCTTCTTGTTGCGATCCCAAACGTGGTTCGGGGAGTTGACATAAGTGCTTGTTCCCTGTGCTGCATGTGGCTTAGCAAGGAGGAGAAGGCACTTGCGCATTTGTGGTGGTACCTGCTTGAAGTGGCAGGCTTTGATTTACAGCTTCTTTTTCTTTTTTTTTCTCCAAAGGATGGAGCCTCCATATCCCCTTCAGCCTGGACCTGTTTCTGTGCTGGTTTGGTCCCCACTCTTGCTTAGCAAAGCCTTGAGGCTGCTCTAAATGATGCTGGTGGCAGGTACCTGAAGCTCACACCAGCAGTGTAGACCTCAGCCTCTGCCCAGGTTATGGAATAGTGGTAGAGCCCCAGAAGTGCCAGCACAGTGGGGAAGTCTTCTTCTAGTTGCATTTAAGGTGAAACTGGCTTTTGAGCAGCTGAGAGACCAATTCAGAGCTGCTCTAACAGGCATGAGGCTCCTGGTGTTTTTACAGTCTTTCTACACAAACGTACAGGTGCAAAGCTACACAAACTCAGCTCTTTGATATTCATCCCAGGTTTCTTTTTGGCTAGCTTTTCTTTCTACCTCATTGTTGAAGGCACAAATGAAACAGCTGCAGTTTGGTGCCCTCCCACCACAACTACCTCAGGCTCCCCCCAAAAAGAGAGCAGGAATGAATTTCTTTGTAAAAACTTCAGAGCTTAAGAAACCAGTTTTGCTATGAGCTGAGAACTACTCAGGCCCAGGTTCATCTTGGTCCTTGAAGGCACCTGAGGTGCCCAAACTGGGAGCTGAGTCCTCTTGGGCCCCCACGTAGTCACCTGGAGGAGGCTGGTCCCTCCTGAAGGTGGTTCAGTCCTCCCTGTGAAGAGCAGGGAGGGCTGGATCCCAGCTCTTACCCTTCCTTCTCCTTCTCCAAACCCTGCTGGAGCAGTGTCCGCCTTGCATCGTGTCATGGATATCTTGTGACAGGAATAAGGCAGAGTTTCTTTTCCAGCTCGGTGCTCTGCCTGAGCCAGCTGATGCCCATCCCTCACTGTCTGTCTGCTCCCAAAGAATTGTGACTTTTCTTTTTTGCATGTAGTCAAGTATTTCTTAAAGAAGCAAACATCTGGCAGTGAAGGGATGGGCTGGGGAAATCTAAGCAGGCTTTTACTGCTTAACGTGGAGTGCTAAATGAGGAAGACTTGCTGTATTTGATTAGCTGCCATATGACCAGGGCTTGTGGAGGCCATCTGTGTTGAGGACAGGTTTTGTTTTGCAGCAGTCACTCCCACGGCTGAGTTTCGATGGCCCTCTGTGACATTTCCTTGTTTGCTCGTGCTGTGCCTCTCTTTTCAAACCTTGACAAAATGTCCCCAGTGCTGGTTTTGGGTTTGAGGAGACGCTGCAGGGAAGCAACTGGGGAAGCAACTGGGACCAGTGCAGAGAAGCTGGGGGTCCAGCTGGAGGTCCTGCAGTCCCCACCACTGAACTGCAGGAGGGGACGAGCGCTGCTCCCAGCAGCCTTGTAAAGGCTTGGCCAGGTCAGTGCACGCTGATTGTCTTTCGAAAGCACTGTGGCCTCCAGGCTAACAGAGGTGTGCTGGAGACGCGACGTGCTGGCACGTGCACCCAGAGCTGCAAACTTCTGTACTGGTTGTGTCTTAATTTGCAGAGGTTTTGGGATGCACAGGGGTGTCAGTCCTTCGTGCACATGCTCACGTTCCTCCAGCATCAACTTTTGCATGCAGTGCTCCCTCTCCTCTCCTTCCAGGCATGCCTGACCACAGATACCTTCTGATTTACCTCCAGCTTTTTCATCTTCAATCCCTTTTTCACACACACACGCACACCCAGCTAGCCCCCTCAGGTCAGGTCCAATTCTTCACATGCTTCATTCCCAGATGGGCTTCTCGCTGCCCATGTTCCCCTGCATAGTCAGTGGGACTGCATGATGGACTCGTCTTGAGTTCATTTGAATGGAAAGAGGGGCTTCACCTGGTGCCCTCAGCTTGTCTTTTTTTTTTCTTTTTCTAAGAGCACTGAAACTTGTGAAAGTTGGTTTCTGACCACTTTCCTCTTATGTGGCTTCTCTGGTGTCTAATGATGAGTGAACTTGCTGGCCAAGCCCTTTGGGAGCCCCTCAGGGGTCCTTTTCTTCTGGTCAGCAAACAATTTGAACAAAACTTTTTTGAATATCGTATCTCAAAGATTTTTGTTCTTATGTCAAATTTGATCAAAATTAGTCAAAATATTCCAAAAACATTGAGACGATCATGCAGGCAGGCAAGGAGTTTGTGTGTGAATTCACATACACGCAAACACAAACACAGTGTGATCACATTAGCCTTGTTTCCTTAGGAAACCAGTCTAAAAATATCCAGAGTAAACATGCATTGTTTTGTTTTTTAATGCTGAGACTTTTCCAGCTCTTGAACCTTAAAATGATTCCATTTGATACGTGACCCTTGAGGACAAGTCCAGTTAGCTGTGTTTTCGTAAGAGTGTTATTTTCCATTTCTTGCCATGACCTGTAACGTGAATTAGACCAGTGGCTGTCAGCCTCTTCATTTCAGGACATGAAGTGCTATTTCTACATCATGATTATATTTGGACTCCGAGCTGCAGGCAGTTGCTATCAAGAGAGGGATTCTCAAGCCATGGTGCATGCACCAGTAGCAGTACACTGCTTCCAAGTAGGATGGTCAGCCTGGAAAAACTCTACTTCTCCAGGGTGGTATCAAGCAAAACACCTTGTTATTATCTTCTTTTTTTGCTGGAGCTGTGGGCTAGCAGTGAAAGGGATGGCAGAAAGGCTAAGGTGTCTTACTACAGAAATGAGGTTGTGTATTTGAGATGTGGCTTAGGCTGTGGCCACTGTGGAAGATAGCATTGCTGACAATGAGGACATGGTCATTCAAGATGGACAGTCAACTGCAGCTGTGTTTGCAGAACTAAGTGTGTCTCTACCAGGCTCATTTTAAGATGGTGCCTCATGTTCCTATTGTACATCAATGTCTACTGTTGGCAGGTCCTGTATGAAGGCATCAGGAGAGCCTGTCCTCCTGCAAGAAGTTCACAAGCTCTGTAGAAATAAAAGCAGGAGAAATGAAACCATCTTGTCTCTTAGTACAGTATGTGAAATAGAGTAATGAGATTAAGTGACTCACTCAAGGAACCTGTTGCAGGCCAGGGTAACACTTGGGCCTTTTTCATTGAGCTGTGGTTGCTTAACCATGACACAACTGAGTCTCCCAGGTGGTGGCCTGATTTTCAAGCTCTGGGTGCACAGCCCTTCTGGAAGCCAGTCCTCTTCTACTTGCCATTGAAACTGGTTAATTTGTTTCAAAATTATTAACTCTCTGCATCTTCACTGCTAGCTTAAAAATAAAATTTATCTCAAAGAGAGTTAGGGCTTGACGTAGAAATGAGGGGGGTGGAGTTTTGGGGCTGGTGTGCAATCAGTTGATCTAGATGCCCTTAATAGTCCCTTCTGGTCTGTAAACCCTAAAATGTGGTAAGAGTCAAATGAGGAATATTTACTGGAGGACTCATTATCTTCTCATCAGTTTCTCATGGCTCTCTGTCTCACCTGGGTGGCAAGGTTTGTAGAGAGAGATGGTATCTTTTATTGACATTGGTGTTACAACAACTCTACCACTATAAACCTGGGTGGTTCATTGAGGAATTTCAGTACTTCACAGTGTCGTAGCTTTGTGTGAGCCGCTCTCCATCCGCACAGCTAAAAGATGAGAATCAGCCCGGAGGGGATTTGCGGTTAATTTTGCGTTGCCCAATGCTCTTGGAAGGAATGTGGTGGCACAAGCAAATGAGCCAGAGGTCACGGCCCCATTCTCACTGATGGCTCTGTCTGACCAGGAAAGGGATGAGCAGTGGTCGCTCGGATGTATCACCACCAATCACGCCCTTGCTCCACCATGGGGCAATGTCGCTGGTTCCCCACCTGGTGCTTCTGTCAAAAGGCACTTCTGTAATGCACTTGGCAAACATTTCCCAGGAGGATACGTAGGAAATAGTTTCCTCATACCTTTGAGGTAGAGCCTACACTGTAATTTCTAAATGGACTATTTTTCAGTAGTCTCTCCTGCGCCCCAGTATATGTTAAAATATTGTGCTGGCCTGGGTAGCTTCACCTAAATTTTACCTGCTCTGTTCCCAGGTGGGTAATTTGATGAAAGCTCACCCTTAAGACTAAGAAAAATAGACCTGAGGCAGATATTTTTCCACTGGGGAGCAGCAGCACTAACAGGGGCTTGATCAGCCCTCATTTCTGCCTCCCACCAAAGTCTTTTCAGCTGCAGGGACAGTCCCTACATCAGTGTCCTGCCTAATCTGTATTAGCGGGGAGCTTGAAGGCACTTGTTTTATTGCATCTTCCACTGGGAACTGATGGTACTGGATTGACAACGTGTTTTACTACTTATACCCCATTTATGTGCAGGTTAGATGGGGATAATTAATTTATCTTGCCTGTTTTCTGACGTTGCGTTCACCAACACTCAGCTGAGTACTCTTCCCAAAGACAGCCTCTCACTTTCCACGGGATACTTTTCTTCAATAATTTATATAATCATTAGGACGAGTTCCCTCCAGCCTTTTCTCTCTTGTCTTAATTCCATTGCATTACTTGTAATTATATTCCTGATTTGAAGGAGAGGTGGGGGGGAAAGCCCGTTTCCTTCTGTGACTACAGCACAGCGATCGCAAGAGGAACTAGGAAGAGCGTAATGGGGAGGGACCGATCTGTCCTTAGGTCATTGACTCTGGGCATGGGCAGGAGCTGCTATTAGTCACTCGGGGACAGCAACTGCCAACACGCTTCATGGGAATTTGTGAAGCACGGGGCAGCTCTGTGGGAGGGCAGTACATCCTTTGCTGCTCCCTATGCTTTTGTTGGCAGACATGGTGTGTAACCAAGTCATACTTCATCCTTGGAGGCAACTTGGGTGCTTGGGATGTGGAGCCCTTGGGTCTGCTTGGGGCACCCTTGAAAAGAGTGGGAATTTGGCTGTTGATGTCATCTAGAGGGAAGAGGAGGTTTTAAAGACAAGGGAGGGCAGCTTGTGATGGACAGCTGGATCCTTGACCTGAAGCATTTGAGTGCAATAGAGGGACTGACAGTGACTTACCCTTGGCTTTCTGCATCTGCAGGAGTTCATATTACTGATGTGTACGTAAGACTTTGGTAAAGTAGGACAGTTGCTAATTACTGTCTAAATAAGCCTTTTACTATTACATTGTGAAACTGGCTGCTGAACTTCACTTCCACCTGCTAAGATGTTGGCATGGGGGATTGTCCTAAGGTGCTGAAAAGGTGAGATAGAAATGTAGAGAAACCCTGTCATTTTTCAGTCTATCTGGCCTGACTTAAGCCAATAAAATTTAGCATGAGCCTGTGGGGTACAGCAGCTGCGTGCTGGAGATATAAGTTGACTCAGTCCATCTTGGTCACATGGTTTAATAGGCCTCTGTGAAATCCCTGGGTCAGAGGCCAGCCACCATGCCTATCTGTCACATCTCGGTGATATGTATCCTGGCAGGTTTTTCTTTTTGTTCCCTCCCCGGCATGGAAAGAACCATCTGCCGGGTTGGCTTTCAAAAGAATTTCGAAAAATACCAATTTCCCTTTGCGAGAAGGGGGGGGGAGGATTGGGACAGAAGGGGGAAGGAGAGCCTGACCTAAAACCAAGCCAGTATTTGCAGGGGTTTTAGAATAGCTCATATTGTGTTTCCTACTCCCCAAGGAAGGGTTGTCCTCTTTCTTCTTTTCTCTTTGATTTGATTCCCTGCCACCCTGCGAGCAAGTCAGAAGCTGCAGCTGCTGCTGTCAGCTGGGAAGGGAGTCCCCTTGTTTAAAACCCATGTGTTAATCCCTGGTTAGAAAAAGTCAAAATGCTTTATGCTCCCCTTATAGTCCCCTTTGCTTCTGCTTGCCTGCAGCTTCGCCGCCTGCCCACAGTCCTTGCCCCTTGTGTGAAAACACAGATAGAGGTTGACCCCAAACAGCCTCGACAAGGAGCACAGGTAGGATAAAGGTCCATAAATAAATAAACCCAAAGACTGGACAAAGCGACCAAATCTAGTTTTTGAGAGTGGGGAAGGAGTCAGAAAGGACGTCAAGTGTGGTGTGAGGTCAGGGGAAAAATTATGGGGAGCTTTGCAAGTAAGGGGAGCCGTTTTTATCGTGGCTGCTGGACACAGATGGGTAGAAATGTTTGCTCACAGGAGCTGTGCTTTGTTCCCGAGGAAAAGCCGGCAGCCCAGTGGGAGAGGAATTTAAACAGTGAGGTAAGGAGAAAGGAGGATTTGGGCTCTGCCAGATGGAGATGGCCATGCAGGTGGCGCTGGAGAGGGTCTGATGGGTAAATTGGAGGCCTGATGGACTCAGCAAATTTATCATTAGGTGTGATGCCACAACATTGAAGGGTGAATGCAAAGAGTGGCCTGAGGTTGAAAGAGGAGAGAAGGAAAGATTTTTGATTTTGACCATGGCTTTTTCTCAAAAATACCCTCCTATCTTTCCTAGTGGAACAAGAAAGTGGATCACCACAGAGATAGGGAGAAAGGAGTTAGACGATAGATGGTACAGACAGAAAATTGGAGGCAGTGCCCTGTAACTATCATGGTTGAACACTACCAAAGAGCGTAGGTTTTCAGCACTTTCCTAAGATCCTCCCCAGTTTGCAAGCGGAAAGTTGAGGTGTCTCACCCAGGGCCACTAGAGAAGGCATCCCACCTTCTGCTGCTCCAACTGCAGCAAGAATCCCTCTGCCAGTCCCTGCGCCCCTCCCTGTGGCTTGGTGCATCCATCAGGCTCCCACCACCACCCAGCTCTCATGGGCTGCAAGAAACAACCCGGGTCCCTGCAGGTCCTCCCTGCCACCCTCTCCCAGATGTGGTGGTGGGGGCAGACCAGCAGTGCCCGCCCACCATGGCATCCCATGGCATGGGGTGGGCTGGCAGGTGGCCCAAAGCTCTTGTGCATGGGCTCCTTCCCGGCAGATTACCTGCGACCTCTGCTCCCCATTTTGGGTGGCAGGAAGGAGCCAGCAGCTGCTGTCTGTTCCCCACCCTGCTCCAGTCCCTTCCCTGCCGTGGCCCCTCGTTAATAAAGACACGTAATTGGGAGCCCTCCCTCCCTCCATCCCATATGGTGTGAGGCCATTTGTGTACCGGAGGAGGAGGGGCAGATCCGGCACTGGGGGAGTTAGCAGCGGGGGAGAGAAGGAGGGAAAACTCTTTTGTTTGTTCAAGTAATTTAGGCCTCAGATGTTTAAAAAAAAAAAAAAAGGGGGGGGGGGGAAGCTTGATCAGGGCTGGTAAAGGTGTGCTCCTGGCACATAAAAATATCTCAATAGCAGAGGGAACAAAGCGCAACAAAAAAGTGTGGATTTAAACATTTCATTTTTGTTTCTCAGGTTTGTCAGGAGAGATGTGAATCATTAAAAAAACCCCAATAACAACCCCAAAGTAAAATCTGTGTCTGACCTTCACAGAGATCTTCACATCCTGGTGCTGTTTTTAGTTGTGAAGGACTAAAAGCGGAGTGTGGGCTGAAGTCTGCATCGATTCCGGGGTGTTGCTGCTGGGTGTTTGCTTTGTGTCTGCTCTGCTTAGCTGGGATGAGGTGAAGCATAGGAGAGTTGCTGGTTTTTGCAGCTAATGAATTTTGCTTTCTGCTTTATATGCGCTAGCACATTGCCTTTGGAGTCAAGACTTTCTACTTCATATGCACTAACACATTGCCTTTGGTGTCTAGATCGCAGCTCTCCTATGTGTCCCTGTTCCCCATCATTCCCTTTAGACATCTCGCTTTTTTTTAAATGGGAATGGAAAATCAAAGAAAAAAAGTAACAAACATTTTTCTGTTCCTTTAGTTTCAGTAAAACTCACCTTTAAACCTCATTGAGGGGCCTAAACTAAGTAGAAAGTGTCTGCTCTGTGATGGGCTTTGCTGTTGAAACCCTTGTGTTTCAACTGTGTGAAAGTTGTGGAACAATGCATGTGGGATAGGCAGAATTTAATTTTTTTTTTTATTTCTTTTTAAGGTAGAGAATAGGGTAATGGTGTGAAAGAATGAATTAGTTATGGCAAATCTTATTAGTGTCCATTGTAAGCAGAGAAGCAGAGACATATGGGAGCACTTGCAAAATTATTCCTTGTTTATTCAGCTTCGTAACTGAAGCAAATTTTTTTGCATAGTGTCATTTATTTGGCAACTGGAGGGGTGTGGAAGGTGTGTGTATATGTAGCAAAAAGGGGGGAAGGGGGAACGCAGTATTGGTATTCCATTAAAACTGATGCTTGGTGCTTTGTTTGTCAGGTTTTGGCAAGGCTTTTGCTTTGAAAACCATTCAGAGAGGATCAGAGCAGATGGCAGGGAGATCCTGTTTGTGTTATTTTTGGACATTCCCATTGAAAGTCTCAGATCGTTGTCCTTTTTCCCCCCTTTCCTCACTCATGTATGTTTTTCTTTCTTCCTTCCTATTCCTTCTTGAGAACTTTTTTTTTTTAAAGCATATATTATTAATAATACAACATCACCTAAAAGCCAGGTGTGTTTCTGATGAGCCAAGCTGTGGATATTTTATTTCTGTCTGCCTAGATTTGGAAAAAGTTGCAGGGGGGACTGTCTCCTCCTGAAGTGGTACGAGTGGCATTAGGAGGGCAAGTTGGGTAGGGATGGGAAGCCAGACTGCCATTTTGGTGGGTTCAGCTCAATAGCAGCACATTTCCCTGGTAGATCAGCAGCTGTATTAAGCCCAGGCAGCAAGTTTAGATTGAGGGTATATGATAAAACAACTTTAGTGACTTGCATGACACATGCTTGTGACCTCCATCCTTTTTAAGCCCTTGTGGTGGAGAGGGCCAGCTGTAGATAGACTGGAAAACTGAACTATGCCCTGTCTCTTCATGGTGGTCTTCCCATGTCACTGATGAGATTCATTGGTCTTAGGCGGCCTGGAAGGCTTTTGTTCTGCCATCATTTGCACCCAGATTGTGCTGGGAAGAGAGAACTTCATTGCCTCACATTCCTGGTATAAGCAGTTTTCCCAAGCAGTAATTTAGCTTCATATAACACCACTGAAAATGTCTGCAGTGCTTTTCATGTGGAAGTCTTCACTGAAGCCCTTCACAACCTTTGTGCGGGCAATCCAGCAAAGCTGAGCCCGCTCCAATCAGTTAAAGCACTTGGCTAGCTCAGGTCTATCAGCGAGGATGTGCACACACAAAGAAGATGGGAGGTCTTGGCTGCAGTCGGTATCCAAAAGTTCAGGTGATTCACCCGAAGCTCATCCAGATGATTAAATCTCTTAAGCTAAGCTGGAAATCTCGAGGAAACAAGCTTTCTCATGCTCGTTCTGTCAGTGGTTATTCCCAGCTAGAAGCAGATATTTAAATCCTCAAATCTTTACATTGGCTGATATTAGAGGTGCTTTTGCACAGGAAAATGGTCTACAAGGACATTAAGCTTTGGCCCAGAAAGTGAGGAAATGAACTTTACAGGGTTTAGTTTAACTACTCTAACCCTTTAAGACAGTTTGGTGCAGCTTTTGTTTGAGTTCAAGGTGATGAGTCATGTTGGTTTTTAGATTGCTTGAACCTGTATACCCACATCCTCAATTATTATTTTTTTTTTTAACTGGTGCACTGAGGGAACCCACTTCAGAAATTCTCCTTTTGTTCTTAATTGAATGAAAGGTCAGAAGTCTTTCACTTGCATTGGAGCACCTGAGTTTTCAATGCTATAGCTCAGACGGTAGCGGGTGACCCGGGATGTGTGATGTCACTTGAAGTGCATTTCACTGGCTAGAATAAGCTACAGAGGGGAAAAAAAAAAACCCAAACCAAACCTCACCTTCCTGTTGCTGTTACCTCTTGCTAGAAGATGAACATCCTCTTGGCAGGATTTTTACTCTGCGGTGCTGACTTTTACGCCTGCCTTATTAAAGTTTGGCAGCTCATTCTTGTTACCTACTGGATGAGCCTTCTGCTCAGAGGACCTTCCCCTGCTCCTGGGGTGGCACGGCTGCTCTGCCCGCCAAGGGTTTCCCTTCGAGAGCTTCCAGCGATAAGGGCTTTCCTGGTCTGGCACGTTGAGAAAGGAGCCAAGCAACAGTCTCAGCCTAGACAAAAGGCAAACTCGACCTACTATTTATGTAGTTACTTAAACATGATTTAACCTAAATAATGCACACTGTGACTTGGCCGGGGAGAGGGGGAAGGGGAGGAGAGGGGCTTGATTCTAACTAGCTGGGAGACAGCACAATTAATTACATATGAAGGACAGATAACAGACAGTAAACTGTCTACAGTAGAGAGAAACAAAATACTGATGTGAACAATTAAAGTGTCCACGTGACGGAAGGGTCAGCGATTTCTCATACAGCGGGAGGCTAGGCATGGCCCCAGGAGAGCTGCGATGGATGCTTAGCTGAGCGGCTGGCCGGGGGGAAGGCCAGGCAGGCATGGGCTTTCAGGGTCCTCTGCCATCAAAGTCAAGCAGGTGCTTCTGAGGCTGACAGGCTGCGCTCTGGGCATTATTTTCATCACATGCGCTTTTGACAGTGGAACTGTTAGCTACTAATCTTGGCGACATGCAAGATGGGGAGGAGAGCAGTCGAGGCAGGAGAAGAAGAGCAAAGGCTCCGCGGGCAATTAGGTACTTGCCTCAGGATGCCACCGGCCGCGTGGAGGAGAGCTAAGATGACGGAGGCCTGCCTGCCTTCCCTTTTTTTTTTTTTTTTTTTTTTTTTTTAAAATGTGTTAATTTTCCTCATTGTCTTCCAGATGTGGAAGTGCAAATCCCAACTGCTGGTAATCGAATTATTTGAGGAGCATGGTCAGAGATTTGCACCCTCTCTGCTCCCCCTAAAATTGCAATGGAGTCTGGCATAAGTTATCCCCCCCAACACCCCTTTCATCCTCTCCTCCCTGCCAGTCCGTCCCACGGTCAACCCTTGGCTGTAAAGATTTGAAGGTAAAGGCCGATGGATTAGCCTAGGGAAGGGCCAAAGGTTAAATGAGCGGGGCTAGCAGCATGCAAAGGGCTATGATTGAAATATTTGCTGAATGCTGACAGGCAGCAGAATAGAGGCAGACAAGTGGCAAATTCCTGTTTTCTCCTCTAATTGAGAAAATATTTTGAGTGGTATTCAGGCAGGCTGCAAATCAAGACTCTGGGAAAGTCAGCCAGCTGGGGAGGGGAAGGAGGGAAGAACTTCAGTGGAAGCACCATTCCCGCTAAACCTGTTTCCAAAAACTTTGCACTTAGACTCGTGGAAATCCCTGGAGCCTGGTGCTTACGCTTTGCTAGGTCATTTTTCCCATGCAACTGTGGTGTCAAAATACTCCCCCTCTGAACTCAAAATGTCTCCCAAGCAGAATTTGACCCATTCCTGATGTTTTTGCGGCCACAGAAGTCTTGCTTTGCAAGTCTAGCTTCTTGCATGGAGGTGCTATCATGAAAAATCTGGGTATTGTGAGGATCCAGCTATCATCTGCTGGTCAGGAGGTGAATGAGCTGTTTCAGCGCACGATGCGGATGAGATTTGATGGTGCGTCGGTAAAACGTGACAACTACTCAACCCTCGAGTACGTCCACTTGTAGCATGGATAATACTCAGCTGCATTTCAAGCTCGGCTGATGAGTGATGCCTGCATGCCGGGGCAGGGCTGTTACAGTCATTGTGAAAGCAAAGGGAGAGAAATTGTGTTTGTCTGGTGCATCACAGGTCAGCTGCACAGAGTCCTGCCTTGGCCCAGCCCTCCGGCATCCCTTGCTTGCTCTTGGGTGTGGGTGGGAGGCTCCGGTGGCACTTGGGAGAAGGAAATTCCAGCCTGATGTGACCAAAAGCAGTTAGCTGGCCTTTCACACCCTGACCCCTTCCTCCAAGGGGTGATTTAATCTTGCACATTCCCTCTGCCCTAAGCCTTCTGCCTCCCCCTTCCCCAAATGCTCTCACTAAAGCTGATAATATACTGAGAAGGTTTCAATTAACGTAATTTCCTTCTTACTTAGAAATCTGTGATTAGTTAAGGAGCCGGGAAGAAGGGGAAGAAAGATGTGAAAAGAAGCAGTTCCTTGAGCCAAAAAGCAGCATGAGGGACAGCGGAGTTTACATTCACTTCTATATGCTCATGTCATAAAACTCAGACTGGCTTATAAAATGTTTTCTGGAGAATGCCATAGCTGCAGCAGAGGAAGGTTTTGGCAGGGGTATATCCTATTCGTGGCCAGCAAGTTGTGTTGCATTTGGGCCCTCGAAGTCTTATGTGCTCCTTAAAGATACCCAAGAGGCAGTTGGGAGCTTTTTTATAGTCAATATGGGCTTGGTTAAAGCTTCAGCATTCATCAGCAGGTCCCAAACTTTGTTGTTAAGGGAAAGAGAGCTTGCCTTGCTTTGTGGATCATCTTCAAGTGGGGCATGCCGAGGTCTGCCAGGGTTCCCTTCTGCTGGCCTTGTGTTACAGCTGGCCCTGGAAAACAAGTGACCGCGTTGGGGTGATACTCCTGCTCCTGGAGCAAGGCAAGGGATGACTCTTTTCTAGGTGCACAGCCACAAAGCGGCTGGTATGTTGGGTTGCTTGGTGCTGCAGATTTGTGCCTTGATTCAGGACTGCTTTGTTAGGAGCCCTGTGATGGGAGTAGGCAGCATGTTCACCACCTTACAGTGGGGAAACTGAGGCACTAACATGCCTCCTCTCTGTGTAATACTCTGTATCAGCAAGAGCTGAAAATGAAGCCCCAACTCATTCAGTCACCAAACCATCCTCCTGCCTTTAAATCATGGGTCTGTCTTGACCTTCCCATACCCCCCCTCAATCACTGCCTGGGTTGCACAAGTGAGAACAAAGTGACACTTGTTTGTCTCATCCAAAGAGCTCAGTCAAGCAGGTGATTGTCTTGCCTCCTTTTTCAGTCCCAAAGCAAAGTGTTGAAAGTGTTGTCTTGGGATGTAAAACATCCCATATATTCCCCCAGGACTGGATTTTTGCTTTCCAAGTGCAAGTGGCACTGAAAGGAAAAGAGGTCAAAATTGCAGGATAAGGGAGAATAATTCCCAGGTGCTGAAATTAGGAGAAAGATGTGAGCACTCATCCTCTGTGCTCCTCACAGGGCAGGGAGCAAGGGAGCTTTAACAGCTCTAGCTGCAATCACTAAAGAGCTGATCCTTCATTTGCAACCCTACCAGAAAAAGCTGAGCGAGAGGATGAGAAGTCAATGAAAATCAGTTAAAAACACCTCATTGTTTATTTGGCTTGGGGATGTCGAGAGGCCAGCAGATCTGAGACCAACACAAAACCGTGTCTTGCAGCAAAGACTATGGTTCCCAGCCGTGAACCCCTGTTCGCCTCCAAAAGGGAAGTTTCTCCCTTCTGTGTTCAGCAAGGGAGGTTTGGTTTTATTTAATCACGTATATTTTCAGCACATGTGCTGCATCACATTTGCATGAAAGTTTGGGGCTTAAACTCCAAAGGGGTTTGGACCTCAATACCCAGGTGCATCCAGTATGCAAGCCAAGGAATTTGAAACATGGATTTTGTGCTTAAAATGAAAATATCAAACCATTAAACTTCCTCTGTTTTGATTTCCCTCTCTGCAAATAAGGGATATGACAGCACACATCATCCTCTATGATAAAGGAGGTAGTTCCTAAGGTCTACAAAGCATTTTGAACCCCAAAGTGATATCTAAGCATTGTTTCATTTTATTTGGCCTGCTCTGGTTACTAGTCAAAATGAGAGAAATACAAAAAGATATTGAGTCAGCAGTGCTTTTGTTTTTTGTTTGAATTTGAAGCCCCAAAAATGAAAAGAAGGTGGGGAGAGAGACAGGAAATCTAAACTGAAACTAAAAAGAAGACTTGAAGAAGCCCAAGAGAAATGGAAACTCTGAGCTCTGCTGGGGTGTCGTCAGCTGTAATGATCTGAAAGTTGAGCTCACCTTGGAGTGGGAAATCATACTTTTTCATGTAACAAAAAGAGAAGAGCTTCCCTCAGGGGACTGGTGAGTCTGGCCACCTCAAAGGTTTTAGTTTCTAAAATAATACCCGTAATATTGGCCTCTTTTAGTAGAGCTTTTTTTGTGAGGAGAGCCAGACCACTTTGGAAATGATTTTTCAGGGGAAACTGAGGCTCACAGCTGTAACCTGAGTTGTCACAGGTTATTCATACATGACACTGCTGTTCCAAAAAGCTTAAATTTCACAATTTCCAGGCTAGTGTTTTATCCTCCAGGCCATAATGTTTCTCCAGGGTCATCTACTCAGTTGCTCAGGATTTTATGTTGTGAAGAACCAGCTTCTGACCAGAAGTTTAGAAATTTGCCCCGTTCACAAAGCAAATTTATTTATTTTTTTTCCTCTCCGCATGTGGTTTCTGCTTCTCAGCGGCTCATTTCTCTGGAAGAGGTTAAAAGTGCCTCCTGCCAGCCCCATGACACAGAGTTTCAGCAAAGAAGTGACTGAAAACAAGTCTGGGTAAATGTCTTGTTTGGGTGTTTGTAATCTGACTCGGCAGCCCAGACCTTGATTTTTATCTTCTCAAATGAGTGGGTGGGAGGGATGGGTGATAACAGTTCAAAACAATGCAGTTCCTAGCATCTGGGGCTGAAAGGAGGGATGGTATTTTACAGTAAGGGCTATCAACATAATGATATTATGAATTCAGTTGCTTGCTTTTGCTGTAGCATTTTGTGACGAGGATAGTGGCTCAGTTTGCTCCCATTTCCTACAGGACACTTTGCTGCTTTGGAATATTTTAGGAATTATAGATATACTTCGCCCTTCCCCTGTTGACTTTTCTTGTTACACCTGAGGCAAATAAAATGAGCAAGTGTAGGTGAAAGTGAACATCGGACATGAAAAAGATGGTGAAGTAACATGGGTGGGAGTTGAAGAAAAGGAAAAGTTTGGAAAAGTTTGATAAATTTGGTTGGAAAGATCTCACTCAGACTTTGAACAAAAAGAAGTTGTCCTTGCCTTCCCCAAAAGTATAATTCTTTTGTCAAACAAAGAAATTGGGGTGTTTTTCAGGCTTTGGGCATCCAAAGAAAAATCTACAATGCCTTTGGGGAATTTAAATGAAAATAAACATGGGTTTTTTTGGCCACATTTGGCTAAATAGGAGAGAGCATTGGGATTTTTTTTTTTTTTTTTTTAAACTGACACCATTATTAAACCAAGTCCAAACTTCCAAACTGAAGATTTATAAGTGTTCAAGTTCCTCCCGCTGGTTTGATTTAGGCCTTTGAAACTCCAGGCAGGCCAGAGAGGAGGCTGGCTCTGACGGGCAGGAGCCACGGCTGCTGTGGTGCTGCCCTGGCTCTGCTACTCTGCCTGGGCTGCCCCCGGCCTCTGCTGGGAATTAAGGGGCCTTCGGTTGTGCTTTGTCTCCTTTGCTGCAAATTAGGCTGCCTGGTCAGCTGCTGGCTACCTCCTTGTGCTCACCACTGACTTGCCTATTACCACTCCGATTCCTGTAATTTTAGGTCCAGCTTTTGCAGCAGTATGAAGGCATAGGCTTAGGTCCAGTCTTAAATAGTGGATTTGCAGCCCACTGTGACTCAAAACCTTGGGGATTTTTTTAATTTCCAAATCGGGTGCTGAGACAGCTGATATGGGGAGTTGGGGAAGGGAAATGGCCTTAAAACACCCCTAAGGGGGTAAAATGAGAACCACCAGCTAAGACAAGCATTGCAGCCTTGCACCAGCACCCATCCGCTTCATGGCTGGGAGATGTGGGACTCTTAGGATGGAGGGGCTCAGGTCTTCAGGCTGCTCTCACATCTTTGACTCCTCATACTAGTGATGTGGTTGGGCTTCCTTGGCCAACGAGTGGCAACATGCTGCAGCAATAGTCCCTGAGTGTGTTCCCCCTCTTGCTGGCATGGTTAGGCATGATATGGCACTGAAGAAGCTCCTCTTTAAGGGTAACAAAAGTCCTTTGGCCTTTGCAAGGCCAAGATGGGCAAATACAGTCCCTTGAGTTTCACTACTAGTGGTCTTGTACCTGCTGGAGGTGGAATTATCTGGATCTTGATGGATCCAGTATGCCTGGATTAGTCCGATATTTGGATGGGAGAGCTTTTGAAGGCCTTAGGTTCTGTTGGCATAAATCAAGGAGTCACAGTTGAACACCTCGGGTATGCTAGATTAGAGATGATCCTAATATTGGTTTGAAAAACTTCTCTCAGGCTCATTGGAGAAGTCCTATAATGAAAAGATTTCTTACCCTTAAACATGGGAGGAGGGAAAGAATCACAGAGAGTTAAAGGGACTTTCCAAATACAAAAAACTCACAGAGGGAAAGCAAGTCAAGAACCCCAAAATTTCTCAGCATCACACCAATAGTGTAGTCATGAGAGGACAGCATCTTCCCTTTGCCCAACATGCAGATGCAAAGTATTTTGGAACCTCACTACAGAGAGTGGAAATGTGAAATGATGTGTTTCTGGGGTGGCTTGGTGCTTAAAAGCTCCAGTCAGAAATGTGAAAGATGGTACCTGCTGCTCCTTGACCTGCTGCAGATGCCATCCTGAGAGTGGGCATATTGGGGGATCTCCTGGGGCTTTCATTGCCAGATACAAAATGGGGAGCATCTGCATTCTCTTCACATGATGAATTGGTTGGTTTTGTGGGAAGCTGAGACCCTGGGGGGTGCACAGTGTTCAGGAGTCAGTGTTGCTCGGTGTTGGTTGCTCCCAGCTCCCGCATCTCAAAACAAAACCACAAAAACCCCCAACCCCTCCCCCCCACCTCTTCCCAGTTTTCCATACTGCACCCCCTTCCCTTTGACTTTATTGCAGTTCATTGTTATCCCTAACTGGGGAATTCTGATTTAATGGTGTATTGGACAGATTGTGCTTGACATTGTTCCCCTTTCCTTTCATCCTATTTCCATAGAATAAAGTAAGATGATCTTTTGCAAGTCCCCTTTTGTTTAAAAGAAAATTCAAACAGAGAAATCAGATTGATTTCTGGCTCCGTGTGCTTTTCTGTTCACTGGAACATCTTCCCATTGTAGTAACATCAAATGTAAAGACTGAGGAACTTGACCCAGCAGGTGCCAACTCTTGGAAATACAAATGTTCAGCTGTAGGAAATATCTCTGTTGCAGCGGCGCTGTGGAAGCAATTAGGTAGAGGATAATGGATGGGCTGCAATAAGATAGGAGGGAATGACTCCACGGAGGTTCTTCGTGGTGAGATCATAAACCACAAGAGTGGAGCGTGGATGGGCTGGTGATGTCAGCCGAAACCTGCGGTGGAATTTGTTTCCTCGCAGAGGACTTCTCTCTGGCTCTTGTTGTTGCTGCTGCTTTTAATGGTTCCCAAAGTAGGAGGCCCCACTGTGGAGTGACTGCAGCAGCGATAAAGTTGGAAATGCTGCTGTGTTTCAGTTTTAGGCAAACTTCTGGTTTCTGTTTCCACTGTCACAAAGTATTTTACATTCACAAACCATTTCTTCCTTTCCGAAGGCTGCAAGCAAGCTGCTTGGATGGGGAAAGAGTTGTTCTCTATTAGTAAGGACCACAAACCCAACTGCTGGAAAAAATCAATGCAGCCTTTGCTTTGGGGCACCTGTTACCACGCTCTGCATGTTACCTACCTACATGTGCAGATGCAGTTGTAGAAAAATGGGGAGCCTAAGACAGGCAACACTCATTTTGCTCAGTGGTTGCAAACAGAGGAATGATCATGTGTGAAAACATTCAACCTGCTCAATTTTGCTCTGTTGTAGAGTCAGGCTGCAATGAGAAAACATAAGCGTGAATCAGAAGGTACTGTCTTCAGGCAGGATCATCTCTTCTTCTCCTTTGTTTGTGAAGGACTCAGGTGTAGGCACACAGCTAATGGAAGGGCTCTTTCCCTAATGGTCTGTGCAGCAACCTTTCCTTCTGGGAAGCACCTGGGGCTTCTCTGTGCTCGCACGCAACCCCTGCTGCCTTGGAAAGAGGAGGTCTGCTCTTCCTCCCCAGCTGCCTCTCCCTGCAGGGGCTTCCCCACCATGATCTCATGGAGCTCTAATGGTAATTATCGTTGTCTCATGGCTCAGTGGTGTCTGCCTTGAGACGAACCAACTGTATGGCTTTTGATACCTATCTCAGTGCGAGGCATGTGTTTTCGCGCACACGCTTCTGTACTACCCGCAGTTTGCACTCTGCAGACAAACATGAGCTGAATTCTGCTCCCATTTCTTGGAGGTAAATACATGCAAAACTAGGTAAGAGGACTGGAACGCAATTAAATTCCTTAGCACTGTATGCACCAGCCTTTGCACGTGTATGCAATGTCTCATTGCAAATTAAAAAAAAAAGAAAGAAAGAAAAAGCAGTAAAAGGTGTTGAAAAAGCAGTTTTCTTACCCCCTTTTCATTATGCTGAGTAAATGGCGAAGTAGCTGTCCTTTTTAGAAAACTATTTTTCAAGTTAATCTATTTTCTTTTTAATCTTGAGGTTTTCATTTCAGCTTGAAAAACAAACATAACTTCTGTTATTCCCACAGCTCCACTCCCAGACTTTCTCCCCAGCCTGGCACAAATGTTTAGTGATGGTAAGCCATGCAGTTTCTTGAGCTACCCTCTTTTCTTTTTCCTTTTTTTTAAAAAAATCTCTGCACTCAGCACCTTGCAGGGCTGAAAATTTTTCTTTGTTTAGAGAAGCAGCGTGGAAATAACGAGGTGTTTTGGGATCATTTTGCCTTTTCTCTTCTGGTTTCTTTCTTTTATCTTTTTTTTTTTTTTTTTCTTTCCTTTCCTCTGGTTTTGCAGGGTCAGGAACTTCAAAAATTAGTGTGCATCAAAACCAGGGCAGACCTGCAACTCCCCCCACACCCAGTCTCATCTCTCCTTGCTCTTCTGTCTGTGCTGCTGTATAAAAAAAATAAGGTGATTTGGAAGATTAAGGAAAACCTCAGCCCAGCAGCACAGTTGTGCTCTGAAGAATCTGGGGGGTTTTCTCCAGCCCGGTTCAGGAGATGAGGATCTCTCTTTGCCTCCTCTGGCTGGAGGTTTCTCGGTGGGAAACTCCTTGCCGGAGCATGGTGCCTCCTTGCCAGGGGAGCAGCATATGAGCTGATCTCTCTGAACAGGTTAAATAAACAGGACTGTGTTTGGGTTAATTGTCACCGATTCTGCTGCTCTCCATTACTGATCTATCTGGGAGCCTGGCCAAGGAGCAGATGCAAGAGACAGCATCATCACCTCCCTCCTCATCCTCATTGTGTCTGGCATTATCCTTCTTCTTCTTCTCCCCCCACCCCTTTTCCACCCCCTCTTTTTTTTTTTTTTTTTTTTTTTTCCTTTGGCTGAGCAAATAGGCCAGATGGCAGTGAGAGGAACAGACAACAAGTGAGCCATGGCATATGGGCAGCCTGTTTAATTTCAACTCCTGTTGGGAAGTAGTTTGCAGGGAGATAAGTTACAAAAGCAGAAGAGAAGGAGGAGTGTGTGCTGGAGGGGAGGACAGGAGGAAGGGGTGACCCCTTTTGGGATCAAGCAGCCCAGCTGAGGGAGTTCGGGGCACGGGGGACCGAAGCCCTGGCCACGTTCCTGACACAAAGCAGTAAATTAGCTGTTTCCATGTCAGTTTGTGTAGGAAGTCTTGTCAGTTGCACACAGGGAGGAAAGATGGAGATGTCTGTCCTCAAACGAGGAGGAGGATGTGTCTCCGATTTCCAGCTCGCCCACCCTCCTCCAGGCAAGCTCCAGCCAGGCTTAGGAAGAGGGATGCGGAGAAGTTTGCCCAGCTGCAGGAGAGGAATCATGTAGCCCATGATGATTGTTATCTGTGCATATGATTGTATATGTTTTGCTCATACATTACTATGGGTATCAACGTGAGATCATCCACGGTAGACTTCTTTGAAGCAAAAGGCATGAGTTTTAAAGTTTTGTTACAAAAGTAAAAAGTTGACATAAAACAAAATGAAAGGCAGCTTAGTAATAACGTAGTTTACAGATACTGCCTTCCCCCATCCCTTTTCTTTTCACACTCATTTTTCTCTCTTCTGTTTTGCTTTTTGGATTCAATATGTTAGCTATCAACTTCTTGCTATCTATTCACATTGTTCATGCATTTTGGATTTTGCTGACTGAGACCAAAGTGGGTCTTGCCTTGAATGTGTCTCAGTGATTTAGGGACAAAATTAGAGTTAATTGCACTAAATTATATATATGTGAGGCTTCCTGGCTTCATTTTGATGAACTGGGACTTTGGGAGACAGTGGAGGGGGGGGTAGGTGTACTTTTCTTAGTTTTTATAAATGTGTTGATTTTGCATCAGAACTTCATTGAAATGTAGTTGAAATGCCTACACAATTTAGGAACTTGAGAAGTTTTATTCCTGTTGATGCTCAATGAGATTTGGGGTTCCTTGGTACAGGCTCTCATCTCCTTCACCCTAGAAGTATTTTTAAAAATCTCTCATTTTGGCCAACAACATCCACATTTTTTTCCATTTGCTCCTCTTTGATGGGAACAAGCATGGAATCCCAACACAATCATCACCCGTGTGGACCATTCGGAGCTCTATGAATATTAGCATCCTGACCGGCGGAGTGGGACTCCGGCTCGACGCGCCCATGGATGGGATTCAGCTGTGAGCTCCATGCTTGTGCTTGGCGGGGTGGGAAAACACTACAAACCAGTTAGCTCTGGAAATCTCGAGCCCTGTTGGCAGGATGCAGATGATCCTGGGCCGCAGTTGCGCTCTACACCTGCACAAAGAACTTTTTATATGATATTAATTCTGCAGAGAAGTTTTTATTCATCAGAGAGTCTGTGGAGAAATGATTAGGCATTGCTGGCTTGGTGGAGCAGAATTTTAACTTCCAGCTCAGGCATTCCTCCACTGATTAGTTTTAACATGAAATAGAAACACAAGCCTGTGATTTATTGGTGAAATATTTAAGATAGATTGTTAAATTATTCAAATAGCAGAGTTTAAAGCAGGCAAGCAAGCAAGCAAAAAAAAAAAAAAGGCAGCTCATCCAAATAAGAGCTCAGTTTTCCTGGTTTTCCTGAATTTGAAAAACGTACATTTGGACTCGCTAGATACCTGAAACAAAAAGTGTTATTTCAGTGCAAAGAAAAACATTTTAAAATGAAAGATTTCAACCTTATTATCCTCCCAACAAACTTAGCCTTGAATCTTTCTCCATCTGATCCCTGCAGACTGTTTCATCTGCAGTGCTAGGAATTGTTGCAGCCCTCCATCGTTTCCTACCACTCAACTACCACATCTTTGGCTACTTGCCCAACCTGGCGGCAGTTTTCCTCTTTCTATGAATGCTAATTGAGAGGCTTTTTGTCTTACTGTTGATAAACCAGGCGGGGATCTCTCCAGTCTTCCTACCTCCTACCTGGGGTTCAAATATCACCTCATCTTGTCTTGCAAGTAGAGTTGATCTTCCATCCTACCTTGTGCTGGAGAAAAAGCCTGTTGAATCTGCTATACTTGTCTTTGCCCAGTTGCCCTCTGATATCTGGATAACATGCTCACAAGGTAAAACTCTAGCTGTCTTCTCAGAGGAGGAGATAGGCATCATGCTCATAGTCTCTAAGTACTCCAGAGTTGTGGCAATAGTAGTGTAGGCTCAGTGAAGTAAAGGATGAGTAAAGCATAAAGTTTTTTTGTGGAGCCTTAATGCTAAATTCCCCAATTTTTGAGAATAAAATATGTTGAAATTGCTGCAACCTAAGGAACATTTATTGTTGTTTTCAGCTTCTGTGCACCTAAGTTTCTCCAAATTTGAGGGAGGTTACTAGCTCCCACAGCCGTATCTGTTCTGAACATAAGATCAGCGTGACACTTTAAAAGCAAAGTTCATTGGACTTTGACACGTCTTCAGTTAAACGCATAGGAAACGTGCATCAACATCCGTAGATGGCTTTGAAAAATTCAGCCCTTTCTCTTCATCTGCTCCCATTTCAGCACAAAAAAGAAGCATTTTTCAAGTCTGACCTCCTCTAGCGAGTGCTCTGTCTTGGGCTGTGCAGCTGAGGAGGAGAAAACTTGCAAGGTCTGGCTCTTTCAAACATGTGGCAGCTGAAAAGAAGATAATTAGGACAGGCAAATCCAAACAGTACTTTTGCAAATGGTATTTATCTTTTTGTGTGTGTGTGTGTGTGTATTCCACTTCTCCACCTGCCTTCAAAGGGAAACTGATTAAAAGGATTTGCTTGGCCTTTTTGTTGCTGTAGGGGGAAGGGTGCCATTTGTGTGCGGTGCTACAAGACAGATGCTGCAGGTAAAACTACCCCAGAGGGGGCAATCCTATCCGGAGGGGGCAACTCCTGGGACTGAAGCACTTCTTTTTCTCCTCTTTGTGGGTTTGTTGTGCTGTGGGACCAGGTCCTTTATGGCATGTAGGAGCGGGCAAGGGTTTATGGAGCAATCAACTCCATCAGCAGCAGCGGCAATCGCATAATACTTCAGCCTTTTGTAATAGATTTTGTGTGCATGTGAGCTGAAAGTATGGCCAGGAGGGCCAGGAGGGAAGGGGATGTGAAATGCTGGGCTTTTTTTTTTTTCCTTTATGCTCTTCAGGCTCAGGGATGAGAGAGAGCGTGTGTAGGTGCAAGGGCGTGCACACGTCTGTGCCCATACAGTTGCTCAAGTGGGAAAAAAACCCATTTGTGGTTCACACGGGAGGAATTTCTGATGGAGACAACAGTGCTAAGGAGAAAGGCACATCCTGATCTCTAGCAACTGAGGGGCACGCGCACGCTCATGCACACACACATACTCTCCAGGTGCTCTGCATAATACGTGCAAAGCGCTGCCCTTTAATGAATGTAACCTATGGCGGCTGGGATGCAGCCGGCCAGACCTCACCATTAATAAACTGGGAACATTCTTCTCCTTTTTAGTCCCTTTCAATGCCAGCCCTGTGGTTTGATCTCCCTTGAATGCTGCTCCCCCTCATTTGGGGCTCCAATTCTGAGAAGATTTGGCGCATTGTTTGAGGTCACAGGATGTCGGATTGATTTTGAAGCTTTTGTATTGACTCCGGTCTCCTGAATGAAGCTGTCATGTGTGTCTGTGGTTGGCTAGCAGGCTGTCCGGCTGCAAGCTGTGCCTTCCTTTGTTGTTTAGGCCTCATTGAGCTGAGGGAAGAGGCTCATTTCAGGGTGATTTACCACCACCCAAACACCAGCTGTCTGTTGTAGTGCCGCTTGCCTCCACCTTGGATTCAGTTCTCGTTTCCCTTCATTTCCCCCCTTCTCCTCTCCCACTCTACCTCTGTAGGCACTTGGGCACCGGTTCTTCAAGACACATGGATCACCCTGACAGAACAGCGTAAAAAACATAAACACTGAATACATTGTTCTTCCCAACGTCATTTATGCACCCATGGGCATTTTTTTTTAGGGTTCACTGTTACAGTGCTATATGCATGTTTTCTTCTTGGTGAAAGACTGAACTATGGCCCTAGGGGAAAAAAAAAATAATAAAACCACCATATTCCTCTTGGCTTGTTACTAAGTAGCCCATAGTGAAAATCAGTAATGATTTTATTTAAAAATAACCATTAAGCTCAGTGGCAGGACAGCAGACTGAATTGCACAGCCTGCCTGGTGTGGGATGTTGGGGGAGGTAGCTGCAAATGTGCTCTCCAGTCCTGGAAATGTTGGGATATTTGGATGGATGGAGAAGGAGTCAGAAAAGGACGGCATGGCATCCCTACACTCTTGTCATTCCTGAGCAGGCACGATCACTGTGTTTACGTGGGTATCATGCTAGAGAGCTATTTTGGTGGCGTAAGACAGGAGAGGAAGAAAAGGAAGAGGCTGCGAAGAGCTGCTCAGCTCAGCTTCACAAAGCTCTTTCAGAAAAGTACTTTTCCGTGAAGAGCCAGGCTGCTTCAGCAGCTGAAATGCTGATAAAAACCTTGGAAAGGCCATGCTGGAAGCTGTGCTCTTCCCCAGGTCACCATGGGCCAAGGCTCAGTTATCCTTTCTGCACCTCATGTTTTCATCTGTTGGTGGGGGGTGTTTTGATGGTATTGCAAGGCAGGAGAGATGGAGAGAGCGTGAACAGCTGAAAGCCAGGGCCAGGTTTGGCCAGTGAGGCCTTCCAGGGGCCAAGTAGAGGCGGGTTGCACCAGCTCCTTGGGGGTGAGGCTACTGCCAGTATTTTCAATGGCCGTTGCTCAAAACCAAGGAAGGCTGATGGGAACCGGACAGGTCAGAGCCCAGCTGGATCTGCCAGCGGCTGCAAGGTGCATGGCATGGTGCTGCTAAGCCGAGCCAATCTCTTGAGCTGGTCTTTCCAGCCACAGACTTGGGAGAGCGGGAGGAAGACGGGATCCTCTGGTTAATCCCAGCCAGCTCCTCCAGAGCACAGAGCCTGGCAGCTCCATGGAGGCCTGCCGGTGCCATGTGCGTCACATCTGACTCCTTTAAACGGGGTTGGCAGCTCTGCGCGGGATCTCTCTGAGCAATGCTGCAGCACTGGGGCGCACCACAGCCTCCGGGGCTGCCCCAGTGGCAGCGATTTGTGTGTGCCCCCACGCCTCCCCCCAGATCTGCTGGCATGAAGCGAGTTGTGACCTTATTTGACTTCTGGGTGATGCAGTTAGTTTGGTGTTTCTCGACCACAAGCTGTTAAAACTGGTGACTGCTCAGCTCCTGTCACCTGTGCAGCTGAGATAATTAAGCCTGTTACTATTACTATTATTATTTTTCTTCTTTTTCTGCAAACTTTGGCCAACTGCTGGAGCCCGTGGTGCAAGGAGGAGGGTGAGGCCAGTGAGACTCCCTATAAGAGGTGGGATAATGGGACCTATGTGCTTTGCTCTTCAGTGCTCGCCAAGGAGCCTTCTTGCTCTTTGCCTTGGGAAGGGGGATGTCTGACGATGGGTGGAAGCCAGCAGAAGGCAAAAGGGAGCTCCTCCATTGGAAATCTTTGTGCCTACCTACTTCTAAACTAGAGCATTGCATCAAGAGCAGGCGGCACAAGAGCATTTAGTAGCAATACATCTGTGAGCTTTCAAGACCACTGTGCTCCTCCCCAATCCTGTTATTAAAAGGCCATGAAACATGGAAATGATGGTCCATAAATTAAGACTGAATGTCTCTAGTACTCAGTGAGATGAGGCTCCTCTCTTTGCAATGTTCTCCTCTCCCTCCCCTGCAAGCATCAGGTGCTGCTGAACGGAGAAGGGAGGGATATATTAGGAGGCAACAACCACAGCAGGATAGCCCCACTGAGGTGTTTTAATTTCTTAACAAACTCCTTGAGCACTAGAAACTGTAAAATAACATACAGATAAACAAACAAAAACTCACTGACCCTTAGTACCCTGGAGGGCTCTGTTTCAGATTGTTGAATAAAAGCTGAAGTTGCATATGCATATTTAATGTAACACAAGACGTGTGCTGCGGAAAAGCGTGCTTTCTTCTAATCTGGTTCCAGACAGAAGCATCCAAACAGAAGCCCCTTTCCCTATCCCCACTGAACTGCTTGGTGTATGCGAGGAAACCCCTGAATGACAAGGCCTCCATCTGCTCTTGAACGGAGTTGCGACTGGCTGCAAATGTTGTCCATATGCTTTTTTTTTTTTTGCCTTTGAACTTAGCTGCCTAATGTTAGACACCTATCCCCAAATTAGAGCATCTGCTCATAGTAGGCTTTCCTAAAAAAAGGTGGAGGTAGTAGCTAATTCAGGCGATGAGCATTAGGACAGGTACATCTGCAGTTGGAAAAGGAGATGGGATTATTCATCCAGTGCATGGCTTGCGTTTGCCTTTTTAGGGAATGGAAAAGCCCCTGCATTCTTGTACTGTTAGGGAAAAAGAAAAAGCTATCAAGTTTTGGGTTCGTATTCCCCCTCTGCTCTTGATTTTCCAGGTGATTATGGGCAACATCTTGCAACTTCTCTCTGTTAAATAAAGCTGGTGATACTTCCAGCCAGACAGGAGAACATGGCCATGGTTTGCCATGAGCTCAGGTTGCATGACAGTATATCCTAGAAGACAGAGAAGGGTCTAAAAATGGGATTATTTCCTTGTTTTGTGGTGTAAAAAGGGCTGGAGTAACTTTTTCAACATAATGACTTTGCAGTGGATACTGGGACAAGTTGACTATCAGCAAGTCATGTATGGATCCAGTTTCCTAAACACAGTTTCCTAGTATGTTGCTGCTATAGGTGCCCTAAGGTATCTTGGCTGTCCATCAGCTGCCTGTTAGGAAATATGTGGGACTCCCTTTTTTATCTCTAACTTGTATCTCATACTCCAGGGTGTCTAAAAAGTCTCCTTTGGTTAGACAAATAAGTCTCTGTGCCTCAGTTTCCTATCTCTGACATAATAACAATGCAAATTTAGCTTAATCGGTTCTTTCTGGGGAATGGTTTTAGAGTTTAAGAGATTACAGACTAATTGCTGAAGGACTGTAGTAATGGGGCAAGAGCAAAAAACCTTTGATAGATGGGAGTTGCAGGCAAAGGATGCCAGTTGCAAGTAGTCCCCTGAAAACCTCAAAGTTTGACAGGTTGCAATCAGCAGCCCAAACATTGGGCATTTTGGTTAGGTATCAGGTGTAGGTACAGCCTTTTCAGTGTCTTTTTTTTTCCAGTGTCTCTTTTGGAAAGAGGAGAAAAGATAATTTTTGCACATTGCCTGACCTTGCTGGGACTTATAAAATGCTGAGGTCACCAAGTAAGAGACCTCACCACACCTGGCAGGTTGCAGGCTCTCCCGAGGTGACCAGAAGTTTATCTGCCTGTTTGTAATTCCTGCCACCAAGGGTCATCTCTCTGCTGTGCCCTGACATTGAGCAATGGCTGCAATTCCTTTTAATCGTGCCCTTTCCCTTCCTCATCATTTAGGGCAGAGCGCTTCCACTTGGCTAAACTCATTTAATGTTGAGGTCTCCTTTTCCATATAAATTCACCCAGCTGAAATCTCGTGACTCTCCATGGCTGCATGTGAGCAGATTCTCCCTCTGTTGCCCAGCAGATGCTGAGAGTGTTTATTTTTCAGCTGTGGACAGCAAAAGTCTGAAAAAAGGCAATGTCTTTGTGTGTGTGTCTATGGGAAAGCAATTAATTGCGATGGGTTTGTGGGGACTCAATTGGCTGTGTTACTGTTTGAGCTTGAGGAGCATTTTGACCAAACCTGGAATCCCAGCCCCTTTCTGCCGTGATTTATCAAGATGTCCAGGTCTGATAAGCTCCAAAAATGCTTTGGTGCTTAATGCTTATATATAAGCATTTGGTGCTTAATGCTTATATAATAAGCTCCAAAAATGCTTTGGATCCAAAGTGACTCAAATAATCCCCAGAAAAGAACCAGGTTAACGTGAGGGACCTTGCTGCTCGGATCACACTCAGTCAACCTGATGGGTTGTCAATGAAAAGGAGGTGGTTGAGCTCAGCTTATTTCCCAAACTGTTGGCTGTAGGCAAAAGGAGGGAGAGGTGACCCTGTTTCTTTGGAAATCTCCGTTGGCCCTAGTGTGTTATTGATGCTGCAGGGTCTGCATGAGCAAACTGCAGTGTTGGGTGAGGGTGGGCTGTTGAATTCCTGGCAAGGACTTGCCAGTGGTTATATGGACCAGTTGTCCAAATGTGGACAAGTCACACCTGTAGACTTTATTTCACCAAATCTAGCTACACTAGAAGCAAGCAAGCACTAACTTGGTAATGGTGAACAGAAATGCTGGTGTATGAGCTTTACCTCAAGTCACTCCAGTTTGGTAATTGTACTCCCCGAGTTTGGTAGACTTGTTCCTGTTCATGTATGTGTATGAAAACATTGGGTTAAAATAACCTGTTCCTTTTCAGCTTGGCTTGCCCGTATTCCCACTGTGTTTTTCTGCACACCTTGCTTTCCTTCTTCCCCTGTTTATGTGACATCCCTGATGCTGTGATGTTTGGCCTTTGGGGAAGTCTCCTTGGCAGCTTGGGAGCTACCCCTCTGTGGAAGGGTATCTCCCAGCAATGCAGGATGAGTCCACAGGCTTCCCTAATGCCCTTTCTTCCCCTGCTTCTGTTCATAAATACAAGCCTCTTGGCCTTTGGTGGTTCAGATTGTGCTGATGTTTTTCTTGCCTTATCTCTTGTAGGGAAAAGTCATTGGAGATGCAAAACTGCTCATGAGTTGTGGTTGCAGAAAAGGGAAAAATGCTCAAGACTCAGATCAGGTCAGTCAATATGTACCTTAACTGGTGGAAATAAAAGAATATGTTAACATCTGATTGATTTGAACTGTGCTGTTGCATATCAGGGTTCCTGGACACAGAGTCTTTGGCATGGCTGACAATGATACAACATTAATGTTTTTGTATTTGTTATTTGTAGAAAAACCCTCAAGCAAGATTGTCCCTGTCAAAATTTTCAGTTGTTATGGCCTTCCAGCTTTGTAGCTAAAGAGAAATTTGAATCCAGAGATCATTCTTTCCAAAGATGAAACAAAATTTGATTTGAGCAGAAACATTTTATAAATATTGGGTCATACAATGTTAAATGTGGTAGAGTGAAGCAGTTGATCTCAAATATCAAATAACTTTGCTCTCTAATGTACCTTGTGAACAACCTGTGACCAGGTATAGACCTGAAGCAAATTCGGTGTCCACAAAGCTCCAGGAATTCCTGATAATTTACTGATGGGAAAAGAGATGAATTCTCAGGAGGAAAAATGGTTTTAATTTTCAACATGCATGTTCATCAACCCTAATTAATAACAATGTCTCTAAGCCTTGTTTTGTTAATGTCTGAGAAGATCTGAGAACAGATCTATCTATCCTGCGGTAGGCTCTGTTGTGAGGAACGTTGGTCACATTTATAAATGCTTTGTAGGATTTAGTCTTTCACTGATGATGGGGTTTTTTTTTCTTTAATTAGTATTTTCAAAATAACAAATTCATTGCCATGAGCTATACTATCAGTTCACCATCGAGACAAGGATTCATATTACTTTTCTTTAAAGAATAGCTTCCCATTCTCTCAAATACAAGCTTAATTTTCTCATGTTGAGGTTCTAACAGATCAGGAGAAAATTAATTTAGAAATGAAACACTTTTACCAATCTTAGTCTTTTGTATTTTGATGTACTCTTGTTGAATCACTCTTGATTTACAACAGGACTAGAGCAACATCAGACTGCTTGTAGTAGAGATTAAAAATGAAATGGGAACATCTTGATTGCAGAGAGGTTTTACAAAACACTATCTCTAACAAACCCTGAGTCTTGGACCTAAAACTCATTGATGGCAATACTTTAATTATAGAGTAGACAATAGTTTTTGGAGGGAAAAAAAAATCCCATTCTCTTTTATGTTTTCTGGGACAGTGATAAATTATTCTTTGCATTTGGTTACTTTCTGAAATCTAATTTTTGACGTCTAGTGATGTGTTGACCATCTCAGTAACTCTTTTTTTGCTGCATCAGCATAAACTATTGGGCAAGCTCCTGCTCCAGAGGCTGCAAAGCTCATTCGTCGTGCCCCTGGCAGGGTCCTGTCAGTATTTCAGGGGACAGGAGGTGGATGGGGAGGAAACTAGTACAGGAGGGTGGATGGCAGTGTGGAACATTTGTGAATGCAGGACCTCAGCTCAGTTTATAAATTATCCCCTGGGTCTTGTAGATAAACACAGACTTCTATGGTGATATCAGCTGGGAAAGGCAAACACTTGCCAACGATTGTAGGCTAATCCTTCAAGACACTAATTGCCAGAAAACCAAGGAAGCATTATTTTAGGAACAGCTTGTTTCACTTTGTGAAGGGTAAAAGCACTGCACTGGATTTAGTTTTGTTTGCAGAGCTTTATCCCCTCCTCCCACACCCTGTCTCAGATTTTAAAGATTTACCTTCATTATTGTTGCTGGGGGCTTTTTCTTTCTTTTTTTTGGTCTTGCTTTGTGTTTTCCTGTGATGCCTCTGTAAAGTTGTGTGAAGATGCAACTTAGTTTTTTCATTTTCATGAATGTACGCATAAATAGGTATGTGGTTTTTATACCATTAACTATTTAAAGGTTTCGGACTAACCAGCTACTTTTCAGCTGACTTTTTGTGAAAGGTGATGCTTTACAAAGATTTTAATTTTTTCATTCTTTCAAGTCAATTTGGAAACTTGCAAAAAGTCCTAGACACACTGCCCCACCAGTGAAAGTGCCCAGCTGAATCAAGTCATGACCCCATTGCTGAGGATTTCATTTACTGGCATTTCTCCAGTATGCCTCTAGAAGAGAAGGCACCTTATCCTTCTTGACCTGAGATCTGCTTCTCTGAGTCTGGCATCCAAAGGCACCTATCTGCATGGTATTTTCCATGGTGCAAGTCACCAGTGTGTAAATCCTGGCCCCATCACTGTCAAAGGCAGAAGTCCAAACAGGCTCACATGGGGCTGGGATTTTACAACAGTCACAAGGAACCCAACCTTCATGTTGGATTTGCACCGGAGCAGGAGAGGGACTGGTGGTCTATGTTGTGTGGCCTCCCAGTCCAAATCAAACTCTACAAGATGAGGCAGAAGGCTAAGCAAGGCAATATAAATCCCACAAAAGCTTTGAAAACCTCAAAGGGAATACAGCTGAGTGCAGTGAAGAACTAGAGTCCTATCCTCCATGGATCGTCTTGATGAAGCTTTGGGTCGGTGAAGCAGGATGACTGAGAGGAGTCCCAAAATAAGGCCACCTCTTGGCAGCAAAACCCCCGTGTCCTTGGCTGCCATTGGCACCATTGCCAGTTGTTTGTGTGCTTTGTGGGAGTGAAATTCATCTGTGCTCCAAGGCCCAGAATCAAGTCTCTGCACCACAAATATCCTACTGTAATTGTAAGGTTCATATATGCTCTTCAGAGTGGTTATTAGTTTCCTAGTAATTTATGCCTCCCCATAAATTATTATACTGTTGCTTATTATTTGAGGTGAGTTGTTGCATAAGAATGGCAATCCTGGACTAGGATTTCCTTGTGCTAAGTAGTATATTAACATAAAGCAGGAAAGATGGTTCCCGGGGAGTGATTCCATTTGTGTACTTTCTGAGGAAAGCAAAATGTCATTTAAAAACAGGGGAAAAATGTGTGGGTGGACAAATAATGTGCATATTAGAGGTATGCATAAGGTTGAGAACTAGAAGCAGCAGAGTGCTCCATGTTCTCAGCACATGCAGCTCTGCCTTCTAAGGGTTTAGTTTTATTTGTTTTCCGTTGCTTCTCCCAAAAGGTAGATGGCTCATCAATGTTTAACTGCTCTTACCCTTTGATTTTTTTTCTTTTTTTCTCTTTGCTTAACTTTTCTGGTGGCTCATGTGGGCTCAAGTGTTACTGACAAGTCAGATCCTCCTGTCCTTCCGTGTGTTTGTTTTTGGTTTTAATATGACAAATGTATGCCTCCTCTGGAAACGGTATCCATGCTGCAGAGTAATTATTTAGTGAATGGTGGATCCAGTACATGTTGGCAAGGATCAGATTAATCATTATTAATCATGACCCCTCCAACAGTAACCTCATCCCTTGCCTAAGTGCTGCTCTTTATTAAGAAGTAATAGCTATTAGGGGATGGCTGGTCCACTGCTCTCGTTGCACTGGCACAGGACTCAGGACTTCTGGCAGGAGGCAGAGGAACTTGGTTCAAAATTAAAAATAAATGCACATGATCCATGTTCCAGAAATGAAATAGCTTCCCCTGTGGGCTTCTTCGGCCTCATCTGAGTGTCCTCCTTTCCCCTGAAGCCTCCCGAGAGTTTGCCTCTTTCCAAAGGTTGAATTCAGTGTTGGGGATTAATTAATCTATCTGATGCTTTTTTATTTGTCCACTTTATTTTCTTTTTTAAACTTAGGTAGATCCCAGTATAACCTAATGCACATGCAGTCCTTGCAAGGATAAGATTTTAAGGTCTATTCTAGTGGTTGTAGCAGGTTTCAACAGCTGATGAGACTGCAGATGAGCTTAGCTCTCTGTGACTCCAGTTGTACCAAGTAGACCCCAAACCAACAACCTTTTTTGAGGATTTCTGGATTCCTTGAAGAAACACTGCGCTGGTGAGGTGAGGCGTGCAGCACTGTTCACCTCATGCACAAAGTTGTGAGGAGTCCAGCTTCTCTCTCCAGGTCATTGGACTGGGGATTGCAGGCCTGTATATATATATCTCTATATCTCAAAATATGTCTCCTTACCACTTGTGTCACCAGAGATTTGCTGAGAGTAGATAGTAGTTTAATTCATAATTATTCTGGTTTTTCTAGCAGTACGGGTTCTTTTTAAGAAGGTGAGGCAGTGCTATCAATGGATGTCATCATTATTTCAGCAAAAGCACAATGACTTAAGTAATGGATTGAAACCAATCTCCCCAATCCCCCCACCCCCCAAAATGCACCTTAATTACTTTTAAAAATGTTTTAATTGACTGTATGGAAATTCAGGACAAAACCTGTTAGAAGAGAGCAAAGGAAAGAAAAACGTCTTTAGTCTCCATCTAGCTCTTCGATACCTGGAGGGTAGCAGTAGAAACTTGGAGAAAACCTGCCACGCTCTTTTGATCTCTGCCAAAGTTGTTGTGAGTAACATTGTTTAATGGTTGAAGGAATTTATTGAAGAATAAAAGTACCAGCAAAGACAAAGGGACCAATACAAATTATCTGGTAAACCACTGTCAAATTTTACGTGCTCAGGGCTACTGGTAATTTCCTGTCTTAAAAAACAGGGGGGGAGTTTGGAGGGGAGGGAAGGAGGGTTAAAAGTATATAAATAAACCCACCTCTTTAAATAGCTAACTGGCCTGGCCTGAACTGTGTCGGAGCTAAGTTCCTTTGGCAGCCGGTGCTGTAATATCTGTTGAGGGTGTAGCAGAGGGCTGAGACTAGGTTTCGGAGAATCTGCCTTAGCTTCGCTGGCTCTCCCTTGCATTCTTCCACTTGTCAGCAAGAAATGCACTGAAGCACGAAATGAGGGAGTGCAAAGGCTCCTGTACTCCATCTGAGCAAGTCTGTATCACACCTCCATGGTTAATGTTTCTCTCTGCTAAGAGAAACAAGAGTAATAAAAATAAATGAAAGCATTGGCTAACTTGGAATAACTTGGGTGGAAGAAAGCAGGAGGAGAGAATTGGGGGAGTGAAGGTATGCTGTCCACCATCTCCTCCTCCAAGTTTATGGCAGAGTTTGAATCTCTGCTTGAAAAATCATTGGATTCTGCACAGGTTCTAAAAAGCTAAAACAAGAAGTAAAATACAAAGAGAGAGGATGTTAAATGTCTGAGGTGTCTGGGCAGTAAAGCACCCTTAAAAATATTTTGTTCATTGAATAAAGCAGGCTAGGTGATCATACAAGGAACATGGGACTATAGGAAACTGTCCTAGATCATCCAGTCCTTTGAGATCTCAGGGAACTCTTACATATAGCACCACTGATAAACACATCCCTTTTGGCACTGGTACCTATTAAAAGCAAACCTTGTAGCTCTGTCATTACGCTCATCCCACCAATTAATCTTTTACTTTCCAAAATACTCACTCATATAATACTCCTGCATCTTGTTCCTGCTGCCAGATCAGAGTGTTTTTCCCCCCACAATATGAGTGTTGGTCTCAGCAAGGTGGACCACCTTTGCTTTTCCATTCACCCACCACAATTTTCTTGCTGCTGGTGGTGCTGTAGGGGGAAACAGTTCCACTTGGTGAACCAAAATGCTGTAGAAAATTTAATCTCAGAAAACTTTTTTAAAAGCTGGAAATCTCTTCCTCTCAATGGGATCTGATTGGGGACAAGAGATATTTGAATGAGAGACTCACCAACTGCCTTTTCTTTGGACCTCCCAAATTCATACAGAAGTTGTGGTTTGGTAATTGCTGAATCTAGTGCTAATCATCTGTGTTCCTGGTGGCTGGGAAAGTTTTTTGGTTTCATTCATCTGTTGTGTGGAATTGAAGCAGTTGTGAAATGGAAGTTGGGTGGATAAGTCCCCATTCTTTGGATTTCTGTAAGTTTTGGAAGGATGGTGTTATGAAAGAAACTTCCTAAATGTAAGCCTCCAAACAAAAGAGATTGAGGTTACGGGTGCTCTTTGCAAGTTCAGCTGTAATAGGTTTGTGTTGTAGTGGGTTACACCTCCGTTCATACAATGCCATTGGTAAACTGACATTTCATATGACCTTTTATAATCACCTATTTCCTTTTCTCACTCATTTTATGAATAGTCTTGTGCTCACTTCAAGAGTTTCCCACCTTGTGGTCTCCTCTTACAGTTCATATTAATTTCAAAATGGGTTGGGCTTCCTGTAAAATGTATCACAGTGTAGACTGAAGTTCAATAGAGCCTTTCCTTTCTACAGGAAGGGGGGGGGACCAAAAAACTCATAGTGCCCTTTTTTGCAGGAAAGGTTTCAGAAATGACAGTCAGCAAATTGCTTTTCTTCTTTTGAGGCAGTTCTGAATGCATGCTCTAACACAGTGCCCTGTCCCTGTTCAAGATGTAAAACTTAGGGCTCTGACCTTTTCTAGCGAGTGATGATCCCATAGCACTTTCCCTCCTGAGTTGGAGCATGCGAGTCCTGACGATGATGTTTTGTCCAGGCTCTCATTCAGGAAATGTATTCTGCCAACTTGACTTGACCCTGCACCTTCAGTGGGACACGTTATTCTTCACTTCCTGCCCTAAATTGCTGTGTACTGCCACCTTGCATTGATGGGTCCTTTGTTCCACCTCCGAGGTAGGTTCATTTCAGTGGTGGATGAAGGGAAGCTGTATGGTTTTGAAAAGCAATTTGAGCGCCCTCTGAATGAAAAGTGCTTCACACATGAAAAAAATTAGTGTTATCAATTGTCATCATCAGCCTCAAATCCTGAATTTGAAAGGGTCATTTATACTCCTCAAAGGCAAACACGCAGCAGCGTGCTAAAAGAGAACTAAAGCAGCTGAAGAAAATGCTGTCTCATGTAATTTCAGGCTCTGCAATCCCAGGGAGCATTAATAACTATTTTGTTGTTTTCACTGATCTCTCTACATGGGCAGAGGGAAAGAGTCAGAAGAGAGAAGCTATGCTCTCTCAAGAGAGAAGCTGTACTCTCTCAAGAGAAGCTGCACTCTCTCAAGAGAGCCACTCCAAGCGGTCCCATGCCCTCTGCGTTAGCAGCTTACCTGCTGTGAGGAGACTCAACCAGGGCAGGGACAACATGCAGATGAATGAGGAAAAGGCATAGGTGAAGATTTGGACTTGTCCATTTGATTATGATATAGTAAGGACCATCTTTCCCCATCAGTCTCTGGCATTCTGGCTGCATTTGCTGCCTTTCCCACTCTGTCTTGTTCCCATTTCCTCTTAGCAGATGCCAACATGTGAAGACACCATGGCAGGGTCAGTATCAGTCAGCCACCTTTTAGATGACAGATGCCATGTGAATCCAGATCCCATCTATTCTGAGGTTCATGCAAAGTGAACGGCCTGCTCAGAGCTGCTGAGAGCTGTGAGGCGCAAGGAAAGTGCAAAGGCTTTGTGGAGGGTGGCAGATGGAGAGAAGGACCCGCTTGTTGGTTGGAGTGTTGTGCTTGCAACTTTGTGGAGCACTTCACGCCTATCTTGGCATGGGTACAAAATGCTACCCAAGCAGAATGGTGGCAGTTTGCACCCTCCTTTTACTCACATTGTACCAGAGTCAATGTCAAGACAAGATGAAATTCAGGTCCTAAATCTCAGCAGGTCATCTGTCTGGAATTGTACCCAATATGGTTGTTCTGCATTCAGCAAATATTCAGTCATGACATTGGTTATTCATGGAAAATGTATTCAGTTGAATTTTCCAGCAGCTCAGGCGATGACTCTTCCTGATTTTCTCATGGGAGCCTGTTCTGCTGTTGGGTTGACCATGCTGATAGGAACATTTTTGCGTTGCTCCACCTAAACAGTCTTTTGTTCCTTATATCCTTTTACTCTTTGTTATATCCCACTTTGTGAGTTTCTTGTTCATGCATAGGAGTCTGGTTTGGTGAGAGACAGTAGCAGCCCAAGATACATGTGTACCTTGTGTTTAAAGTTTCCTTATATAGGTCAAAATCAGTTTTTAAAACATTACCTCCTGGAAACCGCTCAGAAAGCTCTGTCAAAACTGTAACCAAAGTGGTCTTTGTAGAAGAAAACAAATTCCTTGTGCAGGGGAGAAATAATTCAAGCTATAGTTTGAAAGTCTTTATAGCAGGTGGAAGAAGTGGTTCATTGTCTAAGGGGTCAGCTCACACTTCAGAGATGCTGGTTCAGTCCCTCAGTCTGCCACAGGTTTCCTACACAACCAGACGTGTGATTTAATTCCCACAAGACCTCAGCTCTCTTTATAAAGCAGTGAAAGCAGCACGGATATCCTTCACGTTAAAGACTGGGGAGTACTTGGATATTAGCGTGGTGTAGGCCTTGCCTGAGGTAGGTTAACACCGGCTTGAAATATAGCATGGCTCCTACTAGCATCCCGACAGAGGGATGTTTTATTCTTTTTTTATGTCGTATCTTAAAAAGAACCAGACAAAAATCTGATCTAAAATAGGAAAAAAAATAAAAGAAAAAGCCGTATGATTCTCTGCAGGACTAAATCCCCTCTGCAACTGGTTCCAGCCTGGAGAATATATTGACAGCTGGGTTATAAACCCTCAAAACCAGACAACATAACCTTAACTAACACAACATTACTAAGGCACTGCTGTAATGGGGTCATTCTGCTATGGCTCATGGGCACATTTTAAGTGTCATCAATTTAGTCTACAACTGGAGGCTGTTAAGTGCAAAACCATTTTAGCTACTGCATCTTACATGCAGGAATGATCAAATATTAATGGCTTTTCTTTTGTTGAGAAAAAATACAGAGAGGAAAACAAAAAGCCACAGGAAATCTCACTGTCCTTCCTCAGGTAGTGAAGTTCATTTTTTGAGGGCAGCAGGATCAGTCTAGCAGCTGAGTATTGGTGTAGGTGGCCAGGAAATCGGCTCTCATTCTCCAACACTGATCTGTTCTATGAACTTAGCCAAGTTATTTCACTTTAGTTTTCCTTCTTAGTCTTATCTCTTCAAGGATGTGAGTTATTTGACAGAGTAGTTATTTCACTCCATTGTTGGAATGGGTTAGACTCTACCTGCACATTGAGACTGAGCAAATAGGGAAAAGCTATGAGGGATGAGGCCCTGTGTTTTGTCCCACCAAAGATGCCCATCATGACTATTTTGGTAGTTGATGTCAAGCCCTTTAAAAAGAGCTCAAAATGTTTTGCAATTGAGTGGGAAATGTGATTACTTTACCCCGAAGCTGGGGTCAGAAAAGGTGATAAAATTAACTTTCCCAACCCTATGTCCTTCTCAATACACCCTGGGCTGCTTGGTCTCTTACCTTGTCATGTTGTAGGCATGGGAAAACATGTGATGATGAGGTGGTGCAAAAGTTTCCATTTGGATATGGATACTTGTGTTGTCTATAGGTGTTATGGGCCAAGACTTGGGTAAGTGTCCTGAGGCTGCCTGAGTATCCATGTAAACAGGATGACAAGGAGATGCTAGCCACCTTCCATGAACTCTGTGTTCCCCGGTGCTGCAAGGTCAGAGCTGTTGTAGACTTTTTGCAGGGCGCTCCTATGGTTTGACTTTAGATGACTGACTGACTGACATGTTGTTGAGGCATCCATACCTCCCTCCACTGGCTGTGTTGAGAACAGAGGCTCTGAGTTGAACCACAGCTATCTTCATATGGAAGTCAATTGAAATATCTCTCTCAACATCCTCCCTAGATGTCAGTGGTTGTACTTAGAAAACAAGGGAATGATTCCTGATGAATAACAGCCTGCAAAAGCTTTTATATTCTCTTTTTATCATTATCAAATCATGCTGGAGGCTGCAAGGTGAAGAAATTCTCAAGCTTCATTTTCGAGAAGCTGCTAGGATGAAGACAGGGCATTTCAAAATCAATACTGAAGCTTGTATTCCGAAGAGCAAATGGGAGAGTCATTATAAGCTGCTTTACTTCTCATCTCTAATTCCCCATATTCATAACTTAAGCCCTGTCATTTGGATTTATCCTCTGTGGCCTGCAGTGACACCAGGAAAAGTCCTTCTTTTTAATTCTGTGGCAAAAAAATAACAACGCTGCAGGGTAGGATCATATCCCCACAGAAGTTTAGGGCTTAAATGTTTCATGTTGGGCACCAGATTTTGCTGTCTTCTCCCCCTCCCATTTGTCCCCCTCCTCCCTCCTCTGCTGTTATACATCAATCATCTTCTTTCCTAGAGGCTAGGATACAAACAGTGTAATCCCAGAGAGAAAGGATACTGATACAGCCAATCCTGCACATGACTATTGCTCTGTCCTTGGAGATGCCATTGCTAAATCTAATGATAGGCTTTTGCTGATGGGACTGTTTCAGCTAGATTGGAGAAAGCAATAGGGGAGGTAATCTAAGAACCCAGTTTTGCCATCGTTGGGTGATCTGTTGTATCTCCATCCACTTCTCCTATTTTAAGTGGCTTTCTAAACTTCTCTTTCCTTTATTACTTCTTGGTTTGTCTTATCTTGGCACTTACAGCATCATAAATACAGTTTCCTCACCAGCAATATTTTTAATTATGACCTGGAAATGAACCTTAGACCTGACTCAGCCAACCCAACTGAACTATTCATAACACATAAAGGATTGGTGTTGAATTAACTAATGACTTTAAAATAAGGAAGGCTTCCTGTATAGGCTGCTTTTTGGAGAAAATACCACAAACTCAAATGTTATTCTGTTAAGTGGCCTTCAGAAGAGATTTTTGGGTTTGTTGGGGTTTTTTTTGGTTTGGAAGTGAGGAATGTGTTTAGAGGAGGTGGTGTTACTCACCTCCAGAAAAATCCCACAACAGTATATTCAGGAGAAGCTGATGAACAATGGTTGAATTCTGGCAAGTCCAAGCAGTGACAGCTTGTTCCAGCAGCACCGTCTCCCTGCTCCCGTGTTTATTGAACCGGACTTGAGATCAAATGATATTCTGCTGGTAAGTTTGGGAATGAACTGTGGTGGGAACCCAGTACTTTCTCTCATCTGCTAAGCCCTTATTAAACCCCACTATTACTTTTTCTAACTCCCCTCTGGACTTTGAATTACACTGCAGTGAACATAGCACACGTGAGTAAGAGCTTAAGGTCTTGCTCACTTGGGTGGTCCCATTAAAAAGACCAGGTTTTCTGTCTTGGCTGCAGAGCCATTCCAAACATTGCTGCTATTTTTCTTCCCTCAGCATTTCTCACCTGCCTTATTTTTTTTTCTTCTTTTTTTTCCATGCCCAATCTATTAATATGCATTTTAACCAGTTAACTTTGGAACCAAAATATTAACTGCATAGGAGGCAGCTTTTCTGAAGGTTCATAAAATATGTATCGGAGCTGGGAATATAAAATGCTCCCATTTTGTAGCAGACAAAATGTATAAAGTGCTGAGTGAAAATTGAGAGGGACCCAACTTAAACCTTTGAAAATCGCTGTCAGTTCCAATATGCTGTATTTATTTTGACTTGGAAGGCTCGATCTGGTCCAGATGAGGTCATTTGGTTGGGAGCACATGTGTCTGTGCAGAGCCGGGAGGGAGGGAAGCCTGCGGGATGCTTTGGCTCAGAGGTGTTGAGCTGCCAGGGAGCAGCGGTGGGAGCGGGGCAGGCAGCCCATCTATGTGTTGATCCTGGCATCAGAGCGTAACGCTGGGGTGGAGTTGTAATGTTTAAGTTGATTTCTTTTAAGGCAGGCAGAACAGTGTAGCTTTTGTATCCTCAGCTGTTTGCTGGGAAGGGTAAGGGGAGGCAAAGCTGGATGTGCTCTAAGAATTTTGGGATGGGGGAATATATCTAGGTAGGGGTGTCTGTAGTTACTCGTTCCTATGACTCCAAGTGGCAGAGAGCCTGTTATTTCATTTACACGGCTCTATCTCTCAGCTTGCCATCTTTAACCCTTGCCCTCTCAGCACCTGATACCTGCTCAGCACCGTTTTACTTTCCCCTCCCTCTGCTCCTGCATCTTCCCTTACTCCTCTTGTCAACAAGATTAATAGCTCAGCTATTTGTCTCTATGAAATTTCACTTTTCTCTCCTGGAGCTCCATCTCCGCCGCTCACTGCTCCATCCCAGCAGGTGGGAAAGGCTCCTGTCCCCTCCCCAAGAAGCCCCGTCCTCCCCGCTCCCCCCCTCCCCCCCTCCCTGCCAGCAGCCTGTTTGCCAACGCTTTGCACGAGGAAGCTGCCTCTAAAAATAAACCATGCTGAAATCTGAGAGACAGAAACCATGCCAACCTCACACTTCATTATTGGTAATGGCAACCTATTTGATTTCCATTTGCAAACAGTAGCCTGCATATGTTCCTCACCATGGAGCCCTTCTCTCTGCGCCGTTTTCTGCACAAATTCAGGTTCCCCGTGCCTGGTGCTTCGTCTGCTTTGTGGTTTGCTTGCTCTGAGCCACAGACACGCCTGCTTCACAATTAAAGTATGGAAAAAGCCTGTGAAGTCACTGACTTAATTGCCTGGTTACTCACTGCCAGCACAAGGTTGCCATCTGCAACAGGCTTGAGCCTCTTCTCCCACCTCTTTTACCTTTATAAGATTTTTTTTTTCCTTGCAGACGGCTTTTATTGCTGATTTACACTAGAGAAAGCCAGCAGAGACAGACCTGTATTTCCTTTTCTTATCCCCAACGTGCACTGCCACATGGGCATTGCTTGGGGTCGGCTGGCCATGCAGACACCGCACTCCTGTACCTCCAACACTGCCCAGCTGTTATGGCATAAGCCTGGGCTGAGGATTTAGGATGAAACTTGATTTTCCAGGAGATGTCTCTATTAAAAAAAAAAAAAGAAAGGAAAAAGGTAAAGGGGGAGAAGTAAGATAAACCAAGCTTTTAACCAAGCAGGGTGAATGCTGCATTGCTGCCCTTGAAGCCCGCATGAGCTGTGGGTCCATTTCTCCATCACACACAGGGATGGGGCTCTCAGCTGGGTCCTACAAAAGGTGGCAGCAGCGAGGGGCCCCCAGGAGGGCTCGAGGAAGGGGGACGCACCCAGGGCCCAAGGAGGAGCTGCCTGTGTTGACTTTCACTCGATTTACTGGAGCAATTGAGTTTGTTAGTGAAATGCGAGACGGGCTCAATCAGCTGTCACACTGAGACACTCCTGTCACTACTGTCAATAGCGTCGAGTTTCTGATCCTTTCTCAGATTAGCTCTGCGCCAGAACATCAAATGAAAAGCTGTTTGGGGCATGGGGAGGGGAGAAACTCTAAGCAGTTACCTAGGAATGGTTTACAGACTTCAAAGCGCTGTCAGGTTTATTCTGATGGCCTATAGCAATGCGCAGGGAGCAGTAATGCGTTTGGAGTGTAATGTAGACTCTCCTCTTCAGCCCCATGTTTGCTCACGGACCAGGAGGCAGGGATGGGAGAAGAATAGAGGCATCTCTCCCGGCAAACCCAAATGGCATGCAAATGGCCTGCCTCCCCTGGAAGAGCTGCTCTTTAGCTTGATGGAATAAGTTGCTTATCTTACGTTTCATCCGGAAGGACCCTTCTACATTTCTCTCAGCACTGAAATGAAGCCTTTTTCTGGTAGATCTGGGTCACGAAAAGGCATCACCCCCAACAATAGGACAGGAGTGAAAAGAAGGGGCACAGGTTTGTCATGCAAATGATGAAGGGAGTGTGTGGGGGTCCAGCCAGCCCATCCGAGCAGTTTTTGGCAGTGCTGAGCCCCAAGTGTGCTTTTTTTTTTGTATAACAAGGCAAGAGCTTTGTAGCCCATTAAGTTCTTCCAAGACCTTTTCCTTGAAGTTTAACCGGTTGGATCTGGGACAGCCTTTATCAAGAATGTTTCCGTCATGAGGGATGCCAATATGAATGTCTCTATTTATGTGAAGAATAACCCATCAGGAGACTTTTTTTTTTTTAAACTTCAAGGATTTGAGAAATCTCTTTTCTCTGTTCCAGCTGAAACAGCTTATGGCAAGGTGAACTCACCCATTTACACAGAAGCCAAGAGGGTAATGTTAATCCTATTAGAAAAATAATCTACCACCAAAAAATAATAATAATAGGGGTGGAGAAGGAATCCTTCTGAGGCAAATTCACAGAATAATTCCTGTGAATTTACTCTTTTCTTCTCAGGGTTGAGATGTTAAACATTTTGCTATCAATACATGAATTATAAAGATTACTATTTTCTTTCCACTTTCATAAAGAAATTAAGCAAGGGAAAAGCCACATTCTAGCATTATTGCTAGAGGGTTGTGTCCTTTAGAGAATACTCCTGTTTTTTGATGAACACTGTCTCAAAGAGTGAGGCAGTGTCTGTAGAGAGGATTTCCCTGCACAGCACTAATCTAGATTTTTTCCTTGAATGCAATTTTAAGATTTCTAATTTGTTCCCTGTTACCCGATTCCATTATTAGGTTGCTTTTGACCTCAAAACATCAAAAGGTTCATCTCTTCCTCATTCAAGATCACCGCTATCCTTCCCGAGTAGCAGCTGCAACTACATTTCACTGCTTAATATTTAAGCAACTCCTTGTCCAAAACAAATCATACCTTCCCTCCTCCTTGATTGCTCAAAAAAACCCCCTGCAACCCAGTTCAAAGGACTATATAAGTGATCTTTAATATCAGAGGCAACCCTGTTTGCTTCTCTTGGTGGCATGAATGTGAAAGGGCCATGGAGAAGTATGGGAAATCCAACAGAAAGGAAAAAAACCACCACATTCTCCTTATAGAGTATTTCAAAGCAAGTGCTGGATACATACCTTTCTTTGACCTTTTCCTTAGATTAGTGGTATAGGCAGCTGCTGTGCTTGTATTACACATTCCAGCGCAGAGACTGACTCCGAGCAAGGTAGGTGTGTGCATGCATGTGTACACACGTGTGCGTTTGTTATTCAACCTGTCAGCCAAAGGTCTTCAATGCTGGTTTTAGCTCTTTCTGGTTTTTCATAGTTTCGAAGGGGAGGTGTGGTTGTTTGTGGGCTTTGTTTATGTTCACTGGGTGACAGGAAACCTAAGACCTTTTTGTGAATTCAGATATACTCTGGATGTGAGGTGTGAATCTCCAGCCATTTGTGTTTTTAAAAGCTTTCATTAAGTCTGAGAAAAGAGGAAGAAAATAAACATCTTGCTGCTTTCTAGCTGCAGAGGGATGAAAGGTTTTCAGCCTGTGGGCCCTGCCAGGACAGTATAGATGCCTAAAAAGGGAGAAATTGGAGGAGAGATAAAAAAGGCTGGAGTTGCAAAAAAATACAAATAAAAATCATAAAGCTACTGCTCAAGTTGGATTTGGTCTTTATTTTACCCGTTGAGCTGGCTGGCCTTGGTAAGAGCCTGATGGAGCAGAGCATGCCCATCATCCATAGGATGGGCTTCATGGGAGGGGTGATGGCTCTAACGAAGGCATGAAGGCAGCTCGAACGACTCCAGCTAATTGCATCTAACCCAGCAGAAAGGGACGCGGCCAGGGGATGTGCTCACCCCCTCTGTGCTTGACCTCCTTCGCCTGAGAAGCCAGATGGGCAATTGCTGCTGCAGGCAGATGCTGCCGGCAGTACGGAGATAGGTGCGTGGCTGCTCTGTGTCACTGCAGGAGGGGTTTAGTGTCACCAAACTGAGAGCTGGCCCATACACCCGGCTCTGTCTCGTGATGTGGAGCAAAATGCTTTATCTCCCGGTCTAACGCTTCCCCTGCCTCTGCCCATCTGTGGGCTCCTTGGGGTAGGTACTTCCCTCTGATCGCGCATTTGTGCAGTGTCTAATTGCAGATGCAAGGGTAATATAAATAATAAGGTTAAAAGTCACTCTTCTTGAGGGGAGTGAAAGGGTAATATAAATAATAAGGGTAATATAAATAATAAGGTTAAAAGTCACTCTTCTTGACGTGAAAAGGGAACGGAAATGGAGCTGCTACTCAGCTTCCCGGCTTTTCCTGCAGTCAAAAAGAGAGTGCAAAGGGTATTGCAGGATGTGTCAGAGTATTTAGTCTTGAATCATTTGCCATCCTGTTTTTATTCCCCTGCAGATATATTTCAAAGAAAGTGTTTAGATGGAGCTGATGACCTCGCTTATAGTTGAGGTTGCCTGTCACTTCCCATGATAAGTCCCTGATTTGGTTGTTTGGGCTGTGGCAACTCTCAGTTTTTGAGCTGAAACTTCCCCTCCTGCATGCCAGACTCGCACCAAGTTCATTTCAGAGGAGGGGGATTTTCAGTGCATCGCTAAAACCATGCTGGTTTTTATCATTTGGGAAGATGATTCTTACTTTTTCATCTTTTAATCTTTAAAATGCTCAAACTATTCCAGTTATGCCATTATACACCAGCCCTTAAAAGTGACTGGAAGCTCTGAGATGAAGTGGCCCCACGTGCTGGGCAGTACCCAGGGTGCTGCCTCCTCTCCTCCTCATCACGAGCTTTCCCCGAGCGGCAGTGGCAGTCCAGCCACCTTTCCAGAGACAGCAATATCATGGAAAGAAACCAAATGAACAGGGAAGGCAGCAAGTGAGTTGCAATGTCAGGACATCAGCAGAGGCGAAGGCTTTGCCTTCGTAAGTTGTGTTGTTAATAGATACAATCTCAGGTCCAAGTGAAATACTGCTAGATGTGCATTTAGGTTTTCCTTTCTTTCCCAGTGTTTTCAGGTGAAGATGAAGCAGACTTGTGGATGAGTTTTCTGGGAGAGTGAATCATCCGTTTGTCTTGGGTTTTTTTGGTTTTTGTTTGGGTTTTTTTTTTTAAATGTGTGTAGGATTACATGAAAGTTCTTGGGTTTTGTTCAGTCCGCATACAGTTATTGGCAATTCATTAACAACTGATTGCCAGAAGAGCGAGTCACTGGCCCCATGGACAGGTATGGTGGTTCCAGAAATGATCAGTGGCTGAACAGCAGCATGTCAGTATTGCCATTACTCAGGTTTCAACGCAGGAGTGGTGTTGTCTCTGATCCCATGTGCACACCACCTGGGTGTTAGAGAAGTTACACCCAGTAACTGGGAGTTAGAAGTAGATTACTATTTCTAGTCTTCAGCTCCTCCACGTCTCTTGACCTGTATTCCTTCAAGACCTGGTACAGTGGCATCTCAGTTGAACAAGGGCCCTTACGTTTCTTCCGTAATAATTATGAAGTTATTTGTTTCATACTCATTTTCACTTTTCATTATCTACCTAAGATTATGAGCCAAATTGTCCCCTGCTTAAATCAAGTCTTTCCTGGACCACTGAAAATCATGTTTGAACTCTGTTCATCTCCAGCCTTGCTGGGTCACCCTGGAGCTTGTCTCTAAGTGAGTTCTCTCGTCTGATAACAGGGGTAGTACAACTTCTTTATCTCAGAGACTGGTGCCAGGAGAAATCCATTAGCGATCATGATAACAGATTAGTTATTCCAATAATTCAGGTCATATAGCTATTGAAAATAAAGTTTGCATCTACACGTGGACATATTTACATACATACATGATTGTGTCTATGAGATTTAAGACTAAAAGTAAATGAATTTAGATCTTTCTCTTAAATAATGTAGTTGCTCTTGAATTGTCGAATGAGTGTTTCCTCTCCAGTTAGAATTTTTTTCCCCCAGTATTATATTTTTTGCTATGGAAAGGATGCTCACAGCATAGCTTAAGTAAAGATTGTATCTCATACTGGAGAGTCCCATTTTGTACAATGTACTTCTCTCTTCCTCTCTCACTTCCCTTCTTCACTCCATCTCCAGCAATAGCAGCAAATTGTCCTTCTATATCAGCTGTCATTTACCCAGTAATGAAAAAGGCGGTGGAGCACAGTTTCCATTTAGTCTCCACAGACTCGGTATGCAGCAATGAAAAGCTTTCATTCTTGCCATGCCAAAGTTCCTAACTTTGCTGATTCATTTCAGTTTGCTCAAGCATCAACATTTGAATCTTTACCTCCTGCCTATGTTATCCACTTAGCACTCAGCTGGATCCAGGAGTGGAAGGATGGTTGGTTTGCATGGGCTGAGTTTTGTTTTGGGACCTGCATAGAAAACTCTTGTGATTTTTAAGAGTGTTATGATGTGAGGTGTGCAGTGGTTTGGTTTTTTCCCTTTTTTTTTTTCCTTTTAAACATCTGCAGCAGCATCAATGAGTGATGAGGCTTAAATTGTAAAGTCCCTGAAACTCAGAAGGCACATAAATAGGATCTAATTTATATGATTTTAAAGCTAATTCAGTGTTTCTAAGGAGCCTGGCCCACAATCTTCAAATATTTTGACTTTAGCAGTATTAGCAACTCCAATTATAATGCTGCTGATAGTGGCTCACATATAGGTATGATCTTTAATCCTAAAGTAAGTATGATTCACTGCCAAATAACTATCACTTCCATGTTGGCAGCTGCAACACACTTCCCCTGTAAAAGCTGGGTCCTCTTCCTAAATCTGTGATAGGTATATTGGCCCATCTCTCTGCTTCCTTACAACACTCCCAAGACTAAATGTCTAAAAACTAAACTACAAGTTTTTATGCTTAGTGGTTCTGATGACCCTGACTGCTCTTTCGTATTACATACAAATGAAGGTTTTATACCATGTGGCTGCCTTTTCCTATAAAAAGAGACAATTATGTTTTTCACTTTTACATTTTAAAATAGCTGTAAAAAATGAACGCTAGGCTCTAAGACACTATTTCCAGTAGGAGCGACCCCAGATATTAAATTTTTTTTCATTCAGTACCTCCAGAAGTACTTCCCTGTTTTAAAAATTGGGCTGAAATTTGAATTGAGGGAACCACAAAAGGGTCTTTCAGTTTTCCTGCTGGATTTTGAAATGCTAGAAAATACTGGAGTTGCATTTTAAAGATTTTATTTTCAGCAGCAAGGCTGACAAATTATCGCTTGATGCAGGCAATGGGACTGTAGGTGCAATAAATTGAAAATTTGCGGGAATCCCATTACATTTGTGAGAATTAGCAGTAATGCATATTATTTCTAACAAAATGCCTGCCTGTTGAGCATGTACCAGCTCTGCCAAATGTGATGGAGCAGCCTCAAGCCAGGTGCTGACAAGACTTTCCTGATCTCCCTGTGACCCCCATTGCAGGAGGTGAGCTGGCAAGAGGAATTAGCAGGGACAGGAAGGAAAAGATGGTTGGTTTGTTTCTTCTTGCTTGGAAAATGTGTATGGCTGTCAGGGCTGAAGTGTTTTTGTGACACTCGAGCTGCCTCTCTGGCACTGCTCCTTGTGGGCTACATACTCATCTTTTATCGGGAGGATACTAGCATGGTGAGAGACAGCCTCTTCGTAGAAAGTCAGCTGAACATTTCTGCACAAACATTTGGAGGACTTGACTCTTTTTTTTTTTTTTCCCCCTCTCTGAAGAACCCTTTGCCCATATTTCCTTTCCCCCCGCCCCCCCCCCTCTTTTCTGAAGGCTGAGAAATGCCTCAGGAATGCACTTGCTCGCTCTCCTTTCGCAGGCTGGCTCTCCCGGTGATGTATTAATTAGCTGGAGCACTGCACACTAACAAGCAACTGCAGGCTGATCTCGTTAAACATTAATGCTTAACTAGAAAAGCAAGAGCTGTTAAAGATATGCCACTCAATGTCATCCGTGTCCGAATGTAAAAGAAGTCAGCGGCTGAGCTACTGGCACTTGTGTTTCCAGAGGGAGCAAGAAGGGCCGAGTAGCTCAGATCTCTTTTCCAGAGCCAGCTGGGAACACCTTGATCCCAGCCCTTTCCCAGCAGGCAGCCCTCTCTCAAGGAGATAAACAAGCAAGTCCTTGTGCCCACACTGCTTTTTCAGCATTTTTCATGCCTTGTTTTTAGTGGTTAAGTCCAAAAACCAGCACAGGTCTGCTCCTTATCCTCTCTTTAACACGGGCAAATGGTTATGGCCGATGTTTTCAAACATGAAAGTTTCAAGTCATGTACTTACACCCCAGTGGAGTCATCCAAATTAGTAGTTGTCTTGATTATTATTGACTTTGCTGGATATTTTAGGCAACCCCATTTGAAAATATTGACCTTATCACCACTTTGCTTCAGTTTACCCTTGGAGGAACTTGTTAGGACAGCTCTTTATGTAATGAGGCTTGACTGATACTAGGAAAAATATCTTTACTACCTAATGAGAAAGTTTCAGAGTGTTTATTTGTTCATTAAACAGCTGGAAATGCTGATGATGAAAGTGGATCGAGCAAGAGCCTCCTGCCCAAGAAGCCCCACTCCTACTCTTCTTCAGGCATGTGCTGTTACAGCCTGGCTTTGCATGAGCAGTTGCTGGCAGCACTTCTACCCTTTCATTTGCATGGGCAAAGATGGGATTTTGTATGCACTGTCTTAATAACTGTCTACATGCAAATCAAGCACAGAGTTTTGCATGAGTTTTTATGCTCAGCTTTCCAAAGAGTTACCCGGCATAGCCAGCGTATAGGATACATTTCAGGATCTATAGTAGACATAGCAGCCTTCTAACTTACTGCCTCCACCTTCTCTCCAATATAATAATAAAGACAGCAGCCAGTACTTTTCCTTACCCTCCAACTGTTTGCATTATGCAATTTGATTGCAATTGATAATTCATTAATCATTTCCTATCATGGTTAATATTTACCCAGCTTGCTACTGTGCAGTAAGGGTGATGGGAGGGGCAGGAGCAGGGAGGTGGAAGATACAGTCAGGGAAGTACAAAATGTATGGGAACACCAAGTCTTCAGAAACAGTCTCTATATTTTTTTTTTTTTTTTTTTTTTTAAGAAGACGGATGTTTCTGTGGTGCTGCCACCAGCAGTTCTGTAGGGCTTGTCTTGATTTTCTTAAGCCAAACACTCCTTGGTTGTCATCGTGGCAGCCTCAGCTCTACAGAAAAGGTTTTTTCTGGACCTCCGAGCACTGCCTTTTTCTGCCCGAGGAAGCAAAAGTGAAAGGGTTACTGCTGCCCTGTTGGGATTTTGTTGTTGGGGATTTTTTTTGGTCTCCTAGTGTGATGCTTCCTCAGACTGTGCTTAAAAGCCACCGTGCTTGATTTCTCCTCTAATGACATTAAGACTGGAACTGGAGCTGCCTCTGCTGCCTGGTCCTCCTCCTGCCTGTGTCTTCAGATGTTATATCACAGCTCCCAGGGTTGCTCGCTGACTCCAGCTGGCCTCCCCAGGGGATGGAAACCAGGTTCCCTTCCCTGTCACAGCAGCAGTGCCCACATTTAAGAAGCTGCAGCGCTGAGCCGTGACTGCATTAGTTCTGCTACATTAGAACAGAAGCAAAGAGCTTAATTTAATTCGCTGGCCTGTATACCGACACCTGAGGGCCACTAATTCACTGTCACGTATTCTCAGTGAAACCAAGCTCTTTAGCATTCAGATTTTTTTTTGCAAGAGCAGAGCCTTGCAAGGCAAATGCTCGTTTTCTAGGACTGGAGAAAAATATCTCCTTGCAAGGATCACAGTAGGTCAAGATGACTCACTTTTGCCAGTGTCCACAAGGGATGGAAAATCACACGTCTCTTTTTTTTTTTCTCTGAAATATATAAATTGATCTCTGTTCTTTCATTTTATGATTAGCACCATCAATAAAAAAGTTGATTTACAGTGACATATGATTGGCCATAAAACATTTATTCACCACAGGCTGTATTTGGACATCATTCAAGGGCTTTGAGCCTATCAGATACCTCAACCCACTCTGTCTTTGCAAGTGATAGGATCAAGTCCTGTAGTAGCATTTGCTACGCCGTAACTTCCAAGAATCAAACCTTAATCAAAACCTAAATTAATCCCTAGGGTAAACATACAAACTTCAACAGAATGTTATCAGGGATAAATTAGACCTATTGATTTTTAATGAGGCTCTTACCTGAATTAAGAAAATAGAGTTTCTCTTCTGTTCGGGTCTATTGTTCTTCTACTGCAAGCATTACCATAAGCATCTGCTTTGACCCTGAATTTTTAAACTTGGAAATTTTGCATTTCTAAAAGGATTAGAAAACATACTCTTCTTTCTCCTTGCAACTTTGGGCAGTGCCATTGCGCAGTGGGATGTTTCCCAGAATTTACACATCTCCAAATGTCCTTTTATGAAAAACAAGTGAATAGACTGCCAGAAAAATTACAGGCTTCCCATATTTTAAGGCTGATCTCCTCCTCCAGAGAGCATCCTCATTGCAAGGGGTTTTCTCCATGCTAATGAATTCTAGAGAAATCATTTTGAGAAGTACAAACTGATTTGGTTTTTTGAGCTGATCTGGCTGAGGTAATCCATACCTTGCTGTTTCATCCAAGGATTTCTAGCATCACTCCATCCTCTGAGCCCTCAGGTGGGTAATTTGGAGTTACTTCACATCCCCAGGAGACGTGTCCATGGACCAGCTGGTTAGTGGCATGGTTCTTGAGAAAAGGGGGATGTGATGAATCCTGTGCTGTTCCCTGGGAGGGTGGGACATAGCTCCCAGGAATGGAGAGGCACAGCCAGGTATCTGTCATCACAGGTGGCTTCTCTCCATCGTCGCAGTGCCCCTGATGACCATGGGAGGAGAGGGAAAGGCAAGCCTTTAGAAAGAAGTCTCTATGCCTAGAGGTTTGAAAAGAAATCAGAGACCTCGGGTTGTACCCAGGCTTCACTGGAGAGTCAGTGTGTTGCTTAGGCAATATTCCTGAAATGTTTTTACCTCCTTGCTCTTATTCCTTCCTGACGTACCTGGGGCTCTCCCGTCCTGGGTGCAAGTTTCAAACAAGTGTAAACAGCAATGCTTTTGAGCGCTTGGTCTCCATGTCTTTGTAAAGAGCAACCATCACCTTTAGGAGGTGAATTTGGGGGCTTTTGCTCTGACCTGTGATGTTCAGGTAGTGGTCAGTTTTAGCCTGACTTCCAGAGGGTGCTACTCCCCCAGCAGCTGCCCCAGCTGAGGTCTGGGTCTGCAGAGATGGGACTATTTCTCTGGTTCATCAGTGGTGTTCAAAACCAAGTGTGACCTGTGGTGTCACAGCACTGCAGTGTCATGCATGGCTGCAGGGGGTACACGTGAGTGTCCAGATGCCCTTTTGGGTGTCACTTCACTGTATGTCCTAGCGTGAGCAGAGATGTTTGTGTTCTGGGCTGCATGGTTCAGGAAACTTTGCCATTAAACCCCTGATCTCTCTGAATGCACCAAATCCTGGTTAATTTGCATCCTTTATAGTGTTTGATTTAAATTTTTATATGTAGAAATTAAGAAGCATCTGTTCATTCCTTAAAAAACATTAGCTAGCTATTGGTTAGGAATAGACTTTGCTTAATAACTGGCTGGCTTGGCTTTAACCACTGATCTAAATGGCAACATGTCTGCAGACTCCTGAGTCATCATTTTGTGTTTCCAAATGTACCTTGCTAGTGGAAGAAATATTTATATTTACTAAGAAATGCCAACAGAGGTTTTCTGTGCCCTTCTAGCACGCGTGGTGGAGGTCAAGGGACTGAACACAAGCAATACTAACCTCAGGTATAAACCTGTTGTACTTCTTGAATATTTCTTCAACTGTGTTTCTTTTACAGGACTCTATTTATTTGTTAGATTTAATGTATTTTGGCCATTTTCACTATGTACATCATCATGTAGAGGGATGGATAGATCTTTTGCAGAAGATAGTTATATGAGATTTCCTCCCCCTCCTCATTCATGATTTCAGGTCTGTGCCTTTAACTTTTCTTTATCTTGGTAATCAATCACTTTAATTCCTGCACTTTCCTGGGCTGTGGTAGGGAACTACAATTCTCTAGCGCTTTGCATTGCAATGCCTTCTGTAGCATTTCATAGCAAAACTGAAAGGAAACCCAAAATGTTTAAACTGGAATTTTACTTTGGAAAAGCAATCATATAGGAATATTCATACGGTGCCTGGCGCAAGCCCTTATTTAAGTAATACAAAACACCAGATGTAAACTTCTTACAGGCTCAAGTGTGGGATTTGCAATGTGATTCTTCTTTTTTATACACACGTCTTCCTTCCCAGAAAATGCCACAAAACCCTCCACAGAACCTGTCATCGGCAGCAGATAAGGAATGCTCCAATGCAGAAACATACCCTAAAAAGGGAAAGGCCAATATTGACTTGCAGCAAAGCTTAAGCCCTTTAAACTCACCCCTGGACAAGAAGAATCAATGTCTCTTTTTTTAAAAGTGCTGCTGCTGTTATATAGCAGACCATTAAACTATGCTAACAGTTGTATATTTTCTATTAAAAACTGTGCCGCTGTGTACATAAACATGGGAAGGTTTTGTAGCTGTATATGTCCAGATTTTTGACATGCGTAGGTGGAGCCGGTGTAGGAAAGCCTATTCGGGAGTTAGGAGCAGCTGCCCTAATGGAATACTATTGACTTTAGTTACATCAGGGGCTAAATATAGATCAGGCAGCAATGTACACAGGGCTGTGTCTGACAGCCAGGACAGAATGTGCTGCTCAACGGACAGACGGATGGACGTTGTTCCTGCACAGATGCTCCTTTTAGGTCGGGGAGCTCTCCTGGGCTCTTTTGCCTGGCATTGCTACCCCCGTGGGAATCCTGCTGCTGGTCACCCAGGGCTGTGGATCCAGCCCTGAGGGGAGACGTGGGGCTGGTCTGGACACAGGTCTCCTGCTGGCACCTGTTGGCATGGCTCCCTGGTGTCAGTGGTGTTGTGCTGATTTATACCTGGCGAGGGGCTGATTCCAGGGGTTACAGTCAAAGCTGCGAGGAATATTTATACTTTAGATATTTTGCACTGACCTTCCTCTATTGCCATCCTCCATCCCTCCGTTCCTCCCTCACTCCTTCCCAGTTACACTTTCTTATGCGCTATTTAGAATTTGAGACGGGACTCCCCTTCCAACCTTGCACCCCCCAGAGTTGTGCTTTTGAAGGCAAAATCTGCATTTCCAGCAGCATTCTTCAAAAGCCCTTTCCCAGCCTGGACCAAAAAAAAGATGGTCCACATGTGCCACATCTGTGCTGTCAACATGAGGGTCTGTCCCTCTGATTTGACTTCATGGGGAAGGAGCATGGAGAGATCACCTCTGAGATTTTATCTTGATTCTTTGGGGCTGGAAAAGCTAGAAAGGAGCCTGTTCTTTCTTTTACTGTGAATGAGGATGAAGCCTTTCGAGGTAATTGGATTTGAATCTTTTTTTTCTTTCCCCTTCCAAGCCTTGACTGCTATTTTTAAGCCAGGAGAGCACCAGTGTTGAAAGGGATGCGCTCATCCTGACTGGTTCTATGGAGGAGCGTCGTAGGGTTACAGCTCATCTCAGCGCAGAGGCATTAAGAAACTCTGAAGACTTGGCAAGCCACGGGGATGCCAAAGGCAACGCCCAAGGTGCCCAGAAGTTCAGACAGCCTTTTTTTTTATCTTCCTGGGAATGAAAGCCCAAGGCTCTTGTATCATAGGAAGTGACAGTTTTGAAGTGAAGCAGGTTTGTTAGTCCAAATGCGCCAGATTTGTGATTCTTTGGGAGAAAGGAGCACACACATCCCCTTGTCACTGTGTGCTCCTGTGGATTTAAATCTAGCTAATGTGCACAGACAGGACCTGTGCAGTGTCCCAAATGATTTATGGATGCACAAACCATTAAAGCCAGACTTCTCATCCTCTATGCTTTCTCCAGAGCACAAGTTACAGAGAATCATCTAGTCATACATACAATGGTTAGTATGAACCAATATTTTTTACAAAAAACCATTTAAAGACTTTGGGGTCATAATGAACCCTCTAGCAACACACAGCAGGGAATGATCTGGGTTCCAGGATTCTATTTGCTTTCTCCTTTATCATCTGTAAGAGGTCTAGAACATTGTACCTTTGCTTTTTCTCTTATCTCTAGTCCTTCCACATTCATTGAGCATACACACAATCAGGCAAACCCTGGCTATGTGGAAAAGGACTGCGCATATTATTCCATTTGGTAAATTCTAGTTACAGTCCCTTTACAATGCTCTGAGCACTACAGACTGTACATTTTTGATACTTGCTTCTCATTGCTTATAGAGAAAAAGTGCACGTTCCACTCCCATTCACTCTTTGGACAATCATTTTTTGGTTTAGAGTATGAGGAGCGAAGCAGGGCAAGTACATTGTAGCCCAGGATTTATAGCCCATGATTTATAGCCCAGGAGATAGGTCACAATCCTTAGCCACTCTAAAAATGATCTATACTTCAGGGGCCTGGGGGACAAACCTGGAATATATATCCTAGTATGTCTCGAGCCACCCTGGGCTGTGAATATGGTGCTGGCTTGAGCCAGTCATTAAGCAATGGCATCACACCATGGGGTAGGGAGCATGTGAACAGGAGGAATGTCATCTCTGGGAAGCTGATATTGCAATGACAGCGGGGATCAATGGTCCCAAGTCCCAGTGGCTCTGCTGATCCTATTGGGAACATCTCCCCTCTCTATAGTGAGTTTTACAAGAGTAGGGATACACATTTGATTCTGTGTGAGGCTCCTCCAGCAGTTTTACTATCAGTTAATGTGATTTCAGTGCAACGGAGCAGGACTAGGAGCTTCATCCGTGCAAGGTGCTGTGCTGTCCTCCGCCATGGCCTCAGCAGAGCGTTGCTGCCAGCTCCACCGCGAAGGCTGGACCCCCAGCTGAGCCTCGCAAGTGAAGCCGCTTCACTCCTTAACCCAATATTTTCATATCTGCGCAGTCAGCTGCAGTGAGGCACGCTTTGAACCACCAAAAGTGGAGTTTGAGCCATTCGGTTCAGAGGCAAAAATCTACCCTTCCTCCTCCTCCAAGTGCTGAAGCCAGACTCAGGGAAGCCCTGCTGTGACTCTGTAGTCAGACTGCCAGGAGCGAGCAAGCCCTGCGCCGGGCCAGGTAGGTCCCTTTGAGTCCTGCGGTCTGTGAGCAAGTCTCTGAGGCTTGAAAGCATCCACTGTGCTGAACACAGGATATCGAGCATCTTCATCTCCTGCTGAAATCATTTGGCCCTTGCAAGCACCAAGCTCCATCAGGACTGACCCTTGCATGCCCCAGCCCAGTATATTGTGGGAGCACCCAGATAACCTCAGGATTGGATTTTTTTTCCCTCCTGGAAGCAAGGAAAACACTAGTTAGACATGGAATTGGAGAAAACCAGAGATGAAAAGTTTGGATTTGTTACTAGATAGAGAGCGATTTTTTGCTTGCTCGTCAGGTGTCCTGAGACGTGAGAAAGTATTACAAAGAATCCTTTCCTTGCAGAAGTTGTGCTTATCCTGTGATCTGTATTTCTTTCCCCATCTCTCTTATGTTGCTCTTATCATCCTGTTATCAAAGGCTTCAAAAGAGACCAGCAGAGCTTGACTCTCATATCCTCTTGAAATTCAGTGAAAGGGTTATGTTTGGGTTTCTAGGAATGCCAGAGAGGGTTTAAGGCAGAAATAAACCACTAAGGGTTTCTTTTTTTCTGGTCTTCTAAGGTTTTTTCTGTATACGTAGAATGAGATTTTCAGAAGGGCTTGGTATTGTCTGTTGCTGCTGATGGATGCGGTGAAGCTCCCGTGTTCCCTGGCAGGCTCGTGCAGGACACTCCTGAATATCCTGCTCCCATGTTTCTCCTTCAAAATCTAACCCTTGGGCAAGATGATCTAATAGAGGCTTCTTAACTTGCATCAACACCCTTCACCACAACAATGACAGTATATAAACCTCATAGTTACACCCTCCACTATGCCCAACAACACACACCCACTCTTTTTTTCTTTTCCTCTCCCATATCCATTCTCGCTGGCTCCCTCAGCCCCAGGCCATGTGCCCTCTTGGAAAGAAAAATGGAGGGATGATTTGGCTACAGACCCTATGCTGGAAGAAGAGGAACAAGAAAGTGGCTTGAGGAGACTGCTAGTGTCACCAGGATGCTCATGTGGTTTAGTTCTGTCTATTCTCCATCGCCTCATCCTCTCTTTGTCTTCCTTTCCCACTAATCCCCTCCTCAGATGACCCCACTGTTAAACTAGGCTGAATGGGACCAAGATGTCAGGAAATAACATAATATCTACATCTGTCACAGTGTTCATCCTACTTATAGACTGCATCTCAGCCCTACCTTGTGCCTGCTTTAGGCATTCAGAGTGCACACTCTGTAAGATGCCCTGCAAGTTTTTATCGCACCTTGCTCAAAAAGACATTTTATTGACTTTAGGCATCTGTGTCATAAGCAAAACATTTGTAAAAGTTAAGATATGATCTTACTGCTGTGTTGTGGGTTGCTCCACTTTGCTTTGCAGATTATATGCTGAAAATCATTCCCTGACAGTTGTGAAACTAGTGCAGCTCACAAGGGCTTTCCCAGTCTTAAGTACTGGGCATACTGCTGGAACACAGCTAAAGCTGGAATGAATTGAAGTGTGCCCCTTGTATGGAAATATCTGTGGCCTGTGGACTGATGCAATACTAATTTTGAGATGTTCCAGATGCCCCTTAACAGTTAGAGCACCTTTAATGTTCTGCAGCTGCTGCATTTTGGAATAGCTCTTGTTGTTGCCGAATTCCTTCATGAATAAAAGCAAGGATGCTTATCTGATGTACAGGGATAAACCAAATATTGCAAGTGAAAGTATGAACATGAAAGGATTATGAATCACCATCCACTTTTACTTAATGTTTGATTATTATTTTTTCTTTCCTATGCGCCCAGTTACTATCTTTCTAAAGCAATCCATGCTCATGTTCCTCCAATGCTCAGAATTAAATAAACGCAGCAGACCCCCCACACACACCACCAGAGCTCCACAACTGGATGCTCCCACTTTTAAATGTGTGGGCAGCCTTTGTGTCCATTTGCCATCATTTCCACTTTCCATCATGTTTGGCTTGCTCCAGAGAAAAGGTCTGGTGCCAGGATTTCTGCTGGCTGAAACAAGGGTGAAGTTCTGGCCTGATTAAAATCAATGGCAAAGCTCCCAGCGACAAGTAGGAGAGCAGACTGTGATTTGGAGTACTTGGAGGATATACACAAAGCAATCATACATAGCAATATAATTGCGGCCATTCGACAGATGCTAAAGTTAGAGATCAACAAGCTAGCAGGTATAAATAGCAGTGATTTCTGTTGATTCCTAGTTCTGTTATTTTAACCACTACTGAAAATCAATTCCTTTCCTGCCTTTCAGGATAGGTAAAAGCATGTTGCCTGCTCTCCCATAGTAGAACTTGAGCATTTTGTTATCTTAGAATAAATATTATCCTCCTAACCGTGCTGTTGTGTTGGCGTGCTTAATATTTTCCACACGTACATGCAAAACCTGTTAACGTGTTAATGGATTTGTTCGCTTGTCAAGGAAAATTTTGCCTCCTGCAATGACAGCTTCAAACTCACGCTGCAAAAGGGCAGGGCAGGCAGTCGCTCAATGGACAAGCACAACACGCTTCTCCTGGCAATAAAGGCTTCAGACTCGAGTCGGGTGCCTTGCCACTCTGATCTGCAGCACTGGTTTAATCATGTTAATGTGCTGTCTAATTATGGTAAACACTGCATATTATTCAAATTAAAAATATATATTGCCATTCACATAGTCAGTCTGCAGACATTTTTATGCATTAGTGTTTTCTAAGCTGAATACCCTCTGGTAGGCACTGGAGGCTGTGTATCACCCCATTAGCTAAAAAGGGAGGTGGATGATCATATATAGTGGCTGCCGGACTTGGAAAGTGTTTTACTTGGCACGCTGTTGGGAGGCAAATGGTTGCTCTGAAGCAAAGTTGTCCCTGCAAAATACTCTGCAAGATGAAAATCTAAAAATAACCCTGCTGCCTTCCTCATTAATAGGGCAATCGTGACCAGTGTGGTCTTGGTTGTGTGAGTTTGCCTGCCTGGGGTCGCACCCACCTTGAGAAAACAGAGATTTCCAGAGTCAACAGCTAAACAAAGAGCTACAGGTTTGATGATTCAGGCTCTGATCCTTCCCCTTATGGTGTTCACCAATTCTTGCCTTCCCAAAAGTTGTCCTTGCTTGGGGGCATCTCCAATGGCAGGTGCCCAACCCTTAGGTGGGTTTCATCAGACGCAAGAGGCTGTTGCTGTAGTGGAAAGCAATCCCAGTCCTGGTTACTGTGCTGACAGACCTGCAATTATATATCAAGGATGCCTAATTAGACACAAGTTTCTGAGATGGGCCCAATCTGGCAAGTATTTCCCTAAATCGAGATCTGTGGTTCCTCTTTGTGTGGGATTGTTGGGATCATATCCTGATATGGTGGATCCAATGTCAGCATCAATAAATAAACTCGTGATTTTGTGATCTTGTCAATGATAAGAAAGGAAATGAACATGATATATAATAATTATAATAATAATACTGCCATATTGCCTCTCTGTGCTACCAGATATCCAGTGTGGCTTCTCTTGTAAGAGTAGGATCACATTCAAACTATTCCATATGACTATATACAGTAAAAAGATTTACTTGGATATTTCAGTGCATGCCACATTTTTATACCACAGTTGTGGGTTACGGAGGAAGCTACTGGGCGGAGTGAAAACATAAGAGTACTTTACAGAACTGCTTAACAAGTGGACAATCCAGAAAAGGCTGGACAATGCAATGTATATCAGTAAAGAGATGGATTTTACTAGCAGACGGGGTTTTTTGTGTTCAGAAATGGGAGTCGTGCATGCACTTGGCTCCACAGTTATGTAATTGGGCCCATAAAATTCTATCTTTTTCATTGTATTAGGCATTTATAGTTTCCTTTGAGGAGGTTTCTTTATTCCTTTTTCTTTCCTCTGGGATGCAAAGGTAGATGTTTAAACTTGTATACTTAGCATGCTTTATTATTCTTTTGATTGCCGCCTCATGCTTCATTCACTATGGTTCAAGCTGGAAAATTACAGTGGAAAGGACTTCTGTGCCTTGGAATTTAATTCTTTTAGGGAACAGAAAGAGTTCCTTGAGACAAATTATATTATGCTTCAACTGTCCCAGGTCATTTGTTTGTTTGTTTTTCCCAGTTTGATTTGTTTCAGTTTCTGGGAACAGTTCCCAGTCACCATCACCTTGTAGAGCTGGACTAGATAGGAGGAGCTGGAGAAAGAAGGATTTTCAGATGTACTAATGAATTCTGAATTTTAACTCAGCAATTATCCTCTACTGGTTTCAAAATGGCTTGGAACTGAGTATTTTGTAGAGGTGAATGTGAGGAAATGGTTGTTCTTGAGTTCGTGTGTTGAGGGAACGCAGCTAGTAATCATATGTAGGTGGTGATGCCTCGACTGGCTGTAGATACTGGTTAGTATACAAAGACCTTCAGGTAAAAGCTCTCTGGGTGGTTTTACATGATCATTTGTCATAGATAATCAGAGTCAGAGCAGATAGCTTGCACGTAGCCTGTTGGTTGCTGTATTTATATCCTGCTTGAATTTTAAAGATACTGAATGTATTGATAAATTGATTATTTGATCAAAGTTTACAAATCTATTTCAATAGATTTGACCACACGTTGTGGAGGTCAAATTTAGGATTGATGGTGGAGAAGAAATTTAGTATTAAATGGCACAAGAAAAGTGCTGGGTAATGTTGTGATCTTCAGACAACAAGAAGACAAAAGTTGCTGCCTAAGCGAATAAATTAAGGAACTGTGATGAAATCATTTCATGCTGAATACAGCCTTTGTGCAGAGCAGAGGGAATGAAGTTGCTGGAGGTACATATTGAGGACTTTGCAGGACGTGTGAGATACAGCATCATAACGGATGTATCATAAAGGGAAAGCAAGGGCATCCGTTCATCTGCTCCAGCCCTGGACTGTATGGGGCTGTTCCCTTTGCCATACTTCCCCAGGGAAGGGGAAAAGGGAAAGTGATCCTGCCATGTGGTTCATGCACCTTGTTGCAGCCCTGCTCCATATCATTGCATCCAGATCACCAGCACTTTGGAAAAAGTATGAGTTCAGAGATTTTGTTTAGCCTGCACCCTTTTGCTCCCCAACTTGACAAGTGGCAACAAACCAGTTCACCAAAAAGGAGTCCGGGGGGGATGCCAGCAGGCTGCCCCTCCCCATCACCGGGGCCTTTGGCAGCCTCTGTCTCCCATGCTCCCTTCCCCATCCCTCTGCTTCCTTGGTGCTGGACCTGTGGTTGAATAGGTGCTGTGTGGCTGGGGTACTGCTCAAGGGACTGTGCTGGGCTTCGTTCTGCCTGGGGACCTCTGGCCATTGATCAGGGCAGACAATAACGGGTGCCCTGTGCTCCAGGGAGGAGCAGCTGCCTTTTTTTCCAAAGGCCCTGGCTGTGGCCGGGGAGGACAAGCTGTAAATTTAACCCATCTCCTGTAGCAAGAGGCTGGATGCTTAGTCACACTTGAGCACCTGGTAGAGTGCCGAGGCCCCATTTGATAATGTAATACTTATTACAATAGATATGGCTAAGAGGTATTCATTACTGTGTAAACAGGGCTTGCGGAAGGCAGGTCCCTCCTCTCCCCTCACCTCGGCCCTGAGGTATGGGACCAGCTGGCTTAATCCACTCCAGGGACCAGGGGACTGAGGACACCAGTGCTGTGGGAGGCACCTGAACACCAGCAAAAAGCAAAACAAATTACAAGTGCCCTTGGTTTCCATCACATTTCCGAAAAGCCAAGGTGGTTCAGGGGCACTTTCTGGGCCCCTGTCCTTGAGCTGAGATCCTATGGCCATGGTCCCTCCATCTCCAAGGAGGAAGGGCTGGTAGGGTCACTCACTGGGGACCTCAACTGGCTCCCAGCAGCAGAGACTGTAGATGGCTGCACCCACCTGCAGACTACCTCTGCTTGAGGATTTTATAATAATACTTAAAAAAACCCAAGTCTCAACTCACAACTGGGATGACAAGAGACATCTGTAGGAGGGCTCTCGCCCTTGACATGGTTGGCTGGACATTTTTGGAAAGAAAAAGTGGGACCAAGTGGGAGGTGGGAAAAGGGGCTGCTACCCATGGCAGTTATGCTTTGCTTCTTTCAGGAGACTGTTCAGGATTGTGTCTCATGTTGGAAGTAAACCCATTAAAATGGAGACACTGAGCAGTATGGATGGTATGGTGGGCATGCACATACCTGGGTCTATGGGCCTGAAAACTAGGGTGAAAAATACACCTGTAAAGATGAACCTGAAGCGTGGTCCAAACAGGGGACACAGGGAATGCAGGTGAGACCACGTGTCCTGCTTTGGCCCTGATCCAGAGCCAAATGCTGTGTCTAAACCCCTCGCTCTTCTCATGAGTAAGGTGTTGGATAAAAAAACCTAGAAATGTGAGCTTTGTGGCTGTGAAAACTGGTAGCATCCTGCAGTGCTGGAGTAGGGGGAGAAGGACCATAGCCTTGGAGACAGGAGGCAGGTGGGGGTGTCTGTGCAACCTTGCTCTGGTTCAGTTTCAGGAGGACCCACTGGTCCCCCACTTCCTTGGGGTCCTTGGCAGAGAAAACTTTCTCTATGCGTAGGTTTTTATTATTTCATCTTTTTGGGGGTGTACGTGGTTTCTAGAGTCGGTGTCCTCACTGGTTTTTGATTATTTTGTCTATTTAACCAGGCTGATTGTCTATTTAACCAGCCTCCAAGAGTTTCTTCAACACACTTTGTAAGCAAATCATTTCCCTTGCTCTGGTTATTGCTGCCAGGTAGTGCAGGGAAAAAAAAAAAGAAAAAAAAGAAAATCAGGAAACAAATCACTACTGTGGGGGGAGAGGAAGGGAAAAAATGGGAAATTCGGTGCAGAGCATTAAAAGATGGGGAGAAAACCAGTGACCAAAGAGCAGCCAGGCATGTGGGGCAAGGACAAACAAGTCTGACAAAGACGATGGGCTTGGAGAGGGGGTGAGGGAGAGCCCAGGGTGCACTTTACATCCGAATGCATCATTTGCGTCCATCCCTGCCTGCATCCCTGTGATGCAGGCAGGAGTGAGACCCCCTGCAGCTGCATCCACAAAGCACCCTGCCAGCAGCCTGCAAGGGCTGGAGGGCTCTGCGGGGACCTTAGGGCAGGAGCTGGAGAGGGAAAAGCACCCCATTCCCTTCTCCTCTGACCCACTCACCCCATCTGAGGCTTTGCTCTTGGCGCGGGCACCACGTGCGGGCAGCTGCCCGCACACAATGCCCCTCTGAGAGCAAAGCCTCTCGGTACAGGAAAACCCCTCCAGACGATGCCTTGGTCTCTGGGAATAATAGAGGTGTTTTTTAATAGAGGTGTTTTTACAACCTCTTGGAGGCCTGTTCCTGGGTAGACAGTGAAAGGCAATACCTCAGGACTGGACCACTGGGTTACAGGAGGCTGTGAAATTGCTCCTCCCCATATATATATTTTTGACAATGCTTTCCCTGAGGAGTGTTTCCTCTTTTATTTTTTTTTAATTTTATTGCTGTGGCAATCAGTCTGTCTTTTTTTTCTTCTTCTTCTTCCTCCCTCCTTTCCTCCCCTTTTCACTTTGACCTATCAAACTGTAAGTCTCATTTCGAGCTGACGGGGAGGCGTTAAATGAGTGGCTGGGCCACCAATTTAAGGGAATTGATGATCTTTGGGGCTTACACTCTCACGGGTCAAATGATAATGTTGCCCTTCAGGTTAAATTCATATGTTACACAGGGAAAACCAGGAGCTTTCACCGAACTTAGGGCCAGTGGGACAGAGACCAACTTTGGTCATAAACAATCATTTAAAAGCTAGTTTTGATGAGGACAATGCAGGAATGCATAATCTTTCATTTGTCTCTTTTTGTCACATTTTTTCCCCTCTAAATTTCTGTGCCATCCTTCAGGCAGCCATTTTCTGTTTGTCTTCTGTAAACTTTTAAATAAAAACCATGGTCCTAAAGTAGATATAAAGATAGAGATAGATATGGAGATAGAGATAGATATGGAGATAGAGATAGAGATAAATAGGTATAGGTATAGATATAGATATAGATAGATACAGATATGATTATAGATATAGATATAAATACATATATAAATACAGATATAGTTATAGATACTCATATCCATTTTAGTGTGTCCTGTACCATGGATACAACCAGAAGCCAAAGACATGAGGTTCATGGGGCTTGGAGTCTGATTTATTGGCATGTCAGGGCAAGGCCTACATATGATGCCATGCTACTAATTATAAGATTTTCTGCCTTCCATGTTTGTTATAGTCTTCTTTCTGCCCCATCATGTTCTCCTTATGTAAACTCCTCCAACCCACCGCTATCTTGTCTTCCCTTTGCTTCATAGCTCTGCTGCCACATACCAACGGCCAATTATATTTTGTTCAAAACCAAGTATCTCAAGCTATTCAATAAATGGGAAGAAATTACTATCTCCCCCCCACTTTTTTTTTCATCCTGTATTGCATTCTCTGTGGAATCATAAACAAATCATTGGTAATGGGCATTTATTCCCCCCTTCACCCATGACAAATGAGATTGACATTATGGGTCCTTAGCTGCTAGTGGTTACAAAATGGTTTAAAACCTATTGGGTCCATTCAGAGCAAAGCCTGCAGTTGTTTTTATGGGCATAGATTTTGATAAATCCATCCATTTTTTTTTCCCTGGGGGAGATTCCAATGATTCCGCAGGTAAAAAAAAAAACAATAGAAATTTTGGCTCACAGATGCAGAGAGGAATTGTCTGTAGGATGAATATGAGGAGAGGAAGGAGAACTGACCCCAGCGTGTTTGCAGTCACTTCTCCACCTTCATCCACCAGTGGCTCAGAGGAACACTTACATATACACCATTTATAGAGCCTCATACCCAAGTTTGTTCTTGGGAGACAGAAGCAAGAAAGCTGCATCCTCACAGAACAGCACCTAAATTAATTACAGGAGTGATGCCCCTTAGCTCAGGCACAACCAGATGCTAATGTGGCCATATACTGCTTTCAAACCCCTGCCAATTGTCCCCACAGAGCATCCCCCAGCCCGCTGGCTACTGGCTCGGTGCAGCTCCTCCTGCCATGGATGCGCGGAGCAGAGCAACACCAATGGGATTTTGGGTGACCCTTACAGTCCTCCTAATGGGACAGGGATGCTGTGCGATGGCATTAGTCGGAGGTAAGGGGCTGATCTCCAGTAGTACTTTAGCTGAATTTGCATCTGAATCTGAGTCAAAGATGGGGACTTATCTGCATGCTTGACTAAAGAAAAAGTGGACATCTCTCCCACTGCAGTGCATAAGGCTTAGTTCATGTCTCTCTCATTCAAGAAAACATTGAATTGGTTGGACTTTATTGCAGGGGTAGGCTCGGTCCCAGAAACGGTGCCTGTCTGCGGGAGAATGAGAGTACTTTGACAGATAGTTAAATAGGTAATGTTCAAGTAAAAAAGACCAAAGACATCTGTGGAAACTATAAACCTGTACTGCTTCCAAATATGTGGCTTGAAATCATTTGTAGTGGCCTCACATTTGAGAGCAATGAGAGGTCTGGAAAGAAGATACCAGATAAGCATTGCTACCACTGACAGATCCAGGAGGTTTCCCTCCTCTCAACCCAAGGTGTAGGGTTGCCATTTAGCAGTCCCCTGTTCAGGGCCCAGCAGGTATGAATTCCTCATGTTAGCACCCCTGGGAGCTCAAATCCCTGCAGCTGAGCCCGCCGAGGGATTGCTTGAACGGGGATGAGCAACTGTCGGCTCTGGGCCATGTTTCCAGGATCGAAAGCTGCCTCTGCCTGCTGGTGACACTCACCAGGAAGGCTTCATCGGGTGGTGGGGCAGCAAAGGGTTGCGTCTCACTTTTCTTACCTAGTATTTTGCAGTATTTAAACTGGAAAGGCCATATTATAAATGCAGCAGTAGGTGTGGCAAAAAAGAGTGAAATTAATTAGCAGCTGAGACCACCCAATGTTTTGAGACGGGACACGAGCAGTTCTGTGTCGAGGACATTTTGGGGAGCTTGATGATAATTTCTTCACCTCAGGCTCCTGAGTGATCTTTGGGGAGCTCAGAAATCAAGACCTTACTATTTTCTCTGAAAACAATTGAGTTTGCTGGTCTTTACATGATCAGGCTTCAGATACCAATGAATTATTTGTGAAGGTCATGTTGGACTTGTGGGACAACATTAGCACTTGCTTCCAAGGGAAGCAAACCTTCTGTCGGGAAATTTCTTTGAAAAATGGATTATTATTGCTATTATTTTCATGGGATATGTCATTCAGTGATGCCAGGTGAGTGCTGGGTTGGTAGGCTAGATGTTTGTGTTGGATATTTCACCTTTGGTAATTACCGGCTTTACGTTAGGAGACCTTCAGTGTGGACACATCTGACAAGGAAATACATTTGAGATCTCCCAATTGCACTTTATACTCATATCAAATAAATAAATGAGGACTTATCTTCCCCGGATCCTGATGAGGTAGTCAGCAGCTTGCAGCAGATAGATAGATAGATTGCTACCTACACAGAAACGCCAAGTATCCTCCAGGCCCAGGAGAGGGATATCACTTACTGCAAGGCTGCTGAGAGTTTAACAAGCTAACAAGGAATAAATATTCAACACTGAGTTTTCCCAGGTGTTATTGACATGATGGTCTTTTGCTTCAATTTAAAAAAAGAGAAAAAAAATCAACTTGCTGATTATTATGTTTTGTTTTCATCTTATTAAGGTTTAAATGTAACTTCTTTTAAATGCTAGTGGTTTATTTTACTTTGAATTATCATGTCACGGAAACCTACCTTTAGTTTTCAGGCAGATCCTCAAAACTCAGTATCCTGATTAATAAAATATGAAGAGTTTATGCTATCTGTTTCTCCTGGTTTGAAATAGCAGTTTTTCTCTTACTGAGAAGACAGATAGCATTGCTAAGAAAAATAGATTTTTTTTTTCTCTCTCTTTGCTAAGGCGCTGGGCTAGGGAGTAAGATACGTGGACAGAAATCTCAGCTCTCCCAGAGACTTTCTGGGTGGCATTGGTTGGATTAAAATGACATAACTTTGCATATCCTAAAGTCATGTCACATCTGAGACAGTTACTCGAGGTCTTTCTTAGACAGCTCCCTGGAGATGCTGATTTGTTGGCTATAGATGGAGTCTGGAATCAGTAGACAATTGGATATCTAAGTTAGATAAAATGATCCCTTCTCTTCATAATTTGGTCCTTCTTCAGACTCCCTCTGTTAAATGGGCATAACAATCTTTCCTTTTTACCCATCCTTCTGGCACCTCCTCAGGGCTTCTCTGTCTCAGCACATGCTGCCCAGTGCAATGATGCTCTGATCCTGGTACAGGCCATGAGGTCACACTTGCATTTCAGATGATAATAGTAATGATAATCAAGTTTTAAGTCACTACTTTAATGGGAGTTTGTTACGTGCAGTACATGTGTATCATACATATATACTAGACGTACTATATACAATGCTAAAATAACATAACCTGAAGATCAATTTTAATGAGTTTAATTCCTGAAACCCAAATTATAAAGTGAATGTGAAAATTGAATCAGAATCTAGACATTAGCATGGCACCCTGTGGATACTTTTGAGAACTATGAAAACAGGATGTTTATATATATGTATGAACATAATGCACGACATGACACATAGAATTAGATATGTTTTTTGATTCTGAAGTATAAGGTGTTAGGACTCATGTTGTCTATCCTCTTTCCACTGTTGGAAAGACAAAAATAGTTTTATTTATTTTTAAATGGAGGCCAAGATTTTCAAGTAAATGAATGGCTCCAGAAGGTGTGAATTTAAGACAACAAACTCATTCATCATGACGGCATCACGAGAAGCTAGAAGTTCTGCACAAACCTACTCTTTGGACCCCAAAATGCAAAACAACAGAACAAAGCTTTCTGCTCACTTTTTCATGGCAAACAGAGAATCGGGGGCATGCAGAGGAGTTGCTTTTAATTTGTTTGTTTGCTTTGGACCTGTCCTAATCAAGGGCTTTTCCGAGCTGCTCCCTTCCCCCCCCCAAACTTTCCAGACTCCCTTGTGCTTCTCTCCTCTTTCCTTTTATTTATTTAATTTGTGAAAAGAACCAAAGGGGGTCCCCAACGTCCCATCGCCTAGGAGAGCTGGTTTCCCTACAGGGCTGCAGATGCTGGGCAGAAAGGACTCAGGCAGCAGTGAGGCGAGGCAAGCGTTATCAATCATTCAGCATCTTAAAAGAGAAGAAAGAGCAAGAAAAAGAGGGAGAGTGAAGGCGGGGAGAGGGGTGGGGGGAAAGAACCTGGGCTGAATTGGAGGAATTTCCTCCCCCCGGTTGCTGAAGGGAGGTTTTTTGGACATCTGCCCAGACACATGCCGAGTTAAAGAAGCGGGATAAATTCTGGAAGAATGAATGGAGGGAGAGGAGGGGTCAGGAGGACAGAGGGGAGCACAGGCTATGGGGGTGATAGCAGCTATGGGGACAAAGGAGGTCTGTGGGGGGAGACCACAACGGCAGTGTGTGTGTGTCTGTGTCTTTTTTTTCTTTTTCCTGATGGATATTTCAAACATTAATTCCTTGTAGGGCACTATCATATAGCAGCGAGTCCTCTCTGTTGTACGGTGAGAGGCAGCTTGTTGTCTCTTGAATCTTCTTCTATATTGCCTGGAAGAGACAGGTACACGAGCGAATGGAAGTTATAACCAGGCAGGCTGCATCAATGCTGGTAAACACATTTTAAACAGTGAGGGTGATACAATTGTTTGAGCAAAACTCATCGTAGGCTCTCTCCATCTCCTGATGTCTCCAGGCAAGGTTGCATGACCTTCTGAAAGATTCATCGAGCCAGGCAATTTTTGAGCATGATTCAGAGTGTAGATGGGCAAAATTGTGTGGTCAGCTTGGATAACCCGGACGAAAGGTCAGATAAATTGTTCTGTCTGCAGCAGACCTGGGATGTGCAGGTTGTGCTCTGGATGGTTTGTTCCCATGCCTTCTCAGTCCCCACGGTTTCAGGATGTCAGTCTCTTGGCTCTCTCTGTTTAGCTGTTCATCCAAAAGATCTCTAGCCCCATTGGAGAACGGATGTGGGTTAGGACCCACTCAGATGATGAGGCAGCCAGCAAAACTGAGCTGGCAGCAATCCCTGTCCAGAAGAGCCAGCTGGACATGGATTGGTAGCAGTAACTCCTTCCTCATATCTGATTAATCCAAAAAAGTTTGTCTGTCCATCCTCTCAGGTCTCTGCTGGCCTTAAGAGCTATGAATCTGTGAATTACTCTGAATTTGCTAAAGGGTCTGCATAGCATCTTGTCTACCCCAGGTAGATAGCCACATCTACAGATAGCCACAAGGTATTTCTGTGAATGTCCTTCCAAAGTCAATGGTTATGAGCCTGGTTTCTTGAACCCTACCTGAAAGAGAATCGCAGTCTCATGCTCTTGAAGCAGCTTCTTGCAGCCTTTCTATGGATGAATCTTGCTCTGGTTGTGCCACCGTTTTCTTGTGTTCCTTTGATAAATTTCTGAAGTTTTTGAAACTTTAAGAGTTCCCTATTGTATATATCTAGTGTGACCAAACCTTACCCAGAGCTTGAATTGGTAGGGCCAAATAAAGTGCCGTGGGGTAAAACCTGTGTCAGCCTGCACCCATAAAGAGCCTTCACCCATAAAGCTGTTTTTTTCAGCTGTTGCTGAAAAACTTGCTACTGATGTGAGAAAGGATTTCAGATTTGAGCAAGCTCACTTTACCAACATAACACATAACTATGCAACAGCAGATGAGACCTCCCAATGTGAAGAGTTGAGGCTTACTAAATAGGCCTGGGGAACTCACCTGGGTTACGCTGATTTTTCAGTACAGAAGAAAGTCTAAGCATATTCTCTCTACCATCACACTACTTTCACACAATAGCAATGGCATTCACTCATGCCAGTGCAATACATAGATTTCTTAAATGATAAGTCTTTGGTAAATGCACTGACTAATTTACTTACTGAAAGTCCAGATTACCTGGAAGCTGATTTTGGCCAGATCCCAAACTGAAGTTTGCTCTGCTGTGATATATTTTATCACCTCTATGTTCATCGTGTTGTCTGCTCTCTTTTGGTCCAAAAAAATGCTCCGGTCATCTGCTACCAAGGCTTGCCTGCAAGTTTCATGTTGTCTTTTCCAGTGACTACTACAAAGCTGTTTAAGGTAGAAATTTTCTCCTTCTGAGATTTTAGTAAGTAGAAGACTTGAGTATGCTTGATCCGTTTGTTATAATTGTCATTGTCACCCACTTACTATAACTAAAAATATTTCTGTTTCTACAAATCATAGTTAAATTGGCCTGATGGAAGTAGAGAGTATCCTTCTTCCCACCTCAAGAAACAAATAAACAGAGAGGTATCCCCAGAGCAGTTTAAAATATAACATTTTGATCATTCACATAGAACAAACATTGGTTTAATTCTTTTTTGGGTAGTTGTTCTAACCCCTAAGCTAAGCTTGGAGGAGCTAAGCTTAGAATAGAATAGAACAGAATAGAATAGAATAGAATAGTTGGTCTCTTCCAACTATTTCAGTTGGAAGAGACCTACAGCGATCATCTAGTCCAACTGCCTGACCAAAAGTTAAAGCATGTTGTTAAGGGCATTGTCCAAATGCCTCTTAAACACTGACAGGCCTGGCGCATCGACCACCTCTCTAGGAAGCCTGTTCCAGTGTTTGACCACCCTCTCGGTAAAGAAATGCTTCCTAATGTCAAGTCTAAACCTCCCCTGATGCAGCTTTGAACCATTCCCACGCATCCTGTCACTGGATACCAGGGAGAAGAGATCAGCACCTCCCTCTCCACTTCTCCTCTTCAGAAAGCTGTAGAGAGCAATGAGGTCGCCCCTCAGCCTCCTTTTCTCCAAACTAGACAAGCCTTAAGTCCTTAGCCATTCCTCATAGGACATTCCTTCCAGCCCTTTCACCAGCTTTGTTGCCCTCCTCTGGACACATTCAAGGACCTTCACATCCTTCTTAAATTGTAGGGCCCAGAACTGCATACAGTATAGTATTCAAGGTGAGGCTGCACCAATGCTGAATACAGCGGGATAATCACCTCTTTTGACTGGCTGGTTAAGCTGTGTTTGATGCAAAAGGAAACATGAACAAACAGGGTTCACGTCTGGAATAATCATTATCATCATTTTGTATTGGGTTGCAGTGGCTTATAAAGAAGTAGTGGAAGGCAATACTTAACATTTTGACTGCACTTAGCTTATGTTGAAGCTTGCACAGGTGTATTAATTCAGTTGTTTCATTTATCTTCAGTGTAATAACCCTTGCTTGGTAACAAAAGGTCCAATTAGGCATTCAAATTAGTTCATGTTTTGCACAACTAAAATGCAGTTGAGCTGCATAATACAAAATCTGAACTTTATAAAAGTCCCCAGCTGTGGTGCTATTGGGAATTTTGGGGATCCAGACAAGCCAGACATTGGCCAGATGTCAATAGGTAATGTTTAAAAAGGCCAAAAATGCAGTCTAAGCTTTTAAATGTTGTAAACTGGAAAAGCTGTAGGAAAAGCTTCTGCTCCCAGGAAACAAGGACACTTAAGGCTAATCTAGTCCAAGGGCTGGACTGGAAAACTTGGGAGAAGTGTGAGTCAAAGAAATGGATAAAACACTTAAGTGAAGCCTTTGCATGAAAGCTGGGACTTAAGAAGGTTCCAATTTGTACCGTTCCTCCAAGGCAAATCAGTCCTCTGTTTCTCACAGCCATTGCAAGGGAGATTTTAGGAGAATTGGCTTCACTTTCATAAAGGTTATGAAAACGGTTCCATCAGATTTTGCAAGTTATATTATTTTTGTGGGTAAAATCAGGTTGTTGAGGGACAATTTGTATTTGAACATGGAGACTTGCACATCGAGTTTATTAATTGAACATCCCTCCTTGGTGTTGTGCTTGCCAGTCTGTGTAGAGGTAGGACTCCGAGTCTGGTTCCTCCTGCTGTCATACTCCCAATAAGCAGGATTTTAAAATTTGGTTTTGCTTCTGTTTCGAATGGACATGAGAAAAGGCTTGCTCCCTCACTGTTGGAGCTGTTCAAGTTGAAGGTTGGGAAGCACCTTGTGGCTTGCACAGCTGTGCTGTACCACCTGCTGCAGACCTGGGAGAAGATTTCAGCCTCCAGGCTTTCTGGCCCTTTCATACTTGGCTTTATATTCACTTCAATATTATAGATAAAAATAAGTGGGAAAATAGAGGAAAGCATTCAGAAAAGTCAACTTAGCTTTAAAAAATCACTTATATTAGCCATCTGATGTCAAAGTTTTAATGTACCTAGGACATATAGTGTTTTTCACAGGTAACACTTGGAGGGCTGGTCTGTATAGACCAGTATACATTTTGTGCCAGGACAACACTCCATGTTTTATCAATGTAATATATCAATAGTAAGTCATATACTATCTAGATTACACACAACTCTGTGAAATAGGATGCCTGTAAAGATAATTTCTTCCCGTTCTCACATAACTGCACTCTAGAAGCATTTTTACCTTAGTATAATTCTATCCATGTAGTAAAAACAGTGCAACTTCTGCATGGTGACTAATCCTTGTCTATATAAGTTTAAGGCAAAGATGACCAATTGGCGTCCCAAGGCTATGTTAGGTTGCACAGTGTGTTGTTTATCTGGTGCCAAAGAATTCTGGGTGGTCAGTGAGTCAATCCACCAAGTATATTGTCATGTGTGTGTAAGGGAGTATAGATCCAGATTGCATCTGCCTAAGGTTTACTAATTCAGTATAGCTCTATGCATGCCCATCTGGAAATAAAAGTGGCCCCTAGCATAGAAAAGTTGGTCACTCCTTCAGAGCGTAGACCCAATGTACCTCCTCTGTCCAGAGAGGTGGAAGAATACTGGTCCTTGAGTAGAGTGAGTGTTTCCAAACCAGAATGGTACTATAATCATAAATGAGGGTGTACATTAATTTTTCCTCCATGTTTTCATATGGGTTGGTTTGGTCTCACAAAGTCAGTATCCAGCTCTATCTAAATAAATACATATTACATTATGGCCCACTCCCAGAATGGATCAAATCATATATACATCCCTGCTGGCTCTTTTTCTGATGATGGTTGACTCAATGACTGGGGCCCAACCCCATATTTACTAGCTACTACTGATATTTAGCTTAGATATAGGTATTCAGCATAAAGAACGAGCTGGCTTCTTTAACCAGCCGGGAGGTTGACCTGCCTGCCCAGAGATTGGGGTTGACAGTGCCCTTTGTCGAACTCCGATTACAACAGCGCCAGCAAAGCCACTGTTGTGTTTGGTGCTTGTTGGTTTCTGATTTTCTCCGCAGTGCTGTATACTGAAATGAAAAACATCTGGTCGACTCACACATCCTGTTTAGACTGGTTACACAAATGCATGATATTATGCAACCCAGACCTGCGATCCTATTTCTCTCTCTTCTGAAGCATTTAATATTTTGCTTTTAATCACATTGGACAGATGGCTGGACGGCTTCCAGGTGCCATTTCTCAGATGGTGAGCCTTGTTGCTTGACCCATTGGCACAGGTCAGCCTGCCACGACCTCATTGTTTTGCAAGAACGCCTTGTGCCTTTTTTGCTTCCCTACCCGTGAAGCTGAGCAGTGCTAGCTCGTGCCAAGACGCCAGCTGTGGAAGCTGGTGAAGTTCTTCCTGAAGCACAATGAGCTGTTTCAGGCAGTGTGTTTAGCTCACTTACTTCTTGGGCTTTTCCCGTTTGACAGTGCAGGCTTTCCAGCAGGCAGGGCAGAGCTGATAACCCTCATCCCCCAGCTCCAGGCAGTCTGCCTGTCCCCTAACACTTGCAGGAGATGATCCATCTGGGGGAAGCAGTACGATGCATTGCAACAGAAGGAGTTCAGCACAGGATTTCTGATGGCTTTGCTCCTATCGTCCTCTTCAGTGTGCTTTTGGTAAATCGCTCAAACGTGCATTTCACCAGGCTGTCTTTTCAGCTCCGAAGTGAGGAGGTTTTCTAAGCAGAGTGATTGTGAAAAGCTCAACAATGGAAAATGGCAGTGCTGCCCACTGGCTTTCCACCAGGCTCGCGGCAGTTGAAAATCAAGTTTAGTAGCTCAAGCTCTGTAAGTTCATCTTTTAATTAAAATACATAATTTAATGTTAGAGACCTCATTCTCCGAGAAAGGTACCATTATAAATGTCTGCATCCAACCTGGGTTGCTGAAAATTGGCATATTGCCTCTATTACGTTAGAGATAGCAAACCCAAACTGACTTATCATTGTAACCATTTGCCAAGCAGACAGAGGCACTGCCTTCATCTCAGATATAAAAAAATGAACCAACACTCATTGGAGTTGACTTATTTTATATGTAAACTGATGCAACAGCATAGCATGACCATAGGAAGAGCTGTTGAATGCGAGCCTCCACACTGTCACATCAAATCATGCAAGGCTGTCTGTAAAGAGCTGGGTGGGGACAGTGCTCAATGGGCTGTCCTAAACTCCATCTCTGGAGACTCCCCCAAATTACTGCCACTGTCTATGGATTAGATGGTATCTGATTAGAATTCCTCCTTCTTTATATATGTGTGTGTTTCTATGTTTATGCACATATAAACAGCACTTAATATATAGAAGAGAGGTTAATGAAAAAAAAATAATTAGTGCCTGTTATCTCAGGAGCTCATGCTGGTTTTTTCCACTGCCCAGTTCATGCCTCCTTTATAAGGATTTCCTCTTTATCCTGTGGTAGACTTTGCTATAATCCTGGGCTTCGCCAGCTGAGATGGAGGAATGGCTCCTTTAATTTGCTTGGAAGTGGTCCAGTCTTTGGAGTCTGGATAGCTCTGGTTCATATCTTAATAATTTTCATGCCTTCACATGAATTTTTAAAATGGGAAATAACCTGATGAGCCCCTGGATCTTTCTCTCTTGGCTGGCAGCTTCCTTGCTCCATTGAGGCAGCCAATGAAACCTCATACTCCAAGCCACGAGGACCTCCTCTTCCATTCAGGAGAGGAGCCTGGGTTTTAGCTCAAAGGTGCATGCATGTATGTGCGTGCACACGTGCAGGCACACCCCGCTTGGTTCACTATTTCTCTCATCCCCCTTTCACCTATTAGTGTCCTTTGAAGGATCAGGTTACCTTGCCAGTGGAAATATATGATCTCGCTGTGTGATATAGCATAACTGCAACAGCAGATCATATAATTTTCCCCCGAAGGCTTGTTGCAGACTATGTCGAGTCATTTGTATTTATGACAGCTTGGGTGTGATTTAGTGCGACCTCACTTTGATAAAAGCCATTTAGAGCTCATAAATATGGGTGACACACTGCCTTCTCAGCTGGGATTTTAAATTGAGAGCTGCATTTGCATTCCCATTGAGCTTTTACTGTTTGGGGGTTAAGAAAGGGAAGGAGCAAGAGAAAACAGGAAATAGAAGGAGTGTGCGAAATGCAAAAGGGCCCTTGAGAAACGAAGGATGCTGCTGTGCTTACAGCATCTCTAGCTTGAAGCACACGTGATGCCACCTCCTCTCTGCATCTCCTCCTGGGCATAAGGTGAGGTGAAGCTCCACTCGCCCCAAGCGGGTCAGCTGGTGGGAGAAGCAGATTCTCCAGATCGGGGAGAACATGAATTTAGCACTTAGTTTCCACAATAATAATAAAAAAGGCTTCCATATTCCAGCAGGTTTTCTTTTAGCTTGGGTCTTACTGTTGTGTGCTGTATTTTTTACTTAATTTCAAGGAGACATTTCCCAAGTATATTTATATTCTGTAACTAGATTTATAAGGAGGTAGACAATTTATGGCCAACAATAAAAGATACTTAAGCCCAGAATAGAGTTGTCAGATTTTATGTACTAGGCTTAAATTGATCATTGATGGAAGCAAGTAGGAAGATTGTTCTTGGAAAATTATAATTTTTTCATAATTTGTAATGCCCAAAGGAACCTAAGCATCACAGCCCATTGAATTTCACACGGAGATGAATATCTTTATTTTATAAATGAGGATTCAAACGATGAAGTGTTTCTCATCTTTGTAGTCATTAACAGAGGCAGGACCTGAGCCTAGGTAGGTGTCTTGACCATCAGGTCGCAAATCAATCCACTCCCTGCAGCCTTGACTTCCCATGTTCTCTGGTTTTCCTTTCTCTTACGCAACCAGTGCAGGTCAATAGGAATGACTAGAAACTCTTCTTGGTGGCTGGGAAACTTATCTAATACATTCACATCTTTAATGGCATAATTATTTATTGCAGGGAGGTGAGGACCAGAATACTTTGTTTTGTGTGTAAAGCTATCCTGCTTATGGGCTTGATGTTCAGGGCTTGATGTTCAGGACTGTGGGGTACCAAATTAAACTAATTGAACAAAGACTTTTTAACAACATTTGCCTATAGCACTAATATAGGTCTTTTTTCAGAGTTTTACATGTGTAAAAGCTTTAGATCGTGATTTAAAAGCTTGAACAACGTCACTTGTGAAAGTTACCTCTGAAATCTGTACAGCAAACACATTTTAGCATATACCTGTATGTTTGAAATACAGCAAAAATATTTAAGCTGATCAGTTTTTAAGTCCTTTTTTAGCTTTTTGGAGTGTTCTTTATAAATTATAGTGATTTTATTGGACATTACTATTAATTTTTGAGGTCTAACAGGATAAAGCTATCACAAAAGCAAAATAAATCTTGCCTGCCTTTCAAATCATTCCTATGGTGCGATATATTGTTAGATGCCAGATACGTGCAGACAGTATACCTAAACTAATCAGTTAACCAGTTTGCCATTATTATTGTCCTCTGGGTTGGATAGTGTTTATATGTTGCACTGTCGGTTATGTTTGATGTTTGCAGTGGCAAACCCAATGCTTTCTTTAAACCATTTTATTACTAAAAATCGTTCATGTCACAACCTGATTGGGCTTTATATATACTTAAAGAGTTTTCAGAATAGCATTGTGCATGGTGGTGGACCAGCACTACCCAGGCATGGATTCAGAGAGGGGGTTGAATACAGAGAAAGGCTCTGAAGCTGCAACCCGGGTCTTCTGCATTAGCCTCAGCTGGTTCATGCACACCACGTGGCACCGCCACATGGCTGTACCCCTCTGTGTTTACATCAGGGCTCCCACCTAATACCTAGGCATCTGAATCCAGAGGAATTAAAAGGCAGTGTGCTTTTCATTAAGCAAATGAAAAGAAAATCACAGTCCCTGCCCCAAAGATTGTACACTGTAATCAATGGCAGCATTAACGGGAAACTTTACTGCACTCAGAGAAACAGTAAAACATGCATGATGGGGCCCCGAAGATGAGACAACCAGTAAACTACTTACTCTGCTTCGGCTTCATTAGCCATTAGAGCAGGATAATGGCACTTACCTTACCCTACCAGAGATTAATTAGTCATCGCTAGCACAAAGTTATGGAGGAAAAAAAAAGAAAAAAAAAAAAAAAGAAACATCCCTCCAATTCTTGCCTTAGTGAGGCTGGCAGCAGGTGAGGATGGGACCCAGGTCATGCCGCATGGCTCCGGTTGCGGTCCTGGTTCTGGAGTACAGGGATGCTTGTGCGTGGGCTCTTGGCTTTTGGAAGAGTAGCAATGTTGGGTGCGTGCAAACTCTGGGCTGCTCTGGCACACGCTTCCCAGCACTAGGGGAAGGAAGGAATTCATTTACCAGCCTGGTCTTTCACATTTGGGGTTCAAGTGTGATTTAGCTCCCAAGCAAGCATGTTCGGATATCGCCGTCAGCTGCCCTGCAGACATTTAGCTGCTCTGCCAAAAGCCCCGTGCAGCTGAAACCTTGCTCAGCAATCTGAGCTGCAGGACTTGTCCAAGGCTGACAAAACAGAGGCATGGAGCAGAATTGACACTGCCACGCAGGGAGGCTTGTGCAACACCTGTCCACACCATGCCTGGTGCAAGCCGATGCCATTTATCTTTATAAGCATTTTTATTGGTCCTAGAGCAAACAGACTTTGCAGTGTGGCTTTTTTCATTAAATGGGCCGATTCGGTCTCTGCTGACTCAAAAAGCCAATCAACAAGACTGCTGAATCTTTAATCCATTTTTCTACTTAGCTGTTCTCTAAAGGCTCAATTTCCTCTCCTGTCATGCTTTAGAGAGGGGGAAAATACACAGCCTAGTCCCCAAGTTATAATACAATTATTTGGTGCAAGGGAATTTTTTTTTTTTCACTTGAATAAATTAGTTGTTAATTAAAGCTTCTTGATGTGGTGCGAAAGGAGTTATATTTGATACCAACAGCTGTATGCTGTTTGATTTATAGTCCTTTGGGGTGTTGATGGTTACAGCAACCCATTTCTCCCACTTCCCCCACGAAACACAAACCACACACACACATACACACTCTCACTTCAAAGACCATTAACTGGTACTGTTTTCAATTAGAAGGAGAATGTTTTTGCTGTTGTTGTTGTTTTCACTTTTCTATACATCGCTTGAAAACAGAAGAGCAGCATTTCACCACCTCGGCCGTTTCCCCCAGGGTAAAGTCTTGTAATAGTGGCAGACATTTGTGACACTGCCAAGGTAAAGGCTTTGCTTTGGGCTGATGGGTTGATCCTGAACGTGGTTCCCTAGCTTAGCGTGTTGCATCTGCAAGTAGTAGGCATTGGCAGAGGATTTCCTCCGGTTTCCACCTTAAGCAGGTTAAATTGCCACTGTGGGAACTGAGCCAAACTTCCAGGTTTCGAAACTTCCAAACATAAGATGTTTGGAAGCTGTGTGATGCGTTTGGGTTAAAGTATCGCCGTAGTCTTCAATCTGGGCAGAATTAGGTACCTGGGCAAGTTTGAGGACCTTGGGTTTGATTTCTAGCTGGGAAATTGGAGAATACAATGTAAAACAGTGGCAGAGGGGGTGGATTATATACAATTCCTTTTCTTCTAATCCTCTCCGAAGAGTAGATCAAATTTGATGTACATTTGGTGCTTTTACTTGATTGATTTGCCTATCTCTAATTTCTGAGAAATTACTCAACTCTCATCTGCTTATCTATGACTGTTTCTCACTGGGCCAGGGACCATATGCCGGGGGTATTTCCAGGAGGACGTGGCATCCCAAAGGGCTGTCCTATAATGCCCTCTCTCCCCTTCCTCACCATCAAGGAGGAGAGTGGCCTTGGAAAAGCACTGGTGGCTTTTGGCTATTTAACATGCAGTCTTGTGGACTAACACGTAGGGCACGTTTTAGAGATGATCCAAGCTCAGCTGAGCAAAGTAATAAGATCAGATGCCCATGCAGAGGAGAGAGAAAGCCCTGCTTCTCCAAGAATCCCTATCCCAGGCAAGGCTGTCCTACTGCTGCCATTTAATTTGTTTTAATCCAATAGGGGGGGAAAATGGGTCTTAATTAATTGCCTTCTACTTCAGGCTCAAGAGGAAAACCCGCTTCAGAACAAATTAATGCAATCAAAATCTGCAGGTTGTGAGGCTGCTGGCAGAGTTCCCTGTTTGTGAGTAAATGAGTGCAGGTTTCCAGCTCTCAAGGATGGGAGAGGCATTTCTGAAAGATGGTAGCTGGAGGTGTGGGCTTTTGGCAAACATGAAGAGCTGGAAAGTAGAGTGGCTTCCTCCTGTTCCCTGCTTCCCCCCAGGGAGCACGACTGTCACCGTGGCCTCAAATCCTTTCTGCAACTGTTGAGTCTGAGTCAGAGTTTAAGGAACTGGATGATGGTGGAGACCAGCCTTGTTAGAGATGGGTGGCTGGAGAGGAGCAGAGATGCCGATGTCATGTCACCATGTTCTTTCTCTGCTCTCACTGTGACTGTGTTTCATCCTTTCCCTGCTATCTATCTATCTATCTATCTATTTAGATAACTAGCATTATTTTTCCCTTCCTATTTTTTTTGATACTTGCAGTCTAAACATCTTATTGCAGTGGCCAATGTAATAAACACACTGAAAGTGTGTATATCTATACATATGTATACACATTAGATGATATATATCTGGACGGCCATGTAAGCATCACCATATGGGATGTATGCACGTTTAAACTTATATAAATAGAAATTACATTTCGCAGTGGTACAATGCAGAGCATCAGCAGAATCCCAGCCTTTTTTGAGAGGCAAATCCAATAAAAATGTGTATTTGCTGACAAACACATGAGAAAACTCCATGTTTACATACACACACGCGGTGCCGAGCGCATTGGTGACGCTCGTCAAGCAAAGGCGGCTGCGCGCATCCGTGTTTGCTCCTATACAACTGCTTTATTTCCTTTTGAATAACAAGGAGGCTCCCCCCCTTCTCCAGATCTGCAGGCTCCGTTTCTGACAATGCACAACCGCGTTGCTCGTTGAAGTGCCTGTCATTAAGCAATGCGCTGATTATTCTGGCAGCTCCGCTACTCAAGTCCCTGTGGACGGAGTCAGACATGGAGAGAATTGAATTTTGCCAAGGACGGGGCTAAAGGTCGTTCCATGCAGTGGACAGCTGTGTCTAGTCAAATCGAAACTATTGCTCCAAGTGTTACCAACAGAATAGCTGATAGCTCTGTTGTCAGTTCATTTACACTTGCATCCTGTTACAAATTAAACTGAAATTGTGGTGCACCGAAGGAGCGGAAAGTCGGTTTTCTGCCAAGTGACAATTCCTTATATCACCAATTTCCAAGTGCAACCATTATAGATCATTGCTAGGGGTTTTTGTGATTTCCAGCAATGAAGATTTAGGATCCTGATTTTCTGCCATGGGCAAAATTCCCATTAGCACCTGCTCTCATCTTCTAATCCCATAGGTTGAAAAGGAAATGCAAAGCTCTGGTAACTGGCCTCTTTTCTCAGCTCTGCTCACAAAGAATAACATAAAGTACAGAACTGTTCCTTGACTTCTCCCACTTTCCAAGGTTTCTTTTTTTCTTTTTCTTTTTTTTTTTTTCTTATTTTTTTTCCCAATCAGGACATTTGAATTCAGACAGGAGGAAAACTATGAAATATCTTGATTCTGCTACAAACTCTTCTGCATGGAGGTAGGGTGTAGCAGCAAGAGCAGCTTAGCAGCAGTGCTTATATACCAGTGTTCATCTCAGCCCAGCGCAGCATCTTCCCCTGAACCCACTCCTAAGCCCTCAGCAGGCCAGAAAATGCCTTCTAGGCAGAAACACAGCCTCTCCCAGGATCCTCAATGGGTCCTAGCAACTAAGCTGAAAGCCTGGGACTTGACCACATTTGGAATAAACTTGCCCAAAAACATCAATGCTAATTAGCTTGTGTTATGAATTGATTAAGTGAGACACCAGCTGCAACAGGGCATTTTGATTTGGGTTGTGGCTCAGTAATTAGATGCACAAAAGCTGGCTGGGGAGCTGTTGGTCAGCAAGCAGCAGTTTCCTTTGCGGTATTAGGAAGAAGAGCTTTTCTGTGTCCCATCATCTGTTTTGCTGTGAACCTTTGGGTGATGTACCGGTGATCAAACACAGCATTGAGCATGAAACGAAATCCTCCCCTGAGCCACAGCCATGTGACTCGGTGACTTCAGAACTTCGCTCCTTGTGCAGCTGAGCAACACTATTTTATTTATAGTGCAAAATGCTCCTCGTATGGTGGCTGTTAATGTTAACACCATCCTTCCCTTTGATCCGTGCCAGCCTTCCTCTGTTTTCTTATCTAACACTGGTGCTTGGAATGGAGTTTGGGGGAAAATGTGTTCGATGTTGTCATGAAATTACCTAGAACAACACTGATGATAGAAAAGTATACAAAATTGAAATTGTATATGAGTGAATGTGTGCTACTCTGGTGGTGTGGGCATCTGTGGTGTTCTCACATACAGCTGGGCTAGTTGTCCTGGGCTCCCTTTCTAGCCAATGGAGAGAAATAGGTAACTCCAGTGAGATCCACCTATTTCAGACATCATCTGTGTTAGGAGGAGAGGAATCACTATAGGGAGTCCCTGGTGATTTGTTTGGATGAAGTTGTCTGTTTTTTAGACCTCTATTTTTAATAGATGAGTCAGGAGGTAAATCCTGCTTTTCCTCTCAAATCTGGAGCTTGCATGAGAATAAAATAACCAGACAGCAACTTTCTTTAATGTGAGGAAAGGCAGAAAGTAAAAAGGCAGTTTGACTGCTCCTGACACAGAGGCTTTATCAGCTCCATAAATAAAGGGCATATGCATGTAATGGCTGACTGCATCTCAGATTGCAATACCAGTTTTAAAAGCCTGCTGATGGAGCATCTGCTTATTTCATTACTCCTCTTTGCAGGTAAGTCATGCATTATACAGTACCATCTCTAGCAATGCATGACCAGAGGGGACAGTCTGTAAAAATTCTGGATGGTCCATCACTTTCCCTTACCTTCCAGGAGAGAGAAACATAAGGAATGATGTATTCAGTTAATAGGCAGGATTTGCAAAATAAAAACCTATTTGCAGTGAACTAGGATTTGCATTTTTTTAAAGAAAGGAGAACAACTCTATCTCATTACTATGTGAGCTGGCTGCATGCACAGCAGAACAAAGATCATTTTCAGTAAACTCCTGCTCAGTAAACATACTGAGGGTCTCAGTATTAGTCAGGTGAAAAAGGAAGCATCATGCTTTACTGGAAAACAGATACGGTGGTGAGTTACAAGAGCTTATGGTGAGCCTTGACATTGCAACAGCATTTTGAAGAGCCCAGGTACAAACTCAGCCTGGCCCTGACCACAGACTAGCCTGTCTTGTGTTATCAGTAGTGTGGCAGAGGAGGTTCACAGTAGTCCCCCTGAATTAAAGTTTCCCTTTAGGAGCAGAATTTGGTCCAGAGTTTGTAAAATACAGCTCATGGGAGAAGGAGAGCAAACTGTCTCCCTGCATGGGTTTTTCAATGGGCAGGTTCATGTTAACCTCGTGATGTGTCTTGCTGCCATGCATCACAAACGCTTTCTTTGGTTGTTGTTAACTAAAAATGCTGGATCTCAATGCTTTGGGTTTTTAAGCAATGTTTGCACTCAGTAAGAGCTGATTTTCTCAGGCACAAACTCCTGCTCACCTGTATGGCATTGACTTGGCTCAGCATCCATAATTCAAGCACCCAGACATGTAGACCCGAGGATGTCCACTGGCTTTCCTTGCAATTCTCCTCCCTTCCCTGGCCATGTGCTTTTGAGCCAATGTCCTGTAGCAACATGAGCTTGCTGTGTTTCTTTGGGTACCTACTGGGCTTGTTTATAGAAGAAGACCCAATCCAAAAGCTGTTTTGTCACTGAAGAAAGAGACCTGAAGAGAGGATCCATAGTACTATGTAACACTGTGGCGATTCAATATTGGGCAATAAGACATATTGACCAATCTACATATATATTAATATCTGTTGTAGGTCTTTTTTTGGTCAGAGACAGTAAAAAGCTGTTAGCCATTGAGCTGCTTATGTGAAATGAGTTTCTGGGCCTCTGTCCAGTTGTTCATAACCTCATCCATTTTATACGCACACAAATAATTTTTAAAAACTGCTTCTGGATCCAGCAGATGTAACGGGGATGAACATGATAAAGAGAGCCATGGAAGCGGCTTTCAATTCTGGAGTACATGAGGAGGTAGGCAGCAAAAGAGTTTTAGCTTTATAGGCTTTCCTAATTAGCATCCATAGCTGAGGAAATACCATAAGACATTTTCCACAAGTATTCATTAGCTGTTGGGTTTTTTATAAGCTTGGTTAGACTTTGTACACTTTCTCCTACCATCCTGTTGTGTTTGCTCTTGACAAATATTCTAGCAAACATGTTTGCAAGCAGGAGTGTTTGTGGAAGCTGCGAATACTGGAGAATATTCCTGAATAGTGCCTTTAATATTCCCACTGGAAACCTGCTTCTAGGGATAGTAATGTCCCTCTGTTTGGGAGACAAACATCGCCATGTCATACAGACATTTAACAGCTCATGAATTGGGAAGAGATCAAGAAGAGTTTTTAGAAAAGAATTTCAAATATGTATTTTTAGGCAAACAGCAATCTGCTAATAGTTCACAAATCAACATACTGAATATGTCAAATGCCTGTCTCTTCTGTAGTGCCCCATTTCTGGGATTTAAGGTCACCAACAAATTTCGAAAGCAAAACCAAATATTTTATTTGCTATTCTCCTCAATTTCAATCTGTGGAAGAAAAGAGGTGTTTAAAAAAAATTTTTAAAATCTGATCTGTTTAGAATAGCTTCCATAACATTGTTTCTTATTGACCGACCTCTAAATAAGAGACTCTTGCTCTTTACGCCTGCTTAGATGAATGATTTCTAAGGCTTTTCTTTTTGTGATAGTGATGAATTGGTCAATGTTTGTATTAAGCTTTCCTAAGTGCACTATTAAATGGGCAAAACTTCAACAATAAACAGGCTGACTGGCTCAGTGATAAATTGAAAAGAGGGGGAAGTGTGTATTTTTAGACAGAAGAATCATCATGGAAATTGTCTGATTGCCATGCATTTGGAGAAGGGCTACGTGGAAAAATGCTTCAAATAGGTACCAGACATTAGCTGCTCTTAAATCAACGAGACTGTGTTTTGGAAAAACAATACTTGTCTCATCAATGACTATCTTGTCCTAAGGCTTGCCTAGGATCTAAGCATTCCTGATAGTGTTGGAAGCAAAACCTTTAGGCTTTCTTTAAAAATCCTTTAAGTTCCTCTTGTCATCATGACTTGCAAGCAGGCTTGAATATTTTACCTTTCCTCTACATGAGAAAAAGATAAGGGCAATTAAAGATGCAAAGAAAAAGAAAGGAACCGTCCTAGACCTTTGTATTTTTTTGTCCAGGGTTGGTGTTATTATTAAAAACCAAGTAAGGACAGCTGAATTCCCAATTTCCTCTCCTGTTTGCAATGTCAGAGGATCATATTTGTGAGTGATTGTTTCAGGGGAGGACAGATGGCATATTCATGGTGTTTCTGTCCAACAGTAAGTGGGACTTAAGTTCTCTCTATGGGTAGAAGTTCAACCCTCTGTGTTTTCAGCCTGTCAGACATCAGGGCACACTGGCAGTCCCGAGAGATAATTATAAGGTTCAGAAGTTGCCGGGCACATCACCACATCTATTGAAAGCCTTGTGTTATTGAGCTGAAGGTGAGGTTCAGGGTCTAGAGTGGCTTCCCAGCTCCGCCACTGGCTGGCTCCAACCCTCAGCAAACCTGCACCTCTTCTCCAAGCTGTGCGAATGAGATACTACTATCTGTCTCACAGGGAGTGTTAAGAAGCTTTATTCATTAGTGTTTACAAAGTGTTTCTAGATCCTCAGATGGAAGGCTCTATAAACAAAGTATTACTAATTGCCAGCTTACACTGAATTATAAAGTGAAAATGAGGATGGATGGAGGAAAGAGGAGGTTAATTTTCTGATGAGCTGCATCAGTCTAGTGGCTTTAAGTTAAACAGTTTAGCGGTTTGATTTCCCATTACCATTGTCTTAAAAATCTCCAGTCTTTTCTATTGGTGTAATATTTGACCTCCAGTTTACTTTGGGGAAAATCAAGGTGCATCCGAGTCTGCAAGTTGGGCCTCCTATACTAAAGAATAAACCATAGGCTTAATTTGGGTAATCATTCCTGAATGTATACCATGAGGTTACATTGCTTTAAATGGAATGAATCCTGATTTACACAATATGACTTCAGTGGTGCTGTTCGATTTACACCAAAATATATTAGAAAAACAATCTTGCACATCTTTATGGCTGAGGAGCACACCATGGTATTAATGTTCAGAGCATTTCAAAGCATATGGGTGGGGTTTTTTGTTTGTATGCTTTAGTTTCATGGTTTTTGTCCTCTTCATTCAGCCCTGGCAGGAAAAAACAGACTGGTTTATTCAGTCCTTTTCGCTTTCTGAATTTCCTGCAATACCACAGTGATGTCGTGCTTGGGTTCCTAGTTAACTTTTTGTTGGCATTTTGGAAGGTATCAGGAATCGGAATAAGTTGGGTAACTTGTGTTGTTTGTATCTATAAGTTGTGTTATTTATATGTATTTTTCTGCAAAGCCTGATTCTTTAGGACCAAGCTCTTTAATACATTTCTTCAAAAATTAATCATAGAAATGGAAAGAAACTTACTTAGTGCTCTTTCACTCTTTAAAATACACTACATTTTATTTTTTTCTCAAACCACACTGTTAAAAAAGTAGTGGATAGCCATTTCCCACTTAGCCTCCAAAGGGTGAAATCCTCATCTAGTATAAATTGGCATAGCTCTATTCAAATCAGAGTGACTACATTAATTCACTCCAGCTGAGGCTTCAGCCCTTAAAACACCAGCGAGGAGAGCGAGTTTTGCACAGGATGGATTTTTGGGCTGGGTGGAAGGTTTTGCTGTGTAACTTAGTTATGTGTCTAGGCTCAGGGCTGTGGGAAAGTGTCTGTTTGACATCTGCAGCATATGCAGCAAATGCTTTGGCAGTTCGAGTTAATGCCTTTTGAATTCACAGGTTGTTTACTTTCAGCTTGAATGTGGATTTGCTTTCAGCCTTAATGGGAAATCTAACATAAGAATTAATAGCACCAGCCATCTGTCTGAAATGGTGTGAGAATTCCTAGTTTTGAACCAATAATGGAGATCAGGGACAAGTTCACCCCCTGTGTAATCTCTGGCAAATTATTGATGTGCTCCTTGGATTTCTGACTTAGACTTAAGTGTAGACTTAGGAGATCAGACCTGTAAAATGAACGTGGTCAACATCCCTTTCCAATGGTTGCTTCTACAAACCAGAGTTGTTCCAGCCCTTTCTTCCTCCACTCTGATTTACAACCTGTTTTGGTGTATAGACTGTGCACCTGTGAAGCAGTCTGCTCCATCGTCGCTGAAGCCTGTGATCTCGGGGGAGCAGTAAACAACATGAGTGAATGGGAATCCCCATCTCTCGCCAGCGTTTCCTGCAAGTAAATATCAATCCTTGTGTTAGTCATAGGCAGAGAATGGTGTAATAACTGGATAGATTGGGTCACTTTTTCAAAAAAGCTCAGGGCCAGATTTCTCAACTGTTCAGCACTCTTGAAAGGGTCCAAATTCTTTACTTTCTTTCTTTCTTTCAAGCCAAAAGTTAAACCCATCCTTCTCTCCCACCATCTAAACTAAGAAGCTGCACAAGAGCCAAGTTTTGACAAAAATGATCAGCATCCTGCAGCATTTAGCAGGACATGATGAACAGATTTTACAAAGAGCACAGCATGCGATGAGTAATGGAGCTGCTCCCAATTCACACATGTGGACACGAATGGGGACTTGGGCCTCCTGTACCTGTCTTGGTCACCCACAAGAAGTACCATCAGCTTCAGTGAGAAAATACTTAGACTGTATGTACTGTGCTGTCTAGAAAGCTGTGCCCATGTTTTGGAAGCCTGTGTAGTATAAACTCTTGGTCATACCTTTTCCACTGACTTTGTCCGTTGTTTCTGTTGACTTGGATTGAATTATTCTGATTTGTATCAGCTAAAGACCCGAGTCTTGGTCTCCAAACCACTTGGATGAGCTGAAGATCATTGCTTGAGTAATTAATAAATAATAGGAAAGGCAGGAAAAAAGACTACAAGAAATAATTTAAGAAGAACATCATCTGGTCTTTAACAGCAAAACATTCATTCTTTACTACATGTAGAGTGAATGTATGTGCTTTTAACTTTCCTGAGGTGAATAGTCCAGGGACACAGGATATCTGGCAACATCCTTAAAAGCACACCGGCCTGATTCTGATCTGCCTTACACACTGAGCAACATTACTTGAGATATCCTGGTGTAAATCCAGCCAGAGATCAAAACCAGCCCTTCAACAGCCCTGTTTGTCCAGGGGACTTAAGCAAAACATACCGCTTTCATCCCAACAGTACCATCCCTGGGCTATTTTACCTCAATTACACTCTGATTTAAGAAAACTGGAGGGCACCAGATCATGTTCAAACTGTTTTCTTTCTTCCTTCTCTGTCAAATTAGGGCTACTGCAGATGTGATGAGTTTCAAGATTGGGTGGGGAAACAAGACTCTCTTCAAAGTCCTTATTTTGTTTCTTGATTCAATAGTATTCACTGACTAATAACCACCCAAGGCTAACAAACAGGCTCATTTGAACTGGGAATGCTGTGATCTTGCATGTTATCTATGAGAAGAATAGCCAGCTTACAGATAAGTAATCTGCTTAAGGTGGGAGAAATCAGGGCTTGTAGTCCTCTCTTAGGGAAGCCAGCTTGTTTTTCTGCCAATTTTCAGGGAGTCTTCTTTTCTTTTAAAGGTTTCCATAGCATCACAGCACCATTTTTCCTTATTTCCCTCATATGTGTGCAGTCATGAGAACCAGGATGGCTTGAAATTAAATAAGCACAGTCCAACCTTCAAGTCAAAGACTTTGCAGTTTTAGGTTTTGCTTGGAACCAGAAGCAGAAGAGCCAAAACACTGCATAAAAGAAGAAGAAGAAAAAAAAAAAACCACTGTTTTCCTGGTATTTTTGGCATGGGTGACTGCTCTGAGAGATACTGGAAATCATGCAAGAAGGGTCTGTTCTTAAGACATTCTCAGCCCTGCTCTGAAGACTGAGGGCTTTAGATAAGCATCTGCATGTGGGGATCTTTATCCAAAACAAACCACCCAACCTTCTGTATTTCACCCGTCACTAATAGTGCTTTCCCCTTCTGCATCTCTCCCCATGCACTTGTGCACGCACACAAGTTCTTCGAGGCATCCTAAAAGCTTTTCCTTGCCCGTAACATTTTAATTGCCTCTTGAGCAGGATTTTCTCCTTGGTGAAGAAAAAGAAGAATGCGATGAAGCGCCCCATGCTGCCCAAAGGATTTCCTCTCCTCAACCTCACCGCACACGTTGGGATCACTTTCCTCCCCCTTCTTTGCCACATCTTCTCTGTGTTTTGCACAACTGCTTTCTTTCTTTCCCAGCCTGGAAAAAAAACAACATCACCCCCTCCCTGGCAGCATGGGTGACAGAGATGGAGAAATCAGCACAGTGTCAGCAAGAATTTAGCCCCGCAGCTGGGTCCTGAACTTTCAGCAGCGGAGCACAGCACTGGGTCACTGCACTAAAGCAAGCCAGATTGATACAAAGTGCTTGCTCACCCTGGGAAGGGAAGCATCAGAAGCCAGTTGATAAAAATCTTTAGGTACCATCTATTGTCAGCTTACAGCGGTGAAGGCTGAGTTTTTCCTGGGAAAGATCACTGCAGAGTGTATATTTACTGTTGTAACCCCCAAAATGACACAATATTTGGATGCTCGCTGCACTGGGGGGATATAGTGTAGTGGCAGTGTAGATTTTAGAGCTGTTGAAACTGGAGATGGAGCACGTGGACTCAACATGCTGTGTACTGTGTGAAGTTTTCAGCTCTGAAGACCTGAACGATCATGTCTGCCAAGAGTTAATGTGCTTAGCAAGAGGATGCTAAAATATTCTTTCCCACTCCAGTTTGCAACTGAGAACTTGTTAGTCTGTAATATCTTTTATTTATAGTGCCTTTATTTATCGACTCAAAGGATCTGAAAGTGCCTCTATCTGGGAGTCACTTCAATGAGCTACAGATACCTCCAGGCAGGGATGCTTCTCTGCGGGGACCTCTGATTGAGGTTTCAGGGTCTGCTTTGCCATGGACACATGTGAGGGACCCAGTCTGCCTTGCCAAGTGCCAGCACTTGGTATTAAAGGCTGGAGGGAAGGGCAGAAACCCACCCTAAGCCTGAGGAATAGCAAAGAGAGAAAACAGACATGTAAACCAGCTGGGAGAGAGGACTTGGATGGACACTGGCTGACTTTGGAAGCAGATGTTGGGAGGAACCATTGCCAACGCTGGATGACATCCTTATGCAAAGGGCCTGGGACAGTGAAGCTACAACTCAGAAGAGGGGATTTGGTGGCCCTACTAGGATATTGCTTCTTCCAACCCAGCCAGCCCCAGCCATGCTGTGGTGGCCTGGAGAAAGCTCCAATGTGGACCTTGCGCAGGGGACACGTCCCAGTGGCAGAGGTGCTCCTAAGAGCACAGGCCCAAGGCTCGGTTTAAGTATGCAAACTCACATGTCCCTTAATGAGTGCAGTCACAGCAGGGCATCTACTTATTTTAAGTCCACTTCAGCGCCTGCCCATCAGCTGCTCCACACGCAGCAGCTGGCAGCGGCCGAAGGACCAGCTCCTCCATGTGGCTCCTGGCAGCTAGAGGGTGTCATCCAGCCCTCCGCTTTCCTCCGGCGTTATACATGCAGGCCAGGGAAGCAAAAGTTGGACCAACTGACGGGTTTATGATTCCAGCCCACGATTTCTGCTTCATCCACAGCCAGGCGAGATTTTGCCAAGATACATATTAGGCAGCTGCTCAAGACGCTGTTTTGTCTGTACCACCCCGAGCATGCTGTCTGTCTGTCTTCCCGGTCTGTCTCGGTGACCCCGCTTTCAAGCCAGTTGCTCTGCTATTCCCTGGGGTGGCCAGAGCATATTTGGCGAGAACCAACCTTTTCCTGGCACTTTTGCCGGGCCTCCTGAGGGACTTGTTGCCGCAGGGAGCAGAGGCATCGGGTCTGAGGCACAGCGAGTGCCCATCTGTTTCACCACCCTCTAACTCCTGTGGCTTCCAAGGAGCCCCTCCTGATGTGTCTCAGTGGTCAAGGGGGTCCAACCAGGCTCATAAAAAGCCCCACGGACACAAGTGGCTGCTTACAGGGCTGTTCCCTGCTCTGGGTCGCCAGCTTGGCTTGCAGCTTAATGCACTTGTGACACCATGCTAAAATCCTCGGTGCATCTTCTCTCCTCCACCCATGCCTCTCCCAAGCCATCCCCAGCATCAGCAACATTATTATATTTTTTTCTCCAAATCTCTTTCCTCCAGGCACCAGACAAGGTGCATTTTACACCACTTTATCTCCGTCATGCATATGTCAGTGTTTCAAACTCCAGTTTAATTGGAGTCACGTCACTGGCTGAAAGTTGGCTCTGTCGGGTCCTTTCCATGGAGAACATGTATTTTGCCTCAACCTTTCTCTACCTCCCAACCAAACCTGTCTCCTCCCTCCTTCGTGGAGGGGGCTGGGGCTTGCACATCCTGGCATGCACAAGAGTTGTGTTGCCTGCTTTTAGGGCACCTCTCACTCTCTCCTTCTTCCTCAGAGAAGAGCATACATATGTTGTGTGTACATATGGGGGTTTTTTTCCTCCTTCTTGGTCCATCGAGTTTCACTCCCTTTGGTGCTACTTCCACATGTGCTGCTTTGGATTTGTGGGTGGGAGTAGGAGGGAGCCCCTCTATGGACAAGCTAAGAGGGGAAAAGGGAAGAAAAAAACCTAAAAAGAAAAAAAGTAAGGGAATAAATATTTGGTAGGAGGGCATTTAAGAGGAGACAAAAACAAATCAAAGCTGGTGCCAGGCTGGAACTGGCAGCTGGTTGCCAGCGCAGCAGGCTGAGAAGTTGTTGTTGGAAGTGCTCAGTGCCATGTTTGGGTTGCTTAAAAAAATACACCCTCCCTCCCTCACTATTCCACCTCTGTTTTTCTCCCAGCCCCACAAGCAGGAGGAGGAATTCGGTTGCCAAACGCAGGCTTGCAGGAAGTTTGTATTTACAGCAATGCCAAGGGATGCAAACGGAGTATGTCCTGCCCTGTGACATGTGTGTGTGCACGTGTGTGCGCCCGTGAGCACTGCATCTCGCCTGCGCTTGGGCAGCTGTGAGCTGGATTGGACCTGCCAGGCGTGTTGTGGGTGCAGTGGCTCTCCACTCCAAGGATATGCCAGTGCATTGGCAACCATGGCACGATTTTTTTTTCTGATGTGAGGGGAGGAGGTGGGAGGGCTGGGGATGGAGGAGAAAGGGGAGGTGGAAGGTTGTAACGCTTGGCTAGAAAAATTTAGAGGAGTACAAAGGAGTGAGCGATGAAAAGGGGTGGCGGGAGAGGGAGAAGGAGGCTGTGAACTGGCTGCTGTGGGGATGGGAAGAGATTTATGTTTGCCAATTGGGTTCGGTTGGGAGTGGGCTGGGCGGGTGCGGGGTGCCACAGGCGAGGTGGGGGGTGCCGCGGGGAGGCTGACGGCCCTGGCAGTGAAGCAGCAGGGCTTTATTTTCTTCCTTTCTTTCCTCCTCCCTCCGCTGGGCGCTCGGAGGAGAAGGCAAGACAAAAGGCTGAACCAGTGCCAAAAAGGAGCTGCAGTGACTCGAAAATGGCACTCTGTGCTGCACTAATATTTCGAAGCCAGGCTGCGCTGGAGAGCAGCGAAATGTGCTGGGAATGAGAATGGCTGCGGCCGCAGGGCCAACTGGCTGGGCTCAGGGATGTTCTCCTGCCTCTCTGCTTCCCCTTCGCTTTTTAAATGTGACCCTCTTCTCCCCCATCGTCCACCCCCAGTGATATTTAGGGGTTCTGGGAAAAAGAGGGGACCCTTGCTGGGGGCTTGGGGTAGAGAGCGGAAGGGGGGCAGCCTTTTGCACCCCGGGGCTGGTGCAGCGTGGGAAGTGCCTGGCAGAAATGTTCTGCTTGTAGCTGGTCTCTAGCCTATGTGTGTCTGTTACGATGCTTTGCTGGAAAGGATTATAAGCAGAGAAGGAGCGAGTGTGCTCATCCCCTCCTGCCATCTCCATATTGGGGAGGGATTTTTATTTTTTTAATTTTCTTCCTAGGGAGGAAGAGAAGATTTGATTCCCAGGGAGTTTTCTGATTGTTTTCCTGTTGCCACTCCTTCCCCTCCTCCTCGCTGTCCTCCTCCTCCTCTCTTCATACCCATAAGGCTGCTCTCGTGGCTCTGTATCCTGATGCAAGGTTACTTGTAGGACACGCGAATCTCTGCAAGGTGCAGCGTCGCCTGCGTCGGTGTTCCCCTCCGCTTCTCATTTGCTGAGGGACGAGGCAACTTCCAGGTGGCTCCACAGCTCAGCTGAGCTGGTTAACGCAGTGTCGGTGCTTTGGTTGCAAAAGCCCCTTCCCGCAAAGCCTGCCTGGATAAAACAAGCAAAATCATATAGGGCTGAAACTTCAACAGCAATTCATAAGGTTGATTAATTTGTAAGGGATGGGCTGGAGATTTGCTGTGATTTTTGTCTGAAAGAAAAGGTTTTGCCCTGTGTTGGTCTCCTCTTCCCTCCATTCACAGGCTAGGAAAAGGTACATGAAAGTACCTTTTTTTTTTTTTAATGGGGTTTTGATTTTTTTAAAAATCTTTTAAAAATTGTTACCAGCACAAGCATTCTTTTAGTAGTCCAATAGTTGAAGCTGAATGCAAAGATCTTCCAACACACACACACACACACACACACACACACACACACTCCTCTCTGGATCGCACTGGTGTTTGGATCTGAAGTTTTAGGTTAGCTTTACAGAAATTGGAGACTGGAGAAAGAGAAAACCCCTGCCTTTGGGTTTGAAAACGGGTCCAGATCCTGTTTTAACAGCAGTTTTAGCACTCATACAGTCATCAGGTCAAGTTCAAAGAGACCTTTCCAAAGCACGGGCAGAGGCTCATTAACTTGCTGCATCTCAGAAGCTTGTGGGTTGGTGGGTTGTTAGCTTGGCCCAGTTTGTAGTCCCAGGCGTAGGATGATCCCCATGACCTGTCTCTCACCTGAAAACCATGCCCTAGTATATATCCAAACCAATTCAAATCTCACCTTTGGTTGCAGACATGTGGGCCTGGTTTTGGAGCACCTAATTCTGCTCAGGTAACGCCTTTTGGAAATACCGTGATAAATAGTGGGGAATTTAGGGAGACTTAAAGGTGTTTTCCAGCCTGCTCTCCTCACCCTCTTCTTCTCACAGCTCCTTGCAGAGCAATGGTCTTTCCTCTGTAGAGGATTGAAAGGTCAGTCCCAAATTAATGCTAGGAGGTGCACTCATTTCTGAGGTGATGCTAGCAGGCTTTGTATGGAGTAGGACATCTGCAGCAACCAATCTCTCACTCTTCTTCCTCTCAACTGTGCCTTGAACCATGTAGTTGCTGCAGCTCAACCTGAGCGTGCACAGAAGAGATGCTGTTGTCTCTTCTTGCACTTTTCTCTGTCACAAGTGAGGGGCATGTAGTGCTTGGCCCAGGAAAACTTGGACAGGGTGAAGAAACCATGGCAAATGTCAACAAGAGGGTTGGCCAAGTAACTTGGAGTAATCTGTGTGCCATTGTACGTTCCACCAGATCCCACCTGTTCTTCATGAATAAAGTATATGCATAAAAAATACATGGCTTTCTATGCACATATGTGCTTGCTGTTTGCTTTTCAGTTGCCTCTTTTGACTTAATGAGATGAGTTGTGTATTTAAGCTACCATCCTCACCAAGGGCACACACCATGCAGACCTTGCCTGAATTTCCCAGCAGTCCTTGCCGATAGTTTTGGCTGCAGCTGCACCTCTTTCTCTGGCCACAACCTCCTCTTTTTAACCCGAGATCCCTGACCATGGGATGCCAACCTACAAAAGCAAATGCCAGGAGTGGGGATTAAAGCCCACATCAAAGTGAGCAGAGGAGACCCTGGCGGCTGTCCTAACCTGCCATGCACCAGCACAGAGCATGGCTCACGCTTTTAGATGTGGAGCCAGCTTGTGTTTACTACTGATTTAAACCTCTTAATACTTCAGTTACCAAACAACAATTCCCAACAGATTTATAGAGAGGATCCCAAAGATACATACAAATATTAAAGTGGACCAACGGCATCCATGTGCGCAAAGTAGCAATGTGGTGTTTGTTATTCAGGAAGGTAAACTGAGGACAGTGAATGAAGAGACCTTCCTAAACCTTTATATTTCAGAATGCAGATCTCTTTCATTTCCTCGATATCTTGACAATGCTCTGGAGTAAGGGAGCTTGTCCATCTTGGCACAAAAATGTTACTCTTGTACTTTCCAAGTGGTCCAAGTAAGCCATCTGGGCAGCTTGGTCATACTTCCCAAGGAGCATTGCAAGGCATTGACAAGGCAGCTGAATGTCTTTGTCTTTATTTGTCCCTGTATCAAAGAAGTGTCTTTGGATGTATTTCCCTGAAACATGATGTCTCATGAATCTCAAGTTGCTTCCTTCAAATCCCTCATCATTTTAACACTTTATAATGAGAAATGTTGTCTGCTTGGAGTTGTTAGGAGATGACTTGTGTCTAGAAAGGTTAATCCGGAGGACTCTTCCAAGGCTATTTTCCACCCCTTCTCCCCACACCTTCCCCACTCTCAGTCTTTTATTTTTTTTGACCAGTAACCTCACACTTCTGTAATCTAAATGTGAAATGCTTTGCAGTCACGGTCCAGTAGCTGGGTTAATCTCAGACCCCTGGAGTGGCAGATGGCTGATTTGTTGCTGATTCCAGTTACAGAGAATCGTGCCACCTATTATCTTTGCACAGGCTGCTGCTTAAAAGGATGCCTTGGGCAAAATCAGTGAAAAGCAAAGCAAAGCAAACACTCTCTGATCTGTATCACCACAGGTGAAAATGTAAAATATTTCGCCTTTATGTGAAGGGCTCGAGAGGTGGACAAAGAGGGGAGAGGAGGCAGGAGGGGAAGAAGGGAGAAGAAGATCTCATTTTCGTACCAGAAATGCAGAAGCACAGGGCAGAGTGGGTTTGCCGCAGTCATGATGTTGAATCACAAGCACTTACCCTGTTTTAAATGGTTTTGCAACGTGGTAATCCTTGGCTTCAGCTCCCCGCTTTAACTCTTAAACAAAGCAGGTGGGTTGGCATCCTGTGACACCTTCCTGCTCTTCCCAAGCCTTTCCGACACGGGTTGTCCGAGGAATCCATGGCACCACTCCCTGCCATCATGGCTCATTGCATGCCCTGCAGCTGCTGGGGAAAGCTGTGATGCTTACCAGGGCTACTTGGGAGGAGAAGCCTACGCATCTGTGTGGGTTAAGGAGAAGCTTGGGGGACCTTCCAAAACTGAGCGGGGCCGAGGGTGAACCCCAGCACCAGGTGCTCAGAGGGCCCTGGCTGGCAGGTGGTGGTAGGCATGCAGAACGATGTAATGAAATGGAGAAGGGCAGAGCAAAACTTTGAATGCTTGTGACCATTTTCTGCACGGTCATTCCCACAATCAAGGTTTTCTCTTTTCTCTTTGCTCTGGGAAACGCCACAGAGTCAGATGAAGAATTTGGGAAGAGAGTGTGGGTTCCCTGTGCAAAGTCCGGTGACAAAATCTGTGAACAAGGTAAGAACAAGGGTTATGGCTGTGAAAGTTTTTGTTTCTTCCTTTTCCCCTTCCAAACCCATTATTGCAGTGTTAGACACGAAATTTAGGATGCGTGTAGCACAGAAACTGATATTCCAAGCACTAAGCAAAAGAGTCTAAAAATATCAGGCTAAATAGGGCTTCTTTTTAATGCATGCCATTATAATGGTTTGGGGTTTAGAACAGTTTGTATTGTATCCAAATGATCTATGTGTGAATAATTGTTACCAACCTCCTGACACCAGGACCTAATTAGGAAGTAAGAGCCTTAAATAGGCCATTTGTGTAGTGAGCTTCCATATGTCTCCTTGCACAATTTATTTGCTTCACTCCATTGAGATATAATAAGAATGAAACTCCTAGAACTGCCTTTGACTCTGAGGCTCTCCTCTTCATCTCCTTTGCAGTTATAGCCCACTATTAAGAAGACAATATCCATTTCCCTTTGTTCAGAAAGAAAAAGCTACTGTACTGCTACTCTTATTTCAGATTGCCCAAGTTTCTCTATTTCCAAGTTTCCAATGGAAATAGAATGAGAAATGCCAAAACAACCTGCAGCCTAAGAAATATGTAATGCTGTCAGAGAAAGCACAAAGAAGGTTAGGATAGGATGATCTTGAAGGAATACTACCTACCATATCTACCTCAAAACCCTGCTGAAAAGCAATGTGTTTTATTTCAGTCAATGTATAGATGCAATTTGAAGAGTGCTGTGTTGGTTCTGTTTGGCTTTCTTCCTGCTAGGATGTGAGGATGCTAGGATGCGAGGGAGGGAGAAAGGTTGGTACAAGGCTGCCTGAGTTTTGTCTTGGTTTTGAATATTTAGCTCAGTCTGGAACAACATGCTCTCTGGGGCTCTCTGTTAATGTTATGTTGCAGAGCATGTTCTTTAAATATGGTTTGAGAAGATATCCTTTATTTCCAAACACCTTGTACGTGCATGACTCCATCCCATGCTTCAAGTGTCCTGCTTCATTCTTTTACTCCCATCAACCCGAAGTCAGCAAAACTTAAACATATGATTGAGTACCATTTTCTATCAGGATGAACTTTAATGAGTGCTCAAGGTTTTGGGGTTTTTTCCCCCCAAGTCAGGGCCTTATTTAGTTTCCCAGTGAAAGACAGTTCCACTTGCAATGATTTTGTTTATGATAATCCACTTGCATGTTCCCTTCCAGGAATTGTCATTGCCTTCCAGAAGGGAGGTTAGTGCTAGTCCCCTCTCAGTGATAATTATAATCAGACCTGTCAGCCTTCACAGAGTCTATGCTTATCATTTGCATCTAGGAGGATTTTTCCTGAAGCCTATTACCAGTACTGCTTCTTAAGGAAAAACAGTCATGATTTTTTCTGCTAATCTTTGATGGCTCTCAGCTTTGAAAGCATGGAGAGGAGCAAAATGACTGCCAGTTAAAGAAACTGTCTGTTGGTCCTGGTGTAGAGTTCTGCATCTGGAGAGCCAGGGAGTGGGCAGATAGTCTGGGAAATGCTGAGGGGTTTAATTTGGTTGTGATGACTCTTCAGGTGTGCAGAAGATGGAAAACAGTGCTTTTTCCAATGGTAATGCTCACAGAAACTAGCTCTGCAGACCCACTAGACAAGGGCTTCAGGTGGCAGGTGGTTGTTGGCAGTGGTACCCTCTCTCCCTGCTGTTTTGGGCAGCGATCTGTGGTTTTGCCCATGTTCAACTGCTTGGACGCAGGATGGCCAGAGAAGCAGCTGTGGTCAGTGCTGGAGGTGATGGCTGGCATCCAGGGATGGGCGCAGTGCAGGACCGATGGACCCGCTGCCACTGGCACACCGCAGTACAGCGGTGACCAACTGGACAATGTGGTGGTGTTGGGTAGGATGTGGTTCGGTGTTTTATTTATCCCAGGATGTTTGAAAATTGTCCACCTTAGTGTTATTCACTGGGAAACACATCGCCCCATTTACTAGATTTCCCCCCATTTTCACTCCATTATTCCTATTGATATGCTAATAAGCCCCCTTTCTTTGTTTTTTGCTTTTTGCTAACTTAAAAAAAAAAAGTAAATTTTACCATTTCATTAGTCTAAATGAGTGATGTATCTTTCAGTCCCTCCTATGTTATCACCATGCTCTTTGTAATGTTCTCAGAGATTTGGGTCCCTTGATTTTGGCAGAATTTGAGGATGGTCAGCACTTTATAGCTTTTGTAGCAAAGGAAATGGTGGGAGAGTGGGAACTCTTGTGTTCTCTGCAGTTATATATTTACAATGTGCAGGGATATGATTTGCCTTTGTTTTATTTAAATTCACTGGGAACTAGAGATTTATTTATCAGGTGTCACTCCCTGAAGGAAGATAAATGCCATATAGCAAAGACTTCATCTATTATACAAACAGATTTGAAGGCTTTGCTACTGCATTCCTCTGCCTGCTGCATGAAGTAAAAATGCTTTCAGCTGAACAGAGTGATACTTAGTGGCAGCATCTTATGACTTTTTGAGATCTCAAGCCATATTAGTGGACAGATTACGATGTGATGGAAAGAGGGCCAAGAATAGTCTTTTTATCATGAGATCCTTCCTGTGAATATCCTTCTTCGGTATATTCAGGTGGTTAATCACTAGGGCCAGGACAATCATTTGAAAACAAGGGAGTGAAATACTGGTACAGGCAATCCAAATACACTTGGGATTGCCAACTACAGTTGGATATTACAGTTTCTCCCTAATATTCTCCTACCCTCCTGTTTCTATCAAGGCTGTGGGTGACCTTGCAATATTTCCAATCACTAATAACCCCATTTTGGCAGAAAGATCTACACAAAATGGACCCTGAGTCCTTGGACCACAGGGGAGCTGCAGTCCCCGAATCGAAGGTGCACACATGGTGAATATGGATATCTGACTGCAAAGGGAAACATTCACATGGAAATGTCTCTGTGTCGTTTGTGAGATAATAACAGTGATGCTTAAACCTATTTCAGCCCTTTTTAGGAAAAAAAATGCAGGTTTTAAAAAATGCACAGCCCTGATAGTATTTTTCTTTTTTACGGAGCCAAACAGAAACAAGAACAACTTTTACATTGATCTTACCTACCTGCCTGCGCAGGATTACTCCTTAAACTTTGCTGTAGGTTTAAATTAGCCTCCTTTTTATCTTAATGGCCTATATGAATCTTCAGCCTCCTTGATAATTGGGTATAAAGGAACTCTCATTCATTTCTGACGCTGCACATCAGTAATGGTTGTGCCAAAGTTTGATCTGGCTGCTATGACCACTTTTAGAAGGAAGGAAGGATGGACATGTGTTTGTGAAGTCTGATGTAAATGCATGTGGGTCTGTCTGAGCATGAGCATATGCCCAGGCAGCCCATGCTGGTTATGGAGTACGTAGCATAGCCCTGTACACGTTAGCACAGGGGTATCTGAGTTGTACACGTTTTGTTTCCTCTTGAAGCCAAACAAGCTGCTCATTTTCCTGATAGGAAGAGGGAGAAGGGCTGGCAGTATGTGAATACCAAACTGCTGTCAGTGTAGTGGGGATGCTGATGCACCAGGTCTGGAGAACAATAGCTGCCACAGCCCTATGGAAACTCTTTGAAAATGAGAAGGTTATGAAGGTGGAGGAAATGCACAGCAGGACACTGTCTCCTCTTATCTCCCCCAGACTCTTCAATCAGGTGCCTGCTGGGCTTCCCACTCCTCCTGCCTTTTGCACTAGATCATAGGATCATAAGGTATTAGATTATGCTGGCATGAAGTCATCTGCCATCCTCCTGGCATTATAGCTTCCTGAGTCAGGGAGTTGCCGTGAAACACTGAGGCTGTGAACCCACATGGTGCTTTTAGCTGCAGCTGCCAGGGCCACAAAGGTGTCCAAATAGGAGCTGGGAGGAGGCTCCAGCTGCCTGACCCAAGTCTCCACCACCTTTTCTTTGGGAAAAGCAGGCACTGCAAAGGGTGGATGGCAGCCTTGGTGCTGTCTGTTCACCAAGAAAGTGCCATTGCTGAAATACAGAATCACAGAATTGTATAGGTTGGAAAAGACCTTTAAGATCATCGAGTCCAACCATAAACCTAACACTACCAAGACCACCACTACACCATGTCCCTAAGCACCTCATCCAAACGTCCTTTAAATACCTCCAGGGATGGCGACTCAACCACTTCCCTGGGCAGCCTGTTCCAATGCTTGATAACCCTTTCAGTGAAGTAAAATTTCCTAATATCCAGTGTAAACCTCCCCTGGCGCAACTTGAGACCATTTCCTCTTGTCCTATCACTTGTTACCTGGGAGAAGAGACCGATCCCCACCTCTCTACAACCTCCTTTCAGGTAGTTGTAGAGAGCGATGAGGTCTCCCCTCAGCCTCCTTTTCTCCAGGCTAAACAATCCCAGCTCCCTCAGCCGCTCCTCATAAGACTTCTGCTCTAGACCCTTCACCAGCTTCGTTGCCCTTCTCTGGACACACTCCAGCACCTCAATGTCTCTCTTGTAGTGGGGGGCCCAAAATGGAACACAGTATTCGAGGTGTGGCCTCACCAGTGCCGAGTACAGGGGCACAATCACTTCCCTAGTCCTGCTGGCCACGCTATTTTTGATACAAGCCAGGATGCCATTGGCTTTCTTGGCCACCTGGGCACACTGCTGGCTCATATTCAGGCGGCTGTCAACCAACACCCCCAGGTCCTTTTCCGCCAGGCAGCTTTCCAGCCACTCTTCCCCAAGCCTGTAGCGTTGCATGGGGTTGCTGTGGCCCAAGTGCAGGAAAGTACAGCCAACTCATTATGATAAGGTGCTCCTTCCCAAGCTCCATCTGCAAACCATGAGTTGGTTGCTGCACGGGTGATGCCCACGGAGAAGTGTCGCAAGCATCATGAGCAAAACTACTCAAAGGGATGGGTTTCTCTGAATGGCTCCCATCTGAGAGTAAGAGCTTCTGATGGCAGTTTTGAAACCTTTCCACTGAGAAGGCTTTGTGGTGTGTGTGGTGAAGAGGGTGCAGGTACAAAATGTTTCCTCTGCCTCCCTCTGCTGCCTTGTAGTGCTTGGGTCCCTGTGGGGTGTAGGAGGGTGCCCAGACTTGGGCGACACCATACCAAGATCTTCCCTCTTGGTGTGGGATTGCGTTAATGCTGCTGTGCCTTCTGCCAGATGGTCCCTGCCCTGATATAGTCAGTTCTTCTCAAAGTAAAGTGCTTGTGTTCAGCTTCTTGTAGCTCAGAGGGACCCATGAAAACAGACTCGCTTTGCCTTGGGCAGCTCATCACAGAAGTTCCTATGAGACATCTTATGGTCCTCCAGTGTAGCATGGTTAGAGCATATGGCAACTGCTTGAGGTGGGATGCTTTTTTTGAGGTATGCAATTTAAGGTTGCAAATGTTGAAGATGGAGTATCAGGCAGATGACAGTGGTGTGGGATGGGAAAAAGAGGACAGTGGTTTGGTTATGAAGTTAAGCTGCCCATGCATAACATCTTTGTCATTTTAAACACATAACATCTTGTTCCTTGCAATTATTCTTAGACTGCAGACAGCAGTAATCTACAGTTTCTCACTGAGTAAGAGTGATATCATGAACCAGCAAAAGATTATTGTTATAACCAAACTTAGAGACATACAACTCCCTTCTCCTCACTGGAAAGAGGTGATCTTGGGTGGGAAAAGGTGAAGAAGGACATATGTCATACCAATGTCTTAGGCTGCATGTCTTAAGCAAGTTAAGCAGTGTCTGGGAATGTCGCTCAGCATGAGAGTGTGACTGGGTATACTCAAACAACTAGACCAGTCCTTGGCACGCTTTTGGTCCACGACAACTAGCAAACTCCGAAATCATTCCTAAGCATGGATCAGGGTTCATCCCAGTGAGCCATTTGCATTTAGCTGCTGTGTTAGGGAAGCTAAGACATGATTGCAAGCAGAGATACGAACCATTCTGTTCCAGTTGGCCTCAGTGCCTGGGAATATTTCTGGGCACATTTAATTTACTAGTGGCTGAAGAGGCTCAGGCCCAACTGAGAAACTGGACTCCATCATCCTAAACTCCATTTGTCAGCAGTGGGAGAGAGATGGGAGCCACCATCAGAGGCTGATTCAGCCTCCCTTGGTCCTGACCTCTCCAAATCGTAGATGGCAGCTAAGGCAGCTAAGCCTACAGGGTTCAACACACTGATAGCAGAGAAAAGGCTATATTATCCCAGAAAAAAGGCTATGTATAGTACAGGTGCATTTCCTGCATATTTACTAGTCACCTCCCCTGCCTCTCCGAGCTCAGATTAAAAGAGTTTTAAGCCATTCAGTTGTTCTTTCCTGCAACAGCAAGTGCCACAAGTTATTTTTCTTCACAGAAAGTATTTCTTTCTCCCTCACCGTAGGAAGGCTCCTTTTTCAATAGGTTCCAGTCATAAGACTGGTGTTCTGTACAATTTCCTTTTAATGGTTTGGTGGTTGATAGTTAAATGTGTCCATAGGAGACAATTGTAGACATATATAATAAAACAGCTCATGGAAGGATATAGCATTATGTCTTTCAAATATAAGCAAACACTTTGTTTGATAAAGAAAGTTTTATTTCAAGTTTGCCCTATCCAAATATATATATATACACATACCTACTTTTTCACACTGAATCAAAAACCTAGGTGAAAAAAATAACTTTGGCTCAACTACTGCAACCAAAGTGTAATGTTTCATTATCTTTTCTTTCATTGAAATATGTTCATGCACAAGGTGATCTGATATAATACATATTTAAACATATCAAACAAAACATTTTCCCTTCAAGAATATCTCAAGTGTTTGGTCACAGTGGGGATGAAATTATTCATGTAATTTGGCACATATTTGGAAACATGACCTTAATCTGCAGGTTTCAGTGAAGAAGGTATTTTCTCCAGGTATTTCAGTAAGTCATATAAGTAAATTATATTTTTGACATGTTAAAGATGTTTCATTTTAGACAAAGGAAGCAATATCCCAGTTGTGTCACTGAAACTCAATGCCCTGTGTTGCTTGTTAACAACTGCACATTTATTGTTTCAGTGTCCCAGTTTGCTATCAAGTATCAATGCACTGCTACATACCAAATAATCAATAGTTCTGTCAGTTGAGTATGCCCTGGAAATACAATATTACTGTTAATATTGATCCACACAGCAGAAATCAAGGCATCAAACTTTGCAGGCATTACTTGCTAGCACCCTGGCTTTTACTTGCAGAGCAAACAGCTTGAAAATTGCTATGGCGTGCTATCCCCCAGGGACCAATGTTTTCTGCACACCCTCCTTCCATGTATAGTAATGAGCATTAACATAAACACAAGGGTATCAGTGCACATGCGACCTGCAGATATGGTGCATATAGTTTCATTTCAGCTTTCTGTGGTTTCTGGGTGCAGCAAACCAGCTGCAAAGAGTTCTGGTAAAATCAAGCTGCATCAGCTGTGGTATCCTCCTCTAACGGTGCAATGCAGCATTCATAAACTAATCAACATCCCGGCATGCTCTTCTTCATGGGAAGAGTGAGATGGGCTGCAGACGGATGGCTTGAGACCTCCGGCAGCCTTCTCCAAGCATCATGAGCAATGTCGTTAACGAAGGCTCGTGTGGTTTGCTTGCGGAGGTGACTTCAGGCTCAAGTTATTGATCGGGAGGAAAAAATCCCTGCAACATTGAGGTGTGCTGGCAGTGTCAAGAGCATCCGTTCTTTGCTCTCCTGCCCCCCTCCTCCCCCAGACTGACAGGTTGCCTTGGGAGGAAGAAAATGTGGTGCTCCCCATTCCCACGTGTGCCTTCACACACATCCCTGTGAGTTTGGCAGTCTTTGCTATATCTGTAATGGCTTCGCAATGAAGCTGTGAATGAAAGTTTGGCAGATTGATTTTACATTTGTCAGTCTTCCCAGAAGCAGCCCAGAATTTCATTACCTAAGATATAGGCATGATTTCCTATAAGCTTTTTTCAGATTTTACTAGAACCAGATAAATTAAATCAGTGTTTTATCTATGTGCCACCAAAATTAGTTGGCAGAGTACTCTTCATATAGGAATACTATAGTTCTGGTCTCTTGTACTTGAGCAGCAGCTGCACTATAAGATGCCTCCATCACTGATAGTGTTTCTTGAATAAGTGTCTCTACTTCAATAAGAGTGCTGGGGAGAAAGTAACCTGGACGTGAGCAGAGCATAACCTCGGTGAGGATAAGCGAGGAGATGTAGGCATTTGGGAGAAGGGAGTGGCTCCACCATGCCACCATGGATGGGAAAAGGTGCAGGACGATGATGGAAGGGTAAAAACAGGAGCCTCAGATGGCTGGAAGGAGTTCATGAGAGCCCCTACCAAGGTGAGGGAGGAAAACAGCTTTCCTTACACATGCCTTAGGAAGAGGGAATCAGGAGGAATGGTACCCTCTGCAGTGCCTTGCTCCCCTCATCAGGAAGTTGGCCTCATCTTTGATTCAGTATAGTCAGGACTTGCTGTGCTCGCAGATGGTATCAGACAGAAGGGTAAGGTATGAATGGAGCAGGCTGGTAGTAACAAAGAGCCCCTTGCACAAAGCCCACTGAAATCACTGAGAAGACACCCAGAGGCTCCTTTTTCTTTAGGTCACTCCTGTCATAGGAGCCTTCCTTGCCGTGTGGCAGAAGGAGGAGCAGCACCCCAGACCATGCGGCTCCTGACATGGAGCCATCTGAACCTTGAGTGACTCACTCAGCTGTCCCGCAGGGTCTCAGAAACTTCCCACAGCATATGGAGGAACATGACTAACGGTGGCCAGGGTCCTCCCCTTGGCTGGAGGCATGTGTGCCACAGGGCGTCAACCTTGGGATTTTTTTTGATGATGTTACCAGCTTAGTTTTGTCTTCCAGGTGACCTTTACCCACATTGTCAGAGGTCCCCTTGCTGCCAAGGAGCAAATTCATCAGCCTTATCCTTCATCTGAGAGCTTCAGCTTATCTCCTGCATGGCAAGCCATTTAGCACCTGGGAGATGAAGCTCAAGACAATGTCTTGGGAAGTCTATATGAGGAACAAGAGACGCATATTACCTCTTACTGGGAGGAAGCAAGGTCAGGTTTGATGTGCTCAGAGCAGTCTGAGTTGCAGGGGAGATGCAATGCAAGGCTCTGTATCTACTGGCATTTCCTAAGACCCAACTTCATATCAAAGATTACATTTCTACACTCTTTCAGAGGGAAGAAACAAAAATTCAGACACTCAGCCAGGAGCAGGTATGACTTATAGCTCAGGGTTGCTACTGTGCAAGAACATGGAGTTAGAGCTGAAGTTGTCATCAGTTGTGGCTGTGTACTATCAACAAAAGGAGGTGATGCCATGGCTGCACGCTCTTCAAAACATTTCTCCCTCCAGCAGTATCACCTCTTCTCTGTAGAGCCTCAGCAGCTTACTTCAGCTGCTTCAACTGAAACCACAAATGATGTCATTATATATTTTTTTCATTGGATGGTGAGTGAATGGCCATTTCTGCCCTTATCTCTTATTTTAGATAAAATGCCATCATTGAAGTTCAGAGGTCATTGGTGACTTTAAAATCCTCTCCAATTGCCTTGGATCAAAACCAAATGAAATAAAAATCAATGTGACAGTCAAGAGGCCAAGACACCAAAAATGATGTGTCCAATGCAAGCAGCTTGCTGGTTTCAGAGTGTTTCTGGCAGCCATCTGCTTGTTTGAATTTGAGGATGTGACGCTTTTAAAAGTCAGAGAAAAAAACACATTCTTGACCACAGTCTTCAGATATTTTACTTGATAACAGGATTCTCTTTTTTGTGCCCATTTTCTTGCAGCCTCAAGAATGTCCTGTTTTGCAATCATACTGTCAGCAGGTGTTTGTGGCACTGAAATACCATGATGTGTAATTCTCTAATTTAAAAAAAAACTTTTGAAGCCTCAAAACATTTTCTCCTCACTCCTCTTCATGAATGAGCAACAGAATAGAGTGTGTTATTAAAACTCAATAGCCACTCATTTATTTACGTGGTTAACGATTGGCCCTTTTTAGCTAAAAAGATACATTTTTTTCGTGCTACTCCTATTTCAACTCTGTGGTCTCAGCCTTGTTCTGTGTAACAAAGAAACCAATCCTTTTATGGATGGTGTTAACTGAGACACCAGTGACCGAATCACATTTAAGAGCTAAATTCCCCTTTTATTCTCAAAGGTGGTCAGAATCAAAGCACCGAGAGGCTGAGGCTGGAGAGAGAAACTTGAACTCCTGGTGTATCCTTCCTGTGAACAAATAAAGACATTATAGATTCCCTCACTGCCAGTGTGACCCCTTTAATCAGCAGCATGTCCACAGTTAAGAAGATGATATTGTGGTAGTCCATAAAAATCCCTGCCGTGGCTGGAGCATCATAAAGCAAATATATTATTGTTCTTGGCCCAAAGACTGTATGACATTAAAAGGTGAAGACGGGAGACAAAGGGTTGGCAGAGGCAGGCAGGCAGCAGTGGGAAAAGGCTTCGCGGTGCCTATCGACACACCCAGCTGTGGCCAGCTGTTACTGGGGTTGTGTGCATCGCACTGGGAGAGGTTTGCAAGAGGACTGTGGAGAAGGCTGGTGGATGTGTAACAAGAGCCTTTCCTCTGCAGGAGAGACAGCCTTGGGGAAGAGATGAAGGTGTATTAGCAGAAGTTGTTTACCCTCTTACCTGGCACTTGCCTAGGGAAAACATTCTTTCTGGATTTTTTAAAAAAATATATATGAATAAGGCATTCATAAACTAATGAAAGCTACATTTTCATCAATTATAATGGACTCCATTGAATTCTTGACATTTACCACATCACAATGTTTATCTGCAATGCAATATTTCCCCATGCTTAATAAAAGGGAACAGTG